>NC_141699.1:19101161-20387676 GCF_964263255.1 Lissotriton vulgaris | reverse complement strand
CTGCAGGTGTGGATACCCCCGGAGAGATGCTTCAGTACTGAAATAGCTTGCTGCAGGAGTGCAGACACCACTAGAGGTGCTTTAGCAGTGGATAGCTCTCTATAGGTGTGAATACACCCACAGAGATGCTTCAGAACTGGCAGCTCCTAAAGAGAAACATCATCACTGGACGAGTCCTAAAGAGATACTTCAGCACTGGACAACTCCTAAAGAGATGCTTCAGAAAGGGACAGCTCCTGAAGAGACAACTTTAGCCCTGAGATACTTCAGCACTGGAAGCTCCTAAAGAGATACTGCAGCACAGGACAACTCCTAAAGAGATGCTTCAGAAAGGGACAGCTCCTGAAGAGACAACTTTAGCCCTGAGATACTTCAGCACTCGCAGCTCCTAAAGAGATACTGCAGCACAGGACAACTCCTAAAGAAATGCTTCAGCACGGGACAGCTCTTAAAGAGATACTCCAGGACTGGACAACTCCTAAAAAGCTACCTCAGCCCTGGACAGCTCCTAAAGAGACACTTCAGCCCTGGACAGCTCCTAAAGAGACACTTCAGCACTGGACAGCTCCTAAAGTGATACTTCAGCCCTGGACAGCTCCTAAAGTGATACTTCTGCCCTGGACAACTCCTAAATAGATGCTTCAGCACGGGACAGCTCCCGAAGAGACAACTTCAGCCCCGGACAACTTCTAAAGAGATGCTTCTTCCCTGGACAACTCCTAAAGAGACACTTCAGCACTGGACAGCTCCTAAAGAGATACTTCAGCACTGGACAACTTCTAAAGAGATACTTCTTCCCTGGACAACTCCTAAAGAGACACTTCAGCACTGGACAGCTCCTAAAGTGATACTTCAGCCCTGGACAGCTCCCAAAGAGATACTTCAGCCCTGGACAGCTCCTAAAGTGATACTTCAGCCCTGGAGAGCTGCTAAAAAGATACCTCAGCCCTGGACAGCTCCTGAAGAGATGCTTCAGCCCTGGACAGCTTCTAAAGAGATACTTCAGCCCTGGACAGCTCCCAAAGAGATACTTCAGCACTGGACAGCTCCTAAAGAGATACTTCAGCCCTGGACAGCTCCCAAAGAGATACTTCTGCCCTGGACAACTCCTAAATAGATGCTTCAGCACGGGACAGCTCCCGAAGAGACAACTTCAGCCCCGGACAACTTCTAAAGAGATGCTTCTTCCCTGGACAACTCCTAAAGAGACACTTCAGCACTGGACAGCTCCTAAAGAGATACTTCAGCACTGGACAACTTCTAAAGAGATACTTCTTCCCTGGACAACTCCTAAAGAGACACTTCAGCACTGGACAGCTCCTAAAGAGATACTTCAGCACTGGACAACTTCTAAAGAGATACTTCTTCCCTGGACAACTCCTAAAGAGACACTTCAGCACTGGACAGCTCCTAAAGTGATACTTCAGCCCTGGACAGCTCCCAAAGAGATACTTCAGCCCTGGAGAGCTGCTAAAAAGATACCTCAGCCCTGGACAGCTCCTGAAGAGATGCTTCAGCCCTGGACAGCTTCTAAAGAGATACTTCAGCCCTGGACAGCTCCCAAAGAGATACTTCAGCACTGGACAGCTCCTAAAGAGATACTTCAGCACTGGGCAGCTTCTAAAGAGATACTTCAGCCCTGGACAGCTCCCAAAGAAATACTTCAGCACTGGACAGCTCCTAAAGAGATACTTCAGCACTGGGCAGCTTCTAAAGAGATACTTCAGCCCTGGACAGCTCCCAAAGAGATACTTCAGCCCTGGACAGCTCCTAAAGAGATTTCTTTACAAGACCAGAGGCTACCATTTTGCATATTCTTTTATTTGCCACTCCCGAGAAGCCCCTTTAAAGAACTTCAACCAAAACAATCCAGAACTGGAATTTTAAAGTCAATACATGTCTCCTGTGTAGAACATTCATCCTCTTTTAAGAGCTGCTCCTGACCAGATAACTACAAGTTGATTTAATCTTTTGATTTAACGGTTGATTATATATGTGGGCATAAAGTTGATATGTGGAATGGTTGAATATTTCTGTATTCGGGTAAGCTTCTAATTTTTTAGAAGCGGAATGTGTGGCTTCATTTTGGAAAAATTCTAACTAAGGGAGTTTGTTTTAGATGTGAGATTGTATGAGGGAATCTATGATTTGGGTGAAAGTGTTTCCAAATTTTTAAAGGCGTAGGCTATGGCTTATGGTTTTTAAAGCGTCGTATAATTAGATAAAGAACTGCACAGACCTCACCATAAGAGTTCCTGTGGATTCGGAGGTCGCGTGCAAGCCTATCCTACATTGTACGATCGGGAGAATATGCGTGCGGTTTGTAGAGGCACACACATTTCCTCGAGGTTCTCAAGGGTCACAAGGTGTCTTGGATACGCGTACAGTTTGCCTTGAAAATGTGAATACACCTGAAGAGATGCTTCAGCACTAGACAACTCCTAAATGGATGCTTCAGCACTGAACAGCTCCTAAAGAGATACTTCAGCACCGGACAGCTCATGAAGAGATGCTTCAGCACTGGACAACTCCTAAATGGATGCTTCCGCACTGGACAACTTCTAAAGAGATGCTTCAGCACTGGACACCTCCTAAAGAGATGCTTCAGCACTGGACAGCTCCTAAAAAGATACTTCAGCAAGTGACAGCTCATGTAGAGATGCTTCAGCACTGGACAGCTCCTAAAGAGATACTTCAGCACCGGACAGCTCCTAAAGAGAAACTTCAGCACTGGACAACTCCTAAAGAGATACTTTAGCAAGGGACAGCTCCTGGAGAGATGCTTCAGCACTGGACATCTCCTAAAGAGATGATTCAGCAAGGGACAGCTCCTGGAGAGATGCTTCAGCACTGGACAGCTCCTAAAGAGATACTTTAGCAAGGGACAGCTCCTGGAGAGATGCTTCAGCACTGGACATCTCCTAAAGAGATGATTCAGCAAGGGACAGCTCCTGGAGAGATGCTTCAGCACTGGACATCTCCTAAAGAGATGATTCAGCAAGGGACAGCTCCTGGAGAGATGCTTCAGCACTGGACAGCTCCTAAAGAGATACTTCAGCACTGGAGAGAACCCAATGAGATGCTTCAGCACTGGACAGCTCCTAAACAGATGCTTCAGCAAGGGATAGCTCCAGAAGAAATGATTCAGCACTGGACAGCTCCTAAAACGATGCTTCAGCACAGGGAAGCTCTTAAAGAGATATTTCAGCATTGGGCAGTTCCTTGCAAGTGTGAAAACACCCAGAGAGATGCTTCAGAGCTGGAAAACTCCTAGAGGGATGCTTCTTTACTGGCCACTGGCCCAGTGGCCACTGCGTATAGATTTAGTGAGAAAGCTCCCTGCAGGAATGGACACACCCCGGAAAATGGTTCAGCAGTGATCAGCTTACTGTGTAAGCAAAATCCCCTGGAGAAATGCTTCACAACCTTTGACCACCCAGTGGAGATGGATATAGCCAGAGGGAGGGGGAGAGTGCAACGGTTCAGCACTAACTAGCTCAGTGGCAAGCCTGACACAAACTCTGCTTTAGGGAAGTACATGGGCAGTTCATGGACAGCTTCTTGCACAGATTACCTTATGTAAAATTGGTGGCTGAAGATCACTGGCACCAAGATTCAAAACAGAGGAAGCTCAAGGCAAAGAAGTGATGAAAGCCTTATTTTGCATTTCCGTCTCATTAGAAAAGGACTGCAATTTGATAAGCCCCATAGTTTTGTTATTCGGCGTAAAATATACGAGTCATCTCTTAAATACAGCCACAAGACCCGTTCTATTGCTACAGCAAATCAAAAACATTGTTTATTGCTTTCATTACAGAATAATGGGGGATATTCACAAAGAAGTGGCGGTGAGAGGTGTTAGCCTCCTTGGTTTAACGCCTCTCCCCGCCACTTCGGAAACGCCAGGCTGCACCCTATTCACAAGAATGTAGTGCACCAGAGCACACGGGTGTCTGCGAGCAGGGAGGGTTGTTAATGCATAAGAAGATGTCCCTTCCTGTACATTAACAAACTGAAAATGCCAGTGTGCTCTTTCCATGTGCGCTGCTACATGCAGCACACATGGAAAAAGCAAAAACGAGGCAAAATCAAGGTTTTCTCCTCTATAGCCACATTAAGACCTGATTTTTCTAAGTCTCAAGTTTGGGGCTGTCATCTATTATCGTCGCCCTTGATAATAGGCGGTAGCGTCAAACTCAATGGATGTTGCGGTGGTACGCCCACCGCAACTCTCACTGCATGCCCACTTTCACGCTAAGTTTAACGTTAAAGGAGCCCCATTCTCAAGGAAGCTTTAAGCCACTTAATGTGGCTTTAATCAACGTTAAGTGCGTTAACACTGCCTTGAGAATAGAGCTCTGGCCCTATCGCCACGGCAACGTCAATAAAAGTGACATTCCCGTGGTGATAGGGGCTTGAGAATATGCCCCAATAATACTTTGAATTGACCATCTTTATGAACAAGGTCGATTGGTCGGGACACCATCAATCAATCAATCAATCAAGAATTTGTAGAGCCCACTACTTACCCGTGAGGGTCTCGAGGCGCTGGAGGAAAAAAAGGTGGGGGCGCTACTGGTCAAACAACCAGGTCTTGAGTAGCCTCCTGAAGGTAGGCAGGTCTTGGGTCTGTCGTAGGCTCAGTGGGAGGGTGTTCCAAGTCTTGGCGGCGAGGGGGGAGAAGGATCTGCTGCCGGTGGTTGTTCTTTGGATGCGAGGGACGGTGGCGAGGGTGAGGTCTACGGAGCAGAGCTGGCGGTTGTGGATGTAGAAGAAGAGTCGTCTGTTGAGGTGCGCCCCACGTACGCGCAGCGGACGGGCGCAGCGGGCGCGCCGTCAGCGCGCCGAAGGCGCGCCAAAGGCAAGCCCGTCTGGGCCCGTCCGGGCCCAGACGGACCCAGGCCCAGAAATGCTGCCGGACACCCCATGCAAGCGTGTGATATTCACCGGAGATATGCTCCGCGCACTGCAACCAAAAACCACCCTGGCCTGTCACCATACGCACATCGAAGGTAAACCCTTCTATTACTGCACGCGCTGTACTACACCCCCCACTGTATCCACTAAACCCGGACTCAAGATTGGACTTCTGAATTGCCGCTCCCTCCCTAAACATGCAATTGAAACAAACCTGCTCACTGTAGACCATGACTTTGATCTGCTCTTTCTTACGGAAACGTGGCTATCCGACAGCACCGATCCAGACATAGTCACGGCCCTACCCTCAGGGTACCTCTGTCATGCTCTACACAGACCCATAGGGAGGGGAGGAGGGGTAGCCATAATTTATAAGGAGCATCTCACCTGTAGAATTTCTGACGCCCAAATCAAGGACTGCGAAAGCTGCCAATTCTCTATTCAACCCTCCCCTGTCCACTCTCTGTCGGGGTTACTGATCTACCGTCCCCCAGGCTCCCCGGGAAAATTCCTTGACGCCTTCATGGAGTCAGTCGCTCAGCTAGCATCTTCCACCGGCAATCTCCTTATTTTAGGTGATTTAAACCTACACTTCAATGACCCCACCGACAGGCCAGCCGCCGACCTTCTTCAAGACTTATCGTCACTTAACATCCGACTGATAAACAGTGAACCCACCCACGAGAAGGGACACTTATTGGACCCCGTCCTTTCCAATGCGACAACCATCACTACTGAACATCCCCTGATCCTCCCCTGGACGGACCACTTCCTGGTCCCAATTACCTGGGAAATCCCCCCCACCAAACCCCAATCCTCCAAAATTCAGACCGTGGACAGACGATGGCACAAACTCGCACCTGGGGAATGGGCCGCCGCCTTGGCAGAGTCCTCCCCCGAGCTCTCCAATGACCTCGCTACTGCCGACAAGCAGGTCAATGATTGGATAACCTCCTCTCTGGACGTCCTTATCCCCAAAACCTGCTCCCTTAAACACCTCAAAAGAGCAGCCTCGGCCCCATGGTACACACCTGAGCTCAAAGTCCTGCGCCAACAGTGCAAGAGGTCGGAACGATCCTGGAGGAAAACCAGATCGGAAACAAATAAAGAGATCTATTCTGCTTCTCTCCTGAATTACAAAACTACCATCCGGAAAGCCAAAATCATGTTCTTCCAGGCGAGAATAGAGAAAGCAGTATGTTCCAGCAAGGAATCTTACGCTATCCTAAAAGACCTTACGAAAACCCCTGCACCCCGTCCCAACCACCCCTCTGACCCTACAGCTGACCAAATTAAATGTCAACAACTGGCGGATTTCTTCCACGGGAAAATCCAAAAAATTCTCGAGTCAATCCCCGCCGTAACTCTGAACAAGGAACCCGATCCCCCCCAACCCTCTACTCTGTGTCGCCTCTCTTCATGGGGTCAAGTCACGACCGAAGAAGTGGAAAATACTCTGACTTCCATAAAAAGCGGCTCCCCTAGGGATCCAGCTCCACTCCGAATTCTTAAAAAGGTAGCCCCCACGATCATCCCCACGGTGACCCACCTTATCAACACCTCACTCCAACAGGGAGAGGTCCCCCCAAGTTGGAAGGCAGCGGTCGTGAAAGCTCTGTTAAAAAAACCCTCCCTTGACCCCGAAAACCTGTCGAATTATAGGCCCATCTCCCTACTCCCAGGTATCAGCAAAATCACCGAAAAACTGGTTAATAGAAAACTTTCCCAGTTCCTGGAAGAAAATAATATACTAAAAAGCTCCCAGACGGGCTTCCGCCCAGGGCAGGGCACAGACATCGCCCTCCTAGCCGCGGTTGAGGAGGCCAGAACGCTTTTGGACGGAGGAGGATCAGTGGCAGTGATCCTCCTCGACCTAAGCGCGGCCTTCGATACCGTGAACCACCAACTTCTTATCAAAAGACTCAAGGGAGTCGGTGTAGAAGGCACCGCCTTAGCCTGGCTGACATCCTTCCTGGGTCAACGGACCTATCAAATTTGGGAGAATAACGCACGCTCCTCCGAAATTCCCCTCCAATGTGGTGTGCCTCAGGGCTCCTCCCTGAGCCCCACACTATTCAATGTCTATATGTCCACATTGGAGGAGGTTATCATCCCTTTCGGAGTGAGCGTCGTCAGCTACGCCGACGACACACAATTGGTCGTGTCACTGTCCCACCCCAAACAGCAACCAGCTGACCTGTTCAATTGCCTCGTACAGGTCCATCATTGGATGAACTCTTCCGCCCTAAAACTCAATGGGTCTAAAACGGAAGTTCTGCTCCTAGGCCCAAAAGGACTCACACTGTCCCCGAATATCTGGCCAGCTTGTCTGGGCCCCCTCCCTGAACCCAGAGAGGAAGTAAAGAGCCTGGGAGTGTGGCTCGACTCCGACCTCTCGTTCACGGTGCAGGCAAAGAAAGTGGCCGGGAACTGTTTTGGACTGCTAAAATCATTGAGGAAAGTTCTGCCCCTCCTGCCCACTGATTCCCAAAAGTTGCTAATCCAGGGTCTAATAATCTCGAGGCTAGACTATAGCAATGTGATATACTTGGGCGCCCCAGAGGTTACTCTGAATAAACTTCAGAGAATTCAGAACACGGCGGCCCGGATTCTCACTAATACCCCCGCCAGAGTATCGGCCAAACCGGCCCTAAAACTCCTTCACTGGCTGCCTATCAGAGAGCGGGTCAAACTCAAGGCCTTGTGCCTGGCCCACAAACTTCGACAAAATCAAGGCCCCCCTGCCCTCAGAAAATTTGTCACACCCTACAAACCCTCAAGATCCCTCCGTTCTAACACAGAAAACCTGATTGTGGCTCCCAAATTCAAGAGAGCCCGATCCGGTGGTAGGCGTTTCTCAGTCCAGGCTGCACGACTCTGGAACTCACTCCCCCGAGCACTGCGCCTCGAACCTCAATACCTCCGCTTCAGGAAACAACTCAAAACTCATCTTTTCCCACAATGATTCACTCTTGCCCCTTACTCTGCCCCGCTGTTCCCTTTTCTCCTGCCCTCCTTTCCCTGTCCATGTCCCACTGTACCTAGTAGATAGGTTTTATTCAGCGCTGGGATACCTCAGGGTGACTACGCGCTTTAGAAAAATAAATAATAATAATAATAATAATAATAATAATAATAATAGGCCAGGCTGGTTTCTGGAGTGCCTTGTGTGCGCTGATGAGGAGCTTGAAGAAAATCCTCTTGTTGACAGGGAGCCAGTGCAGGTTTCTCAGGTGGGGGGTGATGTGGCCGTGGCGTGGTACATCGAGGACCAGGTGTGCAGAGGTGATTTGAATGCGTTGCAGTCATTTGATGAGCTTGGCTGGTAGCTCCCGCGCAGAGGGCGTTTCCATAGTCGAGTCTGCTACTGACGAGGGCCTGGGTGACTGTTCTTCTTGTATCTGTCGGGATCCACCTGTAGATCTTTCGGAGCATGCAGAGGGTGTTGAAGCAGGAGGAGGAGACTGTGTTGACTTGCTGAGTCATTGATGAGTCCAGGATGAACCCTAGGTTGTGTGCGTGGTCGGTGGGTATCGGGGCTGCTCCCAGTGCCGTAGGCCACCAGAAGTCATCCCAGGCTGAAGGGTGAAGACCTCTATCTTGTCCGTGTTCAGCTTCAGTCGGCTGATTTTCATCCAGTCGACGACAGCCTTCATTCCTTAATGGAGGTTGGATTTGGCGGTGAGGGGGTCCTTAGTGAGGGAGAGGATCAGTTGAGTGTTGTCAGCGTAGGAGATTATGTTGAGGTCGTGCTGTCGGGCAACTTGTGCGAGCAGGGCCATGTAGATGTTGAACAGTGTCGAGCTGAGGGATGATCCCTGGGGTACGCCACAGATGATCATCATTAGGATTAGGATGATCAAAATAGTTATCATGTTCAACATGCCGTATAAACACGCACGGGCGGAACAGGAACAAGCCTTGTAATCCAATTACTAATACTGATTAAGTAAATCCAGGCTCAGCAAGATAGATCTCGTATAAAAGTGTTTCTCTGCATATGCATCACGCACGGTCTGAATATCCCTGAACCTTCTATTCTGCCCGGCCGCGAATCCGGCGTCCCACTGTCAGTGGTGTGGATAGAATGTAATTGGATTACAAGGCTTGTTCCTGTTCTGCCCGTGCGTCTTTATACGGCATGTTGAACATGATAACTATTTTATAAAGACGAGAGTGAAGATCTTTTTTACAAGCGACTACTCACGATACCCTTACCGGGTTGGAATTATCACTGGTCAAGTGGAATTACAACACACACCATCATTAGAAGGAAGCCCTGAAGAGTCAGAGCAATCTGTACTCTGATGAAACACGTGTCGGCTGGCGTGAGATTGCTTGAACAATAAAAAGAAAAAATTGCTCATACAAGAAGAAGTGGAAAATATTTTCTAAGATTATACTGAACACACGAATGATTATAATACATTGTATTTGAATTGACATTGTGTGTGCATAGGAATTTGTTTCCTAAGCTCAAGAGTTGTTGATTCTAAAAGGTATTTCAATATTAACCTGATACCGACTGGTGAGTCAATAGTAAAGGTTATCAATAGTATACCGAACGGAAGCACCAAATATCACCACAGGCACTGCATTTGAACTGTAGGATGGGGCCCTCATGGCAGTTTTCTGAAACAGACTAAGGAATTTTCCATTTGTACCATTACCCCAGGATGAGCTATTTGGCACGTGTGTTAAGTCCCTCTCATTCCGAGTTTATGACAGGAAAGTGAGGCAATACATGTGGAATATGCTTTTAACACACCAAGCTCTGCATGTTTTGCCTTTTCTCTGGGTCTTTTCGACCTTACCTTTCGGCAGGCTGGTACTTATCAGGGGAAATGCAAGGGTTTGATGATTTCACACAGCTAGTAATTCCAGTCCCGGTGTGAACACGCGTTTGCACAGTGATTGGAAAGTAACCCTGGAGTCAGAATGAGGACCCAAGATTAGAGGTTTAAGTGGAGAGGCTCGAAGTTGCTCTTGCAATGCATGATGTCTTTCACCACAACTTGCACACGCTCGTCTTGGAACTCAAAAACAACATCAGACATAGTTTGTCATCCGTATCCATTTTGCCTCATTCAGCTTACTCTCCACCCTTGCAACTGCTCTCACCTGTGGTCCACCTGCCTTCACCAGAGGTGACAATCTGCTGATTCTTTATAATGGGCCTTTCATGATATTTCCTGCTGCCAGGGTTTGTGGTGATCCTAAATCACCAGATCGGCTGCTCCATGGCTGGATGTCAACTGACTGAGCCAAATGTAATCTAATCCTGTCAAGCTGCAAGAAGAGTGTGAGACATGAAGCTACAAAAGCAGAAAAAGCAATGCAAAGCTCAGCACACACGAGGGAGCTTCATTACTTACTGAGGGGCATATTACCAAGGGCTGGCATTACAATTATCGCTGGTTCAGCGTCTGTTTTTCGGGTGCAATGTGGCGATAATTATACCGCATTATTTACAAGGACACGCTAGCGTGTGTTTCCTTGATTTAGCTCCCGTTTTTCTCATGCCTCGCATCGATAATGAGATGCAAAGTAGGCGTGGCTGTGAAAACAACATGGGAAAATATTGTGAAGGCAGCTTTGCGATATTTACAATGAGGCGTAGCAATAATTTAAATCACGCTAACTCTGCCTTATCTCAGGAATTTAACGTCTGTTAAATTCCTGACTAAGGCATACCTTACATGGAAGGTGGAGTGTGAGGCTAAGAACACAGGGCCTATCATCAAGCTTATCGCTGTTTTCCATGGAACATCGCTGGAAAACCAGCGAAGTTCCATGGAAACCCCCGCTATCGCTGGAATATTTATCGCCATAGAGATAAGCATTGAGAATACAGCGCTAGCTTGGCAATATATTCCAGCGATAGCCGGCGATAATTAAAAGTGCGCTAAGCGCGCTCAGTGATAATTATCACTGGGGCTTGATAATATACCCCTGAGTGACCACAAGGGTCTTCCTTGATGTGACAAAGGCCTGACAACATTTCCTAATGGTCATGAGTAAACTGCAAGGATCACATTAACCCTACAACTTCATGAACAGGGAAAACCTAATGACCTTATGAAATATTGTAGAGAAATTGATGAGCAGATATAATGCGGTGGAAGGTAGTCAAGTCCATCCTCAACTTTGCCAATAATGCCTAGATTGTCTGTGTCCATATAATGATATGAAAGCTTTTCTGGGCAGCAGAACTTGCAGTATGATTTAGGAATCTTGATTTGTCACCCTTTGTGGGCTCTGGCACAGATAATTCTTTGACCCATGACTCCACAAAGTCCCTTATGAATGACACCCCCCACCAAGAGGACATCTCTGCCCACAATTTATAATGTTCACAAAGCAACACTGGACAATCCATCCAGGCCCAATGCAAGTGAGTATAAGCACGTTTTAATTAGTGTGACTACAAGTAATATTAATTGGCAATTGCTCTCCAACATCTCTGATTATTGTATGCTGTGTATTTACACAAGACAGGGAATGCGGGTGGACCACAGGGACACGCTCAGATCTGCTCTTTCAAGCGGCGGAAGGAGAGTCTTGCTTTTTAATTATGTCTGCCTCCCATCCGGGGATTCTACTTTAACATTTTCATTTGAAATGCCATTTAAACTTTTCAGCAATTACTTTTTAAAAATATTTTCCCTCCTGGTGTCTGCAAGGCACCAACACATGAAGCAATTACTTAACTGCCTTAAAAGAGGAAAATGCTCAGCAATTACTTTCAAGTGAACAGATTTTTCTGTATAAAATGCGTACATTTAGTTAAAAATAATGTTAAGGGATTTCAGAGTATATATATTAGGCATTCCTATTATTTATGTTACTTAAGTATGGTTTGTGTCATGCGCCACTAACCTCCCCAATTGAGGGCTTCTAAGCACTCAAGCGGGTTCGAGTGGTTGAAGGGGAGGCTCAATGTATAGAAATGGGTC
The DNA here is from genome assembly GCF_964263255.1 of Lissotriton vulgaris. NCBI lineage: Eukaryota > Metazoa > Chordata > Amphibia > Caudata > Salamandridae > Lissotriton > Lissotriton vulgaris. Next base: position 20,375,803 of record NC_141699.1, on the reverse strand, counting down.
TAACCCAAGTCATCTACTAAGATGTTGTGTGATACATCCACTAGAGGATTCACACAGATGTCAAAGCCCTGTGCGTGCTGGTGACCATAGCCCTGTTGAAAGGGGCAGTCCAGTCTTGCCTGGCCATCTGCATTATTCTCAGTGTGCATATGCATATCATTATGGATCTCTGGACCAGTATAGAAGAATTTTTTGTGGCTTATAGTTTGGCTACCGAAATGGATGTGGGTAATATTGACCCACCGGCCATCTATTATTTCAAGTTTGAGTCATTTTTGGACCCACGCGATGTGGTACATGTATGGCAAAAAACTAAAATAGGATTTATGAAGCCACGCAAAGCCACTTTGCGTGGCCCTTAGTGGCAGCCCAAATAAATGTGTTGTGTTACTCTGCCCTCGGAAGGCATTTCAGGGGCATTGTCTGGGTGTTCCTACACAACTCTCATGGTTTTTTACACATTCCCAAATTTCCCAGAACTGGAAGACCTGGGAATGCGCCAAAAGTTCTGCCTTTCCAGGGAAGGCGTATCGAGGACAAATATCTCTATTTCTCCTAGTTACTTCCTCTTTCTATGTGTGCTGAATTCTGCCTGCCAGGATTGTTTATGTGCAGGAAGGTACCCTTTCCTGCACCAATACAATCTTTTATGCAACACAGGCCCCCTTCAACCGTGGTGCAGGGTGCCTGCATTGCCGCTAGATTGCCAAAGGGCGCCAGTTCAGGGAGAAAAGACAGGAATGCACCACAATTTTTTTAATATGGTGCGCTACTGTTCTTTCCCTGTCACGCAGTGCAGCACAGCAAGGCGACTTGCTGAGCTGCGCAGCATGACTTTTTCATAAATAAGTCCCTTCATTTTAAAGTGTCCCTGTCCACAAGTTGTAGGCGACCATTTCTTTACCTCTAAGTACTGAAGTTGGAGGCGAAGAGTGGGAGCATTGGAGCATCCGAGATTGAGCCCCCAAGGTGACTAAGTTCAATTGGAGGTGATACTATGTAAAATAAACGGGGAGACGCTTCGCCATCACTGCAGGGGCCGCAAGGAGAAACTACACGCATCAGATGCCCCAGGAGCCAGCAGCGGCTGAGCTTCAGGTCACTGCCCCTCCCGACTGCCTCACCTGTGTTAGAGAACTGCTTGGGCCTCCCGCTTCGTGGGAGACGCTTCGCCATCACTGCAGGGGCCGCAAGGAGAAACTACACGCACCAGATGCCCCAGGAGCCAGCAGGGGCTGAGCTTCAGGTCGCTGCCCCTCCCGCCTGCCTCACCTGTGTTTGAGAACTGCTCGCGCCTCCCGCTTCGCGGGAGACGCTTCGTCCTCACTGCAGGGGCCCCGAGGAGAAACTACATGCACCAGACGCCCCAGGAGCCAGCAGGGGCTGAGCTTCAGGCCGCTGCCCCTCCCGCCTGCCTCACCTGTGTTTGAGAACTGCTCGCGCCTCCCGCTTCGCTGGAGACGCTTCGTCCTCACTGCAGGGGCTGTGAGGAGAAACTACACGCATCAGACGCCCCAGGAGCCAGCAGGGGCTGAGCTTCAGGTTGCTGCCCCTCCCGCCTGCCTCACCTGTGTTAGAGAACTGCTTGGGCCTCCCGCTTCGTGGGAGACGCTTCGCCATCACTGCAGGGGCCGCAAGGAGAAACTATACGCACCAGACGCCCCAGGAGCCAGCAGGGGCTGAGCTTCAGGTCGCTGCCCCTCCCGCCTGCCTTACCAGTCTTTAAGAACTGCTTGCACCTCCCCCTTCGCGGGAGACGCTTTGCCATCACTCCAGTGGCCGCGAGGAGAAACTACACGCACCAGACGCCCCAGGAGCCAGCAGGGGCTGAGCTTCAGGTCGCTGCCCCTCCCGCCTGCCTCACCTGTGTTTGAGAACTGCTCGCGCCTCCCGCTTCGCGGGAGACGCTTCGTCCTCACTGCAGGGGCTGTGAGGAGAAAGTACACGCACCAGACGCCCCAGGAGCCAGCAGGGGCTGACCTTCAGGTCGCTGCCCCTCCTGCCAGGCTCACCTGTGTTTGAGAACTGCTTGCCCCTCCCGCTTCGCGGGAGACGCTTTGCCATCACTGCAGGGGCCCCGAGGAGAAAGTACACGCACCAGACGCCCCAGGAGCCAGCAGGGACTGAGCTTCAGGTCGCTGCCCTTCCCACCTGCCTCACCTGTGTTTGTGAACTGCTTGCGACTCCCGCTTCGCGGGAGAGGCTTTACCATCACTGCAGGGGCCGCGAGGAGAAACTACACGCACCAGACGCCCAGGGAGCCAGCAGGGGCTGAGCTTCAGGTCGCTGCCCCTCCTGCCTGTATCACCTGGTCGGATTTAAGCAGGTTGCTACTCCCGTCCCGCGGGACGCGCGCCGAAGAAGCCCGGGACAAGGGCGGGACTGTCTGTGGCCGTCTGGGGCCGAAGGAGGCCGGGCTAGGCCACCCTATTTACATTCTGTTTCTGCACATTAAGGTACTGTGTCATTTGAATCTGCTTAATGGGGAAAAGGAAAAGCATGGAGGGTGCGGCTGACGGACCAAGTACACGGGTAAAAAGGAGAAAGTCAAAGAAGGTCAATAAAGCTGCTAAGCATGCAGGGGAGAACTGTGTAATGTCCTGCATCGATGACTTGCTAGAGGACTGTAATATTATACTTACGTCTAAGCACCCAACAGAACATAGACTGGATGAGAGTAAAGGGGAAGATGCTGCTGAATCATTACAGAGGTGCGGCAAACGGGGTCCTGCAGTGGTTCCTGGGATGTTTTTGAAGAAAAAACAAAACTATCGTAATTGCGATGAAGGTCATGTTGACTTAGGAGTTACCGATAAAGCGAGTGTAGCTCTAGAAGCAGAAATGATTTACTCTACCCCGGTCGACCCAATTGTTTATTGCACAAACAGGTTCTCTGCTCTCATCGATATAGATTGTACAAATAGGGAGAGCGGTGATCCTTTAATCCAGCCAAGTATATCTGATGCTTCACAAGGGTCCAGGGAGGGGACGCAGGGGTTTGTGTTAAATTTGCATGTACCCATTTTTGGCGCTGGGGGTGATAGTACTGCCTTGTGTAGCGTTGTGAACCGATTATGTAATCTTATTGAATGTATGCAAGACTTGATTGAAATATTAACATCTAAATCCATTCCAATCCAAGCTCATGTTACAATTGTAGTCTAGCTAAAAAACAGCAGAGCATTACACATATGGATAAGCAAAGGCCAATAGCTCAGCATACTGCGTTACATCATGGCAGGGATAGCACGATGAGGAAGGTGGAAACCTTACACAGTGAAGCTGCCAGAGACAGGGTGGGGATACCGAAAGCTTTGCCTGCAAAAGCCCTCAAGCATAAGTTCACTGAAACAGTGAAAGACTGTGGGAACCCTAAGTCTAATGCTAGTTCTGCTAACAGCCCCAACATCCCAAAACCTTCTTTTAGCAAATTGACAGGCAGAGGCCCCTCTCTATCCCGCCCTACTCCTGTTGATTTATCTAAAGTTTACATGGTGAATGTTCCAAAACTGAGCTCAGGGAAGGACATAGAAACAAATGACTCTCTGACAAACAAAGCTATTCATTGGATCAGGCATACTAGAGGATGTCGATCTGTGATAAGGAAAGATATATCGAGGGCAACAAGGCTCTCGCAACCAGGAAGCAGAGCTGACTGTATTGAACTTACTTTTAAACTCGAAAACTTGGCACAAAATTTGTTATTATTAGAGTATAGATCCTGCTCCCCTTACCACTCCCTTATACAAATGAGATCTTCTCCCCCTCAGCAGTGGGTAAATGTTAGGGGAAATCAAACACCAGGCTCAGGGTTGGGTGGGTCGTGCTTGGACTCTAATGATTGACTGGTGTCTGATGGTACCAATCCTAGTCTCCCCGGTGACATTGTATCAGATACTCCAACCATTATAGAAGATATTCTTTCCGGAATCTCTTGTACAATGGTAGACTCTGGGGTGACTGGTGGGGGAGATAGCCCTTTAGATCAGAGCCTCAATGCAAGTTTTGCAAAAAGCCTTGATAAATTTGGTTTGATCATGTCTTGGAACATTGCAGGGTTGAGTGCCAAGATTCAAAGCCCGGAGTGGGCTCTGTTTATCAATCAATTCACTATATGCATATTTCAAGAAACATGGCTACTTGACCCCCAACACTTTGTAGGGTTTTTAAACTATAGCGTCCTTGCTGAAAAAAGCGAAAGAGGGCGACCCTCGGGTGGTTTAACAATTAGGGTCAAGCAGAACTCTGAACTTATTGTAAAAGTGCTTCCGACGAACCATAAGGACATACAGATTGTATCACTTATATTTAATCAGGCTAAACCCATAGATATTTACAATGTGTCTGCTAGGAGCACAGGCGGGAAGAAATCTGGTACTTTTGCTGCCCTTGAAGATCTTATTGAAAAATATTCTGCACATTCTCATGTAATTGTCGCAGGAGATTTTAATGCAACTTTTGAACCATTGTCAAGTGGTGAGTCTAATTTTATAGAGGAACAGGACAGCCAGTGGGGGGTCCCCAAGCTCGAACTGGACTCAGTGAAGAGATGGACAGATCTGGTGATCCAGATTAACTCTATCTGCCTAAACAAAGGACTTAGGGCGGCCAATGGTAGGATCTCAAAGGATAAGGCGGGTGCTATCACTTTCAAGAGTTGTCAAAGGGAAAGTAGAATTGACTATATATTAGTCCATCTCGAGTTGTGGAATCATCTAGAGGATATGATGGTTATCGACCGCCTTCAGAGTGATCATACTCCCCTATGCATGATCCTTTCATATTGGAAAGTGCCCGCAGCACTTGAGGGACTGAGTGATGAATGCCCCCAAACTGTTCTCCTTACAAATGACATGCGCCACCTAAAGTGGGCCAAAGTTTCTGAAAGCCAATCAAACATTGTCCTCATTCTAAATAAATTAGAACAAGCTACTAGGGAGCTGAGCATCTGCGCAAACGCCAAAGCTGCAGTAGTAGACAGAGAAAATGGCATTAAAGTGCACGAAAACCTGTTTCTCCAACTAAAAGGCTTATTTATTAAAACGAACAATCCAAATAAAGCCCTAACTAACATCTCTCCCTGTTGGTACACCAAGGAATGCAGAAAAGCACGACTAGATCTAGGGCAGGCTATTAAAACAGGATCTAGCGCCAACGTTCGCCTTGCAAGGGGTATGTACAAAACTACTATTCAAAAATCCAAGCGTGCCTGGGACGAAAAAAGTGGGGGGAGCTTAAGGAGGCTAGCTCAACCAAGAACTCGAAGCAATTCTGGAATTTGTTAAAATGGGAATTTGAAGGCTGACCAGAAAAGCCTCAAAATTGGGTAGCCCAAGCCGAGTGGGTGGACTACTTTTGGCCCCAATACGCTAAAGGCCCGGAACTACCCTTAGAACAAAGAGGTGGGGTTACATATACCCCTTGGGTGGAAGATGTCCTTACTACTAGGGACATTCAACATGCTTTAGATTCTGTTACACCTGGTAGAGTGCCAGGAAGAGATGGCGTCCCAGCAGACATCTTCCGACATGACAGAGAACCTTGGGGCAAGTATATATTACTATTGGCAAATATGATAGCCAAAGGAGCACCTATACCCGAATCCTGGGACGGGGCAGAAATAATTTCTGTCTTTAAAAAAGACGGCAAGTCACTTCCAGGCAACTACCGCCCTATCAGTCTGATCGATACCATCCAGAAGATCTTTGGCAGAATGGTATTAAATAAAGTTCAGGAGTGGGAGTGCAAGATGAACATCCTATCCCACATTCAAGCAGGATTTAGAGCCTGCATAAGTACAGTCAACCAAGTACTACACTTCGCCATGCTCTACTGGAAGACTGTTCAACTAGGGGGGGTAGTTTATATGCTGCCTTCATTGATTTGAGGGCAGCTTTTGATCTTGTTCCGCGCTCAAACCTGTGGCTTGTACTAAAGGATATGGGTATGCCCCCTGCCCTCCTCCCCCTGATTGTTAAAATATATGAACACAACTTTGCCCAGATACGATGCGGCCCTCCTGGAAGTGTTACAAACCAGTTTCCAGTAGAGAGGGGAGTGCGTCAAGGTTGCGTTCTAGCCCGACCCTGTTCTCTCTCTACATTAACAATGTGACAAAAAGGGGGGAGGAACCAAGCTCGCGACCGTGATGGCCGCACTGTAGCTCGGCTCCGCCAACCTTCCTGCCTAAACGCATATCCTGATCTTCATCCTGCCCCGAGGCGACACGCTCGGCAAGAAATGGAAAGATGAAACAATGCTCGCACTCACCGTTTGTCCCAGGGGCTCCTGCGTGCTGCGGATCTGGAGTTATGCCCTTGCTTGGTTCGGGGCCTCCGCGGCGTGCAGACCGGGGACTTGCCTGCGACGGCCGGCTGGAGTGAGGTTGCCGGTGGCGGCTCCTGGTGGAGGAGAGGGGTCGGCTGGAGAGGCCGTTGTGCGGTTGTGCCGGTGGCGACTGACCGGGCCCGGTCTGGCGACCTGGGGGCCCTGTGGTAGGGCGCGGTCCGCCGCGGATGGGGATAGACCACGCAGGAGCCATGCCCCCCCTTTGTTGTCCTGTCCGGCCATCTTGAAGCCCTTCACCCGGACTCGGCGGGCGGTGCCCGTCAGACGGTGGCGCCGGCGGTCCCCGTTTTTGGTGGCCCTTCTTTCTGCACCAAGGTTGCCATTTCCGGGGCTCGAGGGGACTCCAGCGGTGGGCCTTGCTTAAGAGCCCACTCCAGAGGTTGAGGTGCGGAGAGTCGCGGCTGAACTTACAAGATGGTGACCGGTGCCCTGAGTCACAGATCAACTCGGAGCGGCGAACCTGGGTTGCTGAAGTGCACGAGAGCCGAGTCCTGTGAGCGTGAGCCTACGATTGGTGATGTCCTTGCTGCCCTACATTCTTTAAGTGAGGCCATGGTCTTCGGCACTGTTGTGCAAGATAATAGGTCTGCTGCCATGTTTGTTGGGCCGTCCCCCATGGACGCGGCTCAACTTCGAGTGTGTGCTGCCTCGCCCCCATCGGCAGCCGCGAGGGGTGCTGCCGCCGTGCATTTGCAGGACTGTACGCCTGCGGCCCCGAATCTCCAGGTAGTTTTGATGGTTGCGGGTGCGGGCGTGGAGCCCACGTTGGGGCCCGTTCATGCCCGAATGACTGGGGAGCGAGGTGGATGCCCGATTCGTACTGCTTTGGTGTGGCCCCGCTGTTACCTTGCGGGGGAGACCTCGCTTTTTTGGGCGGCGAGACTGCACCCATACTGCTTGCTGCTCCTGATGTTGCTATTGGAAAGTATAGACTGTCGCAGCCATTGCTTGCTCTGCCGTTTGATACTGGGGTCCTCTGGTCTACACCCTTGGCCTGCTTTGTTCCGATCCTGTGCCCATTTCACCTCGGACTATTTGCTGCCTACTATTCCATTGTGCATCATAGCTATGGTCAGGGGGGGACAGGGGTGAGCCGGACTAGACCCGGCGGACGACTGGTTAACGGAGGGAGATGAGGACTGCCCGCAGCCATGACAATATGGCCGATTCTTTCGAATGTTCCTGATACTTGAGGCTGTGTCGATCTCGCTTTAATGTGGTTTCATGTGTGTGAAGGCGGGGGGTAAGGGCTGAATGACTCGACTGCAGATCTCCTCTCTCACTGGTTCTTTCTTCCCCCTTTCTCTGTTTTGTTTCTTTCTTACTTTCTAATTTCCTATATTTCGGGTTTCCATTTAGGGCGACAGGCACGCTGCTGGGGGAGTAGGCCGTAGCCTTCTGCAGGGGTGCAGGGTGGGGCGGGTGGGATGGGGTTTCTTTATTGTTCGTTTTTCTTTTAGTTCTATGGCTCTTTTGTATCCCTTTATCGGTACGCTGTGTCTGTCTCCCATGGTGTGATGGCTGGTGGGGATGGGGGATGACTCACTTGATTCTACGGTATTGTTTGCACATATATCATGACTTGCACGCCCTGACCCCGATAGCGGATCTCTCAGTCTTGCGCGCTTTTATCGCTGTGGGGCGCGTGCAGCAGCGCAGCGTTCTTTCTTTCCCTCTTCTATTATTCTTTCCTCCCTCTTTCCCTTCTTTTTCTATTTACTTGGGTTAGTATAGAGGATGAATATAGCTAAGCTGCTGATCTGGTTCCTCCGTTATGTACTAGTGCATATATAGGTGGTCGACGGGTACGTGATGGGCCACGGTGGGGACTGTTCTGAACTGGGGTGTCTATAAGTTGATTCTTGTTAACCGCGGCTGTTACCCATTTTTATTGATGCCCTTCTGTTTTGATGTTGGACATGTAGCCCGCCAAGGGAACTTAGATGGCTAAAAGTTGTAATTGATCCTGCTATACTTCCTATTATATTATAAAATTAACCTTCTTTAATCCTGCTTCCAGTGGTCATATTCAGCCTTTTAATATCAGATCGCTTGCTAGTACAATGCTGGGCGACGGCCAGGAAGTCTTATTATTGTCTCATGTGCCTTCATAATGTGTCGTGGCCGGCCTGATTGGTTGTAGGCCCGTATATGTATGCTCGCATCTGCACAAAAAAGGTTTTCAAAAATAAAAAAAAATAAACAATGTGGCAAAAGTTTTGATTGAGGCAAACATTGACGCTCCAATTTTAGCAGGTGCGAAGGTACCAATTTTAATGTTTGCTGCCGATTGTCTTATCATTTCCAAGACCCCAAGTGGCTTGCAAAAAGCACTAGGGATCTTTGAAGCCTTCTGTATCTATTATGGGCTGGAAATAAATGTTTTAAAAATCTAAGTTTTTGTCTTTTCACCAACACAAGTCACAAGAATGACTTACCCCTAGAACAAGTCAAATCATTCTTCTATCTGGGTGTAACCATCCAGCATGATCTGCGATGGAACGAACAGATAGATCTAGCAACGCTAAAACATCGGCAATTGACCGGGGTCTTGAATAGAGAACATGCCAAGTCCTTGACAAAACCGGTTGCCCAGGCAATTGCAGTGTATAACGCAAAGGCGGTGAGTGCAGCACTATACGGTGTAGAAATATGGGGGCATGGGAACTTAAGCAAGCTCACAGGCTCTGAAAATAGGTTCCTACGCAATCTTGTTAATTTACCGCAGAGTACCCCAGGACTTGGGTATGAGACCAATTGAGATTATTGCAAATCTCCGTCCAGTACTATACTGGAGGTGTTTATGGGTAACACCAGAATTGAAAATATTTGCCATGGGACTCATGGACACAATTAAAAGCGATGTCTTCCATCAGGTAAAATGGCTCTCTGGAATTGGAGCGATGCTCAGAGAGTTGGGTCTGGTGGAGGTATGGGAGGACCCAATTAATGCTATATTTCCTTCAAAAAAGGCAATAAAGGGTCTATACTGGGGGTTGCTATCCTCTAGAGCTCTTAGGACCACTGCGCCGCTTTCACTAATGGGGGTTTTCATGGAGTTCAAGTAAGAGACTCTATTTGAGCCATTCTGGAACGACATAGCAAAGTTACTGGATAAAAAGCTTTATTCTCAATTAAGAATTGGCAGTATTCCTGTCATAGCATTTACTTCAAGGTGGTCTAGTGGAGGAAACGCCTCATGTCCATGTTGCTCACATCCCCAAGAAACAATCAGCCATCTACTCTTTGGGTGCCCTGCATACCCTGATCCACGTCGAATTTGGTTGCGACCAATGCCCAAGCTGCTGGGCACAAGGAGCGGAATAGTGGCTGTTAGAATTATTGGCACAAGTCCTAGCCCACTAGTGTACATAGCTGTGGCTCAATTTTTTGGTTGGTCGAGGATCATCAGAAACAAAAGTATAAAGGGATGAGTCAATGAATGTTTATTCTTTGACCATTTGTTGTATATAAATACAGTGAAATCATTGTAACTGTGATGAATTTTATCTCTGCTTGTATTCTTGTGTAATTTTACCCCTATTTAATGAAAGAATTTTAAATGTGACGCTTTTATGACAATCGTCGAATACAGATTGTTTGACTTTGATTTAAAATAAACATGCAGATTGGTGAATAATTACAAAAAGGTACATTTTTGTTTTTAATTATCAAGGTGCTTTAACAGGCAAACCTCAGTAAAATAATATGTGCTTATGATCATTGCATGGTGACATGAATGAAATTCCAACAATAATACCAGGTAGTGTAGGCCGAATTTCCACATTTTTAATTCATTGCAGCACAGCAGACTAAGGGGTATATTTACTAGAACTGATGTTTTGCCAAAATTAGGAATGTCGGACTTTGTCAGTTTCAAAATGCATCGATGTGCTGTATTTACACGAAAGCTGCGCACCACTGTGTTTCTTCTGGCGCAAAAAGAAGCCGAATAGCACCAGTGCAAGCACCCTTGCGCCATGTTGCAAGAGTGCCTGCACTGCAGGGGGGATTGTTTATGGGCAGGAAGGGACCCCTTCCTGCCCATAAACAATCTTTTCAGGCAATTTTCTGTTTTCATGTGTGTTGCACAGTGCAGAAAGGACAAAATAGGAGGAGAAATGAAACCTTTCTCCTAGTTATGCCTGCTTCAGACCAAGTATTCCATGGCGATATTTTGGGCGTCAAAAAGCAATAGATGTTGTGGCAGAACGCCCACTGAAATACCCATTGCATGTCCTTTTCTCGCTAAGTGCTGCGTGAATAGGGGCATTATTTAAAAGGTGGCGTTAAGCCTCGTTAAGTGGCCTAACGCCACCTTGTCAATAAGGTGAATGACTTAACACCACCTGAACATGTGAAAAAATGATGTTCTGGTAGCCTTAACTCCTTGTAAATATACCCCAATGCAGCTGCACTGCATTGCTGGAACGAGAGCAAAACAGCACAATATCTGGCTCTGTTTCTCTGTCCCACTGCACCAGTGCACTTAAGGCGGATTTGTACCAAAGTCACTCACTCTTGCCCTCTAGTGTGTCTGTGTTTGTTCGACCTAAGTTGGCATTGTTTGCCCAGACGTGGGTCTCTTGCTCACTTTGCCAGTGGATTCATGCTAGCCTGGCTGATGAAGGGTGTTACCCAGAAACCATTCCCAGGATGCTTGTTTCCAGTCCAGGGAAGACCTGGCTTGGCCATTCGGGCTGGACTGTTCCCATGAGGCACAGGGTCAGACTGATTTGGATATAGCTGGGTCTCATCTGAGGTGATAAAGTGAGCTAAAGAATGATGATGGATCCCTCCTTCAGTCTGGTCTTAGGGAAATAGCCATCTGGATGAACCATAACCTACTCAAACTGAATCGAGGAAAGACTGAGGTCTTGATCCTTGGGAAACAACGAGATCTTTGGAGTTCCAAGCACTGGCCAGCCGAAATGGGCCCCATTCCCTCTCCATCTGAGCACATTCGCAACCTGGGAGTGACTATAGATAATGGGCTGACAATGCAAGCTCAGGTGAATAAAGTGGCGGCCATCTGTTTCACTATCCTTCGTTGGTTGAGGAAGATTCTTTGGATGTTGCCTGGGGATACCCAGAGGTCTGTGGTCAATGCCTCGGTGACCTCCCGGTTGGATTATGGCAACATACTCTATCTGGGGGCTACCAAGGCAGTTACTAGATGCCTCCAATTGGTCCAGAATGCAGCGGCATGTTTACTCTGCAGCTGTAAGAGAGACAAACATATCTCAGGGCGCCTCAGGGACCTTCACTGGCTCAGAGTGGAAAGCCGTGTGAAGTTTAAGGCCTTGAGGTATATGCACAAAATTAAAACAGGGAAGGCTCCCCGATATCTGCATACTCTTGTAAAAATGTACTCCCCCGCACGCACACGTCGTTCATCCTCTCAAGTTCTTTTCTGCGTGCCTAAGTACAGATTCTCCAGAATGGGCAGCAGGTCCTTTTCTTTCCTGGGTCCCAGACTCTGGAACGCCCTTCCCATTGACATTCGTTCTGAAAGCTACTAGGTCATTTCCGTAAAGCCAATAAAACCTGGCTATTTAATCAGTAACTCTCGGTTTTCTGGGTCATGTGGCTCCTGTTTCCGTTAGCACCGGGAAACCCTTTTTGGGTAGCTTTCGCACTCTACAAGCTTAATAAATAAAAAATAAAAATAAAAAAAAAATTCAACCCAGATCTGGGACTGGGGGTGAGTGTCTGAAAGGTTCAGCGCTCCGTCCATTATCTTCTTGTGTTTGCAGTGTCTGTGTTGTCAAGCATACGTTTTGTTCTGGAAAAGTAATACTATGCTTTGACATAGTTTAATTCTTTGCTGTTCAGAGCAGCACATATGTCAAGGTTGAAATGTTTTGAGAAAATACACTTTTCTCAAACATCATACCTGCTTTAAGGATGCCTAACTTTTGATACAAATCCCTATCTCGCAACGTTAGTCGACATAAGGGTTTATGTCAAACACATGGGTGGTTGCATTAAAACACCCATGTACCAGACATGGAACACCCCCTTGAAGCAAAATAGCAGAATGTAGTGCATAACTTTACTTTCCTTACTATATGGATACTTCAAGATTTGCATTGGAGAGTAAATCCAAATACAGCACTTTGAGCTGGGTCTGCATCACTTAAAAATACAACGTATGCGATTACTGAAAAAGGCATTTAATGACAGAGGTATTCGAACATGTAGAGGGGCAATAATTAAAGGACTCAGCAAGACTGACCCTCAGTTGGCTATTAAAATAATGACATTTTTACTGCACTATGAGACAAATTTTAAATTGGCATAATGAGAAGGACATTGCTGTTGTTTACTAAGATAATGTTTAATTCATAAATGGGTTCATGCTTTTAAAAAAAAATCATACCATTCTTTTAAATAATATTTTATATTGACCTTATATTTGTATTATGAAATTGTTATGGTTTTAACTAACTTAAACAATAAAGATATTCACTGATTGCAAAGAGAAACAGGAGCACAATGTTAGCACATTTCCCCTAAAAGTCTAGATTATGTGCCTTGAGAAGTCTCTTGAATGAGCCCCTTGAGCTGTCCAGTTAATTTTAGTCTCAGTCTTATGCTTTAATCACCGTACGTGCGGGTCAGGTTGCCCTGATCTTGTGTGCAGGAACCACTGGGAGCTATTCTCTTTTCTTTCTCTCACCCCCACCTGTGACCATATGCGCAGGAGCATTAGGGTGAGTGGTAGAAGGAGGGGGAGAAGAATGTGATAAAAGAAAAAAACAAAGACACAAGACTCCACCACTATCTCTCGTCACTTGTGTGCTTCAAATATGTCTGCAAGTCGTACTGAATCTCTATAAGGTAAAGAGATTGCGTAAATAACTTGCCTTTTAAATAACTATGCATTCTAAGGCACTGGGCCAGATGTACGACCAGCAATTTTGCGACTCGTAAATTGTGTAGCAATTGCGACTCTAAATGTGCGAGTCCCACAACTGGATGTACAACAGTGTGTTTAACACTGTTTGTGATTCCCAATGGGGTCATAAACTGCGAGACTAATGGATAATAATGAGGCGCTCATAATTTGCGAGCCCATTGGTAAGGGCAGGCCCGGAAAGGTATGGCTGGGCTCAGCAGACCACCATGTCTGTGACTGCTTTTAAATAAAGCATTTTATTTTAATGCAGCCCATTTACCTTAAAGGAAAATGGGATGCATTTAAAAAAAGAAAATCATGAAACGTTTTGTTTAATTTTTTAAGGGCAGGCAGTGGTCCCTGGGACCACTACCTGCCCTTAAAAAATATTTTCAGAGTCTGTCACAAAGGGGAAGGTGTCCCCTGGGGACCCCTTACCATTTGCGACTCTGTTACCACCCTCTTGAAGAGGGTTGTAATTTGTGAGTGTTTTGCGACTGCAATTGCAGTTGCAAAACATTCGTACATGGGTTAGAGTGTCGCTATTTGGAAGGGAATGCCCCTTCAAAATAGCGAGTCTCTAAACACATTTTTGCGAGTCGCAATTCATTTGAGACTCGCAAAATTGTGTTTGTGCATGATTAAATTGAAATGTCCATGTACTAACAGGTCGCTAACCTGTTTACGCATGCTAGAATATTTATTTATTAAGAAGCTTATTTTTTTTTTTATTAAGAAGCTTATAAAGCGCACGGCTACCCCCCACGGGGGTGTCCCGGCGCTACAGACTGCAAGCTGGAGAGAAATGATCTGGTTATGAGATGGTAAACAGCCAGGTTTTCAGTTTGCTGCGGAACACAGGCTCCGATTCAATGAACCTCAGATCAAGAGGGAGGCTGTTCCAGAGTTTAGCTGTTACTACGCCGAACGCTCTGCCTCCACACCTGGCACGACGGAATCTGAGTACCACCAGGAGGCGTAGGCTATTCGATCTCAGAGATCTGACCGAAAGGGATAGTTTAAGTCTCTTTCTCAAATATCCAGGGCCCAACCCATTGAGGGCTCGGAAGGCAAGGATCAAAGCTTTGAACTGGATGCGACGGGCAATGGGGAGCCAGTGCAGCTTCTTCCGGTAGGAGGCAATCGAGTGGCGGAAAGGGATATTGCCAATCAGTCTCGCAGCGGCATTTTGAACTATTTGTAGATGGTCAATTTGGTATAAGGGGGCACCCGCATAGAGACTGTTGGCATAATCTAAATGCGATGTAATTAGGGCATGAACGATGGTTTTACGGGAGTCCAAAGGAAGGTAAGGGAAGATCTTCCTGATCATACGTAATTTGCCGAAGCAAGCTGCTGTGACCTTGTTGATTGGTCATTCATCTGGCCCACTGTCTCTCTATAACAAAAACACTCGGTACTACAATAGCGGACTGGTAATTCCTGAAATCAAAACATGCTAAATAAGTTTCTCAAATCTACATGTGCACCAGTATTTCTTCCTACAGTTTGGAGATCTGCCTCAGGCTGTCACTGCACACTCCTGCAGATGAGGAGTTATACTGACATCTGAAGAGATGCAAAATACTGTTAACATCCCGTTGTTCCCCACACTGTATGTGGTTATATGAACTGGAATACCTTGCACGTGACATCCACTCTAAGATCCTTCGGTTTGTTTACATGGTAACCGACGTAGAATTTAGCTACAGCCGTAATAGTTTACATAAATGTTCAAAAGGATAGTTCAGAGTTTGTTTTCGTCAACAACAAGGCTTTGACAATACTTCTCTGTACTCCATTTGTTAATTCTAAACAACATTTGGGAAAGCAATGGGTCTTTGCAAGGAAATCCAGAATCATCTAGTGAGATCCTGGCTGCAATAACAGTGTGGCATGATTGCCCAGCAATGGGCACTATGACCCACAAGGAGACTCACACCTGAAAATCAAAGATGGCTGCTGACTTGAGGTTCCGTGACAATTGTAAGTGGTGTTTTTGACTCGCACGAATATGGTCGAGTCTAGTATCTATGAACCGCAAAAGACGAGTTTGGTAAGTGTGCGTAGTTTCGCTGTGCTAACTTAAATCGTTCGTTTGTTATGTGGGCTTTTCATCTGTACCCACGGGTTCCATCTTAGATACGGCATCCATTTTGTCTCTTGCCCTCAAGTAGTCAGCGAACGGACGCTGTCCGCTTCGCGACCCTGGGACTCCCAAGATATTTGCGGAAGACACATGTCCTTTGAAAGTGTCTTTATGACGAGGGGGTTGCTACTGTAAGGCAGGTGGCGCCGCTCGAGGCTCATCTTGCCGCACGGACTTATTGTCTCAGCCGTGCATCTCATTAGGCACGTCCCTTTGATGCCTGTATCTCGTGCTTCCCGACACCTCCCCTTTTACACCCTTTCCGATCTCCCCACTGTCTCCGTCTTCCTCTGCACCTGTCTTCGTTCCTGTTTTGATCTACTTGATTGCTGATTGGAATTTGCTAAAGGTGGGAAGATGGGTTTTTACAGTTGGGAACCGCCAAATGTTTCCGCACTTATGTTCCGGACCTTGTATGTTTCAAAGCGACCAAAGCGACCCCTCTGGGAGCTAGATGTGGGAACTGAGTTGTAAACCTTTGTGTTCAATGTTAGCCTATGGGTAAAAACTGTATAAAAGGAGCGATCCACAGAACCAATTTGAAGCAGTCTCCCCAAGTTGCACGTGGTGTACTTGCCGTGACTTCTGTGTTCCCTGCAGTAAATAAACCTTGACTCTTTGACGCCGAAGGAAGTGTCCCGTGTCTCTGTGACTTGTACGCCGGAGCAGGTTACCCACGAAGGTTTCAGGTGTTGTGCCCTGGCACCGCTGGGTCCAAAAGAACCCAGTCCTTCAGTTGGCGCCCAACGTGGGGCTGCATCAGTGGTACCAGTCCAAGCCCGACGATCGTGAGGAACTTCGTGTGAAATCTCTGAGGGAAGGTGCACCCCGCTTCATCGATCCTGTTGTCGAAATAAGTGGCCCGAAGACTTTTCCCGCGAAGATTCCCGCCTCCTAACGGCTGCGACGGACTGCTGCCCTGACTGTAGACCTGTTTTGGCGCCTGGCGTAGACCTTGGTATAGCGAGACGATTGACGGGCCTTCCTGAGGACGCCATTGATCTTTGAGTTAAGTATTTGTGGGTCGCTCCCAGAATCCTTGGTTGTAGACACTTTAGCGAGTGTCTTTGTTGTAAACACTAGTGGTTTGTTGTTGTTGTACACGCTGTGTGAGTGTTTTTGTCGGTGACACTTTGCTAGCGTAACTTTGTTGTTGTATTTGTTTGACGACTGCAGCCGCCAAAGACCGAGGGTTTTGTTCTTGCTGGGACTTGGTAAATCCCGTAACCCTTGAAGTTTGTGAAACTCGGCTAGCGTGCAAGATGCCTGGTCGCAGTACTTTGTTCAGTTGCTTTAGACCTTGTGGTGCGGATTCCCTGCTGGAGGACTCGTGTCCGATACCTCCGGTAGGAACTCCTACTTATGACTTATATAGCAAACATGGGCTAGGCCCGATTGCTTTTAATGATTACTGGATAAAATATACAAAGAAAGACGGCGATCTTCGTTGGCCACCTCACGGTAGCTTCGAAGCGTCGATCTTAGATAATTTGGAAATTAAGTTGTTCGAACGTAAATCTAGGCCGGCCATGTTTGATGCCTTTCGGTTGTGGCGCAAAGAAGCCCGACAGAAAGAGATCAGACAGAATAAACGTAGTGAGCGAGATAATGTTGCTACTATTGTGAAGAAAGCTGAGCAGTTTCAGCGTGATAAGGAGGATAAGGATAAGGAAGTGTTTGAGAGGCTGCAACGTATGACCATAGATAAATGTTATCCTGTTTTGCCTACGGAGTCGGATAAGAAGGAAGAGCCAGTTGAGGATCCTTTAATGTCCTATCTTATGAAGTCGCCACCTCCGTACGTACAGGGTACCGCAGTTCCTGTGGTCCCTGCCGTACCTATTCTCCCACCTGTTATTCCTCCGCCTGTTCCTCAACCTGCACCTACTCTTCCGACTGTTCCTGCTCCTGTGCCTGTTTCTATTCCTACTGCTCCTCCGCTTCCACATACTCCTACTCACGCTACTGCTCCTGTGTTGTTAACCCCTGTTGTTGCTACTGGTTCTACTCCTTCTCTTGTTAGTCCTGTGTCTTACTCTTGTCCCTCTACTCGTAACCATAATTCTCCCATTGCGGCTAGCTTCTTTCAGTCGCTCGGACCTGTTTTTGGGTCCGCTGGTTCTGATGGCCCACCACAGAGGCGTAGTCAGCTTCCTGGTAATAGGGAACGCGCTGCACTGTATAATATGGCGATGGGTTGGATGGACAACCCGCAGAGAAATCCACCCCGTGTCGTTCTTGAAACATTTAGTCAATTCAACATACCGACTCAGAGATATGTGTTTGACGAAATGTGTAAACTTTTACATGATCAGATAGCGGCTGTTGCGCCTGACGAGGTGCTGACCGCCCTGTCTAATCTTCGGCTTCAGTTCGCAACTGGACTGATAGTCGATACTAATGTCCGACGTGCTATCGAGCAGTTGCTGTCTTTTCGTCTTGCTCCTATTCCTCACGCACTGTTTGTTGAGGATCTTGAACGCCAACAAGCCGAGCCTGGTCAATATCCTATGCGTGAAGTTCCGCCGGTTTGGGTACCCGCTGATAATACTAATGCTAACGCTCCAATTCCGGCACATTTCCAGAGAATATGGATACATCTCCCATGGAAGCGATCGGAAGTGCTTCAGGTGAAACAAACTTTGCCCGATCCTCGCAAAAATCCTGCTGGGTATTATAAGGAATTATCGCAGCTTGTAGATGCTACGGTAATGAATCTTGCCGATATCGACATGTTGTTTGGCAATGTCGTACCGCAACCGGTATGGGCTAAGATTCGTCACCAAGATCACACGAATGAATTAGGTGGTGATTGGGCTGCTATTACAGCGGCAGACGCTGGACAAGCGGCTGCTACTAAACCCGATCAGTTGATTGAACTTCTTCCCCAGCGAATCATTACGTTAATGAAAACGCTCATGCCAGCTATGAGGGTAAATTGGGACAAGTTGTCAGCCTGTAAGCAAAAGAAAGATGAGAGTGTTTCAGACTTCTTTACGAGGTTTGAGGAAACATTCGTTGATCATAGTGGACAGGATATGGGTACTGAGGGTGGACAAAGGCTGTTTGTGGATAAATTTGTATCGAACTTATTGCCCGATTTGTGCAATAAATTGAAGAATTCAGAAAGTGCGTGGGCCGTTTCTACCTCAGCTCAGATTCTGGCTACGGCACAATATTATGAAAATAGAGAGAAAGAAGAAAAAGACCGCGCTGATAAAAAGACCAAAGAACTGAAAACTAAAGTGTTGTTACAGCAAGCATATCCGCCGCGTTCTAATCAGAATGCGTCTCAGCAGAATAGAGCACAGTCGCAATCGCATCGATCGCAGTCGCGTAATGATTCCTCTTTCAACAGATCTTCATTAGGGTACAATCAATGTGCTTATTGTAGACAGGAGGGACACATTAAATTTGATTGTCCTGCTTTAAATGATCGTAATAGTGGTAATTCGTCTAGAGGAGGCCGTGGTGGTTCACAGAATGCATCACGTGGTAGAGGTCGCGGTGCTCAGAACGACCGCTCTGACAACTCATCAAATTCTAATAATTGTTTCGATCAACGTGGATCATCACAAGGACGATCTGCGCAGTACAATGTAGACGATTATTACGTCGATCAGGGAACTGACGACAGTAATTACTAGGACAGCCAAAGACAAGGAGAGGGAGTGGTATCAGTTCCGGTTGATCAGAGAGGGCCTTACGTCGCAGTTGCTATATCGGGCGTCGTTGAGCCTTTTCTGTTGGACACTGGTGCAGCGAAAAGTTCTATCATGCATTCGAAACTCCCTGGCGCACCTTTGTCTGGCTTAACTAATGTATCCGTTGGATTCTCTGGCGCCCCCGTTAGCAATCCAGTTTCGCGCCCTTTGCCCCTTAAAATTGGGCCGCGTGAGCTCGAAGCTCCGTTGATTTTAACCACTGGTTGTGGCGAAAACCTTTTGGGTCTGGATTTGCTTAAACGTCTGTATGCAACTTTGTATTGTTCTCCTGCGGGTGTAAAGCTTACGTTCGGAGAGAAAGTAGTCTCTCCCATGTATTTGTCCCTCGATAAGCTTCCACCGGAATTGGATTCTCTTCCTGCGTCTTTGTGGGCGACGGGTCCAAACGATGTGGGCCTACTTGATATCTCCCCTTATGTTGTTCAGTTGAAATCGAATGTGCGATTGCCACGTATTCCCCAGTACCGTATCTCCCTTGATGGTGAACGAGCATTGTTAGCGATCATCTATGATTTGATCGAGAAAGATGTTATTGAGGAGACTCGGGGAAACGTGTGCAACAGCCCTGTACTGCCCATTCTTAAACGTACTGATCCTACCAAACCGCCTGTTTATCGTTTTGTTATCGATTTACGGGAGGTAAATAAAATTGTGGTTCCTCAATTTCCTGTTGTGCCTGACATCACGGCGCTACTGACTCTGATTCCAGCTACTGCTTCGTGGTTTTCGGTGATTGATTTGAAAAATGCGTTTTTCAGCATCCCGATTGCCGAAGAGAGCAGGGACCTTTTCGGTTTCTCTCTTGGTGGACGTAGCTTCCGGTTTAAACGCGCTCCTCAAGGCTACTGTGAAAGTCCATCGATTTACAGTCAAGCTTTGAAGGGTCAACTGGATGCGTTTAGGTTGCCGGTTGGTGCGGCCTTAATCCAATACGTCGACGACTTATTGGTGGCTGCTGATACTCAGGACATCTGCAAAATTGCTACGGTATCGTTGCTGCAACATCTCTGTGAGTTAAATCACAAGGTGTCACCTTCTAAACTCCAATATTGTTGTCAAGAAGTAACCTATCTAGGTCACTTATTGTCAAAGGAGGGAAGGAGATTGACCCCAGAGAGAATTGCAGCGATTGCGCGAATGGCTGTGCCACAAACCCAAAGAGATGTGCGTGCCTTTCTAGGTATCACATCGTACTGCAGGCAGTGGATTCCTAATTTTTCATTGCTAGCGAAACCATTGGTGGCTCTTACGTGCAAGGATGTTTCAACTCCTTTACCATGGACGGAAGAATGTCAGAAAAGTTTTTCTGAATTACGTGATTCATTGTGTTCGGCTCCTGTGTTAGGTACCCCTGATTACGGCAAGCCGTTCACGTTATATGTTCACGAGAGGGAAGGTTGTGCGTTGAGCGTCTTAACGCAACCTTTTGGTGGTAAGCAACGTCCATGTGCATATTTTTCCTCGACCTTAGACCCAGTAGCTAGAGCATTGCCGAGTTGTTTGAGAGCAACTGCGGCAGCTGCGGTCTCTATCCGACAATCAGCAGGATTGGTCATGGATAATATGCTTACGGTGATGGTTCCGCATGCAGTCGATACTCTTTTGAATCGAACGAAAACTCAGCACTTGACGAGTGCGAGGTTATCTGGGTACGAATTGACGCTCTTGGCAAGCCATATTCAGATAAAACGTTGTAATGTCCTAAATCCGGCAACTTTGTTACCAATTAGTGCAGAGTCAGATGAAGTAGCAGAACATGACTGCTACTTGCGTACAGAGGAGGAAACAAAAGGTCGAGTGGACCTTAAAAACACCCCATTGGAAGACCCTGACGGCACCCTGTATGTGGATGGGTCATGTTTTAAGTTGCCGAATGGTGATGTGACTACTGCTTATGCTGTTGTGACGTTGAATACTGTTGTTGAGACTGCGAGATTGAATCAGAATTCTGCCCAAGCTGCAGAGCTGATTGCTCTTACTAGAGCATGTGTACTAGCAAAAGGTAAACGTGTGAATGTGTACACCGATAGTCAGTATGCTTTCGGTGTAGCGCATAGCTTTGGACGGTTGTGGCGAGAGCGTGGTTTCTTCACGTCGCATGGCACGAAAATACAGCATGGCCAGCTCGTGAACGATCTTTTGGATGCATTGACTTTGCCTGTTCAGGTTGCGATTGTTAAGTGTAGTGCGCATCGTAAAGTGACGGATGATGTTGGTCGTGGTAACGCGTTTGCAGATGAGATTGCTAAGGAGACTGCCCGGAACCTTAGCACTCGAATGTATGTGACGAGTTCGGTTAGGTGGCCTACAGAATCAAGTATGTGTGAGAATACTATAGAGAGCGTGAAAGCAATTCAGAATGAGGCCACCGACACTGAAAAGACGAAATGGAAAGAAAGTACGGGAAAGTTGGATGTGAATGGTTGCTGGATTGATTTGTCGGATCAGAAAAGATGGATGTTGCCGGATGCGTATGTACTAGCCGTTGTGACAATGGCACATGGGTTAGCACATATCAGCGCGAAAGGTATTTGCAAGTTGTTGGCTGATGTGTGGAAGAATGATGGTATTACGAAGTGTGCTGAACGTCTGGTGAAGAATTGTATGGTGTGTATAATGTACAATCCTGGCAAAGGAACCCCAACTCCCCCTGGCAGTTTTGCTCCTCCTTCGTATCCCTTTGAGGTGATTCAATTGGACTTCATCCATATGGAGCGATGCAATAACCTGAAATATGTTTTGGTTGTGGTTTGCGCATTCTCCCGATGGATCGAGGCCTATCCCCTCAAAGATAATACTGCTTTGTCTACTGCGAAAATCCTACTGAAGGAATACTTTCCTCGGTATGGAATGCCTAGAGTCGTGTGGTCAGATAACGGAAGTGAGTTTGTTGGAAGTGTGATGAAGAGTGTGTGTAAGGGCCTTGGAATTAATCAAAAATTCCATAGCGCCAATCATCCCCAGTCAGCTGGATTGGTTGAAGGGTACAATGGTACCCTTAAACTAAAACTAGCGAAGATTCAGGCTACGACTGGACTTTCGTGGCCTGATGCTTTGCCTCTAGCATTACTGTCAACTAGGGCGACTGTACACTCCCGAATAGGGCTTAGTCCCTATGAAATAGTGTTCGGCCGTCCTGCGAATGTGTGGGGGGTTCCTAGGCCAGGTATATTCGTTGATCTTGAGTATCCGATGTTGATTGACTACTTACATGACTTGACTGCTAAACTGAGGTTAATTCATCAACAGGTTTACGACGCCTTGCCGACGCAGACGGAGGGTCCAGGCCACCAGCTCCAGCCCGGTGATTGGGTCGTCACCCGTAACTTTTCACGCAAAAAGAATCTGGACCCCCGTTTTGTTGGACCTCACCAGGTGCTCCTGGCCACGAGGACTGCCGTTCGTCTTGAGGGGCGGAAGAATTGGGTACATGCTACCCATTGTAAGCGAGTCCCTATTCCTTTGCCGGCAGACCCGTGGGTGAGAAAAGGCATTGCGTCAACAGAAGCAGAGACATTGCCGGCGTTTGTACCCTTTAGCGACGCACAACTTGTTGGTGAACACTCAGCGCAGCAGAAAGCCACTGTTGGAACATTGTCAGCAAAAGACTCAAGACCAAATCAACAAACTGATCAGCAGGACGCTGTCTCTTCAACGGATCCTTTGTTTGACGAGCAGACACGTCCCGGGAAACATCGATATTCTTTGCGTTCTCATACTAAGGACAAATAAAATTGTTTTCTTGCTTTGCTGAAACTGATAATTGCAATATCCTCGTTCCCCTGATCAACTTTGAACATTTCGTACCATTGAAACTTGTTTTGTACATATATCAAGCTTCTTCCTTGTATCTTTTTCCTTCCTCAGCTGAAATACTGTGCTAAATAAATACATATTGTGTATTGAGGGCCGTAGGGCCGCGCGCGTACTTCCTTCTGGACAGTAGGTCTTGACGCTAGGTTGAAGGCCGTCGGTTCCTAGGAACTCCTGGGGATTGACTATTGCTGAACAGAACGAAGTGCGTCAAGAAACGTTGCGGACGGTCGTAGGGAAATGGCATTTTCGAAGCTGAACGATTTGGAAGGAGCTCAGACGTATAGAGTCAAACTGCAGAAACTCAGTCGTACTAAATGTTTTGTATTCCAATTGTTTGTACTGTTTTTAACTACTTCTGCATTCTTGGCGGGTGGGGTGTATTATGCTATGTCTTACTTTTTACTTCCTACCCCTACTCCTACTCCTTACCCTAACCTTACTTCTACTGTTACTACTGCTTCTCCCCATTCCTTTCATATTTTGCCGGAACACGAACAGGCTAGACGTGTAGAATTCCGCAACAATTCCTTTATCCAGCTCCTCCATCAGCATCAGTTAGTGGTTAACACTACTAATTGTTGGGTGTGTGGGTTGATGCCACATACTACGGGTAAGGGAATTCCATATCTGGTGTTACCGTATAGTTCCCAAGGGTCAGCTCGAGCATACCAAACAATGCTTCGAAGCGCACTAGGTTTCCAACCCTCTCCCAAACCTGGTCCTACCTCGTACCAGTGGGTGCTATCGATGGCAATACAAGATTTGGAGGATGAGATCCATGATGCTTTTCTCATCCCTAAGGAAGAGGTACAAGCCTATAGGGTCCTGAGCAGAGGGGAATATAGTATGTTCATTAGTGAAAAGCAGCATAAGAGCTCGCCACCAATATGGGTCGTACCCCACACTGGTAATCTTTGTCTTGTGGGTCGTGGTTCGAAAGCCTCACTTGGAGTAAGTGCTTGCACTGAAAGTTACGTTCTGCCAATGTCCCCGACCCCTGTGTTTCTGGCTGCCAAGGGTACGTACTTCATCTGTCATGATCGAGCATATACATGGTTGCCCTCAGACTTCATGGGCTCATGTTTTGTTGCAAATCTGTTGCCTCCGACGTTCACTGTAGATGCCGATTACCATAAGACTAGAGTTGTACGAGGCGTAATTAGCGAAGAGGATACTGCCGGTCAAGAGGCAGGAGACTTTTTCAAGGGTTTCCTCCCGTTTTGGGGACCTATGGTTAATAGTAGGAACCTGAGACATTTGACTCGAGTGGTAGAATCGACAGCTAATGTTACTGCCAGTGCCCTTGGTAATATCACCTCAGAACTTCAGGCGGAGAGACTTATGACGTTGCAAAACCGTATGGTTTTAGATGTCGTCTTGGCAGATCGTGGTGGGGTATGTAAAGTGATCCATTCGAGCTGTTGCATTTTCATACCTGATAATGCTCCTACTGTCTATCAAGCTATCTCGAAGTTGCATAAGATCTCCGAATCCATACACGTGGATGTAGGGGATTGGACGCTACTCGGTTGGTTTTGGGGCCTGATGTCGACTTGGGGTTGGAAGATTCTGACGATCATCGGGGTTGTGGTAGTGTTCCTGTTCACGTGTTGCCTTTGTGTACAGTGTGGTCCTGCCTTATGTGGCCTCTGTGCTACAACGTGTATGAGACAACCACCTGTTACCAAAGGGACTCGGTCGGACAGAGCTATGCTACAACGACATCTTGATGGTCTGATGAATATTGAATATGATTCTGACTAGTGCTTGCCTACATGAGGGCAAAAGGAGCGTCTGAGGTTCCGTGACAATTGTAAGTGGTGTTTTTGACTCGCACGAATATGGTCGAGTCTAGTATCTATGAACCGCAAAAGACGAGTTTGGTAAGTGTGCGTAGTTTCGCTGTGCTAACTTAAATCGTTCGTTTGTTATGTGGGCTTTTCATCTGTACCCACGGGTTCCATCTTAGATACGGCATCCATTTTGTCTCTTGCCCTCAAGTAGTCAGCGAACGGACGCTGTCCGCTTCGCGACCCTGGGACTCCCAAGATATTTGCGGAAGACACATGTCCTTTGAAAGTGTCTTTATGACGAGGGGGTTGCTACTGTAAGGCAGGTGGCGCCGCTCGAGGCTCATCTTGCCGCACGGACTTATTGTCTCAGCCGTGCATCTCATTAGGCACGTCCCTTTGATGCCTGTATCTCGTGCTTCCCGACACCTCCCCTTTTACACCCTTTCCGATCTCCCCACTGTCTCCGTCTTCCTCTGCACCTGTCTTCGTTCCTGTTTTGATCTACTTGATTGCTGATTGGAATTTGCTAAAGGTGGGAAGATGGGTTTTTACAGTTGGGAACCGCCAAATGTTTCCGCACTTATGTTCCGGACCTTGTATGTTTCAAAGCGACCAAAGCGACCCCTCTGGGAGCTAGATGTGGGAACTGAGTTGTAAACCTTTGTGTTCAATGTTAGCCTATGGGTAAAAACTGTATAAAAGGAGCGATCCACAGAACCAATTTGAAGCAGTCTCCCCAAGTTGCACGTGGTGTACTTGCCGTGACTTCTGTGTTCCCTGCAGTAAATAAACCTTGACTCTTTGACGCCGAAGGAAGTGTCCCGTGTCTCTGTGACTTGTACGCCGGAGCAGGTTACCCACGAAGGTTTCAGGTGTTGTGCCCTGGCACCGCTGGGTCCAAAAGAACCCAGTCCTTCAGACTGTCCAGAACAAACCAGAGGGGCATATCAGCAACAGACGGCGATAAATATCGCATAGCGCACTTAGCGCTTTTATATTTATCATCGTCTACCACTGTAATTTATCGCCTGTTTAGCGCATAATCAACAGCGCGTTACTCCAGTGCGATAATATTCCAGCGATATCCAGGGAAATGGGCCAACATTCCAGGAAAGCCAGCCATGTTGCACCCAAAACGACAATAGCCTTGTTGATACGACCCTTTGGTCGTATAACCATAATCCACCTCCCATGTTAGGTATGCCTTAGTCAGGAATTTAACAAATGTTAAATTCCTGTGTTAAGGCAACTTAACGCGATGATTATTGTCGTTAAGGCTCTTTGATGATTTTCCGAAGCTGCCTTAGCGATAATTTCCCATGTAGTTTTCCCAGCCACGCCTACTTTGCATCTCATTAGCGATGTTTATGGCTGAGATGCAAGGAGTTGGGAATTCGGCAGCTAACATGCGCTAATGCATGTTAGCGCCGCTTTGTTGATAGGGCGTTAACATTATCGCCGCTTTAGAGGCAAAAAGTGCTGCTAAAGCGGCGATAATCCCCTTGAGGATATGCCCCACGAGTTCGTGGACTGCTGGAGCTGTAGTTGGTTTTCAGCAGTGTGCTCAGCAGCCTTTCCTTTGCATTTGCAACATCACTCCAGACAGCGCCAGCACTCCATGAGCGTAACTGGCTGCTCCCCTTTGCAGAAAGAGACCTACAGTGGGCGGATTTCGATTACCGACTTCACAAGCATGAACCACGTAAGCATTAAGCACTACGTCTAGCCCTACTTCCTGACAATATGCACACAGGTTTACTTTATTTGAGGGCACTCTTTGATCACTAGTATGAGCACATAGCTCTCTACTGGGCACTACCTGTAAATAAACAATAATTTTAATAAAAAAACAATATTTAGATATATTGTTCGAAGCTGCATGTTTATTTTGTCAGCCTTTTTGGCTCTGTTGGAACTGCATTTGATGAATTAGAATATGTATACGTCACCACAAAGAACCATGGGGCATATTGCCAAGGGCCTTATAGCCGCTTTAGCAGCACTTTTTGCCGCTAAAGCAGCAATATTTTGTATCGCCCTATCAGCAAGCTGTCGCTAACAGCAGTTAGTGACAGCTTTTTGATTAAAGCGGCCGGTTTTGGACCCGCTTTGAATGTCAGTGATATTTATCGCTAATGACATGCAAAGTAGGCGTTCCCGACCAACAGACCTGGTAAACAGCAGCTAACAGTCCTATCGCCTATTAGCAAGGAGGCCCTGCCCCCGGTTAGCAACGTAAAAAGTCATGCTAACCGGGGTCATCGCTGTTTTTTTAACACCTGCGAATTTCATGACTTAGCAATACCTAACATGGGGGGGGTGGATTATGCTGATACGACCACAAGTTCGTATCAGCAGGGTTTTCCCCCCTCCCCATGCAACATCGCTGGTTTTCTAGCGATGTTGGCCCTTCCCTCCCACTATCGCTGTATTATATATCACCATGGCGCTAATTGTTGCTAATACAGCGTTAGCGTGGTGATATGTTCCAGCAATAGCTGGTGATGAAACCAGCTATCGCTAAGCGTGCTCTGCGATATTTGTCGCAGCTTCTTGCTAATATGCCCCATATTTTTGACATATGCCTGAATTCACTCAATAGTACTAAAATCACAGGGGGTAATTGGGTGAGTGGTCACTTTAGCCTCCGCCACGGTATAACAGGAGGTGTAATTTACATGCCGCACCTCTCCTATTGGATTCTCCGCCTCCATAAACTATTGAAGGCCTAGACTGCTGTTCTTAAAAGTGAGGAATGGCTTTGGCATTTGAGAGGTTGGACTAGTGGCCCAAGAGGTGGCTTCCTCTTCTGTAAAGCCATTACCATCTTTGCTGGAGCTCTGATAATACAGTTAGCATTCCCTGACCTGAAGCCACTCACGCAGGTGTTCAATCACTAGTTGCTGTAATGCAAGAGAGGAGGCTCTGAGACATGTCGTGAGCAGCTACGGATTGGTGTAGTGCATTGTTCTGAAGATTAAGGTTGATTCCTATTAATCACAGGTGCAAACCCCCCATGTATTACATTTTGCTCCTGAAAGCTACCCAGATTTGGACTCTAGGGGGCACCAAAGCACAAGACTTACCAAGATGCCACACTCAGAATTTCCAAGAAGGGCCCTGGGGTGCTGCTTAGAGAAGCTGGCCTCTAACAGCACCCCAATATTTGTACTCAGCTGTCATCATCAGTGAGTTGCTGGCAGTGATTTCTGTATATTAGAACTCAAAACGTTTTTCTCCTACCAAGGGCCAAGGTATGAAAGCCCACTTTTAAAATGAATTCAGCCCTGAGTTAGTGAACCTATTTTTCTACTCATGCACATATAGCAACAGCAATGTGTTTGTGCATCTCTATCTTTTAACCCCTTCACTGAGGCGGCTATTCCGCCGCAGTGCTAAGGGGGCGGGGCGCAAGAGCGGCGGGCGCTTGCTGGTGACGGAACCGCTCTGCCACCAGCGTCGGTTGCGCTGTGCTTATGACGGAGCGGTTCGGTCATGGCCCCGCCCGCTCAATAGAACGCTCAGCGCAGGCGCGGAATTCGCGCCGCGCATGAGCGGCGGGCGGGCCATGACGGAACCGCTCCGTCATCAGCACAACGCCACCGCAGCTGATGACGGAGCGGTTCCGTCATCAGCCTACAAGGAGTTAAAAAAACACGTCTAGTGAGCGTGGGCAACAGCTGTTTTCTTTTGTAAAGTGATTCTAGAATGGACGGCAAGATATTTTGCTCTGTGTTTTTGTAAGTCAGTCAATCTCTACTTTAGTGATGTGCGAATTTGCATTTATTAGTCCACTTGTTCCAAATTACGTTTTATTGTGCTACATTTATTTTCACTGGCTTTGTACTGACATTGCCTATTATTTGACTCTCTGGTGCATACAGTTTAATTCCCTATTTCTCTATTTAATCTCACTTCTGCGACCACCCCCACCCCCTCGCCCCAACCCCACACCGTTTCTCCTTTCCTGTAACATACAGTGTTTACCACTTCAGGTATCAGGCTGAAAAATCCAATTACAAAATGCCAAGCTGCTCCCTACGTTAAAAATAATTTCTGACAACAGGAGCAAAAAAGTGTCAGGAAAATTATTCCCCCAGTGCGATGACTTTGATTTGATAAGAGACCAGCGTGGTCCCATTAGCATATAAAGTACCTCGCTTTATAAAATCTATTATAATGTCATCAGTTACTTTCAGGAATAGGTAAACACGGAAGGATATGATCTTGAAGCTAAGTCACCTGAGCAACATATTCACCTGAGAAACTAAAGTTAAGGTGATGGAAAACAAGGACAGTGGGGGGGGGGCATTGAGAGGGGGGGGAGTTTGGGGGGAGGCAACCTCGCGCGCCAGACCCAAGGTTGTGGATAGACGCGCCCTTGCCCGGTCAGGTATCAGCCTTGGGTTTCCTGATCTCTTCTATTCATGTTAATGGTATAAAGGTTTGTTGTCTCCCTGTCAGTCCTAGAAAGAATGGAGTATGCTGTGAGAAGAAAATCAAAAAATCTTCTATTAGCAGCCTTTTTTTCCTTCTAGGACCATCACTGTCCTTCTTTTGCAGATCACATCCTTCGACTCAGATGAAATGACATCTCCTGAGAATAGCACCAGGTTCAAGGGCAGTTCAATGGAAACAGGCTATGAGCAGGAATCAGTTATTGGGTGCAGAGTCAAAAAGCCATTTCCATTTGTGCTCAATGAAATTGCTTTGCATCAGGTTCCTGATGGTGCTTTGAAAGTGGACATTACCTGGCAGCAGCAACGCAAAGTCTAATCTTCAATGGCCTTATTGCCAATTTGCCAACTTCAAGCCAAGTGGCGCCATGCAATGTAAATTTGTGGGTGTGCTAAAAATTGCAAAACTCTATGCCAACCATAAGCAGATGAAAACAATGGGCAATATTCAGGTGCCTATAAAATCACAGAGAAAGCCTCTGCAATCCCTTGTGTGCTACTCTGGAAGCCATAATACGCCCACAGAGCGACATGCTCCCGGCTTGTCGGCGACAAATGAACAGAGGAGGCATGTCTACTGGGGCAAAATGTACAGAGTGAGGGCCTCATTGTTAGGGTTACCTGAGGACATCATAAAGCAAAGATACAGATCAAGCAGTAACATCACATTAGACATCCTTAAAAGTGAATCATCGTTGAGCGACAACGTTTCGGTCATATGCAAAGCTCGTACAAGTACTGCACCAGTACTTCTAGTAAGGCATCAGCAATCCTTCGTCCCCTTCTAGAGCACATGTCTAACAGCTGCTGGTGTGTCACAAACTGTATTATGCACATCAAGCCATGAGTCTATGAAGCAATAATGTCTCTCAATCCACAGCACTTAACGTTTCCTACTACAGAGCTCGATATGCAATTACCAGTGACTTTCAATATCCTTGTAACATATACAGAGGGTATTTTATTCCTTAATGCACATTGTCAAACGATCTCCCTTCCAATAAACTGTTTAAATCCTTAGACTCCAAATTAAAAACATTTAATGCAAAACAATGCAGCAAGTGAAATTTCTGCACTACATTGCGTGAAAGGGAGATGGCACAATGCTCTCTTCCTGCACTGGTGCACTTAAGGTTGCCTATCGGCCACGCATGCACCCTTGCACCAAAGTGCAATTGTGCCTGCAGGAAAGTTTTAAGCAGCAAGGGGTACCTTCCTTCACAAAAAATAGACCCTGAGACTGATGCGCCTGCCATCCTCAGGCAGGCGCATCCGTTTGGCACAAACCCATGTCTACAAGTCTTTGCAAATATGGGTTTGAGTCAAAATCCATGGGTGGATGTCTCGGAAAGTCCACGCACCGTTCATGGAACAACTCCCTGATGCAAAGTAACGCAAGGGAATGTGCTGCCCTGCCTTACTTGTTTTTTAATAATGCAGTGCAAAATCAGCATTTGTGTTGCTTTCGAAACACCAAAATGGGTTTTGCATCAGGTTTGTGTCAAATCAGTGAAGCAAGTAGGATGCACACTCTTTGTAAATCTGGCCCTTGCTCTTCGACTCTTTCATTGAACTCGTATGAACAAATAATATCAATCTGAATTATTCACATCTAGTTAAATATGAGGGTAATTTGATGCAAAATCACATGCCGTTTAGTGTAAGTAATTTTAAAAATACGTAGAGTTCATAATGGATGGTAATTGAGAGGTGTTCCAATAATTTGCTTTGGCTTAATTATATGGAATTCTGGCACAATTAAATGTCATTATCCGTCACGTAGCACTATATTTAACGTCACATGCATCCTGATGTCAATTGTTAAAACCTTCTTTTACCGAGAAGAGAGTTTTGTTCTTCTCATCCTGTTTTTTATGCTGCATATGGCAGCAGGACACCTCTTTGTTTGTTATAAACAAAATACACTTTTCACCAGGCTTTGGTAGCAGTAGTTACCAATACTAAATAGATTTGCCTAACCTTAACCTTAAGAAACTATAAGGGTATGTCGAAGATCTTTACCTAGCACATCTCTTCCATTTGTGTAGCCTTGTATCCCTTTTGCAATCCCCACCATCCTGCCTCCATGGTTCTTTGATTTCCACTCCAGGCGCCTGGTGATCTGACGTCACGGTGTTTTGCCACCGACGGGGGGTTGGCATATTCAGTTTACTGATGGTGTCCTGCGTGCATGGACGCACGTGTCATAGGATTGTGCTGTATAATATATACAAGGTTACATGGCTGTTCATCGCGCAACCTGAAGTGTTAGTTCTGTTGAATGTCTTTGTTTACCCGCTGTGTAACGATGGAGTTGTGTTGTGCCATTTGTGTGGTGCAGCTGGTCTCTGCTCATTGTTAACTTAAATTGTAATTGTAAATTGATACTTTTTAGCGCACTACTCACCCGCAAGGGTCTCAAGGCGCGTGTACGAATACCGCTGTGGAACCCGTCCTGGCTTTCCCTGTGAGGCGTCCACTCCTGGGCACCCCCAAGGTGGAGGCCAGGCATCCTTAGCGTTGTGGGGGCCGTTGTGGAGATTAAGCAAGCTATTGCCCAGAGTTGCAGAGTGGGACTCCATCATTGGAACAGGCACCGAGGCGAGAATTATCAGGTCCGTGGAATTTTGAGCCCAAGACCCGCCGAGGCGGGAAATTGAACCCTGGTCCCGGGGCTAGACCTCTGCATCAGGGTCTGCCGCTCTAACCATTGAGCCACACTTCTGTAGCCTGCTGCTGGGTTGTGTCCATCATGGTCTGAATAAGACACTGTGCTGGCTCTGTGGGGGACAGTTGTGAGAGTAAGAGGTGTGCAGATGAGGTGTCAATGCTGTGCCAATTGTATACCTTTCATGGCATACTGTGCGGTGTGGTGTGCTCTGACTGAGGCGCGCTGCAGGCTCTGCGTGGGACGCCGGTGTGCTGTGGGAGATGGCATTGCTGTGCCAATTACACAGACTGAGAGTTGTGCTCTGCTCGAGGTAGCCTGGAGGCTTGCCTCTCAAGGCATCATGGGTTTGAGTAATTTATACATGTATTCAGATGAGTCAGACAGAGGGGCCCCTTTGCCATGTGCATCTGTAAAGGGGGGAGGAGGGAAGGGGCTGTGAAGATCAGCCTTTAGGTATAGCCTGGCCTAAAACTAGCTGAAATGTATGGATGGAGATGGATGACTTTGCCTCAGTGTACCTTCCAATTGTCTTCTAATAATAACGATTCCCAGATGTGTTCCGGGAAACTTAAACCAGGTGCAGGCCTTCAGGTGCACTTCTGGGCATGTCATGTGACATTTCCTGAAGGCCTCCTTCCGCCCTGGGCGCAGTACTCCATGGTGTAGGGGGAATGGCCCCGTCTGTGCAAATTCACTTTTCTTAAGAATTTCACCGTGTTTCTGCTCCTCCACCAGATCAAGGGGTCTCATTTCCGTTTCCATCCTTGAAGAGAAATGCATCTTCGACCATTTGCAGGGTTAAAAAGGGACGGAGACATGTGTGGGATTGCCACAAATGTACATGTTTGAGAGAATTAAAACAAAATTCCAAAGCAACCCATGTTTTAGAATGCTTCTTCCCACATATTAAGTGGATTTGCATCTGATGATTTCTCTGCACTCGTGCATTGAACTCTACCCCACTGAATGTATCTATAGGCTCCGGGAATCCTTTGGAGAATTCCTGGCAGACGTAGAACATGTACATTTAGTTGCAAAGTTACTTTATGACTGAACTTACCTTTGTGAATAAAATTATAATCACTACAAGTTGTTAACACCGGAGCTGGGGATTTCTTTTTGTCTGTGATATGTAAAAGCGAACCCTGGCATACATCTGGAAATGTATAGGCATTGGTTTTTACCTATAATTAGCTGAAACAGAAAATAAACTGCACTGGGTAATTTTGCAGAGGGCCATGGACCATTGCAAAATGATAGACCTGCAGGAGAGCCAAGGTCAGGTCATAAAGTTCAGGTAACAGCTGTTCTCATTGGCCACCAGCAACGAATCGTAATAGCCCTAACGCACGGCCCTACTGTGGTTGGTTGAAAAGGTTGCCAGTTTGATTTCTGAAAGAACAGCAGTCTGATTGGTGACATTTACATCCAATCAGAATGCATTCTTATTAGGATTGGCTGCTGATACACAATCAGAATTGTTGTAGGCAGTCTAAGCGTTCATTGTAGGTGTGGGCAGCCCAAACACAGCTGTCCTTCTGTGTTCAGGTGAGAAATTACATGAGGACAGGATTCTTGTGATTCATCCTTTTTTCTTGTTAAGTTTATTTAAAAATGTGCCATTTGCCTGATGCGATTTTCTGCAAATATTTTCACCCATCTTTAATTATCCCATTAGACAGTTACTAATAAATACACCTTGCTGTTTCAAAATATTACTTATTTCATCACGGTACAAGACACAAAAATTAATATACCCAGCATCCTTCAGCTAAATCTCTCATTCATAATAATGTTTACCTCGCTCTCCCATCAGAATGAAAGGCACTGCAGGAAGCAGTCATCCCAGATAGGGTAACCACCTCACTCTACACAGTCAAGAAATATAGAGGCATATGTACAAGGAGTGAACGTCGCCCAAGCAGCACTTTTCCGACGGTTTGCAGCGATATTTTCATCGCCATATGTACAAGCTGCCACTAAATTCTGTTAGCAGCAGTTTTCCAGCGAGAATGATCGCCACTTCTGTTAGCGATAACGACATGCAAGGGAGGCGTTCCTGTGCAAAACCAGCCGCTAACCCCACTTCGCAACATTTACAAGGGAATTCTTGAAGGTGGGAGGACCAAAAAAACTGCCTCTAACTACAGTTAGAGGCAGTTTTTTAAGACCAGAAAATAGCTGGTCTTTAAAATGGAGATTACACTTGAGGCTTCATTTAAGAAGGTTTTGGTGCTGGACAGCGCTGCAAGCAATGGTGCTGCGCTGCCCTGTGACAAAACTACAGGGCAGGAATGCGCACATCAATAAGATTCCTGGGCCTCAGTCATGAAAAGTGTTGCAGAGCTGTGACAGGACAGCGTCACAACACTTTTCAGTATGCCCTTCTTACGACAACATGGATGCGCTGTATTCACTGGACAGCGTTCAATGACGCACATAATGACAGATACGTCTGGAATCCTGACGTATCTGTCTGCGCTAAAGTCATGCATTGCTGCAGTTGTGTCACAATCATGACGCAACACCAGCAATGCATGGGGTCAGCCTATCCATGTGACACTGCGTCACCCTTACGTCTGCCATCAGGCAGGCGTAGAGTACTGACGCAGTGCCGTCCTACAATTGTTTCAGTGAAATCTGATGGATTTCACTGTGCCACTCCAATGAGGCCTTGTCATGTGGAAACGCACACTCTGCATACGTTATGTTATGTTATGTTAAAAACACTTTTATAGCGCACAGCTGCCCCAGCCAAGGGGCGTCCCGGCGCTTCAGAGAGTAACAAACACAACACAGCAGCTACGAATAAAAGTGCACAGAAAGGAGGCTAAACTGAGTGAGGGAAAAGATGAGTTTTAATAGCCCTCCTAAACTTCAGGAGCTCATCCATCTCCCGGATATGGAGCAAAAGGGAATTCCATAGTTTTGCGGTATGATGTGTCACAGGTCTTCACTCGGTCATGAATTTGCCAACATGCGTCACTTTGCAAATACAGCGCAAAGTGGTGCTAGATTTTGCCTGGTCTTTTCTTGAGGGGTGTCAGGGTGTCGGGGCAGTTGGAGATCCATTGGTGGCAGTTTGCTCGCTGCTGTGTTATAGCCTGAAAGAGTTGGCTGAGTGGTTGAGCTGAAGGAGTTGATGAGAAGTTCTTTGGTGGCCTTGATCCAGCTGTGAGGGGGTGATGATGGCGGTGGTGTAAAGTGGGCATGGTGAAGACATGATCTATACAATGATGGTCCAGGAGAGTCCGGTGGTGTCGCTGTAGTTGAAGTTCCCACTGGTGGAGGAGACGTGCTCAAACGTGTGTCCTGCTATGTGGCTTTCTGCGGTGACTAGCTGCTTAAGTCTGATGTTGGCGAGCTTCCCCAGGAAAGGGTGGTGTTCTGGTCACTGGGGTTGTCCAGGTGAAAGTAGAGTTCACCGAGTAGGATGTTGTCGGTGGATGGGACAGACTAGGGGGCAATGAGGTCTACAATGGTATCCAAGAATGGGGTTCCATGGCCTGGGGGGGCCTGCAGATGCGGGTGCTGCAGAGAATGGGCTTGGTGTTGGTCTGGATCTGGAAGTTGAGATGTTCCATGGTCACCGTTGGGTCGTGGTCAGTCAGTGTGTGAATCTGTAGGTGATTGTAATGCCTCCTCCTGGACGGTCAGGGTGGTCCTTGTGGATGATTTAGTAGCGTCAGTGATGGTGATGGTGATGTCCGGTCCGGAGCAGAGGTTGGTCCTGGCAGGCAATGTGGCATCCAGGGTTGATAGCGAGGAGGGTGCTGGCATCATAGCGGTGGAGTGTCCGAGAGGAAGGGGCCTTGGTGCTCCGTGTTGTCCAACGACAGACGGATGCAGACAGGCTTACCTACAGCCTGCCTTTGGCACAGGAGATGTCAATTACAATGCAGGCCTTACATCGTAATTCCTTTACAACCCAATAACAACAAGGCAGGTGCCTTTTCATCGCATTTCATTCTAACCCATTGTGAGGTTAGTAATGGTGTTTTTAAGTTTTAGGGTGGGTATGGGTTTCAGGGGTCAGAGATGAAATATGGGGTGTATTATGGGGTAAAATATGAAATTTGGGGTGTCTTTTGGGGTCAAATATTATTTTTAGGGTGTGTTTTGGGGGGGGTCAAGGATGAATTTCAGGGTCCAGGGTGTGTTTTTGGGGGTCAAATAAGAATTGTAGGGTTCAGGGTGTGTTTTGCGGTGCAAGAGTTAGTTTTAGGGTTGCACTCACTGAAGTGGGAATAGTATTTTTTCATCTCCCAGCTATCCTGCACTTTCCCTACTGTTGCAATATGCATAGATTAGAATGCATTGTAATGGAATGCAATGTAATGGTATGCATTGTAATGCCATATATACCTTTGGCACACCAGTGGTACACCCACTGCACATGGGCACACAGTGCCCGCCATAGAGATGTGCTGCAGGGGGAATGGATGGCTGGGGGTTGGGAAATGCCAGAAAGGACACTGGATGGGGCGGGCACATGGGTGTGTGTGTGTGTGAGCGGGTGTTATAAATATTTAAATGAAAGACATCTTACCTCGAAGCCGGGTCATGTGCCTTCATTACTCTTGCTCTCCTGAGCCTGCTTGAAAGCAGTGTCGTGATCCTCTACCATAATCGCGGATGAGCCGCCACTGGGGGTGCATCATACCAGTTGCTAGGCCTGGGCGACTCGATCCCTGGTCCTCCTCAGCTCTGCGTCCCACCATCTTCTTACCTGGACAGTGACAACATGGCGCAATCAGCTGCACTCTCTCCAAATCTGTGACTCAGCCAGCAGGAGCCCCAGGCAGGTGGGATTTCACAATCATGGGTACAGCAGTCGCCGCCAAGTCTTCTGAGGAACCTCCCGATTCAGGTGATGCAGCAGGGCCCCCTTAGGCGTGAAGTTGCAGGGCTCCCGTCACACAAGTTTGCAAGGATGTTTCTTTAAGAGACAGCACTTGAAGATGCCAGATATGCATATATTGCCACCTCAGCTTTAGGACCATTCATCATAATCAATTCACTGTATTCGAGTCAATTAAAACATAGAGTATAAAAGTACAAAACACACAATACAAAAAGATCACATTACCAGGTAAAAAGATGTAAAATATACAGATTAGTTAGACTATTACATTTTGCGGAAGATGACACAGTACTACGGCCTCAAGTTACTTTCTATCACCCCAGTAACCTGTTTTGAGCCTTTTCTTCTTTGTTATTCCTCTTTTTCTTTGACCTGTGCACCAGTTCCTCTGCGTGCGCTCGAGCCCATCTGCACCTGAAGCCTGTAACCATATTTGCAGGACTGATGGTCCTAGACTTCTGCAAACAGCCTCCGTTTGCAGCCTCCGCCTTGTTCTCATTGCTGCCTGCAGGGCCCTACGCAGGCTCAAGGACCAGCATCTATATAGGGTGGCCAAGATTGACTCTCCATGCCACTCATCTCCGCTGCCTTGTCTTGCTAGAGTGGGGAGTGCTTGGTTTCTTGCTGATTCAAGGAGCATGATTAGGAAATTGTCTCCAACAACATTAGTGGGCGTCTGCTTGGACCATTATGGGACAACTTGCTGGACCAGTTAAGCTTGTGATTGGATGTCATCTCAGACTGTTTTGCTAGCTTGCTTTTCAAAGCAGAGAATCATCTTGTACAATGTTTTTGGCCACTATAAATGGGTACTTTTCTATTACTTATCAATACCGCAACTTTGCAATACCTGACTCAAATTTTCTTCCTGTTTGACATCTCTGTTTACTTTATACATTTGCAGTCTCAATGCAGAAAGCACATTTTCCTGTTTCCTTTCGATCACTGTCAGAATGAAGTGGAAACCATGGTGCAAGTCTTTTGAAAACTACCGATTAGCATTTGATGGAATGATTTTTGAAGCCCCAAGACAAAGTCCTATACTTTACAACTTTATAGGCAGAGAAGGTCAAACATTTTTTGACCATTGTTGGAAATGTCTCTTTTTGCAGGACCAGCCTCAAACCTTTTGCCTTTCTCCTCCCCTTTTTCCGACCTCGTTTTTGTTGACTTTAGGACTCTGTTCACTTTACCTCTGCTAACCAGAGCTAACATGTGTGTGCTCTTTCCTTAAAACATGGTAACATTGGCTCATACCCAAATTGGCAGATTTAATTTACTTATAAGTTCATAGAAAAATGCACTACATGTGCCCTGGGCCTATAAATGATATGCTACTTGTGGGCCTGCAGCACTGATTGTGTCACCCACTTAAGTAGCCCATTAACCATATCTCATGTGTGTCATTGCTGAGCTTATGTGTGCAGTTTACACTGCCATGTTGACCTGGCGAAATCAACCTTTTGCCAGGCACAAACCTCCTGTTTTTATACACATACGTCACAACTAAGGTATGCCCTGGACAACCCAGACGGCAGGTTGCGATGTACTTAAAAGACAAGACATGAACATTTAAGTTTTACATCTCCTGGTAGTGAAAAACACCCACAGACATTTTTCACTACAGCAAGGCTAGTTCTAATGAAGGATAACATTGGGATTACCTTATTACATTTTACAAGTGTAATTTCCAATTAGGAAGAGATAAGACCTCCAAGCCTGGCGTCTCTGTAATCTCTGTGAGGCCTTGTCATGTGGAAACGCACACTCTGCATACGTTATGTTATGTTATGTTAAAAACACTTTTATAGCGCACAGCTGCCCCAGCCAAGGGGCGTCCCGGCGCTTCAGAGAGTAACAAACACAACACAGCAGCTACGGATAAACGTGCACAGAAAGGAGGCTAAACTGAGTGAGGGAAAAGATGAGTTTTAATAGCCCTCCTAAACTTCAGGAGCTCATCCATCTCCCGGATATGGAGCAAAAGGGAATTCCATAGTTTTGCGGTATGATGTGTCACAGGTCTTCACTCGGTCATGAATTTGCCAACATGCGTCACTTTGCAAATACAGCGCAAAGTGGTGCTAGATTTTGCCTGGTCTTTTCTTGAGGGGTGTCAGGGTGTCGGGGCAGTTGGAGATCCATTGGTGGCAGTTTGCTCGCCGCTGTGTTATAGCCTGAAAGAGTTGGCTGAGTGGTTGAGCTGAAGGAGTTGATGAGAAGTTCTTTGGTGGCCTTGATCCAGCTGTGAGGGGGTGATGATGGCGGTGGTGTAAAGTGGGCATGGTGAAGACATGATCTATACAATGATGGTCCAGGAGAGTCCGTGTAGCGATTACCCAGAGCTATAGAGGAAGAGTAGTCTGCAGCACTACATATCCCAGAAAGCTTAGGGGCATGACAAACCGGAACACAACCACTAGGCGGCTATAAATCACTCCCTTCCCATTTTCCCGGTGCTTGTCAATCCTTCCTGGTAATCACCGCGTTGGACCAGAGCTGCATTTTGTAATCTTTCCTGAGGAGCCGCGAGACGCTGTTGGGCGGACGCTTTCTTTCCCGCTGGAGGAGCCGCGAGACGCTGTTGGGCGGACGCTTTCTTTCCCTCTGGAGGAGCCGCGAGACGCTGTTGGGCGGACGCTTTCTTTCCCGCTGGCGGAGCCGCGAGACGCTGTTGGGCGGACGCTTTCTTTCCCGCTGGAGGAGCCGCGAGACGCTGTTGGGCGGACGCTTTCTTTCCCGCGGGAGGAGCCGCTGATTCCCGTTCTGAGCTTCCTTGAGTTCAAGGTAGGACCGCTAGTTTAGAGCACGGCCGTGCTGCCATATTATTTAGTACTTTGTATTCAGCTGGACATCGACTTTGCCACACGTTGCACAAACATTGAAGTGAGCTTTGCCGCTAGCAGTGTGGATAACTGCTTTGGGCTAAACTATTGTGGCCATAACTATTGCGGATCCAGGCTGTGAGGTAACAGCCTCTAGAACCCTTCGCATTTGGTACCGAGTTTTTCTCCAACTTCCCGCATCCCCAAGAGAAGGCTTTCAGTACGTACATACTGTATTCAGTGCTTATGAGAAATACCTCCTACCGCATAGCCTTATCCTAATAGGTTGTTATTGTGTTTCTAGAGGTACTTCCATATTGAAGACATCCCATTCCTCTGACCAGACCAAGAAGGGTGTCTACACTACCTCCCAGATCAAACTCTCCTTCCCCCTGCCCAAAGGGCTACCTGTCCCTTGTGTGTGTATCACGCGGGGAGGGTCAGCACTATCGGGTATAGGGAAGATTACCTTCAAGCTGTGGTCCCCGCTGGCTAGATACCTCAGGTTAGTGGCATTACAACTGTTATTCTTGTTTGGGTTTTTGTCTGCCGCTGCCGTGACAGATTGACAAGCCCAAGGAAGAAGACCAGCCTGGACCATGGATACGAATGCCTCTTTGGCTTCGTTGCTTGAAGGGTTTAGCTTACTGCAGCAAGAAGTGCAGGCTTCCCGAGTGGAAAACCAAGAACTCAGGAAAGAGATGAATACCATGCGGAGAGAAGTAGCTGGCATGTCAAGAAGGTCTCCAGGGGCAGGTTCTTACATAAGAGAAGCC
This sequence comes from Lissotriton vulgaris, assembly GCF_964263255.1. NCBI lineage: Eukaryota > Metazoa > Chordata > Amphibia > Caudata > Salamandridae > Lissotriton > Lissotriton vulgaris. The sequence continues at coordinate 20,335,478 of NC_141699.1, read as the reverse complement.
ACACTTCCCCCTCCATCACAGGTCTTATCCCAGCCTCCTACTCCTATGGCAAGTGGGGGTGGGTTCTTTTCGCCTACAGCCATACCTTCGTCCTCCACAGATCATTCCCCGACGGTGCACGTAATACAGAGCACAGGTCTCCCTCTGGCTCCCCCTGAGAGGTTCTATGGGGACCCCAAGAAGTTTGAGACATTCCTGAACCAGTGTCGACTTCACTTTTTGTGTAAACCATCTGTGTTCCAGGACGACGCGTCTAAAACCGCGTTCATGATGTCATACATGGGTGGCAACGCGGCAAGCTGGACTATTCCTTTAATGGAAAAGAATGACCCAGTCCTGCACCAGTTCTCCGGATTCTGCTCCGCTTTACGAAAACTGTTTGACAGAAAAACCCATATGTTGTCTCTGGATAAGGAGCTCCTGACGCTACGCCAAGGGTCACAGGATCTTTTGTCATACATCACGTCCTTCAACCGACTCATAGCTGAGACTGACTGGCCGCCAGAGAAAAGAACCTCTCTGTTCTATCAAGGTTTAAGAAGCGAGCTGAAAGACGTCTTGTCACAAGTAGTTCAAATGCCTGCGACTTGCGAGGAACTCATCGACCTCACAGTACAATTAGATCATCGGCTGTTGGAGAGAAGAGGTGATCGGAGCAGGAGTGATGGACGTGGATGGTACACCAAACCAAAATACCCTCAGGAAGAGAGCGCCAAAACTACGGATGGTTCTGAGCCCATGCAGATCGGGGGTATCCGAGGTCCCCTGTCCACGGAGGAACGTGAGCGACGGCGAAAAATGAAATTATGTTTGTACTGCGGCAAAGGAGGGCACTTCATCAGAGAGTGCAGGGCAAGAGCCCAACAACCAGAGAGGAATCCGGTTCCCCGAAAATCTACAATTAGCGGAACAAGAGAGACGTCGGAAAACTAGAGCGTCCAAACCAGGTTGAGATCACTGGAATGGACATGAGACAAACTACGATCTCCTCACTCCTCGCAAACACTATGATGCCCGCTGTGGCACATATGAATTTACCAGTGTCCCTGTGGACCATGGGGGACCAAGTCACGCAAATGGATGCTCTTTTAGACTCCGGCGCCACCGGTAATTACATGGACCTTGACTTCGCAACCTCTCTTGGAATAGACTGGGAGAACAAAGAAAAACCTGAACACGTGAAGGCCGTGGACGGGTCCGTATTGTCCTCCGGGCCGGTGACGAAGCACACGATCCCTCTGCTTATGCAGCACGGAACACACACGGAACATATACAGTTTGACTTAATTGCTGCACCACAGTTTCGCCTTATCTTAGGCATGCCTTGGCTCACGCTACATGATCCTGTGGTGAGTTGGTCTGCGCGAACCATCAAATTAAACTCCTCCTATTGTATGGAACATTGTCATAGCCATTCTCCCTTGCTAACTGGAGAGGAAGATCGTCCTAGTATACGTCATCTGGCCGTGGCTTGTGCAGACAAGCACATATGCGGTGTTTCCAGCTTACCTGACATCTATGAGGAATTCCGTTCCTTGTTTGATAAACAGAAGGCTACCAGTTTACCCCCGCATAGGGTTTACGACTGCTGCATTGAACTCCTCCCAGGAGCGGCTATTCCTTGTAGTCGTGTGTATGCCTTAACAGAACATGAAAACGCATATTTACAGAACTACATAGAGGAAAACCTAGCAACAGGATTCATTAGTCATTCTACATCGCCTGCTTCTTCTCCCCTGTTTTTCATCCCGAAAAAGGACTGTGCAGAACTAAGACCGTGCATCGACTACAGGGCATTGAACAACATCACGGTCAAGAACAGATACCCCCTGCCATTGATACCTGTGCTGATGGACCAGATAAAGGGAGCTCGCTACTTCACTAAGTTAGATCTGCGAGGGGCCTATCATCTGGTTCGGGTGAAACAAGGCGACGAGTGGAAAACGGCATTCCGAACTAAATTCGGCTTATTTGAGTACAACGTAATGCCGTTTGGACTATGCAATGCCCCTGCGGCATTCCAATTTTTCATGGATGAAGTGCTCAGGGGCCTTCTAGATACCATATGTATGGTATACATTGATGATATCCTTGTTTATTCCAGTACTCTTCCCGAGCATGAACAGCATGTCAAGGAAGTCCTCCGTCGTCTTCAGCAACACAATCTGTTTGCCAAATTAGAGAAGTGCCTGTTTCACGCCACTGAAGTCTCCTTTCTGGGGTATGTGATAAACGCCGATGGATTTCAGATGGAAAGCGGGAAGGTTGAGGCCATCACGAATTGGAAAACACCTCAAGACGTCAAATCTGTACAGAGTTTTCTCGGTTTCGCTAACTATTACCGACGCTTCATCAAGGACTTCTCCAAGATCATTCACCCCATCTCCTCCCTGTTAAGGAAAAACGTTACGTTTGAATGGGGAGAGGAGGCTGAAAGGGCCTTTCGGATACTGAAAGAGAAATTCACGCAAGCCCCGATTCTGAGGCATCCGGATGCTCAACTTCCGTTTATTCTGGAAACCGATGCCTCTCAGTTCGCATTAGGCGGGGTGCTTTCGCAACGCCACCCTACCACAGGACAAATCCATCCGGTGGCTTTTTACTCTAAAAAACTCAGTCCCTGTGAAATCAATTACTCTATCACCGACAAGGAGCTGCTGGCCATAAAACGAGGGTGTGAGGAATGGAGACACTACCTGTTAGGAGCACGTCATACCATAGAAATCTTCACAGACCATCGGAACTTGTTGTTCTTAAAAACAGCCAAGGCTCTCACACCACGACAATTGAGATGGACTCTTTTCTTCTCAGACTATGATTTTGTTATTAAGTACCGTCCAGGCCCTCAGAACGGAAAGGCTGATGCCCTATCCAGGAATCAAGACACCCAAAACACCCCGTCAGTAGTTCCGGAGGAACCCACGTCTATCCTGCCTGCCAAATCCTTTCCAGAAAGCACCATAGCCTTACTCACCTCCAGTGATTTTATCGAGGACATCCGAGTGGCTTTAACGGAGGTTGATGCTCAGTCTTGGCTGCAGGAAGAAACCCATTGGCGGTCGCAAACGGATGATCTCCTGTACTATCGACACGCCTTGTACGTGCCTGACCCGGGTTTGCAAATGCAGGTGCTCTCCTGGGCACATGATTCGGTGTTAGGAGGACATTGGGGGGTGTACAAAACAATAGCCACCATCGAACGATCATTTTGGTGGCCTACTTTAAGGAACGACGTCAAGAAATACGTAAGAAACTGTTCTGTGTGCACCCAGAGCAAAGCCAAACACACTCGACCTACGGGGCTGTTACGTCAGATTCCTATACCCCCTGCACCGTGGCATACCGTCTCTATGGACTTCATAGTGGAGATGCCCTTATGTCAGGGAAAGACTACTATACTGGTGCTTATAGATCATTTGACCAAAATGGGTCATTTTGTGCCTTTGGAGGGCCTACCCACATCCGCTGAACTGGCCATGGTGATATTGCAGCATCTTATCAGAGCCCATGGCATTCCGAGGGTCTTCATCACAGACAGGGGTACTCAGTTCACATCCCGCTTTTGGAAAGCCTTGTGTGAGTCGTTAGCTATCGATGTCAGGCTCTCTACGAGCTATCACCCACAGACGGATGGCAAAACGGAGAGGCTCAACCAGACCATAGAGCAATATCTGCGGTGCTTCACCCTGCAGAATTCAACAGATTGGGTCACCCTCTTATGGTTGGCGGAGTTCACGTATAACAACACCGAACACTCCACCTTGGGTTGTTCCCCTTTCTTTTGTCTTCTTGGGTATCACCCGAACATCCTCCCCTTTGACTGGCCATTGTCATCCAACCTTCCCAGCATTCAGGAACATCACGCTCATCTCCAGGCGGTTCGAATAGATGCGAAACACCACTTGGCAGACGCTCAAGCATCGCAGAAACGCAACGCCGACAAGAAACGCTCTCCTGAACCGTGCTATAAAGTGGGGGACAAGGTATGGCTTTCTTCTAAAAACATTCACCTTCGGGGTATTAACAAACTGAAACCGAGGTATATTGGTCCCTATAGTGTCGAGGAAGTCATCAACCCTGTGGCGATGAAACTGTCTATTCCCCGTACCTGGCGGATCCATCCTGTTTTTCATGTGTCCCTCCTTCTTCCTTGCCCTGTGGACACTAGGTTACCCCTGCATCCTTCCCCTGTGTTGGTGGACGGGTTGGAGGAATATGAGGTAGAGGAATTGTTGGATTCCAGGCTCCACCGAGGTAGAGTGCAATACCTGGTTAGTTGGAAGGGTTTTGGGGCAGAAGAAAGGACATGGGAACCTGTGCAGAATCTCCACTGCCCTGACCTAGTGGTGCAGTTTCATAGGCAGCATCCTGGAAAGCCTGGTCGACCGCCGGGTCGGCGTTCCTCGAGAGGGGGTTCTGTAGCGATTACCCAGAGCTATAGAGGAAGAGTAGTCTGCAGCACTACATATCCCAGAAAGCTTAGGGGCATGACAAACCGGAACACAACCACTAGGCGGCTATAAATCACTCCCTTCCCATTTTCCCGGTGCTTGTCAATCCTTCCTGGTAATCACCGCGTTGGACCAGAGCTGCATTTTGTAATCTTTCCTGAGGAGCCGCGAGACGCTGTTGGGCGGACGCTTTCTTTCCCGCTGGAGGAGCCGCGAGACGCTGTTGGGCGGACGCTTTCTTTCCCTCTGGAGGAGCCGCGAGACGCTGTTGGGCGGACGCTTTCTTTCCCGCTGGCGGAGCCGCGAGACGCTGTTGGGCGGACGCTTTCTTTCCCGCTGGAGGAGCCGCGAGACGCTGTTGGGCGGACGCTTTCTTTCCCGCGGGAGGAGCCGCTGATTCCCGTTCTGAGCTTCCTTGAGTTCAAGGTAGGACCGCTAGTTTAGAGCACGGCCGTGCTGCCATATTATTTAGTACTTTGTATTCAGCTGGACATCGACTTTGCCACACGTTGCACAAACATTGAAGTGAGCTTTGCCGCTAGCAGTGTGGATAACTGCTTTGGGCTAAACTATTGTGGCCATAACTATTGCGGATCCAGGCTGTGAGGTAACAGCCTCTAGAACCCTTCGCATTTGGTACCGAGTTTTTCTCCAACTTCCCGCATCCCCAAGAGAAGGCTTTCAGTACGTACATACTGTATTCAGTGCTTATGAGAAATACCTCCTACCGCATAGCCTTATCCTAATAGGTTGTTATTGTGTTTCTAGAGGTACTTCCATATTGAAGACATCCCATTCCTCTGACCAGACCAAGAAGGGTGTCTACACTACCTCCCAGATCAAACTCTCCTTCCCCCTGCCCAAAGGGCTACCTGTCCCTTGTGTGTGTATCACGCGGGGAGGGTCAGCACTATCGGGTATAGGGAAGATTACCTTCAAGCTGTGGTCCCCGCTGGCTAGATACCTCAGGTTAGTGGCATTACAACTGTTATTCTTGTTTGGGTTTTTGTCTGCCGCTGCCGTGACAGTCCGGTGGTGTCGCTGTAGTTGAAGTTCCCACTGGTGGAGGAGACGTGCTCAAACGTGTGTCCTGCTATAAGGCTTGCTGCGGTGACTAGCTGCTTAAGTCTGATGTTGGCGAGCTTCCCCAGGAAAGGGTGGTGTTCTGGTCACTGGGGTTGTCCAGGTGAAAGTAGAGTTCACCGAGTAGGATGTTGTCGGTGGATGGGACAGACTAGGGGGCAATGAGGTCTACAATGGTATCCAAGAATGGGGTTCCATGGCCTGGGGGGCCTGCAGATGCGGGTGCTGCAGAGGATGGGCTTGGTGTTGGTCTGGATCTGGAAGTTGAGATGTTCCATGGTCACCGTTGGGTCATTAGAGTGCGTGGTCAGTCAGTGTGTGAATCTGTAGGTGATTGTAATGCCTCCTCCTGGACGGTCAGGGTGGTCCTTGTGGATGATTTAGTAGCGTCAGTGATGGTGATGGTGATGTCCGGTCCGGAGCAGAGGTTGGTCCTGGCAGGCAATGTGGCATCCAGGGTTGATAGCGAGGAGGGTGCTGGCATCATAGCGGTGGAGTGTCCGAGAGGAAGGGGCCTTGGTGCTCCGTGTTGTCCAACGACAGACGGATGCAGACAGGCTTACCTACAGCCTGCCTTTGGCACAGGAGATGTCAATTACAATGCAGGCCTTACATCGTAATTCCTTTACAACCCAATAACAACAAGGCAGGTGCCTTTTCATGGCATTTCATTCTAACCCATTGTGAGGTTAGTAATGGTGTTTTTAAGTTTTAGGGTGGGTATGGGTTTCAGGGGTCAGAGATGAAATATGGGGTGTATTATGGGGTAAAATATGAAATTTGGGGTGTCTTTTGGGGTCAAATATTATTTTTAGGGTGTGTTTTGGGGGGGGGTCAAGGATGAATTTCAGGGTCCAGGGTGTGTTTTTGGGGGTCAAATAAGAATTTTAGGGTTCAGGGTGTGTTTTGCGGTGCAAGAGTTAGTTTTAGGGTTGCACTCACTGAAGTGGGAATAGTATTTTTTCATCTCCCAGCTATCCTGCACTTTCCCTACTGTTGCAATATGCATAGATTAGAATGCATTGTAATGGAATGCAATGTAATGGTATGCATTGTAATGCCATATATACCTTTGGCACACCAGTGGTACACCCACTGCACATGGGCACACAGTGCCCGCCATAGAGAAGTGCTGCAGGGGAAATGGATAGTTGGGAGTTGGGAAATGCAAGAAAGGACACTGGATGGGGCAGGCACATGGGTGTGTGTGTGTGAGCAGGTGTTATAACTATTTAAATGAAAGACATATTACCTCGAAGCCTGGTCCTGTGTCTTCATTGCTGCTGCTCTCCTGAGTGTGCTTGAAAGCAGTGGGGTGATCCTCTACCATAATCGCGGATGAGCTGCCACTGGGGGTTCATCACACCAGTTGCTAGGCCTGGCTGACTCGATCCCTGGTCCTCCTCTGCTCTGCATCCCACCATCTTCTTACCTGGACAGTGACAACATGACGCAATCAGCTGCACTCTCTCCAAACCGGTGACTCAGCCAGCAGGAGCCCCAGGCAGGTGGGATTTCACAATCATGGGTACAGCAGTCACCGCCAAGTCTGCTGGGGAACCTCCCAATGCAGGTGATGCAGTAGGGCCCCCTTAGGCGTGAAGTTGCAGGGCTCCCGGCACACACGTTTGCAAGGATGTTTCTTTAAGAGACAGCACTTGAAGATCCCAGATATGCATATATTGCCACCTCAGCTTTAGGACCATTCATCATAATCAATTCACTGTATTTGATTCAATTAAAACATAGAGTATAAAAGTACAAAACACATTAATAATAGCAATACAAAAAGATCACATTACCAGGTAAAAAGATGTAAATTATACAGATTAGTTAGACTATTAAAGTTTGTGGAAGATGACAAAGTACCATGGCCTCAAGTTACTTTCTATCACCCCAGTAACCTGTTTTGAGCCTTTTGTTCTTTGTTTTGGCTCACTTTCTTTGACCTGTGCACCAGTTCCTCTGCGTGCACTCAAGCCCATCTGCACCTGAAGCCTGTAACCATATTTGCAGGACTCATGGTCCTAGACTTCTGCACACAGCCTCTGTTTGCAGCCTCCGCCTTGTTCTCATTGCTGCCTGCAGGGCCTTACGCAGGCTCAAGGACCAGCATCTATAGAGGGTGGCCAAGTTTGACTCTCCATGCCACTCATCTGCGCTGCCTTGTCTTGCTAGAGTGGGGAGTGCTTGGTGTCTTGCTGATTCAAGGAGCATGATTAGGAAATTGTCTCCAACCTCATTAGTGGGCGTCTGCTTGGACCATTATGGGACAACTTGCTGGACCAGTTAAGCTTGTGATTGGATGTCATCTCAGACTGTTTTGCTAGCTTGTTTGTCAGTGGTTGTTGGCTGTCAGTGGCAGGGACAGTCACCTCCGTGAACGAACTCTGGGGACAGCCTTAGCACAAGGGTGTCTAAGGGAGAAGCGAGGTGCGATTTAGCCCATGTATTTAAATTTTTTTTTATGCTTGAATAAATTGTCTTTTAAAATTGATTGTAACTGCCTGCACTGCTCTTTATTTGCACTATTAGCCTTTTAACATAACCCTACCTGTTCTCTGATCCCACCCTGTTCTGCCGCATCCATTGTGGGTGTTAGAGTGGAGGGTGAGGAACCTACCACTTCCGGAATCTCAAGCGCTCAGGTTAGCGCTCTAATTCTTACAAGCCTACCCCTATTTCATTAAGATGGGTCAGCGACCGCGCGCAGCAGGCGCGCACAAGGCAAGCCCGCCTGCGCCCGTCCGCGACCTGCCGTGGCCAGGGGCCAGCCCGCCTGTTTCTGCTTCCATAGAGAGGGTAAGAGCTTTGCGATACTCGAGGGAAGAACTAGCTTTACTACGTCCCATACTCAAAGCCGACTGTACACATGGTATGCTGCCTGATTGTATGCCCCCAAGTTGTAGAGGCTGTCACTTTCTCCCCACCACTGATTTGGAGAGGGTGAAGGGGGTAGACCAACTCTCTATGTACCTACTGAACTGTCGTTCTTTCAAAAAACATTGTTTAAATATTCATGACCTTCTCATTGACTATGAACTCGACTTGTTATTTCTTACGGAAACCAGGCTTGATGTGGCCGCCACCCCGGATATTCGGGAGGCCCTCCAACCTTCATATGGTCTTCTAAGAATTGACAGAGGAATCCAAAAAGGGGGGGGGGTATAGCGATTGCTCATAAAATCAATCTTGAGTGCTCCTTAAAGCAAGTATCGATTAGTAACTGCGAGGCGGGCCTTTTCGCCATCAAAGTCTCCTCGGAGTGTACCATTATGGGCTACCTTATTTATCGCCCTCCTGGGGGGTCTTCACAGTTTGTGGATAGCCTCCTTGAAACGGTGACTCAGCCTGCCCTCCGGTATAGTAGGTTCCTCATAGTAGGTGATCTTAACCTACATTTTGAAGATATTGACTGTACTGAGGCACAATTTGCAATTACCTCTCTAAAAGCCATGATGCTTAGTTTATCTGATGGAAGTCCAACCCATCAAGCGGGGCATCTTCTTGATCCCATCTTTGCTAACTGGGATGATATTAAAGTATCTCCCCCGATTAGGATGTTATGGTCTGACCATTACCTCATCCCGTTTAGTGTGCAGGGCCTGAGTAGAGGGGAAAAACCAAAGCATCTACCTCCACCTAGACGCAGGAACTGGAGGAAATTTAGCCACGTGACATTTGACTCTGCCCTAAATCAGGAAATCCCTCCGCTGAGTCAGACAGAGGGGAGCCTGGAAGGAGTTCGAGTACTGGATAACTAAGGCCCTGGATAAGGTCGCCCCCTGGACCCAAAAGCCCCTGCACGCGGATCTAGATCAGCCCCTTGGTATAATGAGGAGCTATTTGCAGCTAAGGCCAAATGTAAGGTTCTGGAACGCCGATGGCAGAAAGATTATGATATTACTCACAAAGAATCTTATAGGACTAGCCTTAGGGCGTACCATAGCCTGATTACTAAGGCGAAAAGGGATCACATTAAAGGGAGGATTGAAAATTCGGACAACTCTTCCAAAGAGTTCTTCTTAATCTAGAAGGAGTTAACATCTCTTACGGCGACTATGACCGAAGACCCTCCCTCTGTTGAGATTTGTGAAAACATAGCGGATTACTTTGTGAGAAAAGTGGAGAAGATCTATGAATCTTTTCAGCAGAGTACAACAGCAAGTACCCCGGCTAGTGGGACCTGCTATGGACCCATGATTAACTGCGCTCTTGAGGAATTTAGAGTTCCTCCGCGGGAGGAACTGATAAAAACTATCTCGGATACACAATCTGGATCTCCAATTGATGTCGCTCCTGCTAAGATCCTCAGAAACCATCTACAGCTCCTGAGTTACCATATAGGCAATTAGGCCACTCTGTCATTTCGAGAAAGTCGGGTGCCTGAGAAATGGAAGTTGGCCCAGGTTGTCCCTATTAAAAAGAAGGCCAATCTGAGTATGACTCAGTTAGATAATCTTCGTCCTATTTCCCTTCTGCCTTTTTGTGCTAAGGTAGAGGAGAAACTAGTAAACAGTCAACTGGTTAGCTTTGTGGAGGATAACCATCTTCTTCACTTCTCCCAATTGGGTTTTAGGGCGAAGTATTCTACAGAGACTGCCCTCCTTTTCTCCACCGAAATGCTTCGCCGCAAAGCTGATGACGGTCACACTGCTGCGCTGATATTACTGGACCTGAGTGCGGCTTTTGACACTGTGTCACACTCAGGTCTCCTTGTACGCCTGAGTGAGATGGGAATAGCAGACCAAGCCTATGAGTGGATGAGTTCTTTTTTGGCTGACAGGAAATTTCAAGTTCACTGCCCCCCATATAAATCCAAACCTAGATCTCTTACACAAGGGGTTCCGCAGGGCTCTATATTGAGCCCCACGTTGTTCAATCTATATATGGAACCCCTTGCAAGGTTGGTGGAATCCTATGGGGTGGATATTGTCACGTATGCGGATGATACCCAACTGGTGATTACTCTATCTCATAACCCAGTTGGGGCAGCAGAGAACTTCTCTTCCTGTATGGTGGCACTTGCTGGCTGGATGAAGAATAACTGTCTGCGCCTCAATGGTAATAAGACGGAACTCCTCGTTATCGGTCCGTCTCCCTCCGTCTGGACCTCAGCCTGGTGGCCAGCTGATTTGGGTACTATGCCCTCTCCATCAGCTACGGTGAAAAATCTGGGAGTTGTTTTAGACTCTAATCTCTCTTATTCCCAACATGTGAGGATTGTAGCCGGGAAATGTTACGGCACACTCAAGGTCCTTTGTAAGATCTTAGATCTTCTTCCTCTTAAAGCTAGGAAAACCCTAGTGCATGCCTTAGTCACACCACACCTTGATTATGGGAACTCACTGCTCTTAGGGCTCAGTAAAAGGAGCCTGAACCAACTCCAATGTGTCCAGAATGCGGCGGCCAGGTTAGTTTTAAAATTACCTAGGAGATCATCTGGAAAGCGTGCCCTTCAAATCTTGCACTGGCTTCCCATGCAAGAACGCATCCAGTTTAAAACCCTGTGCATTACCCACCGTATCGCTCATGGCCGTGGTCCTACATACCTCCAGAAGATGATGACCATATATCCCCTAGACGGACATTGAGATCTATGGGTAATATGCAGATGATGGTCCCTCGTATCCGTAGAGCTCGGATGGGAGGGCGGTCCTTGAGGTTCCTTGCCAGCAAATACTGGAATGAACTCCCACTCGAACTTCGTATGGAGCCTTCGGAATTGTGCTTTAGGCTGAAATTGAAAACACACTTATTCCCCAAGGTCTAATTGTAGCTAGTGCCTTCTGCTCTTTTCTTCCGGTGTTGCTGGGCCTTCTTCGGAGGTCTGTCGGTCTGCATCCACAGTGCAGGGACGCACTGTTTTCCTGTGTAACCAGGCGCTTAATAAATGTTTTTATTATTGTTATTATTAAAGCAGAGAATCATCTTGTACAATGTTTTTGGCCACTATAAATGGGTACTTTTCTGTTACTTATCGACTGCAACTTTGCAATACCTGACTCAGATTTTCTTCCTGTTTGACATCTCTGTTTACTTTATACATTTGCAGTCTCAATGTAGAAAGCAAATTTTCCTGTTTCATTTCGATCACTGTCAGAATGAAGTGGAAACCATGGTGCAAGTCTTTTGAAAACTACCTATTAACATTTGATGGGATGATTTTTGAAGCCCTAAGACAAAGTCCTATACTTTACAACTTTATAGGCAGAGAAGGTCAAACATTTTTTTGACCATTGTTGGAAATGTCTCTTTTTGCAGGACCAGCCCCAAACCTTTTGCCTTTCTCCTCCCCTTTTTCCGACCTCGTTTTGGTTGACTTTAGGACTCTGTTCACTTTACCTCTGCTAACCAGAGCTAACATGTGTGTGCTCTTTCCTTAAAACATGGTAACATTGGCTCATACCCAAATTGGCAGATTTAATTCACTTATAAGTTCATAGAAAAATGCACTACATGTGCCCTGGGCCTATAAATGATATGCTACTTGTGGGCCTGCAGCACTGATTGTGTCACCCACTTAAGTAGCCCCTTAACCATATCTCATGTGTGTCATTGCTGAGCTTATGTGTGCAGTTTACACTGCCATGTTGACCTGGCAAAATAAACCTTTTGCCAGGCACAAACCTCCTGTTTTTATACACATATGTCACAACTAAGGTATGCCCTGGACAACCCAGATGGCAGGGTGCAATGTACTTAAAAGACAAGACATGAACATTTAAGTTTTACATCTCCTGGTAGTGAAAAACACCCACAGACATTTTTCACTACAGCAAGGCTAGCTCTAATGAAGGATAACATTGGGATTACCTTATTACATTTTACAAGTGTAATTTCCAATTTGGAAGAGATAACACCTCCAAGCCTGGTGTCTCTGTAATCCTAATTTATAGTGAAGTCGGATTTTAAATCAATACTCAAAAATGGGAATGGACAACTTCTAACTGCATTACCAAGGTTATATATCTCTCTCAGTAAAAAACCCTCATACACGCATTGAAATCGTTGGCGGTATATATCAGTTCTCCGCCTGTAATAATGCGTTAATGCATCATCATTGGGTCTTTATTTGTCGTATGCACGCCTCAAGCCTGAGGCAACCACTGGATATGCAGTAGTGTCCAGAGATAGTTGTTACACAGTCCTCAGTGAGTTAAAAAATAATTGCTCACCCCAAAAAAGGGTTTAATTCGAAGAGTATGAGAACAAATTGTTAAAATCTATAGTGTATAGTAAGGGATCGTGTTACTAAATCCACTATACATCCAATTGAGTTATCAGTCGACATGTTTCTGCCCCATTGTGCCCAGCCGGGTCTATGGGGCATTCATCAGGACAAGAATTTAGTACTTACACTATTTGTGAAGCAACTTACAGTGGGTTTTGTGTTCCACTTTTGATCTGGGCAAGGTATACTGTGCCTCGTGAGCCCAAATTGCGAGCTTCAACGGGGAACGGAATATTGCTCCGGAGCCGCTATTCGCGTGTGGCTGTCCTTTGCTGACTCTGCCCCCGGAAGTCGGATTTTAAATGACAATTCTGAATATGTCCCTTTTAGATACTTGAAATGTCTCTTACTTTAGCCATTAGGTGCCTGCTGCCTATCTCTGATCACCAGTTTGGGGTGGGTGACAGTTGGGCTTTGTGTATTCTCTGAGACAGCCACATTCAATGGAACCTTAGGAGTGACTTCATGGGTCACCCTGGCAGGATGGGAGGGAGGAGCTGGACCCAGTCTCACTTACACCTGAATAGGCTGTGTCCTGTCCTCACACAAAGGGCTGCATTCCACCTTGTAGTGAGTCCGGAGCCAGGGCAGGAAGGGAGGAAATCTGTGGACTTCAGAGGTATGTCTTTGACGTCTCCCCCACTTCAAAGGCACACATGGGTATATGTACTGGACCTCTGACAAAACCACTCTAGTACAACCATGGACCTGTAGATACAATGCCAGGAGGAAGGGCTGCTGGGCTGCTGAAAAGACTTCTATTCTGCTGGACTGTAACTCCGAAGGAGCTACTTCCTTGCTGTGGTGACCTGCTGCCTGTTTCCCTCTTGACTGGACAGGAAGAACTGGACCTGCAACCTGTCTCGAACCCAGGATCCCAGAAGGACTCAAAGGGCTGGTTTGCTGGCCGCCAGATATGAGCCTCAGGGCATAACAGGTTATCCATAGCTCCTGTACCCATCTTGAATGAGCTCATGACCCCCAAATGGTGCCTTGGTTTTTGAAGCTCTTACAGTCAAATTTTGGACTGTTCATAAACGTGGACGGGCCCTTTTGATCCGGAACAGTACTGCTCGCACAGAAAATCAGAGTGAACCGCTGCAAGTTTGTCTCTCTGCACAGCAAGCATCATCTGCTTGTGTAGATCATTACTGCAAGGCTCCATCCCATCCGTCCATGATGCCTGGCCTGCTTTTCGTGCCACACAGACCATCGCAAGGGACACTCTCCTTGCTTCCGGCAAAATTTTTCTCCGCGAACCGGACTCTTGGCATAAAACTTAAGAAGGTAAAACTTCAGCGAGACTAATGTAGGCCTGTATCCGACCTGCGCTCCATCACGGTCAGCCTGAATATTTGGATTTTACCTGGTCCTGCACAACCAGATGTCCCTGGTTGGTGCTTTATGCTTTTAAGTGCTATTGTACATGCTACAGATTTGAGAAAATTAGATAGACATGCCACCACCAATGTTGAAAAATGCGTCGGGTGAGGATCAAAAAACCACATTCCTAGTTCCAACAATTATCCTGCTGTAGAATAACGTGCATGAAGCGTAAAAATATCCATTCATTTTACAAAGCATTGTAAGCGCAAACAAAAATGACATATATAAGTGAACAGAGTCCAGGATAAATCATCTTGGAAAATGTGAATCTTGGAAGATGAGTGGCTTTGTCGACTGAACTGATTTCTCCTGTCAATCCTCCGGGCATTAAGTGTGATCCTGTTAGTGTAATTCTAATTAGGAATGTACCACTAGTAGTTACGGTGGATTTTGAGTCTCCCAGTACTATTCTATCAAATGAATTGCATGCACATGAGTGGGGACATATTGATTTGATGCCAACTGACAGTTACAGTGTCGCCTTTGAGGGACAGAAAATTGACTTGATTGGTTAGATCTAGATCTCAGATAAAACGAGAGATTGATTCACTCAAAGGTTTCTGTGGCTAAGACAGGATAAACGATTATGTGGTGGGGGCCTAGGGATTTTCAGGATGGTGCTAAGACAAGGTACAGAATCCCCAATTTCCTTGGTGGACACAGCAGTGAATGAAGTATCTTCCCTCCAGGAACTAATATGTGAACACAAGTCTATATCTGAACACAGATTGGGACTTGAAGAATTTGAGCAAAGAATCATTCTCAGATCATCAGATCCCAGTTGTACACAAATTTCGCAATGTGCCTTTGAGGGTTAGGGGAAGGTTGACGGAACATTTGGATAAATGGTGCATTGGTAAGGGTATTCAGTGTATTGACTCATCACAATAGATTTCGCCACTAGCTGTGGCCATAAAGAAGTGGGACAAACTTAGAGTTGGTGTTGACCTCAGATCACTGAATAAGCATACTTTGATGTACTGATTTCCATTGCCCAAATTCCAGAATATAATGACTCAGTTGGGTTGGGCCAAGAAATTTTCAAGATTTGATCTAAGAGTGGCTTATCTTTCAGTTGAACTTTCCAAAGACTCTTGCCCTCTAACAGCATTCAATGCTCCTTTTGGTGCATTAAAGTCCCTACGCATGCCATTTGGTCCAGCCTTGGTTGCGCCTGCCTTTCAAGAACAGATTTATCAAATTTAGGTGAAACTGGAGGATGTCTGAATTTATCAGGATCATATGCTGATTTTTTTTGGTAATGTTTAGATACATTTGCAATGTTAAATAAAGTCTATTGAATTCTTAGAGAAAAAGAAACAATGCATGTTCCTAAGAGAAGAGGTGGAATTATATATTTAGGTCGCAACATGCCTTCCAAATGAATCACTCCTAAAGGAGATCTTATTCAAACAATAGACATGACTCTGCCACCAAGGGACAAGGATCAAGTAAGATCTCTTCTAGAATTGTTCTGGTATTACTGGGGATTTTTGGAAAACATCAAATTTCAAACTGAGTCATTGAGTTGTTGAGGTGAAGTTTGAGTGGGGTCAGGAGCAGTCTACAGCTTTTTCGCATTTGAAATCTTTGATTATCTCTGCAATGGCTCTTCAACTATTTTGGGATGAGGCACCTTTCATATTCACTGTTGATGGCAGCAGTTTGGATATAGTTAATGGGGGAAAAATGCAGGTCTGCAATTGCTTTGTGGTGACTATTTTCAGCATAGAGGAATTATAGTACCACAGAAAGAGAGGCATTGACCTGCATTTGGAAGGCACAACACGTTTCCACATATTTGTGTGGAAAGACGTTTTCACTGAGATCACAAGCCTTTGGTGTTTCTGTTGGATGAAAAAGATTTAGGGAATGCCAGTCCAAGGTGAAATATATATCTTCAGGGAAGAATTGCAGGTCGGGTTTCTTGTCCAGGTGTATGCAAGGGTCTGAAGACAGCAATGGCTTTGTTGGAGAGGAAGAGCTGATGATCGGGTTGGTAGATGCAATGTGAGTTTCTGAAGGAGTTATCACACAACAAGTCTGAAAGAATTGTGTAGACAGGGATGTTTTTCAGGGTATGCTCAAGCCAGTTCTCAGTCAGGAATGTCCGAGAGAAGGTTCGCTTTCCAGTGACTTATCGCTTATAGTAAAATCAAAGATGAATTGAGCCTGGAAGGAGGTTTGATTCTGAGGGGTAATTTGCTTATTCCTCTTAATGAATTGAGAACAAGGCTTATTATGTGCCTCACCCAGGACATATAAGATGAACAGGAACAAAGGAAAGAGTAAGGGCATACTATCAGTGGCTTGGAATGTATACAGATATGGAGGTGCTAGTGAGTGGGTGTTCCGAGTGTTTGTCAGCAGATAAGTCATTACATACACACAATTTGCCAATGTACCATATTTTCTTTTAACAAATATGAGATTTTTGTTGGTTTTGGTTGATTATTACCCTAAGAGGGTGTCTTCCAAATTCATGGGAGAGTCAACAATTGTAATTATATAGCATTTTTGAAAGAACTTTTTTATTGTGAAGGGGTTGCATCCCTTATAGTAATGGATATTGGTGTTCAGTTTAAATACTTGCAAATGGCCACCTTTTTTAACCATTTAGGGATCAAACATTTGACTATAGCATGGTACAGTACCCAAAGTAATGACATGGTGGACACGGTAAACACCATGATTAAAGTGACAATGCCATTAGCTGTTTCTTCAGGACTGAATGTAGAGGAGGTAATTGATAAAAAGGGGTTGGAGTTATCACAACACTCCCCAATCAACTAAAGGTGTGTAACTTTTGTTCTGTTGAGAGTCAGATATTTCTCAAAAGGGCTGGCTCCCAAGTGGGTTGTAGAAAAAAAACAAGTGTGGGAGGGCAATCCCCAGCTTGAAGGCAGTGTAAGCTAGAGTAGCTAAGTCGCAGATAGAGAACAAACTCAGGTACAACAATCTGGAATGTGCTAAGAATGTTGTTTTAAGGTAGGTGATGAGGAGATTGCAAGAAGGCCTTTGGGGACTAAGAAGGGTTTTTCTAAATTCTATTTCAAGACAACTATGGTGCAGGTTTACAAATATTCTATCAAGATTTAAATTGGGAAGTGGTGGAGTAAAACAAATGTGGGTATGGTACCTGTTCGTCCTGAGGGGCTTGGAGGTCAAATTGAGTTCTTGTTAAGTCTGCACTCTGATGTTGAATGTCTACTTGAGTCTCCCAGTGTGTGTTTCCCTTTAAACATGCTGGACATATGCCTGGGAGGGCAAGAGCGGTCAATGGTGTCGGTGACCGTAATGTTGTTGCTCTGATTCAAGATCTTGAGATGCATGATCATGTGAGGTAAGCTTTTACTGGGGTCTTCAGGGTTTGGTTGATCTTGGTGCTTTTGGGGTGTTGAGTTTGGAATTGAAGGGTTTTCCTAAAGTCAAGAGAAATGTTGTTAAAGCCAAATATTTGGCTGATTATGTTCTGTCATAATTTCAGCTTTCTTTTTTATCTTATTAGTTTTGTTTTCTAGGTCAAGGGTGTTTGCTTTTTATTTTGTTGTTTTGTGATTTTGTTGGGGCATAAGGAGGGAGATGTGCTTTTGGCTGGAATTGGAATGTTACCAATATTCTGTTGCTCAGTGCTTCTCTGTGAGAGCTCGAGGCTCTTTGTTTACACTTGAGACCTGGAACGGCTGCAGAGAGACATTGTGTGCCATCTTCTCCATAGGGAATGAGCTTGTGAGGATTGATCCTGTTGGAGTCCTGCCTTTTCCCTTCGTCTGGGACATCGCAGCATCCTCCACCATCCTTTCCCTCTTGTAAAAAAGGCTACAGTTTCTCCTCTCCAAACAACTCTTCCCTCTAACTAACATTTGTTTTTCATTAGACTACTTATTCTTCTACTTCATTTGAGCACTTCAGAATCAAACAAGAGCTCCACAAACAGTCCACCTTCTACCTAGATCAATCCTCCTTATCGAGATCACAACTTCTCTTCATTGAGGCCACATCTTTTTTTAATAGACCATACCTTCTCCAGCACTGTATATATTTTCTCCCCAGAGACTGAACTTCCTTTATTATGCCATACCCGCACAGCACACCTGCCCTCCCTATAGAACAGTATTTGTTCTAAACCACAATTTGACCTACACAACACATATCCTCTCCCAGTAGACCACACCTCTGCTGCTAGACCACACGTCTTCCACGGAGAACATCCTTACTTCTAAACCACACCTCCTTTAGACCACACCATCTTAACAACACCACACCCCTCCACCTCATCACAGCTCCCCTCACTTCAGAACACACCTCCTTTCCTCCTCTTTCAGTCCATGCCTCTCCCACCAGATCATATCTCCTTCCCACCTGCTCCCCTACAACACACCATCTTCATTTGACCACACCACCTTTATTAGATCAATTCCTACAGAGCGACAGCTTCTTTACAGTAGACACAGCTCACCCACTACCTCACACCTCATTTCCACCAAGGCACATCCAGACCCCATATGTATCTAACATCCTTCTAACTAGAACACACCGCTACCAGAGAAGAGATAACCTTCTCCTGCTTAAGACACAGGACTGCCTCAGTAAAACACACCTTTCAGGGACAGAACTCATCAGGAAGAAATATTTACTAGATATTATTTGATTCCAAGTGAGGGATGGTCTCCAAAGATTATTAAAATGACAAGACCTGTTCAACTTATTTTGAAACATATTAGTACACTTGAAGAAGTTCGGGTGTACAGTTCTGGGGGGTCCCTCTAAGTTGGTTTACTGAACCCCAACTTCCCACAGGTTATACAGATCTCTAGAGGTAGGCACAGGCTTCTGAAGAGATGGCATGCATTTTTTTTTTGTTTTCATCACTGGAATGGGTCAAAATTATACCGCTTTGCTATATCCTTATAGAGTAAGTGCTGGTACAAAAAGTGCATGTAGTATTAATAGTCACATTTCCTATAAGTATTCTTCCTCACACAAGTTCTCCCTTCCCCATCCCAACAGTGCTTAATTTGGAAAATATGAAGTGCAGGTGCTCACATTTTTTAAAAGGCCACACCCACTTCCCCGGCTCCACCCACAAACTCCAGTGGCTCCACCCGCTTCCTTCATTGGCCCCACCCACATCCACAAGCCTAAACACATTAGAGCTACCTCCTCATGTCTTGAGTTTCGTAAGAAGCTGTGAAGACCTAGTTCTTCACATGACCACATCGAAGACCTTACACGTACACACCTGCCCAAGGGCCTGGATACCATCTTGAGTGATTAGAGTGCTATACGAATCAATATAACATTACATATTTTAACATTTGAGAAACCTATGACAACAACTTAAAAGTGAACTCAAATTAAAAAATGTGTGTAAATCTCAAAATGTACCATGAGGAGGATCATTTGAGGGCCAGAGGCAGCTTTATAAACTAAAGAGAATGTGCTTGTACGGTGCTGTTTGAAAGATTTGAAGGTATGACGGAAGGAATACATTAAAGAAGATGGCAACAAATGCAGGCAGGAAGGTGAGTACTGGAGTGAGGATTTAAATGAGTAATGGAGGAAATAAGAAAAGAATGTGAAAGGAAGACATGAAGGGATAGAAGAAATGAGGGAGAAAGGAAGTGGACAATCTGTGATGGATAAATAGAAAGACGAAAGGAAATGATAAAGAGAAGAAGAAGGAAGGTTGAAGATCGGAAAAGTAGAAATTAAAGAAGGGATGAAGGAAGGAGAAGGCAAAAAAGAAAGTAAGGAATGAAAGTAGGAAAAGGGAAGAAATGCACCAATGAAGGGACGATGGGGAATGAATGAGGGTGTAAGGAAGCAAGAATGGAAAGGGGAAAGGATGCATGGCTGGATGTGCTGAGGATGAGAACAAGGAAAGAAAAAGATGGCACGAAGGAAAGAAAGGAGTTCAGGGGAATGGAAATGTGTTTGAAAGGTACTGTGCGCTGGAAGGACATAGGGAATAATGGCTGGGCATTATTGCAAAGAAATTGATAAACAAAGTATTAACTTGCATATCTGTATCCTTAACACACCAATTATGTTTGTAAAGCACATCTTCACCAGAGGGGCCTCGACACCGAATAGAAATGTTATCCAGCTCAATGGCACTCATTTTATTGACCTCAGAAAGAAAAAAGATTGAGTGCCTAACCAAGATTTACATTTATGACCCTGACATCAAACACAGATTCCTGGAGTGGATATAGATGTATGCTCAAGAAGGAAAATCATGAAAGGGAGAGCGTGGAAGGAGGAGAAGTCTGAAGTCAAAGATAGATACAGTGGAAAGAGGAGAAAGACAAGGGAAGAAGAGCAGACAGCATGTGAAAGGGAAGTGGAAGTGAATGAGGGGAAGGTGAAAGGTGGAGATACTGAGGGAGAGCAATACAAGAGTACACCTCTGCTTTAATACCTATACAGTAATTCATTATGTAAAGTTGAGGGGTGACAGGGCTATATCATTCTTGGCTGTCTCATCAATGCATATCTGTGCTGTCCAAGACACACAATAGCAATTCTTTAAATGTGTTCAGGTTTTATGTCATCAAAAGATGTTTTGTGGCATCACAATTAGTATTCCTCATAAAAGTGTCAGTTAAAGGCCCAAGTTCAGGGCTGAGATGACACAGCATAGCTATGTGTGAAGGGCCACTGCCCAGTCAGTGAGAACTACGGATTAGGAGAGAGCATCACTGGCAGAGACGTGGGTATGCGCTGATGCTCTGGGAATATCAGAATGCCTATGTGGGTTTATTGTGCTTTGGCTGTAGGTTCCAAAATTAAGCTGGTGCATTAAAGGCCACAGATGAGAGCAGGACTGCACAACCAGGGCACAGACACCCTCTGAAATATTATCCCTTGGTGCAAGCCAGACTGGGCCCTCCCACCCCTGGGCCCGGTGCATTTTACCGGGTGTACTAATGGCCACTATTCCCTGCTATCATCCATTTGAACCACCTTTTCTTGCTTCTGCCCCTCACTGTTTTGTATGCTTGCTTCCAGTCCATAATGTGTTTTTTTGTGAAACGCACGTTCACTCCTGTGTTTCCAACTCAAGAATACTCAAATTGTCTTGAAGAGGAAAACCTGCATGGCCTTGCCAGGTTTCGAACTTATGCTATGAGGCCAAACCTAGATTGATGCAATGAATGCACGACTCCAGCGACTCACCAGACCCTGCACCAGGCACTCGCTCCATCATCAGATAAATTGGAAATTGCTGACTTTTCTTTTATCCTCTCAACAGCGCCTGGAATTATTTTAGGCTAATGGAAATACCACCTCTCATCTCTAGATTTCCCTCCCAAGCCACCTATCTGAGGTGTTTAATCTTTTCTTTTACTTCCCTGGGTTTTTGAAGCTCATCCTTCCAAAAGTTGAAAGGATGGCAGCCTACACTAAGTATCACAGATGTTGAAAGTGTTGATTCAAATAGAGGTACAGTGCATTCCCCTGTGTGGTATGTGCCGCATTCTCCTGTGTGGTATGTGCCCTGCTTGTGCCCCTTCCACAGCGGGCCAAAGAACAACCCAGCAGCCACGAAAAGACTGTGTGTGGATCCTCTGCGACACTTGCATGAAAAGAAGCAAAAACACCGTCCCTCCTTGCAGCACACTGACATGGCAGTTGTTGGACGTTCCCATTGTCCATTTGCCATCAATATATATCACCTTATGAGCAACACTTTTGACGCAGTACGCTATTCAAAACATATCGCGCTATGAGAATGACATATTTGCCAGCACAGCTTCAAACTTGGGCCCTGAAAGAGACATCACACTTGGCATGAAATGGCACCCCGGACCGTACAGCTCTTAAAAAGAATTCTGTAGTGTCTCAGAGGAACGCTGGGCATGTTTTGGAGGATGGGAGGGGGTGGAAATAAGGGATTCATGCTCAAAACCTGCAGAGGAGAATGGATTAGATTTGAAGCATTTAGCGTGCATCAAATTGGATTCCCCATGTTGAATGTTTATGAATTATTAATTCGGCCCACCCCTACCATAGACCTGTCCCTGAGCAATAAGTGCCGGTGCTCAGCACTGGGAGGCACCTGAACAAATTAAGCACTGCAACCCAATCTTTACAGATCACCCGAGCCTTTTCAGTGTTGATCGAGCTGATCTTGGGGACTTATTCAGGCTGAACTGGGGCTAGGTCCCTCAGTTTAGGACACCCCCTTATATACCTGTAAAAGAGAGGTTTGTCGTTTTCGTATTTTAGTTCTGACTTTAGGAAAATTATGCTGTCACGTGAGGTGGATGCATCTCACAGACAGAGAATAATACAAGCTGGAAAGATCATAATATTGAACAGTAAGTGATCTTACAGTGAGTAATTATACCAACCCTTCCTCAGGATACTGCCCAGCAAGATAACGAGACCCAGAGTAAAAATCCAACAAAGATCCTTTGAAACTGAAAGCATAAAAGGCACTCAGACCTGCAGGCAGCTACATCTTCCCCGAATGCAAGACCCAGGGGTCCTGGTCAGCGTCCTGGCTGCCCTTCCCTTTAATGCTGTGAGTGGATTTTAGGCTGGGTCAGAGCACATCGCTTTTGCTGTCATCTTAACAGGTACATGGTCAGTTTTAGAAAATAGCCATCCGTTTTCTTAGAAGCTGACCCCTTCCACCTAGGAGTGCAACATTCATGGCCATTTCTGGCCCCGGGTCACCTCCGGTTTCGTGTCGATTAATCTATGAAAGTTTAGGAAAGCACCCCCTCCAGCCTCTGTTGAAGTCTGCGGGGGAGGCTGTCTGGTGACTTATAATGCACGAGGCATTGATCAGAGCCCGGTCTAATTATTACAAAAAGCATTCCAGAATTGATGAGCCATCACACTAGACCGCCCGATAAAACCAGGATAAAAAAATTACCATTACAAAGTAATTAAAAAGCTGCTCTAATCTCTTCTTTCTCTGGTTCTGCCGAGGTCTGATTGCGGTCGCCTTTTTTCGCTGGAGTAATTTACAGCTTAATTCAATTAGAGAATGTCTTTGGAAGGCACAGGCAGGGACATTTGTCCCAGAAAGAGACTGTGTATAGAGAGCGCACTACTGTGGGTAAATCCGCACTTTATACCCCAGGGAAGGCTCCTTTCAGAATGGCGTATATGGGTAAATCCGCACTTTATACCTCAGGGAAGGCTACTTTCAGAATGGCGTACATGTGTGAATCTGCACTTACGATGAAGGGAGAGGGGCTTTCAGAATGATGCGCAAATTAGCACTTTACGACTCTGGGAGAGGGCCTTCTAGGAAGGAGCACACGGGTAAATCGACACTTACAATGAGGGGGATCGCCTTTTATAATGGCAAATCAGCACTTTACGACTCAAGGAGAAGGCCTACTAGGATATAGTACATGGGTAAATCACGGGGAGAAGCCTTTCATAATGGTGTACATGGGTAAATCAGCACTTTACACTCAGGAAAAGTTCCTTTTAGAATGGTGTACATGAGTAAATCTGCACTTATGACTGAGGGAGACGGCCTTTCAGAATGGTGAACAAGGGTAAAGCTGCACTTTACGATGCAAGAAGAAGGCCTTTCAGGGTGCTCATTGGCAACTCACCCTTTTACGACTCTTAGGGCCCGATGTAGGTAATCCCAGATTACCGATTCTTAAATACCGAATCATACTGATTCGGTATTTAAGAACAGGCAAATGGGATGTAGGTATTTTTACCGAAAAAATTACCGAATCGGTAAGTTTCGGTAATTACCGAATCTGTACGTTTCGGTAATTACCGATTCGGTAATTGTCATTCATTCCTATGGGCCAGGAGGCCCATAGGAATGAATGCCAATTACCGAATCGGTATTTACCGATTCGGTAAAAGGGGGAAACATTGAAGGATGGCAGAGTGTCACTTTGACACCCTGTTGCACCCCTCAATTGTGTATGGGTGCACATGTTTCATACCTACATGCCCTAAGGGCATGTATGTCTTCCACATCGCACTGTTGGAAAAGCAAAAAAAATGCTTTTTTCAAGGTTTTCATTATTTACCACCAACTTGTAGTTGGTGGTAAATAACGAATCCTAAAAGGGGAAAAGCACTCATTTGAGTGCTCCCTACATAGCAAAATCGGTAATTTACCGAATCGGTATTTTAAGGAATCTTTAATTTACCGATTCCTTAACCCTTTCGATGCTGATGACGAGCTCAGCTCGTCATCAGCCACGGGTGGCGTGTGCTGATGACGAGCTGAGCTCGTCATGTAACGCGGCTTTTAAAAAAAAGCCGCACAGCGCAAAAATCGCCGCAGCAGCGATGCGGTTAAAATACCGATTCAGTAAATTACCAACTGGCAGATGCATCAACGTATCCTTTTGCTATTCCTAAATAGCTATTTTTAAGGAATTGCTATTTAGGAATAGCAAAAGCCTATGCATGTAGGAATCACTATTAAAATAGCGATTCCTTAACATTCCTTAATTGCTACTCGCAAATTGCGAGTCGCAATTAAGGAATTCTGTCCCATTCATTCCTATGGGCCTACAGGCCCATATGAATGTATTGGAGATTGCATGAGCAATTAGCGAGTACCAGTAGGAATTCGCAAATTGCTCATGCAATTTCAAGGGTGCAAGGGTGTCAAAATGTCACCCTGTTGCACCCCTGAAATTGATCTATGCACATATGTTGCACACACACATGCTCTAAGAGCATGTATGTGTGCAACATAAAGCTTTGAAAAATGCACAAAAGTGCTTTTTCAAAGTTTTAGAAAATTACCATGAAGTCCAACTTCATGGTAATTTGCTCTCCCTATTAGCGAATTCGCTATTTTTTTTTACTTTCATGCATTGCATTTAAGGAATCTCAATTTGGGATTCCTTAAATGCAATTGCAATTTAAGGAATCTCAATTTAGAGATTCCTTAAATTACGATTTTTGCATTGGGATGATGCATCCCAAATGCAAAAATACCGGTCGCAAAGATGCATATTCTGAGAATCTACCCGTTTGCTCCCGGTATTTACTTTGATGCATCTGCCAGCAAATCAGTAAAATGCCCACCTACATCTCATTTTCCAAATACCGGTTGGTAACGGCCGAAATTACCGAATTTCGGCCGTTACCGACCGGTATTTGCCTACCTACATCGAGCCAATAGAGAGGTCCTTTTAGAATGGTGCGCATGGGTAAATCTGCACTTAGGATAAAGAGAGAGGGCCTTTCGGATCGGTACACAATGGCAAAGCAGCACTTTACAATTCGGGGAGAGGGCCTTCTGGGATGGATCACATGGGTAAATCTGCACTTACGACTGAAGGAGAAGGCATTTAAGAATGGTGTACATGGGGATATCAGCACTTTACTACTCTGGGAAAGGTACGCATCAGTCGTGAATTGGACAGATGAGGCAAGCCTTGTGTGTGGTCTTGAGAAGCAGGATCGCTCAAAGGTGGAGACTTTGCGTGGCTCTCTGGTCAATCTCAGTGGGGGAGCTTCCTGGCGTTCACCGGCTAGGACGAATGTTACACTGTCCTTGCATAGTTGTTACAGGCAGATGTATACAGGCATCAGGGGCGGCCTTAGGCATGTGCAAGCTGTGGACCTGCATAGGGCCACCAAACGCCAGGGGCCACCACACCAATATATATCCTTAATAAAATAATCCTCTGCAGATGGATACATATTTTTGTAGCGGCCCCTGGTGGGGATTAGTTGGCCTCCGCCTCTGTTCCACTTCCAAACACCCTGCCCCCCTCTTCAATGGCCTCCGCGCTCTGCCCCGCCCGGACCCCCTCTTCTATGGCCCCCTACCTACGCTCCCTGCCCAGGGCCGCCATGAGCCTAGAGCTGCCCCTGCAGGCATGTTAATTCAAATGTCCAGGAGATGACCCTAGAATGCTTTCCAAGGATCAAAACGCGTAGACTACTTGTACACCATATACACTTTCTTAACTCAATATATTTTTGTGTAATGGTGTCTTTTGCATATTTTGTTTGTTATATCAAAAATGTGTTCTAAACAAACAATTGGTTTTGTCTGAGCCGTCTGCTTTAGTTGTACGTCCTCTCTGCTAAGTTGGATGCAGGCTTGTGTCCCACTTAAATTGTTCTTTGATTATTTGTGTATATTATTTACTTGATTCAATATTAAATACCAGCCCGGCTGGACAGTGTTAAATATAGCCCTGATTGGGTCTATATTTACCCATCTATGACATGTATTGTCTAGGGACCGCTGTCTTTAGAAAAAATGTTTTGCCAAACTGGCAGAAATGCTTGATTTTACACCTCACCAGCACCTCTGCTTTTATATTTAATGCGGAAAAGCTGATATCTATCCTTTTTTTTATGTGTGTTGGAAAGGGGTGTAGATAAAAAGAACACTCAGAGAAGAATAGAGATTGGAAGGAAACTGCAAGAGAAGGGAGAAAGGAAGTCAGCAACAGAGCCTGAGGGAACATACTGCGGGGACTCAAATCAACAGTAGGTTGTGGCCCCAAAGCCATAGTCAAAAAGAGCATGTGAGCCCCAAAAATCTGTGCCTGATGAATTTTGTGAGAGCTTTGAAGGCAAAGGCCAGAGTGAGGCGCTGCCAGGCACATACGGTTCTATGGTGTTCATGACCCTCTCAGTAATTTGGAGTCAGGCTTTGCATGTCTTGAGGATGGATCAGTTTCCCGGGGAATGTGTTTTGAGTTTTTAAACTGGTGGACCACAGAGGGATGGCAGTGAGGTTTGGCGCCCTGAACGTTTTGCTTCGTGGGTGGGTGATTGAAGGAGGAATACATGAAGAACACCCAATTAGGAAGAGGCTGTAGTAAGGCCCGTGGGGGCAGATTTTCAAGCCAAGCCCCTGCGCCACCAGTACGTCACTTTTTGTGCCGTACTGGTGGCGTATTTCTCTGCCCCATATTTACTAGGATAGGAAAACCACCTGTGTGGCTTTTTCTGTCCTTGTAAATATGGCCCCTTTACACGCCGCACTTTGCGTTGAAGGGGCATTCCATGGGTGTTGCTGTGGGTGTTCCCACGCAACACCCATGGAACAAGACACATTTCCAGGTTTACGAGGCGCAATGAGGAGAAATGTTTTCATTTCTCCGTGTTTTTTCCTCTTTCAATGCGTGCTGTATTCTACAGGAGGCATTGAAAGAGGAAAATGCCTGTAATGATTGTTTTTGTGCAGGAAGGTGCCCCTTCCTGCACAAAAACAATCTTCCCTATGACGCAGGCATCCTTGCACCATGGTGCAAGGGTGCCTGCACCAGCGCATGGCTGCAGTTTGTGCGCCAGCGCAGGGGAAAGCACAGGAATGCAACATATTATTGTATATATGTTGCATCCCTGTGCTTTGGAAGTGCAGCAGTGTGGTGCAGCCAAAGGGCTTGTTGTGCCAAGCTGTGGCACTTCCTTGTAAATCTGACCATTGGTATGGGGGGATTAGGTGGGCTCACTCCCTGCAGGCTCTCCTAGACCTTGGCATCCCATTGCGAATCCACAACAACAGGTCCCAAAAGTGCTTGGTTGGAGGCTAGTGCCTACGCGGGGTTGGTAACTGATAAAGGGTCTAACCCACTAGATCATCGAAGCACCCAGGGTGCCTGGTACCAAGCCGGGTGTGATTAGAAACATTCCTACTGGCCACCGGATCACTAGGAAAGTTCAGTTCCTTTATGAGCACCTTCAATCACAGTCAGTCTAGTTCATAAATCTTTATTCGATTATAACTCGCCACAAAGCATAATGTAAATAAAACTTACATGCAACACTAAATTAAAAAGATAACTTTATTGCAATGTTAAAAGATAATATCCAAGGCGAATGTATAATACAGCCATACTGCAGTCCATATCACATCCTATATAAAATAAAGACACAAGGCCAGATTTTTAAGAAGCAAGTCTAAATTGTGTATTCTAAATTTAGCAAGACTCCCTACATAGACGAATGAACATAAAGTACATTGTGCTTGTATAGTGACATTATCACAAATCCATACATACAGAGATTATTACAACAATAATAAGGGTTAATATCGGCTAACTAAGCACTCAGCTGTACTCCAGGTGACCAATAGCAGTACCTATACACTCATATGTCTCTGCAAGCCCTAAAATGAGGCCACACACATATGGGGCTCCAGTTCTACATACATGTGCATGCCCACTTTTCCTAACCATGCTCCTAAAACAAGCTTTGGCATAGCCAATAGGTTCCACCTTTGGGACCTTATGTGTTTAGTCATGCAACAGTTGATGTTGTTGCAGGAAGGATATTGTGCTGCATAACTAAATACTTATAATGGAAGAGGTGTGGCGCCGCGGCTAGGGTGACTGAATCTAGAATCTGGGGATCACGGTTCGATCACCGGCACCAGCGGCAGATTAGCCCAGCACCATGTGACTCTGGACAATAGCTTGCTTAATCTTCCCGACCCTTACGGGTGATTGTGCGTTTTACAAATGAGGATTATTATTATAAGGCCCCAAAGGAGAGACCAATTGGCTATACTATGAAACAAAAAAGTTTGCTTTGAAGCTAGCGATGTGGCTTAGCTTACAGAGCTGCTGACTTTGTTCCTGGGGAACCGGGCTCGCGTCTCAGCATCATTGGTTTGCCAGACTTGTGACTCGGTGCCCTCCAAAGAGTTATATTCATTGTTTGAAGTGCATCAGAGCTGCCGGCTCGGGACCTGGGGATCAGTGTTCTAGACTCTGCAGGATGCCCACGGTCCCTGCAGGGGACCCCATAGGGGGGCAGACCCCGTAGTAGGGCGTGGGGAACCGATCGGCCATTCCAGTGGAGGGAGGTAGGGGGGCGGGGTCAACTAAGGGAAGGCCGTCCCCTTTTGGGACAAGATATAGGGTAGCCCCTCCCTCCTGGCGCCCTCTTTACTGCTGCCCACCCTCACTAGTCGGTCGTGCCTAGGCTGCTCCTCGCCAGCCTTAGGCTCCCTAGGCCTCCCTGCCCCCCTCTCAATCCCCCCCTGTCGGACACGAGGCCCGCGCTTCTCAGCTCACTCTCAGGTAAGCGGATCAGTAGGCCTCCCCCCCCGGGCCCCGTCCTCTGGTAAAACCCGAGTCGACAGGGCTCTGTGGCTCTGCCACGGGGGAGCTCTGAGATCCATTGATTTAGGTCGTACGGGGCCTGTCGTGCGGGCTGGGTAACCGAGTATGTCGCCTGGCATCCGGTGCAGGGGTTAGATCTGGGTGCTAACACATTGGCCGACAGCTACGAGTGTTGTGCGTTTAATCATGTAATAGTGGCGCGGGATGGCGTTCGCGACCTCTATTTCCAACAGTACGCCTTCAGGTTCGGGTCCCCCATTCACCCACCCCAACAGGCCATGTGTATTCGGCCACCGGAGGGAGCCCACGAGCTGTGCTGAGTCAGAACGCCAGAAACGCCGTCTCTGACAAACCGAGTAGAACGCCGAGATTGCCGCTCCTGTCCACCTTCCACCTTCCGCCTTCCGCCTTCCCCGATAAGGGGGTCTGCAGGGGAAGACGAGCGGAGCACTTGGGGTCAAGGGTTTCCGGAGCGCACTGTCTCTGGTAGTCTCTCGTTTCCTTGATTGATTAAGGCGGTCGGACCACGCCTGGTCCAATGTGCTGCTCCGGTAGTGGACTGTGAGCGGTGAAGGAGCTGGGTGTGGCGGCGCCTGGTATCTGCAGCGTGCAGCTATGCGTAGGTGTGAGCGCTGATTCAATTGATTGAGCACTGTGATAACAGCACCCTACTTGCCTCTGCTTACACCACTGCGAGCCTGTGCCATTTGTGCCTCTGCGCAAGCCACGAGTTTGGAAAAGAAGAAAAGAAAAGAAAAGAAGAAAGGGGCAAGATTCAATGATCAAGGTGATACAAGGCACTACAATTGCTACTGGTTGCTGGCGCTGTACTAAGCGCTGTAATAACAACACTGCCACCAAGTGCCATCAACCCAAAGTAAAATCGAGCAGCTCAGGGCACCAGCCTGTGCATCTGTGCACCCGTCGACGCGGGAGACAAGAGGTAAGAGGTGGAGGCAAGCGCGGCAGCCGTTAGAGGTCGCCGCTAAGTACGAGCCAGAGGGAGCGGTCTGAGGGGTTGGTAGACTAGGTCTCCAGCTTGCAGCCCCCCTCGCGTGCACTGCTTGCTAACCCCTCCGTCCCCCCTCCACACCTCCGTGCCCTCAAAACAAAAAAACACAGCTCAACACAGGGGCCCACATTAGCAAACGGCGCAAAAAGAGATGACGCTGAGGAAGACTAAATCCTGCACGGAGGATGAGGGGGAAGTGAACCCTGAGAGCCTAGCACAAAGAAGGGTTACCAGAAGCATAAGTACCCTAAAATCCCAGGACCCGGTCACTGGCAATTCCCTCCCCCAAGGCCTTATCACTCAATTCTTTCAGGCCTCAAACAGCCCCTCACCTTTAGATGAAACGTCACAAGATCCCGCGACCAATGCCATACCTGGGATCCCAAAGATCCATCTGGCCCCAGGGGACTCTCACTCCTGCAAGCCTGTTAACTTCGAGTCACCTGGGAGCCTTGAAGCTTGTTTTCAGCCTGAGGCCAGGACAAAGAGCCCGATTAGGGTCACTGCCGACATTCACGAAAGGCCAACTCTGGGGGCGAACGTGGATTCAGATACTGGGAGAACAAGCGAGGCTGTCGCATCCTCCTCCCCAAAGAGCACAGGTACAGGCAAAGGTCTGAATGCAATTG
Source organism: Lissotriton vulgaris (assembly GCF_964263255.1). Classification (NCBI taxonomy): domain Eukaryota; kingdom Metazoa; phylum Chordata; class Amphibia; order Caudata; family Salamandridae; genus Lissotriton; species Lissotriton vulgaris. The sequence goes on along the minus strand of NC_141699.1, from coordinate 20,304,636 downwards.
TGACACCTAGGTAAATACAGACGCCAATCCCTCAGGTTACGGAGGTTCCAACAACTTCGTTCTTACTAAAATTGGAACAGACCATTGAACGAACACTTGAAACTACCCCCATTAATTTAGGAAGAGCTAAGGCCCCGAGAACTGCTCAAACGGAGTCCGCTGAGTTTAACTCATCACCAAGACTTAACCGACCCAATTGATGAACCCACTTTTAAAGACCTTAACTTGTCTGCAATAAGAGAAGTCCAGGACACAATGGCTAGGGCACTGCTATGGCAGTCCGCAAAGATGGAACTCCAAATCGATCTTTTGCAGTCGATAGCCCAACATTTGGTGTGCCAAGATGATAAGCTGGCAAAGCTGGAAGTCCAACTTAACGTCCAACAAGCTCATGCCGCCAGCACCAATTCCTGTGATGTCTTAATTGATAAATGGGCAAGTCTTCCTGAAGTCTTAAAAGAGATGCTTGCATTAGCCAGGGGTCAGGGTGAGATAACCACGCAAGAACAAGCCGCACAAAAGCTACCACCACAGACGACAGAGCATGCCGAAACAGCAACCCTTAGCACAACGGGCAATAGCGCCACAAAGGTTCCCCTAGTAGGGCCCCGTATTAACTTTACTTCGGCTAATAAAGGGAACGGTGACCCCGAGGCCTCGGATCTTGAGACCGTTAGTGAAGACCTTTCTTTTACTACCCCTCAAGAGGAGAGGGTCGAAGGAGCATTATCAAGTGCCAAAGCTCCGTTATCAAGGAGAGCCAAAAAAGACTTAAAAAACAACTTAAGAAGTCCAAAGCTAGAAGCAGAAACACATCCTCGGTGGTATTAACCCTGGGCGACACTGAAACTAAATGTATCCCCAAACCACTCTTCCCCATTTTCATACCCAAGCAGGTGTCTAAAATGGGCAAGCCATGTGACGCTCCTCTTGTTCGCGGTGAGGTCCAAAGCCAACAAATCCCTCTCATGGGGGGTCAAACTAATGAGGCTCTTTAACAAAGGCCTTCACAGGTGGCCGTCTCAGCACCTTTAAGTGCCCCCAGCCCTTCCGGTTGGGTTCTGAAACATGAGTCTGTAACAAATCCCAAACTACAACAGGGCGCACAACCAGTACTGTCAAGAGTGGTAGGTCCACCAACTGAGGGGCAAGGGAATCAGCAACCAGGAGTCGCACTCAAAAATTGCCTAAATTTAACATCAGACCAGGGGGAGTGGCAAGGATGTCCGAGTGTGGAAGGCCAATAAAGCGTGGGGCCCAACGGGCAGCAGCCGGAACCCACTCACAAAAACCCTTTAAATTTCAATAACTCGAGGCTAAAGCTCCAGGGAGAAGGGGTGAGTTTGTGCTCCATCACACAAAAAAACAAACAATCCACCTATGAGCTGCAGTTAACACCAAGATATACAGCAAAAGGCTCTTTTGACATCTTGAACAGGTCCAATATTGTCCGCCTCTTTGGCCATATTGCCTCGCTGGCCCAAATCACCTCAGAAAATATTGAGTGGGTGATATTCAAGAGACTGGAGACAGACACTCATGACGATTCCACCATAATCGGACTTGCAAGTCAGCAAGTCCAACAGGCTGTCCTTAAGGAAGCAACATTGTTCGCTGAATGGGGCATTGAAGCCGTTGTGCCAAGAACACTGAAATATCCACACGTCCTGTTGCCGCAACAGGACACACACGAACCGGCATCCATTCTTAAAGGCATAAGGCTCACCCGTCCAGAAATAGGGGCGAATCAGGGCGGGCAAAAACCCCGCTAAAAATCAAAATCCAGCAAAATGACGGGCAACGGAGCGTGCAGCGGCATCTCCAGACATCGGATCACCTGGAGGCCACACGGAGACAGCGTCCCTAACCTAATAAACCGCCACGCAAATAATGCCTGTTCAAACCCACTCAGGGGCCTAGTTCGCGAGTTATCCATTTTTCATGGAACATTGAGGGGGTGAGCAACATCTTTAGGGACATTACTACATCTGAATACCTGGCACAGGGGGACATACTGTGTATTCAGGAAACCTGGGCAAGGGCAACGACCGCCATTGGTGGCTTTTACGAACATTTTAAACCAGCGACCAAAAGGACAATCTTTGGACGCCCGTCAGGGGGTCTTTCTATCTACGTAAGTCATGCGTGCAAAATTAACACAACTGAATTAAAGTTGGGGTCTCCTGATCTTCAAGCCATCATAATCAGTGGGTTGTCACCGGGACAAATATCTCGCCCCCTTCTACTAATTAATTGTTATTTTAATCCAAACAAGTATCAATCCTCCCAGGCCATGGAATGACTTATTTCAATTTTGGAAGATCTTTTAATAAATTGGAATGACCAAGACGTAATAATCGCGGGCGACTTTAATCACAGAGGCTTGGGTTTAATTTCGGAGGCTCCATCAAGCAAGAAGTCAGCCTTACTGACTGAATTTCTAGCAAATTTCAAGCTGCACTCTACCCATAGAATACAAAAAAAGACTCATCCTGAATGGACCACCATCCCGACCTTTAGAAATGTCTCTACTATAGACTACAACTTTATCAACGAAGGGCTTGTCCACAATCTTAGCAACTTCACAGTGGACGACAGAGAGGAAAGTGATCATAGGCCCCTCCGCGCCACATTCAATCTGGCGCGGGTACAAGCCGAATTACAAGTAGCTATTGGAACTACCACGGGGGAGGAACATCATAAAGTGCTTAAAAGTATAAAATGGTCAATCAATCTCAGTCATAGCCTGCTAGACTATGTAGCTAGAAGGGAAGAAGAACCTAACCCAGTTCAAACTAAAAACCTCATCCACCTCTGGGAAACTCTGACCTCCGATTTATTGGAACATCTGGGCAATAACCGTCAACCAAGAAGTCGCCAATTTCACTCGGATCCTCGCTGTCTAACATCGTGGTGCCTGTCACAGTGTAAGCGTGATCTAAATAAGGCAATCAGGGCACAAAAGAAAGGCACTCATCTGTCAGGGAGATACTCCATTGTTGCTCTGCGAACTGACTATAAAAAGAAAGTCTGGGCCCACAAAAAACGGCAGACTGAACAGAACTGGTTGACTGTGTTCTCCTTAATTAAAGGAAATGACAACAGCAAGCTTTGGCGTTTCATCAACAGTCTTACCCCCAGAGGAGAGCAAAAGGAAAATAGTGTTGCCGGGAAAGTATGGGAACAGTATGCCAAGGGGCTGTATACCTGCGAGTCAAAACATCCCACAGCAGGAAGCCGTGCGTGGTCCAAGGTGGCGGCGGAAATTATCGAACCCGAAAGAGTTACGACAGAAGGCGCAAATCCAACCTGCATCGGATCGCTCTCAGAAATGGAGGTACTAAAGTGCATCAAGGCCATTAGATCTGATGGCGCTCCAGGCCCAAATGGAATTCCGGCCCAGGTTCTGAAAACTGCCTCAGCCTTTTTTGCATCCAGACTCACCCCTTTATTTAACCATTCTTTTGCCACGGCAATGTTGCCATCCTCCTGGAAAGGCTCTATTCTTTTCCCCATCCATAAAAAGGGGGACCACACGAACCCGGCCAATTATAGGCTTATAGTTCTCCTCGACGTAGAAGCAAAGATATATGGCCGCCTTCTTCTCAGGGATCTGGAGGACTGGGTGGATAAGAACGGTATTCTTCCGCCCACACAGACCGGCTTTAGGGCTCACAGCTACACTCTTGACAACCTCTTAGCCCTTTCCTACCTTGCGAAGAAGGCCAATATGAGGAACAAACCGCCCCTGTTCTGCTGTTTCATAGACTACTCCACAGCCTTTGATCGAGTGAACAGGGGCCGGCTCTGGGCAAAACTCGACTCGTGGGGTCTACCACAGGCTCTACTAAAAGCTATAAAAGCGCTCTATGAGGGCACCTGGGTCAAGGTGAAGCTAAGCCCTACAATAACAACTGCAAGAATTGAAACCAACTCAGGCCTCAAGCAGGGGTGCGTCTTGGTCCCCATGCTGTTTAACTTGTATACTGCGGACATGGGGACAGGTCTGAAAGATGCCAACTTAGCACCTCCAAAACTGGGGAGGCTCGTCTTGGGAACACTCCAGTATGCAGACGACACGGTGATCATGGACCACACTTGGGTGGGGCTTCAAAGAGCCTTAAGCAGTTTGGCATTATACGATAAGTCAACTGACTTACGGATCAACGTGGGCAAGACCAAAAGTGTCATTTTTGGCAAATACCCCCTCAAAAAAGAAGTTTCATGGTCTCTGGGGGAGCACCATATCGTCACAGCCCCATCCTACAACTATCTGGGCACCTGGGTCTCCGAGAATGCCTCTGCAGCCAAACATCTGAAGGAGCTTAAACCTAAAACTGACAAAACCATTCTGTCGCTAAGACGCCTATGCCACCGCTTGGACAGTCCCTCAGCAGAACCAATGTTGACAGTGCTCCGGGCAAAACTGATCCCTGCCATTGCTTATGGGCACATAGCCTACCCTGGTGCATTTGACAAAGTGGTCAACGCGGCCCAGGCGAAAGCCTATAAGTTGGTGCTACAGGCCCCTACATACGCAAGGAACACTAGATTAAGGCTAGAAATAGGCCTTAAGCGACCGGAGCTGGTATTATTGGGGGACCTTTTAAAACTCTATATTAGAGTACTGAAAGCACCAGAACATTCGCTAAAGCACTCCCTAAGATCAATCTTTGAGGAGGCGGGCTCCCCCTGGTACTTAAAGGTAGGACAAGCTATTGCAGCATTGAAAATCGAAAGAAAGAGTTTGCCCCTGCACGAAATTCCTTTCTCAGCCTGGGCCCAAGCTGTTAAGCGCCAAGTCAGGACCATCTCCTTTGGACTTGACCTTGCATCTCTTCGGCAAAATCCACTAACTCAGGCCCTGGACAAATCATAAATTCCAGGTAAACCTCAACCTTACCTGCAAGATCCAGTATCCGCTTATGCGAGAAAGAAAATTTTGTACTTTCGACTTTTGGCCCTCAGGATCACGGACTTCAACCCCAAATGGGCCCGTACGGATGGCACCTTGGCCTGTCGTCTATGCAATTACCGCAGGGAATCCTGGCTACACTTGCTGTGCTGCTGCCCAAAGCTGGCCAATGACCGCCATCGCTTGCTGCTTCCGATGTTACGGAATACGGCCAATAGAACTTGTAGAGAGGCCTCGGACTGGTGCCTCTCAGTCTCCACGACCTGTTTGATAGCCAGAGTTGGGAAATTTATACACCAGGTAAAAATGGCACTCAACTCCCACTTAACGGCATTGTCAGCAAAGTAACCGGAAGCCTTCTGCCCCAGTTATCTAACCTGGGCTGGTATAAAGATCCACGAAGAATCCATCTTTCGCCAACAGCCCTTGGTACATGAATTGACTCTACAGAACTTTCATGTGCCCCATTTCTTTTATTAGCTGGGAAACATTTGTTCAACCTATGCATCACTCTTTTTAAAAGAACCCTGTTTTGGACAGCTAATCAGGACTAATATGTTAGTATTTTAACTTAAAGTCACTCTCACCTTTATGTTTGGATGGGTCATGAGAGTGGGGGAGTCGGGACGTTCATAAAGCTTTTTATTCTTTTTTTTCTCTCTTTTTTTTTTCCTTTTTTATACTGTAAAGATTTTAAGTAATCATGCAGTTTATTAATAAATTGTCAAATTGTCAGTGTGGGAGCACTCCGGGCAGTGAGGCGGCGGATCGCACACATGCGGTCGCCGCGAGCACTGCGAGCGGCAGCGTGGCCAAAGGGGCGGGGAGTGATATGTGGTTCCACCAGCACCTCCAGCCAAATAAGCAAGATTACAGGCTTCTTAGGCAGCAAGGGCGAGGGGGCGGGGAGCTGTATGTGGCTTCGCCGGCACCTCGCGTGGCAACAAGGGCATCGGCAGAACGCAACAGCACCGCGACCGGCAGCGAGGTCGAAAGGGCGGGTTGTTTTATGCGGCTCCGCCGGCACCTTCAGTTAATATCTGTGGATTATTGGTTTACTAGGCAGCGAGGTCATGTGTGGGGGGAGCGGCATGCGGCTTCGCCGGCACCTAGGGTGGCAGCAAAAGTAATATTATAATAATGACTCTTCAAAAAGCATAAAGGCACGCTCAGAAGCAGGCACGCGTAGAAGCATGATATTCGCCTCGATCTGCTTACACGAGGCAAGCATTCCCGGTAATAAGTTTAAATATAGCTTCCGGTGTACTCCGGTTAGAAGGCATTTCCGGGGGCAAGGTCACAAGGTAGCTTCCGGTCGAGGTAGGCAAGCGTTTCCGGCAATACCGGTGTTCCCAGCTGCTACGGGTTTCATTCTAAACACCTTCTACATATACGCTGTAGATGCAAGTGCGTGACGTCACGGCTGACGAACGGTGTCTACGGGGCTGCGCTCACGACCAAGTCTATTCTGCAGCACTACATTGAACTTTACGACCTGCAAAAGCCAAAGAAGGCGGTCTCGTTAGCTACGCGACTCAAAAACAAAATAACTTCATTATCAGATTTCACTGATACACTTTTGCACTTGCTGTTACGAAAATTTCCCCTTGACCTGTGACAGTTATTGTTGAGTAGTTGTTTTAAAATCGTTTAATTTTGATCAAGTGTCCTTGTTAAACCATGCAGGTGTGTCGAAGCCTCGGCAAATGTCACATAATGATCTACCGGCTCACGGGTTTTCACATTAACATAAGTACTGTGAACTGCCGATGCTGCTGGATATCGAGCACGGGCACCACGCTCCGGACTTCTTTACTGATGCTTCTAGCCTGTGTGTCAGTTAGCCGCTCGCTCCTTGGTATGGCGTGCCCGCCACTCCTGATGGAAAGCACCCGTATGTGTTTGCCACAACGGCTGCGTCTTTGCAGTCTTACACTTCCCAAGATGCCTTTTCAGTCCTGATCACTAATCAGAGAGCCAAATTTCTATAAAGTCTGGAAAGAATAGCAATCTCCTACATTTCACTAAAATAGTGACGTGGTTAATTCTGTCAACAGAACAAGCCCTGATTTGCAACTGCATAACATGTTGCAGATACTCACGACATGAGGGCAGAATAGGATCAATGATTAAACGTTTCGGTGCATTAAATCAGCTATTGTAATTTGAGTGATTCCAGTTGAATTTGTTACATAGAATTGAACTATAATTTAACTGCATAGGTTATGGGCTAATATAGGCTGTGCGATATTCATTATAGTCATGTTGCGTCACCTTGCTGCATGTGTAATGCGTGTTCCCCAATTTTAGGCAAACAAGGATTGCAACCCACTAAAAGCAGCGAGAGCACGGTGCCACCCCCTCAATCAGAAGGTAAGAAGGAAGAAGGTGGGGGGGTGCCGAATTAAGGAAAGAAGGGGTCATTGACTGCGACCGGGGGACCGATGTTTATGGTCTGGTCTCCCTGGGTCTTCGGTGTTGTAGGGACATTGGGTAGGGCCAAGCTTAAATGATGTTTATATCAATCAATACAGGAGATTGGCACACAGCCGACGTCGCCGCATCGTATTCGTGGAATAGCGAGGTCCAAACTTTTAACAAGACCGTGTGTGTCAAAGTAAGTATGAGAATGATCACTAGAACGCCAGTAGTTAGAATAAGGTTACGGGTCTAAGGATCCATCGGGGATTCGCTCGGATGGTCATTACAATTTTTTCTTGCAGGGAGTAAGGCCACACAAGATGTCAGAAAGGAGAACAGCTGGCGCAGGATCAGGGGCGGTTTCGGACGCACAAGCGGCACACGCGGCGATTTTCTTACAGCTAGTGGAAACGAATGGCATGGCATGGGCTACCAATTTGCTTAAGGGCACCACGGCGAACCCCTGTGTGAACAATGACATCATTGCACTGGATGATGAGGACACAAGTAGTGCGGGACACGCTAGAGGGTCTAAAAGATTAACGGTTCCTAAGAACAAAGAGTTCCCGCCGCCGTCGAAAAAGAAAGGCTGTGCTAAAACGACGGTCGCAGCAGTACATGACGTGTCTGGTACTTCAAACTTGTCTGCAGTGGTACAGGAGGTGCCTGGTCCATCCAACTTGCCAGATATCAGGCAACCATCGGCGGAATACGCCACTAGAAGCGATCTTGGTAAGATCATGTCCACCTTGGAAGTGTTTATGAAGGAGATGAGGGAAAGTGTGTCGTCCGGCGCTTGTGGGGGGGTAGGCCCTTCCAATGTGTGGGGAAACGGTGCTGCAATCCCGGGCGCATCTGGAGCGGCCAATGGGGAGCTGGAGGGCACTGACCTGTCCAACCTGCCTCTAGCCCCGCCGGCACCCGTGCCAGCACCACCTACGTTACCTACCACACCTCACATGTCACCTGTTATTCCAGCACAGCCAGCTCCACCAGCACCACAGCCACCGAACTCAGCGCTCCCCCTTGGCGGTGCCAACGCCTCCTTCGAATACAGCGATTCCTTCTCCCACGTTACCAGCTCCTTCACCAACGCTGCCAAGCGATGAAGAAGAAGTGGTGCTTGACGCTCCTTTATTGTCAGGCCGTTCCTCCTTGTCCCGTCCCGTTGGCAGCAAAGGAATTAATATGGAGGCGGGAATTCATAGATATTTTCTCATTACTCATGTTAGGACAGCAAGGTGCGGATGTACGCAGGGCAGGGTTAAAAGAAGACAAAAAAAAGTGACATTTCAGCCCTGGCCAGAAAAGTCCATTGACACATGGTTGGAAGCCTTTGCGATATTGTCTTCTGTTATCATGGAGAAGTTTGCTGATCAGGGACCAGCGTTGGTCCAGTACGGGAGACTAATTCATAAAGAGGCGAAGAAGTGGGGAGGTGTAGGTTGGTTAGAGTATGATAGGGAATTCAGGAAGAAAATGTCCAGATCTCTTAAGATGCGCTGGGGTCACAATGAGGTACAGCTGTGGATGGACCATATGGAGTCCAAAGCGCTCCAAGGCGTAGCCACGAACAGTAAAGGGCAAGAAAGGCAAGTAGTGTCAAATGAAAAAAGCAGCACAACGGCCCAGGCAGAGCAAAGGATACCGCCCTTTCGGGGGGGCCAGAGGGGGAGCGGGCAAAGAAGGGGAGGCGGGAAGTCAACAGCAGGGTCTTGCAGATTATTTAACAGTGGGCACTGCCACTGGGGGAGATCCTGCAAATTTACTCATACATGCAGCAACTGTGGAGGGCAGCACCAGGCAGGAACGTGTAGGACGCCCAAAGAACAAAAGCAAGGTAGTTATCATGGGGGAGGGGCGGGTCCTGGCAGAATAAGTAACCCATCACAAATCAACCCAATCCCACCCCCCTTCCCCCCCCCCACCCCGCTGCCCACCAAGCCATCCCCAGCCCTGTACTGCCCAAGCGCTGTCCCACCAAATCTTCTAGAGTCAGGCGCAGTGAAAGGGCCCTCACCGATAAAATTGGACAGACTGATTGTACTGCTGAATAAATATCCCAACAGATTGGATGGGAGACTGCTCCTGGGAGGGTTTGCTGAAGGTTTTGTTATACCATACATAGGGGTGCCTGTCGCTAGAGATGCAGACAATCTGAAATCAGCAAGGGACAATCCTGAGGTGGTCAGAGCTAAGGTTGTCAAGGAGCTTGAGCTGGGGAGGGTTGCTGGCCCATTTCCACGACCGCCGCTAGACAACTTCGTGGTATCCCCCCTGGGGATAGTACCCAAAAAAGAGCCCGGGGCGTTCAGGCTGATACACCACCTGTCCTACCCCGAAGGAGAGTCGGTCAATCACAACTTAGAGGAAGGGGTGTGCTCAGTCTCGTACTGCTCATTCGATGTGGCCATGGACCTCGTACGCCGAGCTGGCAAAGGGGCCTGGCTGGCAAAAGCTGACATCGAGTCGGCTTTTCGCCTCCTGCCAGTGCATCCTAGCAGCCAAAACTTACTGGGTTTTAGGCTGGGCGATGAATATTACTATGACAAATGCATGCCCATGGGTTGCTCCATCTCCTGCGCATTCTTCGAAGCCTTTAGCACCTTCCTACAATGGGTACTTCAAGAGGTGGAAGGGGTTGAGAGCGTGACCCATTATCTGGATGACTTCCTTTTTGTAGGCTGAGCAGAAACAGTAGACTGCGCGGAGGCGCTGGCAAAATTTCAAAAAATGACAAAGTATCTGGGAGTGCCACTAGCTCCGGGGAAGACTGTGGGTCCAGCGCAGGCTTTAGTTTTCCTAGGCATAGAATTAGACACGAAAGCAGGTGAGGCCAGGCTTCCAGCAGACAAAGTCACCGAACTAGCAGCTCAGATCAAAGTGGTACTGGGGCAAGATAAGGTGTCATTGGACGACATACAAAGCCTTCATGGGAGACTAAGCTTCGCCACAAAAGTGATTCTAGCTGGTAGGGCTTTTGCGCGCAGGTTAGCCAGGACAGCAGCAAAAATAAAGCACAGACACCATCAAGTGAGGCTGAGTTTTGGGGTCAAAAAAGACCTTAAGTTGTGAGGGGACTTCCTTGAACAGTTTAATGGCTCCGTGATATGGAGGGATCCCTGGACCAGCAGCCAGGAGCTGACGTTGTTTATCGACACGTCGGGCAGGGAGGGTTTTGGTGTTATCCTCGACAGGGAGTGGTGTGCAGCGGAGTGGCCCAATGCATGGAGGAAGAAAAAGATAACTGCCAACATAACAGTATTGGAGCTGTTCCCAATCATAGTGGCCTTCCACCTTTGGCCTGCCCTGTTAACTGCAAAAAGAGTAGTTCTATGGTCCGACAATATGGCGGTGGTCCAGGCCATCAACACCCAGTCGGCCTCTTGTGCACTTGTGTTATGCTTACTTAGGGAACTTGTCAAAGTATGTTTATACAATAACGTGGAATGTAAGGCTAGGCACATCCCTGGAGTCCAAAACACGGCTGCTGACGCACTTTCACATTTTCATTGGCAGCGGTTTCGAGGGGCTTGGCCGAGAGCGAGGGAAGAGATGACACCTTTCCCGGCTCAGCTTTGGCACCTGCTGCGGTGGCGCAGCGTATTAGAGAACTAGGCGAGATGTCCCTGGCACCTCGGACTATGAGAAGATATCAGACTTGCGTAAAAACGTTTTGTGAAATCATGGGCCCATGGGAGCAGGAGGCTTCGAGACAGGTTGAAAAAGTGCAGGCATTCATGGTCTGGGCGAAAGATGAGGGGAAGAGCCACTCATGGATGGCCGCTCACCTGTCTGCTATTGGGCACCATGTTAGGTCAGAAGGACCCAACCTTATTATTTCCAACAAGGGCGGCGCTCAAAGGCTGGGCAAGAGTGATGCCCAAACCAGCAGACCAAAGGGCCCCCATAGACTATGAGACATTAAAAAACATGCTAGATGCCCTGCCTACGGTCACACACTCTGCCTACAAAGCAGCCCTCTTTGCAGTGACATTCAGCCTAGCATTTTTCGAAGCCTTTAGGATAGGCGAATTGGTAGCTCGTTCCAAAAAAGAGGTGAACCCTAGGGCCCTGTTGATGAAAGACATTCGTCTGACAGCGGAGTCAGTAGAGATTTTCTTACAATCCTCGAAGACAGACCAGACAGGCAAGGGTAGGAGCATTTCATTACAGCGTCTGGGCAACGACAGCTACTGTCCGGTAGCTCTGCTGGCCGTTTTTCTATCGTGCCGTCCACATACAGAAGGGTTGCTACTGATACATTTGGACGGCTCCCCAGTGACGAAGTATCATGTGGAACATGTGATGTAGGGGTGCCTATTCTTGGCAGGCTACACAACAAAAGGGGCCAAGTTCAGCTCCCACTCTTTCAGGATAGGTGCGGCTACCACTGCCTTTAGGGTAGGTCTCCCAAGCCGAAGCAATTAAAAGAGTAGGTCGGTGGGAATCTAACTGCTACAGAAGATATGTGAGACCAATGAGTGTAATACGCCCTGTTAGCAGACATATGGTTGACAACGTGTAAATAAAGAAGAAGAATTACGTAGGCCATGATAAGGTGGCAGGTAAAATGCAATGGGTGTTACAAATTTCAGTTGCCACTTGGTGGTTGTTTGACTTTGCAGTGATTTTAAGTGTGTCAATAAACTATAATCTTGCAACATATTGTGTTTCATTGCAGGGGCAGAGGTATGGGTGATGGGGCACTCTTATGTCACGAGACTGGCGAGATGGGTGAATGCCAACACCTGGAAGCACGGCTTCACCAACACTAATATATCTTGGTTTGGCTTCCCCGGGATGCATTGGGCGGCACTGTTAGCGACGCTGCGTAGATTATTGAGAGAGAACAGGCGAGCGCCAAACATCCTAGTGGTGCACCTAGGGGGAAAACGACCTGGTAACGTTAGGCAAGAGGCGATTGTTAGACGCAATGAGGAAAGACTTGAGCATCATGAGCGGCGAATTGGGACAATGCAACATATTATGGTCAGAAATATCTCCTAGACCTATTTGGCATGGGGCAGCATCGAAGGAGGCACTAGAAGTCACCTGTAGGTGCGTAAACGCAGCGATGCGCAAATTCAGTGAACAGCGAGGGGTAGGTTTCATCAGGCACGGCTTGCTGCACGCCAAATCCATTGGCTGCTGGGAATCTGACGGGGTACACTTGTCTAAAGTAGGCATGGCAATTTTACTATTAGATCTAGGGGAGGCGTTAGAAACAGCCGGATGCAGATAGAAGAGGACTAAGGGCTAGGTAGTGGGGGCTCTGGGCGCAGCGGGTGCCACGCCCAGGGCTGTGGAAAAGGTACAAGGCAATCCCCATACAGGACAGGCGCAGAAACAGTCCCTGAAGCCCCAGTGCGAAACGCACCGTGCTGAGTCATACATAATCCAAGGGGCCCTTCTTGGGGACTTGGTTTCGATGGCACCCCGTTAGTCCTTAGGGAGGTTGTAAGCCTGAGCAACCGGGGGCTTGCCGATAACGCCCCGCCTGGCTGGGCAAGGTGTGAGTTGACTCTCCCTTGTCTGGAGGGTGGGGCAGGTGGACGATAGGTCCGCCGGTGGGAGGATTTCCTCCCAAGTACCACACCGGGCTATGGCCGCTGGTGTCCGCTTCTTTGGCTCGACTTCAGGCGCCCTGCAACAAGGGGTTGCAGGGTGTAGGGGGTCGCCTGTCAGTTAACCCATTCTGTTATTTGTACCACAAATAAACCTGCAACTTCTTCATCCCAACATGCTTGTCTGTGTATCATTGGGTGGGGGAGGTTGTGGGCCGAGGTGTACCGATGCAACTACTATGCAGGATGCCCGCGGTCCCTGCAGGGGACCACATAGGAGGTCAGACCCCGTAGTAGGGCGTGGGGGACCGATCGGCCATTCCAGTGAAGGGAGGTGGGGGGGGCGGGGTCAACTAAGGGAAGGCCTTCCCCTTTTGGGACAAGATGTAGGGGAGCCCGTCCCTCCTGGCGCCCTCTTTGCTGCTGCCCACCCTCACTAGTCGGTTGTGCCTAGGATGCTCCTCGCCAGCCTTAGGGTCCCTAGACCTCCCTGCCCCCTCGCAACCCCCCCCCCCCCGTCGGACGCGAGGCCCGCGCTTCTCAGCTCCCCTCCCTGCCGCTCACCCGCTGAAAGGGGGGAAGTGGGAAGGGGGGAATATTAACGATGTATTTATGTTTTCTAGGTTGCAGGAGGAGTTACAAGGCGATCCCTATACAGGACAGGCACAGGAACAGGACCTGAAGCCCCAGAGCAAAACGCACCGTGCTGAGTCATACATAATCCAAGGGGCCCTTCTTGGGGACTTGGTTTCGACGACGCCCCGTTAGTCCTTAGGGCGGTTGTAAGCCTGAGCAACCGGGGGCTTGCCAATAACGCCCCGCCTGGCTGGGCAAGGTGTGAGTTGACTCTCCCTTGTCCGGAGTGGGGCAGGTGGACGATTGGACGATAGGTCCGCCGATGGGAGGACTTCCTCCCAAGTACCACACCGGGCTATGGCTGCTGGTGTCCGCTTCTTTGGCTCAACTTCAGGCGCCCTGCAACAAGGGGTTGCGGGGTGTAGGGGGTCGCCTGTCAGTTAACCCATTCTGTTATTTGTACCACAAATAAACCTACAACTTCTTCATCCCAACATGCTTGTCTGTGTATCATTGGGTGGGGGAGGTTGTGGGCCGAGGTATACCGATGCAACTACTAAGCCTCGGTTCATCATCCTGTAAATTTGGGCAGATCACGTAATCAACCCGTGCCCGCATTATATATAATTGTACACATTTTCATTCAATAATTAAATAAAAAATCTGCGATCTCTGAGATTACTTGTGTGATGCAGTAATGTAAATTAACCAAAAGAAAAAAGGAACGTAACCTCGGAGGGGTGGTGGGGTCTGGAGCAGTGCTGTGGGAAGTGTGAGGGGAGATAAAGGGACAGTACGCAAATAAAGCGACTGAAATTTAATTGCACAAATAAAACAGTTAAGGGGCAAAGAGGCAGTGCAAGTCAAAAAAAAGCATTGGCATAGCCAATAGGTCTCGCCTTTGGGACCTGCTGCATAACTACATACTTATAAGGTCTTCCAAAGGCGAGACCTATCACTATGCCAATGCTTTTTTGTTTGGCACAGGGCCTCTAGGGAGCTGGTGTGGTCAACTCGGGGAGATGGAGCTGCAGGCGGGGCTCAAACATCCTTTGATTCTGGTCAAATCACGTCATCTCCCTGTGCCTAAAAAAATTAATGTGCCCGTAGAAGAAACGGACTGACCGGAGAAATGAACAAGTGCAAACATTGAAGAAATAAGAGTGCAGATAATGGAGGAGAGAGAGGGAAGGAAGACAGCCACCGAGAGATGTAGGTGACGCCCCATAAGGCCTTGCAGGGACACTAAAACCGTTTCTTTGGAGATGTGGGGTTAACACCCTACTAATTCTTTAAAGATGTATGCACTCGACCTGTCCGACTACAAACTTAAACAGGGGCGAACAATAGCCCATAGTGCCTGTCATGTCCACACTCGTCTCTCTAGTGAGGGGGGGCACTACTGCATATTGAAGGCGAGGCTAAAGAAATAAGCACGGACACTCAAAGGGATGCAGACCCTCTAAGCGATGGACAGAGACCACCACAGTGATGGAGAGCACAACATGCCGGAGAACCAAAATTATGCAGAACCCAAAACAATAGATAGGCAAAGTCAAGTCAAGTCAAGTCAGGGGCACTTGTATAGCGCACAAATCACACCCGGAGGGTCTCATGGCGCTTGCAGATAGCTCTGACAAGAGGGCAGGACGGCTAGTTTGCGAAAAGCCAGGTCTTTAGCTTCTTACGGAAACAGCTGTGCTCTGGAATAATCCGGAGATGAAGGGGCATTTTATTCCATGCAGCAGGAGCTAGAAAGGGAAAATGCACGGCCGCCGTGTCTGGAAGTTTGTATTCTTAGAGGTGTCAGTAGGAATTCGTTTCTAGCTCTAAGTTTTCTTTGAGGCTGGTACCATCTTAGTTTTTTTGACCAGTATCCAGGGCCTCTTTCATACATGTGTCGATGAGCCAGGCATAGGGTTTTAAAAAGGATTTGCTTTTTCACCGGAAGCCAGTGCAGGCTTTCCAGGCATATAGCTGATGAAGTTCTTCGCAGGAAGGTTGAGAACTAGCCGAGCCACCGTGTTCTGAAGAACCTGGAGCCTGCTCAGGTGATGTTCATTATTGGAGGCTAAAAGCGCATTCCCGTAGTCCATTCTGTTTATAATTAGACCCTGAACTAAAGGTGTCCGGGCCTGGACGGGAATCCACTGAAAATCTTTCTCAGGCTACGCATTAGTCCAAAGCAGGTGCCTATGATGTAGTTGGTTTGGTTTTTCATAGACAGTTTATTGTCCATGTAGAAGCCCAGATTCTGAACTGATTCCTTCGGCATTGGACAGCTACCTAGCTTTTTTGGACACCAGTCATGAGTCCAGTGTTCTGCCGCTTTGCCGAAAAGCATGATTTCCGATATGCTGCCATTTAACTGGAGGTGATTAGTGTTCATCCATTCTTCAACATGAATCAGGCAGTTTTTGAAACGTTATTTGGTTTCATTCGGATCAGGGTCTAGCGTGACATACCCAAAGTGATAGGTAGGCACCCCTCAAAATGACGCAGAACCCCTAAGGGATGAGAAGGGCCGCTGTGCGTCCTGCTTGTGCCTTCACACAGAAGCATGTGTTCAATAATTCATTTCCCGGCCTCCTACACATTTTCCACTCGCCCTGGAACAGGTCACATAGCCCCTGTTTCCACCATCGCACTATTGTGCCGGCAGGAGTACTGTTTGGGCGATGTGTTGAGGCAAAGACACTGGCTGTGTGAGGTACTGAGGTACTGCACACAGGGGCCAAAGGACTCCATGTCACATGGGCCACCCCCAGACAGTCCCCGGCAGTGGCACCTCGGACGCGGAACTCTGCATTCAGGGGGTGTTAGCGGCACTATTTCCATTACACATGTGGAACTACATGTCCCAACATGCAGAGCGCTTTTGGCTGAAAGCTAGGAGTGGCTGAAAGGTGACTGTGGAGCCAGGCACTTGGCAGCTCCGCAGAAGGCAGAACAGAATGTCTATAGGCCACACACCGTGAGAGGAGGGGTCACTGTGCACTTATAAAACATGTCTCTAGCGTCACTAGGCACCTAAGCGGTTTCAAGGCGGTAAAACGGAAACTGTCCCCTGAGGAGGGCACAGACTGGGCTGAGGGGGCCAACATGTGCCAGGCTGCAGCTTGTATCCCCATGGAGGGGGAGGGAGAGCTGTTTAAAGGGGCGATAAGCCTCTTAATCAGCGATAAGTGGAAGGTATGCAAAACAAACCACCCACGCACACACGCCCACCCCCAGCACCACCCCCCAGGCTGTGGATGGAGCCTCCCGGCACAAGACATGATTTGCCAAGGAGGCAGGGGTCGACAGGTGGGGTGGGGGTTGGGGGGGCTCAGTGTCACCAGAGAAGGGTGCGGGCGGAGAGGGGATGCATTCACGCACTTAGAGAGGTCCTCCCCGCCAGTGAGGCAAGGCAACATCCGAGGCCAGGAGAGCATGAGAACTCACTCAACCAGGACACCTCTCCAACACAGAGGAGAGGCAGTGACCCCATACCTGACTAGGGCCCACCTACAACACAGGGGAGAGGGAGTGACCAGGACACACCTTGAGTGGGGAGGGGAGAGAGTGGCGTCACACTTGACCAAGGCACCATCCGTAGGGAGAGAGTGACATTATACCTCATACCAGGGCGAGAGTAACATCCCACCTGAGATCAGGACATGCCTTCACAGATACGCCTTCACCATGGCACAGTCAGATTCTGCTGACAATGTCCTCAATTTGTGTAAATCTATACCTTTGGCCTTGGACACAAACCTGCAGGTGTAGGGAGAACACCGTCAGAAACATCTTTGTCACTGCACCACTGAACACCCGGACAAAAAAGAGCAAGCTCGCGGCAGCAGGGGAGGGGTCTGTGCGTTTCCCTTGCGGGAGCGTGCGACTATTTGGCGCCACCATATGGCGCCGCACGCTCCAGCAAGGAAATCAACAGATATGCACGTGTTGGCATTGCAACGAATGTAGCCGCTGCACGTTTTTGCCCCCAAAGCGGTGCCAATGGCATTAGGTCTCTCTCCTATAAAGTGAAAGTGAAAAGCCTTTTATTGTTCGATTACTGAAAATCATTATAATATACTAACAGTATAAAAGAATTGTATAAAAACAAAAAAGTTACATTCCCTACTTGTTGCTACAACCTAGTGGAGCATTAAAATAAAAACCTTAAAAACAGTATCACATTCTAGATGAACAGTATTAGTGCAAAGTGCATTATTTTTAAGTGGGAAGTATGTCCGCAGCTCCCATACTTCCGGGCCCTCTGTTTTCTTTATGAGGCTCTATTTTCGCGGACAGTGCAGCTCGAATTAGTTCTATGAATTTCTCCAGCTGTGCTACTGTCTAGGTTGAGATCGAAGAAAAGCACAAGTCCCGGACTTCGCTGCATCGTGTGAGGCCCTGAGCTCTGCAGATAGGGGTGACCAAGCGATGCCTCTCACTAGCTAACCTTGGGCAACAGCACAACAAATGGAGCCAGGATTCCTGATGGTAGTTGCAAAGTCTACATGCAGCTAACTTCTCCGGGCGAGCCCAGGTTTGGTTAAAATATACGATGGGCAAAGAGAGTAGCCTCATGTAAGTGATCTTTTTACGAGTTTGAACTGATAGTGCTTGCTCAAGATAAGACTGTGGTTTTCCCACTGTATAGGAGGCATCTAATGAAGAGAGATTTAGTTGGTAATGTAAACTTTCCAGGTCTCTTGCGTGTGATATATTCTTGACCTGTCTGTTCACCGCTCTTTTCCATGCAGCTATTGGGATGTTTGAGTTGTCCAGGTTTTGCACCTCTATTTCTAACAACTTTGTGGCCTCTGTAAATTGCGCATGCCATGAAGAACCACTTTCTTCAAAGATTGTTTTAATTTGCACTTTCAAGGCTGTTGCTGGAGCTCGCAGGGTAATAATATAGTATTTTATGGTGTCGCCAAGACAGGAAATGTCTGGGCGAGTTAGACCCAGCTCCAGCCTTTCTCTGGCTCTCCTTGCCTGTCAAGAGATGCCTAATACTTTCTTGTATACAGAGATTTGGTAGCTCATGAAAAAGTTAGTGAGGGCGCCAGGAAAGATTAAATGGCCGTAGTTGACTGAGGGCACTACTTTTGCTTTTAGGACTTTCAGAATGGGTTTAGTGGAAGGGCTGTGTAGTCTTCGGTTGAGACTTCTCAAGCTACAGCTGATTCCGGCCCCTTTGTTTCTTAGATATTTCAAGTGAGCTGATGATTTTGCCCCTTCCGTTAGCCTGAGACCCAAATAGTTATAGCTTTTACAAGTTCTGATTTGCAGGTCACCTAGGCGCCATTGAGCTGTTTTCTTTCGGTGGTATTTCCCAAAGATAAGGATCTTGGTCTTCTCCTGGTTTACCAGTAGATTATTCTTTTGATTGAATCTGTGTAGCGCTTCTAAGGCTTTCTGTAGGCCTGACCTTGTGTGGTCCAAGATTACAAGATTGTCCGCGTATTGGAGGATTTGGAGCCGCACATTCCCCAACTTTGTTATAACTAGGTTTGCCCCCTCCAGGGCTTGACCCAAGTCGGAGGTGTAGATGTTAAAAAGTAAAGGGGCAAGGACGCACCCTTGTTTGAGACCGTTATTAGTTGGGACCTTGGTTGTTATCGAAGATTGGCTGGTTTTAATGCACACCCAGGTCACTTCATATAGAGCAATTATCGCCTTTAACAACTTTTGAGGCATGCCCCAATTGGTGGTTTTTCTTTATAGCTAGCCACAATCCACTTGGTCAAATGCTGCACTATAATCTACGAAGCAGAAAAACAAAGGGCGTTGAGAGGGCAGCGTCGCACGTTGGGACAGATGACCCAGTGCTAAGATGTTGTCTATGGTAGAGCATTGAGGTCTAAATCCAGTTTGGAAGAATGGGAGGCGCATGCATGCTGCATAGGCGAGACCTAGAAAGGACGCATGCAGTAGTGCTTAGATGTATAGATGTTTGCACATTCATTGTCCTTAGTAATAAACAGAAGACATTGCAACACCAACATCAATATATAGACGTGTATCTCAAATACCCAGGATGCTGAAAGCTGGATCCCCGACTCATCGCTACATAATTGGATAAATATGTGCAGGCTACCCACTAGTCTGGGTTTGGCATGTTCTGCAGAGAGGGAGCAGCTCCTCCGTAGGGATTTATTATGTTTGCAGGGGTGACGTGCCCTTGAAGGAGAACTAGGTGGTTACCCAGGATGCCAGGTTAAGTAGGGTACCAATGTCGAGGCAAAAAATCAATCAAAAAATATAACTGAAAGCAGCAAATCAAGCAATCGCATAGGACGACAGTCTTCTGACAAGTAACACAAGTATAAAACATTTACATGTTGGAAGATATCCACAACTAGCTGCACTTGAATGTGTCACCAAGTACAGCATAAATGACTTTAGAGCCCCTGCCCTGAACTACATCTACATGCGCTAGAGTGGTGCAGGCATGCAGAGTGTTCAGTCTCCTAGTGTAGATTTGTTCACTGGTAGAGCTGAAGACTGAAGTTTGGTGTTTGGAGATTATGGCTGTTGGTGGGTTTGGAGAAGGTATTGTGAAAGCGAGGGTATTGGTGGGGGAAGCTATGGTATCAGGGCAGAGGAGAGTAGGGGACCGATCATGTGCGAAGTGATTGCAGGAGTTTGGTGGGCTGCACCGCAAACAGTTCGGTATTGTAGGGGGAGAAGTGAGCCTTATTTGCAATAACCTGAGTTATAGGATCGGTACTTTTACATCCAGGTTGGGGCCTCGCCTCTTGAGACGATAAGCTTGGAATATGTGTCCCCCACAAGCAACAATAAATAAATTACTATTCCCTCTTAGTTGTACTGAAGGGATAAGTGAGGGTGCCTGGCTGTAGCTGTACAGTTTTGGCCGCAGTGAGACTGGTGGACGCATTGGAAGCTTTGCCGAAAGTAAGAGATCAGTATGTGTTCCCACTTGTGGCGTATCTTTACCAACTTGACACAGGTCTTCACTTAACCCATTTATATGTGGGACAAAAAGCAAAGGAGCGAGTACACACCCTTGACAGACTCCCATTGTAGCCAATTCAGAGTCAACAGAGAGTTGGGTAACGCTACTAGACACAAGGCTAGCCTAGAGGGATTTAATGCCACCTAGGGATTTTATGTCAATAAATCAAGGTCTTTACTATTGACCTGTCCTAGTATTGCATCCATCACATTGACCTATCAGCTGCATCGCAGTGTAGGTATTTATTTCTTATTCTCAACTCCTCACCTACTTACCTATACTTACCCTCTAATGTAACAGGCAGGTCAAAGTAGTAGGTGCTGTCATGCAATATTATATTACATATGCATTAGAGTGGGAGTACAACGCCTCTGGACCACAAATATAACTAAGAGGTCCATTGACATATGGACTGGCACTGCAATAATTAGATTTAATAAGGCATTGCTTCTAGATCACTAGGCTGCCCTGCGAGGTCTGGGTCACAGGAATCAACATCATGCATGCTGATAACCCTTTCAGTGCCAGTAGACCGCAATAAGGGCTCCAACTTCAAGCCTACTGTTCATCGTGATGTGTAAAGGTCTGAGAGAGAACCCTGAACTGCCTGGTCCAGTCCAGCAGATGAAACGGGAAAAGCATAAGGGAAATCCTTGAAGGGAAAAACTACAGCTATCCTCGAAGAATGGTAGGTGCCTTGAGGTTCAGTACAAGAAATGGAATGGTGGGGTTGAGCCACAAGGTCTGCATCGGTACAGAGAGTGCCTGGATCAGGGACATTGCTGTGGGAAGTGGCAGGTCAGCAAAGTGTGGATAAGTACAAGAGATAATAGGGTAGGTGGTGGCAGTACCTACTCGACCTTGTTTGCACTGCAGTGGCAGTCTGTGCTTTACTCTGTGTTCACTATTGTGTTCATTACTGACATGCTTTTAACTGGCTATGAGTCACGCGCTAATGCGCTCACATTTACTTTTTAAATCATAACTGCGTCTGTATTCGCTAGTGACACAAAGTTTTGCTTTGTTCCCCACCTACTGGTGAAGGAGGTGTGCCTCCCCTACCGCGTTACACCGTGGCTTGTTGTGCCGATTTTGTGGAGGGTAGGGCGCCATCTTGGGGGAAGTCCCGGAGCCCAGCTCGACTGGTGGTTGCAATCTAGCTGGGGGAGGGAGTTTTTTACATAAATTGCGCATGCTATCCCGGACGCGCAGCGGGCATGCCAAAGGCAAGCCTGTCTGCGCTCATCCGCGTCCCGGGAGGGCCCAGCGCCAGCCATGCTGCCTGAGCTTCTGCTGTGCTGCCGGGAGGTAAAATGGTGTATAACCATGAGGAGCTTTTGGCGCTCAATGCCTCAAACTGTAAAGGTTATGTGCAGTGGGAAGTTTTGGACAGTCTCTCTAAGTCGTGTCCTTTGTGTAATTTCTGCTTTCAGCAAAAGATCTATGATCCCGCCCACCAAGCTATTAATGAGACTACGATCTCAGCGGCTCTGATTAACGCCCGGTCCATGGTCAAACATGCAGCCGACGTTTTTGAGATCTCTCTGATGGTCAAATGGACATTTTATTCATTACCGACACATGGTTGAATGACTCCTGTGCCCCAGTGGTGGAGTATGCTATCCCTAGAGGCTATAAAATCATCCGAGCCGACCGGTTAGCTGGGAGAGGCGGGGGAACGGCAGTGGTGTTCAGGGACACTTGGTCCTTTTCTAGAGAGGCGTTAGGCATTAGGGGGAGGGCGAGGCTTTGCATTTCACCCTCATATTATTCCCTCATTTCACGCTGGGAGGTACGCTGGTGTACCGTCCCACTGGCCCACCAGGTGCTTTTCTTAATGCTTTGGATGATGTCATCATATCGCGCGCCCTCCGCTTCCCCAAGTTCATACTTCTGGGGGATTTCAACTTACACCTGGACACTCATGAGGCTCTGGATCCTAGTACTCATTTGTACTCTCTTAACTTAGCTCAGTTGACCCAGTGGGTCAAGCTGCCATCACATTTGGGGGCAAAAATAACAGTTGATGGACAGAATGCAGAACAATGTCATACATTCACCCCAGTACAGAGATCTGGGCCTAAATCCATCGTTGTTTTGCACTCCAAACCACCCCAGTTCAGACATGGCCATATGCAAATCAGCCTTGACACTGTGCCTCATGGGAACAGTCCCGCCCAAACTGCCAATCCATGTCTTTCCTGGACCGGAATCAAGCATCCTAGGACCGGTTTCTGGCTGTCAGCCGACTTCAGCCAGGATAGCTTGACTCCAGTGGTGTGGAGAGCATGTGACTCACGTCTGAGCCTACCCATCCCACTCGGGGTGACAAATGCAAAAATAACAGTTGATGGACGGAATGCAGAACAATGTCATACATTCACCCCAGTACAGAGATCTGGGCCTAAATCCATCGGTTTTTTTGCACTCCACACCACCCCAGTTCAGACATGGCCATACGCAAATCAGCATTGACCCTGTGCCTCATGGGAACAGTCCAGCCCGAACTGCCAAGCCATGTCTTTCCTGGACCTGAACCAAGCATCCTAGGACCGGTTTCTGGCTAGCAGCAATCTTCAGCCAGGATAGCTTGACTCCAGTGGTGTGGAGAGCATGGGACTCACATCTGAGCATACCCATCCCACTTGGGGTGACAAATGCAAAAATAACAGTTGATGGACAGAATGCAGAACAATGTCATACATTCACCCCAGTAGAGAGATCTGGGCCTAAATCCATCGTTTTTTGCACTCCATACCACCCCAGTTCAGACATGGCCATATGCAAATCAGCCTCGACCCTGTACCTCATGGGAACAGTCCAGCCCGAACTGCCAAGCCATGTCTTTCCTGGACCGGAATGAAGCATCCTAGGACCGTTTTCTGGCTATCAGCCGTCTTTAGCCAGGATAGCTTGACTCCAGTGGTGTGGAGAGCATGGGACTCACGTCTGAGCATACCCATCCCACTCGGGGTGACAGATGCAAAAATAACAGTTGATGGACAGAATGCAGAACAATGTCATACATTCACCCCAGTACAGAGATCTGGGCCTAAATCCATCGTTGTTTTGCACTTCACACCACCCCAGTTCAGACATGGCCCTATGCAAATCAGCCTCGACCCTGTACCTCATGGGAACAGTCCAGCCCGAACTGCCAAGCCATGTCTTTCCTGGACCGGAATCAAGCACCCCAGGACCGGATTCTGGCTATCAGCCATCTTCAACCAGGATAGCTTAATTTCAGTGGCCTAGTGAGCATGGGACCCATGTCTGGGCATACCCATCCCACTCGGGGTGAACAGCAAAACACACAAGATGACAGACGGAATGTTGCACAATGGCAAAACATTCACCCCAGTCACAGATGTGGATTTAATCCATTGTTATTTTGCTCACCAAGCCACCCCAGATCAGACATGGCCATATGCTAATCAGTCTTGACTCTGTGCCTAATGGGAGCAGTCCAGCCCGAAACAAAAGCCATGTCTTTCCTGGACCGCCAAAATTATAGCCTACGCAGATGACACCCAGCTGCTATTTACTTGAAGGGGCTCGGATCTGGATACTTAGATTGCTCAGACCGGCCTTTCATCGGTGTTCCGTTGGATTGCACATGCCCAACTTAAGTGCAATGAGGAAAAATTGGAGGAACTTCTATATGGTCAGTTCCCCTCCGCTTTCAGAGAATCACTGTGACCTCCCAATGTACCTTGTCCTAGCTCTTTGGGGGATCCGGCAAAAAACTTGGGGGTCTGGTTTGGTGAAAATTTACGGTTTGAAGAACATATTAAAAAACTCATAGGAGTATGCTTTGTTACCCTCAAGGCCCTACGAAGTATCTTCCCTCTGCTTCCGAGGGAGGCTAAAAAAATGGTAGCGCGTGCCCTTATCCTTTCCCGCCTTGATTATGCCAATGCTTTGTTCATTGGCATTGTGACCTAACTAGTGAAGACACTCCCAGATCGTACAGAACGCCAAGGCTAGACTCCTGTTTAACATCTCTCGGAGATCTAGTGTCCGGCACATTTGCGTGATCTGCATTGGCTACCAGTAGCCCAGCGGGTGCAATTTAAGGCCCTGATTTTATCTCACGGGGCCATTCATGGTCAAAGGCCAGCATATCTGCGGAGACGTTTTGTCCGGTGTACGCCGAACCGCCCTCTGCGATCTGCCACTCAGTGTCGGCTGGTCATCCCACGGTTTCGCAGGACGCGTTTAGGTGGCCAGTCCATCTCTGTGAAAGCAGCTGCTGCCTGGAATGCTCTCCTGGTGGAGCAACAGCTTATGCAGGACTTCGGGCTGTTTCAAAAAACTCTAAAAACGTATCTCTTCAAAACAGTTAAGTAATTTTCTGCCCACTCTCTCACTGTTTGTGCACGCGCCAGGACACTCTAGAGTATTTGAGCGCGATATAAAACCCTGTATAACATAACATAACATACTGATGGGTGTTTGCAGTCTAGAGTCCTTATGCTCAGTAAGTATGCCACCAGTTGTGGATGTTTGAAATTTCTTAGTGAGGGGGGCATAGTCAGGGCACCTCCAGCTGAAGTGATGTAGGCATGGGTGGCAAGGACTGTAACCAGTATGCAGATAAAACGTTCTGGTCACAACTATAGATTCACAAAAGATGATCCACCGCTAGATGCACTTAACCCCCAGTAGGGTCTCTTGTCCACGGTCAGTATAATGAGGTCAAACTTGGTGACCCCCTCAAGGTCACAGGGCTAGGACATCACTCGTGAAAAGGGGCAGACCTTGGCCTTTATGCCCTCACTAGATTAGAGTGAGGCTTCTGCCAAGATCAAAACACAAGATACCATCCAGCCCTCAGATAGGAAACAAACCTATACAACATGCAAGGTGAAGTCCCATCCCTACAGAGGATGGCAAACATCAGAAATGGGAGAGAGAAGAGCCAAGCATACTGGAGAGTGAAGATGTTACAGAGGTACCTATTGCACCTTTTGAGGGCCCAGGACATGAAGGAATGTCTGAGGCACATGCAATTTGAAATGGAGCAATGTAGGAGTTCAATTGTAGGATGAAGCAATTGGCAACGGGAGCCAGCAAAACCTGGAGAAAGAGGTAGAACAAAACAAAAAACAAGTTGGTAACATAAGGAGAGATATGGATATAAGGAAGGTGGAAGAGAACTGGAAGAAAGAAGGCGAGGGTTCAAGTTGACAGGGCTGCTGGTATTAAAGAGAAAGTTTAGGACTAGTGACATTGTGAATGGAGCAAAGGACTCTAAAAAGCATGAATCATCTTTCAAAGACCCCATTCTTGGCATCAAAATCATAATTTATTTTGTGTTAACGAAAATATGTGGCTTGGAAGTGTTACTCTGACTGGCTCATACTCAAACTTTCTAAAATCTAATGTTGCACATCTTCTCCTCGTCACTTTTTTTCCAACAGTTTTTTTCTCACACTTTTCAAAACGAGAAGCAGTATGTGTTTCTTTGCTACCACTGTATCTATGTAAAGTGAAAAAGTAGCATTAGCCTCACTTCCACATGAAATCTGTAAGAATATTAATGAGTTATTAAGAAGATGGGTGCCAAATTTTATCTTTCCTCTCTAAAGTTGTAAAAATGTGACACAAATTACACATTGGAAAAAGATATAAAGTGGTCATATGATTTTGGAATGTTCTTGCATGTATCATTTTTCAATGCCCAGAAATGTGTGTGGTGTAAGTTCTCATTTAACCTCTTCGCTGCCAGGCCTTTCCCCCGATGCTAAGCCTTTTTTGGGCTATTTGGGGTAGTTTGCACTTAGGCATGCATAACATTTTGTCCACATAAGGTATCCATGTCAAGTTTGCATCCTTTTCTTCCAACATCCTATGAATTTTAAAGGTACAGGGTTTGTGTATTCCCCTCGAGGGCACAGAGAAGTTAGCCAAAATACAGCTAAAGTTTTTTTTTTTTTAGGCAGAAAGTGCTGCAGAAGGAAGCGTCTGCTTCTTCCCCTTCAAATGGTATCAACGAAAGGATTGAGGTGCTACAATCACCATATTTCAAACACAACCTAGTAGAGGAACAGTATGTTTCCATAGCTGACAGTAGATGTGGCGGAAACACACGCGAGTGTTAAAACTGCCCTCACACACAGCATGCTGCGTCATGCTTCACCATAGGGCTGCTGACACACCGCCGTGCAGACCAACGCAGGAGGTGGGGCAATAGGAAGGGGGAAGACAATAAAACATAAAATGACAATATTGTGGGATCACAGGTGACAAAATTTGCAGATATAGTGTTTTAAAACTTGTTTCAGGGAGTCCCTATTGCAATTTTAATACTGGGTACCCTGTCCAGATTAAACATGGACTAGTGAATGATGGGTTTGGGGAGCTAATAATGAGACACCAACTCCTCACTCTGCAAAACTGTCGACATGTTTCAACCAGCAAAATGTAATACCCCGGCTTTCATCAGGACTCTCAACAATATGATCCCTTGGGTACTAACCCTACCTCCTTATGATCCGGGGGTTAAGGAAAGGTCACCCTACTGAGTCACTGCTCAGCTTAAATGTGAATCAGCCCCTCGCTCTCCAAGAGGAACCGAGTTCATTTAAAATCTAGAATTGACCTGGCGAGGAAGTGAGGACAACTCCCTATAGTCAGACTTTCGTCAAGGTGAGCTGTGGCCAAACAAACATTGTCTCTCCCTGCACCGCGTAGAAGTACATTTTGTCCACATAAGGTATCCATGTCTAATGTGCGTCCTTTTCTTCCAACATCCTCGGAATTCTAAAGGTACACAGGGTATGTGCATTCCCCTCGAGGGAACTGAGAAATTTGCCATAATACAGCTAAAGTTGATTTTTTTTCAGGCAGAAAGTGCTGCAGAAGTAAGCTTCTGCTTTTCCCCCTTCAAATTGTATCAAATTCGCAAGCAGACAGACTTTTGTCGAAAAACCTACATTTTCCACACAGTTTCGGCATTTCAGTGGTACATAGACTATTTTTCCCATTATTTGTGCTTTCAACTTCCTTCCAGTCTGTGATATATATGTGTGTGAAACCGAATAATGGATCTTGGAAAGCTATACATTTCTGAAAAGTAGACAAAATTCAGCAAGAGGGCATTTCTGTAGATCCTTCAAGGTTTTCCTATAGAAAGTAACAGTTGTAATAAATAATATTGAGGCGCATTTTTAAAAGACAGTGTACCATTATGTCCACTGGGCCTTCTGGTTACGGGTATGTGTAGGACTTGTGGGTTCACCAAGAACCCGAGGTACCCAAAGCCAATAACTGACCTGCACCTTGCATTGGTTTTTCATTGTGTACTTGGTATACAGCTCTTCAATTCGTAAAGTATAAAGAGTAAAAAATAAGCATGAAGGAGACCTATGTATTTCCAAAATGGGAACTACATATGGAATTTAGAAGCAGTGGGTATTTTCACATCTCCATAATTTTGGGTACCCATACTAGCATGTGAATTAGAGGGCATTTTTCAAAATGACTTCTTTTATACACACTGTCTTACATTTGAAAGGCAGAATTGCTTAGAAAGTCAATTGGTAATAACACGTATTCTATGATTCTGTGTTCCCCTAAGTCTCCTGATAAAAATGGTACCTCACTTGTGTGGGTAGGCCTAATACCTGCCACTGGAAACGACCCAAAACACATTGAGGACACATACAATGTTTCCAGTGAAATCTGACCCTTTATTGTCAATGTGCCTGGCTGTAGAAGGTAGGCCCTAGCTCAGCTGGCATCTAGGGAGTTCTAGCAAACCTGTACATGTTTGAAAACTAGACATTCAGAGAAATCCAGGATAGGGTGACTTGAGTGGATCTCATCAGGTTCTGTTACCAAGAATTCCTTGCAAACCTCAAACTTCGTCAGAAAACAATTTTTTTGTCATATTTCTGTGATGGAAATTTCTGGATTCTGTGGAAAGCTACAAACTTCCACACACCCAGCATTCCTCTAAGCCTCCCGATAAAAATTGTACCTCACTTGTGTGGGTAGAGCTACTTCCCGTGACAGAAAACACCCCACACCGCAATGTGGATACATCAGATTTTTCCAGTGAAAACGGACTCATTTTTCGCAATGTGCCTAGATGTGCCTAGCTGTGCATATTGGACCCTAGCTCAGCCAGCACCTAGGAAAACAGAGCAAACCTGTATATTCCTTAAAAGTAGATACCCGTGGGAATCCATGATTGCATGACCTCTGTGGCTCTCACCAGGTTTTATTTTGCATACCTCAAACGTTGTCCAAAAGACACATTTTCATCAAATCTCTGTGATGAAAAGTTCTGGAATCTGTGGGGAGCCACAAACTTCCACCCAATTAGCATTTCCACAAGTTTCCCGATAAAAATGGCACCCTACTTGTTTGGGTAGGACTATTGCCCATGGCAGGAAATGCCAAAATGTGATGTGAACACATTATATTTTTCCAATGAAATCTTACCCTTCTTTTGTAAATGTTCCTAGCTGTGACTTTTGGACCCTAGCTCAGCCAGCACCTAGGGAAACCTAGCACACCTGAAAAAAATGTTAAACTAAGCACCCAGGGGAATGCAGGATGGGTTGGCTTGTGCGGCTGACATCAGGATCTGTTACCCAGAATCTCTTGCAAATCTCAACAATTGTCAAAAACAAAACACATTTTGTTCACATTTATATGATAGAAAGTACTTCAATCTGTTGAAGTCACTAACTACTACACAGCTGGCATTCACCAAAGTCTCCTGATGAAAAAGGTACCTGACTTTTGTGGGTAGGCCTAGTGCCTGCGCAACATGGACACATAACATTTTTCCGGTGAAATCTGACCTTTTTTTGCAATGTGCCGAGCTTCGTATTTTGGACCCTAGTTCAGCCGGCACCTAGGGAAACCTAGCAAACCTGTACATTTTGGAAAAACAGACACCCAGGGGAATCCAAGATGAGGTGATCTGTGTGGCTGTCATAGGGTTCTGTTACCCAGAATCCCCTGCAAACCTCAAATTGTGACTTAAAAAACACAATTTCCACACATTTCTGTGATTGAAAGTTCTGGATCTGTGTGGAGCCACAGACTTCAATCCACACTTCTGTGTGGGAAAGTTGTGGTATCAACAGGCTCAACACACATTTCCTACCTCCCAGCAGAACACCGCCCCTCTCCTAAAAAATGGTGTTGGTGAGCCAATTAACCATAACAGGGAAGGGCCCAAAACGTATTGGGGAGACATCAACATTATCTTTCACAAAACGACCGGGTTTTGCAAGGGGTCACCTGCGTTTTTGGTCCTCGGCTCAGTGGCCTGCTAGGGAAACCTATCAAACCGAGACAGTTCTGAAAACGCAACATATTTTAGTCACTTTTTGTGGTTTACAATGACAGTAATGGTGGCTGTCGCTTGAGTAGGGTTCCCGGCACCTCCTCAACCAACAACCCAACTTCTCTCACTAATAAGTAAACGCTTTGTAACATAATGTAAAATAGTGTGATCTGCATATTGCAACACAACATGAGGCAAACATAAAACTGTCTATCCGTAAGTGATCAGTTCCTGATAGAATGGGAGCAGCACATATTATCTTCAAGGTAGAGTGATGATGGCCTCTTGTAGTTTGACTAACCCGGTTGAAGATAAACAGATATCCTCATGGTAAAGCTTGAGTCAGTGCCTTTTCTGAACCTCTTGAGATCACTCAGTAATGCAATGACCTGATTTTACTTCTACTCAGCGGGTTAATAAAATCCAATGTATTTTAAGAAGTCATTTGGATAATGTTTCATATTCTGCAGTGGTGTGTCAAAAAACACTGCAGAGGTGTGTCAAAAAGCATTGTGGACGTGTACCACACTACACCATGGGTACTGTGTGGTAGGCAAAGTGGGTATGTGTTGCCACCCTTTGTGGGAAGCATTGTGGTGCAGTGCGCGAGAAGGGAGAGGTGCTCTTACCTTGCCTTGGGGAGCAGTCCCTAGCAGTGCAGTGGAGCGGGAGGCATGAGAGTAAAGTAAGTAAGTAAAGTTTTTATTGCGCAATTAATTAAAATCGCTGCAATGTACATACACTGGATGGACGTTACATATTAAGAGTAAAAGGATGCACAGAACAGTTAAAACAGAAAAGTTGTAAATTAAAAAAAAAAAGGCATGAGAGGTTGGTGCGCACATTAGAATTGAAATTGTGACTCCAACCTACAAGCAGCTATTATACTGAGATGCAGAGAAGGTTTGAATGACGTTGAGTGAATGAAGCAAAGCTCTTGCTGCACAGCCCTGCCTTGTTCTTGTGATTAAAGTGTCACCTTAGAACAGCTGAAATTAAATTTCACTCTGGCAGAAGTGGCACAAAAAAGGAAGGCCACATAATCGTCTTTCATATTAAACCAGAAATTAATAAAACAAGCCTGCTACATGGGGCGGGGGGGAAGGGATGCTGAGGCAGGTGCAGGGCTGTGGAGAGCAGGAGGACTGATGCTTCCTCCACTACTAAAGGCATTCCTTTATCTTCAATGTTTTGCAACCTCAACTTTGCCAGTTCTTTGAAACGGTGGCGAGACCCACTCGTTGCAGACACTGTGACATTGTCATGTGACATATAGAAGCCCCTCTTGTAAGAAAGGGTCCGGTTTACCATCAGATAGGTCAGCCCAAGGATTCTGAGCCAAGCCCTGCAAGACCGCTCAAAGCATGTGTTGTGTTTTCTTATTCTGAAATACTCTTTAGAATCTTTTAAGAACTTTCACTATGTAATAGATGATGCTGTGTGGAACAGTCGCCATGTAATGTACGAGGTGGTTGTGTTCGACTTCTGTTGGGTGGTGCATGGTATGAATCATGACTCCGGCAGCTGGAGCTGGATGGCACATCGTGAGGGGTGTGTTCTTCTGTACTTGAAATAAACATTTTTACTAATTCATCTGAGACTTCAATGAGCATCATTAAAACAGCATGATGGACTCGGCTGGGGTTCCTGAAATTGCCTTGAATCTGCAAATAAGGTGTCAGCTTTTATATGTTCTGTCTATCTAATGAGCATGCACTCTGGCTATAATATATGGGGCCTCATTTATGAGAAATGACGCATCGCTGCGTGAAAGCAGCGATGCGTCACTTCTCAGTGCGCACTCCTTGCGACATTCCTGATGCGTCATAGTTAGTGTATGAAGCATCATGTCGCAAGGAGTTACAGATACCTCAGTATTTCTAACGTATCTGTATGGCGCAAAAGTGACGCATTGCTGGAGTGTGTCACAATAGTGACGCAACTCCAGCAATGCATCCTTTCACATGGGGCAAGCCCCAAGTGAAAGGGCCTGCATCAGTCTTACGCCTGCTGTGAGGCAGGTGCAAGATTTTGACGCAACGGCGTCCTAAAAGTGACTCATTGAAATCTCATAGATTTCACTGCGTCACTTCTACGACCCTTCCTTGTGTCAATACACCCCCCCTTGCATACATTATACCTGGCGCAGGTATAATGTGGCGCAGGGGTTTACAAAGTGACGCATCTACCTAGATGCGTCACTTTGTAAATATGGCGCAAAAAGGGCATTTTTTATGCCACTGGTGCGTCACAAAAAGTGACGCACCCGCGGTGTTAAAGTGACGCACAGCCTCATAAATGAGGCCCATTCACTGCAGCTGAACACTCCACAAGAATGATCCTGTCCAGAAACAATTTTAAAATGGGATATGAAGAGACCAGAGCTCCCCACTTCCCTAACCTCCTTGCCAAGGTAATAGCAACCAAAAATGCTATGTTTGCAGATACCAAACTTAGATCTGCTACTCCAGAGGCTCATGGGGGAATTGTTGCAACCCTTGCAAATCTATTGAGATGTCTCTGTAGGTCCATGCAACCCGAAGCTCTTCAAAAGCCATTGTACAAGTGGTGAGATACGTGAACAGCCCTTTTCCCATTTTATGTACTGAATGGATGACTGTGGGTGCTAAACCCTGCAAAAAGCCATCACTAAGAAACTCATGGATGTTAAAGTCCTTTAATGTAATAGGGTCAAATGCATTTGCAGAGCATCACCTTAGGAATGAACCCCAATGCTTTTTGTGAGAAAATAAGGTGGGGCGACCCTTGACCCACCTGGTAGGTCACTCTCCATCCGCACAGCACCTCCTGTGTGTCCCTGCCCCAGCTGCCGCTGCTGAGGAAGTTCGAGGCCCTCCACCACCCACAGGCTTCCACCGGTGGCTCATCCCTGGTGGCCAGTGGTAGGCTGTAGGTTTGTTCATCTTCTGCTCTGTTTTATTGTATTGCCTGTATTTCCTTGTTGTGTCTGTGACTGCTGTTGTTCTGTCTTCCCCGCTGCCTCTTCGTTGTCCGTGCCAGTTTTTCTTCCCTCTGTTCCCCTCGCTGCCCCCGTGTCTCTGCCTGGTTTTCCCTTCTGTTCCACTCGCTGCCCCCGTGCCTCTCTGCCCATTTTTGCTTTTTGTTTCTGAGCTGCCACTCTATTCTTGTGCCCAGTTTGCCTTCTGTGCCACTCGTTTTCCCTGTATTTCTGTGCCCTGTTGCCTTCTGTGACACTCGTTTTTCCTGTATATTTGTGCCCCTTTAGCCTTCTGTGCCACTCGTTTTCCCCTGTATTTCTGTGTGCTCTTGACTTCTGTGACACTCATTTTTTCTGTATTTCTGTGCCCTTTTTGCCTTCTGTGCCACTCGTTTTTCCCCTGTATTTCTGTGCCCTCTTGCCTTCTGTCACACTTATTTTTCCTGTATTTCTGTGCCCTTTTTGCGATCTGTGCCACTCGTTTTTTCCCTTTATTTCTGTGCCCTCTTGCCTTCTGTGACACTCGTTACTCGTTTATTTCTGTGCCTTGTTTGCCTTCTGTGACACTCGTTTTTTCCCCTATATTTCTGTGCCCTTTTTGCCTTCTGTGCCACTCGTTTTTCCCTCTTGTATTTCTGTGCCCTCTTGCCTTCTGTGCCATTAATCTTTTCCCTGTATTTCTGTGCCCTGTTGCCTTCTGTGCCACTTGTTTTTTCCCTGTATTTCTGTGCCGTCTTGCCTTCTGTGACACTCGTTTTCCCTCGATTTCTTGCCCTTTTTGCCTTCTGAGCTACTCGTTTTTCCTTGTTTTTGTGCCCTTTTGCCTTCTGTTCCCTTCATTGTCCCTCACCGCCCCCGCCGCTGCGTTCCCTGCGGTCCACCGCCCACTGCCCATTCGCTGCCCCGCCTCCCAGCTGCTCCTCCCTCCCACCTCCCCATATATGCCCACCAGTGCACTGTGAGGAGAGCGACCCTTGACCCCACCAGGTAGGTCGCTCCACCTCTGCAGAGCACTGCCTGTTTGTCCCTGCCCCAGCTGCTGCTGCTGAGGAAGTTCGAGGCCCTCCACCACCCGCAGGCTTCCTCCCACCTCCCCATATATGCCGGCCGCTGAGTGGCACGCAGCGGATGAGGCCGGCGGGCATGCCGCTGGCACACCAAAGGCACACCTAAGGAAAGCCTGTCTGCGCCAGTTCGCGCCTGGACCGTGCCCAGCGCCAGAACCCCTGGCCCCCGCCCCCACCATGACGACTGCCGCCAATACGACACCAGCACTCTGCACGCTCTCAATTCCTGACAAACCCACACCTGTTTCAAAGCCACCCCAAAACGCACACACAGTCCCTTCACCTGCCAGAACTGCAGCTACACCAGCCACAGAGCTGATGAACCACCCGCCTAGAAAGACCCCAGCCACCTCCGATGCATACTACTGAACACCCGCTCTGCACGCAAACACCCTGTCAAGCTCTGGGACCCGCTCGACACAACATCCCCAGATGTCGCCTTCCTGACAGAGACCTGGTTGAACGACTCTGCCGCACCAGACATCGCCATAGCCATCCCAGACGGCTAAAAGATCACCTGCAGAGACCGCACCAACGGAGTCGGAGGAGGAATCGCCATCGTCCACTAGAACAGCATCATGGTCTCGACTAGCACCGGCGACGAGCTCTGCACCGCCGAACACAAACACTTCCAGATCCACACAGACCCTAACTCCACCCTCAGACGCACCCTCGTCTACCGACCTCCCGGACCACGTCCCCAGTTCAGCAACTTCATCGGCGACTTCATCAGCACACAAGCCCTGACCTCCACCGACTACATCCTCCTCGGAGACCTGAACTTTCATCTTGAGAACAACGACAACAACTCCACAACCCTGATTGATAACCTCGCCAACCTCGGATGGAAGCAACTCGTCACAACGTCCACCCACTCTGCCGGCCACACGCTCGATCCCGGCTTCTCCTCAAGCCCGCACGTCTCCGTCAGCCACACCACCGAACTCCTCTGGACCGACCACCGCTACATCTACTTCACCTTCCAGAAACCCACCACACACCACCACACCCAACAGATCCCCCGCCGCTGCTAGAGCAAAATCACGGAAGACCAACTACATGCAGACCACACTCTCAGCCCACCCACTGAACCCTCCAACACCGACGACGCTGCCCACAGCCTCAGACGCTGGATCGATTACTCCCTCACCCCACTGACGAAAGCCCCCCACAGAGACATTAGCAAGAGGGCCAGCTGGTTCACCCCAGAACTCCTTGCCTCCAAGCAAGCCTGCCGGAAACTAGTGAAGGAATGGCACAGTGAACAAACTCTGGACAGCCTATCAGCACACAAGGACGCCATCCGCAAACACCACCACCTCATCAGGGAGGCCAAGAGGACCTCCTTCAAAGACCACCTCGACAACAATGCACACAATAGCAAGGAGCTCTTCAACATCATGAAGGAACTCTGCAACCCCAGCTCAAACACCAACGACATCCTGCTGTGTCAAGCCCTGTGCGACTCCCTCGCCACCTTCTTCCACCGCAAGATAGCAGAAACCCATGACAGCTTCAACACCCAGACAGCCCCAACAGATAGCAACACAACAGACCCTCCGCACACCATCGACCATGACGTCATGCTAGCATGGGCCAGCTTGAGCTTCGATTACACCATCAAGACCATGAGCACAATCCACTCGGGCTCTCCGTGAGACCCATTCCTGCACCACGTCTTCAACAAAGAAAGCAGCTCCATTGCACCCCATCTGCACAACATCATCAATCTCTCCCTCGAGACCATGACCTTCCCAGAGAGCTGGAAACACGCTGAGTTCAGCGCCCTACTCAAAAAACCTAAGGTAGACCCAAGAGACCTCAAGAACTTCCAGCCCATCTCTCTGCTCCCTTTCCCAGGCAAGGTCATCGAGAAAATCATCAACAGACAGCTAGCCCAATACCTCGAAGAAAACAGAATCCTGGACCCTTCCCAGTCAAGGTTCCACAGCAACCACAGCACCAAGAATGCCCTCATCGCCGCCACCGACGACATCAGGACCCTGCTGGACAACGGTGAGACCGCAGCACTCATCCTCCTAGACCTCTCCGCCGCCTTCGACACCGTCTGCCACTGCACTCTACCCCCACGCCTCCAATTCAATTCAATTCAATTCAGAAATTTATATAGCGCGCTACATACCCAGAGGGTCTCAAGGCGCTTAGGGAGGGGTGGGGAATTATTTGTCGAATATCCATGTTTTAAGTTGTTTTCTGAATGCTAGATGGTTGTGAGTGAGGCGAAGGTGGATGGGAAGTGAGTTCCAGGTTTTAGCCGCCAGGTAGGAGAAGGATCTTCCTCCCATGGTGGTTTTGTTGATGCGAGGTACAGCAGCCAGGGCTTGGTTGGAGGAGCGTAGCTGGCGAGAGCGGGTGTAGAAGGAAAGTCGTGTGTTGAGGCATTCAGGTCCAAGTTCGTAAAGTGCTTTGTGTGCGTGGGATAGGAGGCGAAATGTTATCCTCTTATTGACGGGGAGCCAGTGGAGGTGTTTCAGGTGACCAGAAATGTGGCCATTGCGCGGGATGTCTAGTATGAGTCTGGCTGAAGCGTTCTGGATGTGTTGGAGTTTTTTCTGAAGTTTTGCGGTGGTACCGGCGTATAGGGTGTTTCCGTAGTCCTGTCGGCTTGTGACCAGTGCGTGGGTGACCGTTTTTCTGGTTTCGGTGGGGATCCAGCTAAATGTTTTTTTGAGCATGCGAAGAATGTTGAAGCAAGAAGATGAAACGGCATTGACTTGTCTGGTCATCAAGAGTGAGGAGTCCAGAATGACGCCCAGGTTCCGTGCGTGGTCCGTCGGGATGGGTGCTTTTCCGAGGGACTCTGGCCACCAAGAGTCGTCCCAGGCAGAGGGTGAGGTGCCTAAGATAAGGACTTCTGTTTTGTCGGAATTCAGTTTCAGACGGCTTTGCTTCATCCACTCGGCTACTTCTTTCATTCCTTCATGCAGGCTGGTTTTGGCGGTGTTAGGGTCTTTGGTGAGTGAGAGGATCAGTTGGGTATCATCAGCGTAGGAGATGATGTTGAGGTTGTGTTGGTGTGCGATGGCCGCGAGGGGGCTCATGTATACGTTAAAGAGGGTGGGACTGAGTGAGGATCCTTGTGGCACGCCGCAAATGACTTCAGTGGCCTCTGACTTGAATGGTGGGAGGCGGACTCTCTGGGTTCTTCCGGCAAGAAACGAGGTGATCCATTCCAGTGCTCTTCCTTGGATTCCGATGTTTCTGAGGCGTTGTAACAGGGTGTTATGACAGACTGTGTCGAAGGCTGCGGAGAGGTCGAGGAGGATTAGGGCGACTGTGTCTCCACTGTCCAGTAGAGTTCGAATGTCGCCTGTTGCTGCGATGAGTGCGGTCTCAGTGCTATGTTTGGCTCGGAAGTCGGACTGTGATGAGTCGAGGGATTTGTTGGTTTCGAGGAAGGCGGCGAGCTGGTTGTTGACAGCTTTCTCAATGACTTTGGCCGGGAATGGAAGGAGCGAGATGGGGTGGTAGTTTTTGAGTTCGGTGGGGTCCGCTGTAGGTTTTTTCAGAAGGGCGCTGAGTTCGGCGTGTTTCCAGCTTTCCGGGAAGGTGGCGGAGTTGAGGGAGCAGTTGATGACGTCTCGGAGGTGTGGTGCTATGATGGAGTCTGCTTTGTTGAAGATGTGGTGAGGGCATGGGTCTGTGGGGGATCCTGAGTGGATGGAGTTCATCAGGCGGATGGTGTCCTCAGTGGAGATTGGGTTCCAGTCATTAAGGATGTTCAAGGGGGGTGAGGGTACGGCAGGGGGTTGGGTGGGTTGGTCTCCGGGTTGGTTGTTGAAGCTGTTGTGGATGTCTGCGATTTTGTCGTGGAAGAACAAAGCTAGGGAGTCGCAAAGGGTTTGAGAGGGAGTGATGTCGTTGGAGTTGGCAGTGGGGTTGGTGAACTCTTTGACGATGTTGAATAATTCCTTGCTGTTGTGTGCGTTGTTGTCAAGTCGGTCTTTGAAGGCGGCTTTTTTGGCTTTCCGGATCAGTTGGTGGTGTATGCGGGTGGCGTTTTTGAAGGCATCCCTGGTGCTGGTGTTTGGGTCTTTTTTCCAGGCCTTCTCAAGGGAGCGACAGAGTTTCTTGGATTTTTTAAGAATCTCGTTGAACCAAGGGGCGTTTTTGTAGCAAAGTTTGATTTGACGTTTTTTCAGGGGTGCTAGGATGTCGGGCTGTTGGTTAGCCATTGAGTGAGGTTAATGGCAGCTTGGTTGGCGTTCGAAGAGTGGGCAGGGGGCTTTTGAAGAAGCGATGAGGAGATCTGGTCGATGGTGATTTTGTTCCAGTTTCTTCGCAGAGTAGGTTGGGGGTGGTTGTGGGTTGTGGTCTTTTTGTAGACAAAGTGAACGCAGCTGTGGTCCGTCCAATGGATAGCAGTGGCGTGACTGAAGGAGATATGTTTGCTGGAGGTGAAGATGGGGTCGAGTGTGTGCCCTGCAATGTGGGTGGGGGTATTAACAAGTTGTTTGAGTCCGAGGATGGCGAGATTTTCCAGAAGGGGGGTGGTGTTGCAGTCGATGCTCTTTTCCAGGTGAAAATTGAGGTCTCCCAATAGAATGTAGTCCTCGGAGGGGAGGGCGTGTGGGGTGATAAAGTCCGTGATGTCTTCACTGAATTGTGCACGGGGTCCTGGTGGCCTGTAGAGGAGGGTGCCTCTGAGTGTGGTCATGGGGTCGGTGTGGATCTGGAAGTGAAGGTGTTCGACGTTAGCAAGGTTGACGTCGGAGCTGGTTGAGATGCGGATGGAATTCTTGTGGACGATAGCGATGCCTCCTCCTGTTTGCTTGTTGCGGTCTTTACGGATGATCTTGTATCCTTCCGGGATGGCGATGGTGATGTCTGGGGCTGAGGAGGCGTTCATCCATGTTTCTGTTAGGAAGGCGACGTCTGGAGAGATGGTGTCTAGTAGATTCCAGAGGTCGATGGCGTGTCTGTGGACCGAGTGGGTGTTGAGCAGGATGCAATTTAGGTGGTTTGTATCAGATCTCTGCTTGGTGTTCGTGGATAGGGAGTTGGTTATGATGCTGTCAAACTTGCAGGAGTTGCATGTGAAGGGTCCATGAGTGTGTCCAGGTGCGGATAGGGCGCAGTTGGGGAGTCGGCCGGTGTTAAGGGCTAAGAGGGAGGAGGCGGAGTAAGTAATGCGGATGGGGTGGATGGAGCGGGGGCCAGGGGGTCTGGCGCTGGGCGCGGGCTTGGCGCGGATGGGCGTAGACGGGCTTACCTTTGGCGCACCTTCGGCGCGGCCGCAGCGCGTGGATGCAGCGCGTTGGGACATCGGTCTTAAATGGAAGGTGGAGGGGGAGGGGCGGGGGAGGGACAGCTGGGAGGCCGAGGGCGGGTGTAGGTCCGAGCAAGAAGGCGCCACAACAAACGTGACGATGCAAATGGCTGCAAGCAGAGTAACCACGTTGGATTGGGCAGTACTACTAAAAGCAATGCGAGGCAGAGACTAAAGATGCAGGCGCTACGGTGTCAGATCACTAGAGGCGGCACAGATACAATTTATGCGCAATGCGAGGCACAAAACAATTAATTAATTAATTAATGTAGGTGCTGCGATGCCAGAGCGCTACAAGCAGCACAGTTACAGCTACTGAGCAAAGCGAGGCACAAATCATTCTGCAGCCCAAGCGCTACGATACCACTGCAGGCGGGTGGGGAGCTGCGTGGGGGAGCTGCCGTCTCTGGAGGAATACGGACGGTCATGCCGCAGGGATCCAAGACAAGGCTCTGGAATAGGCATGAGCGGATTTTGCGGATTGGCAATCCGCGAATTTGCGGATTTGCGAACTCGCAATCCGCAAAATCCGCGAATTCCCGCGAATTTGCGGATTTTTTTTTTTTTTTGTGTTCGCCCGTGTTTCTGCCAGTTCGCGAGGGTTTTTACAATTTCGCAATTTGCGAACTTACCTGTCGGGTCGCAAGTTTTGCGAACTTGTTGTTTCTACGTGTCCAACCTGTTTGGGACACTCTTCTTCATCACTGCCACTCTCTGTCACCACTGCCACTCTCTGACTACTCATGCCACCCTCTGGCCCACCCATGCCACCCTCTGTTTCATCACCACACCCTCTGGTTGTCCAGTGTACATTATTTTCGGCAAAGCAAAGCACACCTTCCCTGCCTCAAGTGACCTGAATTAATTTGGGGCTGATTAATGTGTCACAGAATATTTTTTTAGCTGGCACCTGCTTCCTTAGTGCGCCCTGATTAGTGATCTTTTGCACTTGCTAAGTGCTTTCATTGTTGCAAAATTAGTTACAACACCTGCCCTGCCCCAACTGACAATAATGAATTAGGGGCTGATTAATGGATTTTAACTTCCAGCCTGGCTCCTGCTTGTCTCCCTTAGCTGTAATTCATGACCTTTGTGGCATATGTGTAACTATTCTGAGGTTCAGAGCAGGGTCACATAATAGTTTCAACTGGCAACTGAACTCTGGAGGGGCCCCTCAGGAAGCACTACAGGAAATGGCTACTAATGATGTGCCTGAACTTTTGAACCTGGTAAGTAGTTACTTTCAGTTTTGCTTAGATCATATTTCTGCAATTTCGCACTTATTCGCGGGGCGCGAACTCACGCGAACAGTGCGAGCAGTGCGAGCAAAATCCGCTGCTCGCGGATTTGCGGATTTTGCAGGAAATTCGCAAATCTCGCGGATTGCGGATTTCCCGAAAATCCGCAAAATCCGCGAGCGGAACGGATTTTCCGCCCATGCCTACTCTGGAATGGACCACCTCCTTCCTCTCTGGCAGAACCCAGAGCGTCAGCCTCCCCCCATTCCGTTCTAAAGCATCCGAGATCATCTGCGGCATACTCCAGGGATCCTCCCTCAGCCCAACACTGTTCAACATTTACATGGCCCAGCTCGCACACGTCACCTGACAGCACAACCTCAACATAATCTCCTATGCTGACGACACTCAACTGATCCTCTGCCTCACCAAGGACCCCATCACCTTCAAAGCCAACCTCCATGAAGGAATGAAGGCCATCGCCGACTGGATGAAGATCAGCCATCTGAAGCTGAACTCGGACAAGATGGAGGTCCTCATCCTCAGCTCTATCCCTTCAGCCTGGCACTGGGGGCAGCCCCGACACCCACCGACCACGCACGCAACCTGGGATTCATCCTCGACTCAACGCTCTCAA
The DNA here is from genome assembly GCF_964263255.1 of Lissotriton vulgaris. Lineage (NCBI taxonomy): Eukaryota > Metazoa > Chordata > Amphibia > Caudata > Salamandridae > Lissotriton > Lissotriton vulgaris. The sequence continues at coordinate 20,263,686 of NC_141699.1, read as the reverse complement.
TATCCAAGCAAGTCAACGCCATCTCCTCCTCCTGCTTCAACACACTCCGCATGCTCCTCAAGATCTACAGATGGATCCTGACAGATACAAGAAAGACAGTCACCCAGGCCCTCGTCAGCAGCAGACTCGACTACAGAAATCCCCCCTATGCTGGAGACCCGAGCAAGCTCATCAAACGACTACAACGCATCCAAAACGCCTCAGCACGACTGATCCTCGACATACCACGAAACGCCATCAAAAGAAGCAACAGATAGCAGTAGGAATCAACAGTTGCACTACCCTGATATATACACGACAGTCAAAGCAAAACCGTATTTGCCAAAGTTGCCCACCTCTTTGGTCCACTGCTAAAGAACCTTCATTAAACAGACAAAATACAGAACTGAGAGGCAACAATATACAATACAGTGCGTAAATCAAGTGGTTTTCCAACGAGTGTTCGTATATATTCACAAAAAAGAGTAGCGATCCTTCAGATTATTCTTCAAAGATTTTTATTGCAGTCTTCAAACACAATCTTGACAGAGATGACAGCCAACGCGTTTCGCCCAGATTGGGCTTCCTCAGGGCAAAATAGTATTTGGAATGTCAGCAGAACTTCAGTGTGATGTCACACGGAGGGCGTGCCTAATTTTCATGTGTCGAATTAAAGCTGTCTAAAAGTGAGGAGGTCCACGTGCTTATATTTTAAGATTGATGTCAATAAGCATTTGGACACGAACACCGTGCTGACACAGAAATTTGCTTTCTGACGAGTTTTCCTGTGGTGCCTACACTGGTCAGATCCGAATCAGTAATACATAATTTTCCGGGTGGACACTATGATAGGTGTCTCTGGCTGTAACAAGTTATGATGCAGGGAGCAACGGAGCCATTCAGCACCCGGTTCCGAATTTTCGTTGGAGTCGGTCTGTGTGAGAAACGCCCACATCACCCCCCACTTGAGAAACCTGCACTGGCTTCCCGTCAACAAGAGGATATCCTTCAAGCTCCTCATCCACGCACACAAAGCACTCCACAAGACCGGCCCAGCCTACCTCAACAGACGGCTCTCCTTCTACATCCCCAACCGCCAGCTACGCTCCGCCGACCTCTCAATCGCCACCGTCCTGCGCATCCGAAGAACAACCACCGGCGGGAGATCCTTTTCTCACCTCGCCGCCAAGACATGGAACACCCTCCCACTGAACCTACGGCAGACCCAAGACCTGCTGACCTTCAGGAGGAGACGCGAGACCTGGCTGTTCGATCAGTAGCGCCCCCCTCCCCTGCTCCTTGGGACCCTCGTGGGTATGTAGTGCGCTTCACAAATGATTGATTGATTGATTGGAAGGTCTATTTGAGACTTGAAAGTCTCTGTGACCTCAACAGAACATCCTGTGGTTTGTAAACCTGCATTCTCAGGTTCTAGGCCATACATTTTATGTGTTGTAGCTTAATTGACAGCCAGAGGGAAAACCGAAATGGTTAAATGTAGATAGTCCCCCCTTGAGAAAGACATATGAAAGAGAAATTGCGGGCATCTGGGCAAAAAGGGGGCTACCAGAATCAGCGATTTCTTATCCTCCCAAAATCTTCTGAAGCACCCTCGGGAGGAGAGGAAATAAAGGAAAGGCATATAAAATGCCCCAGGGCCTGCGGTCACCATCTCCCTGAGCAAAAGACTGGTAGCATTGCATTGTGATGCAACACAAAAAAGTCCATCTAAGGTAAACTAAAGAGAAGGCAAATCCAGTGGAAATCTATGGACAGACAAGTGATACATCAATGACGACAGGAGGTTGCAATTGAAGCAGCCCGCTCGGAAATTCAACTGGCCCTGGCTGTAGACTGCCCTTAAGGTCAGAAGGATCTGCTCTGCCCAAGTAAATATCTGAGCTGCCATCCAGTTCAAGCCTTCAGTCCTGGTAATGACTTGGAAATTCAGATAGCACCTAACCATCCAACAATTCAACTGTGGGGTAAAAGCTGCAGTGCCTTTCACACTGCTATTAGTTCACTCCAGTTAGAAGAGTGTAAACTCGTCTCCTCTGACCAGAGATCCTATGTCTCCTGACCTTCCTGGGATGCCTTCCATCCCCACAGGCTGGCATCTGTCATTCGTTTTAATGGAGCCCGAAGATGTAAAGGAACCTGTATTACAAGGTTGTCATTTTGTAACCATCAGTGGAGTGCTTCCTGCAGCTGCTGAGTTTCCCGAATTAGATCCTCACAACTCTGAGAAATTGGAGACCAAGGTGTAGAAGGTGGTTCACTAATGGTTTCATGTGAAACACCTACTGCTAGAGTTGCAGCCATTAAACCCCACACTTTTAATCACCTCCTGGCCATCATATTGGGCTTGGTAACAGATGAGTTTGAATTCCTGCAAATCTGGGTTTGAGGCAGGAAGTTATGTCTCAGTCTAGTGGATAGCTGGTCTCCAACAACTTATCATATGGTTGGGATACCCGACACCCCCTCTCAACACAATCCCCAAGAATGGGAAGACGGAAACGGTTCTGAACTTTTGGAAGGCGGGAGGGAGTTACCCTCCCGGCCGTATTTATTAAAATATGAAACAAAATTAAAAACATTAAAATAACAGTTTCATATCATGTACAATTTCATTTACACATTACGATGTTCTTGGCTAACCTTAACACATCTCTAATACAAAGGTTCTCCTAGCCGATACTAAAACATCCTGTAAATGCATTTCTCAAAATTGAAATTGTACATCCTAACATTACGGGCCAACGGCAAGGTCGTAACCGGTGTCAGATCCCTAATACCAGAACTCCCCCCTCACTTGTGAGGGGAGGGCGCACAGAGGACTGTACCTCTGTGCCAACTTCTAATTTCCCTTGTCTTAACGGGGGCCCGTGTTTACTCGACGCCATCTTAGTGGTCGTCCGAGGACTCGTGTGAGGTGTCTAGAAGGTAGCGTAGACCCCCCTCCCACCCCACACTGCTTACCACATCTGCCGTCGCAGATGTCCTGGCCCGGGAAATTCCCAGGAGGGGCCCGTAGCCCCTCCTCCCCAGGGAGGGGCCTTGACCGCCTTCCCTTTCGGCGTCCCCATCCTTAGAAGGGGACCGCCTCCCCGTTTGAGGGGCCAATGGCCGCCTCCCCCCGGGCGCTCCCATCCATAATGGGTGACGCCCCACCTCTAGGGATCTTCCAATTACTGCTCACCGATCATGACCTTACCGCCCGACCAAAATAAATACGACATTTTTTAAACTAAGAGAGAGATAAAACAGACAATTATACTGAGAAATTCAACGTATAACTTCTACTACGCACTACATTTAGCTCTGCTGCAATTACTTTGTCGAAACACATGCTGAAAGATCAACCACTTTATTACATATCAAAATCATCAACTTTTATTCGCAACAACCTGTAAAAGAAACAGTATCATGTCACTCGACTTTATTCAGAACAAATCGCTGTCATCAGGGGCTGGTGGGTGGGTCAAAATTGGCTCTTCGTTCCGTCTCGAGCTCACGTGCAACGGGGAGGTGCAGCTTCAGAGCACAGGAACAAGAGGATGCTTCCTTGGCTTGTTGCTCCTTTTATCCTTCTTCGGGCGGGCGTGGACCCTCCTCCAATCCGCCTCCAGGGCGTGGCCATCGGTGTAGGTGTCTAGGACAGCCCCCTCTTGGGCGGGAAAAAGGCGCGCCCCGGCTACGCCGCTTCGGGCATACCAGCCGAGACTCGCCTCCCGCCCAAAATGGCTTCCCGGGGGGATCGGGGTACTCCACCATACGTTCGGGGGGACCGAGTGGTCGCCCCTTTCCATTCTGTGTTGGTTGTAGGTGAGATTTCTCGAAGTTGATGGTGACTCCCACTTTCAGCAAGGCGTCTGTCACCATCTGCACAATCTCCTCCGCCTTAGGGGAAGAAGAAGCAGACAATTACCAGTCATCCAAAAAAGAGAATATCGTACAACTTCTCATTTGAAGAAAAGATACAACTGGCACCAATAACCTTGGTAAATGTTTATATGACGTAGTCAATCCAAATGGTAGCGCTTGAAACTGAAAATGCTGTGTCCCTAGTGCAAAGCATACAAATGTATGTCTCTCCTTGTGAACTGGGATATGAAAATATGCATCTTTTAAGTCCAAAGTCACTAAGAAATCACCTTACACTACCTGCGAAATGATTGATTGAAGAGATGTCATGCAATATAATAGCTGTTTGTTGTGGATGAATCTCAAGACACTTCTAGTTAAGTTACAGGTAGATTTATTTAAGGACACAGCTGAGTGCACACCTCGCCATCTGACCAGACCATCAACTGACAAGAGTAGAACACTCCAGTACAAATTGTAACACACATAGGTATTCTGTGAGGCTAAGGAGGTAAGAACACAAAGGAAGGTCTAACGACCACTGTCAGCTATGTTACATGAAGAACTAATTTACAACACTGTTCAAAGCTTTTAGGTCCAACACCTGGCTCAATAATATTAATGAGGTGAGCCGTTTGCAACCCCATTGGGAATTGCAAATGGTGCCTGAGACACTGTTGTGTATTCCATTTTGTGAGTGAAAAATTGCGAGTTGCAAAATGGAAGGGTCGTACATTTGGCCCCTGATCTCTTACCCTGCAACGGTGATAGTCACCAATCACTCCAATGAGAATAACTTTAAATCAGTGAAAAATAGGGAAAAATACTCTAGGCAGCTTACTAGATGAAGTGGGTGTTGTGGCTAAAAGAACACATATGGTCACAATACATGTAAATTTAACAACAAATACAAATTTGACAAAAAAATGAAAAATTTGGCACAATACGAAACCAGCATGGGCATTATCAGTAGGTGTAGGCTCAGCTAGCAGGTGCAGTGGAATTATTTGTATTTTTTATTACAAGCATTTGGCACGAAAATAGAGATGGAAAAAATAAAAAATGTTATCATCTAAACAAGACTGCATATTTTTGCAATAAAAAATTGGAAATTGAAAAAGCAATTGCAGACACAGCTATTTTACTTCTGATGTTTGTTAAACAGCAAACTTCTTTCAGGCATTTCATAAATATTATTTGTGAAGGAGACAAGAATAAATCCCTGTGTATCAAGCCCACAAATCATAGGGAGCTAAAATTGAGAGTGTATAATATATAGCTTCAAATGAAGTGGAAAAGATAAATAACTCCCACTTAAATGTAATGTAATAAATAAGCTTAAACCAGCTTTTGCAACAGAAAAAAATAAACCTATTTTAAGAAGACGTGAGCATGCAATCAGACTTTATGCAGTCACGCAAATTGAATGGAGCTAATAGGTAACGTGGCCTGAGCCAATCACCCATGCTATATGCTGTGGTGGGCAGAAATAAAATATGAATGACAATCCAACAGACCAATGGATGAGGGCTGCATACAAAAAGCTCATTTATATGTGCATATTATTCATGTTGTTTTGTGAAAAACAAGTGTCTAGTGAGACAGCAAAAATAGTCTCAAAAGTTAGACTTAAAAAGACAAAAATAGACTTCAATTCAATTTCGGGCTTCTAGCCCTATAAAGGTACTCCAAACTTGAGGCACAAATATTACAAGACAGGTAGACCCTCCAAGCTAGGAGGAATCATGCAATTGTATGTGAGCACTGACTGTCTCCTGTAGTTTGACATTTGTGGACTTGGCGTTATCCTATCACCAGCAGCTGCTGATGAACTGGTCTCATGTCTTGAAACATTTGATAACATCTCTCAGCTTCTTGTGTTGCAGTCCAGTGACACTGCTCAGGTCAGATTCATGGGAGGTTTTATGATGTCACCAGGTTGGCGATCACCTAATGTATGCTCATTTGCCTACTTTATCTAACAGCAGTGCCCTTACTCAAGTAATCACTGAGCCAGGTCGACAAACACTTTGTTCAAGAAATCTAATCGCGCTCATTTTCTAACTCATTCAACTACTGGCTTTATCATTCTTGTAGAACTGGCTCACAAGGAATGCTCAGTGGGTGGAGCCTGAAAGGGGACTCAACAAATTGGAGCTCGGTGGAATCCATATTAAATTCTACCACTCCAGAATGTATGGAATGATATGTTGATGTTATTAAGTTGGAATGTTGTATAGCTGTATAGCTGCCACAGATGTTTGATTTAAAGGATTTTATCTTTCATGGAGTGCAAATTGATAGCAGGAAACAGGATATGAGTTCATTTTGATGTTGAAAAAATACATTGTTTTCAAACACTGTGATTTCTTCAAAACAGGCAAAAGCAGCACATGGGAGTGATGTATGAAGATTTTTCTAGTTCCAAATCATTTGGAAAATGATTTGCAGCTCCAACACTGCCCATTTGTGATGTACAAAGGTTCACAAAACCAGGGTTCACTAAGATTGTTCTATAAGGAACAAACCTTATAACTGACCTGGTTGCACGGTGTCCGGGAGGCACTAACATCTCTTAGATCTTTTGTCACTGTGGACTGCATGACGGACATGCAAGAAGAGAGTTGTTATGTATGACAATAAAAGCTGGAAACGTTCGGCTTTATATCTCTTAAAATGTTGAAAGGTTGACTGGGAAGTGGTCTTTGATCAGTTTATTAAACATGCACAGAACTGGGGGCGGAGCTTGCCGGCGTCGAAGATGGCCGCATAATCCCTTAGCTCCATCCCGGAATCACACTATCCTTCTAATCTCCTGCATCAGAGAGGCAAGTTAAGGCTCTCACACGGCCACTGACAGTGGTGGAGCATCGTGGAACCCAGCGACCTGACTCGGCAGAGTCTTTAGCCCAGAACCTGGAAGCTACCCCAACAGGCGAGGCGACAGTCTGGTGGGCTCGAGGCCGCGACCTCCAGTGATCCTGCTGCCCGCACAACGTCACCGTGCGTGGGGCCGAGGCCTGGCGGGCGCCCTGGGACGCGGCTCACTCCGTGCTGCAGGCCTCTGGCGGGAGCGAATACCCAGCCGCTTTGCACCTGCATTTGCGGAGGGGCTGTGGACGTCACTACTGTCCACTCCGCCCCCCTGGGGCGAAGATATCGGAGGCTGCCCGGCCACGAGTCAGGTGAAGCGCGATTGATTGCGCAGGATGCTCGGAACGCCCATTGATACTGGAAGTGCGGAGGAGGCGTAGGGGCCCGACGGACCACACTGAAAAGCTGGGGGCCCTTGACTGCCACGGGGGAGCACCTCCAGGACAGTCTTTAGGAGCCGGACAGCCCCTAGGCTCTTTGCTGGGCCTCGGTGGGTGGGAGGTTCTCAGGCCCCACTGAGCCCCCTTACGACCACGCAGCCCGGACGGCGCACCCCCTTGGTTTGAGTGACCACCCACGGAGAACGGTTTTGACAATCCTGGTCACCTCAGCTCTAAATCGGGCGTGAGACCAGCGGGGAATGAGCTACAGGGCCTATGGGACACGCGAAGCTCCTGGGACACCTTGCTCCACTCTTGTGACCTCTCCCCCTCCACCCCTTTGAGAAGCCCTAGATTGGAGAGCGACCACCCGCAATCAGGGGGCCGCGGCCCACGTCGCCGGTCGGGCAGAGGAGGCAAGGCCACTCCCAGATAACCTTCCCTGATCGATCCCCCAGTCTTGGGGAGCCTGTGGGGGACCAGACTAGAGGTAAGGTGGTGATCCTGTGTGGGGTTTGTCACATTGTTAGGCTGGCGACCACGGCAAGTCCAGAGTTGGACAAAACGGAAGATTTGGAAGCTCGCTCCCGTCGCTGCAACCTCCGAATAACGGGCCTCCCGGAGCCGACACAGACAGGCAACATGGAGCTCTTCATTGAAAAACTGTTGACCACCCTCCTCGGAGCCGAAACTTATTCCCTGATGTTCGTAGTGGAGCCTGCCCATCGATCGCTAGGCCCGCGGCAGTGCCCGGGGGCTCTTCTGCGCCCTATCATAGCCAAGCTGCTAAATTACAGAAACAGAGACGGAGCCTTGAGACAAGCTAGGGAAAGGAAATCACTGCAATATGAGGGCTCGGAGATCTCGCTCTATCCAGACTTCACTGCCAAAGTTCAGGAGGCCCACAAGCACTTTGCCCCGCTCAAGCGACAACTAAGGGATCTTGGAATGGACTACGCCATGCTGTACCCGGCGAAGTTACGCGTCAACTGACAAGGCCACTCACATCTGTTCAACAACGCAGGGAGGCGAATCTCCTGGCGGAGGGGATAGAAGGTGGCGATCGACTGGCGGAACAAGAGTGACTGTATACTTCCCGATGACTTCACGCGATGGTAAGGTGGCGAGCGTGCAAATTGCAGCAAGGACTGTTGAGTTTACCTGCGGGACATTTGATATAGGGGCGAGGTCACTGATGTGGATTAGGTACTGCACAGGGTAACCCACCCAAACTTTATTGAACTGGGGCCCGCCTTGACGCTTGCACAGAGCTGCCTGTCGGCTGGATTAGTATAATGCAGCAAGAGTCTGGCAGGAGCCTAGGGGGAGAGTATAAAAAAATGCTCAGTAGAAATAGGGCACAGTACACATGCAGATTATTTTGCTGTTTTTCAGGATTTATAAAGGCAGATTGTGCAATAATGCAACCTCACTGATGCTCACTATTGACTTCTGCGGGTGGTGGCAGAGGGGCCCCAGTGTAGTGCGCGTTCGTACACCTGGCTGGCGGTCAGGCAACCTCGGCTCCCGCGTGCAGATCACCTGTTTTGTCTCTACGGAGACTATCATGTGTAAGTTCGGGGAGGGGGGGGGAGTGTATTCTGCAAGGCCCAGTTGGGGAGGGTCTGCTGTGGGCGGGAGGGACAGGGTTGCGGCTTGAAGTTGTTTGGTGGGAAGGGGGGGAGGGCTTCTATAAAGTTTTCACACGCTGGTCATGCTAGGCTCATTCGGACACTGTACATTTACACACTATAGGTTCTGTAACAACGATGAGTACACCTAACCTGGGGGATCACGATTCTCCCGGCATGATACGGGCACTCACGTCGAATGTGAGAGGACTAAACAATTTCCGCAAGTTAAGAAAAGTGTTGAGTTACCTACAACGTCTTCGGGTGGATATATCTCTCCTTCAGGAGACGCATCTGCCGCTCACTAGCAAATTACTGCACAGTAGGGGCTTGGAGGGTAACACCGTATCTGCAGGCTTCACGACCCACGCCAGAGGTGTGCTAATCTGGGTGAATCCAAAATCAAAACTTACTCTAACCTCCCTACGGGTGGGTAAGGAGGGCCGTTTTGTGATAGCACATTGCAAAGGCCTGGGCATGGACTTTGTGGTAGTTAGTGTATACGGTCCGAAACTATGACTCCCTGGAATTTTACCAGTCCTTAGCAGATATTATTATTACTTACAGCGCTGCACGAATTCTGTGGGGAGGAGACTTCAACTTAGTACTCAATCCAGACCTGGACAGATCAGCTGGTCCACAACGTAGGCCGTCTGCAGCGGCCCAGCTGCTGAGCACACTACTCATTAGCGTGGGCCTGGAAGACGTGTGGAGGTACAGAAACCCGGCGCAGAGGGGCTACACCCACTATTCGGCCTATTATGATATCCACACCAGGATTGATTATTGGCTGGCTACCTCCTCCATGATGGGTTGCGTTAGAGACTGCAAGATACTGGCCCGCACATTATCAGATCACTCATCGCTCCTACTAGTGCTTGACGCCCCAACAAAGGTGATTCCCCCTTTCACGTGGCGATTTCCCATGTTCTCGCTCCTTGACCCAGTATTCAGGGGTAAGCTAATGGAGGCAATAGATGTCTTTTATTAAAGTAATGTTGGGTCGGTGGAAAAATTCCAAACAGTATGGGAGGCCTTTAATGTCTATATACGAGGCGTCGCCATGTCCAAACACTCTAGTGTTCTTAAATCCATAGAGGCAGAGGCTGTCCGCACTGGTGAAACAACTAGTGAAGCTGGAGGAGCGACAGTTGAGGTGCCCTAACACAGCAGTAGCGGAAGAGATAAAAACCCTTCTTATGGAATATCATGAGGAAGCAGATAGGGAGGTCAAGCATATGGGTAAATGCGCAACTGCACGCTCATATGGTGAGGGGGAGAGGCCTGGCTCGGTCCTTGCCAGAATGCTGAAGGGCAGGAGAGGGCAGCCGCAAGTAACTGAATTAAAAACTAACGGTGGCCAGACCATCACGGACGAATTGGACATAGCAAACACATTCAGGAACTATTACTCTGACCTCTACTCCTCAAAGGGTGGTGATCTCACTGACAAAATCTTGGAGTACTTGGAGCATATTGACTTACCTATGCTCTCTAACACCCACAGGGAATTCCTCATGCTCCCCATAGGTAAGGAGGAAATAATAGAAGCCCTGGCGTCCATGCGATCCGGCAGTGCCCCAGGCGTGGATGGCCTTACAGTGGAATTCTATAAAGCCTTTAAGGAGCAACTTATCCCTCATCTTTCTCCACTATTTGACGACATATGTGTGGAGGGCAGCATGCCACAGACTATGCGGGAAGCATTGCTAGTTAAGATACTTAAGCCTGGAAAGGGACATGATGAGTGCAGTTCATATAGGCCGTTATCCATGATAAATGTTGACACTAAGCTATACGCTAAGGTGCTGGCGACACGTCTGGCGCTTTTGGCCCCTAGCCTGGTGGCGCCGGAGCAGGCGGGCTTTATCCCCAGTAGGAACTTAACATACAATATCCGCACGGTATTGGGCACGATGCAACATGTCAAACAGGATACAAAGGCCATTGCCGTCTTCCTTGACATGGAGAAGGCATTTGACTCAGTAGAATGGCTCTTTCTAAGGCAGGTTCTGCATAGGATGGGACTGGGCGAGCCGTTTCTCCAAATGATAGGTGCTCTATACAATAAACCCTTAGCCAGGGTGCAAATCGGCAATCTAGTCACAGAACCATTCGCTATTGGGAGAGGGACACGCCAGGGCTGCCCGCTTTCCCCACTGCTTTACGCCTTGGCGGCTGAGCCGTTGGCCTGTGCTCTGAGGGAATATCACGGCAACAAAGGTATTCGCTTCCCCACTTATTACATAGTCGTCTCCATGTATGCAGAGGACACCCTGTTGTACGTCCATGACCCCGAAAACAACCTGTCGCCGATGCTCAGGGAGGTAGTCCACTTCGGCGCCCTCTCGGGCTTGACGGTAAACTGGACTAAATCACTGGCCTTCCCCCTAACGCCTGTCACTCAGAAGTTTGCCATGGAGTACCCACTACAATGGACTGAGGACCCTATTAGATATTTAGGTGTACGTCTACACACAGACCCAGAGCTTCTGCTTAGGGAAAATTACGGTGTGGCGATTAGCAAACTGGAGGATGACGTGGCAACCTGGAGCAAACTTCCTCTCTTGCTCATGGGACGCATCGCCATAATGAAAATGGTCGTCTTACCTAGGCTCTTGTTTCTCTTCAGTGCAATTCTGATCATGCTATCCAAGACTTTCTTCCAACGATTTACCCGGCTGATGGTCAATCTGGCGTGGGCTGGTAAGCAGCCTCGAGTCAAATAGACGACCCTTACACTGCCGTACAGTATGGGTGGCCTTGGCGCCCCAAATCTAGAACTCTACTATCGAGTGGCACAGGCGTCACACTTGCACACGTGGGTGCATGGTGAACAGTGCATCCCACATGTTCTCATGGAGAGGTTGTTCGTGGAGCCACTTGCCGTCCCGGTCATGGTGTTTCAGCCAATGGACCGCAGGACTGGTATTCTGGATTCAATCACAGCTACTAATCATGCGTGGCACACTATACTGCTGAGGCAGGGAAGTGTACTGCTATATTCGCCACTCATGCCAGTGGACTGGGCAGTGTGGCTGCCCCCTCTCGGTGAAAAAGGAGTGGTCCGGGCTTTGAACCAACTCGGCATACGACTTGCGGGTGATTTTTTCAGGGAAATGTGATTGAATCTTAGAAAGTATCATGCTCTGATAAGGAAAACTCAAGCAGATTACTACACTGAAAGGATTACTCAGGCTGATTGTTCCGCCAAAGAACTCTTCATAGTATATAAAGAATTATCCTCTTTGACCTGTCTGGAAGAAAGAGCAGCGACCTCAGTGCAATCTTGCAATCAGATAGCTGACTACTTTCATAATAAGGTACAGGATATCTATGCTACCTTTCCCAACACGGCCAGAGCATGTTCCAGCGATAAAATTTTGCTGGATGAGGGACTTTCAGCCACAGATAAGCTGCGTGCTTTTTTGGCCCCTGACATTGACGAGCTAAAAAAGGTGGCTGGAAGTGTAAAATCAGGCTCTCCCAGTGATCCGGCCCGAGCCAAAATTTTGAGAGGCAATATGGAGACATTAGCGCCATATGTCAGGCGTCTCCTGACACTGTCGTTTGACTCTGGTAGGGTCTCAACGGCGTGGAAACAGGCAGTGGTACTTCCACTTAAGAAGAAACCACAGATTAGCATCACCCAAATGAGTAACTTACGGCCTATCTCACTTCTTTCCTATATCGCCAAAATAGCGGAAAAAGTGGCCAACCAACAACTCACGGCTTACATTGAATCCAAACAACTCTATCATCCCACTCAGGCGGGCTTCCGTGCTCTCCATTCCACGGAGTCTGCTCTACTCTACTCCACGGAGATGCTACAGAAGCATGTGGATGAGGGTCAAACTGCGGCACTGATTCTTTTAGATCTCAGTGCCGCGTTTGACACTGTGGCTCACCACACTTTGCTTCAGCGCCTGAAAGAGGGAGGAGTCATTGGTAAGGCATGGCAATGGCTGAAGTCCTTTCTACTTGGTCGCAGTTTCTGTGTGGAGCAGGGGCCCCATAGATCCAGAGCTATCGCCCTGAACCAGGGAGTTCCCCAAGGCTCTAGCCTCAGTCCCACTTTATTCAACCTCTATGTTGCCCCAGTGGCATCAATTGCGGAGAAACATGGGGTTGCTGTGGTGACCTACGCGGACGATACTCAGCTGGTTGTAGCTCTTTCGCAGCCAGCTGAGCAGGCAGCTAGTCAGTTTACATCCTGCCTCCAGGATGTAGCCAATTGGATGTCAAACAACTGTCTCAAATTAAACGGAGACAAGACGGAGGTGCTTATCGTAGGCAAGTCTCCGTCTGTTTGGACATCCGCATGGTGGCCCCAGACCTTGGGCCCTTTACCCCAACCTAAAGATCAGGTCAAGTACTTGGGTATCTGGATGGACTCGAAACTATCTTTCGAGTATCATACTAGACTTGTAGCCGGTACTTGCTTTGGCATTCTCCGTTGTTTGAGAAAGACGCTCGATCTGCTCCCAGTGTCAGCAAGGAAGGCCCTGGTCCATGCCCTGGTTACTTCCAGGCTGGACTATGGGAATGCCTTATATTTGGGAGCTAACGTGAGATGCCTCCAACGATTGCAAGGTATCCAAAATGCTGCTGCACGCCTAGTACTTACGCTGCCAAAAAGATCTTCTTCCAAAAAGGCCTTGGGGACGCTTCGTTGGTTACCAAATAAAGAGCGTGTCCAGTTTAAGATCCTGTGCATAGGTCATCGGATCGCTCATGGCAAGGGCCCTAGCTTCCTGCGGAATCTGCTCACATTGTATAAACCCACTAGGCTCCTCCGTTCGGAGGGCACTGGGTTAATGTGCATCCCGAAGACCAGCAGGGCCAGGATGGGCGGCAGATCCTTCCGCCTCCTGGTGGCCCGGTGCTGGAACACTCTCCCTCTCAGACTCCGGATGGAGCCGTCCGAAAAAGTTTTCGGTAAAGAACTCAAAACACACTTGTTCCCCAAGTATTAATTTGTTTTTTCGTGAGCTGTACTAGGGATCATTTAGGCCGCTGAATAGCGCGGGGAAACACTGGCCAGTGTAACCAGGCGCTCTATAAACTCAGTATAAATAAATAAATAGGGCAAGGTTAAAACTTGGGGGCAAGTGGCGGGTGATAGAAGGGATCTCGCGCTGCTGCTCCGATTCCAATACCATAGAGTCTGAAGCGCCTTTCTAGACTTGTTGGGGCCTGACCTGGCGGAACCACCGGAAGTACCAGAGCTCACCTATGTCATAAAAACTGAATCTCCCTGTAAATTATTGACCAACTTGTACAGGCTTGCAATGTCTCACGAGGAGCACCAGCTAATGAAGGTTAGAGTGGATTGGCAGAGAGACTTAGAGATTACAATAGATGACGCAATGTGGCAATATTGTTGCGTTAACACTGGGAAGATTTCCTTGAACGGATTGAAGGTTGATGCTGCAATTACAGCCTTTGTGCTTGGGTGGGTCCTGTAGTGCTGATATTTTTTGTACTATTCCTAAGTAAGAGGACCAATAATATATTTGAAACTGAAGTAACATAGGGGTATTTATTCATTGTAGCAATGGGGAGCAAATTCATCTTTTCGCTATGTTCACGTTTAATTTCTTGAGCCTAAAATGTAATGTTTAAGCCCACAAGACAGGATGCCTAATATTTTGACAAATCTAGCACATTGTACATTTGAAATAGGTGCCTGTACAATAACGGAAGGCCTAAAAGTTATTTCCTCTCTGTAGGATCAGCTACATTTTCCATAAGACAGGCCTAGATACGAATAAATGATTCATTGTATGTCTTTGCTTGGAAAATATAGCAAAATAATTCAAAGTTATTTTCTAGTTAATTTTTTTAAGTTAAATTTAATTGTGAAATCAGATGTGTGCTTTCTTTATTAAAAATTTACTTTCTAAAATGTATTTTGTGCTTCTTGAACCAGAACTGGCTTAAAACTGGTTCTGCCATAACACCTCCAGTGGCTAACAAATGTTCCTGACTGGAGTTATTGACCTTGTCTTCCAGAATAAAATACCCTGGCCTCTGAACAAGGAAGGAAGATGCCCCCCTAGCAGAGATGACCACCCAGGAAGGGTAAAAGACAGCTGGAAGAACAATGGGCCACTTTAACATTTATTCCTTTGACCTGCTGGTCCAAATTGGTTTGATAGGACTTTCTCCCTTTCATTCTCAGAGCCATCTAAAACCCTCTTGTTCCTGTCACAGCAGAATGGGGAACCCGATGAGTCCTGGCAGGTTAGGAGAACTGATCTAAATTGAGAGTTGCTTGGGACCTGCCTGAAGCTCTTCTAGATGACAGAAGGGTTTGGCCATCTCGAATTTTCGGCTTCTGAGAACTCTTTCAGTAAAGCAAAGAAGAAGGGCCCGATTCACAGAACTAACTTAAGACAAAATCCTAAACTTACTACTTTTGGTATTTACAGAAGTTAAGATTTTGTCTTAAGACAGACTTAAGTTAGGATTCTGTCTTAAGTCTGTCTTAAGACAAACTTAAGACAAAATCCTAACTTCTGTGAATACCAAAAGTAGAAAGTTTAGGATTTTGACTTAAGTTAGTTCTGTGAATCGGGCCCGAAGAGTTGAAAAAGCAGTTGGTCATAGGGCAAAAACTTAGACAAGATTGAGTAAGGAAAATTGTCCAATCCCTAGCTAGTACACAGGATAAGAATGACATCTGACTGCCACCACCTGAGAACATTCCTAGACCTGGGAAGACTGCACCTAAAGAAGAAGGCTCTGCTCATAAAAAGAAGGCCCCTGATACGTCCTGGAAAAGAGGATTCAAGGACTCCTGCTAGAACCCAGAGACTGAAACAACTCTTAAAGGGTCAGGTGGCTGACATCTTGTTTGTCTGCTCCAGGGACACAACAAGCAGAAGGGCTCCTTGCGACGATGAGGCCCAGATGATCACAAACTGCTGGAAACTGTAGGAGTACTGCCTGATGAGAGATCTGGTGCATGGAGCCATGCCCTGATGACCTCAGACTGCAGGGCAGACCAGAAATAACTTTTTAATCAGTAGAAGAAAGCGGGACTTAGTCATTGTTTCCTCCTCTGGAGAACCGACAATCAATGCTGAAGCATTCCAAGAGAGTTTGGACCCAACATGGGCAACAAAACTAGACTATCTCTGCTCCAAGTTTTTTTCCTGCATTTAAAATGGGCTCCACAAGGCTGGGCACCTTTATCATGAGGTGCAACCTGGCAAAATCGTCTAGATTGACTCTGCTGGAGCATATTAACCCCTCCCCTGCTGGTGACGGAACCACTCCGTCATCAGACGCAGTCGTGCTGTGCTGATGACGGAGCGGTTCCGTCACGGCCCGCTCGGCACGCCTGCGCGGCGCAGATTCCGCGCCTGTGCTGAGCGTTCTATTGAGCGGGCGGGGCCGTGACGGAACCGCTCCGTCATGAGCACAGTGCAACCGCGGCTGGTGACGGAGTGGTTCCGTCTCCAGCACGGGACCGCCGCGCAGCCCCCTGCCCCCTTAGCACTGCGGCAGAATAGCCGCCGCAGTGAAGGGGTTAAGAAGCAAAAAGTTCACTTTGTCATAAGGGAAACTTTGGATCACTGTGAGGCAGGACACCTTCCTACACTGAATGCAGCACACATAGAAAGGGGAAAAATGAGGAGCAATAAGGTATGTCTGCTCGTGGTGCCTGCTACAATCTGACATATTCCCAGGTTTACAAATCCTCATAAAACTGGGAATGCTTCAGATTCCATGGGTGTTGTGTGGGAACACCCACAGCAGCACCCATGGAATGCCCCTTCCACGCAGTGCTCTATGAAAAAGAGGCACATATTTACAAGGCCATGAAAAGGCCTTGCAAGGGGGTTTTGTGTGGCCTTGTAAATATGCTGCGGCACATTGTGCCATCACAGCGTAAAAAAAATTATGCTCCAGAGGCATAAAAGGGACGCTAGTGGCCTTGTAAATATCAGCAAATTTTGGCCTGACAATATGTATGACAAAGTGTGCCGTTGAAATATGTGCAGTAATACTATTTACTGCACATATTGCAATTAAGCAGGTAACTGATAATAAGAGTCTAAGTATAAAGATAACAACTTACTGCTCTACTTTCTTTCATCCAATTTTAATGATCTTCGGGCCAGATGTAGGAAGCCAAATATCGACCGCAAACGCCAAAATATGCAGAATTTCAGCCTTTTAGATCGCAATTTGGCTCTGAGCAATGTAGGTAAGATTAAACCTACTCGCAAAATAGGGAATAGCACAAATTGCGATTTCTTATTTTGCGATTGCATTTAAGGAATCGTAAATTGCTATTCTTAAATGCAATGTAAGTAGCACAAAAGAAAGTGCACTTTTTATTTATTTTTATTTTTATTTGTTTACATTTATATGGCGCACAGCTACCCAACAAAGGGTTTCCCGGCGCAGCAGATCCCAATGTCTATGCGGTTACAGAAACTAGATGTTAAATAGCCATGTTTTTAAGGCTTTTCTGAATTTGATGTAGCTCGGTTCAGACCGCAATGTATGTGGCATTGAATTCCAAAGTGTAGGTCCTAGGAGTGAAAAGGACTTGCCACCCATGCGTGACAACTTGATCTTTGGGATTTCAAAGTGATTTGCCGTGGAAGACCAAAGAGATCTGGAGGGACGATAGGGGCGCACCAGGTTTTGCAGGTATTTTGGAGTGGTATTGGTGGAAATCCTGTGCATGAAGCATAGGGATTTAGCCTTAAGGAATCGCTAACTGCCACCAACTTCAAGTTGGTGGTTAGCGATTTCCTTTAAAAAAGCACTTTTTTGCTTTTTTAAAAGATGCCATGAGGCACACATTAATGTCCTTAGGGCATGTATGTGCGCCACATGTGCACACATGCACATGTGGCACACATGTGCATGTGCACTTTTGGAACCCTTGCACCCTTGAAATTCCACCCGGAATTTGCAAGTGCCTCTAGGTTACTCGCAAATTGCGGGTGCAAATCCAATTCATTCCTATAGGCCTTTTGGCCCATAGGAATGAATGGGATGGTATTCCTTCATTGCGAATCTCAATATGCGATTCGCAATTAAGGAAAATTAAGGAATCGCAAACATTTTTGCCATTCCTACCTACATTCAATTTAGCAAATTCTTAATAGCGATTCAGTGAAAATCGCTATTAAGGACTCGCTAAATTGAATTCACCTACATCTGGCCCTTCGTCTTTTGTTATCACATTTTTCTGTTTATCTCTAAATTAGTTTACACATTATATTGTCTTGTTTCTTGATGTTAACATTAATGGCATTGCTTGAGCTTACCAGTTATTTCTCTTGAGGAATTGCCTGCTGCTTGTGCCATAGTAACAAAGGCTTGAGCAGAGTTTCTCTGCAACATGTGCTGAGCCCTAAACAGTGTGTGTTTATGAAGTTGGTAAAAGAGCCCCCTTTTCTGAGTTGATAACCCATTTTCTGACATAAATCATGCAGCTTGATTGAATGAATGTGGATTGGGAGAAGCAACCAGACAACTTGGCTAACCAATACATGGCTTTCTTCAAGCTACAGATAGTTTTCTTTGTGCAGTACAAATAGGCAAACACTTTTGCCAATGCTTGTTTCTTTCCGCAAGACTGTAAAATTGTAGATGTCGAATTAGTTGAGCGTGAAGACATATATAAACTCAGATCTGTACCATGCACTAAAAGATTTTTATATTCACATTTGCCTACTCTGTCGCAATTCTGGATGGCTTTACAGCCAGCAGACAGTTCCTGTGATAAAAACAGCACATTTATGAATAAACCAATAAAAAAGCTCTCAACTTTTATATCAGAGCAGATGGGGTGATGTGACTCCATAGACCGGGCCCTGCTGGTGACGTCTTCTGCAACCTGTTCCATATGATCCAATGTCGGCAGCATGCACTTACAACTACATTTGTGGATTACATGGTGTGTGCACTGAGAGAGACATGTCTAGCTGAGCTCTGGTGTCAAGCTGGTGGGTGTTCTCAGAGATGTGCCGAAATAATTCCATCTGGCCATCCTGGGAGGCTCCGGCAACAGGCCCCATGGATGGCAAAGAGACCCTTGATACCTGCACAAGGAGCATGTGTGGCCGGGTGTAGCTCCCTACATGGTCACTAAAAGGTACTGGCGCAGAGAGTGCCGTCATCTCTAAATGTAGGAAAGCTGCAGGGACTGTGTGGGAAGAAGGAAGGCAACTTCTAGAAGGATGAAAGCCAGAAATACCGCCTCTTAGGACTGCTTTACCCCAGTCATTACACACTGAGGGTGCTAGCTACATGCTAGTCTTTTCTCTATTTTTATGTATATTTTAAATGCTCCTCTCTCCCTCCTTCATTCCTGTTTGCTTTCTGTCTGAGACAGGTAAGAGATGCTCTTGTCACTTTCATTTGTATAATTGTTTCTTTTTTAGATGCACTCACCGCAGGAAGAATTCAGTGGTGTTGTGTTTACAGCCCAAGTGTTGGACTGGGGCTGGGCGCATTGTGTGAGCTGTTCACGTGCTGAGACCTTACCCAGCGATTCAGAAAAGGGGGTGGTGATGGACAGAGTTTCTGAATTAAGCAGAATACTCCTACCCAGTCAACAGATCAGGGCTTGATCCATCACTGTTTTTTAGCTCACTGCACCATCCCAGCTCAGAACCTGGCTACATGCAAATTAGTCTGTCCCTGTCCCAGTGCATCATGGGAACAGGGCAAACCAAACTACCAAGCCAATTCTTATACTGGGAAGGAAACAAGTTCCGGGGACCGGTTTCTGGCATTACAGCCATCTTCGGCCCGGCTTGCTTGAATCCTGATGGTGCAATGAGCAAGGGACTCACATCTGAGTATACCCTTCCACGCTTATGGTGAACAAAATGATTCAGAAAAGGGGGTGGTGATGGACAGAGTTTCTGAATTAAGCAGAATACTCCTACCCAGTCAACAGATCAGGGCTTGATCCATCACCGTTTTTTAGCTCACTGCACCATCCCAGCTCAGAACCTGGCTACATGCAAATTAGTCTGTCCCTGTCCCAGTGCATCATGGGAAAAGGGCAAACCAAACTACCAAGCCAATTCTTATACTGAGAAGGAAACAAGCTTCTTGCCCAGCAGCAGCGTCTTTGTAGTTTTCTTGACTGATGAGAGGAGGCACTCCTTTTTCGTAAACAGCCAAGTCGTGTTTCCTTTGAGATTTGGTTGGTAGGAAATGGCCCTAAATAGGAAATTGTGTATTTAGCACTGCTGACTTCCTGTTTCTGTTCCAGGAGTGTGGATATGGAAGGCAATGGGGATTCTTCCTCAACTGCTGGGGGCAGCAGAGCACAGAAAAGAAAACAATGGGCAGACATTGGAAGAGGATGATTTATTTCAGATTTCAAAGACAGACCTCCAGCATGTGACTAACCAGGCGGTAGAGGCTGCATGAATAAACCTCAAACTAAGCAGCAGAAGGGTGACCTGATAATGATCAGGACAAATCCCCAAAAGGAAAATATGTTCGGGAAGTACTTGGATTTGACCCTAAAACAATGGTCAAAGAGGGGTTTATGATCAATAGAGTACCTTTCTGATTGATGATTTTCCATTGCATGATGTCATTAAGGATATAATCGCCAAAGAATGGAGAGATATTTATAAACAAAATATCTCATGATTACTAAACAAGAGGTATTCAATTGAGCACTTTGAAGAGCCGTTTCCATAAATCCCAAAGGTTGATTCCATTTTGACACCTATGGTGTGTTCTCCTAACTTGTCTTTCGAAGAATCCGCTTTGCCGGATCATGTCCACAGAGAAGTTGAATTAGCTTTAAAAAGATCATACGCAGCTTCTAATTTTGGCCTACATGCTAGCACCAACGCCAAGTTTGCATCACAAGATCTGCTAAAGAACTTTGAAAAATCGTTTGATTGTCTCCGGGTAAAGGAAGCTCCAAATCCAAACCTTTGCCCAAATGGAAATCTTGGTACAATTTCCCTAGGATGAGATGTTTGAGAAGTTATGGGCATTTGCATCAGGGGCATCCGTAACTGGGTGTCAATCACGTTGGGCCAAGCCCTGGATTCTGTCAGCTGTGGAAAAGCCCCTGGTACAAAATTTCAGTTTGAGGATCTCAAACTCTTTAGGGAAGAGTTAAATGGCATGGTCCAAAGATCCGCTGAAGAGGGAATGATTTTAAAGCCTTTCAGACGGTTTCACTGTGTGTCTCTTTCGAGGCCGTGCATGAGGTCGAGGCCACATTTAGTAGCAAAGCTCGACCTTAGAGACAAGTCAATCAAGAAGCAAGTCAAAAAGGGCTATTCACTGATTCCTCCTTCAGTTGACATTACAAATGTCAGATCATTGGGTCCAGTCCATAATTCATCAGGGCTTTCAGACTTCCTTTGTCCCCCAGTCACCAGTGAATGTGTTCTGCTCTACACCATTGTCAAAAGACACACAAAAAAAGGAAGCAATGTTCACAGGTGAGGAAAAATTGTTCCTAAAAAGCAATTATACCAGTCTCTTTGAGTCAAGAGAAGTAAGGATTTTATTCAATTCACTTTTTAGTCCTAGTGCTAAATGTTCTTTATTTCGTTACAGATAGCCTCCTGCTGAGAGAGGACCCGAAGATAGTAATAAAATCTGCGGATAAAGGCGGGGCTATTGTCATTCAATGAAAAGAAGCCTATAACAACAAATGTTTGCGCCTCTTGAGTGACGGAAGAAACTACATTATCCTTGAAAAAGACCCCACGGATGACCTAATGAGGGAAATCAGTACCCATGTAGAAGAGGCTGTCTCACATAGCTGGCTTTGCCAGAAGGAGGCTATGTTTCTATGTAATCAACATCCCACGATCCCATTTTTTATACTTTACCAAAAGTTCATAAATCAACAAGTCCCCCACCAGGTTGCACTCTGGTTTCAGGGATTAATTCAGTACTCAAACCTCTATCCAAATGTTGTGATTTTTCTTTCTCCCCAATAGTGCAAAAAATGCCGGCGTATTGGAAGGATACTCGTGAGGTACTTAACCTCATCAAGGAGCTGGAATTCGATCCTAGTAATGAAATGCTGATTGGACTCAATATTGAGTCATTGTATACCAACATCCCCCAGCGAGAGAGACCCTGAGCGTGGGTGAGAATATACTGTTCGCAGAAGAGTAGGATTACCAAACACCCAGAGCTTTCATTCTGGGACTTTTGGAACTAGCTCTCACCAATAACTTTTTTCAATATGGGGATACATTTTACATACAAGTCCAAGGGACATCCATGGGGAGTTCTTTTGCCCCAAGCTTGGCTTGTCTTTATGTCTCGTACTTTGAGGGTGAAAATATCTTCTCAGGAAACAACCCTTTCTTCAACCAAATAAGGGTTTGGAGAAGATATATAGATGATGTGATGATAATCTGGAAGGGGAACAAGTCCATAGCAGAGGACATTTTGACATAGCTATATGAAAGAAACCCCTATCTTTTCTTTAAAGGGACAATGACAACTGACTCTCTCGCATTCCTGGATCTGAACAGCAAGGCAGAGAATGGTGGCCTAGCGAGAATAGAGTTTCATAAACAAACTGATAGGAACAACCTACTTTCATTTAAAAGCTTCCACCCACGCTCCTTAAGGGAGAACATCCCATTTGGACCGGAGAACCCTTATAATTTTCCCCCTGTGACTGGTCACTATGCATGTGGCTACTGTAGAGCTTGTCCACTTACACTGATTGAGAAAAGTGTAGACATTGGCCTACGTGAGCCATGGGAACTGAAGAAGCACACAACGTGTAATTCAGAAAATGTTGTTTGTCTGTTGAAGTGCCCTTGTGGCCTACAATATATGGGTATGACTACCCACGGTATGAAGGTCTGAATACTGGAACATGTGAGTAACATACAGTGTGGTAGATCCAACACAAGACTTATAACCCACTACAAAGAAATGGACCACACAGAATTTTTTCTTTGTATGGACTGTGATGGATAGACAATACATTCCACCAACTATCACTGACACTACAAATTTCCTTAATCTAAGAGAACAGAGATGGGTAAACAGATTAAACAGCAGTAGTCAAGGTTTAAATGACTCTATCCCTTGCTACCAACTACATGGTATAATGAACACCTAAACCAAGAGAAAGAGAGGTCTGATACTTGATACAATCAGGAAGTATAATGACTACATGTGTCTGGAGGGAATGAGAAATAAGGGGTAGAGATCAACGATTATCTGTAGTATGCAATCAATAGATGCTTGCCCCTCATTATGCCAAAAGAGAAGGGATTATTAGGGACAAATGTGAGATTGGATACTACCCCTACCCCCAAAAATAAATCCTGGCCATATCAGAGGGGCAAACACAGTAGTAAAGAGTCCCCTATTAATTTTGAAATAGATCTGTCTTTGAAAAATATCCCCAGGAAATAGGGATCTCAATATGGCTGCTATAAACTTACACATCTAGAAGTAGCCACAAAGTATAACCATTGCGGGAAATCCAATATGGCTTCCACAATTCTCAGCAATTTCCCAGGCGTATGATAGTCTACTTGTCTGCCTATGTAATGCCCGGATCCGGATATGATCATAAGACTGAGGGGAAACAGGCTAAAAGGAAATTCCAGCAGGAACGCTTTATCATCGGAGGACCTGAGAGGGGGAGATAAGAAGAATGCCGGTCTTTGACGAAGTAGGCTGGGAAGGAGGGTGGTGCCGTGTTGCATCTCTCAGCAGTATGGGGATAAAGGGGATAAGATTGAAAAAGTAATCTCCCATTGGTGCCAATAACATTACTTTACCTTCATGCTCTAAATGACAGGGAGTACGGGATGGGACCTCCCAAATTCAAACCTTACCCGTGTAATGAGCAAGCACAATAAGAAGGACTCACCGGATTAGAAAATAAACTTCACCTGCTATTTAAAGTAGAGACGAATGGGGCTACTCTAGTGAGAGACAAAGATCCTAATTGAGAATGGTTGCTAAATCCTATTTGGATCTAAAATGTGAGTTTGACTTGTGCTTCTTTATATAGAGTGTGACAATAAGGTGGCGTTCTCACAATGATCCCGGGTTGATAGAATTACTCATGAATTCTGGTAAGATGTTTTGTGTCACACGCTCTAGTGTTGATTTTTTCCTTTTTCCCTTTAATATAATGGGATCAAGAGGATAAAGAAACATTCTAAAAGGTATTTACAACATTGTTGTAAATACTGTATTGTTTGCCTTTGCCTCAAGTTGTAAAGTGCTCTGATATCCTTCGGGATCAAGTTTGCGCTATATAAAACCTTTTAAATAAAATAAAATAAAATTGAATTAAAGTGTCCACAGAATTTCACAGGTATCCTAGTACTTGTAATAGCATGACTACTCTTGTTTTTATGAGTGAGATACGAGGCAAAACACAGAGGTGCATTTGAGATGGGAAAACTGAAACTATCTGATGATGTTTTTTGGAAAGGAGCGAACAAGACTTTTTTTTAATGTTTTGTCTCCTTTACAGAAAACAAATATTCTATGTATAAAGGCGCGTCTTATATTTTGTATGTATATATATATATATATATATATATATATATATATATATATATATATATATATATATATATATATATATATATATATATATATATATACATATATATATAAATATTTATTATATAAAAAGTTAGCTTTTTCACACAGACCAACTTTTTGATCAGGACCATACTATCTAAGGGATCTACACCCTGAAAATGGCCTTTTTTACCCATGAGGGCTAGAGTGGAAGGCCGAAACATGTTGGTACTTGCAGTAGGGATTTAGGGGCATTTACCCCTGCTTTATATCCCCAGATTGCATTACTTTTAACCCTCTCAAGGGGAATCAAGAATAAAGGTATTGCAAAGGTATCTCCTTAGACTGTTGTATTCCCTTGCTTTTCTGGACTAGAGATCCCTTCTTTAGGGAATACTCTACCCACTCATGAACTTTCTTTTCTTTACTTTTCTCCCTCACCCTAAAAAACACAGTGCTCCGTCCAGTGCATTGGTGTGGGTCTGGACGTCTGCAGCGGCCCTATGCTGAAGCATGCCACTGCATAGTGGGTGAGGACAGTATTATAAAATCTTTTGATTTTCCTCCTTCGTCTTTTTCTCACTAATTAACTATTCCCACGTAGTGGAGAAGGCAGGAGCAAAATAACTTTTCAATCTAAATTGGGTTAACATCCCTGACCCTGTTTTTATCAGTCCTTCTCTTTTCTGTGAGTTTAGACATGTTCCCACTACCTCATAATGTGTCTATAGCTGCATTTATTTCGGTCCCTCTTAAAAATAAAATCTTTGCTACCTTTATGTTTGTGCAAAGCTGACATTTTCCCATAATTATGAAATGTTGCAAGACCTAAGATTTATCCACTTCATACACTACTTCTTGTAATTCACATTAAACACCCCCCCCCCAATCTAGAAATCTAGGCTGAATAAATGGGAGGTAAGAGATGTGCTTATAATAAGGAGGGAAGTCAGAAGGGCCTGAAGGGCTGTGACAGGGCCAGTCGTCTCTAGTCAGGAGCATGTGAGTGTCTCTGCTCCAGTTCTGCAAGGCCTCTGTGGTGGCAGGATGTTGGTAAATTTACATACTTTTTTTTTGCAATCCAGTCCAAGGCTGCCCATCTCAGCTTCCTTTAAAGTGTCGACACTGTCGTAGCTCCTTAATTGGACCAGTGGCCCGTCCTTCGGGGTTAACCAGCCGATTAAAGTTTAATACATTTCGAGCTCCCAATCTCAGTGTAAATTTAAAGTACAGAAAATCCCCAGTCCAGTAAAGGGCTGATTAATTGGCCTTTCCCAGAACTACAGATTTCACTTAAATGTCAGAAGAACAATTTGCCGCTAGTCGTGGAGAATGACGCTTTACTAATGGCACAAGAAATAGTGTTTGTCTGGTCCCTGTCTTTAGCAAATGTCAGCAGGAGAGAGAGAGGAGCAGAGGGTGCATTCTCTCTGTGGCGAGAGGTGTTCTTCTGATGACCTCCCATGCACACTTCACATGTGGTACTGATGGAGCTGGGATTCGCATGTAAAGCGCCCTGCTCGTATGCAAAACCCTTGTCTAAACTGCATAATAATATTAACATCATTGTTCGTCATTCATAAAGTGTTTTTCCCAACACGCGGGTGTCCCCAGGATGCTTGCTTGTTTGTCTTTTCTCGTACTAAACGAAGCTTGCACTAAAAACGGCTGCTTCGCCGAAATTCAGTCTGCGCATGCGTCGGTCATACCCATGTGATGTGACGCACTCGCATTCTGGAGGGATTCTGTGCTCATGCGCACTGTTGCAAACATGGCCGTTTGTCTCTCACCACGCTCTCCGCTTGCTACTGCTGCTTTAGCCTATCTGTCTTTTCGCACTAAACCATAATGCTATAGTCATTATAAAGTAAGGGTTGGTTAGAATTTTATCATGGTATACAGTGTGATCATTTTATATGTGATTTTAATTTGTTCTCGCTTACTTTTCATGTACCACGTCTTTGTGGGCTGGGGCATTCATGAGCGACGCCATGATGAGGCTCCTCTGAACCCTGTCAGGTGACCGGGGAAAGTCCTAACTGCGCAGAAGCTAAAACTAGCCAGCTGGCTCCTGAAGCCCGATGCGCCTGGGAACCCATCCCGAAGATGCAAGATTGCACCTTGAACTGTCATACACTGTTGCTATATGCTGTGCTCTTGTATTGTATTCTGTATTCCTATGCCTGGGAACGTGAACCCGGGGGGCAGGTGTGCAAAATTGAATAATTATGATGGGAACAGTGAATTCTAGGAGGTGGTAATGACCGCACCACCTCTCCTGACCAATCATAATGTAGGAAACTGTCACTTGCAACATTAGTGGGTGGTCTGAGGGACCCCAAAACAGTATAACTGCCCTAGTTTAGCTTAGGAAAATTGTCCGACTTGTCCGAGTAGCAGACCTGTCACTGACCCTACGAACTCTATAGGTGCTCAATCTGAAGTGCTGCGGAGCACTCTGTCCATACTTTCCACAAACTCCTAAGGGGTGGAAATAATCCTAAGTGCTGGCGAAGCACTTTGCTGGGAAATTCGAAAACCCAAATCGGGGTTACTGGCGGATTACTTGCAGAGAGGGGTAACGCTGGTGTTGCTTCTGAAGCTGTGGGTGTTGGTCGTACCTTGGTGAGCCCAGTCCTGATCCCAAATCCTGAGGGGTATCCTGTCCTTACTATCCGTGAGCTGTACCTGCTCGCATTCTGGCATTCCTTCCTGAGGGTCCTTGTCCCCGTCCTTCCAACTGACCCGTGGCCAGGGTTAGTCTTCTCTCAGACCTAGGTAAATATCAACCTGTGGGTTTGCGTCTCTCTCTCCCTCTTTCTCGTCTTCACTCTCTACTTTCTAAATAAAGCACTCTTGCCGAGATATTGCTCTATCACATTGAGAACAAGTTATATGCAATTGTTTATTAGAATTGTTCCACTTCTCTCCCTACCTTTAGAGAATCGCCAATTGTTATATTGTATTAGTATGTTCCAATTTTTCCCTTCCTTTTAGTCGATTGCAGTGATCTTAGCAGGAATAGCCTAGTACACATAGGTTAAGTACATGTTCTAGGTCCCATCCATGTCCTATTGTTTCTAGTATAAAGTTGCAGTGACTAGTTTGTTCTAAAAATCCTACCTCTAGTCTTCCCATATACACCAATGGTCTTAGCACTTATCTATAGCTACTTTATGGTTTTGATTTTGATGTTAGATGCATTATTCTGCCTATCACTTATTGCCTTGTCATATTCTCTTTGAACTTTATATAAAACTTTAAACATCCTCAGGTGTCTGTGGTCATTTTACAGAAATTGTGGATAAGTATTGTACTAATTATAAAGAGTATTTGATCTCAGGCCTGTCTGCTATTTCCCTGTTAGCTCCAGATCTGTCATATGAATTGTGCCTGTGGTAAGTCAGGTGCATGGTAAGCAGAGGTGAAACCAAACCGTAATTACTCATAGCAGCGTGCAGGAGGAGAAATCCTCACCCGGTTCACCCAAATTAATTAGTGTGGTAGTAAAGGTTTGCACGCCAAGGGCCCAGTGCGTGTAAAGAATTGGTAACTCAGGTGACCCGGGAGAACTGCACGCTCTATCAGTAATTTTCTGGTAGCCAGAGGATGGTTTGGACTAGTTAGATTAGGTAGACAGGATAGTTCATAAACAAACCGTGAATATAAAACGTGCTGCTGATTTTCTACTGTATTTTGTCAAATTTTTGAAATGTTTTAAAGACTTATATGTAAATGTATATGATTTTTGCATTGCTGCTATAAATGTTATATTAACCAGTGTTTGTGAATGTTCAGTGTAGTCCGAATCCCCGGGGAAGTATTTAGCTAACGGTGAGCAGAATCCGGTTAGCTGTTGAAGTCACTAAGTTCGAGGTATTAGTGCAGGGTTAAGGATAACTGGAAGCACTAATTAGGACCTTTGTTTCTGGAGTGAATGATAGCTACGAGTCCTTTATAAAACTTTCATTGCGATATCACCTAGTAAGGGTCGCATACGGAAGGAGTAGTAGGGTCTCTGAGGCTTGTCTGGTAAGTAAAATAGTTCGCTGGTGAAATCCTGGCTCAGTACATATCCCCGACTAAGGTGGATGAGTCAGAAGAATAACGGGTTCTATGTTACTAGAGTGAAGGGACAGGCAAAGAAGTCTATCCAGAGTGAATGAAAAGTAGACAGAAGTGGTTTACTAGTAGCGAAAGAAAAGTCTTTTCTCTCTTTAGAACACTCAGACATAGTGGCAAACGTTGTGTGTTGTTGACTAAAACGTGCACTCGCACTTTAGAGAGAGTAAAAAGTTTCCGTTACCTTGTAAAGGAGGGAGTCAGTCGGAGAGCTGCTCTGACGTCACTCCGTGCCGCGCTGGTATTGGTCAAAACAGCGGGTGGGTAGTGGAGCTGAATTTGTAAAGGAGGGGTGAGTGCCCAAGCGTGAGACTCAGTCTTGCGAAAAGGCCGCGCACCCATTGGTTAACAGTATTTGTATTCTCTGACCTGATTGGGTAGTGCGAAATAAAAGTCGCGCTAGCATTGGAAGCACAAAGGTAAACAAAATTAATCAAGCCGAGTTAGAAGCGAGTCTGGAGAGTTGCATGTGGTATCCAGATTTCATACCGAACCCAAAGTACCTAGGATTTCATACGGATCAGCTTAGACGAGGTAGACCGCACATGATGTATGGAGTAAAAAGGAAACTGTCCTTCTCTGATAAAATAAAGAATTTTTTCAAAACTGACAAGCCCATTAGAACGAGGGAAGGCGTGCTCATTCCCCCACCAAATACCCCTGCTTCTTTCATGTTGTTTGATAAAGGGTATCACACTTGTGTCTGGTTAGAAAATTGGGCAAAGTATACTGCCGAGGACGGAGTCCTAGCATTCCCTGTTGAAGGTACATTTAATGGTCGGATCCTGTTTAACTTAAGGACCCGCATGAATGAATTACACCCTAGACCTAGGTTGACCCAGTACGAAGCTCTGGAGGAATGGGAGATTGAGGCTGCAGAGCGAGATAAACCCCGGATGGATAAGGGAGTGAGTAAATGGTATCCGAGGCTTCAAACGCAGACCAAAGAGCAGAAAATGAAACAGTGGAGGCAATCTATGTTGACTGAAGGATTGTTTCCCATGATGGGGGTATCAGAAGAAAAGAGAGGAAAATGTAAAGAAAAAACCCATCACCTAGTACCTATGGGGGACTTAGAAGATGAGCACCTGGAAGATTTGTTAATGAAAAATCCACCTCCCTATGTTGCAGAGTCAGAGCCTGTGCATTCCCGAAATCCCTTTTCAAATTATCCCCGATGTAGGAGGGACAGTGATACGGATGGAACAGGTACAGACAGTAAACCCAGTGAAAGGGATGGGTTTTGCAGACCTAAATCCACGGTCCCGAATTATCAGCCATTCGGAGAAGGTCCACCTCGATTGGTCACTCCGACTGCTCCGAATATTTATCCGTCCTTAGTACCTCAGGTATTGCATGACAATTCTGCCGAAAAGGTATTAGGGGAAAAAGAGAGAGAGGCCCTGGCTAAACAGCGAGAGGACTTAGTTCGAACCATTGCCCAGATACATCCCCATCCTGATTCCCTGACTATTCCAGTGACTATTGGCCCAGCTATTCCACTGTATAGAAATGACCTGACTAATCTCCATCCTCCTGTTATCACCCCAATGCCGCCTACTCCTAGCATCCCGTCTCCGAGGAAGGAGATATTCATAGATGAGGATCAAGAGAGTGAGTGTGAATCTGTGGTTCTGATGGATCTGCCTATTAGAGAATCTAGGATTAGTATAGCAGGGGCAAGAAGTCAGCCTAGACCAAAAGAGGTGTTGATTGAAAGTGCAACTGGGGCTAGGAGTGCCACCTTAGTTTCCCCAGAAGAATTGGACAAATGGACAAAAGAGCTGGAGAAGGAGACCACTCCCCAACCCAGAGCATTGGAAATATATAAATTAAGAATAGAAATAGAAGAAATGATGGCTGGGAACGTAGGAGTTGAGCGCCTAAACTCGTATAATGAAGAAGAGTTACTGTTTATCAGTAAAAGTCTTACCCGGAGTGCTAGGTTGCTCCATGAAAAGATAATGGATACAGCAACAGAAATGGGAATTGATGTTAGTCGCTCCAAAATTCTTCAGAAACCCTACAGAGTGGATTTTTCAGACAAGGATTTAGAAAGCCTGAATGTGATGGGAAAACAGATCCAAGTAAAAGAATTGTTGAAACTCCTGCAGAAGTGGGGCGAGGTGGGGAAATGGAGAACCAGGTGGGCAAAGAAAAAGGAAAGCAGCAGGGCTGGGTCACTGACTTCAGAATTCGTATTAAAGGAAGTAACACCAACAGAAAAATTGTGCCCCATGAGAGAGGTCCCGGGAGGAAAATATGTCCATGTCCCTTGGTCCAGACAGGACATTGTGTCATTTACAAACGACTTCCCGAAATTACGTGAGAAGCCAGTTGACTGGTACAGGCAGGTAGAATGCTTCATAAAAGTTCAGAAGTGTCTGCTGAAAGACCTGGATGGGTTTTTCGACATTGTGGTCCCTGTAGATCTGTGGACGGAATGTAAAATAGAAATTGATTGGCCTAATGATGAATATCCCAGAGATGAGAAAACGGGAGCCCCTTCACCTGATGTAATGAGGAAATATGACCAGGTCATACAGTACCTTAAGAAAAAGGTGCCAGCAAAGGAGACAGATTGGACCCGAATAGATAGAACCACCCAGGAACGTGATGAAACGGTGCATTCATTTTATGAAAGGTTACTGCAGGTATTTAAAACTTACAGTGGTATCGATAATGTAGACATGAAGGACATGACCCATTTCAGTTATAGATTTGTGCTAGGATTAAGGCCTGAAATCTCACAATGGATTCGAGATAACAAAATCAGTTGGCAGGGAAAGCCCATAGATGATGTCCTGAAATATGCAAAATACTGCGAAGATGAAATCGAAAATAAAAAGAAAGCCCTCAAGGAGAAAGTTATGTGGGCACAGGTGAAATTAGCTGAACAGCAAGAAAAACAGTTAAGTAAATTGACTTCTGATAATGATATTCAGAAAGCCACTACTGGGGGGGGAGGAAAGCCCAGACCTAAAATGAGTCGGGAAGAAGCCATGAAAAAGTTTCCGTGCCATGGGTGCGGCCAGATAGGGCATTGGCGAGACGAGTGTCCACACCTACAGGCTGGTAATGCCCCTGTAAATGGTTTAAATCCACAGGTACCGAAAGAGGGGACGAGAAAGAACCAGCAACAGGTAAAATTACCTCCAGTACCTCGCGCTCCAAGACAGAATTTTAAGAATCAGGGTCAGCAGAATGAAAGGGCAGAAGTATGGGAAGTCGAGAGTGAAAGAAACGCAGTCATTCCACAGTATTTGTTAAATGATACCTTCCTCTGTGAAGATCAAGATTGACGGGGCCTGAGAGGGGAGGATGAGGAGTGCGTGCTTGGCGCCTCCTTACCGGTAGACCAGACGGGACCATACATTGAAGGAAAGGTTGAAGGAAAAGACGTCACCTTTCTGTTGGACACTGGTGCTACCAGATCTACTGTAAGAACAGTGGATGTTCCTAACCTACCCCTCTCGGGAGAAGCGATCCAAGTAGTGGGTGTCTCCAATCAGATAATAAGTACTCCAGTAACTGAACCAATGGAAATTTCTATAGGAAAATTTAAAGAAATGCACAGATTTGTGGTCTGTGATTCCAGTCCTGTGAACCTGCTAGGACGTGATTTGTTGTGCAAGATGAATTGTACCATTTATTGCACACCAAAGGGCGTCGAAGTTCAGACCCCAGATGAAGATGGTTTGTACAAGCTGATGTTAGTCAGACAAGATTCTGATATTAAGCCTTTGACAGTTGAGGATTTACCTGAAGAGCTCCAAGTAAGAGTAGTTCCAGAAGTATGGGATTTCACAGGAGAAGATGTAGGCTTAATGGCAAATGTGGACCCCGTTAAAATAGCAATAAAAACTAATGCAATGTACCCAAAAACCAGACAGTACAAAATGAGTGCAGAGGTAAAAGCAGGAGTAGCGACTGAGATTACCAGGCTGCTCGAAGCCGAAATAATAGAGGAAGTGCTGAGCAGTCCCTGTAATTCGCCAATCATTGGGATCAAAAAGCCTAGTGGAAAGTACCGGGTGGTGCAAGATTTGCGCAAGGTAAACCAAATTGTTGTGCCTTGCTGTCCTATTGTGCCCAACCCTGCCGTGATTCTATATCAAATTCCCTGGAATGCAGAATGGTTCACTGTCATTGACCTGTGCCACGCATTCTTTTCCATCCCATTACATCCAGAAAGCAAATTCCTTTTCAGTTTTGAATTTGACAGCCATATCTATGTCTGGAATCGTGTCCCCCAGGGGTACACCGAAAGTCCATCGATTTTCAACCAGATACTGAAAAAGTGCCTTGAATCCCTAGTGCTGCCAAGAGAGTCTGTTTTGGTACAGTACATAGATGACCTGTTAGTGGCATCTAAAATCCAGACTGACTGTGTCACTGACACCATTGCCTTGCTGAATCACTTAGGAAAAGGAGGACATAAAGTGTCACCTGACAAGTTGCAATTTTGTAAAAACTCCGTGAAGTATCTGGGGCACCAGATAGAAAAAGGAATCAGGAAAGTTACTACAGAAAGAATAAAAATAATTAAAGTAATGGAACTGCCCAGAACTCAGAAAGAGGTGAGAATGTTCTTGGGAGTCGTGGGTTACTGCAGACAATGGATTGTAGGATTTGCGGCTCTAGCCAGACCCCTGATAAATATGACGAAGAAAGGAGTAGAAGACCCCGTCCATTGGGACAGTGAAAGCATGAATGCTTGGGTAACTTTGAGAAACTGTCTATGTACCGCTCCTGCATTGGGTATGCCTGAATACACTAAGCCCTTTGAGCTGTTCTGTGACACGAGAGAGAATTGTGCTCTTTCAGTCCTGACCCAGGAGCACGGATTAGTTAGAAGACCAGTAGCCTATTTTTCGGCCACCCTAGATCCGGTGGCTGCTGGATTACCTGGATGCTTGAAGGCCGTTGCTGCTACTTGTGTCAGTCTGGAACAGAGTGAGAACATTGTCATGGGACATCACGTCACTGTATATGTTCCTCACTCTGTTGTCATCCTACTGACTAGAACTAAGACCCAGTACCTCACACCTAGTCGGCTGACTAAGTATGAGAGAATTTTGATTGGTGCTGAAAATGTAACTATTTCCCGGTGCAATGTCCTAAACCCTGCGACACTGTTACCTATCCCTCTGGATGTAGAAGCTGAAGAGGAAGGGGAACATAATTGCATCGATCTAACTGAATTTAGCACAAAACCCCGTCCAGACATCCGTGAAATAGCGCTACTTGATGGGGATAAAACAATGTTCGTGGATGGCTCGTGTTTGAGACATGAGAGTGGGAGTCTGAGTGCTGCCTATGCTGTGGTTACACTGACAGGAACTATAGAAGCATCTTACATGCGCGAGGTGAAATCTGCACAAGTGGCGGAGCTCATCGCGTTAACCAGAGCTTGTAAGAGGGGTAAGAACAAGAGAATAACTGTTTACACAGACAGTCAGTATTGTTTCGGGGTCGTTCATGACTTCGGCCAGTTGTGGCTACAAAGAGAATTCATGACTTCCTCAGGCACACCTATCAGAAATGGGAAGGTGGTGCATGACTTACTGGAAGCGATCCAATTACCCAAAGAATTGGCTGTGGTCAAGTGTGCGGCTCACAAATCTGGAAATGATGATGTGACTGCCGGTAATAGGTACGCTGACTAAATTGCACAGTTTTGTGCCCGACACCATATGTCCCTACAAATTGCACTGTGGGATGGAACCAGCTGCCAACTTATGTTGTTTGAGAATGTGTCAACGTGGGAAGAATTAAAAGAGTTGCAACAGGCCACAGACAGGAAAGAAAAAGGAAGGTGGGCAGAAAATGGATGCAAACTGAGAGATGATGGTGTGGTGATAAACTCGACTGGGGTGCCTGTACTGCCTGATAGCTTGGTCGACCCCATGATCAGAATGATACATGAGCCAACACATATGGGAAGAGACGCAATGTGTCGGGTGTTTGACAAAGTGTTCTGTAATTCAAAGTTCAGGAACCAGGCGGAAAGGTTTTGCCAGAGGTGCCTAGTGTGTCAGCAATTCAATGCAGGAAAGAGGACTGTAGTGGAGCAGAGTACTATTGGAAAGGCAGTAGGTCCCTTCGTTAGAATGCAGGCAGACTTCATAACCATGCCCAAATGCAAAGGATATAGATATATCTTAGTCATAGTTTGTCTATTCTCCAGGTGGGTGGAAGCATATCCAGCTAAGAAAAATGATGCTCTCACCACAGCCAAGGTATTGCTCAGGGAGTTGATACCTAGGTACGGAATTCCAGAGACAATCGAAACGGACCAAGGTGGGCATTTTGCCAACGATGTCTTAGAAGAACTCTGTAAAGCATTCAAAATGAAGCAAAGATTACACTGTGCCTACCATCCAGAGGCTTCTGGGGTAGTGGAACAAATAAATGGCACCCTGAAGTCCAGATTGGGAAAAATGTGTGATTCCACAAAGATGAACTGGATAGAGGCTTTACCCCTTGTGCTGATGAGTTTGAGAAGTATCCCGAACAGAAAAACTGGCCTGAGTCCCCATGAAGTGTTGATGGGAAGAGTGATGCGACAGGCATGGGTACCCGGACACAAACTGCTAAGCATTTCTGATGATATGGTATTAGAGTACTGCAAGCAGTTGGGTGACCAAGTGCGTTCTCTCTCTCAGCAGATTGGAGAGACAGAAGACGAATGGCCAAAGACTCCAGCGCATAAACTGCAACCAGGAGATTGGGTGGCGTTAAAGAAACACACCCGGAGCAGTTGCCTGAAGCCAAGGTGGGGAAAGCCACGACAAGTGATCCTCGTCACTACTACTGCTGTAAAGTGTGCTGGTGTACCGAAGTGGATCCACGCCAGCCACACAAAGCGGGTATCTGGAGAAAACGCGACTGGAGCTGAAGGCAGCGCAGCTGAAGAGGCTTCCGAGGAAGAGAGTCCGGAGCTAGCTGACATAGAACTGCCGAGCACAAGTCGAGACGTTGGATGGTACCCCGCCGACGACCAGGTTCATGATCCAATACGAACCAGGAAATATTCTTACTTAGACAGTGAGTGGGATAGTCCAGGTGAGTTAGAAATAGAGGAAGAAGGTCAGGTCAACGAAAGTCACAACACACCTGATCAGGACGTAGGCCAAGTAGGGTCAGATCAAGACATCGAAACTCCTCCTGAAACTCCTGAAATTGGAAAGGGACAGTTAGAAATTAGAGCTGACGTTCATGCAGAAGAAAGCGAAGAGATCGAAGAGCATGAACAGGAACAGATAGAACTAGATCAAAGTGCTCAGACAACGGAAACAACAGTAACCAGAAACAAAAAGCAAGTGCGATTTGAATCTGAGCAGGGACAGATTAGGGACCAGGCAGAAGAAATAGATGAAAGACCTGGAACTAGTCAGACAGGCAGGGAAACAGAGGTGCCACATCAAAAAGTAAAAAGAGTGCACGAAGAAGGCCAAGTTTCCTCAACGACTGGGAGGCACGGAGGCAGAAGTGCACCCAGATACGTCAAGAGATTGAGGCTCAGATTAAAGACAGTCGAAGAAAACCTGAAAGACCGAAAGAGGGCTGAAAGTGAACGAAAGGCAGCCCAAGGCAAATCGCTAAGAAAGAGCGACAGAATAAAGAAACAGAACCGACTGTATCGGAGCCCGGAGTGGACTTACTTTGTGTTGGAAGAAATAGACGAACCACATCACAGTGGCAACAGTGACGACGAGTCCATTGCTGATCGGAGTTCGGACGAAGACCCTCCTTGAGAGAGCCCCGAAGTGAGCCTTTGGTGCAAAGAAACGAAGAGGGGTAGCAAAAGCCACCTGTAAGCTAAATATGTCTGATCCGAATGTCTCTGGGAGATCCCGGTGTGGGTGTCTTAAAACCTGTTGTAAAATATGCTTGTGTAGTATAGCAATGCTAATAGTCATGTGGATAGGACTAACAGTTTTTTTACCTTTTATGATAAGTAGAAATCCTAACTTGTCCCCTACTGAACCAGAAGC
This sequence comes from Lissotriton vulgaris, assembly GCF_964263255.1. Taxonomy (NCBI): domain Eukaryota; kingdom Metazoa; phylum Chordata; class Amphibia; order Caudata; family Salamandridae; genus Lissotriton; species Lissotriton vulgaris. The sequence continues at coordinate 20,227,290 of NC_141699.1, read as the reverse complement.
CGTAGACGTAGGGGCTGTACAGACTGCAGAAACACCACGAAGTTTAGAAAGACGCGACAAACGAGTAGGACTGACACACACACGACCAAAATTAGAAACATCAGATGAGGATGGACTACATTTTCACAAAATGAGAAACAGGACGCATCTAAATGTTTTTGCTAACTTGTTAGTGCATTACGTAGAAGCTATGGAAATAGAGGACTGTTATGTCTGCATGAAGCTGCCAACTTCAGTGGCTGAAGGTGTGACATACCACCATCTACCTTTAACGTACGGAATCTCCTGTAGTATACTAGCTAGCTTGTTCTATAGAAGCACCTTGCAGTACTATTATTCAAATGATGACGTAGTATTTTCTGAACTTCCTATTAGAGGACACTTGAACCGTGTACATACTACAAGTGACGTGACCCGCTATATGGGATAATATTTCCTGACTATAGGTAACATAGATTTAGATAAAGCAAGAGAAGATAATCTGACCTGTTCTCTGCAAGAGCAGGAAAAGATGTTTATAAAGATGGCAGACAGAAGGAGAGAAAAGTTTCAGAAAAAGGCAAATGACGAAAAGGATAGAGTCCCCAGGTGGGCTGAGCACTTGGATAACACCTCGCAAAGCGAAGCTAGTCCTGCCTTGTTGCTGGATTTTGAACGAAAAGGGAAACTTTGTATCCATAGGGAGAAGACAGAGTACTATAACAATGTATTCATCGGTTCCAGCGAGTGTGAACATAATTACAAGGTAATTGGAGGTTGGGGTTTCAAAAATGGGTCAGAACCTGTGTTTCCCGGAATATATTATATATGTGGGAACAAGGCTTATTTCAAATTGCCGGATCACTGGTATGGAAGCTGCTATTTTGGCATTGTTTTCCCGAAAATATACCATGTGAATAACGCAGCTGGAAGCGATGAAGAAACTAATGGCTTAGTGCGTAGTAGACGTTAAAGTGTAGGTGAAATTATAGGTGATATTTTTAGTGCACTGATACCTGGAATGGGGGTAGTTCTGAACACTCATAGAATCTGCAAATTGTCTACAGTAGTGGACCGGTTATCAACGGACACTGCTGCTGAATTCCTGCTGGTCAATACTGAAATGGTTGCGATCAGATCAATGGTTTTACAAAACCGTCTTGCCCTTGACACCCTATTAGCAAAAGAGGGCGGAGTCTGTAGAATGCTGAAGGCGCAACATTGTTGCACTTACATTCCTGATAAAAGTATCGAATTAAAACAATATGTGAAGAACATAACTAATTTGGAAAGGGAACTCAAACCATTGGAGGTTGACAGTGCCTGGACGAGACTGACTGGAGGTCTCTCCTCTATAGGTAGTTGGTTTACTAACCTAGGTAGAAATCTTTTGTGGAAAATACTGATGCCAATAGTTGTAATAGGTGTAATTGTATTGATCATTTTTATCTGCTGCAAATGCCAAAGGTGCAAAAAGAAATATACAGTAAATCAGAGGGGGGTGAAAAGAAACATTGATGAATTAGAACTAGAAGAGCTAAAGAGTGCAATTTACAAAAAGGCGAAAAATCACCACTCACATAGGGAAGCTGAAAGAAAACTAAACAATAAGTTTATTGAAATTGAAATGAACGATGTGGATGAATGAGAAAAGTTGGCATCTGTTTCCTTCTATGTGGTGATGATAGTAAATATCATCAAAGAGGGGATTGATGGAGCTGGGATTCGCATGTAAAGCGCCCTGCTCGTATGCAAAACCCTTGTCTAAACTGCATAATATATTAACATCATTGTTCGTCATTCATAAAGTGTTTTTCCCAACACGCGGGTGTCCCCAGGATGCTTGCTTGTTTGTCTTTTCTCGTACTAAACGAAGCTTGCACTAAAAACGGCTGCTTCGCCGAAATTCAGTCTGCGCATGCGTCGGTCATACCCATGTGATGTGACGCACTCGCATTCTGGAGGGATTCTGTGCTCATGCGCACTGTTGCAAACATGGCCGTTTGTCTCTCACCACGCTCTCCGCTTGCTACTGCTGCTTTAGCCTATCTGTCTTTTCGCACTAAACCATAATGCTATAGTCATTATAAAGTAAGGGTTGGTTAGAATTTTATCATGGTATACAGTGTGATCATTTTATATGTGATTTTAATTTGTTCTCGCTTACTTTTCATGTACCGCGTCTTTGTGGGCTGGGGCATACATGAGCGACGCCATGATGAGGCTCCTCTGAACCCTGTCAGGTGACCGGGGAAAGTCCTAACTGCGCAGAAGCTAAAACTAGCCAGCTGGCTCCTGAAGCCCGATGCGCCTGGGAACCCATCCCGAAGATGCAAGATTGCACCTTGAACTGTCATACACTGTTGCTATATGCTGTGCTCTTGTATTGTATTCTGTATTCCTATGCCTGGGAACGTGAACCCGGGGGGCGGGTGTGCAAAATTGAATAATTATGATGGGAACAGTGAATTCTAGGAGGTGGTAATGACCGCACCACCTCTCCTGACCAATCATAATGTAGGAAACTGTCACTTGCAACATTATTGGGTGGTCTGAGGGACCCCAAAACAGTATAACTGCCCTAGTTTAGCTTAGGAAAATTGTCCGACTTGTCCGAGTAGCAGACCTGTCACTGACCCTACGAACTCTATAGGTGCTCAATCTGAAGTGCTGCGGAGCACTCTGTCCATACTTTCCACAAACTCCTAAGGGGTGGAAATAATCCTAAGTGCTGGCGAAGCACTTTGCTGGGAAATTCGAAAACCCAAATCGGGGTTACTGGCGGATTACTTGCAGAGAGGGGTAACGCTGGCGTTGCTTCTGAAGCTGTGGGTGTTGGTCGTACCTTGGTGAGCCCAGTCCTGATCCCAAATCCTGAGGGGTATCCTGTCCTTACTATCCGTGAGCTGTACCTGCTCGCATTCTGGCATTCCTTCCTGAGGGTCCTTGTCCCCGTCCTTCCAACTGACCCGTGGCCAGGGTTAGTCTTCTCTCAGACCTAGGTAAATATCAACCTGTGGGTTTGCGTCTCTCTCTCCCTCTTTCTCGTCTTCACTCTCTACTTTCTAAATAAAGCACTCTTGCCGAGATATTGCTCTATCACATTGAGAACAAGTTATATGCAATTGTTTATTAGAATTGTTCCACTTCTCTCCCTACCTTTAGAGAATCGCCAATTGTTATATTGTATTAGTATGTTCCAATTTTTCCCTTCCTTTTAGTCGATTGCAGTGATCTTAGCAGGAATAGCCTAGTACACATAGGTTAAGTACATGTTCTAGGTCCCATCCATGTCCTATTGTTTCTAGTATAAAGTTGCAGTGACTAGTTTGTTCTAAAAATCCTACCTCTAGTCTTCCCATATACACCAATGGTCTTAGCACTTATCTATAGCTACTTTATGGTTTTGATTTTGATGTTAGATGCATTATTCTGCCTATCACTTATTGCCTTGTCATATTCTCTTTGAACTTTATATAAAACTTTAAACATCCTCAGGTGTCTGTGATCATTTTACAGAAATTGTGGATAAGTATTGTACTAATTATGAAGAGTATTTGATCTCAGGCCTGTCTGCTATTTCCCTGTTAGCTCCAGATCTGTCATATGAATTGTGCCTGTGGTAAGTCAGGTGCATGGTAAGCAGAGGTGAAACCAAACCTTAATTACTCATAGCAGCGTGCAGGAGGAGAAATCCTCACCCGGTTCACCCAAATTAATTAGTGTGGTAGTAAAGGTTTGCACGCCAAGGGCCCAGTGCGTGTAAAGAATTGGTAACTCAGGTGACCCGGGAGAACTGCGCGCTCTATCAGTACCCCACTGAGGTCTAACAGTGAGAATATTCTCACATGTACCTGTAATAGTGACCACACCCCCTGAGATCAGTTCTGGAGTGTGCCTATTGGGCATTGGAGGAAAAGGCGTCCTCGTTCCCCTCAGGACAGACTGACCTCCATCCCTGTGTCCGCGGGAGTATTTGTTCCAAAGTGTCTGGAGCCATATGAACACACGGCCCAGATCCTTTAGCTGGGAGATCTATCCTGTAATCAATGGCTTGGTTAATACCTCACCAGTGGTGTTTCTCCTCGGCAAACCCTCGCAGTTTCCCTAACACCATTTGTGTAAAGCTGTCTTGGTCTTGTCTGGTTTGGGGCGAAAATAGGGGCCACTGTGAGAAACTATGGGGATATGTAGAACAAAATGTCGGAGCACGGTGTAATGCCAAAATTGGTAAACCATTTTGTAAAATGCAGCGATGCAACATATTTACATACATACATACATACACCTGTGTTTCCTCTTGCACTGGTGCTAATAAAGCTGCCTATCGCCAGCGCAGGCACCTTTTCAGCATGCTGCGAGGTTGCCTGCACTGCAGGGGCAATTGTTTATGTGCAGGAAAGAACACCTTCCTGTAGGTAAACAATCTTGAAAGTCGATTTGCTCTTTTTGTGCGTGCTTCAGAATGTAGCACACATGGAAAGAGAAAAAAACGAGGAGAAATTAATAATTACCTGGTCTCCGTTTCAGGCACTGCCCCAACCTAAATATGAAAAAAAGAAATGGGTGTTGCAGCGGAATGTCCACTACAACACCCATTGCGCGCTCCTTTCATGCTAAGTGAAGCTTGAAAAGGGGCCTTATTTAAGGCTGCTTTGTAAATAAGGTGAAGGGGATATCGCCACCAGAACGGCGTTAAAAGTGACGTTCTGGTGCTGATTTCCACTTGTAAATATGCCCCTGTGTGTCTAATCTGCATTTCACAAAGTGAAACCTCTTGATGATCCTAATACTACTAATCCAGACTATTTCTCTGCAGAATGGTTATTCCTTTAGTCTTTTAGGCACTGTTGAGTGAATCTGTCCATCGGAGTATTGTATCCTAATCCGATGTGAGTCCCCTCACATAAAGTTTGTTTTTCTGTGATATAACCACATCAACCTTTATCCCCTCTAACTTTGCATGTATTCTTCAGTGCTTTGCACATGATTTTAAACCTATACCATACAGTATGTTAGCACATTAACACCATCTTTGCAGCACTTCATTAGATTTATGTCCGTTGGCATTTACAATTATTTACATAATAGCTCCCTTCAGGGTGCAACTATCTCCCACCCCTTCCAACTTTCCCCAATAACATACAAATCTTAAGCAAAGCTCTTATCACCTTGTAGATTGGCTAAATCACTTACAGGCATAGGGGCAGATGCATCAACCAAAAATGCGATCGCAACTGGTGCGAATTACCAATTGCGATCGCAAAGTAAAGAAACGGCATGCATGAAGCAAAATCGCAAACGCAAAATTGCGAAATCGCAATAAATTCGCAGAATCAAAGCCAAACTCCGTTAGCGACTCGCAAGTTGCGAGAAACCAATAAATTGCGATTCATATAGCGAAATCGCTATATCCAAATAGCGATTTCGCTATAAAATGCATGTAAAATCGCTATTTGCGATTCTGTCATAATTCGCTATTTTGCAAGAGCAGTTTACAGGGAATCACAATCAGGTGGTAAAAAAAAAAAAAAAAATTCCTACTCACCTGCCTGACATCAGAGGTGTATTTAAACAGACCCATGAGGCCCCAGTGGCCTTCCACAATGGCAGGACTCTACATATTTGCGAGGAGGAGGAGGATACTTGCAGCAGGCCAGGCCAGAAGGAGAATCCAGGATAGAATCTTCCGTCTGCGCATCACATTGTTAGGACAGACAGCTGAGCAAATTTATGATAAGTACAGGATGAATGCTGCAATGATACTGAACTTAATAGATGAATTGGACCCACTATTGCAGCGCCAAACACATAGGAGCCAGGCTATACCTACTCATGTCCAGGTGCTATGTAGCCTCCACCTCCTTGCCTCAGGTAGCTTCCAGGACATAGTGGCAGAAGCAGGAGGGGTATCACAGAGCTCCCTTTCGCGGTTCTTCAAATCCTTCCTGGCCGCCATGATGACTGTCATCAACAACCACATCACCTTCCCCACCACCCCACAGGAATTGAGCCAAACAAAACAGGATTTCTACCAAGTAGCAAGGTTCCCACACGTGATTGGATGCATTGATTGCACCCACGTAGCCATATGTCCCCCTGCCGTGAATGAGTATATATTCCGCAACCGGAAAGCATATCACTCAATTAATGTTCAAGCAGTGTGCAATGCTGAAAACATCATCACCGACCTAGTCGCACAATACCCAGGAAGCACTCACGATTCATACATCTTCCGACATAGCGGCTTGCACACACGTCTGCTCAGGGGAGATTTTGGCAATGGACACCTGCTAGGTAAGTGCAATACTATACACATCACTGACTTAGTCATGGCAATGCATACGTGACTCTGACATCTTGCCTCTTACTCTGTAGGTGACAGTGCATACGCGGTGAGGCATTACATCTTGACTCCCTACCTGAACCCAGCCAGCCCACAACAACAGAGGTACAATGCAGCCCACATCAGGACACGTAACGTAATAGAACGGACATTTGGATTGCTCAAGAGTCGCTTTCGCATCCTGCATGTGCAATGTTGCACAACATAGCAACAAGGAGAGGCATCCCCATTGAGGAATCTGACACAGAGGGCAACCAGCCCCCAGCACAACCACGCCGTGCACATCTTGGTAGTTCAGCGGAGGGACAGAGGAAACGTGCAGACATCACCCAGCATTATTTCTAAGGTATGTAACAATGACACACAACACTCATTTGCATTTGAAGGTGAACTATTTATTCTCACGGCTGGCGGTATGGGGTGTCAATACAACCTGAAATGGTGTCCATTAGCACATTAACTCCATGCACCAATGGACAGAGGAGACACACTAAGGACTTGTCATGCAGTCACTAAGATAGTCATGTACATGGTTACGTCACCATGAGGTCTAACACCCCTCCAATTTGGTTTACCGTCTCCTCCCTCTCACACCCAAATGTCTTTCTCCTGCTTCAGCATCTGCATTCCTAGATGCTGCGGGAGGTGCCTGTCTACGGCTACTGCTCCTCCTGACAGTGTTGAGTGGCGCAGTGATGCTGCTGAGGCTGGAAGCCTCACTACCCTCTTCCCCTGTAACGTCGCCCTGAACACCAGTGCTAGCCTGCATCAGTTCAACGGCTGTTGTAATTTGCCCCAGTGCCTTGGACACATCCCCACAACAATGGGCCATGTCAATCTGCATTCCCACAGACCGACGTGACAGGTGTGACACGCGAGTGCTGATCTTGTTGTTTGACTTGGTATAGGCGTCCATGCATGTGAGAAACTGGCGATGCCTCTTCCTCTGTGTGGTGTGTCCCTCGTGCATCACACGCGCAACCTCCAGCAGGGCGTTGTTGGATTCCCTGTGAGCCTCCACTATTGCAGTTGTGAGCTCCCTCACACATTCAGCCATTGCAGTAATGTTACTGTTCATTTTTGTCATCTGCAGGTTGATTGCTCCCATGTGCCTAGCTTGCACGCGCTGAACCCGCACCATCTGTGACTCCACACCACCCCACTGATTGTGACTTCCTGCTTCCTGTGACATAGTAGGGCTCCTTGGTCTGCGTCGTGATCCTGCCCGGACATGTGCCTGTGGTGTTGGTGTGTGACTGGCACTTTCACGGCTTGTAGTAGGTGCGGTAGATGTACCCTGTTCTACCTCCATTGGCTGTAGTGGTGCAACTGTGGCCCTGCGTTTTGCTGGTGCCTTGCCTTTGGATGGTGGTGACACAGGTTTTGACACCGCAGTATCTTGATTGGGCTGTGTGCTGTCTCCAACATCACTGTCATCAGTGTTTCCTTCAGCTGCATCTGTGATGTGAAACAGTGCAATGTTATATACATGTGTTTCAATAGTTCTGCAACCTTAATAAAATTATACTTTTATGTTATAACTGCCTCTCATCTGTCACTGTACTGCTTATTGTTCGCATTTGGGCTCACTGTGTTGGATTCTAACTGGCAAATGGGTACTACTGACTACAAGTCCCATGATGCATTGGTCTCCCTATGTTAAATGTGTGTTGGACTATTTTTGCTGTTCTTTTTGCAGGTGAAATCACATTTGGGCACTATCAGTATGTGCATTGTGCTGTTGATAGTCATGCATCTTACCTTTTGTGCTACAGGCTGCCCCAGATGTGTCCAGGATCGTCACTCCTACCACTGCTTCAGGATCAATTGTGGCCTCAATCATGTCCTCCTGGGGTGTGTTGTCTGGGACTGTTGGGCCTCCTCCTCCAGTCCGCTTCGCCTCCTTCAGCCTTTCAGCAACCTTCTCCTTTGCACGACTGCGCAGGTCGTACCAGCGCTTCTTCAGGTCATCGATGCTGCGGTGTGTGACCCCCACAGCATTCACCTTGTCCCTGATCCTGGTCCAGATCCTTCTCTTGTCTGCCTCTGGCACCTTAAGGGAGAGCTTGCCAAATAACTTTTCATGGTTGTTTGCAACCTCCTCAATGAGGATGTCAAGTTCACCCTCACTGAACTTGATTTTGCGCTTCCTGGCCACTGCTCCCTCCTCTGTGGCTGTTTGGGACATGGCTGTCTCCACCAGTTAGCAACCTACACTTTGTTTTCTTCTGCTCTCACTCCCTGCACTCAGCTTCTGCCTCAGTGTTCCACTGTGCACAGGTGGCAGCATGGGCTGATTAACTTCCTGGTTGTGATGTCATCAGCCTGCTCCCAATGCGACTCTGTAGTTTTTCACGCTCCCGCTTTTTGCGATCTCGCAATTTGCGATTTCGCAAATAGCGGAATCGCAAATTGCGAGATTGGAATTATTTTACTATTGCGATTACTTTACATGGAATCGCTAAAGTATTTAGCGATTTTTAGCGATTCCTTGTTTTTTCGCATTCCACATCATGCATAGCCAATAGCGAGTCCTTATTTGCGATTCCTTAATAATCGCAATTAAGGAATCGCTATTTCTTTGCATGATGCATCTGGCCTATACTTTTTAAAATCTTTCATGCAGTTCCTGGGCTATATAAGTAAACAATCAACAGACGTTGCCTCCGGCTATGCATCAAACTTTAGTCTACTCCTACTGTTTCCATGTGAGCTTTCTGTATCCAACGCCTGGGACTGTGGTCCTCTCTCTTATCATGGATTGGGTACGGATTCTATCCACATGCATAGGCATATTCTCAGATCCTGTTGGTTCCTGCAGGTCTTGGCCTGGAGGGATCTATGGAGGGAGTTACCTTAACATTTTTGGGCCTATGTGTCTGCCATTGTAACTGAGCGGCCTTGTTGTTGTGCTGGAGTCATCTGACCAGTCTTCTCACTATTCATTCAACATTTAGACTTCAAGACCTAAGAACCGTTCTAAACCCATATTGTCCCTCCTAGTCTGGATCTCTACATCCTCACGTTTCTCTATATGAGTGATTAAACTAGTCTTCATTGCCTCCATTTTGCCAATAGTGTACAAATTTGCTTCTTCCATTGTGTCCACTCTTCCTTTCAGCTCTTGTGTTCTTTGGCCTGCATGTTCCACGTCCATTTTCAGTGACTCTCTAATGTTTTTGATAAATATTCAGGAAGTTGGTGTGGTCAGTTAATATGCAATACATGGAGTTAAAAGAAGGCCAGGTTATAGCTGACCCAGGGAATATTCAGGACAACATTATATTTTCAGTCGAGTACCAAGATGCTCCCACTTCTAGCTTGAAGCCTATAGGATCCAGGCTTCATGGCTCAACCCATCTACATGCAGTCATTTATACTCTCCCTGCCTTAATAACTTCAAGGCTGCATCTCTCTTCACTATATATATGTCTCCTCCTTGGTCCCAATTATTAAGTCCTTCGGCTTTGATCTACCCCCTACGCAGACGACACACAAATTGTGGTGTCAGTGCTGCCAGAAAGGGAAGATGGAGTGGCTTCACAATTTCAGGAATGCATGTTGGCAGTGGGAAGGTGGATGGGCAAAAACTGCTTAAAGTTGAACACAGCAAAAACGGAAGTTATGGTTTTTGGCCTCAGTAATGACTTTTGGAGCCCGCGATGGTGGCCAGAAGAGATGGGGATCCCCCCTCTCGTCCCATGGCAAAGGTGAAGAATCTAGGGGTTCTAATAGATGACCAACTCACATTCAGGCCCCAAGTCAATGCTTCAACATCTTCAATTAATTTTCTTCTGAAAATGTTGTGGAAGATACTTCCTTTTCTCCCCGAAAGCAGTAAAAAGACAGTGGTTACAGCCGTGGTTATACTCCAGCTGGATTACTGCAATAGCTTGTTGTTGAATGCCCAACAGGGACTTCTTAACAAGATGCAGGTCCTGCAAAATGCAGCAGCCAGATTCCTGATGGGCATTCCATAATACGCCTCTGTGTTGTGTGAACTCACAAAACTACACTGGTTGCCAGTGCGGAAGCGGATTGCTTTTAAGGCCTTGTGCCTGATTTTTAAAACCCTTCAAGGCCTTGGACCGGCATGCCTGAAAGATTATTTTGAATGGTATAACCCCCGCAGACAGCTAAGATCATCGAGCTTGCGCCTGGTCATAGTTCCTCGCATAAGGAAAGCACAATGGGGGGTAGGAGTTTGTGTTGGGGGCCACAAAGGCCTGGAACGCCTTGCCCTTTGCCCTGAGAAACACCACAGATCTTATGACTTTTAGGAAAGGCAGATTTCAGATTTCATACGTCTTTATTTTGATTATGATATCATAAAAGACAACAGGTAAAATACTTCCTTAATACATAAAATTCCAGTTCGTAACATGATTAATTTGACAGTTTAAAAAGATTTTACACAATAACCTCAATTCCATCACCAACCAACATAAGTACAAAAATCCATTCATCACTATTACAATTAATAATTTAAGAAGCTAAAACATCTTAAAAATTATTGAAACTAGATTAAATATATTCACAAAGACGTTCAAACAATTTTTCCAATGAGAAAATAAATGCTTTCGGGATTTCCTCTTTTTACTGGACAAGGGGGTGCCTAGCTCCTAGAATCCATGCCCACCCCAGAAATTTTGCCACACAAGGGGACACACACTCGGAGGTATTGGATTTTAGGACCCAAAGGGCTTCCAAGCACACCCGTGTATTGATCTTCCTGCAAATGGGCTTAATCCATTTGCGACGCGGGGCAGAATATGCTGGGCATACAAAGAAAAGGTGACTAATGGTTTCCTTCTCCCCTGTGCACCATGGACAGCACTCCTTATGTTGTTGACAGCGCCATTTGTGTGTGTATGCCCTTACTGGTAGGGTGCCAACTCTGAACTGTTGATAGAGTTTTCTATCTAAACTTTTGGTAATAGTATCCCAGTATGGTTCTACATGGATCTCAGCCTTATGGAGTAAAAAGAGACCAGTCAGATTTGTACAATGGGACGACGAGATACGTTGTTCTTTCACCGTTGCCCAATATAATGATTTAAATTCTTTTTTAGACGGAAGAACACTGTTCTCTGGGTCGGCCCACTGTGAATTTAAGCCCTTATTCGACAAAATAGCCTTAACTTCACAAAACCAGGGGAGGTTTCCTGACCCTATGATTGATCTCAGGTTACATAATTTCGCTAGCAAATAGGGCCAGTTCTGGGGTGGACTATATGCGTCTCGACAGGGCAACCATCCTATATCGTGCTAGATCTCTAATGGAGTGACAACCCATATCTAATGAAAGGGGTAGGGTGGGGGTCGATTGAAAGGCATCAAGACTTGGTTATTCACACAGTAATCTCGTTCGGCTCATACCCTTTGGGGGCATTTCATTAGCTCCAGGACACCTCCGGGTAACAGTGCGCTACATAAATGTCGAAAATAAATAAATAAATAAAAATAAGGGAAGGTCAGGGTGCCTGCTGCCCCATTTCCTTAATATGGAGATAAAAGAGGCGGGAGAGCCGCAACCCCTCATCCTGTTCCCGAAGTGAAGTGGACTCATGGGAGACAAAGGCCTAGATCATCTGTGGTGCGGCAAGAGTCATTGCAAACACCCTAGAGGGGTTTCTGCATTTCCCACCGGGTCAGGGACCGAGTGCCGGGGCCCATCTTGAGTATCATAAAATAGGGGTTTACAGAATTGAAACCTATTTTTACAGAACCGAATTATATAAGTTTTCTTTTTCTGTTCTGCAATACCAAATGTTTCTTGTACATTGCGAATGATGTGCTAATTAATAGCCATGAAAAGGCCCAAGGCATAAAGACCATTAAAGGGAGAAACGTATTGGCCGCATCTAAAACACAGACAGAATCTATGCCAGCGAACATGATGTTGAAATAAACTATTACCAATGCACCTCAAAGATACTTTGTTTTCTTTTAATTTGTAAAGTGTCTTACTATACAGAAATGCAATTTTATCTTCAAGTCTGGTAATTCACACCATCCTCACCTCTTTTATTCATGAGGAAATCGGGAAGTAGGCTCACCCCGCCTCTTAGAGTTCACAAAACACCACCAGCTATGGATTTTGCAGCACACTCTTCCTTGTAGCCATGTTGCCTCAGTGACTGGAGTAGGCAATCTATAGATCTTGACTCAGGAGTAGCAGCTCATATCTATACTGGCAGTGGACTGCTGGAACATTGCATTCATGTGGCCAATAAGTTGGACCTCAAAGTTTGCGTGCCAGTGGAATCACCCGTCTGCAGGGACTCCTTTTACCAAAATGTCACAAAGATTTGCCCTCATCATACAGAGTAGTGATTACATGGGTGTTTACAGATTGAATTAGCCTCTTTTCTTACGAGGGTCCTTTGAAAAATGGAGAGTCATTTGGACATTATTTGAAGCCATTATCCCCACACTATATTGTTAAAAGAAGACTCCACGCGGTAATGAGGTGAAGAGGAGTTTAATGCAAACCGGATTCTTCAGTGCCAACCACTAGAGTGAGCTCACCAACATTCCAAGGCGAGCTTCACATTCTAAAGGTAGGTGAGACCAACTAAAGGGGAAGGGGGAGCAGGTGAGGGAAAGGGCATACCAAGTTATAACATACCTCCCTATGTAACAACAACACATTGGGTATGTGCAAGGAGGCGGTAAAGAGAAAAACAGCCTAATCTGAATACCAAATGAAATGCCAATGTAGTGGTGGTTCCAATAAATGCAATGGGATACATACCAGATAAAATTACATACAGGAACCAGCAGGCACAAGATGCATGTGGGAGAAGACAGAGGTGCAAAGCAACTGATAAATACATACTTTACATACTGTAGTCAGCTTGCCATGCCGGTCACCTACGTTGACGTGCAACTCTTTCCATGCTTGGATCACCCACCACTTCTCCAGAGTCATCGTTGCTAGGAGATTTGGAGACATGAACATTAGTGCAACAAGCCAATCTATCCATGCTCCATAGATTGCCATCTTCTAACAAAACAGAGTTATTATGTACCTTCCTAATTATAAGGGGTCTAGAAAAAGCGGAAGATTTGGACTTCACTGGAGTGGGTTTCTTGACTACCACCCAATCCCCGACCATCCACTCTCTGTCAGTTGTGCCCCATTGTGCATCATAATTGTTTTTATACTTGACTTGATTTTCTTTCACTTTCTCTGAAAAAGTGTTACTGGCCACCCACACAGGGGACCCTCCATTTAACCAATTGGGAGTGAGCTTTGAACCTGGGTTCCTACCTTTAAGAGAGGTAAACGGGGAGACTCCTGACACTGAATTAGGATTGATGTGATATGACCACAACATTTTCCTTAAACCGTCTACCACTGATTCTTTGGTTGACAAGGCCAGTTGAATAGTATCCTTCAGCATTCTATTTGCCCTTTCCACTAACCCATTGGATTTCGGATAGTACAATGGAGATTTGATGTGAATAATAGATAAACAGTTCAGGAACTCCCTCATCTCATCTGAAGTGAATTGCACCCCATTGTCCGTTATCAACTCACTGGGAATGCCCTCTTTTGAAAAAGTCTCTTTAAGAAACTCGATGAGAAAAGCAGTAGAGATGGAAGGGACAAACTTAGTTGTTATCCAATGGGAATGATAATCAATTAGTACGAACATAAATTTTTGAGATTGATTTAATAGATTCAAAGGGCCAATAATGTCCATCCCTAGTTTATCCCAAGGTTTGGTAGGCACGGTGACAGGAATCAGGGGAGCCTTGCGGACATTCTTTGACTTTTCGCTAGTTCCACATTCAATGCAATTTTTTACAAGCTCTTCAATTATAGTGTCCATTTTTGGAAACCAATAGCTTTGACATATTTTGCTTTTCATCAGACTTCGTCCCTGGTGACCTTCGTGCCCAATTCGTATGATGCGATCTCTCATTCCAGACGGAGGAACTATCTTGTTACCTCGCCAGACCAGGTCTTCCACTATGGATATTTCGTCCTTCACGCTCCAAAACTCCTGGAGATCCACTGGCACTTCCTCTTTTTTCTCTGGCCAGCCCATGGAAATCGCTTCTTTCAATTTGCGCATCACATCATCTTCCTGAAGTGACTTCTCCCACTCATCCTTTTTTATGGCCGGAACATCGACAGCAAGGATGGTTTCCTCCACTTGGATTTCTTCTGGTTCATTTTCTAACAATGGCATACGCGAAAGGCAGTCCGCCAAAGAATTTTTTGAGCCAGGGGCATGCACTATGGAATAGTTGAACCCTTGCAGACCTAAAACCCACTTGGAGATGCGTGGAGTGGTATTTTCTAACAGCTTGGTAGCAAATAGCGGAATCAAAGGTTTGTGATCCGTCCTTAAGCAGAATGGAATTCCCCACAAAAAGGACTTGAAATGTATGTATGTATGTATGTATAGGCGTTCTTGTATAGCGCTATCACTGTCACCCGACGGGCATCCTGGCACTTAGACTATGTTGACACAGCACATGATTTTACCAGCTACCACTCTGTTTACATTGCTCTGGGGAAAAGATGAGTCTTTAATGCTTTTTTAAAGATGGCAAAATCTTCCAAGCCTATTAGACCTAACGGCAAAGAATTCCACAGCCGTGCTGCCGTGATCCTAAAGGACCGTTCGCCCATCCGGGACCTTTTGAACTTAGGTACTACCACCAAGTGAGCCGAGGCTGACCGGAGTGTTCTTGATGGGAGATACCATGAAAAGAGATCTTGCAAAGGGGCCGGGCCTTGATTGTGTAATGCTCTAAAGACCAGACATAGAGCCTTAAAGTTTACCCGTTGAGAAATAGGGAGCCAATGAAGGTCACTGAGTGCCTTGTCAGAGGAATCCGAACGCCATCGCGACAGTGCCAGTTTGGCAGCGAGATTCTGTATGCGTTGGAGTTTTCCTAATACAGTAGTCGGGGCCCCCAGCAGCAATGCGTTGCAATAGTCGAGACGACTTAATATTATGCTCCGCACTACCTCTGGTCTTGCTTGTGTCGGAAGCAAAGGTAGGATCTTTCTCAAAGAGCCAAGTAGCGCCATACATGTAGCCACCGTTTTATTTACTGTAATGTCCAGCTGTAGGTCAGAGCTGAACATAACCCCCAGATTCCGAACCGAGTCAGCAGGCAAGCTAGTGCCTTGGAAATCGGGAGGCCAGAAACCCTGTGGTAGGGTTCTGGGAATCCGGTCCATGGAGCAGTGTAGTACCTCAGTTTTTGAGCTGTTAAATTGGAGGGAGTTATTCCCCAACCATTCTGCCATAGTACACATGCACCGATGGAAAACCTCCTGTGATACCCCTCCCTTACCCTCAAACGAGAAGATAAGTTGGGTGTCATCGGCGTAATTGGTGACTGTTATATCAAACGACTTGATCAACCTGATCAGGGGACGCAGGTGTAAATTGAAGAGGATAGGGCTAAGGGCTGAGCCCTGGGGTACTCCTTGCCCAACCCTCGTGATGTTCGATTGAAAGGGTGGCAGAGCAACTACCTGGTGTCTTTGATCGCTATATGACACCAGCCATTCAAGGGCCAAGCCCGACACCCCAGCCTCTCTCAATCTCCTGATCAAGATTGCATGGTTGACCGTGTCGAACGCGGCCGACATGTCAAGCAGCACTAAAAAGGCTGCTTGGCCTTGGTCGGCACGCGTCCGAAGGTCATCGAGAACAGTCACCAAAGCCGACTCTGTCCCGTGTGCCGGTCAAAACCCAAACTGAGCCACGTCCAACCGATGATTTACCTCCAGGAAGTTGGAAAGGTGTTTTGTGGCCAGTTTCTCTAAGATTTTAATGGGAAATGGCAAGAGGGAGATGGGCCTAAAATTGGCTGGGCATGTGGGGTCTAGATTCTCCTTTTTAAGCAGTGGAGAAACCATCGCTAGTTTCCAGCAGTCTGGCACCCGTGCTGAAGTGAGAGACTGGCAACAGATGGAAAATAGTGGGGAGAACAGCTCTTCCCGACAGAATTTCCAGATTGGTGAATGGCGAATAGCCCAGTAACACGCAAGTGCTTCTTTTTCGATTGTGGAATAATTAACTTCCGCAGTCTTCAAGGTTCTGGAAGCGAAGGCTATCACTCTTTCTTCGCCACTTACCATCTGAGTCAATGAAGCACCCAAGCCTTTATTACTTGCATCAGTTGAGAGTGTGGTCTTTGCATTAGGATCAAAAGTGTGCAAGATTGGAGCATCCAAAATGGCTTCTTTGATGTGTTGAAATGCTTGTTGGTGGTCAGTGCCCCATTCAAATTTGGTTCCCAGTTTGAGTAGTTCTCTGAGTGGTTGAACTTGGTCGGCAAAGTTCTTTACAAATTTCGACATATACTCAACCAGTCCCAAAAAGGACTTCAATTCGTCTTTATTTACAGGAGCAGGAGCAAGTTTAACTGCGTCCACCAAACTGGCCTTGGGTTTGATACCTTCACTAGAAATTGTGTGCCCCAGATGCACCACCGACTCCACCCCAATCTTACATTTTTCTTTCTGGGTCGTGACTCCAGCTTTGCTGAGTGTAGACAGAACATCCTCCAAGATTTTATTGTGCTCACTTTCAGATGCTCCATAGAGTAAGATATCGTCCTGGAAGCAAACTACTTTCCCAAAGCCATGCAGGATGTTTTACATAATACGCTGGAAAACAGCGGCCGCAGAAGCGAGCCCAAATGGTATTCTTGAGAACTGATACGCACCAAAAGGGGTTATAAAGGACATGAGGTGCTTTGATTGTGGGTGAAGAACGACCTGGTGGTAGGCCGAGGACAGATCTAGAACTGTGAAATACTTAGCTCCTTGAATGCCCATCAACATTTTGTTAATGTTGGGGGAGGTGTCTGTCCACCCAGATGTTGGCATTCAAATCCCTGAGGTCAACACAGAGGCGGATGCCCTCCCCCCCTTTTGCCGCTACCACAATGGGGGCCAACTACTCAGAGCTTTCAATTCGCTCTACTATCCTGTTTTCTTCCAGTCTGTTCAATTCTTCTTGTAGAGGTTCTCTTAGCAGCAACGGGACAGACCTTGCTTTGTGTACTACTGGCTTTGAATTAGACTTAAGTTTGATCTTGTGGAGGAACCCTTTAAGCTGCCCTAACTTATCTGTAAATACCTCTGGACATTTTTCACAAACCTCCTTTCCAACAGTAGGCCTATCAACCAGCAACACCTGTTCAGGAGCATTTGGGTCTAATTTGATACCCACCCTAACAAATTTGATCCATTTTTCGTGATATACACTTTTCCCAATGTTGACCTATCTTTAAAGTTAATCTGCATTAACAACATGCCAACAAAGGGAATGGGATCATAATTGTATCCACCCGGTTTAATATCAGGAGGTAAAAGACTTTACTCTCTGTGGCCTGAATTTTCTTTAAATTAAGTCTCATTTATAAGTGTGTAAGGAGAACATGAATCCGCAAAGACTTCATGTGCAACACTGTCCAGGAATATTTCACATTCAGGATAAGAATTTACATTCTTTTCTCCAATGTTCAACACTTGAAAAATAATGTCCCCTGTAGGAGAGTAGGGTCTGCTATCCTATGGTCACCCCAAATTTTTGCTTTTTGCTTCACTGGTTTATGACTTAATGTGGCTGTGGGCCTGCTAATCAGACCCACAGCCTGCTGTTCTCTCTCTAATTACTGCCAATGCACTTTAGGTGCATTACGAATTGGAACTGGTTCACCTTATTAGCCCCTGTAGTAGTGTACCCTAGGTACCCAGGGCATAGGTGTTTCCAAGGCCTACCGGGGGCTGCAGCATGTATTGTGCGACCCCTGGCCTGGCCTCCATATTTGACACAACTGGCTGATCACTCAGCTGGGGTAAGTTGGTGTAATCACCTCTTGCTTAGGTACAGTATGCCTGTGCCTAACCCTAAACTGGACACATATGTTCCTATCAGCCACTCCTATGGAAGGCCTCATCAATCCTGGAGGCAGAGTGCTTGGAAATATGTGAGATGGTGCTCTAGCATGAGCTGAGCCTGTCTGCAGCTGTCGGGAACCACTCCCTAAGCTGTTCCGGGATATTGCCATACCATATACTCTTAAGTGCATTATAATCCTTGCGGTTAAATGCTATCTTTGGTTTGGCTTTATCAAAACATGTCGAGTAAGGTGTCATACGAATTGGAATACTATCCCCTTGATAGTTCTGTCAATGGGGATAGCATTCCACCCTTCTAAAGGGACACGACATGTGTGTAGCCTTAACCCCGGTTAAAGTTAACCAGAGCCTCAGCATCACAAAATGGATGCTGCCACCACAGACACGAGTCTGGCCTCCTGCTGCTGACCGAAACTCGGCAGATGGTGGCCTGGACAAAGGGTTTCCTGCCTTGGGAGGTGCGAGCACCACCCCAGACAGGGTTTTGTGTATTGGGTAGGACAGGGCTGAATAGAATCAGACATGCCCGGGGCACACAAGGTGTCCCCGTGCATAGGCCAGTCCAAACCGGTCCTGGGACTTTCCAAACCCAGGCTTGGCGCGGAACTGGACAAAGGAAAGGGGGTGTAACCGCCCCCCTTCCTGGTTCCTCCCAGAGGAGGGACCTAGTAGGTGATCCACCCCTCAGATTGGGAATAAGAGTGGGAGCAGTGCCATTGCACAGCAGATCATCCTGAATCAACTTGAAACTAAGAAGACGACTGGACTTCGACATTCTGCTGCTCAGAAGACTGAAGAGAATCTCCCTTGTGGCCTAGGAGTGGCCACCCTGTGAACACAGGCACCAACCAGCAACTCGACATCTGTTTTGCCGCCGCCTCCCGCTGGAGCCCGAGCCCAGAGCCCGACAAGAACCAGACTCCCAGACTTCTCAGAGCCCGATCCACAGTCCCTGCAAAGAAGGGACCCGTGGAGGCACCGAGTGACGTGGGACCGGACCTCTTGGAAGACACTCGAAAAGCTGACTGCGCAGCTTCTGAGGTATCCTCGACGTTGTGCTTTAGGGACTGAGAACCCCCACCATCGAGCAGCCCTTGCATCGAAGATCAGCCCCCCAGCATCTCCACGATCTGCGTGGGGCCCTTTTGCATTGTGCCACTCGACGCGCCATCCCGGCCACTAGCCACGTGGTCAGCGGCCATCTTGGCGACGAAACCAACTAACTATACTGCGGGTCTGGTTGCTCCAGACTTGCGCAAGCTCCTGTGATAAGGAGCACTCGCTCTGACCTCTCTGGTTCCGATTGTTAAGCATCTTTTGATTCCTGCGTGGCTTGCATTAGCCAAGGACTGTTTGCTCCGATCAGGTCGCCCACACCGCCAACAGCGAGAAGCCTGCGTGGGACAGCTCGTGACCGACTCCTGGACGTCCTCGACCCCCGGTGTCCACGTGGCTGCAGAGAGAAGCTACCAAACAACGCCTGTTTGCACCCGACATCGCCTGGTTCCATTCTGGTTCCACGGTAGTCACTGGCTAGTGACTTTGAACATTGTCCCCTCTGCTTTCAGGTCTTCACATCTTCAGATCCACCCTTGGATCCACCGGAACTCTTTACATCGAGCCGCCTGCAGCATCTTCAGCTCCAAGCACCATCGACCAGCATGACAAAACCCGACACTACTTCGACCCTGTGCACCCGCTTCCTGTGGGTGAGGTAACTCAGCTCCGCCAGTGCTCCTGCACTGGTACACATCTCAAGGGCCTGTGTCTTAAGTTTCAGCTCCATAGGTCACTCTGAAGGTTCCTAACTTTCTAACTTTGTACTTTTTACGCACCATAGACTTTGCATTGGAAAGTGCGTGCACTTTGAACACTGCACCCGAGTCCCGCGGGCCTTTCCCGACTTAGTCACTGCTAGTCTCGAATAGCTCCAGCAATTCCCAAGGCCCTGGGCCTGTTCCCTTTCCTATTGGTATCTCTTATACCACTTTCTTAGTATATGGTTTAGGTGGCCCCTAGGGCTCATCCATATTGTGCAACTTTTGTGTATTTTAAACTGTCTTGTGATTTAACGCTTGTGCTTCTGTGCTCATAAAGAGTCCAGGGGATTTTATAGGTAATAAATCAATATATATTTTCAATATATATCTGTGTGGTGTCCCTTTCATTTGTATTCAAGGGGGTTGTGTATGGTAATACAGCTTGCTTCACATGCCTTTCAGAGTTTAGCCTAAGACTGCTTTGTCCACGTTACCACTAGGATAACTGGTCTACAAGGTTGAATTACAACCATCACCATAAGGGTTGCTTGGCATGGTACAAAGTGATCCCTAAGAATTAGTGAGCATTATATACCAGGCCAACTTCTCACATTGGTGGCAGCGGTGGGATCTGAGCTTGCTGTTGTTTTACCATTACAATCTTTGAGATTATCATTTGAAAGATCACACAGGTACCTGCTAGGTACATATAAAACAAGACTAGTATACTTAAGTTCTACTGAACTTAGTTGTTTTAGAGCAAAGGGAGTAGCACACCCTAGCTACAACTACTAGATAGGTTTAGTAGGTAAACACCAGTGTAGGTAGATTGCAACACATCCACCCACACTAGAGCAATGTCTGGAGCAGAGGGTTCCAATGGGAACACCTCTGTTGAGAGTGACCCTCCAAGGGCACCATCCAAATTTGCTATTTTTTCCTTTAAGGAATTAAGACAGCTTTGTGTCTTAAGGGGTCTGAGGACAGGGCCTTCCCCTACCACAGACCACCTCAGAGAGCTCTTGGACCAGTCTGAACTCTAAAGCCCTCTAAGGCAAACCCCACAGGGGATGCTGAAGGAGGCCATCCTTCAGAGGATGACACTGTAGATACCCCTGGTCCTATCATCCTGGTAGATGAGGAAGCCCCCATCACTGGAGCTCCTCAGGTAGATGAGGAGGAAGAGGAAGAGGAAGAAGAGGAAGAGGGGGGAAGCAGTGAGTCAGATGATGACAGAAATAGTCAGGTGCTGGTCAGTAGACTGAACCAGGCTAACTTACGCCTACTTGGGAATGAATCTGGTAACAACCCATTCAGACCCCCAGGTGGACTTAACCAGAAGCCTAGGAGGAGAAGGACTCACTCAGGTGACTCTGACAACTCCCATGCTTCTGGAGGTTCTCATGGTCACTCCAGAAAGGAGATGACTAGCCCTCAGAGAAGGGAACATGAGGCCAAGATGAGAGAGGCTGAGCTTAGGATCCAGAGGCAAGAGTTAGAGGTTGCCCTGGCCAAGGAGAAACTTGCTAGAGCAAGACAGCCTAGAGAGAGTGGGGTAATAGAACCCACTGGTGGCAGCAATATCCACAAGGATAAAGACAGGTCTTTTGATAACAGAAACCTGAGTAAGATTGTGCCCCCCTACAAAGCTGGGGATGATATCCATAAATGGATCACTGCAATGGAGAGAGCCTGCAGAGTACAGCAGATCCCTCAGGAGCAGTGGGCAGCAATCTTGTGGCTCTCCTTTGAAGGTAGAGGCCGAGACAGACTCCTCACAGTTAGTGATGGGGATTCTAGAAACTACCTGGTCCTGAAGAGTGCTCTGATTGATGGGTTAGGCCTAACCACTGAACAGTACAGGTTAATGTTCAGAGATACCCAGAAGACACAGACTCAGGACTGGTCTGAATTTGTTGAGTGTGCCACTAAGGCTCTGGAGGGATGGTTGCTGGGAAGCAAGGTTACAGACTATGAAGGATTGTATAATTTGCTGATGAGAGAACAAATTTTAAATAATTGTCAGAACCAGCAGTTGCATCAACATTTGGTTGACTCAGATTTGACCTCTCCCCAAGAATTGGGAAAGAGGGCAGATAAATGGGTAAGAACCAGAGTTAAGCAAAAGAACCAGAACCAGAACCAGGGTGGTGACCAGAAGAAAACAGACCAGATGGGTGGGGAGCAGAAAGCTAAAGACCAGAAGTCTTCAACAGGGCCCCAAAATGATACAGAGGGTGGGTCCCAAACGTCCAAGAAGAAGAAGAAAGAAGGTCAGAAGAAACCCTGGTGTAAAACTTGTAAAAACACCTCTCACTGGACAAGTGAGTGTAAAAAGGGTGGAGCCCCCAGCACTGCAGCCCCTAAGGCAACTGCACCCACTAGTACAGCTAGCAGTGCTGGTCCACAAACCAAGGGGGTAGTGGGTATCACCTTGGGAACTGAAGGAGATTCTGACTTAGTCAGAACCCTTACTCAGGCTGTTCTGATTTGTGAAGGGGACATAGATTTGACCCCTGACATAAGCCCCAGTAACCTGGGCAAATACAGACAGACGCCTTTGATTAATAACAAAGTGGCTCAAGCTTACAGGGACACATGTGCCAGTGTCACTATGGTGACACCTAACTTTGTGGACCCTGGACAATACATGCCAGGTGATAATTACCTGGTGACCAATGCCAGCAATGTCACTACTACACATAGTGTGGCACTTGTTAACTTTTCCTGGGGAGGGGTAACTGGCCTAAAAAGAGTTGTGGTTAGTGCTGATCTCCCAGTAGAATGTTTGTTGGGCAATGACCTGGAGAACTCTCTATGGTCAGAAGTTGAGTACAGGACTCATGCAGAGATGTTAGGGATATCATCACATGTCCTTGCTGTGACCAGGTCACAGGCCAAAAAGTGCCTCTCTGAACCTCAGGTCTTGGATCCTGGAACAATGGACCAAGCACCTTCCAAGAAGAAGAACAGGAGGGTTAAGGCTGTGCCTTCCCAACTGCCTGCAAGTGAGGATCAAGCTTCACAGGAAGCTGGTCTTGAGACCCCTGAAGGAACTGTCTCTGAAGAACTTGAACCTGATCAGGTTGAGTTTCTGGGGACAGGGGGGCCTTCTAGGGCAGACTTGGGGCAGGCTCAGTTAACCTGTCCTTCTCTTGAACCCCTCAGACAGCAGGCTGCTGCTGAGGCTGCTGGGAATGCTCAAGGTGCCCATAAAGTTTATTGGGATGAAGGACTCCTTTACACAGAGGGTAGAGACCCCAAGCCTGGTGCCACCAGGAGGTTGGTTATACCTCTGCAATTTAGGGGTTTCCTTCTCACCTTAGCCCATGATATTCCTCTAGCAGGACACTTAGGCCAGAATAAGACCTGGGACAGGCTTGTCCCTCACTTTCACTGGCCTCACATGTCTGAAGACACCAAGGAGTTTTGTCGCTCCTGTGAAACCTGCCAAGCCAGTGGTAAAGCAGGTGGAACAACAAAGGCCCCCCTGATACCACTACCTGTGGTGGGGGTTCCCTTTGAAAGAGTGGGGATTGATATTGTAGGTCCAATGGATCCCCCTACAGCATCTGGGCACAGATTCATACTGGTGGTAGTGGATCATGCCACCAGGTACCCAGAGGCAATTCCACTTAGGACCACAACAGCTCCTGTTGTGGCCAGGGCCTTAATTGGAGTTTTCTCCAGAGTGGGGTTTCCTGAGGAGGTAATATCTGATAGAGATGCCAACTTCATGTCAGGATATTTGACAGCTATGTGGAAGGAATGTGGTGTCAACTACAAGTTCACCACTCCTTATCATCCACAATGTAATGGGCTTGTTGAGAGATTTAACAAGACCCTAAAGGGCATGATTAAAGGATTGACTGAAAAGCTCAGGCGAAGATGGGACATCCTACTGCCCTGCCTTTTGT
Source organism: Lissotriton vulgaris (assembly GCF_964263255.1). Classification (NCBI taxonomy): domain Eukaryota; kingdom Metazoa; phylum Chordata; class Amphibia; order Caudata; family Salamandridae; genus Lissotriton; species Lissotriton vulgaris. The sequence continues at coordinate 20,203,380 of NC_141699.1, read as the reverse complement.
TTGCTTACAGAGAGGTCCCTCAAAAGGGGGTTGGCTTCAGCCCCTTTGAATTGTTGTTTGGGCACCCTGTAAGAGGACCCCTGTGTCTGGTGAAGGAAGGATGGGAGTTACCTCTCAAAAAGCCTAAGCAAGACATAGTGGACTATGTACTTGGTCTCCGCTCCAGGATGGCAGAGTACATGGAAAAGGCATCCAAAAACCTTGAGGCTAGCCAAGAATTACAGAAAGCTTGGCATGACCAAAAGGCTGTCCTTGTTGAGTTTCAGCCTGGACAGAAGGTATGGGTGTTGGAGCCAGTGGCCCCAGCAGCACTCCAAGACAAATGGTCTGGACCCCATACAATTCTGGAGAAGAAGGGAGAGGTTACCTACTTGGTGGACCTAGGAACTCCCAGGAGCCCCCACAGGGTGCTCCATGTGAACAGATTGAAGGCATATGTCAGCAGGGAAGACATGGGCTTGCTCATGGCTACAGATGAGGGACAGGAGGAAGAGAGTGACCCTCTCCCAGACCTGCTCACTCAGAACCCTGAGGATGGCTCAGTTGATGGTGTGGCCTTAGGTGGCAGCCTCACTGAACATCAGCAACATGACTACAGACAAGTTCTACAGGCATACATGCATATGTTCTCATTGACACCCAGTCAGACTAACTGGTGTACACATGTGGTGGACACTGGTGACAGTCTTCCTGTAAAGAGCAAGATTTACAGGCAACCTGACCACGTCAGGGACTGTATAAAGACTGAGGTGCAAAAGATGCTGGAATTAGGTGTTATTGAGCCTTCAGAGAGCCCCTGGGCTAGCCCAGTGGTTCTGGTCCCCAAACCTCACACCAAAGATGGCAAGAGAGAGATGAGGTTCTGTGTGGATTACAGAGGACTCGATGCTGTCACCAGGACAGATGCACACCCTATTCCAAGGGCAGATGAGCTCATTGACAAGTTGGCTTCTGCCAAATATTTGAGCACATTTGACTTGACAGCTGGCTACTGGCAAATCAGGTTAGCTGAGGAGTCTAAAGCCAAGACAGCATTTTCTACCCCTAGTGGGCATTATCAATTTGTGGTGATGGCCTTTGGTTTGAAAAATGCACCTGCCACCTTCCAAAGGTTGGTAAATCAAGTCCTTACTGGGTTGGATGACTTTTGCGCAGCTTATCTGGATGATATTGCTGTCTTTAGCTCCACCTGGGAGGATCACCTGGTCCACCTGAAGGAAGTGCTTGAGGCTCTGCAAAAGGCAGGCCTCACTATCAAGGCAACAAAGTGCCAGATAGGGCAGAGCAAGGTTGTATACCTGGGCCACCTTGTAGGTGGAGGCCAAGTTCAACCACTGGAGAGTAAGATCCAGACCATCAAGGACTGGTCCCCTCCAACTACCCAGACTCAGGTCAGAGCTTTCTTGGGCCTGACTGGGTACTACAGGAAGTTTGTTAAGAACTATGGGTCCATTGTGACTCCTCTTAATGATCTGACATCTAAGAAGATGCCCAAAAAGGTTCAGTGGACAGAAATCTGTCAAAAGGCATTTGATGACCTGAAGAAGGCCATGTGCTCTGCACCTATCCTGAAGAGTCCTGACTACTCAAGAGAGTTCATTGTCCAAACAGATGCTTCTGAGTTGGGAGTGGGAGCAGTGCTTTCACAGCTTAATGTAGATGGCCAGGACCAGCCCATTGCTTTTATTAGCAGAAGGCTGACCCCCAGAGAGAAACGTTGGTCAGCTATAGAGAGGGAGGCCTTTGCTGTGGTGTGGGCCCTGAAGAAGTTGAGACCATACTTACTTGGCACTCACTTCAAGATTCAGACCGACCATAAGCCCCTCTTATGGCTTAATCAGATGAAGGGTGAAAACCCCAAACTACTCAGGTGGTCCATTTCCCTACAGGGGATGGACTTTACAGTGGAGCACCGCCCAGGGACTGACCATGGCAACGCAGATGGTCTCTCCAGGTACTTCCACTTAGAACATGAAGACACAACTGGTCAAGGTTAGTCTAATGTCCCTGCGTTTGGGGGGGGGGGTTATGTAGGAGAGTAGGGTCTGCTATCCTATGGTCACCCCAAATTTTTGCTTTTTGCTTCACTGGTTTATGACTTAATGTGGCTGTGGGCCTGCTAATCAGACCCACAGCCTGCTGTTCTCTCTCTAAATTACTGCCAATGCACTTTAGGTGCATTACGAATTGGAACTGGTTCACCTTATTAGCCCCTGTAGTAGTGTACCCTAGGTACCCAGGGCATAGGTGTTTCCAAGGCCTACCAGGGGCTGCAGCATGTATTGTGCCACCCCTGGCCTGGCCTCCATATTTGACATAACTGGCTGATCACTCAGCTGGGGTAAGTTGGTGTAATCACCTCTTGCTTAGGTACAGTATGCCTGTGCCTAACCCTAAACTGGACACATATGTTCCTATCAGCCACTCCTATGGAAGGCCTCATCAATCCTGGAGGCAGAGTGCTTGGAAATATGTGAGATGGTGCTCTAGCATGAGCTGAGCCTGTCTGCAGCTGTCGGGAACCACTCCCTAAGCTGTTCCGGTATATTGCCATACCATATACTCTTAAGTGCATTATAATCCTTGCGGTTAAATGCTATCTTTGGTTTGGCTTTATCAAAACATGTCGAGTAAGGTGTCATACGAATTGGAATACTATCCCCTCGACAGTTCTGTCGACGGGGATAGCATTCCACCCTTCTAGAGGGACACGACATGTGTGTAGCCTTAACCCCGGTTAAAGTTAACCAGAGCCTTAGCATCACAAAATGGATGCTGCCACCACAGACACGAGTCTGGCCTCCTGCTGCTGACCGAAACTCGGCAGATGGTGGCCTGGACAAAGGGTTTCCTGCCTTGGGAGGTGCGAGCACCACCCCAGGCAGGGTTTTGTGTATTGGGTAGGACAGGGCTGAATAGAATCAGACATGCCCGGGGCACACAAGGTGTCCCCGTGCATAGGCCAGTCCAAACCGGTCCTGGGACTTTCCAGACCCAGGCTTGGCGCGGAACTGGACAAAGGAAAGGGGGTGTAACCGCCCCCCTTCCTGGTTCCTCCCAGAGGAGGGACCAAGTAGGTGATCCACCCCTCAGATTGGGAATAAGAGTGGGAGCAGTGCCATTGCACAGCAGATCATCCTGAATCAACTTGAAACTAAGAAGACGACTGGACTTCGACATTCTGCTGCTCAGAAGACTGAAGAGAATCTCCCTTGTGGCCTAGGAGTGGCCACCCTGTGAACACAGGCACCAACCAGCAACTCGACGTCTGCTTTGCCGCCGCCTCCCGCCGGAGCCCGAGCCCAGAGCCTGACAAAAACCAGACCCCCAGACCTCTCAGAGCCGGATCCACAGTCCCTGCAAAGAAGGGACCCGTGGAGGCACCGAGTGACGTGGGACCGGACCTTTTGGAAGACACTCGAAAAGCTGACTGCGCAGCTTCTGAGGTATCCTCGATGTTGTGCTTTGGGGACTGAGAACCCCCACTATCGAGCAGCCCTTGCACCGAAGATCAGCCCCCCAGCATCTCCACGATCTGCGTGGGGCCCTTTTGCATTGTGCCACTCGACGCGCCATCCCGGCCACTAGCCACGTGGTCAGCGGCCATCTTGGCGACGAAACCAACTAACTACACTGCGGGTCTGGTTCCTGCAGACTTGCCCAAGCTCCTGTGAAAAGGAGCACTCGCTCTGACCTTGCTGGTCCGAGTGTTAAGCATCTTTCGATTCCTGCGTGGCTTGCATTAGCCAAGGCCTGTTTGCTCCGATCAGGTCGCCGACACCGCCAACAGTAAGAAGCCTGCGTGGGACAGCTCGTGACCGACTCCTGGACGTCCTCAACCCCCGGTGTCCACGTGGCTGCAGAGAGAAGCTACCCGACAACACCTGTTTGCACCCGACATCGCCTGGTTCCAATCTGGTTCCACGGTAGTCACTGGCTAGTGACTTTGAACATTGTCCCCTCTGCTTTCAGGTCTTCACATCTTCAGATCCACCCTTGGATCCACCGGAACTCTTCACATCGAGCCGCCTGCAGCATCTTCAGCTCCAAGCACCATCGACCAGCGTGACGAAACCCGACACTACTTCGACCCTGTGCACCCGCTTCCTGTGGGTGAGGTAACTCAGCTCCGCCAGTGCGCCTGCACTGGTACACATCTCAAGGGCCTGTGTCTTAAGTTTCAGCTCCATAGGTCACTCGGAAGGTTCCTAACTTTCTAACTTTGTACTTTTTACGCACCATAGACTTTGCATTGGAAAGTGCGTGCACTTTGAACACTGCACCCGAGTCCCGCGGGCCTTTCCCGACTTAGTCACTGCTAGTCTCGAATAGCTCCAGCGATTCCCAAGGCCCTAGGCCTGTTCCCTTTCCTATTGGTATCTCTTATACCACTTTCTTAGTATATGGTTTAGGTGGCCCCTAGGGCTCATCCATATTGTGCAACTTTTGTGTATTTTAAACTGTCTTGTGATTTAACGCTTGTGCTTCTGTGCTCATAAAGAGTCCAGGGGATTTTATAGTTAATAAATCAATATATATTTTCAATATATATCTGTGTGGTGTCCCTTTCATTTGGTATTCAAGGGGGTTGTGTATGGTAATACAGCTGGCTTCACATGCCTTTCAGAGTTTAGCCTAAGACTGCTTTGTCCGCGTTACCACTAGGATAACTGGTCTACAAGGTTGAATTACAACCATCACCATAAGGGTTGCTTGGCATGGTACAAAGTGATCACTAAGAATTAGTGAGCATTATATACCAGGCCAACTTCTCACATCCCCTTGCAATTGTTGTTCAAACTCCTGGACCACCATGTGAGTAGTACTTTTCTTTTCGTGGCATACCCTCGAAAAGTGGCCCCTTTTTTTGCAATTACTGCAAGTGACACCCCTTGCTGAACACTTTACATCGTTAGCCAAATGATTTGGGTTACCACATCTATAGCATTTTGGCTTGTTAGACTGTGCACTGTGTTTATTCACCTCAGGTTGGTTAGACTTACATTTAATGTCTCTCTGAACTACTTTGTGCACACAATTGTCATTAACTTGTTTTACCTCATTAGCTTCCTTCGTTTCATTCATACAGTAGCTTGTGTGCTCTATGCTAATGGCAATATCAATAGCTCTTTGTAATTCAGGGGCTTCTGCTAAAAGTCTCTCCTGACTTTTCTTTTTACATGTGCACTTAACTAATTGGTCCCTGATTAAGGACTCTGTGAGTAGACCAAAATCACACGTGGCTGCCAAACCCCTCAACACAGCAATGTAATTCTTTACTTTCTCATTTTTCCCTTGAGCCCGTAAGAAAAATTTATGACGCTCAATGACTATATTAATTCTGTCCCCAAACTGTTCTGCCCATTTTTTAACAGTAGCCTCATAAACATCAGGTTGAACTACTCCATCTCCCCCCACATTGATGTTAGCACCATCAGCAGCAATTTTAGGTAAATCTTCAAACACATCCCTTCCATATTTACCCAAATTATGCAGTAGAATGTGTTGCTTCCTTAAAGATGAAAATCTGTTACCGCCAATAGCAATCAAATATGATTCAAACAAATGAAACAATTTTTTCCAGGGAATAATAGGATCACCAGCTTCATCCAAAAATGGCGGTGGCTGAGACATATTTAAAGCCGTCATGTTAAAAGATAGAAATGAATAAAAAGAGTAGAAAAAGAGAGTGGGAAACCGGAAGGAGGTGGAAGGAACACAAAGAGGGGAGTAGAGAACAAAAGTGGAAGAATAAAACTGTCACAGTTCCTTAAAACTTTTGAATACAGAACAACCCACCAAGCAATATTAATTTTTTCCCAATGGCCTTGGTAATGAGGTTTGAATTCCAGTGCTGTGCCAATCATCGAAGAGAACGCTTGATGGCTCCTGAGGATAAATAATTTTAAGCTATATATTCTTAAATGGTGGTACCAATTGAATACAATTTGCGCTATTATAAATGTTTTATCAAAATTTGCACTAACCAACCCAGGAGATATAATGGAGACCGCACTAATAGCAGTAGATTACCACCCACTACTCTGTAGAAGATCACTTCAAATGTACATTTGAGACAGAAAGAGAACATGTGCACTACACTCTGCTAGAAGGCTAATAGCCGTGAAGTGAAAGCTCCTTGCTGAAGCTGACCGACTAAAAAGATGACGAACTTATAGAAGGTAAGGTCAGTCACTGTCTCCCTTGACGCAACATGGAAGCACGCCATGAAGTGTTGAGCGCTTGTTTCTGAAACAGTTCACAGTTCCCTCTCTTATGCCCATCAAACAGTCCGTCTTGCAAGATTACTATTATGGACGGAAACAACCCAGGGAGATCCCGAGCTGGCACCGCTGGTCAGGCGAGACAAGACGGGACAAGTAGGCACCCGCACCTACCTCGTCTCGTTTCACCCCAAAGGCTATTTGTCAAGGAGGAACTGACAAAAATGAAAAGGAATTTGGCAGAGCCGGCACTTCTACGCCGATATCATTTCCCCACACTAAATCCGAGCTGAAGGTAGCGTAAAGGTCCGTCGTTGTTCGTCGTCCGCCGTTGAGGAACTGACGTGACAGAAAACAAAGAGGGCGGAGCAGGTTCTCCGACGTAGACTTCCCACGGCGACCACCAGGCGGAACTGAAAAGAGCGTCCCGTTGCCCAGGAAACTCCTTCACAACCACTGACACGATTTTCCGATAGAAGGAGACGGAACGCTCGTTAGATGACACTGTGTTCGTGTCACCTCAGCTTCTATCGATAACCGATGATGCCGCGAACATCAACAAGAAATGTCCGCAAGGTTCCTTAAACCGTGACAAAGATGTTTGGAGTGCACAGCTTCGTCTTTCTTCGGGATAACTTGACTTTCGTAGTTGGCAGATATCACAGGGGAAAGAATCCAACCGTCCCCAGCACGGTATGCATCGCCAAATTGTTAAAAGAAGACTCCACACGGTAATGAGTTGAAGAGGAGTTTAATGCGAACCGGATTCTTCAGTGCCAACCACTAGAGTGAGCTCACCAACATTCCAAGGCGAGCTTCACTCCAACATTCTAAAGGTAGGTGAGACCAACTAAAGGGGAAGGGGGGAGCAGGGTGAGGGAAAGGGCAAACCAAGTTATAACATATATGCCTCTAGTAAATGTAATGGCTCCACCAGCAGTTCCTGCCCTGTAAAATGGGTAACATTTCCATTCATCAACATGATCTCTTCTCTGTATTCTTTTTATGTAAATGGCATGAAGTCAGTTGTAGTAAATGGAATCTGAGCTGCATCCAGCTGACCCTGCAAGAGGCCACAAAGGAGGTCAAAGCTGTGTGCCATGAATAGTAGTAGCAGGTGCTGGCCATGGTCTTCACTTACTAACCCTCTGGCTCATTCTCAAGGTCCGGACGCGCGCCATACGTCTGGTCAGTCCTGCCGGGAGCGTCTTGTGATTCTTCAGGATTCTAAAAGCCATGTACCTGCAACACGCCGCAACACGCCACAGCTTGCCAGGCTTCACAGCCCATGCCGCCACCGCCGAGAGTCACCTTTCCTGCAGTTTGGACGCGCCGCCGCTCCGGGACTACGAATCCCGGCAGCCTACGCGGCGGCGCGCGTTGTGACACCGCGAGGGCGCCAGGGGAGGCGCACAAAAGCGCCGCAGGACCGGCGGAGCACTGGGGAAACGGTAATTCTTACCTGCAACACGCCGCAACACGCCACAGCTTGCCAGGCTTCACAGCCCATGCCGCCACCGCCGAGAGTCACCTTTCCTGCAGTTTGGATGCGCCGCCGCTCCGGGACTACGAATCCCGGCAGCCTACGCAGCGGCGCGCGTTGTGACACCGCGAGGGCGCCAGGGGAGGCGCATAAAAGCGCCGCAGGACCGGCGGAGCACTGGGGAAACGGTAATTCTTACCTGCAACACGCCGCAACACGCCACAGCTTGCCAGGCTTCACAGCCCACGCCACCACCACCGAGAGTCACCTTTCCTGCAGTTTGGACACGCCGCCGCTCCAGGACTACGAATCCCGGCAGCCTACGCAGCGGCGCGCGTTGTGACACCGCAAGGGCACCAGGGGAGGCACACAAAAGCGCCGCAGGACCGGCGGAGCACTGGGGAAACGGTAATTCTTACCTGCAACACGCCGCAACACGCCACAGCTTGCCAGGCTTCACAGCCCACGCCGCCACCGCCGAGAGTCACCTTTCCTGCAGTTTGGACGCACCGCCGCTCCGGGACTACGAATCCCGGCAGCCTACGCGGCGGCGCGCGTTGTGACACCGCGAGGGCGCCAGGGGAGGCGCACAAAAGCGCCGCAGGACCAGCTTCGCGGGACGCCCGGGGCGAAGCCCGGGCAAAGGGCGGGCCCTCTACGGCCCTCATCGGCACAAGTCGGCCAGGCTAGGCCACCCTATTAACACTACTTCCTTGTGCACCAGGAAATTATTTGTGTGAGTGACTATAGCAAGCAGTGGTGTTCCAGACGCTGGTTGACCGCCTTTTGTGCCCAGGCTATCCAGACGGGGGTCGGTAAGCAGGCCATATAGCTTCTATCGAATCGCCCAGGAGCCCGGGTTAAGAAGGGGGCCCACGTGGAAACGCCAATTATACTGCCGAATGCGGAAAGGAGTCAGCTGGATATCTGCACAAGTTTTGAAGTAAGACTTTTTGTTTTAACCTTGGGAGCGATACTTTGTTAATTATTCGAGCAGTGGGTATAAGACTTTCACACACCTTTGCAAAATTATGCGAAAAAAAAATCTACATACGGCATCCGAAATACCAAAGAACACCATGGAAAACTACCTTGTCCAAGTGGTTAGCAAAATAAACATCGAACGTAGACAATCGTTAGGTCTGTCCCAATCACCTATTCTTCCTCCCATGAGCCCACCCACCTCCTCGCAAATCAATGAATCCCTGTTACTAGACTCTAACAACGATTCTCATGCACCAGCTTCCCCAGTAACTGTCAACATTGATGTAAGCACAGTGAATGTGGGGGACATTGAACAACACGCGGTAAATGACTCAGATGCACAGCTTGTCATTGAGGTTGAAGGAAACAATGACAAAGAAGACATGGAGGATGATCCACCGGCAAAGCAGACCTCAAGGGCAGTTAGAGCCAGTCGCAGATTGCAAAGCAAACGTGGGGGGGCACGTTCTGGAAAAAACAAGACCACATCATCACCAAAGGAAAAAAACATCTGCCAGATCAAAGAGGTTAATAATTTGAGGGACATTTTGGACGAGGACTTAATGTCAAAAATAGCGGAGCTGTTAGAAATAAAAATACAGACAATTGTTAAGCCACTTATTAGTAAGATTGACAAACTCTCTGCAGAGATAAAGAAACTTGGAAGCACACAAAATGTCTTAGCAGATGCAATAGGTAATGTCTTAAGTAATGTTAACAAAGGCAGTGATCCCCCAGAGAAAGATATTGAATCCAGGGTAACATCAGATGATACTCCTCCAGGAGTAGTTCCTGCAGAAGACCCACAAACTTCTGGCCAAAATATGAACAACTTGCCAATAGAAGCCCCAACTGTCCGATTAATTGATTCAACACATGCTACAGTGCCTTCTAGTTTTGAAGAAAACCAAACACAATTTGTAGTCGAAGCAGCACCGTTAGTGCTAGTGTTAGCCAACACACCAACCCTATCACCGGACCAAACTGAGTCAGCCTCATCACTTAAAAGTAAGGCATTATACTAGCTCTCAAATAATATGCGGATAGCACAGGGGGGTGAGCAGCGGTTGGCTGATGAAATTAAAACAGCAAGGAGGGTTGGTTGGATAGGAAATAAGCAAAAAAAATGGAAGGGCGACTGTGTGATACTAAATTTTTCGACTGCAGCTGCTCTTCCGGATATTTTGCCAAATATCCTTCCACCACAAAAAAGAAGTAGCTCTATAATCCCTCTTACATTAGAATTTTTTTATACTGATTCACAAAAGGCCAACAATCAACAACCCCGGAAGCCAATTTGGTCAACGAGAGATCATGGTTGGGGAGGGGGTCCATCAGGTCCTGACATGAATTACACTCCCCAAAATAGGGTAGGCCCATGGCTACCAAATCACCACAATATTTTTCAAAACACTACCCCAGGGCAAAATTGGAATCAAATGGGCAGACGAGGGCCTGGTATAATAACCAATAATTGTGGGCCTACAGGAAATGTTAAATATAATGGAGGATGGCCAGGCATGCAGCAGAATGTATTGTATCCTAATACCCCAGCACCCATAGGTAATGCTGACTTTAATGGAGGATGGTTGGGCTCTTATCAGAACCCACCCTTTCCCATTACCCCTGCACCCAGATGGAATGCCCCCATAAATGGTTGGGGCTTTGGGGCCCCATCTTACAACTGGGGAGTTAGCACTTCAAATAGGTTTGAAGCCTTAGCTGGTTTAGCTGACTGCGACTGACTTGAGGGAAGGGCCCTGACAACGCCATGTAGTATTAACCACACATACCCTAGGTCGTATCTCGAAGTCGAATCAAAGCAGATTGCATCTACTAAAACCTTGCAACAGTCATTACATCTTTTTTTTTTTTTTTAAATTTTTAAAACCTTTATTGTAAAAAGCACACAGCTATTCAGCCTAACATCCCGGAGGCAAGGCAGCATAGTATAGAACGGTCATAGTGCCAAACGATTCATTTCAGGACAATGCAGGTTGTTTTTTATTTTTTAAAACAAAAACTGAAACAAAGCGCCCGAGGGCGCGAAGAAGGCAATGGAAATGAAGAAGACCAATAGTCGGTAGGAGGCGGAAGGAGCTGGAGAAGTTATAGAAAGAACTGAGACAGAATGTAGCAAAAGCGAGGGGGGGGGGGAGGAAGAACAGGAGAATCAATACATGAGTAGCACAGCTGTCGTCAACGTCTATGGTGACAAGCGTTCATCTCGTGGCAACGGTGCAGGTGGTAAACACAAGTCCCCTCTATAGGCATTCCAGGCACCCCACACCTTGTTCCACGTCTGAGGCCGCCCCCTGGCAGTATACACAGTCTTTTCACGCAACATACACCAGTCCATGTTGGCCTTCCATTGTACCACCAGGGGGGCCACATTGGAACCCCACCTCTGCGCTATGTCCCGTTTAGCGACCATATTGCCCAGTGTGGCCCATCGGGTCTGCGCCGTATCATAGTCATTAGGCTCCCAAACATTCAGGAGGCACCTACGCGCCTCCGCCGCCAACTCCACTCCAGTCACCTCCCGCATCACTCTATGAACCCTCTCCCAATAAGGGGCAATAACGGGGCATTCCCACAGTATATGAAGAAAGGTGGCAAGGGCCCCGCAGCCACGGCGGCAGAGGCCATCCGGCGAGAAGCCCATGTGCACCAGCCTAGGGCCGGTGACATACACTCGGTGGAGGATTTTAAACTGGACCAATCTCAGACGCGAGGAAATGGCTACTTCCTTAGGGGAGGACACAGCACTCTGCCAGTCCTCATCGTCCAGTTCAAGCCCATCGGCCACCCACTGTTCCCGCAAGCGCTGGAGGAGGTCCACCTGGACGTTGATCAGTTTCTTGTAGGACAGAGAGATGGCGCTATCAGGCATATGCCCGTCCAACACCCTGTCCTCCAAAGGGGAACTTTCGGGGATGCCACCCTCCTCCGGCCTGGCGGCAGTTATTGCGTGTTGTAGCTGGGCATAGCGGAAAAACTCTGTAGCACTCAATTTATACTCCGCCTGCAGCTGTGGGAAGGTCTTGACCACCCCCCTGGAGAGCATGTCCTCAACCCTCGAGATGCCTATGAGATCCCACTTCTCGAAGCCCTTGGTGTGCCAAAGCTTACCCAAAATATCGGAATCAAAGAGTGGGGTAAATCTCGTCAGCCTGCCCTGCCAGCCAAGTATCTTAGTGATCGTCCGCCACGTGTGGACCGCCGCCTTGGTCGGGCCAGTGAGGTTACGATCAAAGGATCTAGAGTATAGGGCGCGATAGTAATTGCCTCCGTGCAAAAGCCAGCGGTCCATGGCATAACCAGGGTTGTCCACGGGGCCGTAAAAACCATGATTGATGGCGGTAAGTTGAGAGGCCCAGTAGTATCTCCGCACATCTGGTAGCGCAATGCCCCCATCATACCATGGTATGGTGAGCTTCCGAACAGCGACACGGGGTCGTCCGTCCCAAAGAAGGGCACGCTGCAGACTCTCGACCTCCCTGAAGTAGCGGGCCGGGACAAGGTCCTGAGTATTTTGCAAGGCATACAGGAATCTGGGCAGGGACATCATTTTAAATAACGCCACCCGGCCCAGCAACGAGAGAGGGAGCTTACGCCAACTCTCCACGTCCCGCCGCAAACGGTGGAGCGGGGGGAGCAAGTTGTGGTCATACCTTGCCTTAGGGTTATGTGAAATATAAATTCCCAAGTACTTAAAGCCTTGTCTCGCCAGTTGGATATTACAGCCTCTGGGGAGGCGCGGCGTGTCGCCCTTTAGGATGTAAAGGGAGGATTTGGCCCAGTTAATAATCAGGCCGGAGTAACGCCCAAACAGCCGGAGCACATCGCACGCCACAATAAGCGACTTGCAAGGGGAGGTGAGATACAGCAGGATGTCGTCCGCGTACAGGGAGACCCTGTCTTCAAAGCCCGGGGACCAGGAGATTCCATGCAAGTCGGGGTGCGAGCGCAACATCGCCGCGAGGGGCTCCAGAGCCAGCGCAAACAGGAGCGGAGACAAGGGACAGCCTTGTCTGGTGCCTCGTTGAAGTGCGAAGGGAGCAGACATACGACCGTTCACCGTAACAGCAGCCAGGGGGCTAGAATAAAGAAGTTGCACCCAGCCCAGGAAGCCCGGCCCAAAACCGAGCTTCTTCAAGACTGCCCACAGATAATTCCATTCCAAGGAATCAAAAGCCATTGTGGCATCAAGGGAGGCCAGCACCGCCGGTTCAGTGAGGGCGTGAACTCTGGCCATAACGCCATGTAAGCGTCTCAGGTTGAGGGCAGTATTGCGGCGGGGTATAAAACCGGACTGATCCGGGTGCACCAAGTCGCTAATAACCCCGACCAATCGGTTAGCCAACAGTTTGGCCAGGATCTTGGGTTCGGCGTTGAGGAGAGAAATAGGGCGGTAGGACCTACAAACATCCCGCGGCTTTCCATCCTTGTGAATAACCACAATGGTGGCCAGTCGCTGGTCCATGGGGAAGACGCCATCCTCACGGGCACGGAGGAACATGTCTTTCAGGTGAGGAGAGATCACGTCCGGCCGGATCTTATATAGTTCGACCGGTATGCCATTGGGTCCGGTAGCCTTACCCGTACGCAAAGCGCGGATCGCCAAGGCGATCTCGTCCGCCGTGATGTCCCGGTCAATGTCCACCCTGTCCTCCTCAGAGAGGCAGGGGAGGTCTATCGCCGAGAGAAGTTCAGCCGAGTCGGCCTCGGAACGATCTGACCCAGAGGTGTAGACCCCCCGGAAATAGTCAGCAAAGGACTCGGCGATGGCACTCGGATCAGTGACCACCACTCTGTCATCGCACAGGATCTCCGGAACCACTCGGCTCGCCATCTCCCACCTGTCCAGCCAGGCCAGCAATTTACCAGCCTTGTCTCCGACGTCATAGATGCGGCCTTGCTGCTCCTTCGCTAAGAGCAGAGCTGCATCCGTGGCAAGATCGTGATACTCTGATTGCTTCAGGGCGAGTTCATGCAGGAGGGCGGGTTCGGGCTCGGGCCCCAGACGGGACTCGAGGTCCAAGACCTCCTCCTCAACCTGCAGGAGATCAGCATCACGAGTTTTTTTGGCCGCCGCGATGAGAGCCAAGGCCTCACCCCGCAACACCGCTTTAAAGGCCTCCCACAGGGTGACCGCAGAGCCCACTGAGCCAGCATTTTCCGTGAAGTATAAGGCTATGGCCTTGGCCAGCAGCTCTCGCATGTTGTGGTTGCGGAAGTACCAGGGATTTACGGCTGCCGGGCGGTTGGACAAAAGGACACCAAAGTCAAAGGAGGTCCACAACGGCGAGTGGTCGGAAATTCCCCTTGCCAAAAAACGCGCTTCAGAAATGGCAGGCGATTGCGCCGCAAGGGTGAGGACATAGTCCAAGCGGGACAGACTTCCATGAGCACCGGAGAGGAACGAGAACTGGCGAAGCGCCGGATGTAAAAGTCGCCAACAGTCCACCAGACCCATAGAGTCAAGGAAGGTCGGCAGCCACGTTTGGGAACCCGGGAGGTCTCTCGGTGGCTGACGATCCAGGGTACCAGAGCAGACTGAGTTAAAGTCCCCCCCTAGAATCAGCAGGCCCGAGGGCAAAGACAAAATGGCGCCACCAAGGTCGCGGAAGGTGCTAGACTGGAGACCAGGGGGAACATAAACCGACACCAGGGCCAGGGAACGCCCCTCCCACCTCCCCGCCACAGCAGCGTAACGCCCCCTATCATCTAGCAGGGTGACGTCTATCTCAAGCGGAAGGGACGCACGTACAAGGACGCCCGCCCCCCGGGAGCCCGAAGAGAACCCAGAGTGGGCGACCATTTTGTAACCCTTGCGATTCAGGGCCCTACAAGAGTTGCCCACTAAATGCGTTTCCTGCAGTAAAACCACATCAGGCATGTTCCTTTTTATCAGCTGGAGCACCACCCCTCTCTTGACCCTATCACCTAATCCATTGACATTCCAGCTAAGCACTTTTAGTTTCCTACCCCCCATCCCCAAGCAACCCGCCCCACCCGACTCCGTTCGACCCGATCATACATTGTTCAACAAAACACACTGTCCATTGCCTTAAAGAAGAAAAAGAAACAAAACAAACACAGAACAAACCCCACGAAATTGCACCCCCCACCCTGCACCCCTGCATGTGACTAAAAAGCCCCCCCAACCAGCAGTGTGCCTGTCGCCCAATAACTACTCTACAAAAAGACACCCAGGGGAGTAAGGACTCTCCGCGAACTCCTCCCGCCACCCTCCATGTACTGACAGAAAAGATAATTCGGCAACTGAGAGCGACATTACAGAACCAAGTCTCATGGGCCCGGGCCGCCAGCCGCGCCACCCTCGTGGTCCTCCTGTGCTTCTCGGCGCGGTGGTAGAGTGTCCAGCCAGTCACTGACGTTTTCGGCGAAGTCGAAGAACAGGGCATGGCCCTCGTATTCGATCCGGAGCTTAGCAGGGAACATCATAGAATACTTAAGGCCCAGGTCCCGTAGCCGGCGCTTCACCCCAGAATAGCTTTGGCGCTGTCGCTGCACTGTCCTGGTGAAGTCCGGGTAGAAATGAACATCAGCGTTCTGAAATTTGAGAGGGCCATGGCGCCTGGAGGCCTGCAGGATGGCATCCCTGTCGCGAAAGTTAAGCAGCCGGGCCACGATGGGTCTAGGCGCCACGCCAGTCTTCGGCGGGCCACCCGGCACCCGGTGGGCACGCTCCACCGAGAAAAAGTTGCTAAGGCCAGGCGGGGCAAGATGTGTTCTGATCAGATCTTCAACGAGGAGGTCCGTCGCCGCCTCCTCCGAACCCTCCGGTACGCCGACGATGCGGACGTTCTGCCGCCTGGCCCGGCTTTCAAAATCGTCCAGCCGCTTCGCGAAGTGCTCCGCCGTCCTCTGTAGGTTCCGGACCTCCGTTTGCATATCCGAAACGTCTTCTGTGAGACTGGCCGTCTTAATGTCCAGGTTCTTAACCCTGTCGTTAGTCTTGCCCAGGTCAGCTCTGATGAGGGACAAATCAACGGCCATGCCATCCACCTTGTGCGTGAGGACTTCATGCTGTTGCTGCATGTCTTCCCGGAAACTAGTGATGGCTCCCAAAATGTCGGTCAAAGTGGGCTCAGAGCCGTCCGGCGAGCCCGAGTGCGGGATACCCTTGGCAGAGGGACCTGTAGCAGGCGGTGTTTTCAGCTGAGTGTAGCGCTCAATCCGATTCTGCTGTTGTTGTTGCGGTTTAGTGCGCCTTCCTCTATTAGACGGCTTGTCGAGGTCCCCCTTGCCCGCCATGTTAGGTCTCAAGGAACAAAGGGCTATGCCAGGCGAGTCCAAGCCCAGAAACCCGGAATGGTGTCCGGGACGTCAGCGGAAGACAGTTCCAGGTGCGCTTCGCCGTTCAACTAGTACCGCTGTCCAACACGCTTCTCCGGTGACGAAAACAGGCTGGCACTCCGCAGTTCAGCAAGACGTAATAGCGGAGTCCGCAGAGACAATGGCACCGGACTGGCACGGAGTCCCACTCGACGTAGCTCCGCGTAGGAGACACCGATTTGAGTTCTGAAAACGGTGCTCGCCTCAGATAGCCATCAGCAACGAGCATCCACCCTCGTGGATCAGGATTATGGGCAGGATAGTTGCGGAGGATCGGAAGGTCCGCGGAGCTCCGAGCTTACGCGGCCATCTTGGTTGCCCGCGAAGCTCCTCCTCCCCAGTCATTACATCTTGTTGAAACAACAACACAACAACTGCATTCAGAGACACCTAGGGTAACTCCACCTTGCCAGGTAGCAGAAACAGGAGGGGTTCTAGGAAGTATAAAAATCATCTGCTGGAACATAGCAGGTCTGAAAAAAAACCTTTCAGACCCATCCTGGCACGATTACCTTTCGAGTGGGGATCTAATTATGTTCCAGGAGACATGGGGGCTTGAAAACTACTATAAGGTGGACTATAGATCTTTTTTTTATACCCGCAGTAAACACAAATGGGGGGAGACCCTCTGGCGGATTAACAATCTGGGTGAAAATCACACGAGGCCTATCTTTCAAGCAAATCGATATTAATAATCCCGACATTTTATTGCTCGAGTTAAAAAATACCAAGGGTCGCAGCACTTACGTGATCAATATCTATAATAGACCACATCGATCATGTAAAGAATCAACTGTTGTAACCCAACTGAGCAACCTTGTGGCGGGATTTGATCAAAATGCACAAATGATTATAGGCAGTGATTTTAATAGAGGTTTTGAACCCATAATAGGTCTAGAAGACATCTACAAGGGTGAGGATATGGTAAATAATATTCGCTTAGTAGATACAAATTACAAAGCACCTTGCTCAGTGAGCGCCTTACAATTACTGAACTTGACATTAGAATCAGGCTTACGTGCATGTAATGGGCGGTTGCCCTCAGACTGTCCCAGTAGACCAACGTTTACTAGAGGGGCACACTCCAGCCACTTAGATTATTTTTTAGTCTCCCTGAACCTGTGGCCTATGACCATCGATCTATTAGTGGATGATCGCACGGAAAGCGACCATTATCCTCTGATTTTATCTGTCGAAACCCAGATTTTTAAAACCCTTGACAAAAGCGCTAACAGCACAATGTCTTTGCCACAAGATCCTCTAGTGGCAAATAATCGCAGATCCCTGAAATGGCCAATAGTATTAGACAACTCCAAAATCATTAGTCAAATCTATAATGTTTTTGTGAGCCATATGTCTTCTCTCTTAGGTAATAGCACGGTCATACAAAATCTTAGCTTGATAGAATCCCATGAACATTTAATCAACCAACTTGGCGGGATCCTGACCAGGGCAATAAAAAGATCACACAAAGCCCAAAAGAGCAAACAAACCGGGATTACCTGGTGTAACCAGGACTGCCGGAAAGCCAAGACAGATCTAATTATAGCGGTCAGGGGGGGTTCAGTGGATATTGTGAGAACTAAGAGAGCACAGTACAAAAGAATCCTATCAAAGGCCAAGAAAGAGTGGGACGAAAGGGTTTGGTCCGATTTACTGGATGCATGCAAGTACAAAGATCAGACCACTTTCTGGAGCCTCATTGCTAGAGGCACCAGGGGGGTGACAGAATGTAAAGATAAAATTTTAGAGGAAAAGACATGGATCGAGCACTTCACTATGTTATACTCTTGCACAAGTTCAGGTGAGAGTGGAGGTTGGGATAGTTTGCAGGCCCCCTTGGTAGTGTATGATGCACCCCTTGTTTTTTCTCTAACAGAAACTATCCCCGCAATTAAGGCAGTTAAGTCAGGGAAAGCACCAGGCCCTGACAGAATACCAGGTGATCTTTGGAAACACGAAAATTACACCTGGGCTCCTTACATCAATTTACTATCCAATGAAATTGCTCAAGGAGCTGCTATTCCGGAAACCTGGAAGGGGGCAGAGATTGTGGCTCTGTTCAAGAAGGGTGATAGGTCAAATCCCTCGCATTACCGACCTATCAGCCTCATTGACGTGTTACAAAAAATCTTTGCACGACAGGTTCTTGGTCGGCTCACCTCTTGGATTGAAGAGCACTCTATTTTTACAAAATATCAGGCAGGTTTTAGATGTAAGATAAGCACTGTTGACCAGGTTTTTAGATTTCTATGTTTAGTCTGGAAATATACCATTATAAGGAGTTCCCATATATACGTGGCTTTTGTTGATTTGAAGGCAGCTTTTGATATGGTTCCTAGGGCAGCCCTATGGAAGACATTAAACAAAATGGGTGTCCCTGGAAATATCCTTCAAATTTTAACTAGACTCCATGAGAACAATTATGCACGTGTGAGATGGGGACCGAATGGAGAAGTCACTGAGAAAATAAAAATAGCAAAAGGGGTAAGGCAAGGGTGCGTAATGGCACCTACCTTATTTTCTTTATATGTCAATGACATCCCTGATACTCTTTTGGGCTGCGAGCATGACTCTCCCAAATTGAGTGGGCAAGCCGTTCCGGCACTACTATTCGCAGACGACACAATTTTAATTTCTCAGACACCCAGGGGGCTCCAAAACCTTTTAAACACATTCAGTTTGTATTGTCATGACAAGGAATTAGAAATTAACTCCTCAAAAACAAAAGTTATGACAATCAACCCCCCATAAAGGTTTTAATAAGGTTTTTAAAATAAACAATGAACCTATTGAAGAAGTCCCTAATTTTAAATACCTGGGCATTATTTTAGACAGTGATGTCACATGGAAAACGCAATTGGAGAATTCAAAACTAAGGCTAACCCAAAATCAGGTACCAATCTTAAAGAAGCACAAGAATAGCCATTACAAAGCGGTCTCACCAGCTATCGAATTATTCAAATATACAGTGCAATCCTCTTCACTTTATGGTGCGGACCTTTGGGCCTATGCTATAAAGGATACCTTCCGAGTGAGGGAAAATTCCTTCATCAGGCAACTTCTAGGGATACCCGGGTCAACTCCAATGACACCCATATTATGGGACCTTAATTTTAGGCGTACTGATGATTATGCTTCTCTTCGCCCGCTACTCTACTGGGTCCGTCTATGGCCCACTGAAGAGCTGGCTGATTATAGAGAAGCATTGCAAGAGATATTGGCAATAAAGAATATCACGCCCTTGCCATGGCTAGAGTACGTCAAAAAATGGTTCGAAAAATTAGGGTTAAGTGATTTTTGGTTTGACCCTGATTCTCTTACAAGTAGTTCAAAACACATCTTGAAGCAAAGGTACTGGGACTATATTAGAGACTCAGCGCTTGCAAATCCCAGAACAGGGACTCTAACTTCGAAATTTTTTGAAATTAAAACGAATATGCAACTAGAGCCCTTCATGGATGAAATTCACCCTCCATTGGCTAAAAGCCTATATTTAAAGTTCCGTTATGGCATTTTGCTATTAAAAGATAGAACAACTAGCTGGAACTGTAATAAGGGGCTGACCGGGGTCGCTGGCTCTAACATATGTGAGTTCTGTGAAATGGGGGTGAAAGAAGATGAGTCTCATGTTTTATTTATATGCCCAGCATACCTTAAAGCAAGGAAAAAATGGCTCAAGCCAATTTGTAATAGGTTAGGCCTTAGACAAATTAAGGTTGGACTTAGAATATTCAAAGGAGATACTGCACAACCGATTGTGTTTAGCCTAAGTCGTTTTCTCCTATGTGCTGCCTTGATTAGGAGAAAGAAAAATCAAAAAACTTAAATGTAATGGGCTATTTTACCATGTTATTGACTGTTTGTTAGTTATAGTGCTGCCTGTCTTATTGTTATGGTGTATATCACCTTTTAAACAAAACAGATATTTAATTTATTATTTTACTATTGTGTATATCTACTTAGTGTTCTTTATAGAAAGGGGACCGACCAGGATCTAGTTAATCCCAGTTTAGATGACTTTTGCGTACTTTGCACAAATAAGATGTGATGATATATTTTTACCCACTGCTGTTATTTACTATGTATTATAATGATGTGTTATGATTTTAATGTATTGTATCTTACAAGGTTTTTTAAACCGAATAAAGATTGAAATGAATGAAAAGCCATTTAACTTCTCCTACTTGTATTTCCTTCAGTGTTTTCCACTCCTCTGCCCTCAATCAGTAAATAAACCATGATTTATAAAGAGCTGCTAGTCCTCTGACAAGGTATCCAGGCACTTGCAGGTCAAAGGAGGATCACTCGAACAGCCTAGTTTTGAGTGCCCTTTGGAATTCTGGAAGTGAGGTGATGGTCCACAGGTGTGAGGAGAGGCTATATCAGGTTTTTGCTGCAATGTAGGAGAAGGAGCGCCCTTCACTTCTGCTTCGATAAATGCAGGGGGTGTAAGTTAAAGGGAGGCAGAGTGTAGTCTTCTCGGCGATGGATGGAAGTTCAAGCAGTGGCTGATGTAGGCTGCACTGTTGGCAGATGTGAAATGAAATGTCTTCTGCTGATGGCTGTACAGACAAACACATCGACACCTGGCAACACCTGACCCCATAATCTTTCACCCTGTAGTGCTGGATGCATGAACCCCTGGAGAAGAGGTATCTTCACTCAGGGATACCATACTCTCGGATTAATAATGAGGGCCTTGATTGTCCAACATAGTTTTTTTTCTATATTTTCTAAATATTCATCCTGGTGCAGTTGATTTGTAGTTTCTTTTTTCAGAGAATTTCAGACCTTTGTTTTGTGTCTGATAATTTGGGAAAGGTTTATTTGCAAGCACTGCAATCTCAACAGATGTAATAGTAGCTAATGAGGTGGAAAAAAGGATAACCCTAAATATCTCTGATGTCCAAGGGGTCAAGGACTGCGCCTGGATTGCTACACGTTGCTAAAAGCTACAGATATTCAGGCTCAAAGTCATAGTTGTGAGTTAAAAGAAGGAGGCATTCTGGTCTGGAGGAAACCTCCTCTTTCCTTAGGGTGCTGAGCCTGTGAGAGTATCACCAGAGCAGTGCATCTGAGTAGTTCATTAGTTGCCCTGGTTTGTTCAGGAAGGGAAGTGCTACTATTTAACGGAACCTAAAAGAAACTTTCTATATTCTGATATGTTTTCATTTCATGTATCCTGTTTGTGTTGTGCCTTTCCAGTAGCTGCTTGGTGGCTTTGACTATGGACATCTTTGGTGAACCATAATGATTCGAGGGCTGTAGATATTCAGCATCCAGCCATTAGTAAAATAAGAAATCTAAAGCTGAATGGATACTTCAGCCACAACAGCAAGAGATGATGGTGGCCCGGCAATGCTTTCTGTTGTGGGTGTGGAGGAGGACAATTTTAATCTAAGTCAGGGTGATGGAGCAAGGATTCGCACGTAAAGCGACTTGCTCTCATTCATGAACCTCGTCTAACCTTTAATAAGTATTAACCAATTCTGTCCGTCTTAAAATTCATCTTTTTAGTACACGCGGGTGCCCGAGAGAAGCTTGCAACTGTGTTTTATTAATTGTAATGATGCTTGCACTACTGAATCGCTGCTTCGCAGAAATCCAGTCTGCACATGCGTCGGTCATACCCACGTGATGTGACGCACTCGCAAATTGGAGGGATGTTTTCGCTCATGCGCATTACTGCTAAATATGCTGTTTGTCTTTAACCATGCTCTCTGCTGGCTCATGCTGCTTCTGCATAACTGTTTTTACTGCATTATCCTTTAATGCCATAGATATTAGAAAATAAGGGATGCAGTGAAGTTTTTCATGGTATACAGTGTAATAATTTTTTCTGTGTTTCTAATTTGTTTTCGCTTACTTTTCATGTACCGCGTAAATGGGGGCCTGGGAGTTGGGGAGCTGCGCCATTTTAGAAGCCTATGTGGACTCGATCACGTGATATGAGGACTGGGCCTTGCATCTGTGGAAATCAGCCAGCTGGCTACCAAAGCTGAGACGCTCCTGGGAACCTGCCCCATAACCCAGAGAGGAGAAGCTGAATTTCACCTGAACTGCTACATTTGTTTCTTTCTACTGTATACGCTATTGTACTCTTCTACACGTATGCCTGGGAACAGGAATGTAAGGGGTGGGTACTGTCATTTGAATATTAAACATGGGAACGCAGAATTTAGGAGGTGACAATGACCTAACCACCTCTTTTGACCAATCGAAAGATGGGACCTTGTCACTTGCAACATTTGTGTGTGGTCTGGGGGTCCCAATAGAGTATAACTAGCCTAGTTTAGTTAGAAGAAGTTGTCCGACTTGTCCGAGTAGCTGACCTGTCACTGACCCTACGAACTCTATAGGTGATTGATACAGAGAGCTGCGGAGCACTCTGTCCATATTTTCCACAAACTCCAAGGGGTGGAAATAGTCTTAAGTGCTGGCGAAGCACTTTTACTGGGAGATTCGAAAACCCAATCGGGGTTACTGGCGGATTCCGTGCAGAGAGGGAGTAACGCAGGCGTTGCATCCGAAGCTGCAGGTGTTGGTCGTGCCCTTTGATGAGCCCAGTCCTGACCCAAAACCTGAGGGGTATCCTGTCCTGACTGTCCATGAGTGTACCTGCTCGCCTACTGGCATTCTGAGTCCTTGAGGGTCCCTGTCCTCGCCTTTTTCCCAGCTGACCCGTGGCCAGGGTTGGTCTTCATTCCTGTCCTAGGTAAATATATTTGTGGGTGTCTGTCTAAACTATACTCTTACCTTTTCCTCTTCTTAATAAAGCACTCTTGCCTGTGATATTTTCCATATAATCTTTGGAAAGTGAATGTTATGCAATTATATATTAGTGATGTTCCACTTTTTTCCCTACCTATAGGTTATAATTGAAACTGATCTCTTATACAGCTTGTCCCATTTTTCCTTTTCCTTTAGTACGTTGGCAATAAGGTTTAGTAAAGTTAGCGTAAGATTAGGAATTAGTATAAGATTATTAGTGCACATTTATGCCCTACTCACTTACTCTGCCTTAGTTTAAACTTGTTCTGACTAGCATGTTCCCTAGTACTCATACTTTGTAGTGTTCCCTAGTATTCTATGGTACTTGCCCTCATCCACAGTTACATTGTGATTTTAATCTTGATTATTGATGTACTGATCTGTATTTGCCTCATACTCATGGCATATTCATTCTAAAAACTTACTCTATATAAAACTTTGAAAACCCTCCAGGTGTTTGTGGTCATTACATATTACAAGTGTTATTAAATGTACTGAATGTGTAAGGTATTCTACTCATTTTAGGAATCTTGTCACCTGTCCACTGATAGCTCCTGATCCATCAGGAGAAATGTGCCTGTGGTAAGTCAGGTACATGAACAATAGTGGTGAAACAGTCACCCCCAGAATTACTCATAGTAGCGTGGAAAAGATCACCCGGGTTCAGGTAAACCTCAGTCGTCGTATGCACGCCAGGGCCCAGTGCGTGGAAATTGGTAAACTGGTGACTCGGGTGACCTGCGCGCTCTATCAGTAATTTTCTGGTAGCAGTAGTATGGTTAGGACTAGTTAAGATAGGTAGATAAGATAGTTAATAAATAAACCATGAAAACAGAAATGTGCTGCTAGATTTCAATGCTGCTATATTGATTACATTGCTTCAAATATTGCGCAGAAGTTTTTTTAATATTTTGACGTCTTTGCATTACTGCTATATGTAATATTAACAAGAATTGTCCGTAAAGTGTTTTATGTTGTCTGAAATCCCCGGGGAATTGTATAGCGGATGGTGAGTAGAATCCATCTCGCTCAGAGGTCGCTTGTCAGGAGGAAAAATGAGTGCATGGTTAGGTAGAACTGGAAGCGCTAATTAGGATCTTTTGTATTTGAATAAATGATAGCTACGAGTCCGTTGGTGTAAAAACTTCCCTTGTGATATCACCTAGTAAGGGTCACATGAGGAAGGAGTAACAGGGTCTCCAAAGCTTGAATGGTAAGCAAGGTAGTCCGCTGGTGAAAGCCTGACTTAGTATATATCCCGGAAATAAGTGGATAAGTCAGAGGAATAACAGGTTCTATATTTGCTCGTGTGAAAGGTTAGGCAGAGAAGTCTATCCGAAGTGAATGAAAAGTAGACAGAAGTGGTTTGCTGGTAGCGAGAGAAAAACTTTCTTTCTTTTTAGGACACTCCGACACAGCGGCGAACGTTATATATTGTTATCTAAAATAAGCACTGACACTTTAAGAAAAATTCAAAGTTTCCGTTACCTTGTGAAGGAGGGAGTCAGTCGGAAAGCCGCCCTGACGACACTGTATTGGTCAAGACAGCGGGTGTGTAGTGAAGCTGAAATTGTAAAGGAGGGGTGAGAGCCGGAACGTGAGACCACGTCTCGCGAAAGGCCGCGCACCCATTGGACAAGAGTTTTTGTAATCACTGTGTTGATTGGTTGCTGCGAGATAGAAGTCGCGCTAGCATTGGAAGCACAAAAGTAAACAAAATTAATCAAGCCGAGCTAGAAGCTAGTTTGGAAAGGTGTATGTGGTATCCCGAATTCTTGCCTAATTCACAGAATCTAGGTTTTCATAAGGAGCAGATGCTAAGAGGTAGACCTTACAATATGTACGGAGGAAAGAGAAGATTGTCATTTGCCGAAAAGATTAAAAACTATTTCAAGAAAGATAAGCCCATACGAACTAGGGAGGGTGTGATCATTCCCCCGCCAAATACTCCTGCCTCCTTCATGGTGTTTGATAAAGGGTATCATACCTGTGTATGGTTGGAGAATTGGGTAAAGTATACGGAAGATGATGGGGTTTTAGCATTTCCCCTTGATGGTACCTTTAATGGTAGGATCCTGTTTAACTTAAGAACCCGAATGAATGAATTGCATCCCCGACCCAGATTAACTCAATACGAAGCATTAGAAGAGTGGGAAATTGAAGCTCTAGAACGAGACAGATGCCGAATGGATAAGGGATTGAGTAAATGGTATCCAAAGGTCCAAAAAGAAACCAAAGAGAAAAAGATGCAACAGTGGAGACAGAATATGATGGTTGAGGGACTGTTTCCAATGTTTGGGGTACTCGAACAAGGGAAAGGGAAGTGTACGGAGAAAAGCCGACACCTCGTGGGTATGGGGGACTCAGAGGATGAACACCTAGAAGATTTATTGATGAAAAATCCACCTCCCTATGTTGCAGAGTCAGAATCTTTGAGCTCACAGAACCCGTTTTCTAAATTTCCTAGATGTTGAAGGGCCAGTGAGACAGATGTAACTGGTACGGAAAGTAAAGCCAGTGATAGTGATGGGTTTTGCAGACCTAGTTCCACGGTCCCAAATTACCAACCGTTTGGAGAAGGCCGACCAAGCTTGGTCCTTCCGACAGCCCCAAGTATTTACCCTACATTAGTACCCCAAGTGGTGCATGACAATTCTTCAGAAAGGGATTTGCATGAGCGAGGAAAGGAAGCCCTGATTAAACAGCGAAATGATTTAATTCAGACTATAGCCCAGATAAATTCCAGTCCGGATTCACTGACTATTTCAGTAACTATTGGTCCTGCTATACCTCTTTATGGGGATAGACTGGCTAGTCCAAGAACTCCTATTATTACTCCCATTGTACCACCCCCAAGAAAAGAGCCGATGATCAAGAAAGTGAATGTGAGTCTGTGATCTCGTTAATGGATCTGCCCATAAGAGAACCTGGAACAAGTGTACCAAGGGTAAGAAGTCAGGCTAGGACACAAGAGGTGCTGATTGAAACCACTTCAGGGGTCAGGAGTGCCACTGTAGTAACTCCAGAAGAATTGGACAGATGGACCAAAGAGTTAGAAAAGGACACACCCCAACCCAAACCCTTAGAGATCTATAGACTAAGGATAGAAATAGAGGAACTAATGGCCGGAAATGTGGGATTGGACAGATTGAACACCCTTAGTGAAGAAGAGTTGCTGTTTATCAGCAAAAGCCTTACCCGGAACACCAGAGTGCTCCATGAGAGATTAATGGACACTGCCGCTGACATGGGAATTGATGTTAGTCGTTCCAAAGTCCTTCAGAAACCTTACAGAGCAGACTTTTCTGACAAAGACTTAGAGAACATGAACGTGTCAGGAAAACAAACCCAAATAAAAGAATTACTGAAAATCCTACAGAAATGGGGAGATGTAGAAAAATGGAAAACCCGGTGGGCAAAGAAAAAGGAAGATAGTAGGGTTAAACCCAAGGCTTCCGAATATGTACTGAAAGAGGTAGGGCCAGCAGAAAAATTGTGTCCCATGAGAGAAGTACCTGGGGAAAAATATGTCCATGTCCCTTGGTCCAGACAAGATATTGTGTCATTTACTAATGACTTCCCAAAATTACGGGAGAAACCAGTTGACTGGTATAGACAGGTCGAACGTTTCATAAAGGTTCAGAAATGTCTTCTGAAAGACCTGGATGGGTTTTTCGACATTGTGGTACCTGTAGATTTGTGGACCGAATGCAAAATTGAAATTGATTGGCCCAATGATGAATATGAGAGAGACTCCAAAACCGGAGCTCCCTCACCCGAGGTAATGAGGAAGTATGATCAAGTCATACAATACCTGAAGAAAAAGGTGCCCGCAAAGGAAAGTGATTGGACCCGGATAGATAGAACTACCCAAGAGCGCGATGAAACCGTCCACTCCTTTTATGAAAGGTTACTGCAGGTGTTCAAAACTTACAGTGGAATCGATAATGTGGACATGAAGGATATGACCCATTTCAGTTACCGATTTGTGTTAGGATTAAGACCTGAAATATCTCAATGGATTAGAGATAATAAAATCAGTTGGCAAGGTAAGCCCATAGACGACGTCCTGAAGTACGCCAAGTACTGCGAAGATGAAATAGAGAACAAAAAGAAACCTCTCAAAGAAAAGGTTATGTGGGCACAAGTGAAATTGGCTGAACAGCAAGAAAAACAGTTGAGTAAATGAAATATTAATAATAACTCACCGAATCCCAATACTGGGGGAGGAGGGAAACCCCGGCTAAAAATGAGTCGAGAAGAGGCTATGAAAAAGTTTCCCTGTCACGGTCCGGTCAGATAGGGCATTGGAGAGATGAGTGTCTGCATTTGCAGGCTGGTAATGCCCCCGTAAATGGTTTAAATCCACAGGTGTAGAAAGAGGGGACACGGAAGAACCCACCACAGGTAAAGCCGCCTCCGTTGCCTCGTGCTCCTAGACAAAATTATAAGAATCAGGCTCAGCAGAATGAAAGGGCCGAGGAGTGGGAAGGAGAGAATGGGAGAAATGCAGCAACTTCCCAGTTCTTGTTAAACGATTCCTTCCTCTGTGATGATCAATTCTGACGGGGCCTGAGGGGTAGGACAAGGAGTGCGTACTTGGCGCCTTCTTACCGGTAGACCAGACTGGACCATACATAGAAGGAAAGGTTGAAGGAAAAGACGTCACCTTTTTGTTGGACACTGGTGCTACCCGTTCCACTGTAAAACAGTGGATGTTCCTAACCTACCCCTCTCGGGAGAAGCCATCCAAGTAGTAGGTGTTTCCAATCAGATAATCAGTACTCCGGTAACTGAACCAATGGAGATTTCCATAGGGAATTTTAAAGAAATACACAGATTTGTGGTCTGTGATTCCAGTCCCGTGAATCTGTTAGGACGAGATTTGTTGTGCAAAATGAATTGTACCATCTTTTGCACACCAAACGGCGTCGAAATCCAGACCCCAGATGAAGATAGCCTGTACAAATTGATGTTACTAAGACCAGACACAGAGATTAAGCTCCTGTCCATTAAAGACTTACCTGAGGAGCTGCAGCTAAAAGTGGGACCTGAAGTGTGGGATTTCACTGGAAGAGATGTAGGCTTAATGGCGATTGTGGACCCAGTTAAAATAGCAATAAAAACAAATGCTGTTTACCCAAGAACCAGACAGTACAAAATGAGTGCAGAAGTAAAGGCTGGAGTCGCAATTGAAGTAAACCGGTTGCTCGAAGCCAACATCATACAGGAAGTAATGAGCAGTCCCTGTAATTCATTCATAATTGGAATTAAAAAGCCGAGCGAAAAGTACCGGGTAGTGCAGGACCTGCGCAAGGTAAACCAAATTGTTGTACCGTGCTGTCCCATTGTGCCCAACCCCGCAGTGATACTGTATCAGATTCCTTGGAATGCGGAATGGTTCACTGTCATTGACCTGTGTCATGCATTCTTTTCCATCCCATTGCATCCCGAAAGCAAGTTCCTTTTTAGTTTTGAATTTGACAGCCATGTCTATGTGTGGAATCGTGTGCCCCAGGGGTACACTGAAAGTCCTTCGATTTTCAACCAGATCCTAAAAAGATGCCTTGAATCTTTAGTACTGCCAAATGAGTCTGTTTTGGTACAGTACATAGACGACCTTCTGATGGCGTCCAAAAGTCAAACCGACTGCGTCACTGATACCATTGCCTTGTTGAATCACTTAGGAAAGGGAGGACATAAAGTATCCCCCGACAAATTACAGTTCTGTAAGAACTCAGTGAAATATCTGGGGCACCAGATAGAGAAAGGGATCCGGAAAGTTACTACAGAAAGGATCAGAATAATTCGAGAAATGGAACTCCCCAGAACCCAGAAAGAAGTAAGAATGTTCCTAGGAGTGGTAGGGTACTGCAGGCAATGGATTGTGGGATTCGCAGCTCTAGCCAAGCCTTTGATAAAGATGACCAAGAAGGGAGTGGAAGACCCAGTTAGTTGGGACGATGAAAGCATGACCGCTTGGGTAAAATTGCGAAATTGCCTGTGCTCAGCCCCTGCATTAGGAATGCCTGATTATTCCAAGAGCTTCGAACTGTTCTGTGACACAAGAGACAATTGTGCGCTCTCAGTCCTAAGTCAGGAACATGGACTGACAAGGCGTCCCATGGCCTACTTTTCGGCCACTCTGGATCCAGTGGCTGCTGGATTACCCTGATGCCTGAAGGCAGTAGCTGCTACTTGCGCTAGTCTAGAACAGAGTGAAAACATTGTTATGGGACATCCTGTCACTGTATATGTTCCACATTCAGTTGTGATCTTACTGACCAGAACCAAGACCCAGTATCTCACCCCTAGTCGGCTGACTAAGTACGAGAGAATACTTATAGGTGCTGAGAATGTAATCATTTCCCGGTGTAATGTTCTGAACCCTGCAACCCTGTTGCCTATTCCCCTGGACGTAGAAGCAGAGGGTGAAATTGAGCATAACTGCATAGACTTAACTGAATTTAGCACCAAGCCCCGTCCGGATATCAAAGAAACAGCCTTACTTGATGAGGATCTTATGATGTTTGTGGATGGCTCATGTTTAAGACATGAGGATGGAGGTCTGAGTGCTGCCTATGCTGTAGTTACATTGGAGAAAATCCTGGAAGCATCTTACCTGTGCGACATAAAATCTGCACAAGTAGCAGAGCTAATCGCATTGACAAGAGCTTGTAAACAGGGGAAAAACAAGAGGGTAACTGTTTATACTGACAGCCAGTACTGTTATGGGGTTGTTCATGACTTCGGCCAACTATGGTTACAAAGAGAATTCATGACTTCCTCAGGTACCCCTATCAGAAATGGAAAGGTGGTACAGAACTTACTGGAAGCAATCCAATTGCCCAAAGAATTGGCCGTGGTCAAGTGTGCGGCTCACAGGTCTGGAAATGATGATGTGACAGCCGGAAACCGGTACGCTGACCAAATCGCCCAATACTGTGCCCGATACAAAATGTCCCTCCAAATCAAATTATGGGGAGGAGGAAGCAGCTGCCAACTTATGGTGTTTGAGAGTGTATCTACATGGGAGGAGTTGAAAGATTTACAACAGGCAACAGATAGGGAAGAAAAGGACAGGTGGGAAAAGGATGAATGTAAACCCAGGGACGAGGATGGTGTTGTGGTGAACAAAACTGGTGTGCCTGTATTACCAGACAGTCTGATTGCCCCAATGGCCAGGATTATACATGAGGACACACATATTGGGAGAGATGCTATGTGTCGTATGTTTGAAAAGGTATTTTATAACTCAAAATTCAGGAGCATAGCGGATAAGCTTTGCCAGAGGTGTTTAGTGTGCCAGCAATTCAACGCAGGAAAGAAGACAGTAGTGGAAAAAAGTACGATTGGAAAGGCAGAAGGTCCCTTTGTCAGGATGCAGGCGGACTTTATCCAATTGCCCATGTGCAAGGGATACAGATATGTCCTAGTCATAATTTGCCTGTTTTCCAGATGGGTGGAGGCCTACCCGGCAAAGAAAAATGATGCCATAACTGTAGCCAAATTATTACTTAGAGAGCTGATACCTAGATTTGGAATTCCAGAGACGATTGAAACAGACAGAGGTGGGCATTATTCCAACGAAATCCTAAAAGAACTCTGTGAAGCATTTAAAATCGAGCAGAAGCTGCACTGTGCATATCATCCAGAGGCTTCTGGAATAGTTGAACAAGTGAATGGCACCATCAAGTCCAGACTGGCTAAAGTGTGTGATTCTACCAAAATGAACTGGATAGAAGCTTTTCCCCTTGTGCTGATGAGTTTGAGAAGTGTTCCGAACCGAAAAACAGGCCTGAGCCCCCATGAAGTACTAATGGGAAGAGTGATGCGACAGGCATGGGTACCTGGACACAAACTGCTGAGTATTTCTGATGATTTGGTGCTAGAATACTGCAAGCAGTTGGGTGACCAAGTGCGTTCTATCTCTCACCAGATTGGAGAGACTGCTGTCGGATGGCCTACAACTCCAGCACATAAACTGAGACTTGGTGATTGGGTGGTGTTAAAGAAACACACCCGGAAGAGTTGCCTTGGACCAAAGTGGGGAAAGCCGAGGCAAGTGATCCTTGTCACCACAACTGCTGTGAAGTGTGCTGGCGTTACGAAGTGGATCCATGCCAGTCACACGAAGCGGGTAACAGGAGAAGACGCGACTGAAGCCGAAGGTAGTACAGCTGAGGAGGCTCCAGAAGAGGGTCCGGATCTCGCTGACATCGAACTACCGAGCACAAGTCAAGACGTAGAATGGTTCCCGGCCGACGACCAGGTTCTTGATCCAATAAGAACCAGGAAATATTCTTACCTAGATAGTGAGTGGGATAGTGAAGGTGAGACAGAATTAGAGGACGAAGGTCAGGTCATCGAAACTCACAACAAACCTGATCAGGAAATAGGCCAAGTAGGGACAGACCAAGTCATCGACACTCCTCCTGAAACTCCAGAAACTGGAAAGGGACAGATAGTGATTAAAGCTAAAGTTCATGCGGAAGAAAATCAAGGGGTCGAAGTGCATGAACAGGAACAGATAGAAATAGACAAACGTGTTCAGGAAACAGGGTCACAATTGCCTGAAAATAGAGATCAGATACAAATCAGACCTGAACAAGGCCAGCTTAGAGACCAGGCAGAAGAAACTAATGAAAGACCTGGAAATAGTCAGACAGGAAGGGAAATAGACACTGCCGAAACAATAGTGCCACAACAAAGTAAAAACAAGAGAGTTCACGAGGAAGGCCAAGTTTCCTCGACCACTAAAGGGCTCAAGAAGAAAAATGAACCCCGATACATAAAAAGACTAAGACTAAGGATAAAGACCGTTGAAGAAAAACTAAAAGACCGAAAAAGGGCTGCCAGTGAAAGAAAGGAAGCCCGAGATCAGTTGAATCGACGAAGTTCACGAGTAAAAAGACAAAACAAACTGTATCGGAGCCCTGAATGGACTTACTTGGTATTGGAAGAAATTGACGAACCTGAAACCAGTGGCAAAAGTGACGAAGAGTCAATTACTGATCGGAGTTCTGACGAAGACCCTCCTTGAGGAAAACCCGAGAGGGGTTGGAAAACTACCTGTAAGCCACAATGTCTGATTCGAGTGTAAATGGAAGATCCAGATTTAGCTGTTTTAAAACCTGCTGTAAAATATGTTTTTGTAGTATAGCAATACTGATAGTAATATGGATAGGACTAACAGTTTTCTTACCTTTTATGATAAGTAAAGACCCTAAGTTGTATCCCACTAATCCAGAAACTCTAGACACAGAAGCTGTACAGACTGAAGAAACACCACGAAGTATAGAAAGACGTGACAACACTGCTGTACTAAGACAAAAACGACCTGACTTAGATGCATCAGATGAGGGTGGACTACATTTTCACAAAATGAAAAACAGAACTCAGTTAAATGTCTTCGCTAATCTTTTAGTGCACTATGTAGAAGCTATGGAAATAGAAGATTGTTACGTATACATGAAGTTACCTACGTTGGTAGCTGAAAGCGTGACATATCATCACTTACCCCTGACCTACGGAATTTCCTGTAGTATATTAGCAAGCTTATTCTATAGAAGCACTTTACAGTACTACTACTCAAACACTGACGTAATCTTTTCAGAACTTCCTGTTCGAGGAAACCTGAACCTTGTACATATTAGAAGCGAGGTAACCCGTTATATGGGAGAATATTTCCTGACCATAGGTGACATAGACTTAAATGAAGCTAGAACCGATAATCTAACCTGTTACTTGCGTGAACAGGAAAAGATGTTTTTGAAAATGGCAGAAAGAAGGAGGGAGAACTTTCAGAAAAAGGCAAATGATGAAAAAGATAGAATACCTAGATGGGCAGAAAATATGGAAAGCACCTCAGAGGACGAAGCTAATCCTGCGCTGTTGTTGGATTTTGAACGAAAACGGAAACTCTGTCTTCATAGAGAAAAGAATAGTTACTATAACAATGTATTCATCGGTTCCAGCGAATGCGAACATAATTACAAGGTAATTGGAGGATGGGGTTTCAAAAATGGGTCAGAACCTGTGTTTCCCGGAATTTATTATATATGTGGAAACAAGGCTTATTTCAAATTGCCGGATCACTGGTATGGAAGCTGCTATTTTGGCATTGTTTTCCCGAAAATATACCATGTGAACAGCGCTGCTGGAAGCAATGAAGACACTAATGGCTTAGTGCGTAGTAGACGTGAGAGAGTAGGAGAAATTATAGGTGATATTTTTAGTGCACTGATACCTGGAATGGGGGTAGTTCTGAATACTCACCGTATCTGCAAATTGTCTACAGTAGTGGATCAGTTGTCAACTGACACTGCTGCTGGATTCCTGCTGGTCAATACTGAAATGGTTGCGATCAGATCAATGGTTTTACAGAATCGCCTTGCTCTTGACACCCTATTGGCAAAGGAGGGCGGAGTCTGCCGAATGTTGAAGGCGCAACATTGTTGCACTTACATTCCTGATAAAAGCATTGAAATCAAGAAATATGTAAGAAACATAACTAGTTTGGAAAAAGAACTCAAACCATTAGAGGTTGATAGTGCCTGCAAGAGACTGACTGATGGTCTCTCCTCTGTAGGTAGTTGGTTCTCTAACTTGGGTAAAAGTCTTCTGTGGAAAATACTGATGCCAATAGCTGGAATAGGTGTGGTTGTACTGATCATATTTATCTGCTGCAAATGTCAAAAATGCAAACAGAAATATAAAGTGAATAAAAGAGGAGTGAAGCGTAATGTTGATGAGCTAGAATTAGAAGAATTGAAAAACGAAATTTACAAGAGAGCTAAAAGTTTCCATCCTAATAAGGATGCAGAAAGAAAGCTCAACAACAAGTTTGTGGAAATTGAGATGAATGATATGCAAGAATGAAGTTGGCATCTGTTTCCATTTATAGTGATGATAGTAAATATCATCAAAGAGGGGATTGATGGAGCAAGGATTCGCACGTAAAGCGACTTGCTCTCATTCATGAACCTCGTCTAACCTTAAATAAGTATTAACCAATCCTGTCCGTCTTAAAATTCATCTTTTTAGTACACGCGGGTGCCCGAGAGAAGCTCGCAACTGTGTTTTATTAATCGTAATGATGCTTGCACTACTGAATCGCCGCTTCGCAGAAATCCAGTCTGCGCATGCATCTGTCATACCCACGTGATAATGACGCACTCGCAAATTGGAGGGATGTTTTCGCTCATGCGCATTACTGCTAAATATGGCCGTTTGTCTTTAACCATGCTCTCTGCTGGCTCATGCTGCTTCTACATAACTGGTTTTACTGCATTAACCTTTAATGCCATAGATATTAGAAAATAAGGGATGCAGTGAAGTTTTTCATGGTATACAGTGTAATCATTTTTTCTGTGTTTCTAATTTGTTTTCGCTTACTTTTCATGTACCGCGTAAATGGGGGCCTGGGAGTTGGGGAGCTGCGCCATTTTAGAAGCCTATGTGGACTCGATCACGTGATACGAGGACCGGGCCTTGCCTCAGTGGAACTCAGCCAGCTGGCTACCGAAGCTGAGATGCTCCTGGGAACCTGCCCCTTAACCCAGAGAGGAGAAGCTGAATTTCACCTGAAATGCAACATTTGTTTCTTTCTACTGTATACTCTATTGTCCTCTTCTGCACGTATGCCTGGGAACAGGAATGTAAGGGGTGGATACTGTCATTTGAATATTAAACATGGGAACGCAGAATTTAGGAGGTGACAATGACCTAACCACCTCTTTTGACCAATCAAAAGATGGGACCTTGTCACTTGCAACATTTGTGGGTGGTCTGGGGGTCCCAATAGAGTATAACTAGCCTAGTTTAGTTAGAAGAAGTTGTCCGACTTGTCCGAGTAGCTGACCTGTCACTGACCCTACGAACTCTATAGGTGATTGATACAGAGCGCTGCGGAGCACTCTGTCCGTATTTTCCACAAACTCCAAGGGGTGGAAATAGTCTTAAGTGCTGGCGAAGCACTTTTACTGGGAGATTCGAAAACCCAATCGGGGTTACTGGTGGATTCCGTGCAGAGAGGGAGTAACGCAGGCGTTGCATCCGAAGCTGCAGGTGTTGGTCGTGCCCTTTGATGAGTCCAGTCCTGACCCAAAACCTGAGGGGTATCCTGTCCTGACTGTCCATGAGTGTACCTGCTCGCCTACTGGCATTCTGAGTCCTTGAGGGTCCCTGTCCTCGCCTTTTTCCCAGCTGACCCGTGGCCAGGGTTGGTCTTCATTCCAGTCCTAGGTAAATATATTTGTGAGTGTCTGTCTAAACTATACTCTTGCGAGAATCAAGAGGGAGAGAGAGGACCAGAAAGCTAGTCCAGATCCCCGGTTTATATGTATGGATATCAAAAAGAGACTAGCTAGAGATTGGGTTAATCTGACATTAACATTATTAATTACATAGCGACTCAGTATCGTTTTGCCAAGTGGCAGTGGCACCTGTTGGGTGTCATTAGAAAGCCCTCACCCACCAACCTAGTTGGTGGCATGCTTCATCATCGGGCCCACCCAGTGACACCTAGCGTGTCCCGGGTGTGCTTCGACGCCTGATTACAGCGGAGCAGGTATGTCACTGTGTGTGCGTTGTTGAGTGTTTAGGTATGTGAAGTTAAAACGGCTTGGCGGATGGTCCCTGGGGTAAGAATACTTTATTAAAAGGGCCTCCGTCAGCGGTTAAAAATAAGGCTGTGGGACGTTAGAGGCGGGTTACGACCTCCTACGTCCTTAGAGTGTCAACATGTTTCAGCCAGTGCCTTATATTAATCTGGCTTTCTTCAGGACAATAAAATATGTGTGGGTTAAAATAGGGGTTGTGTAGTGTAGTCTATGTGTCTACACGCCCTAAAGTGTATCTAACTGTGAGAGGGGGGATTCCCTTCTCAAGATCACGCTTTCAAGGCTTGTTTTGGCTCCAAGGTTATTGAAGTGGCAAAGTGTGGCCAGGATTTCTGGCCAGCATCAGCGTGGGACCTGTTGTGCCTCCTTCGCAGGAGGCACAACAGGTCCCACGCTGATGCTGGCCAGAAATCCTGGCCACACTTTGCCACTTCAATAACCTTGGAGCCAAAACAAGCCTTGAAAGCGTGATCTTGAGAAGGGAATCCCCCCTCTCACAGTTAGATACACTTTAGGGCGTGTAGACACATAGACTACACTACACAACCCCTATTTTAACCCACACATATTTTATTGTCCTGAAGAAAGCCAGATTAATATAAGGCACTGGCTGAAACATGTTGACACTCTAAGGACGTAGGAGGTCGTAACCCGCCTCTAACGTCCCACAGCCTTATTTTTAACCGCTGACGGAGGCCCTTTTAATAAAGTATTCTTACCCCAGGGACCATCCGCCAAGCCGTTTTAACTTCACATACCTAAACACCCAACACCGCACACACAGTGACATACCTGCTCCGCTGTAATCAGGCGTCGAAGCACACCCGGGACACGCTAGGTGTCACTGGGTGGGCCCGATGATGAAGCATGCCACCAACTAGGTTGGTGGGTGAGGGCTTTCTAATGACACCCAACAGGTGCCACTGCCACTTGGCAAAACGATACTGAGTCGCTATGTAATTAATAATGTTAATGTCAGATTAACCCAATCTCTAGCTAAACTATACTCTTACCTTTTCCTCTTCTTAATAAAGCACTCTTGCCTGTGATATTTTCCTTATAATCTTTGGAAAGTGAATTTTATGCAATTATATATTAGTGATGTTCCACTTTTTTCCCTACCTATAGGTTATAATTGAAACTGATCGCTTATACAGCTTGTTCCATTTTTCCTTTTCCTTTAGTACGTTGGCAATAAGGTTTAGTAAAGATAGCGTAAGATTAGGAATTAGTATAAGATTATTAGTGCACATTTATGCCCTACTCACTTACTCTGCCTTAGTTTAAACTCGTTCTGACTAGCATGTTCCCTAGTACTCATACTTTGTAGTGTTCCCTAGTATTCTATGGTACTTGCCCTCATCCACAGTTACATTGTGATTTTAATCTTGATTATTGATGTACTGATCTGTATTTGCCTCATACTCATGGCATATTCATTCTAAAAACGTACTCTATATAAAACTTTGAAAACCCTCCAGGTGTTTGTGGTCATTACATATTACAAGTGTTATTAAATGTACTGAATGTGTAAGGTATTCTACTCATTTTAGGAATCCTGTCACCTGTCCACTGATAGCTCCTGATCCATCAGGAGAAATGTGCCTGTGGTAAGTCAGGTACATGAACAATAGTGGTGAAACAGTCACCCCCAGAATTACTCATAGTAGCGTGGAAAAGATCACCCGGGTTCAGGTAAACCTCAGTCGTCGTATGCACGCCAGGGCCCAGTGCGTGGAAATTGGTAAACTGGTGACTCGGGTGACCTGCGCGCTCTATCAAGGGAATGTTTTGGGGTTTCCAAACATAATTGGGATTCTTAATTTTCTTGATGTTGGAAGAGCTGTCCTTAGCCAGTAGTGGTACGTCAACTGAGATTCCAGTAAGCTCACCCCAAAGGAGTCTCCACGGCTTAGCTATATTCTTAGGACCATTGTCTTGTACATGGCGGCATGCAATGCAAGCTCAGTTCTATGCGTTGGTATCAGTGGTGAGCTCGTGCATTGGAAGAAGGGCCATAAATATAACACCAAACCACAAATAGACTCTGAATCCATAAGCCTGTGTGGACAAATTTGAATTTCATACACCCTAAGTGTTCATGTGTTGAGAACCCAGCAGAAAGGCAGTTGTACTCTATACAGACTAAAAAGCAAAGAAACATGAGGCCTCCAGAAAACGCTTGTGATGAACCAAACTATAACAAACTGTTACATATCCTTAACTGTAATTTCTTGGTACAAATTATAAGGTGATTTGTTGGAAGCTGACCAAGGAAAGAGCAGAGGAAAGACCTCTCAAAATTTGGGACAGTGCAGAGATATTCAGAAGAGAATTACAATCCCAATAGCTTTTTGATGACAACATTGTTCCTAGTCAAATGTAAAATGTATAGAAATGATTACCATAAAAATATCAAATGTGTTTAACAAGCCTAACATCCAAAGAGATTACTGATGCTTCAAACCAGTTGAGAAATTTTTACCATCTTTCAAGAACTTACAAACCTTGACTTCCCAAAAGAAAGCACCGTTGATGCAAGGCCACAGCTGTATGAGGGTCTAATTTATATCAAAGTCAGAAATTCTATTACAAACTAGCTTACCCGTCGCACATTGCTGCAATCTCAGCAGAAAGAAAATTTAAGGAAACTTGTTATGATAACATTCAATTTACATTGTGTCATTTTTATTGAAATGTATTCATTTTAATATGTAACACATTTTAAAGTGTTGTTTTAATTCTGTTTATTTATTCGAGTGCTTGTGGATACACTGTATTTTTTGTTTTTCCGTCTGGTGCGTACATTAATAAATCAGAAGGTTTTCCGACGCGTGAGATGGGCACATACAGTTGTCCAAGTGAGAAGCATGGATTCTCCAAATCTAGTCCACACACTTACAGTGATTGTCCTTGTGCTTTGTTGATGGCCATTGGAAAAACGAGGTGCACCGGAAACTGTAAACGTTCAGTATTGGAAAGATTATGAGGGCCCTGGGGGGCCGGGGGCCGATATTTAACAATTTTTGTTTTGCCCGAAACCTTCACAGGAGTGTACTTAACAACGTTTAACAATTTTATTTTTGCCAGAAATCTTCGCAGGAGTGTACTCAACAACTTCCCAAAGTTTCATGCCGATTGGATGAATGGTGTGGTAATGCATAAAGAACAAACAGACAGACATACATTCGTTTTTAAATATAGATAAGACTACTAAAACATTACCATGTTTTCTGACACAATCTCCCAACTGCCAAGTAATGGTAACAGAGGTAGATGAACCAGCAGTTAGCAACCAAACTCAAGGTCAAAGCATGCATGTGAGAAGTTGCCCTGATATATGATGTTCACTAGTTCTAGTGACCACCTTGTATCAGTCCAAACAACCCTTATGATGATTGGTTGTAAGTCAACCTTATAGACCAGCTATCCTAGGGGTAGCGTGGACTAAGCAGTCTTAGGCTAAACTCTGTAAAGGCATGTGAAGCAAGCTGTTTTACCATATACACTCTCCTTGAATATGAAATGAAAGGACACCACACAGATATATATTGAAAATATATATATATTTATTTACTACAAGTATCCCCTATGCTCTTTATGAGCACAGAAGCACATGCGTTAAAACAAAACAGTGTTTAAATATACAAACGTTGCACAATATGGATAGGCCCTGGTGGCCACTCAAACCATATACTAACATAGTGGTATAAGAACCACGTATCTGAAAGGAAGAAGGCCTAGGGTCTCGAGAATCGCTCAGACTGGAAGGAGCTAACAAAGGTTAGTGACCAGGAGGCCCACGGAATGCATGTGCAGTGCTGAAAGTTACACTTGGGCGCCTATTGATTTCAAAGGGTGCGTAAAAGTCACAAAGTTAAAGAAAAGGGAACCTTCCGGATGACCTAGAACCTAGTAACTTGGAACTTAGACACCAGAGGTGTATTTCTACACAGGAGCACCAGAGTGCCAGAGTTACCTCACCCACAGGAAGCGGGTGCATATGTCTCAAAGTGTGTCGGGGTTCGTCGTGCTGTTCTATGGAGCCTGGAGATGAAGATGCTGCAGGCGGGTCATCGAGGAGAGTTCTGGTGGATCCAAGGGTGGATCTGAAGAAGTGAAGACCTGAAAGCAGAGGGGACAATGTTCAAAGTCACTAGCCAGTGACCGGCGAGGAACCAGGAAGGAACCAGGCGTTGTCGGGTGCAAACAGGTGAAGAAGTGTAGCTTGTCTCTGCAGCCACGTGGACACGAGGAGGTCGGGGACGTCCAGGAGTCGATCACAAGCTGTCCCTAGCTGATGGCGGTGTCAGCGACTTGATTGAAGCAAACAGGCCTTGGCTAATGCAAGCCACGCAGGAGTTGAAGAAAGCTTGTGACTCTGACCAGCAAGGTCAGAGGGGCTGCTCCTTTTTACAGGAGCGAGGGCAAGTCTGGAGCAACCAGACCAGCGGTGTTGATTGTAGATTTCGTCACCAAGATGGCCACTAGCCAATGGACCAGTGACCAGGATGACGCGTCGAGTGGCAAAATGCAAAAGGGCCCCACGCAGATTGTGAAGATGCTGGAGGGCTGCTTTTCAGTGCAGATGCTGCTCGGTTGTGGGGCTTCTCAAACCCCAAAGTACAGCATTGGGGATGCCTCAGGTGCTGCGCAGTCAGCTTCTCGTGGATCTTCCAAGATGGCCGGTCCCACGTCTCTCGGTGCCTCCACGGGTCTCTTCTTTTCAGGGAATGTGGATCAGGCTCTGAGATGTCTGGGAATCTAGGTCTTGTTGGTCTCTCGGCTCGGGCTCCGGCGGGAGACGGCGGCAAAGCAGATGTCGAGTTGCTGGATGGTGCCTGTATTCACAGGGTGGTCACTCCTTGGCCACAAGGGAGATGGTCTTCAGTCTTCTGTGCAGCAGAACGTCGAAGTCCAGTATTCTTCTTATTTTCAAGTCAAGTTCAGGATGATCTGAAGTCTTAGGACACAGCTTCTACTTTTAAACCAAATCTAGGGGCCGGATCACCTGCTAGGTCCCTCCTCTGGGTGGGACCAGAAAGGGGGGTGGTTACACCCCCTTTCCTTTGTCCAGTTTCACGCCAGGACTGGGGTGGAAAGCCCCAGCTTCGGTATGAACTGGCATATGCACAGGGACACCTTGTGTGCCCCAGGCATGTCTCATTCTATTCAGCCCTCCCTAACCCACTACACAAAATCCTGTCTAGGGTGGTGCAAGCACCTCCCCTGACAGGAAACCCTTTGTCCAGACCTCCCAAGCTGGAAGGACTCCCAGCAGCAGGAGGTCAGACTTGTGTCTGTGGTGGCAGCATCCATTTTGTGATGCTGTGGCTCATGTTTAACTTTACCCAGGTTTCAGGTTAGGCACATGTCGTCTCCCTCTAGATGGGTGGAATGCTACCCCCGTTGCCTGAATTGGCGAGGGGGTAGTTTTCCAAGTCGTATGACACCTTACTCGACATGTTTTCATTAAGCCAAACCAAAGACAGCATTTAACAGCGAGGTTCATAATGCACTTAAGAGTATATGGTATGGCAATATCATGAAACAGCTAAAGGATGTTGTTCCGAAAGCTGCAGACAGGCTCAGCTCATGCCAGAGCACCATCTCACATGAAACCAAGCACTCTGCCTCCAGGATTGTCGAGGCCTGCCATAGGAGTGACTTATAGGTTACCATGTGTCCATATATGTTAGATATATATATACTATATCTAAGTAAGAGGTGGTTACACCAACTTACCCCAGCTGAGTGATCAGCCAGTTGTGTCAAATAGCTAGGCCATGCCAGGGGTGGCACAATACATGCTGCAGCCCCTGGTAGGCCTTGGATACACCTATGCCCTGGGTACCTAAGGTACACTGTTACAGGGGCCTATAAGGTGAACCAGTTCCAATTGGTAATGCACCTAGAGTGCATTGGCATTAATTTAGAGAGGGAACAGCAGGCTGTGGCTCTGATTAGCAGGCCCACAGCCACAGCCACAGTGAAGCAAAAAGCAAAAATGTGGGGTGACCATAGGATAGCAGACCCTACTCTCCTACAATGCACCCTCCCTGTGAAACTGCACTTGACATCCAGAATCAAAGAATTCCTCCATATCCTCGACCCAATATCACAAAATGAGTGCACATGTCAATCACCAAGGACCTAGTGGCAGGAAACATACAAAATATATATTGACTCCTGAGGAAAACCAATGCTGAGCTGAAAATACTAGCTGACTAGGACACATTTTAAATCTCCCATTCCTGAGCTAGATCTTGGAAACAGAACTAAAATCAGATTTCTGACTGGTGAGAGCAATGAACTTACATTAGCTAAACATTCATATCTGCTTCTGTCTCGACTCCCCCAGAGAAGGCCACGTTTGACTTCTTTGCCCTTAATGGCATCTAGAGTTATTACTATAAAATTACGTATATTTACTTACATTTATGCGAGAAGCATAATCCACCATTTAGCGCTATTTTTGTAGCACAAAATGTACCCTTGTGTCCGATATAGGCCAGAGGATGCCTTTTGCAAACAAATAACCCTAAATGCAACAGGACATAAACAACAGCAGCCAGCAGCAGCTAGTGCTTTCTAAGTTTGTTGTGCCTGTGATGCTGAGATAGGACTTTTACCCCAAATTACTCTTAATTACTGAAGCAATTATAATTGCATCATTTTGAAAATTTCACATTACAAGAGTAATGTAAACTGGTGATATGGCTTCAGCGCCGGTGAAGAAGGCTAAGAGACGCTGGCAGCCACCCTTTTCTTGGAGCCTGTGAATGATGTATATTGTGTGTTGTTAGGCAGATGGCAGGCGTCAGAAGGCCTAGGGTGGCGAGCGGTCTCTTTTTCAGAATCTCCACAAGCGCCTGTCATCAATTGCTTAAGATTGCCTTCGCTCCACAGCAATTCACAGCTGGTGCCAGTCATTTTCTTTTTACCAGAGGAGAGTGTGAGTACAGATTCTTGTATGCAGTGGCTATTCAGATGGAGCAGGAACCCCAACAGGTCTTTTATACACTCCTGAACTACATTTTGAACATTCTCTCTTGGCTTTACATGGTATGCCTACAGATTATTTATTGAACACTGGTACCTTAAAAGGGATGTCTTTGGGAATACGGTTGCTTTTCTATAAGTATTGGATAATCCTGGAGAACAGCAATCTTTCTTTGCTCTCAAACAGTTGTAATTTCATTCAATGATCATACCGGTCAACTGAAAGATATTAATAAATCCTCTTCCTTCTGCTTTAAAATGCCTGGATTTGTGTCCTTTAATAAATAAATCCTCTAGGGTAGTAAGGCCATATATCACAGAGATAACTGCGTCTTAACACCTCATAGTGCTATTGGTGTCATCTCCACAAAAGACAGCTCTGCACCTGCTAAAAAGCTTAAAAAAGACCTGGATTCACCCTCGAAATCTCCTACTCATTTAACTTTGAATTTTTTTTATTGAGGCAGAACAAGAGATAAGTAACACTGAGGATGATATCAACGAAT
This sequence comes from Lissotriton vulgaris, assembly GCF_964263255.1. Lineage (NCBI taxonomy): Eukaryota > Metazoa > Chordata > Amphibia > Caudata > Salamandridae > Lissotriton > Lissotriton vulgaris. The sequence goes on along the minus strand of NC_141699.1, from coordinate 20,160,419 downwards.
GTACGTATATGTCCAAGGAAATTGATTCCTTAAACAAACTTACAGACCATTTAGATAATAGGAACATAAGGAATAATTTATGCATGTATGGAATCCTAGAAGACTTGGAGGGACTCGATATATTATCCTTTCTCAAAACTTTGCCTCCTGAATTTTTGGTGATTCTAGGTTCACTATCACTCAATATTCAAAGGGATCACAGAGTAGGTCCGAAATTACGGGTTGCCTCAACTACTACAAAGCCATGAGCCATCACTTGCTGCTTTCTGCAATTTACTGACCTGATGTTGGCCCTTCAAGGAGACGAAAAGAAGACACTAAAAGGGAGGGTTTATTCAATATTTCTTTTGCAAGATGTTTTGAGAGCTACTACTGCCAGGAGAAAGGAATTTTTAGACTAACACCCTCAACTTCAACAGATGGCTACTCGCTACATCTAATGCATCCTTATGTCTTCAGAGCTTCATAGAGAATCAGAACATAGTCCTTTGAAAACCCTAGCAGACATGAAGAATTCATCTCCATTCACAAATCTTTCGTAAGGACCTTGGACAAGGATCTGTAACTTGATTTTGCTAACCTGTTTCTTTTCTCTAATCAATGATATTCCTAGTAAAACTTTGCTAAAGTTATTATGTCTGTTCCTGTTAGGTTAATATAATTATTCAAATTTTCAGACCCCCTTCTGGTTTCAATCTATCTCTGTTCTTATTTTCAGGTTCTATCCTATGTGACATGAATTTGTTTCCCTGACTGTTCCTTGTTATGTTACTCATCTGTACATCACCCACTGGTATATATGATAAATCCACTTTCCCATTGTTTTTGGTTTATTTCTCCTGGTATGTATTAAATTTAGTGTATCTAATGTTTGTAGAGTTCTTTGTAGTTATACACTTCTCTTTTTGTTTTAGTTCATGGATGGCCCATCTTCAATGTCTGGTGTCCACCATCATTGGTTCAATTTGTTCAGCTGTTAGTCTTTTTAGTCTATTCTAGGGCTGTATAATTTATGCACTGGCCATCTTCTGTTTTTGCTATTTGTCATCTCTATTTCCGTGGTTCTCATGGCCGGTTGTTTTTTTCCTTTACAATTGTTTCTTTCTCACACATGAATACAGAAACACGTGTCCAGAGTTATAAAGCACAACTTGCACCAACAAGGGCAAAAAAGTAAAGACTACTACTGAATTAAGTTATATCATGCACAGCATTTACCATAATACATTGGGGCAAATTAAGTCCTGGGATGTGAGGTAGTGTTCTCTCACCCTCATACTACCTTAAATCCTGATTGGGGAATGTTGCAAGGTCCACGCTGAGAATGCGTCGTGCACCATAGGCAATGCATCAATTCTCAGGTATTGTAAGGCTGTAATGCGAGTTCCTGCGTCATTGACGAGTATTCTTTTGATGAGGGCTTGCAGTGCCAGGTCTGGTGTTGAAGATGTGTCACCCAGTCGAGGGATGTGTTGGACAGGGCTGGTGTCCAAAAAAGAAACCTAGGCAGCGCTAGAACCAGCTGTGGGGATGTCACTAACAGGTAGTTGGGTTATGGAAGACACAGGTGAATGGGATAACTGTGTGTCACTCACTGAGGCTAGACTCTCTTCAGATGAAGTTGTACCTGGCTTCTGCCAGTTCCGTTTTTGGGCATATACAGTCTCTTTCTCCTGACCTCTCGAGAGCCATAATGTTTCACAAATGCTATTAAATATCATGTCGCCGTATACTATTCAATAAAATCAGTGCAGATTCCCCTGACGAAGGGCTTATGTGAAAAGCTCGAAATGCATTGGGATATTTGAAATTCTGTTGTTTTCGCTGACTACTAGCTGTAATATTTGCCATTTTCTTAATTACACTATATCTCCGACTTTCAGAAATAAAGCAGATGATCATCAACTTCATGGTTGGATGATTTGATTCTCAGTTTTGATTTATTGAAAACAGGTTTGAATACTGTCGTTTACAATAAGAATAATTGTACATCACTAATGTTTGCTTTGTTAACGTTGTGTACACTTTATAGTGAATTGATTGTATTGCCCTGGGTATTCCTGGATACATTTCTGGGTACTTTCTGTTCTCTTTCAATTTTCTCAAAGTAGCATTTTCTAAATTGTAATTCAAAATCCGACGTTACCATAAGAGATGATTTTTAAATACGTTTCAGAGGATCCAAAAATAAACTGGTACCTGGTCTCATTTGGAAGTTACAGCTTATTATGTGTAATAAGGTAATTCCAATGGTACCCTGTTCGAGAGATAGGCCTTTGCAGTAGTGAAAAAATAATTTAGGAGTTTTTCACTACTAGGACAGGTAAAGTTTAAAAGTACATGTCCAACTTTTTAAATATATTATACCCTGCCCTTTGCACTGTCCAGAGCCTACCCTAAGAGTCACATATATGTATTAAAAAGCAAGGTTTGGGCCTGGAAAAAGTTATATTTTGACAGGTCTAAATAGCAGTTTACAATGGCATTCAAAGTCTGCAATGGTGCTCCTGAGACATGCTTAAATGGCTACTTAAGTGGGTGGAATATTATGTGCTGCTTGCTCACTTGTGGCAACTAATTTACAGGCCCTGGTTATATGTAGTACCACTTTACTAGGGACTGATAAATACATTAAATATGTAAATTGGCAATAAGGTAATGTTACCATGTTTTAAGGAGTGAGCAAATGCACTTTGGCACTGGTAAGCAGTGGTAAATTGCACGGTTACTAGGACCATCCCAGTAGGTAAATTGGTCCTAAAGAAAGGCACTGTGACTCAGACAGGATGCATGATTGGAAAAAACATATTAACCTAACACAGGGGCATTTTACAAGGGCTTTATCTCCGCTTTTTTGGCTTAAGAAGCAAAAAAAGCAGAGATATAACTAATGAGATGCAAAGTGGGCGTACCCTTGCGGGACAACCTTGCAAATATCGCTGATGTTCACATTGCGATATTTACAAGGCTGCCCCAGCATTTTAGCACACGTTACTTTTTGAGAAAACAGCTGTTTTCTCCAAAAACTAACGTCTGCTAAAATGCAGACTTACCTATCCCCAACATTGGGGTGGATTATGCTGATACGACCCTGTGGGTCGTATTAGCAAGGTTATTGCCATTTTGCAGGGAACATCGCTGGGAAACCAGCGATGTTCCCTGCAAAACTAGGATAACCTTGCTATCTCTGGAATTTTTATCACCCTGGCGTAACTCGTTCTTAATAATGCACTACCAGGGCGATACATTCCAGAGATAGCCTTCGATAATTAAATTATCGCTAAGCACGTCCTGTTGATAATATGCCCCACAATTTGCACTTGGATGTGAGATATCATTTCCCCCTCTCTGCACATCCACTATCACTGTTTTAACTCTATGCAAGGGGTCCACTATTGCATTTTCCCAAACAGAAGGTCCCCTTGAGGTAGTTTTAAATTAATTTCACATTAAATTCACTGCATCACAAAAAACAGAACTGCTGTAATCAGGAGTTATAGTAGCACACCTTAGATGCATTAGATATTTGAGAAGGGAACCCAAAGATGAAGCATGCCACCAACTAGATTGGTGGGTGAAGGTACTTTTTTTTTTTTTTTTTTTTTAAACCTTTATTTGTAAAATGCACAATACACAGCGTCTGCCTACAACCCCTCGGGGCCGGCCGCTATGACATATGGGAAAAGGATAAAAAAGAACCAATAGGACAGAACGCCGTTAAAGCAGTCTCTGAGCAAAGAGTATCGTGTGGAGCATAGAACTATAGCATGAGGATAGAAAAAGGTTTAATTTTATGATTTTGTCGAGTACAATTTATAAAACTACGAAGAGAGTCGAAGCTAATCACTGACCAGGATAGCTATCATCATTCAAGGAGCACCCGGAAGGAGGCGTGATAGAGGAAGGCATTTGTCAGAAAGCAATTTGACCACCATCAAAGAACTAGGACCTACCGCTATGTCACATAATGATACGATACAATAAACTCCCTAATAACACTGAACCCCGACCCCAAAGGAAGCGAAGAGGTGTAGAAGAAAAAGAAACAGAAGAAGAGAAGAAAAAGAAAGAGGGCCATAGAAACAAAGAGAAAACATAAAACAAATCCCATCCCCCCACCCTGCATACCAGCAGAAGGCCACGGATCATCCCCCCCCCACACCCCCCGGCAAGAGGCATGCCTGTCGCCCCAAGAGAACCCCCAAGTGGGAAAGAGAATATAGAGAGTGAGAAAAGACCATCCCAATCTCCAACTCTCAGAAGAGGTGGGAGGAGGTAAGTTCAACATACTCCCGGTCCCCACCGGCCCCGTAAGCATCCCCTACCCCAATTACCATCAGCACGACAGAAGTAGCAAGCAGAACTGCAGGTGGGGAGAGTCATTTCCAAATGTGCGAGTAATTCAGACAAAAAGCAGTCCCATCCTAGTCCCCGCCCGTCAATGCGTCCATCACACTAAAGAAATCACCTAGCCCTGGCCCGATCTTGGGTGACCCCACGTATCCACCCCCCGTGAAAAGCCACAACCGTCGGAGAAAAGGAGAAAGCCCGCCCCAGTGAGAACAAAGAGGCAAAATGGCCGCACTCGATGATGAAGAAATGTCCAGGGACAAAATGGACGTCGCCAGTCCCAACCAGAGCCGAAACATAGAAGGAGCTGCATTTTCAATATAATAACTCTTTGCATTGCAGAAGGTGTCGATGTCTCCATTGAATAGGCACAGTATAAAAGGATAGTCGGATGTTGTAGCAGCAGCCCCGTGGACTCCGTGGGCGAGGTTGAGTGTCGCACCGGGGAGAGAGACACTGTAGCAGCGCCAGGGCGGTTAGATCGCAGCTCACACTCTGTATCATTGCGAAGTTGCTGTTTAGTCACACACTCCCGCGGCAATAATGTATCACTGACAGGGATCAGCGGAGGCTGATAGACATAGCGAGGAGAGAAAACAGGCAAAGTAGAGCACGATCCAGTCACAAACCCAACAGTCTCGAGTTTGCACGCCACTCATCCCGCAGTCGAGTAAGAGCACGAAGCACAGATGCGCGGGTAAATATCTGTTGATCATTCATTACCCCCGCGGTACGAGGCGCAGTAGACAGGTCCGCTTCCCAATCGGGTACGAGCTGGGTACACCGGGCAGGAGCCGAGGCGCCGTCCGCCATAGTTGTTGGGGAGCCAGCCGTCTTGATCCTGCCTCCAGGGACAACAAAGGATTACCGGCGAGGTCAGCGCTATGGTGCGGTAATCAATCCCTTCGGAACAGGACAAGTCCGCAATCGTGGACGGCTCATATCGAGGCGTCCCGCTCCGCTCGGCACAGGCAGAGGCAAGGCAAGGAAGGAGCCCCGGTAGCCGGGGGCACCTCCGACACTGGAGAGAGCAAAGCGCGGCTCACCTTCAGAGTCCCACAGATGAAGCGATAAAATAGACTCCCAGCTGGCCAGCAGTGCCCTCCACACAAGCGCCCGGTGTAAACGACCACAGAGCCATCCGACCAACACAGGATGTCAGCGCCGCTCCAGATCGATCAGCCCCCGCAGCTGCAGCAGACACAGGCAGTGCGCTGTATCTCAGGTCCCGGGTCCAGGGCTAGGAGAGGAGTCGGCGTGTATCTCGACGAAACCTTAGGCTAGCAAACAGGTAGGGACATCGGAGGAACACCAGTAGAGTCAGGAAACGTTCCCAAACATCCCGCTGGTACGCAATAGCAGGATAGTAAACAGGATGGCTGTGCGGGAGACAAAGGCTCCGGGAGCCGGGAGACTACACGTCCGTCTCCGCGGCCATCTTGGCTCCTCCCCTCGTGAAGGTACTTTTTAAAAAACCTAATAGTTTGCCTGACACAAGAGCTGAAGACATTTGTTGATATAGTAGCAAGCTTGTTTTCTTTTGTTGGCTAAAAAGTGCATAGAGTTATAAGACCAGTGAAAACAAGATCAGCAAAAATGAAGGAGGAAGGCAAAAAGATTTGGGGGAAGACACCCTAAGACTAATAGGTCTAGCATGTGTCACTCCCAGCTGAAAGTGGGGAAAACTACCCAACCTCTTGGGAGTTCTCATCACTTAGGTGGAAGAACCTGACTAGACCATCAGCACTGACATGGTCAGACCCAGGACAGTGTTCCATAGTAAGTCAATTCCCTGCAGGGAGATTGAGCACCTCAACAGATTGAGATTTTCACCTATTATTTGCATGATCAACCTGAGGGGTCTGTGGTCTCTCTAAACCCTGCAATGAGTTTCAAACGGTTATAGTCTCAGCTTCTTTATTGCCCAGACCATAACAAAAGCCTCCCTTTCAAAGCACTTTGGCCATACAGTCACTCAAAGGGGCTGTACCCTATGCACTTCTGTGCCACCTACCTGTAGGCAAACATAAGGCATGGCAGAAGGACATACCACGTATTTCACATGTGTTCAGGTACTATCATTATAATGCCTTTGAGGGTCTAGTTGGATCTCTCCACAAGCCCATTTGTTTGGGGGTGATAGTGTGGAGAACTTGAGAGTCACTCCACACTCATCCACATGGACTTCATGTACACTGACATGAACCAGGTGCCTCTGTGAGACACTGCCTCTTAGGGGAACCCCACATGGGTAACAATCCCCAAAAGGGACCTGGTCAACTGCAGGTGCAGTTAATGACCTTGGTGGAATAGCCTTTGGTTAGTTATTGGTGTGGGCAACCAAGAACAGGATAAACCTATTGCCTAAAGCTGTCTTGGCATCTAAGGGACCAACAATGTTGATGCCCACCCATTGAAAGGGAGCACCAACGACAGGTAGTGGGGGTCAGTTTTTTCATTGACTTTCCATTGGCCTGGATAGATGGAGAGGACCCATAGAATGCATCTAAGGATTTCTTCTTCCAGGGCCAATAGAAGTGGGTAACAAACCTTGGGAAGGCATTTTCTTACCCCAGATGTCATGTGAGGTGGATTTCATGACACAGCCCCAGTCAAAAGGTTTATTTTATTTATTTATGTATTTATTTGAGGAGTTTTGTAAAGCGCTAGCTGGACCCGAGGGTATCAGAGTGCTTCAAAGCATGTACAATTATGAGCATTGTCGGCATAAACATAATCCACAACGTGCACAATTATGAGCATTAAAGACATATAAACAGTACAGATATTGTGGTCGAACATGAGGGTTGGGGCTCCGAGGTTTCATATAAAGGAGTTAACGTGCTAAGAGCGAGTCAGGTGTCTATCGATCAAGACGAGGCATGACGGGTGATCCAGAAGTTTTCTAGTTCTGAGACGGCTGTTTCAGAGCAAAGCGAACTTTCGGTAAGGTGTCGAACTGTTTCCGGTGTATCTTGTGTTATTATCGTTTTGTTCGAAAGAGATCTAGGAAGAGGGCTATGAGTAGGTTCTTGAATTTCGAGAATAAGGTGGTCGTTCTGATGTGGGGGGGATGGAGTTCCAGATTTAAAGGTGCATTTCCCACAAAAGATTAAGGGCCAGATGTAGAACACTAAATACCGGTCGGTAACGGCCGATTTCGGCCGTTACCAACCGGTATTTGGTGTTTGTGTTTGACATGTAGGCGGCCTAAATATTACAGAATCGGTAAATTTACCGATTCGGTAAATTTACCGAATCGGTAAAATACTGAATTGGTAAATTTACCGATTCTGTAAATCAAGATGTAGGTGGCACTTAAAACAGTGCCACAGGCCCCTAAGAATTCGTTATTTACCACCAAATACTATTTGATGGTAAATAACGAATTCCTGTGTACATGCACATCTGTGCATGTACACCTGTGCCATGTGGCACACATACATGCCATTAGGGCATGTATGTGTGCCACATGGCACACAAGCCTGAATCAGGGGTGCAACAGGGTGTCAAAGTGACACCCTGTCCCCCTTGTCAATTCGGTAATTTTACCGAATTGGTATTTACCGATTCTGTAATTGCCATTGGTTCCTATGGGCCTCAAGGCCCATAGGAATCAATGGCAATTACAGAATCGGTAAATACCGATTCGGTAGTTACAGAATTTTTAAGATTCTGTAAAAAATTCTGTAAAAATACCTACATTGCATTTACCGATTTGTAAATACAGAATCGGTAAAATTTGGTATTTACGAATCGGTAAATGCCATTTACCTACATCTGGCCCTAAGTTGCGGATTTGTGTTTCCGAGTTTTCAGTGGGATAAGTAGTACAGTGTTAGAACTCCTGAGGTTCCTGGACTGGCCGGCCCTTTTGAGTTTGGCGGCCAGGTATTCTGGTTTGCCTGTGTGAAGGGCTTTACGCATGAGGCAGGCCGTTCTGAAGCTTGCTCGCAATTCAATTGGGAGCCATGTAAGTTCCTTAACACTGTGCAACCACCAGCAGATGGGCTTCCCCAGGTCCAGGAACCTTAGGCTCACTCTATAGGAGGTCATTCTCCTAATAGATAGGTGATCTCCAGAGGTATCACCTGCTGCCCGGGCCTCAACTTGCCACTTCAAACCCTCTAAAGAGGGGCACTCCGGCGCCTTGCAAAATTCCTCCCTGGTGTGCCCACCCTCAAATTGCCATCTAGCAGGTTCAGGCAGGTTTTCCAGGGTGGCAATGTCCTCCCTGCTAGGCTCAGAAGCATCCTCTTAAGTTACTCCATCAACCTGGTCTGTAGGAACTTTAAGGGGCTGGTTTCCCATACCCCTTGCCGTTACTGTTCCTGGCAGCTGCTTGGGCTATTGTTACAGGCTCCATGTGCCCAAGATTGCATTCACAGGCAGACATGGACCTTGTGGCAATATAGATTTATTCAGGCAATCCCAACATTTCTAAGTGTGACCTGAGCTGGGGGCGTGGCTTGGACGCTGATCGGGATGGCGGCGTGAGCTCGCAGCTCCGCGCGGAATCCCGCTAATTCTCCTGTTTTCGGAACCCTAGGCGACCCGGAGACTACGCTCCTGCCCTCTGAAGTGTAAGGGGACAGCTGGGCACAATCGGAGAGTCGCTGGGGGACTGCTGGCCCCGAGGAGACCGAGTCGAAAAAGCGGCCGAGGTGTTGCCGAGGGTGCGAAGAAAATGGCGGCGAGGAGGTCGGACGGCCCCGAACTTCAGCCCTGAGCCAAGTTGTCGCCGAATGGCAAGAGATCCTGCAATCGGCTGATCGGGGCACTAGGGTCGGCGGTGCTGTGTCCTGAGACCAGGGGACGCTGACTTGATTCGCCCGGAGCTTGGGGACCCTCGTCGGCCACCGCCCTAAGACTCATCCTTCCCCCCTCAGGCTTCCGAGGGGGGCGGCGGAACGGAGCTCGTCTAGCTGGTCATTGCTCCTGAGAGCGTCGGTGGGGACATTGCACTGCCCGGTGCCCGGAGACTGGCACTGAACCACGGGCGCCGACGCAAACCGGGCTCCTGGACCTGTGACGCAGCACCCTGGAATGGCGGCGATCGGAGGGCCGATGGCCGAGAGACGAGCTGAGGGGGACTCGGCGACATCAACTCGGCTGGGCGAGAATCCCTCCCCGGAGCTTGACCAAGAACAGCGGCTGAACCGGCGTTTGGATGCCATACTTGATGCGATCACCTCGACTAAAGAAGCATTGCACCAAGACATCGCCCAAGTGGCCACGGGCCTGGGGCTGCTGCGCGCGGACCACGCGGAGCTGGCGGATAGGGTCAAGGACCATGACCAACTGTTGCTGGACCTGAAGCCATCGGTGGTGACCGCGGAGCACAGGATCACGGACATATTGGCCCGGCTGGACTCGCTGGAGCGGAGGGCGGAGGATGCCGAAGGCCGCAATAGACGGAACAACGTGCGGGTCGTAGGCCTGCCGGAACGGATTGAGGGGGAGGATGCGGTGGCCTATATGGAGAACTGGTTCCGCACTGTGGTAGCGCCGGAGGGGCTTACTCCATTTTTCACTCTGGAGCGAGCTCACCGGGTACCTGCTCGCCCGCCGGGGATTGGCCACCCCCCCGACCAATGGTGGTGCGGCTCCTCCACTACAAGGACCGGGATCTCCTCATCCAGCGGGCCAGGATGTCGGGCCCTTATGAGGTGGAGAACAGTAAGGTTACGATCTTCCCGGACTACACCCAAGCGGTCCAGAAGAACAGGGCATTGTTCCTAGCGGTGAAGAAGGAGCTCAGGGAGGAAGGCATCCAGTACTCCTTGCTCTACCTGGCTAAGCTGCGGATCATAATGGATGGCTCTACGCACTTTTTCCAGACTCCTGATGAAGTTTGGCAATGGCTGGAGTCGTATAGAGCGGGGACGGACAGATCGCATAAAAGTAGGCGAGACCAACCCAAGCAGCCCCGGGTGAGGCAATCGCAACGCATCAGATCCCGCAACAGGCGCCAGCGGGAGAAACGGGAGGCTCAAATGGCGACGGAGAAGAGGGATGCACTCGCAGCGACGGCGGCCATTACGGGGTCGCAACAGAACAGTGAACGGGCAGAAACGGACTCGGGAGGGGAAGGCAGCAGGACGGGAGAGGAACTCTCAGAGGCGGAAAGCTTGAAGGGGCCGATAGTGACCCCACAGACATCGGATGGTATCTTTTGCACCTGAGATTGGATTGGGACTAGATCGAGACTTCATGGTAGGGTGGTATCCTGTTGATGGAGGGCGGGATGCCGGGAGGGGGGGCTGTGTGCTTCGGAGGGGATGGAGGCGCGGGGCGCGGGCTCCGCTTGCTGGGGTCGGCGGTGACTCACCCCTCTTGGGCCCTTAAGGCCGACTGTGGTGGAGACCACAGGGTAAGAGTGCGAGAAGTTGGTTCAAGGTTTGGATGGGGGCGGACATTGGGTTCGTGTGCTCTGTCCTGGGGAGTGGGGTTTGGGAAGTTTTTCTGTTTTGGGTATGTTCGGGGTGGGGCAACTGCATTGGGGGGGCTATGAACCTTCGTTATTTGAATCGGACTGTACGAAGCTGGAATGGGGACATTACCTAATTTGAAATGCCTGACGTGGAATGTCCGGGGGCTGCGAACTATGGTGAAACGTCATAAAGTCCATGCATATCTAGTCCGCAGGGGGGTTCAGATCGCTATGCTCCAGGAGACTCATCTCACCAAAAAAGAGTGCGCTGCCTGGCAGAAAAGATGGCGGGCCAGGTGTTCGGCACCACTTACTCAGCGTATGCCAGGGGGGTGTTGATCTGGGTGAGGGCGGGGATACCCTTTCAAGTGCTGAATCAAGTGGTGGATCCGGATGGCCGGTTTGTGGCGGTGGAGGGGAGGTTATATGGACGGGATGTGGTTTTCTGCTGTGTGTATGCGCCGAACACTGATCAAGCTCGATATTTTGATAGCCTCTCGGGGTCTTTGGCCTCTTTCCTGGCGGGCCCGATAGTGTTAGGGGGGGACTTCAATTCGATCACGGATGTGGCTCTGGATAGGTCCCATCCCCCCCTGGTGGATTCCCCGGTGCGCAGGTTGGCCGCGCACAGGAAGGACTGGCAGGATAGATGGGGGTTGCTGGATGTCTGGAGGGAGCGGCACAGGGAAGCCAGGGATTATTCCTTTTACTCTGCTCTCCATGATCTGCATGTCAGGATTGATTCGGTGCTCTGCGGTGGATCCCTAGCCCCATTGATTTCCCATGCGGAGTACCTGGCTAGGACTATCTCAGATCATAACCCCCTATTGGTACACATTCAGTGGCAGAGAGAGCGCTCAGTGATACCAACATGGCGGCTTCGGCCGGAGACGCTTGAGGATTCTGTGTTCAGCGACGCGGTTCGGCAAGGCATTGATAGCTATTTCGGAGTGAATAAGGGCACGGCCACGAGTAGGTCCACTGAATGGGATGCAATGAAAGTGGTGGTGAGAGGGGTGTGTTTGGGTAGGTTTTCGAATGCTCGCACGACTGTGTTGAACGAACTCATGAAAGCGGAAGAAACTTTGAGGGACTTGGAGCGCCGCAGGCCGGCTAGGCCAGATTTACAGACCCAGCTATTGGAAGCGAAGGAAGTGGTTGCCACCGAGACAGAACGATTAAGGTGCTATGACTACAGGCAGTATATCATCAGGGCACATGCGGAAAGGGACAAGGTGGGTACCCTCTTGGCCAGACTAGCTAACCCAGAACTTAGGGGCTGCCCGATCCTCAGCATTAGTAATGCGCAGGGAGAGATGGTTTACACCCAGGCAGCGGTATTGGAACGTTTTAGGGGGTATTATGAGGAATTGTACCAGAGTCAGCTGGGAGTGGGGGTTCAGGACATTGCGGAATATCTGGGGGAGAGGCAGCTCCCGGTCCTGGATGAGGAGGACGCGAAGGAGCTGGGTAGCCCGATCACGCTCACAGAAATACGGGTGGCCATCAAACATATGGCCCGCAACAAAACGCCCGGGGTGGACGGACTGCCGATTGAATTTTATCAACAGTATGTGGACAGCTTGGCTCCCAGGCTGCTGGTGGTGTATACGGAAGCTTTCGAGGCTGGGGCATTGCCTGGGTCCATGCGGGAGGCCTTGATTGTACCGCTCCTAAAGCCTGGCCGGGATGCCACGGATGTGAGGTCTTATCGCCCGCTATCCATGCTGACGGTAGATTATAAGATTCTGAGCCGAATCCTAGCCACCAGGCTGGCCCCACATATGACGGGCCTGGTACACAGGGACCAGGCCGGGTTTATACCCACGAGGAGCACGGCACTGAACATTCGCCGCCTGGTGGGCATAATGGACGCCATCTTGGACGGGGAGGGAGCCCTGGCGGTCCTGTCCGTGGACATCGAGAAGGCCTTTGATAGCTTGGAATGGCCGTTCCTGGATGGAGTCTTAGAGAGGTTTGGCATGGGCGCGGGGTTCCGCAGGTGGACGAGGGTCTTATATGCCTCGGCGACGGCGAGAGTGCGTTTGGGCGGCCTGGTGTCTGCGGCGTACCCAGTGGGCAGGGGCACACGACAGGGATGTTCTCTGTCCCCCCTATTGTTTGCTCTGGCGATGGAACCTTTGGCGGTCCATGCGAGGTTGGGTGACAGGTACGCGGGGATAGCCAGCGGCAGGCAGTGGCATTATATATCGCTATATGCAGATGACTTGCTCCTGTACCTAGCTGACACCTCGCGGGCATTGGTCGGAGCGATGGATCTGTTGTCGGAGTTCGGCCGGCTGTCGGGCCTTAAGGTCAATTGGGCGAAGACTTGTGTGTTCCCGTTGCGAGCGGGATCGCCAGACCCTGGCGGCGACTTGGGCGTGGTGTGGGAGCCATCTTGTTTTACCTATCTGGGAGTTCGCATCTACCACGCAACTGCGGACCTATTGGAGGGCAACATTGGTCGCTGTGTCCGGGCACTGAGGGGCAGCTTGTCTTTCTGGTCGACCCTCCCGCTGACGGTTCTGGGTAGGATTGCACTTTTGAAAATGGTGGCGCTCCCCCGCTTCCTCTATTATTTCCGAACGCTGCCTGTCTGGATTCCCCAGGGGGTCTTTAGAGACCTGAGGTCAATATTTATTGGCTTCCTATGGGGGCATGGCCGCCGTAGAGTGGCCCTGAGCACGCTACTTCGCCCCAAGATAGAAGGGGGCATGGCTGTGCCCGACTTCGAGCTGTAATATCTAGCGGCGCAGTTGCAGGTCCTTACACAGAACGTAGCTAGGGTGTTTCGAGGTCCGGAGGAGGACCGGGATCGGGGGATACAACGCCACGTGCTGTCCTATATCGTCATGCAACAGAGGCTCGAGTTGCGGGCCCTCACCGCGGAGGAGCGGACGCTCCGGCTGTGTTGGCAGAGGAGCCTTCGGTGAGCGAAGGCTTCGCGGCCTTATGCACCGGAGATCCCGATCGGCATGCTGACGGCCTTGCCGCACGGGGGAGATTGGTCCCCGTTGCTGGATTGGGAAGAGGCGGGACTGCAGGTAGTAGGCGACTTATACATAGACGGGGCTTTGGCACCGTTCGAAGCGCTCCGGGACCAGTTCGGGCTGCCCGATGGGGGGTTCCTCCTACAGGTGGCAGTGGTGGCTGCCATACAGAAGCACTGGAAAGGGGGGCTCATGGAACCAACAACGACTATAGCGTGCCAATATGTGGTGATGGCGGCAGGTATGTTCAAAGCTGTGACGTGCCTCCATAATAGGATGCTGAATGAGGGACTGGAACCGCTCCAAGGGCTCAAGGCTAAATGGGAGGAGAGTGTGGGCCGGCCCATACCGGATACAGCATGGGAACACATCCTGCGGTGCACGTGGAAGGGCACGAGAAACGCGCGCTTTCAGCAAGTACATTTCTATGTGCTTCATAGGGCTTATTTAACTCCTGAGAAATTACAGCGGTACTTCCAGGTGCCGGATGCCCGATGCCCACGGTGTTCGTCTCTAGGAGCGGACATGGATCATTTGTTTTGGGGGTGCTCACACTTGGGGACCTATTGGGCGGAGGTAGGGGAACTCCTGAACGAAGTGACTGACAGGGAGGTGGAATTCGATATGGCGGCGTGCCTGCTGCTCTGGTTCCCGCATACTAAACACACCAAGGTGACAAGCAAATTCATAGACCTGGGTCTGATATTGGCACAGAGGGAAATATCGTGGCATTGGAAGTCCAGGGGGGGACCCTCACTGCGTAGATGGAAGAATGAATTGCTGCGGTGGTCTGACTGCGAGAGTGTGCTCCGGATGAAGCAGGCTGTCAAGATGGGGAATGAGAAGGCATTGGATGCGGCGTGTGCATGGGAGTTAGTGGTGCAAGCCTTGCGTGATTCTTTGGTGGAGGATGAGGATGGTGAGAACTAAGCCGGTGGACGCCGCGGGGCGAACACAAAAGTATTATATCCCGCACTGTAGTGGATCCATCCAACTCGACAGGACGAGGCTTACACCTTAGCAGTTGCCATGGGAGGGGGGGCTTTGGGGGGTCTGGTTCATGGGAGTTTGGGGTGGGTCGGAAGCCATTAGATGGTAGCCCGTCAGGGCACCTTGAATCTACTAGGATGGTGGGTACTGTGTGGAGTGTGGAATGGCTGGGGGGAGCGGCCAGGAGTGAGAGAACCATAGCGCCTAGGGTAGGTCCCGACATGGGCGGTACCTCTGATTATCACTGGAATGGCTGACGGAAGCGATGTTGTGGGTGGGGGGGTAAAAGCAGATACGTAAAACGACGTTTCAACCATGGTCCCTAAGGGACGTGCACTGTGATGTTTTCCTATTGAATGAAGTAATATGCCGCCCGGCCTCCGGGATGCGGGCTGAATGGATGTGTACGATTTGGATTTCTTATTGAACGGGGGGATGTCACGAGTGAACTGGCTGACTAATTGTATCCTGTGGTTTATAACTCTGCAATAAAAATATATTTTAAAAAAAAAAAAAAAAAAACAAGTGTGACCTGAGCTCTACCTCCTTCCAGATAGTGTGCTCCAGGTCATTGTTCAACAAATAATCTACAGGCATGGCAGGCTCAGAGATACTTTCAGAGAATCTGAGCCCCCCACAACTTAAAGGGAACCAGAGCCACCGACAGACTACACTCCTGGTTGTTTGCGACTTTGACTTGGTGGAATGTGTAAGGGAGGACCTGCTCAGAGGACACCAGCTGACACCTTACAGCAGTCATGCTGGGTCCTGTGTGTCCCAGAGTTTGCACCCATTGTTCATTGATGGTGGCCCACTTAGAAGTATTGGTAGGCGTATGGGCTTTTGACACTATTTCCTTATCCCCCAGGCATGCTAGAGTATCATCAGTCTGCTCCCCAAAAATAACTGGGACTACCTCCTCCCAAGTGCTACACTCGCCAACCCAGGGGTCTGCCCACTTGTGGGGGGCAGTGCCCTCTTGGGACAGTTGGTATCTCCCTTGGAGTGCCCATATATATAGCAATATATGTAGCACTCAGTATACTTGGGCACAAACCTTCCTGTCTGTTTATTAAACAATGCCTTCTTCT
Source organism: Lissotriton vulgaris (assembly GCF_964263255.1). Taxonomy (NCBI): domain Eukaryota; kingdom Metazoa; phylum Chordata; class Amphibia; order Caudata; family Salamandridae; genus Lissotriton; species Lissotriton vulgaris. The sequence goes on along the minus strand of NC_141699.1, from coordinate 20,144,562 downwards.
TTGGTACAGGTTGGAGCTGGTTACTGCAGTCCCTTTGGGAATTATTTGTGGAGCCTTTTGAGAACTCCATACTTGTTAAGTTTTTCAGCCCCTCTTTCTTCTTGTGGGACTCCTGAACCACTCATTTGGACGTCCCCAAACATCCCTTTTTCGACACTCTAGTCCCAATTGACAAAGGTTAAATAAGCTTTATTCTAAGTTTACTACTTTTTGGTATTCACAAAGGTAAGTTACTACTAATAACATTACTGTCAGTAAAATTACTAGTAGTACAGTTACTAGAATTAACATACCTTAGTACTTACCAAAAAGAAGTAAACTTGGGCTTCCGTCTAAGTTTACTATTTTAGTTTAAGTTTACTACCATTTGGTATTCACAAAGGTGAGTTACTACTAGTAACTTTACTACTAGTAAACATATTAGCAGTAAAGTTACTAGTAGTAAAGTTACTACTAGTAAATACCTTCTGAATACCAAAAAGTAGTAAACTTACACTTAGGCCTAAGTTTACCATTGTGAATCAGGCCCTCTGTTGCTGGCCCAGAGATCTGACTCCTCAGCAAGCTTCCTGGGGTCAGTCACCTTGCTGTCCACTAGGTGTTGACACCGCTCTGCAGAACAAATTTTGAGCATATGCTCCCTGAGAATCAAGTTGTACTGCCCATTGTAATCATTAACCTTGCGGCCCCTCACCCAGCCATTCAATGCCTCGCTAGAATAGTCCAGGAAATCCACCCAGTACTGATTTGGGTGTTTTGGGCGAATATAAGTAATTATTATGCAAACCATTACTTTGCAAGCTTTTACTACGAAGTTATTACTTCGCAAATACCGTTACTACGCAAGTTTTTAGTGCGCATACTTTAATTTCGCAACTGCTTTTAAATGTATTAAAATGCTTTTACAACGAAATATAATATTACGCATACAAATACAATGCATTTTAGGAATGTTTATTCATAAATTAATTATTTTAGTAACCTATTCCCTGGGACGGGATGCCGGGGAAATAGGTGTTTTGGGTGGGGGAGGATTTTATTTGCGATTATTAAATCATTACTCTGGTATTAATTTTAAAACATACATAAATAATCACTTCATTTCTTCTGTTTCTTTAAGGTTTTTAATATAATAATATACATTTCAAATTTCTTCTTGCTACCTTTCCTCGTTTACTTTTTTTTACATTTTCCAATATGTTACTTTCAACTCATCACTATTCCAAATATTCTCCCGCCATCCTCCTTCTATTAAGAAGTTCCTCTACAGACAAAAAAGTAATCATTTTAAATCTCTTACCTGTACAGCGGTCTTCTATGCTTCTCCTCCATAGTTCGTAGAAGCAACAAATGACGTAATTAAATTTTTGCGTCTACGTTCTTCTTTTTACTTAAAATTGAAATAGGACAAACTATTGCGAACAAGTGCTAATTTGAAATACTGTCCGAATATCCCCCAAGGGGTCAGGAGGATTCCAGCCCCGGTATGAACCTTGAGGCATATGCAGAATCGAGTGACAGATGCGATCTTGCCAGGTCTGGATGCCTGGTGCAGATAAACACCATGCAGCGCTGTGAGCTTACCCAGTGGAAGATCTGCGACATTTCCCTCGACCTGTTGCGCTGCTGGAGACCTCTTGGCCCTGGGAGCGGCATGAAGGAGGAGTACGCACTCCTTTATTTCATGCCCTTCTTCTTCCTTTGCTCGTTCCTCTTGTTCATCCTATGATGCCTTTAGAATGTGATGACTGCATGGAATGTGGTGTGCAGGGAGTTAGGCAGTTGATGTCAGCAGGCTGCGCAGGAAGGTTATCCTGCTCCTGGTGGGGCATACTTCATAGCTTATTTACCATCTTGGCTCATCTAAACTTCCTGTAACTGAATAACAATAAAGACTTACGTGGAACCTACATCTTGACTTAATGAAGATTCATACCTTGTAACATTCGTGGTCAACCGGATAATACGCTGTGGGCCCCTGCGTGGATATGAGGGAAGTGCCTGCTTAGCTCAGACTGTCTGATTGCCTGAGGTCCCAGAGGTGTACTTCTCGCACTGTCACTAATGAATAAGTGGTGACTGGGTAGAGGTCTGGGCAAGACCAGAAGTGACAATTAGGAGTGGGGCCCCCTGCACAATTTGAATAGTATCTGCACACCAGAATATTTCTGTTCCTATTATTGTATTACTAAATTAATACTGTAATATTTTTCTCTCTTTAATCCTGCATGTTTTAGTTTAATTGCAAAATAATGATAGTTGCAAAATAACAGTTTTTACGAAGTAAAAGCAAGCGTAGTTAAAGAATGCGTTCTAATAGTAACTGTAAAGTAAAAGATGCGTATAAATGGTAATTCGAAGTAGTGGGCGCGTAGTAATCGTAGTTTACTGTTTGTGGCTGTCCTAGAACCTCTTGCAGTACTTCTCAGGGGTCAGACCAAATTAGTAAGAAGGATGGCTTTCATAGGGTTACACCATGTTTGGTCCTTTACTTTCAGAGTAAGAAGTGTGTCCCACCCCACCGGAATCATGGATTTCCAAAAGCCACCCACCCCCAGTGGTCCTCTGGGATCTTGTGGACCCTCAGGGTCACCTCACAGGCAGAACACCATTTATTGATGTTATCTCCCACCGCATAATTGGGTAACAGATCTTTGTGTATGCAACTTTTTCTCATCCTCAAGACACTGAGTGCATGCTGCCACCAATGCTTGTTATGTTATGTTATAAGCAAATTATAAAGCGCGCGTTCACCAAACGGTTTCTTGGCGCTAAGCAGGGTCGGCCGGTTGCTGGGACAATAAACGAGGATTTCAATTGTAGGCCTGAACAAATAACCAGGTTTTGAGAGACTTCCTAAACTGAGTATAGGAAGTGGACAGATGCAATTCGAGGGGAAGAGAATTTCCAAATTGTGAGGGGCGTGGCTTGGATGCCGAGGAGGTAGGCAGCGTGAGCTCGGAGCTCCGTGCCCGATCCCGGAAAATATCCTGAAAATTCATTCGAACCCCGAGATAAATGACACTATCCGGTACTGGACGGTACTGCGGAGGGTCCGGGACCCACGGAGGACGACACCGAGCCTTCCCACAGCAGTATCTCAACTTTGAAAGCTGAACTCAGCCGAGAAGTCGCGGACCCCAAAATGGCGGCGAGGGCATGAGATCGCTTGTGACGGAGACATCTGCCCGGAGACCCACTGAAGACTGCTCCCGGACACGCTAGAGGTGTTGGCGGCCGCATCGCGCCTCTCCCCAGGTGCCGGATGGACTTTGGGCGCGCCCTTGGGTGGTGGTTGAGGACCGTCTCCTGATTGGGGCGACAACGGTGCGACAGTGACCCGGAGACGAGAGCCCCGTGAGGTTCCGTGACAATTGTAAGTGGTGTTTTCGACTCGCACGAATATGATCGAGTCTGGTATCTATGAACCGCAAATGACGAGTTTAGTAAGTGTGCGCAGTTTCGCTGTGCTAACTTAAACCGTTCGTTTGTTATGTGGGTTTTTCCTCTGTACCCACGGGTTCCATCTTAGATACGGCATCCATTTTGTCTCTTGCCCTCAAGTAGTCAGCGAACGGACGCCGTCCGCTTCGCGACCCTGGGACTCCCAAGATATTTGCGGAAGACACATGTTCTTTGTAAGTGTCTTTATGACGAGGGGGAAGCTGCTGTAAAGCAGATGGCGCCGCTCGAGGCTCATCTTGCCGCACGGACTTATTGTCTTAGCCGTGCATCTCATTAGGCACGTCCCTTTGATGCCTGTATCTCGTGTTTCCCGATACCTCCTCTTTTACACCCTTTCCGATCTCCCCACTGTCTCCGTCTTCCTCTGCACCTGTCTTCGTTCCTATTTTAATCTGTTTTACTGCTGATTGGAATTTGCTAATGGTGGGAAGATGGGTTTTTACAGTTGGGAACCGCCAAATGTTTCCGCACTTATGTTCCGGACCTTGTGTGTTTCAAAGTGACCAAAGCGACCCCTTTGGGGGCTAATTGTGGGAACCGGGTTGTAAACTTTTGTGCTCAATGTTAGCCTATGGGTAAAAACTGTATAAAAGGAGCGATCCACAGAACCAATTTGAAGCAGTCTCCCTGAACTACACTCGATGTACTTCCTGTGATTTCTGTGTTCCCTGCAGCAAATAAACCTTGAATCTTTGACGTCAAAGGAAGTGTCCCGTGTCTCTGTGACTTGTACGCCGGAGCAGGTTACCCACGAAGGTTTCAGGTGTTGTGCCCTGGCACCGCTGGGTCCAAAAGAACCCAGTCCTTCAGTTGGCGCCCAACGTGGGGCTGCATCAGTGGTACCGGTCCAAGCCCGACGATCGTGAGGAACTTCGTGTGAAATCTCCGAGGGAAGGTGCACCCCGCTTCATCGATCCTGTTGTCGAAATAAGTGGCCCGAAGACTTTTCCCGCGAAGATTCCCGCCTCCTGACGGCTGCGACGGACTGCTGCCCTGACTGTAGACCTGTTTTGGCGCCTGGCGTAGACCTTGGTATAGCGAGACGATTGACGGGCCTTCCTGGTGACGCCATCGATCTTTGAGTTAAGTATTTGTGGGTCGCTCCCAGAGTTCTTGGTTGTTGACACTTTAGCGAGTGTCTTTGTTGTTCACGCTGTGTGAGTGTTTTTGTCGGTGACACTTTGCTAGCGTACTTTGTTGTTGTGTTGTTTGACGACTGCAGCCGCCAAAAACCGAGGGTTTTGTTCTTTGCTGGGACTTGGTAAATCCCGTAACCCTTGAAGTTTGTGAAACTCGGCTAGTGTGCAAGATGCCTGGTCGCAGTACTTTGTTCAGCTGTTTCAGACCTTGTGGTGCGGATTCCCGACTGGAGGACTCGTGTCCGATACCTCCGGTTGGAACTCCTACTTATGACTTATATAGCAAACATGGGCTAGGCCCGATTACCTTTAACGATTATTGGATTAAATATACAAAGAAAGACGGCGACCTTCGTTGGCCACCTCACGGTAGCTTCGAGGCGTCGATCTTAGATAATTTAGAAATAAAGTTGTTCGAACGTAAATCAAGGCCGGCCATGTTTGATGCCTTTCGGTTGTGGCGCAAAGAAGCCCGACAGAAAGAGATTAGACAGAATAAACGTAGTCAGCGAGATAATGTTGCTACCATAGTGAAGAAAGCTGAGCAGTTCCAGCGTGATAAGGAGGATAAGGATAAGGAAGTGTTTGAAAGACTACAGCGTATGTCCATAGATAAATGTTATCCGTCTTTGCCTACGGAGTCGGATAAGAAGGAAGAGGCAGTTGAGGATCCTTTAATGTCCTATCTTATGAAGTCGCCACCTCCGTACGTACAGGGTACCGCAGTTCCTGTGGTCCCTGCCGTACCTGTTCTTCCACCTATTGTTCCTCCGCCTGTTCCTCAACCTGCACCCGCTCTTCCGTCTGTTCCTGCACCTTTGTCTGTTTCTATTCCTACTGCTCCTCCGCTTCCACATACTCCTGTTCCCGCTACTGTTCCTGTCACTGCTCCTGTTTTGTTAACCCCTGTTGCTGCTACTGTTTCTACTCCTTCTCTTGTTAGTCCTGTGTCTTATTCTTCTCCCTCTACTCGTAGTCGCAATTCTCCCCTTGCGGCTAGCTTCTTTCAGTCGCTCGGACCTGTTCATGGGTCCGCTGGTTCCGATGGTCCTCAGAGACGTAGCCAGCTTCCTGGAAACAGGGAACGCGTTGCGCTGTATAATATGGCGATGGGTTGGATGGTAAATCCTCAGAGAAATCCACCCCGTGTTGTCCTCGAAACGTTTAGTCAATTCAACATACCAACTCAGAGATATGTGTTTGACGAAATGTGTCAGTTCTTACATGATCAGATAGCGGCTGATGCGCCTGACGAGGTGCTGACCGCCCTGTCTGAGCTTCGGCTTCAGTTCGCAACTGGACTGATAGTGGATACTAATGTCCGACGTGCTATTGAGCGGTTGCTATCTTTCCGTCCCGCTCCGATACCTCATGCATTATTTGTTGAGGATATTGAAAAACAACGAGACGAATCTGGCCAATACCCTATGCGGGAAGTTCCACCAGTGTGGATGCCCGGCGATGCTACTGCTATTCCTATTATTCCGCCGCATTTCCAGAGAGTATGGATACATCTCCCATGGAAAAGATCGGAAGTATTACAGGTGAAGCAATCTTTGCCTGACCCTCGCAAAAATCCTGCAGGGTATTACAAAGAATTATCGCAGCTCGTAGATGCTACGGTAATGAATCTTGCTGATATCGACATGTTATTTGGCAATGTCGTACCGCAACCGGTATGGGCTAAGATTCGTCAGGAAAATCATGCAAACGAACTAGGTGGTGATTGGGCGGCCATCGTAGCGGCAGATGGGTTGCAAGTTGGTGGCGCTAAGCCTGAGCAGTTGATTGCTGCTCTTCCCCAGCGAATAATAACGTTAATGAAAACGCTTATGCCAGCCATGAGAGTGAATTGGGACAAGTTGTCAGCCTGTAAGCAGAAGAAAGATGAGAGTGTATCAGACTTCTTTACGAGGTTTGAGGAAGCATTCATTGATCATAGTGGACAGGATATGAGTACTGAGGGTGGACAAAGGTTGTTTGTGGATAAATTTGTGTCAAATTTGTTGCCCGATTTGAGCAATAAATTGAAGAATTCAGAGAGTGCATGGGCCGTTTCTACCTCAGCTCAGATATTGGCTACTGCACAATATTATGAGAATAGAGAGAAAGAAGAGAATGACCGTGCTGACAAAAAGACGAAAGAACTGAAAACTAAAGTGTTGTTGCAACAAGCGTATCCGCCGCGTTCTAATCAGAATGCGCCTCAACAGAATAGATCGCAGTCGCAATCAAATAGATCGCAGTCGCGTAATGATTCCTCCTTTCAGAGATCCTCGTTAGGGTACAATCAATGTGCTTATTGTAGACAGGAAGGACACATTAAATTCAATTGTCCTGCTCTAAATGAACGTAATAGTGGTAACTCGTCTAAAGGAGGTCGTGGGGGTTCACAGCAGGCATCACGTGGTAGAGGTCGTGGTGCTCAAAACGATCGCTCAGACAACTCGTCTAATTCTAATAACTGTTTTGATCAACGTGGATCATCGCAAGGACGATCTGCGCAGTACAATGTAGACGATTATTACGTCGATCAGGGAACTGACGATAGTAATTACTAGGACAGCCAAAGACAAGGAGAGGGAGTGGTATCAGTTCCGGTTGATCAGAGAGGGCCTTACGTCGCAGTTGCTACATCGGGCGTCGTTGAGCCTTTTCTGGTGGACACTGGTGCAGCGAAAAGTTCTATCATGCATTCGAAACTCCCTGGCGCACCTTTGTCTGGCTTAACAAATGTTTCCGTTGGATTCTCTGGCGCCCCCGTTAGCAATCCAGTTTCACGCCCTTTGCCCCTTCAAATTGGGCCACGTGAGCTAGAAGCTCCGTTGATTTTGACTACTGGTTGTGGTGAAAATCTTTTGGGTCTGGATTTGCTTAAACGTTTGTATGCAACTTTGTACTGTTCTCCTGCGGGTGTAAAGCTTACGTTAGGAGAGAGGGTAGTCTCTCCCATGTATTTGTCCCTCGATAAGCTTCCACCGGAATTGAGTTCTCTTCCTGCGTCTTTGTGGGCGACGGGTCCAAATGATGTGGGCCTACTTGATATCTCCCCCTATGTTGTTCAGTTGAAATCGAATGTGCGATTGCCCCGTATTCCCCAATATCGTATCTCCCTTGATGGTGAACGAGCACTGTTAGCGATCATCTATGACCTGATCGAGAAAGATGTTATTGAGGAGACTCGGGGAAACGTGTGCAATAGCCCTGTACTGCCCATTCTTAAACGTTCAGATCCTACAAAACCACCTGTTTATCGTTTTGTTATCGATTTACGGGAGGTAAATAAAATTGTGGTTCCTCAATTTCCTGTTGTGCCTGACATCACAGCGCTACTGACTCTGATTCCAGCTTCTGCGTCATGGTTTTCGGTGATTGATTTGAAAAATGCGTTTTTCAGCATCCCGATTGCCGAAGAGAGCAGGGACCTTTTCGGTTTCTCTCTCGGTGGACGTAGCTTCCGGTTCAAACGCGCTCCTCAGGGCTACTGTGAAAGTCCTTCGATTTACAGTCAAGCCTTGAAGGGTCAACTGGATGCGTTTCGGTTGCCGGTTGGTGCGGCTCTAATCCAATACGTCGACGACTTATTGGTGGCCGCTGATACTCAGGACATTTGCAAAATTGCTACGGTGTCGTTGCTGCAACATCTCTGTGAGCTAAATCACAAGGTGTCACCTTCTAAACTCCAATATTGTTGTCAAGAAGTAACCTATCTAGGTCACTTATTGTCAAAGGAGGGAAGGAGATTGACCCCAGAGAGAATTGCAGCAATTGCGCGAATGGCTGTGCCAAAAACCCAAAGAGATGTGCGTGCCTTTCTAGGTATCACGTCGTACTGCAGGCAATGGATTCCTAATTTTTCATTGCTAGCGAAACCATTGGTGGCTCTTACGTGCAAGGATGTTTCAACTCCTTTACCATGGACGGACGAATGTCAGACAAGTTTTTCTGAACTGCGTGATTCATTGTGTTCGGCTCCTGTGTTAGGTACCCCTGACTACGGCAAGCCGTTCACGTTATATGTTCACGAGAGGGAAGGTTGTGCTTTGAGTGTTCTAACGCAACCTTTTGGTGGTAAGCAACGTCCATGTGCATATTTTTCCTCGACCTTAGACCCAGTAGCTAGAGCATTGCCGAGTTGTTTGAGAGCAACAGCGGCAGCTGCGGTCTCCATCCGACAATCAGCAGGACTGGTCATGGATAATATGCTTACGGTGATGGTTCCGCATGCAGTCGATACTCTTCTGAATCGTACGAAAACTCAGCACCTGACGAGTGCGAGGCTGTCTGGGTACGAATTGACGCTCTTGGCAAGCCATATTCAGATAAAACGTTGTAATGTCCTAAACCCGGCAACTTTGTTACCAATTAGTGCAGAATCAGACGAAGTAGCAGAACATGACTGCTACTTGAGGACGGAAGAGGAAACGAAAGGTCGAGTGGACCTTAAAAACACCCCATTGGAAGATCCGGATGGCACTCTGTATGTGGATGGGTCATGTTTTAAGTTACCGAATGGTGATGTGACTACCGCTTATGCTGTTGTAACGTTGAACACTGTTGTTGAAACTGCAAGGTTGAATCAGAATTCTGCCCAAGCTGCGGAGCTGATTGCTCTTACTAGAGCATGCGTGTTAGCGAAAGGGAAACGTGTGAATGTGTACACTGATAGTCAATACGCGTTCGGTGTAGCACATAGTTTTGGACGTTTGTGGCGAGAGCGTGGTTTCTTGACGTCGCACGGTACGAAGATACAGCATGGCCAGCTTGTGAATGATCTTTTGGATGCATTGACTTTGCCTAAGCAAGTTGCGATTGTTAAGTGTAGTGCGCATCGTAAAGTGACGGATGATGTTGGTCGTGGTAATGCGTTTGCGGATGAGATTGCTAAGGAGACTGCCCGGAACCTTAGCACTCGAATGTATGTGACGAGTTCGGTTAGGTGGCCTACAGAATCAAGTATGTGTGAAGATACTATAGAGAGTGTGAAAGTAATTCAGAATGAGGCCACTGAGACTGAAAAGATGAAGTGGAAAGAAAGTACGGGAAAGTTGGATGCGAATGGTTGTTGGATTGATTTGTCGGATCAGAAAAGATGGATGTTGCCTGATGCGTATGTGCTGGCCGTTGTGACAATGGCACATGGGTTAGCACATATTAGTGCGAAAGGTATTTGCAAGTTGTTGGCTGATGTGTGGAAGAATGATGGCATTACGAAATGTGCTGAACGTCTGGTGAAGAATTGTATGGTGTGTATAATGTACAATCCTGGCAAAGGAACCCCAACTCCCCCTGGCAGTTTTGCTCCTCCTTCGTATCCCTTTGAGGTGATTCAATTGGACTTCATCCATATGGAGCGATGCAATAACCTGAAATACGTTTTAGTTGTGGTTTGCGCATTCTCCCGATGGATTGAGGCCTATCCCCTCAAAGACAATACTGCTTTGTCTACTGCGAAAATCCTACTGAAGGAATATTTTCCTCGGTATGGAATGCCTAGAGTCGTGTGGTCAGATAACGGAAGTGAGTTTGTTGGAAGTGTGATGAAGAGTGTGTGTAAGGGCCTTGGAATAAACCAAAAATTCCACAGCGCCAATCATCCCCAGTCAGCTGGATTAGTTGAGGGGTACAATGGTACCCTTAAACTAAAACTAGCGAAGATTCAGGCTACGACTGGTCTTTCGTGGCCTGACGCTTTGCCTCTAGCATTACTGTCAACTAGGGCGACTGTACACTCCCGAGTAGGGCTTAGTCCCTATGAGATAGTGTTCGGCCGTCCTGCGAATGTATGGGGGGTTCCTAGGCCAGGAATATTTTCTGATCTTGAGTATCCAATGTTGATTGACTATTTACATGACTTGACTGCTAAACTGAGGTTAATTCACCAACAGGTTTACGACGCATTGCCGACGCAGACGGAGGGTCCAGGCCACCAGCTCCAGCCCGGAGACTGGGTGGTAACACGCAACTTCTCACGCAAGAATAATCTGGACCCAAGGTTTACCGGACCTTACCAGGTGCTCCTGGCCATGAGGACTGCCGTTCGTCTCGAGGGGCGGAAAAATTGGGTACATGCTACCCATTGTAAGCGAGTCCCTATTCCTTTGCCGGCAGACCCGTGGGTAAGGAAAGGCATTGCGTCAACAGAAACAGAAACATTGCCGGCGTTTGTGCCTTTTAGCGACGCACAGCCTGTTGGAGAATCCTCGGCGCAGCAGAAAGCCACTGTTGAAACATTGTCAGCAAAAGACTCAAGACCAGAACAATCAACTGATCAGCAGGACACTGTCTCTTCAACGGATCCTTTGTTCGACGAGCAGACGCGTCCCGGGAAACATCGATATTCTTTGCGATCTCGCACTAAGGACAAATAAAATTTTCTTGCTTTGCTGAAATTGACAACTGCAATATCCTCGTTTCCCGTGATCAATTTTGAACATTCGTATCACTGTGATTTGTATATATATATATATATATTGAGTTTCCTTCCTTGTATCTTTTTACTTCCACAGCCGAGAGACTTTGTGCTTGTATATACATATTGTGTATTGAAGGCCGTAGGGCCGCGCGCGTACTTCCTTCTGGACAGTAGGTCTTGACGCTAGGTTAAAGGCCGTCGGTTCCTAGGAACTCCTGGGGATTGACTATTGCTGCACAGAACGAAGTGCGTCAAGAAACGTTGCGGACGGTCATAGGGAATGGCATTCTCGAAGCTGAATGATTTGGAAGGGGCTCAAGTCTATAGATTCAAGCTGCAGCAACTCAGTCGTACCGAATGTTTTATATTCCAACTGTTCGTATTGTTTTTGACTGCTTCTGCATTATTGGCGGGTGGGGTGTATTACACTATGTCTTACTTCTTACCTGCTACACCTACTCCTACTTCTTACCCTAACCTTACTTCTACTGCTTCTCCTCATTCTTTTCACATGTTACCGGAACACGAACAGGCTAGACGTGTAGAATTCCGCAACAATTCCTTTATTCAGCTCCTCCATCAGCATCAGTTAGTGGTTAACACTACTAATTGTTGGGTGTGTGGGTTGATGCCACATACTACGGATAAGGGAATTCCATATCTGGTGTTACCGTATAGTTCCCAAGGGTCAGCTCGAGCATTTCAAACAATGTTTCGAAGCGCACTGGGTTTCCACCCCATTCGAGAACCACGTTCCCCCTACTCTGGTCCTACCTCGTATCAGAAGCCTTTATCGATAGCAATAGAGGATATGGATAGTGAGATCCATGACCCTTTTCTTATCCCTGAAGAAGAGGTACAAGCCTATAAGGTCCTAAGTAGAGGTGAATATAGTGTGTTCACTAGTGAAAAGCAGCTTAAAAGCTCGCCTCCAATATGGGTCGTACCCCACACTGGTAATTTTTGTCTTATGGGTCGTGGCCGAAGATCGCAAGCCCGACTTGGAGCAAGTGCTTGCACTGAAAATTACATTCTGCCAAGGTTCTCGTCCCCTGTGTTTCTTGCTGCCAAGGGTACATACTTTATCTGTTATGATCGTGCCTATACATGGTTGCCCGCAGACTTCATGGGCACATGTTTTATTGCAAATCTGTTGCCTCCGACGTTCACTGTAGATGCCGATTATCATAAGACTAGAGTTGTGCGAGGCGTAATTAGCGAAGAGGATACTGCCGGTCAAGAGGCAGGAGACTTTTTCAAGGGTTTCCTTCCGTTTTGGGGACCTATGGTTAACAGTAGGAACCTGAGACAGTTGACTCGAGTGGTAGAATCGACAGCTAATATTACTGCCAGTGCCCTTGGTAATATCACCACAGAACTTCAGGCGGAGAGACTTATGACGTTACAAAACCGTATGGTTTTAGATGTCATCTTAGCAGATCGTGGTGGGGTATGTAAGGTGATCCATTCGAGCTGCTGCATTTTCATTCCAGATAATGCTCCTACCGTCTATCAAGCCATCTCGAGGTTGCATAAGATCTCCGAATCCATACACGTGGATGTAGGGGATTGGACGCTACTTGGATGGTTTTGGGGCCTGATGTCGACTTGGGGTTGGAAAATTCTGATGATCATTGGGGTTGTGGTAGTGTTCCTGTTCACGTGTTGTCTTTGTGTGCAGTGTGGTCCTGCCTTATGTGGCCTCTGTGCTACAACGTGTATGAGACAACCATCTGTTACCGGAGGGACTCGGTTGGACAGAGCTATGCTACAGCAACATCTCGATGGTTTGATGAATATTGAATATGATTCAGACTAGTGCTTGCCTACATGAGGGCAAAAGGAGCGTCTGAGGTTCCGTGACAATTGTAAGTGGTGTTTTCGACTCGCACGAATATGATCGAGTCTGGTATCTATGAACCGCAAATGACGAGTTTAGTAAGTGTGCGCAGTTTCGCTGTGCTAACTTAAACCGTTCGTTTGTTATGTGGGTTTTTCCTCTGTACCCACGGGTTCCATCTTAGATACGGCATCCATTTTGTCTCTTGCCCTCAAGTAGTCAGCGAACGGACGCCGTCCGCTTCGCGACCCTGGGACTCCCAAGATATTTGCGGAAGACACATGTTCTTTGTAAGTGTCTTTATGACGAGGGGGAAGCTGCTGTAAAGCAGATGGCGCCGCTCGAGGCTCATCTTGCCGCACGGACTTATTGTCTTAGCCGTGCATCTCATTAGGCACGTCCCTTTGATGCCTGTATCTCGTGTTTCCCGATACCTCCTCTTTTACACCCTTTCCGATCTCCCCACTGTCTCCGTCTTCCTCTGCACCTGTCTTCGTTCCTATTTTAATCTGTTTTACTGCTGATTGGAATTTGCTAATGGTGGGAAGATGGGTTTTTACAGTTGGGAACCGCCAAATGTTTCCGCACTTATGTTCCGGACCTTGTGTGTTTCAAAGTGACCAAAGCGACCCCTTTGGGGGCTAATTGTGGGAACCGGGTTGTAAACTTTTGTGCTCAATGTTAGCCTATGGGTAAAAACTGTATAAAAGGAGCGATCCACAGAACCAATTTGAAGCAGTCTCCCTGAACTACACTCAATGTACTTCCTGTGATTTCTGTGTTCCCTGCAGCAAATAAACCTTGAATCTTTGACGTCAAAGGAAGTGTCCCGTGTCTCTGTGACTTGTACGCCGGAGCAGGTTACCCACGAAGGTTTCAGGTGTTGTGCCCTGGCACCGCTGGGTCCAAAAGAACCCAGTCCTTCACCCGGACCTCTGGCGCATCTGGCGCTGGCCGGGCCGCGACCGCTCGGTGCTTCCTGCTTCTTGGTGACATATCTGGGCCTGAGAACCCGGCCGGAGGACGGTGCCCGGCGACGCTCAGAGGGCGACCAAGAACACACTTGAGGACCACCGCCCATCCCGGCCCAGATGGGGAAGCCGAAGGGGAAGGGAGATGGCGCGACCGACACTGAGGCGGCGGAAGGAGCGGAGAGAGACCAAGCGGCATTACAGCGGATGCAGGATCGTATCCTGGAAGCCATCGCCACCACAAAGGACGCCCTGCAGCAGGATATAGCTCAGGTGGGGACGGGCTTGGGCCTCCTGAAGGCCGACCACGACAAACTTAAAGACAGGGTGAAATCCGTGGAGACCACGGTTAAGGACTTAGCCCCGGGCCAGGCAACGGTGAAGGCCCAGTTGGCCGACGTGATGGACCGTCTGAAGGTGCTGGAAAGGAGGGCCGAGGATGCAGAAAACAGGAACAGGCGCAACAACGTACGCCTAGTGGGCCTGCCGGAGAAAATTGAAGGCGACGACATGGTGGGCTACTTGGATAACTGGCTGCGGACGGAGGTGGCACCAGAAGGTCTGTCCCCCTTCTTCTCCCTGGAGCGGGCACATAGAGTTCCGGCGCGTCCGCCAGCCTTGGGCCTTCCTCCTCGCCCGGTGGTGTTCAAGTTGCTCCATTACCGGGACAGAGACTGGCTTTTGCAGAGGGCGAGAGAGGCAGGGCCCTTTCAAGTGGAAAACAACAGAGTCACCATGTTCCCGGACTACACGTTTGAGACGCAGCGACTCCGGGCAAACTTCCTGTCCCTCAAGCGGGAGCTCCGCCAGGAAGGCATCAAGTACTCCCTGTTGTTTCCTGCCAAGCTAAGAGTGGTGGTGGATGAGAAGTCTTTATTCTTCACGACCTCCGCGGACGCATGGGACTGGTGGGACACTTATAAGGCGGGAACGGACGGTGCTAAGGCCAGGGAGGAAGAGGCTAAGGTGGCGAAGCCGATCAGGCAGTCCCAACGGATCAGGAGGAACCGCAAGAGAACCGGGAAACCTTCGATGTCGCAGACGGAGGCGGAGAGGCAGGCGGCCCTACAGGCGGTGGTGGACTTATCTAGAACCGCCAGGACTCAGTCTGGGAAGGGTACGGATTCGGAGGACCCGGGCACGGGCTCAGAGACAGGACAATCGGAATTTGGTGGAGCCCGGGGCCCTATTGTGACGCCGCAGACCTCGGGAGAGATACTGGAGGCGTGTTGAACTGGTCTGGCGGAATGGACTCGCTGGTTGGACACCGGGGCAATGGGCCCGCAGCAGTGGAACGATATTGATTGAGGTTTTGGGGAGCTGTAATGTGGGGATTGTGGGGTGGAGCGCGCGGGGCTGATTTGTTTGAGGTCTTATAGCATTGAGCCGCGCCTTACTGGCCCCTAAGGTCATCGCAGTGGGGACTGCGACTATTACCACCTTTCCTTGAGGGGTGGTCGGGAGTGTTGGTTTGGATGGGGGTACTTCCAGTTGCGGGGGGGCCTGTCCTGGGGGGGTGGGAGTTGCGAGCAGTTGGGGTTGCTCAGGGGGTTGTAGTTGTTGGAGGGGTTTGGCTTCCTGTTTGGAGAGGGTGGGTGGGGGGGCCCGTGGTCGCGGGACTTATGCGAACACTGTTCTTTGCTGTATGGTCCGGTTGTGTAGGGGGGAATGGCTAGTACTGGGGCGTTGAAATGTGTGACCTGGAATGTGCGGGGTATGCAGTCCATGACGCGCAGACATAAGGTTCAGGCGTACCTCAAGCGTAGGGGGGTTCATATAGCGTTTCTGCAGGAGACGCACCTAAATAAGCAGGAAGGGGCGGCTCTGCAAAGGCGCTGGAGGGGGCAGTTATTCTACACGACATTTTCAGCATTCGCGAGGGGGGCATTGATTTGGATACGGGCGGGGGTCCCCTTCCAAGTCTCGAAGTCATCGATAGACCCTGAGGGCAGGTATGTGGCGGTGGAAGGAAGGCTGAGAGGCAGGATGATTTCTCTCTGTAATGTGTATGCTCCTAATGTAGACCTGCCCGCTTTCTTGTCTAACATCTCGGGCAAATTGGCGGGTTATTTGGCAGGGCCGGTCCTCTTGGGGGGGGACTTCAACTCTGTTGAGGATGTGCTACTAGATAGGTCCCATCCCCCGCTGCGCGCGTCCCCAGTACATAGGATCGCCAAGCGTAGGTTAGAATGGCAGGAGAGCTGGGCCCTCACGGATGCATGGAGGGCGTTGCACCCCACCACTAGGGACTACTCCTTTCACTCGCACCTGCATGATTTGCATGTGAGGCTGGATGCGTTTCTTTGTTCGGAATGTGTGCTCCCCGCGGTGGGAGGGGCGGAATACTTGGCCAGGACGATATCGGACCACAACCCCTTGTTGATGTCTCTGGAATGGATGGTGACTGTTAACTGCGTGCCAACATGGCGCCTGCACCTGACACCCTGGACGACTTGTTGTTCAGGGAGGCCCTGAGTGAACGTATTGAGAGGTATTTTGAGGAGAACAGTGGCTCGGCTTCCACGAGGGCGGTTGAATGGGATGCTTTCAAGGTGGTGGTGCGGGGACACTGTATTGGACACACGGCAGGGGCGCGGAAGACTCTGTTGGATGACTTAGATAAGGCTGAGACACGGCTGAGGGATCTCGAGAAGAGGCGCCCGAATCACCCTGAACTGCAGGAGGGGCTTAGCGGGGCACGGGAGGGGCTGGCGGTAGAGCTAGAGCGGCTGCGTAGCTTCGACCATAAGGCGTACGTGACGAGGGCGCATGCGGAAGGTGATAAGGCGGGGGCGATGTTGGCTTGGCTTGCTAACCCTATCCGGGGGGGAGGGCCGATCATGAGGATCCAGGAGCCAGGGGAGGAGCCTTGCCACTCCCAACCCGAGATCCTGAACAAGTTCCGTGCTTATTATGAGGGGCTCTATCTGAGTGGTGATACGGGAGGGACGGAGGAGCTTGAGGAGTTCTTGGACGGGCTACAGTTGCCGCGAGTGGAGGACTCGGAGGCAGAAGAGTTAGGGCGGCCCATCTCCCTCGGAGAAATAGGTTGTGCTGTAAAACAGATGGCTAGAAACAAGACCCCGGGCCTTGACGGTCTACCGATCGAATTTTATGGCAAATACCTAGAGCATCTTGCTCCGCGGCTGCGCGAGGTATACAATGTTGCGCAGGAGAAGGGCCGACTCCCGGGCTCTATGTGCGAGGCCCTTATGATCCCACTCTTGAAGCCGGGCAGAGAGGGTGCGGCGCTGTCCTCGTATCGTCCGTTGTCTATGTTGACGACGGACTACAAGATCCTCAGTAAAATTCTGGCCAACAGATTGCTAGTGCACATGACGGGCCTGGTTCATGGTGACCAGTGCGGTTTCATACCGACACGCAATACCACTCATAACATCCGTAGACTCACGAGACTGATGGGTGCGGACTGGCCAGACACCGTCTCCCCATTTGTCCTGTCCATTGACATTGAGAAGGCATTTGACAGCCTCGAATGGGGATACCTGTATGAGGTGATGCGTCGCTTCGGGTTGGGAGACGGATATATACAGTGGACCAAGGTCCTCTACACTGAGGCGGTAGCGAGGGTCCGGGTGGGTGCACTGATCTCAAGACAATACCCGATTAGGCGTGGCACTAGACAGGGTTGTTCCCTATCCCCGCTACTGTTTGCATTGGCAATGGAACCCTTCGCTGCGGTAGCCAGACTGGGCCGCCACTACGCAGGTTTGCCTTTTAGGGGGAGGCCACACCTCATCTCCCTGTACGCAGATGACTTGTTGATGTTTTTGGCCGATGCGGGCGCCGAACTTCAGGGGGCGCGGAGGCTACTGGAGCAGTTCGGTAGGTTGTCGGGCCTGAGGGTCAACTGGCCTAAATCCTGTCTGTTTCCCCTGAGGCCGGGAGAACCGTGCCCACTCACTGCTCAGGAACTCCGGTGGGAGCCGCGCTGCCTACATTATCTAGGGGTCTATGTTTACCACGCCTCGTCCGACCTGCTGGATGGCAACATAACTCGCTGTATTAACGCCCTGCGTGGATCTATGGACTTCTGGGCGACTCTACCGCTCTCCCTGGCTGGTAGAATTTCCCTGCTTAAAATGATAGCCCTGCCCAGGCTTTTGTATTATTTTAGGACACTGCCGGTATGGATCCCGAGCTCTGTTTTCAAACGCCTGAGGTCACTGATCATAGCGTTCCTGTGGGGCACGGGTAGGAGGCGCATAGCGCTCGACACGCTGTTACGCCCCAAAGATGAGGGAGGTATGGCAGTGCCGGACTTCGAAGGATATTACCTAGCCGCGCAGCTGCAGACTTTTACTCAGGAGGTGGCGAGAGTATATAGAGGTCCCGAGGACGCGAGAGTTGAAGGCACCCCGCGACACGTTCTGGCCTATATTACGCTGCACCAGAGACTCCGAGTGGGAGACCTGACGGTCGAGGAGCAGACTTTCCGGCTATGCTGGGACCGGGCCCGTAAGCGGGCGGGTGTCCGCCTTATGTATGCCCCCGAAATACCACTGGGAATGGTCACTGCCCTCCCACATGGAGGTGACTGGTCGCGCTTGCTAGGGTGGGAGGAGGCGGGAATACACATGCTGGGTGACCTCTACGAAGATGGGGTGTTGCTGCCGTTTCGGGACCTGCAGGAGAGATTTGACCTACCGAGGGGTGACTACCTGCTGCACGCGGCAGTCACGGGCGCCATGCGAGCCCACTGGGGGGAAGGGCTGCAGGAACCAGGCACCTCGATGGCTTGCCAGTACGCCATGATGGCGGCGGGAACCTTTAAGGCCGTCACGTGCCTGTACTCGAGGATGCAGCGGGAGGCCTTGCAACCTTTGGCAGCCCTGAAGGCCAAGTGGGAGCTGGACCTCCAGGTGGAGATACCAGACACGACCTGGGGCCAACTGCTGAGGCGGGCACGGAAGAGCTCGAGGAATGCCAGGTTCCAATTGATCCACTTTTATGTTATCCACAGGGCATACCTCACGCCCGGGAAAATCCAACAGTATTTTGGGGCGACCGACGCTGCTTGCCCCAGATGTAATACAGCGGGGGCGGATCTGTGTCATATGCTGTGGGATTGCCCCTCTTTAGGCGACTATTGGCAGGAAGTTGGGCGGGCCCTTAACTGCGCGACGGACAGGGATATCCAGTATACTAAAGCAGTTGGCATCCTTCACTGGTTCCCGCACACACCTAGAAATACGATGTCAAGTAAATTTATAGATTTAGGGCTTATCTTGGCCAAGCGGGAGATCACACGAAATTGGAAGTCCAGAGTGGGGCCCACGTATAAAAGATGGTATGGGGAGTGTCTGAGATGGGCCGCGTGTGATAGTACCCTACGATACCAGATGGCCTGGAGGTCGAATGACGAGAAAGCACTGGAAAGGGCGACTGCATGGGAGGTGATGGTGCAGGCGTTCAGGGATGTGGACGACGAGGGGCAGGATGGCGAGAGCAAACTAGCTGGAGCAGACCCTAACACTATACAGGAGAACACACCTTAGCGATTGATTACTTCCTCCTGCAACACACCGGGCACTATTACATGGTTACTCAAGCGCAGCGCGACCACGGGGGAGGGCTGGTAGGAAGCTGGTTTGGAGGGATGTTGGGGCACCGAAATTTGGGGAGGGGGAGGGGCGTAAATCACAAAAGCATTCCAGGGTTATGTGCAAGATGAAGCGGTCGGACAATGTAAGAAGTACGAGACCAAGACAGAGATGAAGTCACCCGTGTCAAGAGCGGTGTGATCCCTCCGGATGAAGATCGAATGTCTCAAACTGAATCAGTACATGTCCTGTTATTTTTGCTGAATATCTTGTCTGTACATTTATATTGGTGATGCAATAAAAATGATGTAAAAAAAAAAAAAGAGAATTCCCAAATTGTGGTGCCAGAGTCGAGAATCTTAGACCCCCGTGTTTCTTACATTTGAATGGACAAGGGGTCAACAGATTCATTTTCGCAGAACATAAATCGCGGGAGGGGACATAGCGCTGTACTTTAGACGCAATGACGGCCGGACCATTATCCAAGAGGGCTTTGTAGATCATGCCGCTTAATTAAAAGAGACAGCGCTGGGTCACGGGAAGCCAATGTAAGTTTTTCAACAAAGGTTTCACATGGTGGCATTTAGGTTGGCCGTAAACAAGCCTAGCAGCTTGATTCTGCACCAATTGTAGCCAACGTAGTTGGTAGGCTGGTATGCGGGTATACAGGAAGTTAGCGTAGTCAATACACGACATAACCAGGGCAAGTATTACTTGAATCCGGGCCTCGATGGTCAAATATCTGCTTATTTTGCGTATTCTCTAGAGGTGAAAAAAACAAGCAGAGACCACAGCACTTATCTGTGCCTTCATCTTGAGATCGTTGCTAATCATGATTTCCAGGCTTTTGACTGAGCTGACAGAAGACAGGGGCACCCCAGTGAGTATGGCTAAAAGTTGGAGTTCCAGGGATTCACTGCCAGGGATTCACTGGGCCACAGGTGAGAATCAGCTCGGTTTTATAGGGATTTAACTTAAGATGATTAGCGTTCATGCAGTTACTAATGAATATCACAGTAGACTGGAAGCTTTCCATGGATGAACGGGAAGAGTCAATGTTGAACAATAACTGGAGTCCGTCAGCGTAGTTAAATATAACCACCTCTCCCTTTTGAAGGGCCGAAATTAAGAGAAGAATGTACAAGTTAAAAAGGAGGGGAGAAAGCGATGAGCCCTGTGGGACCCCACACGTCAGTCTCCTTTTTTCGGCAAGAAAGCTGGCGTGACGGACTGCTTGAAAGCGGTCACTGAGAAAAGAAGATATACATTTAAATGGAAAACCCCAGAAGCCTGCACTCTCGACCCGGTCGACCAGCAAATGGTGGTCGACCGTATCGAAATCAGTCGAGAGATCCAGGAGAACCAGAGCGTGTGTGGAGCTCTGGTCATCCCCCCTTCGTAATTCATCGAGGACTGCTAAAATGACAGACTTGGTAGAATGTTTTGTACTAAAACCGTCTTGGTGTGGGTCCTAATAGTGTGACTGCTCGACAAAAGTGCTGAGGCAGTTGGCCACATGGGTTTCCAGGATTTTTCCCAAGAAGGTCAGCAGTGAAATAGGACGGAAGTTGCTGGGAATTGAGGGGTCAGACGCTGTATTTTTTTAAAAATAGGTACAACTTCTGCACTCTTAAAAAGGTTGGGGACAATGCCCTTAGTAAGGGAATTATTAAGAAGTGGCATAGGGGGCTCAGGACAAAGGAGGAAATCTTTCCGAGGGATGTGAAGAAGGCACTGTCCGTGGGGGAACCGGAGCAAACCTTCTTAAGTAAAGAGACGAAAACCTCTAGGGTAATGAGAGGGAATTGATCCAGGTGGTAAGGCTTGAAGTGTGAGCCTCGGGGATCTGATAGTGCAGAGGACTTGAGAATACTGGATTTGATGTTAGCAATGTTTTCAATTAAAGTAAGTATTGAGGGAGTCACATAGGAATTGTGATGGGTGGGCTTTGCTATAACGCAATCAGGTTTAACGAGTTCAACTACAATTGTAAAAATGTCCTTGGCCTTATTAGTGGTTACCAGGATTTTTGAAGAAAAATATTCAGATTTAGTCCCTAGAATGGCGCTTTTGTAATCTTTGAGTGCTGCCATAAAGATGGTCTTTTTATGAGGGCAATAGTCCTGTCTCCACTTCTGTTCGGTTTATCGCAAGGCCAATTTCATTGCCTTCAAATTGCCAGAGAACCAACGATGTGCATCGTGGGGCCTCTTGTTTTTAATTGTCTTTAAAGGAGCAAAACTGTCTTCTACAGATTCCAACCAAGCATTAATATTTTCTTCCTGGATATGAGGGGATGCAATCAAACCAGAAGGTTTAGATGGAGCTAGTAGGGCGCCAAATTCTTTGGTATCCACCGACTCCAATTCCTGGCCATGATCGTAACTGAGGACAAAGCTTTGGGGGTAAGAATACTTGGGATGGTGAATTTAATAAAATGATGGTCCGACCATGAGCATGCTTCTGGAATCTGCCTAATTTATTTTAAGCTTCCGCTCCTTAAGGCTCCTTTCATGGGCCATTTTCTTCTCATCTGCCTCGATTTTGAGTTTGGACATCTGTAGCCAGAACGCCCTCTCTGCCTTCCTGTCTGCCAGCTCCTCTGGAGACAGGCCTCGGGAGGATACAGTGCTTCTTGCTCTGGCAGGTAGTTCCAACTCAAGGGTTCAGCTCGCTCCCTCACCTGAAGGCTGCATTGCAAGAGCTGATATCCAGGTGGTGATCCTGATCATCCATATCATCCTCATCATTTTGCTCCTCTGCTGCTGTCATCAACTGGTACACCTCTGTCCTGGTACTGAGAGCTTTCTGAAACTCTAGCTCTTTTTATGCCCTTCTTCATTTGCAATTGCAAACAAAACAGGTGATGGACCGAATGTGGATCAATGTCACACATTCACCCCAGTCCAAAGATCTGGGCCCAAATCCATCGTTTTTCTGCACCGGGCTGATGAGAGGTGTTACCTCGAAACCGGTCCGGTCCTCGGATGCTTGATTCCGTTCTGGGAAGGACATGGCTTTTGTAGTTCGGACTGGACTGTTCCCATGGGGCACAGAGTCAGAGCTGATTTGCATATCGCCATTGTCTAACCCAGGGTGGTGTGGAGTGCAAAAAAACGATGGATTTGGGCCCAGATCTTCGGACTGGGGTGAATGTGTGACATTGATCCACATTCGGTCCATCACCTGTTTTGTTTGCAATTGCCGCCATAAGTGCGCTGGGGATGCTCAGACGTGGGTCCCAGGCACTCCACACCACTGGAGTCAAGCTAGCCGGGCTGATGAGAGGTGTTACCTTGAAACCGGTCCGGTCCTCGGATGCTTGATTCCGTTCTGGGAAGGACATGGCTTTTGTAGTTCGGACTGGACTGTTCCCATGGGGCACAGGGTCAGAGCTGATTTGCATATCGCCATTGTCTAACCCAGGGTGGTGTGGAGTGCAAAAAAACGATGGATTTGGGCCCAGATCTTCGGACTGGGGTGAATGTGTGACATTGATCCACATTCGGTCCATCACCTGTTTTTTTTGCAATTGCCGCCATAAGTGCGCTGGGGATGCTCAGACGTGGGTCCCAGGCACTCCACACCACTGGAGTCAAGCTAGCCGGGCTGATGAGAGGTGTTACCTCGAAACCGGTCCGGTCCTCGGATGCTTGATTCCGTTCTGGGAAGGACATGGCTTTTGTAGTTCGGACTGGATTGTTCCCATGGGGCACAGGGTCAGAGCTGATTTGCATATCGCCATTGTCTAACCCAGGGTGGTGTGGAGTGCAAAAAAACGATGGATTTGGCCCAGATCTTCGGACTGGGGTGAATGTGTGACATTGATCCACATTCGGTCCATCACCTGTTTTGTTTGCAATTGCCGCCATAAGTGCGCTGGGGATGCTCAGACGTGGGTCCCAGGCACTCCACACCACTGGAGTCAAGCTAGCCGGGCTGATGAGAGGTGTTACCTCGAAACCGGTCCGGTCCTCGGATGCTTAATTCCGTTCTGGGAAGGACATGGCTTTTGTAGTTCGGACTGGACTGTTCCCATGGGGCACAGGGTCAGAGCTGATTTGCATATCGCCATTGTCTAACCCAGGGTGGTGTGGAGTGCAAAAAAACGATGGATTTGGGCCCAGATCTTCGGACTGGGGTGAATGTGTGACATTGATCCACATTCGGTCCATCACCTGTTTTGTTTGCAATTGCCGCCATAAGTGCGCTGGGGATGCTCAGACGTGGGTCCCAGGCACTCCACACCACTGGAGTCAAGCTAGCCGGGCTGATGAGAGGTGTTACCTCAAAACCGGTCCGGTCCTCGGATGCTTGATTCCGTTCTGGGAAGGACATGGCTTTTGTAGTTCGGACTAGACTGTTCCCATGGGACACAGGGTTAGAGCTGATTTGCATATCGCCGTTGTCTAACTCAGGGTGGTGTGGAGTGCAAAAAAACGATGGATTTGGGCCCAGATCTTCGGACTGGGGTGAATGTGTGGCATTGATCCACATTCGGTCCATCACCTGTTTTGTTTGCTTCTTCATTTGCAGTCACCTTTTCTTACAGAACAGCTTGAGCTCAACCACAGTATAATTTCCTATTGTGTAGGTATTGTTTCAGACAATCCAGGGGAATTGAGAGTTGATTTGGAAGTTTACATTCAAGGAGAATTAAAAAAAAACCTCTAAATGGTCTCAAATTATTTACTTGGGATGTTAGTGTAACACACATTTACTTTATGGCACTGCACAAACACAAGTTCAAACCTTCTCCGCTGATCACCTGTGTAAGAAATTGGGTTACTGGTTGAGGTGTGTGAAACGCTGCTCAATTAGGAACCACAATACTTATCAGGGTGATGTCACAAGCAAACCCTAAATTAACCTGTGCTCAATCCTCGTGCAGCTTGGTACACAGCAGTCAGGCTTAACTCAGAGGCAATGTGTAAATTATTTATGCAACACTTCAAACAGGAACACAGTGAAAACACACAACAAAACGATCTTTCAACATATTAGAAAAATAGAGTTGTTTGTAATAAATAAAACAAGATAAAAATGCAATCAGTAGAACAATATTAAGGAGATCAGTAAAAATAGCACCAAAAAGAAAGCTGTGAATATCTGGTTGTGATGGACCAAGACAGATTCACAAGTTTAGGCCGACTGTGATGGGTTAGAGGGGCCCAATTCGGCTCACTGAACAAGAGAACCGTAAATCCTGGTTGGGGAGCATTGCGAGGATGCGTCATGCAGCCAGGGCAATGTGTCGATTCTGAGGTGTTTCAATGCTGCATTGTGAGGTCCAGCACCATTGTTGAGGATCTTCATGACGAGGGCTTGCGATATGAAGTTCGGCATCACAGAAGCATTGCGCAGTTGAGGCAAAGCGTTGGTTCCGAAGAGAACCTGCATCGTCCTCAAGGCTGCCGTTAACAAGAGATTTGTGATGAGAGTGCCTCCGTTCGGAAAGCTTGGCACAAGTGGTGGTTCCAATGCAGGTGGCAAGGTCAATGCAGAGTCCTTGAACTGAGTTGAACCTTGTAGCAGAGGCGATATGTTTGTTCTGCTCAGAATTGCTCTGCTCAGCAGAGGAGATGCTTCAGTTCTGCTGGGTGCACAGCTGGGCTGGCAGAGCACATCTAAGCCCAATTTCAAAGGTCTTGACTGAGGTGGCACCACTTCCTAGGGTAGGACTCACAGATCGCAGAGTCCAGGTGCTAGGTCCAAGGTTGTTGGGGCCTTCCGTCCCTGAGGCTCTAGTCAGGATGTCAGCCAACTAGCCCATGAAGTCACTCTGCTGTCCTGGGTTCAAAAGAAGCAGGTTCAGTCCTTCTCAACCAGGCAGCAGGGAGCAGGGCAGCAGTCGTTCAGATCAGCAGTCCTGCAGAGTGTCCGTCCTTTCAGGCAGCAAAGCAGTCCTTCTTCCTGACAGAGTTTCCACAGGTCCAGAAGTGAACTGAAGACCTGATGTCTGAGGTCTAATATTGTTACCTGTGCCTTCCTTTGCAGTGAGAGAAGTTCTCTAGGAATTTCTCTTTGAAGTCCACAGGCATCCTGCCTTTTTTGCCCTGACTCCAGACTAACTACAGGGGGTATGTATCCCTTTGTATCAAGGCAGGACACAACCTATTCAAGCCTGGGCCCAGCTACACCCTTCCTACCTTTCCAGTGATGGTCCATCCAGGCACACCTGCTGACTGCAATCTTAGGACTGGGACATTTTTAAAGGGCTACTTAAATGGATGACACAATAGGAGCTGCAGGCACATACTGAAGCCCTAATATAAACTTTGATACACCTACTCTAAAATACAGACTACTATTTTTGAAACCATACACACAACAATGCCAGATACTACATACCACCCACTATTTCTTAGGTCTACACAAACATCCAGTCACTTATACATGCAGTTACTCATCAATACAGTACTATAATATGCACTCATACACCTATACATACAGTCACACTCCGTCACTCATCCATAGTGTTACTCACACACCTAGTCAGTCATGCAAAGAATCAATCACAAACCAATTTACTCATTTGTACATTTATAAACACCAACTCAGTCATTTAGAAACACACCACATCACTTATTTGTGCAGATACTAACACATACTTACTGTCTTATACAACCACTGATACAAGCAGACACTCATTTATACACCCACTCTTCAAATAACGTACTCTCACGTACAGTCATTTATATACTCCAACACTCACATATACTGACTTAAAGCATATGTAGTTACTTACACATATACCACAGAGACATTCATTCACTCACCAACACACCCAAACACACCCTAACTAACCCATACAGCCCTTCCCAGATGAACTTTTGAATCAATACAACCAGTGAATCACCCACTCAGACATCTATGCACAGTCACACACCCAATCACAGGCACACAGGCACCCATACAGACAACAAATCAATAACCCATATAGACACTCATGTAGATACTCACCCACCCATGCAGCCACTTACACTCCAACTGAGAGACTAATACAGAGAGTTTAGTCACTAATCCATGCATTCAGTAAGACACGTACAATCACTCACTTTTACAGTCAGTCACGCACCTACTGAATAATCCCTTTAGGCACTTGTAAATCCACTCATTCTTCAATACACCTTGGCATAGATATATATGAAAAATATTTAGTGCCTCATTTATGAGGCCGTGCGTGACTTTTACGCCGCCGGTGCGTCACCTTTTGAGACACACCAGCAGCGTAAAAAATGTGCCTTGTTGCACCATATTTACAAAGTGACACATCTAGGTAGATGCGTCACTTTGTAAACCCCTGCGCTACATTATACCTACGCCAGGTATTATGTATGCAGGGGGGGCGTTCTGACGCAAGAAAGTGTCATCAAAGTGCCGCAGTGCAATCTATAAGATTTCACTGCGCCACTTCTAGGACATAAATGCGTCCATTTATTACGCCTGCCTCACAGCAGGCGTAAGACTGACGCAGGCCCTTTCACATGGGGCTTGCCCCATGTGAAAGGACACATTGCTGGAGTTGCGTCACTTTTGTGACACACTCCAGCAATGCGTCACTTTTGCTCCATACAGATACATCAGAAATACTGACGTATCTGTAACTCCTTGCCCATTGATGCCTCATACTGTAAATATGCAAACACAACAAGTGATGGACAGAGTGTGGATCAATGTCACACACTCACCCCAGTCCAAGGATCTGGGCCTAAATCCATCGTTATTTTGCACTCCACACCACCCTGGGTTAGACAATCGCGATATGCAAATCAGCTCTGACCCTGAGCCTCATGGGAACAGTCCAGTCCGAACTACAAAGGCCATGTCCTTCCCAGAACGGAATCAAGCATCGGAGGACCGGACCGGTTTCGAGGTAACACCTCTCATCAGCCCGGCTAGCTTGACTCCAGTGGTGTGGAGTGCCTGGGACCCACGTCTGGGCATCCCCAGCGCACCTAGGGCGGAATTTGCAAACACAACAAGTGATGGACATACTGTAAATATGACGCATCATTGGTGTCGCAAGGAGGGCGCGATGAAAAGTGATGCATCGCTGTTTTCACCCAGCGATGCGTCACTTTTCATAAATGAGGCCCTTAAACTTTACAGAAACACACAGTCACTGGATGATGTAATCAGTGATGTCATTTTTAGCTGTCATTAGTGATGTCACTGACCATGTCATGAGTGATGTAATATGTGACGTCATCAGCAGTGCATTGTGGGCGCGCGAGTTATGGTTAGCTCAACTAACTATAACAGGCGAATTTCTGGTCTTATATGAGTCAAATGTCCAACTAACTATAATGTCCCTGAAACCTATGGTTTTTTAGTGAATATATATATATATATATATATATATATATATATATATATAGATAGATAGATAGATAGATAGATATATATATAGATATATATATATATATATATATATAGATAGATATATATAGATAGATAGATATATAGATATATAGATATATATACGAGCAAATGTCCCAAACGGGAGGAGCAGCTGATTAGCTGGTGTTGGCGGCGAGGTTAAGGACACCCTTGCAGATTATGCTTTAGCAAAGGACCTTCAATACAATTTCTGCACTTGGTTATGGATCTCGCAAATATTGCGACAAGGACATTCAACTAATTGACTGTCTTATCCATGCGCAGAACAGAAACCTAAAATATGGTATAACTTACTGTTAAATATCCAATTGTGTCGCAGACTGTTGTAAACCGGCTTTATATAACACCAGGATAAGCTACAAAGCAAGCCTAGTACTACTAAGCCCATAATGCATCATTAATAGCCACATGGTTACTTTAGTATAAATACCAAACACAAATGATGGACAATTGTTTGTAACCGTGTCCAGGGGTAGTGTATGTCCGAAACGAGTAGGTGGGGAACCTACAGGAAATAAACAACTAAGAAAAATCTTTGAAGTGGTGTGCGGTGTCTTCTTAACCCCTTCACTGCGACGGCTATTCCACCGCAGTGCTAAGGGGGCAGGGCGGCCGCGCGGCGGGCGTATGCTGGTGACGGAACCGCTCCGTCACCAGTTGCGGTTGCGCTGTGCTCATGACGGAGGGGTTCCGTCACGGCCCCGCCCGCTCAATGGAATGTTCAGCGCAGGCGCGGAATCCGCGCCGGCCAGGCGTTCCGAGCGGGCAATGACGGAACCGCTACATCATCAGCACAGCGTGACCGCGGCTGATGACGTAGTGGTTCCGTCACCAGCAGGGGAGGGGTTAATTGAAGGTCCTTTGCTAAAGCATATATATGTGTGTATATATATATATATATATATATATATATGTGGTATGTGTCGTCCTTAGGTTGTTAAAGCTCAGCTACTTGCAGCCAAAGGAAGATGCGAGACCCGATTTCTTAGGTGTTATTATTTATTTATTTTGAACCCAAACACCAGTTTGCCACGACGCGTTTCGGCCAAAGCCTTGATCACATGACGCAGTCATGGGGGCTGGCCACCCATTTAAAGTGAAAGGTGCATGACACGCAAATGGACATAGAGGAAATACTTTTCCTATATATAACTGCATAAATGCTTGTACAGTCTAGGTTAGCACTATAAAGGTTGTTAAAACCAATTAACATTTCATAATCACCGTATAAATACATTGGCTACTGTATGGTCATAAATTCCATATGTTGTATATGGAACAACCTAATCTATAGGAGAGGTTAAAAACTGTGCATTACATGTTATAAGTAAAACTGCAACTATAAATAGCTAAAATACCATAAAACTATGTAATATTTTCAACTGGATCTAAAACTAATCAGTTAATTCATGTTTAAAATATCAACCGTATACTAAAATAGTAACAATAAGATATGTAAACATAATACACATTAAAACCTCTCTGGAGTGGACCTGAAATGACAATTAGCATTTAATAGTACGTCTAGCCCATGTGGGCTGAGGTCCCGGTGATTGTGCAAGTTGCGCAAGTGCATTTGAACCTAGTTGTTTGCAAGTTGAAATTTGCGTTAAAAAAATGTGATGTAAAGTGCTACCAGTGAATAAATATAAGGTGGAACTAATCATGATAATATACTTACAGATGTACAATTTCAATATGTGATAAAATCATCATGTGGAGATCAAAGGGAATGTTATCACAAGCTGTAAAGATGTTAATTAACAGTATAGACAAAAAGGCATAGTCATAATACATCCATATTATACAGAACTATAGGTTGCATTGAAAACTGTATAGTATCAAGTTCAAAGGTGTGTGTAACAATCCTCGCTATTGTTTAGGCCATTAGGAGTCTTGGTGTCCAACATAATGATATACCTGGTCTCTAATTTTCGCAACATCATCTCCCGGTCACCACCACGCCTCTGTGGGGGGACACAGTCAATGACGTAGTATATGAGGCCCGTGGGATTTTTGTCATGTTTTACTTCAAAGTGTCGTGCAACAGGGTAAGTTGGATCAGCGTTATTAATTGCTCTCAAGTGCTGCAAGATTCTTTTATGTACTTGAGGACGTGTGCTGCCAACATATTTAAGCCCACATGGGCATTCTAATACGTAAACAGCAAATTCTGTTTTACAGTTGAGTTTTTCCCTGATCTTAATTGGTACTGGGGATAGAGGTGTCTTAAATTCTGTCTTACTGGTCCCATTTCTGCAAGCCTTGCACGTTGCACATTTTAGAAATCCTTTGCTGCCCCCTAACCAAGAACCCGAGACTAGCTCAGGGCTACTGGACACTAGGCTATTCTGCATACTTTTTGCTCTCTTGAATGTGATGTTGGGTGATAGAGACATTAGACTACCTACAATTGGATCACTTTTAATCAGAAACCAATTGTCCTTCACAATTTTTCGTATGGATTTGTGTTGATTGTTATAGGTGACTATAAGACGGGTATCATTGTTGCTCTTAACTTTAAGAACTCTATTGGTTGCTTCCAGGTTGCTGAGCAATGTGTGCCTGTCATGTTGGTTGGCTCTTACAATGGCACTATTAATTACTGCTTCCTGGTAACCTCTTGCCAAAAATCTAAACTTGCACTCTTTTTGGGCCTGTAGACAATCTTAATATATATATATAATTAGATAGCTCTTGCTTCAGTAAACAATGAGCTGCTGGGAAGCCGTTATCCACATCGTGGTGCCGGTGCCTGAGATGGTAGCAGAAACCATCAAACATAAATACCAACAAACCATTCCAGCATTTCAGAATGATAAAAGCGACACACCAAGTGAAGAGCACAATCTTTTTTGTGCAAAACAAGCCAAGATGGATCACCACGTATAACAAGAGGTCTCGTCAGCTTAGATAGATTCTAAAACAACATTGGAGTTTACTAATGACTGACCCGGTGATTGGTAATATAGTAGGGAACACAGTAGGCTGCTGCACTGTCATTTTTTGATTAGGATCTGAACTCTGATAAATTGGGCACTAAAACGAATATCACCACCAGCATCTAGGAGTCATCATTGAAACAGAACTTGGCACTACTTGAGAAATTAGCAAAAATGCTAACTGAACAAGTGGTGGAAAGTTACTTCCGTAACCAATTATGTAGAAGTGGGAAGAGTGCAAAAAGGCTTGAGAATTTCAATCATTCCTACATGGTCAAGCATTCAGCTGATATTTTTGAGCTTCTAGCAGATGACATGCTAGACGTTCTGTTTATCACTGAGACTTGGCTTAATGAATCCTGTGCCCCGGTAGTGGAACTTTCCATCCCTAGAGGTTACAAAATTATTAGGGCTGATTGGGGGGATGGTAGAGGAGGCGGGATAGCGGTGGTGCTTAGGGACTCATGGCTCTTCACCAGCAAAGTCATAAGAGGATGGGCGGAGGGAGAGGCCTTCGACTTTGCCCTCACCATTTCTCCCCACTTTACGTTAGGGGGACTTTGGTGTATCGTCCTCCAGGCCCTTCTAGAGCTTTTCTGAAAACACTAGAGGACATCATAGTCCCGCGCTCCCTTCGCTACCCTAAATACCTCCTGTTAGGAGATTTTAATATTCATCTTGACACCCCTTCCATTCCCTTTTGGATGCCATGAACCTCGCCCAGCTTACTCAACACGTGCTACTCCCTTCCCATTTGGGGGGCCACCTTATTCATCTGGTCTGTCCCAACTTCCCCATATCAGTCATAGATCCTGAGCCTACAACATGGACTGACCACTTCCTGATCAGGATCTCGTGGGAGGATATCAGGTCTGGTAGATGTCCCACACTTCCCTCCGGATCACAAGCCAAGAAAGTAAATCTCACTGCATTTTCAGAGTTCCTGCGTCAGTCCTCCCCTACTCCTGCAACAGATCTAGAGGGGGCTGTGGCCAGTTTTGACCATTGGATCAGCCAGGGAGTTAGAGCCTGCTCAAATGCTAAACTGAATAGCAGTCGGCGTTCTCTTCCCTCGCAACCATGGTATTCCTCCTCTCTTAGGGATCTGAAACAGGTTTGTAAGAGGTTGGAACTCTGCTGGTGTCAGAACTACTGTGCGAGAGCAAAGGCGACCCTACGACTAGCCCAGAGAGAATATTACATGGCTATTAGAAAGGCGACGAGGGCCTACTTCGCCGGGAGGATTATGTTGGCCCGGAATATTAGCAAGGAGATCTTTGCGATTGTCCGGAGTTTCCTCTCCCCGTGTGCGGAACAAGAGAGAGAGGCACAGCCCTGATCATTCCCACACCGGACCTGAAAGGGAGTGGACAGGAAACTCCTGCAATTAATCTGCGCCGTGGGTCGTCATACAGCCACTGGACCCTGGTAATAAAGTCATCACCCAGACCTAACCGGCAGAGGACTGCGAAAAGATACCCCCATTCTAGACCAAGGAAGAGGTGTGGCACTGCGGCTAAGGCAACTGACTCCAGAATGTGGGTATCACGGTTTGATCCCCGTGCCGGCAGCAGATTAGCCCAGCACCATGTGACTCTGGGCAATAGCTTGCTTAATCTTCCAGACGGCCCCCAGCGCCTAGAGACCCTTACGGGTGATTGTGCGCTTTGCAAAAGTGAATTATTGTGAATTATTGTTATTATTCTATGTATTATCATCCACCTTCTCAGCACTGATGCACAGGGCCAGGACCTAATCCGGTAGGTCTTTCACCAGCCAAAGGACGTAAGCCAGGGTCCTAAGGTGATTGAGAGAGTTCCAGCCTGGAACAAAGCCGACCAAGGTGAGTATGAGCTTCTTGAGCAGGGTGGCCAGAGCACTGGCCAGGATCTTAACATCCCGATTCAGGAGTGAGATGGGGCAATAGCTGTCTCACTTGTTCACCCTCTTTTGTGCCATGACACTGCCACTGCTCTGCACCCATGGCCCCACCCACTTCCAGCACTGCCTTTCCTGCTTCCCAATTCCTGCCCCGGTTGTCCAGCCCTCCCCCTCACACTACTTCATGGTGGCCTCCGCTCCAGGAAAAGAGCAATTGCACTGATCTAGTCAGTGAACTGCTTCCCTCCCTGTGCAGCTCCGTCTGATAGCAGCTGCCCCGTGCCGGCCCTAGATGGTTGGTATTCCATGTCATCCTCCATCTGCATACTCCTGCCTGCGCATCATCACTAGTGGGCTAGTCTGGAGCATCTTTGCTCTGCTACTGGTCTGCTGTCTGTATGTGTGCTTTCTGCCTCTTTTTCCTGTCTGCCTTCTTTGCACACTTTTTAACTTTTTACTCGTTTCTCTTTTCCCTCCTTTTTTCATTTTCCCTCTTTTGTGCTGTGCCCCTGCTTTTCCCCCGCGGCCCTGTCCCCTTCAAGTGCTGTGTTTTCTGCTTCCTTCCTCCTAGGTGTCCAGCCTTCCCCCTTACAGTACTTAATGTTTGATGTTTGATGTTTGGGGTTTTTTGTATAGTGCTCTGTCACTCCAGGGAGCATCCTGGCGCTTTGACTTCATAGCTGGTAGATTATCAGATGTTTTATCTGAGTTCAAGTTGTTGTGTACAATTAGACCAGAGTTTTGCACTTTGATTCTGCCAATCCGTAGATCCAGGTTTTTAAGGATTTTTTGAAGATCTGTTCTGATGTGATTAGGCGGAGGTGCGTGGGGAGTGTGTTCCAGGCTTTGGCTCCAAGAACTGCCAGCGATTTTCCGCCCTTAGTGGCAAGTCTAAACTTAGGGACAGTCATCAAATTGGCCGTGGCTGACCTAAGTTCTCTAGTGGAATGATATCTGTGAAATTTGTTGGACAGATATTTTGGGCCACGCTTGTGAAAACATCTAAATGTAATCACAAGGATTTTAAATAATTTACGCTTCTGGATGGGAAGCCAATGCAACTTGTCCAGGGCGGCTGGCGCTGATGATTTTCTTGGCCACCTTAAGACCAGCCGCGCCGCCGCGTTTTGAACCATCTGTAATTTATGCAGGGTGGATTTTCCCACCCCTGCATACAGACCATTACAGTAGTCAATTCTTAGATTATGATTAGAGCAATTGCTACTGTTCGGCGGGCAGACAGCGGCAGGTAATCAAAGAATTTGCGTAGGCCTTTTATGATGTTAAAACAGACGGCCGCTACTTCTTTAGATTGTTGTTTAAAGGAAAGCATGTTGTCGAATTTTATGCCCAGGTTACGAGTTGCATTTATGGTATTTGGGGGAGCTTCCGCATCAGATGGCCAGCAGGTGTGTGGAGAGAAGAGATTGTTTTTCCTAAATGGTAGGATCTCTGTTTTAGCAGAGTTGCATTTAAGGTGGTGATCATGCATCCAGTTGAAAGTCGCAGTCAGACACTCTTTTAGAACCTATTCGGCCTTATCTGTATCATCATCCAGAACCAGGACCCATTGAGTGTCGTCGGCGTATGCAACCGTATTCACATTGTAGGAAGCAATTAGGTTGATCAGGGGTGCCATATACAGATTGAATAGAGTAGGGCTCAAACTAGAGCCCTGAGGCACCCCTGAGCCAATCTCCTTCTCCTCTGAATAATATTGTCCTAACCTGATTATCTGTTAATGGCTGCCGCTACGCAGACGTGAGCAGCATGCGTGCCGAAGGTGCACTAAAGGCAAGCCTGCCTGCGTCCGTTCGTGCCTGGACCACGCCCAGCGTGACAGACTCTGGTTCACAGAACTTCCACTGATACAACGCCAGCACCCTCCTTGCCCTCAACATCGAATGCCACACCGCCTGCCACCTCGCATCACAGAAAGACACCCAAGGACCTTTCTCCTGCCAAAACTGCAGCTCCAGTAGCTTTAGCTCTTCCCACCACCTGTCTAACCCATAGCGCAACAGACAGTCTCAGCTGAATCCTCCTCAACACGTGCTCCCTCCACAAACATGCCACAGAAATCTGAGACCTCTTGATTTCATCACCCCTGACATCACCTTCCTCACTGAAACCTGGATGAACCCCATCTCCGCCCCAGACATCGCTACCGTTATCCCGAACGGCTACAATATCACCCACAAGAACCACACCAACCAACCAGGAGGAGGCATCGCCATCTGCCATAAGAGCTTCCTCTAGCTGACCACCCACTCAACAACCCAACGACAACTACGGAACATCTCCACTTCACAGACAGCCAGGCACTTGCCCGCCCTACACCGACACCATCATCAACTTCATCCCATCCCAGGCTCTCGCATCTACAGATTATATCCTACTTGGCGACCTCAACTTCCACCTGTACAACCTGAATGACCTGAACAAGGCATCCCTTTTGATGTACCTCACCAACATCGGACTAAAGCAGCTAATCACCTCTCCGACCCATGCAGCGGGACAATCGCTCAACACCATCTTCCTGGCCAGCAAAAACATCACCTACAGCCACATATCTAAACTGATCTGGACCGACCACCACTGTGCTCATATCACCTTCACCAAACCCACAATACACCACCACACCCACTGCCCCATGATAACTGAAACATGGTCACCAAAGAACATCTCAGTATCACCCAACCCAGTACAACTACACCGCAGACATCCACAGACACCAATACCGTAGCACGCAACCTCAACTGATGAATCTCCAAATGCTCCGATGCGCTGGTGCCCCTCAAGGAAGCACCCAGCAAGCAACACTAGAAGAAAGCCACTTGGTTCACTGCCACCTGCCACAATTCCAGACGCAACTATAAATGGAGGAACAACAAAACCCCAGAAGCACACGCAGACTTCAAAGCCGCCGTCACCGCACACCACCTCCTCCTCAAAACTACAACGAAAATGGCCCTCCACGACAAAATCAATGCCAATGCACACCAAAGCAGCCGGACCAGACTGTAGATCCACTCTGGTCTGTGTAGACGCCAAGATGCTCCTTGGAGTGATAGTCATGCGGTATAAATACAAATTTACATTACATTACATTACATTACAACAGTTAAGAACTCTTCACCATCGTCAAACAGTTTGCCAAACCCAACAGTGAGACCACAGAAGTCCCACCCTTCCAAGACCTCTGCGAACAAACTTGGCACCTACTTCCACCACAGCATCAAGCAGATATATGACAGCATCCACACCCAAGAACTGCCCATGACTTCCGCCACCACACGTGACGACAATACCCCCCAACATATCCTGCTCAACTGGACCCCACTCACTACAGATGATACTCTCAAGACCACAAGAGCATTCATTACGGAGAACGCTTGGACCCCTCCCTGGGCCACAACTTCCACAGACACTACCTCCATCGTCCCTGAATTACGCCACGCCATCAACTGCTCCAGCAAGACCGCACCTCCGCTGATGACTGGAAGCACGCCGAGATCAACCCTGCTGGAGAAACCATCTGTCGACCTGACAGACCTCAAGAATTTCAGACCTATCTCCCTGTTTCCCTTTCCAGCCAAGGTCATAGAGAAGGCCATTAACGCCCAACTCTTCGAGTTCATCAAAGCCAACCACGTCCTGGACTACTCTCAAACTGGCTTCGGAAGCAATAACAACACCAAGACCGCCCTCCCCTCTGCCACAGATGATGGCCACACCCTCCTTGACCAGGGCAAAACAGCAGCTCTCATCCTTCTGGAACTCTTGGCCGCCTTCGATACCATTTTTCCAAGCACCTAAAGCACGAGACTCCATCACACCGGCATCCACAACAAAGAACCCAGACTGAAACCGCTCCTTCCTCACTGGTACAAAATAGCGTGACTACCACCACTCCTTTCAGAACCCACAAAAATCAGCTGCGGAGGCCCCCTTGGCTCCTGCCAGAGCCCCACCTTCTTCAACTTCTACATAGCCCCACTCGTAGCCATATTCAGGAACCACTGACTCAAGATCACCTCCTTTACATACAACATCCAGCTGATCCTCTCCCTCACCCTCAAGCCCACAATCACCCGAAACAACTTGATGGAATGAAGGCTGTCGCTACCTGGATGTGAGATAGCTGCCTCACGGTCAACTAGGACAAGACTGAAGTCCTGATCCTGGTGCCCAACACCTCTGCTTGGGAAGACTCCTGGTGGGCCGCCGTGTTAGGAGCCCCCCAACACCCACGGACCATGCACAAAACCTCAGCATTATACTTGACTCCTCGCTCACGATGAACCACCAGATCAAAGCCGTCTCCACATCATGCTTCCTCACTCTTCGCCTACTTCGATAGACTTTCAGATGGATTCCCACTGAGGCCAGAAAGACAGACACCCACGCACTGATCAGCAGCAGACTCGACGACAGTGATGCACTGTATGCGGATATCACCAAGAAACTCCTCAGGAAACTGCCGAACATTCTGAACACTGGAGCCAGACTGGCCCTCAACATCCCTCGCTGCAGCCATATCTTCGAACACCTGTGAGAGCACCACTTGCGGAGTAACATTCAAGCTCCTCACACATGCCTACAAAGCTCTCCAAGATGCTGGACCAGCATACCTGAACTACCGCCTCTCCTTCCACGTACCCACTAGACACCTCCCTCCGACAAACTGGCCCTTGCCACCGTACCCCAGGAGAGTAGGAAGATTCTTCTCCTACCTTTTTGCCAAAACCTGGAGCACCCTGCCTCTCCACCTCAGTCTATACCCGTCATTGACCCAATTCAGGAAGTATCTCAAGACCTGGCTCTTCAACAAAAAAATCAGCACCCATCAGGACCTGCAGCCCCCCAGCTCTTTGAGACTCTCACGGGTGAGTGGTCATAATTAACAAACACTGATTGATTGCGTAAAGACAGCAAATTCTTGCCCGACTTAGGGAGCACTGTGTAGGCCACCACAAGAGACTGTGCCACATAGTCAGAGGTCCATTTATAAAATTACAATGGGAAGCCGTCCTCTCCAGGAGCCTTCCTCTAAGGAGTGGCGAAAATTGTTTATAAAATATAGATATCTAGAAGCTTAAATTGTACTGAAGCCCTACTGAAATTAGATAGGCTGGCAACACTTCAAACCAGGAAGTTTTGGCAGCCATCTTGTGATTCAGTTGACTGAGTCACAGAAAAAAAGCACAAAAATCAAGAGAGGGCAGGGTAACACCCTGACACCCTAGGCCTTTTTTGGGGGGGTCTCTCAGGTACCCCCAGTGCCCAAAGATAATTTTTGAAAAAAACTTTGCTGGATCCACAAATCCCGACAATTAATTTAAAAAGAAACAAATCCTGGGCTTGAACATTTCTTAAATTATCAGCCCCCTGGTGCACCAGGTCCTGGGGGCATTATACAAACACAGTAGGGGGGCGCAAGAGCCACCTATCTTGGGGGTTATTATGCCACACGTACTACCACCTTCCCAGGGCCTCCTTAAATGAATATGAAGGATGTCCATAAGGACTCCCCCGATGCCACATGGATTACCCCCTCCCTGGGGCTTATTGCTTTTAAATGGCGGGCCTCTTGGAGTCCTCAGCCCAAGAGACTGCCGCCTCTTCGGTGCTTTATGCTAAAACCCAGCAGGGGGCTTATGGACCCCCTGCAGCCCCAGGGCCTGCCTCCACCCCAAGGCTTTCATTTGAAAAATGTGGTGGGCCACGACACCCCCCTCAAGGGCCTAGGAGACCACTACAGCCCTAGGGACCACCACCTCCCTGGGGCAAACTGAAGAAGGAGGGGGCAATGAGCCCCCCTGTTGGAGCCATACGAGGCAGGGGTACATATATAAGAGGGGTCCCCGCAAGGAAGGTGTATTGTAAAATACATACACTGGAAATAATTTTAGAAAAACAATAAAGCAAAGAAATGTAATAGAGCAATTTTTCGATTGGTATTGTGATTTATTACCCAACACTACGTGATTGCCAGTGGCAGTATATAATCAAAAACGAGACAGGGGGACCCTAACCCCCCAGGGCCGGATACTGCTACCTCCCGAGGTGCCCACACTCGGGATGTAGTTGTTTGCTGTCAATCAATCAATCAATCCATTTGTAGAGGGCACTACTTATCCGTGAGGGTCTCAAGGCGCTTGGGGGTGGGGGCTGGGGGTCCTGCTACTGCTCGAACAGCCAGGTATTGAGGAGTCTCCTGAAGGCCAGCATGTCCTGGGTCTGTCGTATGTGGATGGGGAGGGTTTTTCATGTTTTTGCGTGGAGGTGAGAGAACAATCTGCCGCCGGCAGTTGCTCGGTGAATATAGGGAAGGTGGCGAAGGTAAGGTCAGCGGAACAAAGATGGCAGTACGCGGTGTAGAAGGTGAGTCGTTCTTTGAGGTATGCTGGTCCGGTGTTGTGGAGAGCTTTGTGAGCGTGGGTGAGGAGCTTGAAGGTGATCCGCTTGTTGAAGGGGAGCCAGTGGTGGGGGATGTCGAGGATGAGGCGTTCAGAGGAGTTATGTATTCTTTGTAGTCACGTCTGGGGTTTGGCTGAGGTTCCTGCATAGAGGGCGTTGCCGTAGTCCAGTCTGCTGCTGACGAGGACCTGGGTGACTGCCTTCTGGTACCGGTGGGGATCCATCTGTAGATCTTGAAGTGTTGAAGCAGGAGGAGGAAACAGCGTTCACTTGCTGGGTCATTGACAATGCGGAGTCCAGGATGATTCCAAGGTTGCATGCGTGGTTAGTGGGCGTCGGTGCAGCTCCCAGTGCGGCCGACCACCATGAGTCGCCCAAGGCCTAGGGGGTGGATCCGATGATGAGGACCTCTGTCCTGTCCGAGTTCAGTTTCAGGTGGCTGTTCATCATCCATTCGGCGATGGCCTTCATTCCTTTGTGTAGGTTGGTTTTGGCGGTGGTGGGGCCCTTGGTGAGGGAGAGGATCAGCTGGGTGTCGTCTGCGTAAGAAACGATGTTGAGGTCGTGCGATCTGGCGATGTTGGTGAGAGGTGCCATGTAGATGCTGAAGAGTGTCGGGCTGAGGGATGATCCTTGCGGTACGCCGCAGATGATCTTGGTGTCTTTAGACTGGAATGGGGGAGGCGGAAACTCTGGGTTCTGCCAGTGAGGAAGGAGGTGGTCCAGTCCAATGCTCTGCAGTGGATCCCTGCGTTGTGCAGGTGTGTGTGGAGGGTGTGGTGGCAGACAGTGTCGAAGGCATGCAAGAGGTCCAGGAGGATGAGAGCCGCTGATTCTCCGTTGTCAATCATGGCCCTGATGTCATCGGTGGCAGCGATGAGCACTGTTTCTGTGCTGTGGTTGCTGCAGAATCTGGATTGGGATGGGCCCAGGATGTTGTTCTTTTCGAGGAAGGCGGTCAGTTGCCTGTTGATGATCTTCTCAATGACTTTTGCCGGGAACTGTGTCTCTTCCAAGGTGCCCCAATGTGTTCCTTCCTGTACATAAGCAAACCTCTTTTTCAAAATACCAATTTGTAACTTACATCTGTGCCAATAGGGGCATATTATCAACAAAGTGGCAAAGAGAGGCGTTAGCCATCTTGGCTTAACGCCTCTCTTCGCCACTTCAGAAACACTAGGCTGCACCATATTACCAAGGACATGGTGCAGCCCTGCGATTTCCCCTGCGATGGCGATAAGTTTTACAAGTTTTCGCCCTTGCAGGCACCCTTGCCCCAGAGTACAAGGGTGTCTATGAGCAGGGGAGGAATGTTTATGTACAGGAAGGAGTTCCTTCCTGCACATAAGCAAACCTTAAATGCCTTTTTGTAACTTCCATGAGTGCTGCTTTATGCAGCACACATGTAAGTTACAAATTGCCATTTTTAAAAAGAGGTTTGTTTACATACAGGAAGGGACACCTTCCTGTACATGAACAGACCAGGTCATTTTGCTTTTTCCATGTGTGCTTCACAAGGCAGCACACATGAAAAAAGCAAAACCGAGGGGAAAGGGGAGATGATGTACTTATGGTTAGTACGGTCGACCTCGAAGCGGGGAAGCCAGGATTGAGTCTCTGCAAGGACGCTCAACATCTTGTGATTCTGGGCAAATCACTTAATCTCCCTGTGCCTAGCAAAAATGAATGTGTCCATCTGTAACAAAACTGGTGCTCATGTAAAGCGCTCTGTATCCAAGGTCTTTTGTCTGGCTTGCGCTATATAAAGCTCTTTAAAAAAAATGAAGCATTTGTCCTTATTTCGCCACCTTAAGACCAGGACTTTTCTGGTCTTAAGTTCGGCGCTGCCACCTATTATCGCCAAGCTTGATAATAGGTGGCAGCAGCGAAGTGAATGGGTGTTGCAGTGGAACACCCACTGCAACACCCATTTATTGTGAAAGGGGCCCTATTACCAAGGCAGTGTTAAGCCATTAACATGGCTTTAAGCCACGTTAATTGCCTTAATGCTGCCTTGATAATAGGGCGATGCAAATATTGCTTCGTTATCGAAAGAAAAGTGCAGATAATGCGACGATAAGGGGCTGGTTAATATGACCCATAGAGTGAGGATGCAATTCCCTTGCACAGGGCAAAATATTAAGTCCACCAGAAATAGCACAGTGGAACATAGTGACTGTGCCATGGACTCTTGACACTACGCGGTGTGAGACCTATTGTGCACAAATCGTTTCTGTAATTAGCTGGCGCATGCACCTAAATATCACTTAGAAGGAAGGAATGAATGAATGAATGAATGGATTAATTAAATTATGGAGCATATCGACCAAATAAGTAGAGAGATATCCATATACAAATAACAATAAACAGAAAATTACAGGAATTGGAAACATGTGAATAAAAAAATTATACATATTTTTAATTTCCTTCGAACTCTCCAAGCTACTCTAAGGGAAGAGTTCTAAATAACTTCAAAAGTTCAAGAAAGTTTCCGAATAAATATAGAATGCATATACCGATTCTGTATTTAGTCTGAAACCCAAATAGCAATGTCGTAATGTGTTACCAAATCACAGTTTCGGTTTCCCATATTTATTAATGCTATTTTACATTTGAAAAGGTTCAAATTTGAACTTTGTGACCATCTAATCGCTTTGCACATCAGGCCCCATATTCTGTCTGATCGATAGGTAATAAGCTACAGCGTTCCTAGTGGTCTGGTAACCATTTGGCTAAATATGTCCTACCAGTCTTGGCCTGCAGGGGTTGTAGACACGGGTCTATAGTTGGAAAGAAGAGAGAGGTCAAAATGGGGCTTCTGTATGGGTGGTTTCATAAACTTTCTTTCCAAACTCTGGGCACTTTTTACAGAATGATGAATCAGGTTAAAGATGTCTGTTATGGCTGTGGTGACAACTTCAGTCAACTTATATAATGAGCTAGTGTGGGAACACATCATCTGGGGATTTAATAGACAGGAGTGATTTAAAAATGTGTATCTTGCTGAATAAGAAGAATAGAATTAATCAGAGAAGTATCTGTACTTTTTATAACAGAGGAGCTAAAGTAGACAACTGTGGCAGTTGAAGAATTCATGTCATCACTAATTGGCTTAATCATATTAATAAACCAATCAGACAACGTATCACAGTATTACTAAGAGGTGGTAGGAGAAGTAGCTAGACAGCAAGGATTTGACAAATGTTTCATGACTTAACGTCTTAGAGGTATTAGATGCAAATGAAATAAAAGAATCTAATTAACTTATTTCAGTTCTTTTCAAGACTAGAGTTCTTGAGAGTCATTTAGCTGACATTTATAGGGGAGCGAGGTGTCTTCCTTATATGATCTTCTCCATGTTTTTTCCAACTGCCAAAGTTTGAGACTTTACTAAGCCACAAATAGCCCACTATGCATGGTTTTCTGTGGCTTAGTAAAAGAAAATTGTGCTTGGCATTCAAATTTCCAAAAATAATGAACTTGTCATTATTAGCTGCTAATAAACATTCAAATTCAGCCAAATGTTTTAAAAACAAAGCTGAATCTTCAGGTGATCTGTAAATAGTCAGTAAATATGTTGAGCAAGTATCTGAGATCGATATCCTGAGATCAATTGCTTCATCTTGAACTTTATTAAACTCAATTGAATGATCAATTCTAAGCTTTAGAGAAGTCTTAAAAATCATTGCGACCCAAACCCCTTTTCAATTAATCCCACCTTTGTTGACTATACTATATCTTTGGGGCATGACAGCTACAATATCTGTGGAGGAGGCCTCATTCCTCCAGGTTTCAGTTAAAATAGACACATGTACTTCAATATCGAGTAGTAACATGCAAGGTTCATCTGGATGATATGACAATGACTTGGGGCCATAATTATGTGCAGTATTTAAAAGAATATGATGCATTCCTGTGCTTGTCTCTGCACCGGCACAGTTTTGGCAGCCTGGTTCCTATGCAGGCACTTGTGCATCATGGTGCAAGGGTGCCCGTGTTGCATGAAGGATTGCTTTTGTGCAGGAAGGGGCACCTTACTGCATAGAAACAATTCTGGAAGACATTCTTGTTTCTACGTGTGCTGCAGAATGCAACACACATGGAAAGAGGGAGAATACAAGGAGAAATTGAGATAATTCTCCTTGTGATGCCTCCTCTGAGAATGTGTATGTTTTTGTCACATCCCCAGGTTTGCAAGTTCTTGTAAATCGGGGGATGCGTGAAAATCTATGGGAGTTGCGCAGGAACACCAACGCATCCCCCATAAAATTCCTACCCAGGGCAGGATAACGCACTGCAGTAATTTGTGCTGCGGTGATTCACTCCAGATCTTTGAAGCCTCTTAAAGTCACGCAAAGTGGCTTTGCGTGGCTTCAAAAATTGGACTTAGAGGTTTGTGTCATGCATGTGCCACGTTGCATGGTGCAAACATGACACAAGCCTCTCATAAATGAGGCCCTTGGAGTTTAACAAAGCCTCTGGTAAGCAATCCTTTCAAGGCTCTATAATGATGGATAAACCAAGCTGGTCGAGACACCTTACTGTAATACAATTTCACCCTAGGTTCAGTTGGCAGAATTTGGTCCACACCTGTGTTTGAATTGGCCAGGAATTAATATTTAGATCTATTGAAGGCTTGCTGTCATACAAAAGTGTGCAGTGATTGCAGCTCAACCACCTGGATGTAGCACAAACAGGTGCAGAAATGTTTGCATTAGGTACGCCTTTGGCACACCAGCGGCACACGCACACATTGCCGCTAGTCAGGGGTGCACATGCTCTGAGTGAGTGATCCACAGCTGGGACACTTACCTGATAACAATGACCAAGAGGCTATTTGGAGAAATGGCTTAGAAGAGGATGAGGCTGTTTTGGATTCTTGATATCTTGAACTATAGACTAGTTTTTCCAACATGTTTAGGGGTTGATGCTGTGCCTTTTGGAAAGAGCTTAGATAATGGAGAAGGGGCACTTCACCTGAGAGGCTGCCAGAGTGACTCTTTTAAGTGTACTTGTTATTTAACAGAATAACACTCCACATGCTGAACAGAGTTAAAAAGCTGGAGGTAGTTAAACTCTCTGCAAGACTTTCTGAACTAAGCTATTATGAAGGCCAACAATATACTGTAAAAATTAACCCTATGACTGCTGAACAGATTGAGGTTGCCAAACTTACACTTATTGGGAAGACAGGAGTCCCAGCCTCCAAAGGACAGTAAAACTCGAAAGACTGACCCACTGCACAGTGGGCAGAGTGAAAGAAACTGCCTGTTACACTCACACAGATGAGGAATGCATCATGTGCTCTATAAATGTAAAATAAATACTTTCTTAATTGCTACAATAATAACAATTATATTATATTTCCATAATAAATAAATAGTTCACTAATTGCCTCCTGCAAGTAAATAGAGCAGCAGCGGGCTCTATTACAGCACTAACACTTCACAGAATAATAGCACAAAAGCTAATTATGTCTCTAATCAGCAGTTACTTGTAATTTAGAAAGGCAGCTCTGGAAATTCCCTGGGATTATTATGAATATTAGCTGCCAACTCACTGCCTGTGAGATCCCATCACTACAGTTCTTTAATAGGCCTCCTTCTCACTCTACATCAGTGTCTTCCTATCTGTTCAAAGCTACTGCTCAGTCAGTCAGCCAGTAAGCCTTTGTTTTTCTCTCATTGCTTTTTCCACTTACTGCTTCTCTTTCTCACACCATATGTATACACGGCACGAGAGATAGGGACAAGTATATATATATATATATATATATATATATATATATATATATATATATATATATATATATATATATATACATATATGTACATATATATATGTCTT
Source organism: Lissotriton vulgaris (assembly GCF_964263255.1). Taxonomy (NCBI): domain Eukaryota; kingdom Metazoa; phylum Chordata; class Amphibia; order Caudata; family Salamandridae; genus Lissotriton; species Lissotriton vulgaris. The sequence continues at coordinate 20,099,672 of NC_141699.1, read as the reverse complement.
TGGGTTTGATGTAGAGTTTGGCAGAGGGGTACTCGGCTTGTCGTATTACAAATGGATTATATATGGGATAATGTACCCCCTTCTGTACATTAGAGGTATACTACAAGTCACAGAGGAGTTGCATGACCATAAAAGGAATGTGTGTGGGTTTATGAAAGGTTTCGAAGTGGAAGGCCACCCTTTCTAAAAAAAACTCTTTGCTTAGACGAAGTATAAAAATGTTCCAACTGCTAATGTTTGCTGACCAGCGCAGCACACATGCAAACTTAGAAACGGTTGGAGAAGTAAAAACTAAGCATGGGCGAAAAATCCGTTCCGCTCGCGGATTTTGCAGATTTTCGGTAAATTTGTAATACGCGAGATTCGCAGATTTCCCGCAAAATCCGCGAGCGGAACGGATTGGGTCAAAAGTTCAAGCTGACTTTTTGTAACTATTTTAGAATGGTGCCGGCAAGCTACCAGAGCCTCTAAAATAGTTACAAAAGTCAGCTTCAACAGGAAGCACTAATAGATAAAGTAAAGCAGGTGCTAGAGTTGAATCTCAAATTCAGTTACACAATCATTAATCACCCCAAACTTGGGGTGATTAATGACTGTGTAACTTAATTTGACCTTCAACTCAAGCACCTGCTATACTTTATCTATTAGTGCTTCCTGTTAAAGGTGACTTATGGCTGAGGGCAGAAGGGCACAAAGTGGGACAGAGGGAATGAGTTAGGCAGAGGGCAGAAGGGCACAGAAACCAGTGGGGCAGAGGACAAAAGGGCACAAACAAGAGTAGGGCAGAGGGCAGAAAGGCAGAAAAACAAGTGGTACAGAGGGCAGAAGGGCATAAAAAACGAGAGGGTGGCAGTGATGAACCAGGCAAAAAAAAAACAGCGAGCACGCAAAGCGCCCTGCGAATACGCAAAGTTCCCCGTGAACACGCAAAAATAAAAAATCCGCAATTTGCGCTAATTCGCAAATTTTGTGGATTGCGAATTCGCAAAAATTCGCCCATGCTTAGTAAAAACATGTATCCTTTTTCAAACCTCCTTGAGAAGGTGTATGTGTTTAGGTGCAAAGCATTTTTAGTAGAAAGGGCTCTGCATAAAAAACTGTGCATGATAGTGTGGGAAGGCCAATGTGACATTTATGGCTCCCCACAAAACAAAGTAACACAAAGCAGTGCAAAGCGGTACTTTCCATTTATTGTAGGCAACGTTCCAGCACAAAACAACTTTTGCACTGGAAAGTAAATAACAAGTCAAACATTTGCATTGGTTTGATCACATTTGCTAACATTGCACCAGGACAAAGTGTTGACAAATCTGGCTCGTGGTCTCTTCAAGGTATGAGAAAGTCAGAAAAGATGTCTTAAGAGTGAATGGACGATGGTCCACCTTTAAAGAAGGCAACCTATTCAATTGGCAGTACACCTCACCCAAAAGATGAATCTTTTCCTGTTCATTGCCTCATGGCTGAGATAAAACATGAGCACTGAGAAGTGCTGTGCTCTTCTTTCAGCTGCAGTGAAGTTCTGCCTGTAGAAACAAAATGCTCAATCATCTCATTCAGGAGAGAGGCCCATGGCCAAGTATACTCAAGAGTCATTTAGATACTTACTTTGCAGAAGTAGAAATTAAAAGCAAGCTGACCTCTCAGATGCTGTAATCCTGGGCCAGATGCATTGAAGTTCTACCTTTAGAAATACACTACCTTTTACACCAACACATATGCAGGACAATTACTAAGAGTACTCAGAGGCCCATCAGATACCTCTTAATAGTCAACAGGGGAAAACAGCATCATAAGTGAATGAGCTGCCCCAGATGTGATAGCTTTGCCTGGAGAGCTTTTCTGCATCAACCATTGCACACGTGTGGCTATGGGGATCCTCTCTAGGTGCTTTCCTGTAGGATTAATAAACATAATGGTCACAATTGGTACAATGTCCATTGGCTCTCTACTATATGCAGATGACGTTGCAATTTTTGATTTAACCCCCATTGGCTTGCAGCGTCGTCTGGATGTCTTGACTAAATATGCGGAGGACCATTGTTTGAAAATTAATATTGCTAAAACCTAAATTTTAGTCTTTCGTAAGAAAGGTTCTAGAATAAAGAAAGGGTATAAGTGGCTGTTGGGGCAGGAAGAACTTGAACTCGTTAATACGTATCTGTATTTGGGGAAGGATTTCTCAAAAAACGGGCGTTACTCAGAGCACATCAAACGGTGTGTTGGTAAGGCCGCCTCCCAGGCTGGAGCTCTAAATAGGTTTTATAAGATCTGTGGGAGATGTCATTTTAATCACGTTCTGTCAATATTCAATGTTAAAATCCCCCCGACACTAACGTATGCTGCAGAAGTTTTAGATATGAATTACTGGCTCTTGGAATTTCTTTATTTAGTTTAGTTGGTATGTGTATAGTTATGCTGACTGCTTAAGGTAGAATTGAATGGAATTGATCCTCTCTATGTGTCAGGATTCTCAGGAAGAACAATGCATCAGTTCCCTTGACCATTTGCTCAGTACATGTGGGAAGACACATAGGGGGATATTCTAAAGAGCTTGCGATAATCATCGCCAAAATAGGTTAACACAATTTTTTTTATCGCCATCGTACTCACAACACAGAGGTAACATGTGATAGTTTCCCGATAACGCGTCAAATGTCCGCGATAAAATCACGGGGATGGTGATAGAAATCTGAACCCGAACATAAAAAATGTTGTGATGGGCCCAACTGTTATAAAAAATTCAGCGATAAGCAGCGCCACGCCTACAAGTCCCACAAGTCAGGCGGGAAAAATCACTATAAAAGTGGCAACATAAAACACAAACAAAACATAAACAACTGCGAAGCACCATGGAGGTAGCCGGAGCAAGTACAGAGGACAACCAGAACCCCACAAGCCCCACAGAGGACCAGCCTGGGACCATCATTGGGGAGACAGTGGCAGGAATTGGGGGACTGGACACTGCACAACATGACCTGAGCCAACAGCAACAGGGTGAGTAACAACCAGGGACTGGGAGGACGGGGGAGATGGGCACAATGGCACATATGCAAAATTAAGTATAGCACATCTGCGGACAAACCATGCCCAAGAGTCACAACTCCGACCAAGAGCCCAATTTAATGTCAGCAACATCTCAGCTCTGTATGAGCACAAAAGTGAAAGTCACACCACCTGAAAGGGATATGGGCCAGCCAAATCAGAGCTGAAGGTGCAACTCACCCACAATGTAACAAACACACATAAGAATCAGAGCACCTCAACATTGACAACAATGTGGTACAACCTGCAACACTCTTACAACAGAGCAGAGGACACAACTGCTGCCGCTTGTGTGCAGAAAATGGCCATTCACATTTGGCATAGCAGGAAACTGTGAGATGACAATGTACAAGTACAACCTAACATCTGTGATGGTGTAGAAATGTCAACTAAAAATGTCAACTGTCCCGCATCAAGTAGACATCTCCTCACAAACAATCACAATGTACATTGTCATGCAGTGTGTTAGTAAACTTGTACAATGCGTGAACATACATGTGAACACAATGTCAATCTGCATCTCCCCTTCACATTGCAGAGGGAGAATCAACACTTCCTGTAGAGCAGACCCAACAAAACTGCACTGATGATGAAGAGGACCTCCCCAACATCAACACGGACATCCTCCAATAGCTCATGGACAGCTCCGGCACCCCACCTCCAGAATCAGGGCAGCCCAGCTGCATCGCGGAGACCCCATCCCTGCAAAGACTACACAGCAGGAAGCACCCACCACCACCGCTGTCTCCCAGGACCCCCAGGACCAACACATGGCATTCCAACACCATGTGTTAGGGTGCCAGGAGAAGATGGGGTTCGACCTCATGGCAGCCACACTAGATGCCATACGTGGGTGTCTAAGTCCCATCAGGGACCATTTACAGTCCATAATGGACACCCACTGCCGCTCCATGCTCTCTAACAATCCATGGCTGACATCGCTGGAGTCATGACTCTGAGCCAAGAACAACTGTCTAGTCAGAGTGGCTTCAGCGATGTCAGCTGGGAGTTGGGACACAAAAGGAGAATGATGGAGAGCATGGAACGGATGCAGGCGGAAAGAATGTTCGCCATGGCTGCACACCAGTGAGATGTAGCTGTGATATTTTATGACCTGCAGATCCTATTCATGGCATTGCCACCACAAGGCCTGGCGCAGATGAATGCTGCTGCTACCATTCCATCCACATCTCCGCCACCTGAAGTGTCAGTGTCACACAATGTGGCAGACATTTCACCACCGGCCCCTGATGTGCCACTGCCACACAGTGATGCAGACAAAACACCCCCACCCACATGTGAGGCACCTGACACATCAGAGGACGGATATGATGATGCATCCGGCTTTGTGGTAAGAATGAAGTGGTAGCATTAATCTCCGCCATATGGCCAGTTTTAGCTTGGTTCTACCCTCTGCATCATGCCCTGGAATAACACCTTCCACTGTCCCCCGCTACACTCAGTGGAACTCACCTTGGACCTCGACATGGACTGCCTTATTTTGTCTGATTACCAATGACACAGCAAACACACTGCAGACTGAAGTCTTCCTCTTCCGATGAACTTGTCAATCCCTAAATTACTATGGCTGGCCCTCCACAGGGCAACAATGTAAAGTGAGGTTTGCATGGCCCTGTACTGGTCCAGCTTCAACACACCACTAAATGTGAATAAACATTCTAGCTCACACAGATGTGTCATGGCTATGATTAATCAAGTATGTACGTATGGGTGAATGTCGGGTCAGTGATTCAACAAAAAGGTACTCCCTGGGTGATGCTATCAATGCACATGTATGGCTGTGACCCAGATAGGCAGTGAGACACAGATTGTCATTCAAATCAACACTCATCACAGTTGAATACAAGTGAAGATGAGTAGACTTTATTAGCATATGCGCGTAAATACAGGCAAGATAAATGCCACAACATGCAGACCAATGCAGCAGTATGTCAGAATGAAGAACGTTACCAAGCGCCGCTGTCCACTCTGACAGAGTGCCTCACCTTTCAAAGATGTGTGTTAACCCGCCTTGTAGTCTGCTCATGTATTCGGAGTGCACGCGAATGCAGCCATGTCCACTGTTGTCGTGTTGTGACCAGGTCTCCAAGATGCCACAAGGTGTTGGAACATGTGCAATTAGATCCAATCAGTTGTGGCTGCAGGTACGTAGTTACTCGTCCATGAAAGCGATTGCTGCTTCGTAGGTCACCATTTCCAACATGAGGTTGTTGTCAACTTCTCAAACAGTACAGCAAGTCGCTCCATTAGCAGGTCTGGACAGATATGCTGCGTCCACCCCCTTTTACCAATTAGCACTACAGCTTAATAGGGGAGTGGTTCAATGTGGTCACTGCACACAAAATTTTGTGCAATCTCTCAGGTCCAGCTGCCAGGGTGTATGCCAAGTAGCAAGGCATCCCATAAACGGGTATCACTGTGACACTCCCGGTTGTGTGCCAACAGGGGGAGCACACACATGTCAAAATCCAGTTCAGCTATCCCTGGACCACTCGAATATGCATGATCGACAATGCAACACAGGATGAATACAGGTGACGTTGGCAAGGCGGAAGCTTGCCTATAACTGATAAGCAGCACTGCCAATGGCATTGCCCCCAGTCAAGGCAGCATACGTGCATGGTACAGTTCCACGTGACAGGGGTTGTGCATGTGTCTGGGATAGTACTTTTTGAAAGTTCACTTGAACACCGGGTTATGTGTGTATTTCTAGAACTCTATCTCATATTGTTATTATATAGATTGAAATACCCAAAATTGTGGATTTATAAAACTTCTTTTTAATTACTTTTTTTCTCTCTCAATATGGTGAATTTAAAAAAAAGTGATAAAAAGCAAAATAACATTTGAGAGAGAAAAAAAGTAATTAAAAAGAAGTTTTATAAATCCACAATTTTGGGTATTTCAATCTATATAATAACAATATGAGATAGAGTTCTAGAAATACACACATAACCCGGTGTTCAAGTGAACTTTCAAAAAGTGTTATATCCCTACTAGGGTTCATCCTTTTAGGTAGGGGCCTCTTTCTTCCAAAATAATGTGTCTGGGATAGTATATAGTCAAAACATCGAGTTTTTAATATCGAGTTACATTGATATTGAGTTAAAAATATAGAATGGACACAATATCGAATGGACAGAATATAGACTACAAAAATATCGAATAGAATAGCATAAATATCGAATAAAAAAATATAGAATGTACAAAATATCGAATGGACAGAATATAGACAACAAAAATATAGAATGACAGAATATAGACAACAAAAACCTAGAATGACAGAATATGGACAACAAAAATATCGAATTTGAGGTAAGTAGGTTAATATTAATTTTTTTAAGTATTTTTTATGTTAGTATATGTGTGAAAAATGTATATTTATTTCATAATTTATTTTAATTAATTATTTTATGGTATTTAATTTTTGCGTAATATAATTCTGTAGCGGGTTCTGGGTTTATAGGGAAATAGGGTGCAATTATAATTAATTAAATATGTTAATTAATTAATATGTTATTTATTGGTATTTATTTAGAATTAATTGTTATTTGATAAATAATTGGTAATTAATTAAAATATAATTGGTAATTATTTTAATTAATTGATTAATTGATAATTATGTAAATTGTATTAATGTATTTTCTGTAGCGGGTTGTGGGTTTATAGAGGAATAGGGTGGGAAGTAATTTAATTATAATTAATTACATTTTTAAATGTATTTTTTGGTACTAATTTGGAATTAATTGATATATACATTTTTAATTGGTAATTAATTAAAATATAATTGGTAATTCATTTCAATTAATAGTTTAATTGTTAATTATGTTAATTGTATTCATTTATTTTTTGTAGCGGGTTGTGGGTTTATAGGGGAATAGTTTGGAAAGTAATTTAATTGTGAATAAATAAATATAGGTATTTATTTATTGGTTTAGTTTTGTTGTAATTTTTAATACATTTTATTTGTTAATTAATTGGTAATTGGTAAATAATTGGTATTAATAGGTAATTATTTGTAATAATTATTTTTTTTATTTTAATTGATTAATTATTATATTATATAAATTTGTTAATTATTTTTAATTTAATTTGTATTTGCTATTAATATTTAATTTATTTTTATTCATATATGAAGTATTTACTTTCTCCACTGTTGCACTCTCTGGAGTGTGAATAGTAATTTTTACCTCTACGCTATCCAACGCTTTCCCTACGGTTGGACTCTTTGGAGTGGGAATAGTAATTTTGACCCTCCCGCTATCCAATGCATTCCCTACTGTTGCACTTTCTGGAGTAGGAATAGTCATTTTTACCCCTACGCTATCCAATACTTTCCCTACTGTTGCACTCTTTGGAGTGGGAATAGTAATTTTTATCCCTACGCTATCCAACGCTTTCCATACTGTTGCACTCTGTGGAGTGGGAATAGTAATTTTTACCCATACACTATCCAACGCTTTCCCTACTGTTGCACTCTCTTGAGTGGGAATAGTAATTTTTACCCCTACGCTACCCCACGCTTTCCATACTGTTGCACTCTCTGGAGTGGAATAGTAATTTTTATCCCTACGATATCCAACGCTTTCCCTACTTTTGCACTCTCTGGAGTGGGAATAGTAATTTTGACCCTCCCGCTATCCAATGCTTTCCCTACTGTTGCACTTTCTGGAGCGGGAATAGTAATTTTTAAGCCTACGCTATCCAACGCTTTCCCTATTGTTGCACTCTTTGGAGTGGAAATAGTAATTTTTACACCTACGCTATCCAACGCTTTCCCTACTGTTGCACTCTTTGGAGTGGGAACAGTAATTTTTACCCCTACGCTATCCAACGCTTTCCCTACTGTTGCACTTTCTGGAGTGGGAATAGTAATTTTAACCCTCCCGCTATCCAATGCTTTCCCTTCTGTTGCACTTTCTGGAGTGGGAATAGTAATTTTTACCCCTACACTATCCAATACTTTCCCTACTGTTGCACTCTTTGGAGTGGGAATAGTAATTTTTATCCCTACGCTATTCAACGCTTTCCCTACTGTTGCACTCTGTGGAGTGAAATAGTAATTTTTACCCATACACTATCCAACGCTTTCCCTACTGTTGCACTCTCTGGAGTGGGAATAGTAATTTTTATCCCTACGATATCCAACGCTTTCCCTACTGTGTCACTCTCTGGAGTGGGAATAGTCATTTTAACCCTCCCGCTATCCAACGCTTTCCCTACTGTTGCACTCTTTGGAGTGGGAATAGTCATTTTTACCCCTATGCTATCCAACGTTTTCCCTACTGTTGCACTCACTGGAGTGGGAATAATGGGGCATATTACCAAGTAATAGCGATAATTATCGCTATTGCCTGGTTAGAGACAAAAATTTACAGCTGAGCTGCGGCGATTTTTACCGCAAATAAACCTTGGTACTACCAAGGTTTATCGCAAATGCGATAAAAATCGCCGCAAAGCATGAATATCGCTGAAAAGTCAGTGATATTCATGCATTAGCGAGCTAATGCTCTTAACCATGTTATCCACCTCCCATTGGATAACATGGCTAAGAACTGCTCAGGGCAGGTGTTAGCTTTTGGAGATATTCGCACTTAGCGCGAATATCTCCAAAAGTTGGTAATAGGAGATAGCGATGTTAGCGACTGTTTTCAGTCGCTAACATCTTGGCACGCCCACTTTGCATGTCATTAGTGATAAATATCACTGACATGCAAAGTGGGGCCCAAGATGGTCGCTATCTCCTACTAGCTGTCGCTAACTGGTGTTAACGACAGCTAGGTAATAGGGAGATAATTTTATCTCCGATTTCTTGGCTTTTAAAGCCAAAAAAGCGGAGATAAACCCCCTTGATAATATGCCCCAAATATTTTTACCCCTGCGCTATCTAACGCTTTCTATATTGTTGCACTCTCTGGAGTGGGAATAGTAATTTTTACCTCTACACTATCCAACGCTTTCCCTACTTTTGCACTCTCTGGAGTGGGAATAGTAATTTTAACCCTCCCGCTATCCAACGCTTTCCCTACTGTTGCACTCTTTGGAGTGGGAATAGTAATTTTTTACCCCTACGCTATCCAACGCTTTTCCTACTGTTGCACTCACTGGAGTGGGAATAGTCATTTTTACCCCTTCGCTATCCAACACTTTCCCTACTGTTGCACTCTCTGGAGTGGGAATAGTAATTTTAACCCTCCCGCTATCCAATGCTTTCCCTACTGTTGCACTTTCTGGAGTGGGAATAGTAATTTTCACCCCTACGCTATCCAATGCTTTCCCTACTGTTGCACTCTTTGGAGTGGGAATAGTAATTTTTACCCCTATGCTATCCAACGCTTTCCCTACTGTTGCACTCTGTGGAGTGTGAATGGTAATTTGAACCCCTACGCTAACCAACGCTTTCACTACTGTTGCACTCTCTGGAGTGGGAATAGTAATTTTTACCCCTACGCTATCCAACGCTTTTTATACTGTTGCACTCTCTGGAGTGAAAATAGTAATTTTTACCCCTGCCCTTTCCAACGCTTTCCCTACTGTTGCACTCTCTGGAGTGGGAATAGTAATTTTAACCCTCCCGCTATCCAACGCTTTCCCCACTGTTGCACTTTCTTGAGTGGGAATAGTAAATTTTTACCCCTACGCTATCCAATTCTTTCCCTACTGTTGCACTCTTTGGAGTGGGAATAGTAATGTTTACCTCTAGGCTATTAAACGCTTTCCCTACTGTTGCACTCTGTGGAGTGGGAATAGTAATTTTTACCCCTACGCTATCCAACGCTTTCCCTACTGTTGCTCTCTCTGTAGTGCGAATAGCCTTTTTTTCCCCCCTACGCTATCCATCGCTTTCCCTACTGTTGCACTCCCTGGAGTTGGAATAGTAATTTTTACCCCTACGCTATCCAACGCTTTCTATATTGTTGCACTTATAGTTAAATAAATTTTACACTTTCCGCTATCCTACGGTAATTTTTAAAAAAATATTTTATTAATAATATGTTTACATACATATATATGTATTAACAAATTAATTTGTAAAAAAAGTTTTAACTTACATTAAATATTTATTAATTTTAAGGTTATTTAAGTAGTTTGAGTATGTTTAAGTTAATTATATTCAATATTTCATTAATTTTTAATTAATTTAAAGCATTTTAAAAAATTCGATATTTTTTTACTAACTATATGTTTTACATCGACATTTTTGATTCGATATTTTTGTACTTACCTGTTTGGAGATAGGAGGTCGATATTTTGGTATTCTATATTTTTACCTCGATATTTTTGTAAGTCATTATTTTTGACCTCGATATTGTTTCAGTGATCCGTCTGGGATGTTCTGCCATTGAGTCAGTGGCTCTGGTTGAAGTGGAACAGTTCTGACCTGCGCCAGTTCTGTGGATGAAATGCCACAGCTCAGATAAACGAGTTGTTTTAGTGTGCAATGGTTGTACGCCTGGGATGGTGTGGGAGTAAGTGTGAAGGCCATTCCATGCAAGATAACTTCAAGCAAGGACCTCTGTCTTTGGGGTGTGTATACGTTAGTCTTTCGTCAGGCTGTGTGTAGTGTAGAAGTTGTCATCAGCTGCTTCAGGGGGTGCAGGGCACATGCAATTCCGAGGTCAGAGGTGCAGCTGTGCTCCTGCCTGATAGATAAGACAAAGGACCTTTCCTCCCTAATGTTAGTTTGTCATATGCTTGCATTCAGTAAATGTGAAGTGGCTTGCTGGGGTTGGGTGGGCTGTGTGCGACTTTGGGATTCATGTTTGACATGTCTTGCAAGTGGCAAATGTGCAGCATCACTGTGTGCTATGTTGCCTCACTGCTGCTCCTCCATCCCCCGAGCCTATTTACTTGTGTGCGCTGCGCTTTTGCATCACTTGCACTCCTACGGCACATCATTGTCATGCCTGTCTGTGCATGTCCACAAGCCTGCCATCGACACAGTGATGTTGGCAGTTGAAGATGGGCGGTCACATGAGTGTAAGCCTATGGTAGGGATAGGGCGGACACAGATGTAGAGTTCAGGCCTGGATGAACTCACGCTGCGTGAAGGGCCAGACATTTGGCTCATGCTGCTGCAATACATATACACACAACACTTGGCATGTATGACCCAAGACCCCAAACAGTCTTGCGCTTCTTCATTCTCCGTTTGTGTGAGAAGACCCTCTGGGTGCATACTATATTACAACATTTGTGATTGCAGGCCAGGTGGCGCTGACACTACAACAGAGACACACGCATTAGTTACTTCCTTGTCTAGGCCAGAACTGAACCACGCCCAGAGCCCCGGGCAAAATCTTCACACCCCTATGCTGGACTAGTGTAGGCCAGCCCAGCCCACTCTGCTTACGCTTACGCTTACGCTTACAGGGGGGGGCGACAAAGCTACATGTCCAAGGTTTTAGCCACTGCCTGAGGTGACATGGTTGCATCCATTGTCCACAGCACAATGTAATGTGGTAGGGCCCGGGGCCATAATGCATACACAATGACCGCACAGACACACTTAGATAGATAGTGGAACTCGCTACGGGCACGTGCGTCAGCCCCTTTTTATTACCAGGGTGACATGTCCAGTGACGCCTATGCTGAATGGGTGTAGGGTGAGTGTAAGCCAGCACTCAGGGAGTGGTTGGTGTTGGCAGCAACTAGAACAGTGATCATCGGATCACACGCAAACGATTCAATCATAAATGGTCCATGACTTGTGGCGCACTGAGGTATGTGCACCAGATCTGAAATCACACACAAAAGATTCAATCACAAAGGGTCCATGACTTGAGCTGCACTGAGGTAGTGGCTCCAGAGATGAGCATGCTCATGTGAAGAAATGGTAATGATTGTATCCCTTCGGGATATTCCTGCTGCAGCTGCAGTGGGGTGTGGTACACCTGCCTCATCTTCATCATCATCGTCCCAAGATCTTCCCCACTGCCTGAGGTGACATTGTTGCGTCCGCTGTCCACAGCACAAAACTCAATCATTAAGGGTCCATGAGTTGTGGTGCACAGAATTAGTGGCACCTGATGAGCTCAGCGTGTGTGCAGCCAGCGATGATGGCGTGTTCTTGCAGGTCAGGATTGGATTTGATATGTGTGAGCCCTGCTGACCACAGTGTTGACTGGAGGCTGCGGTCAGCAAGGGCCCACAGCCATGTGGCCTTGACTTAAGCTGCACAGAGTTAGTGGCACCTGATGAGCTCAGCGTGTGCACAGCCAGCGATGATGGCGTGTCCTTGCAGGTCAGGATTGGATTTGATATGTGTGAGCCCTGCTGACCGCAGTGTTGGCCGGAGGCTGCAGTCAGCAAGGGCCCACAGCCATGTGTCCTTGACTTCAGCTGCACAGAGTTAGTGGCACCTGATGAGCTCAGCGTGTGCACAGCCAGCGATGATGGCATGTCCTTGCAAGTCAGGATTGGATTTGATATGTGTGAGCCCTGCTGACCGCAGTGGAGGCCGGAGGCAGCAGTCAGCAAGAGCCCACAGCCATGTGGCGTTGATCTGAGCTGCACAGAGTTAATTGCACCTAATGAGCTCAGCGTGTGCGCAGCCAGCGATTATGGTCTGTCCTTGCAGGTCAGGATTGGATTTGATATGTGTGAGCCCTGATGACCGCAGTGTAGGCTGGAGGCAGCGTCAGCAAAGGCCCACATCCATGTGGTGTTGACGTGAGCTGCACCGGACCAGTCCACACCGCTCATACTTACAGGGGGGGGGGACAAAGCTACATTACTGACTGAGGTCTTCCCCACTGCCTGAGGTAACATGGTTGCGTCCATTGTCCGCAACACTACAAACACCAGTAGTATATGTCCACATGGACATATCTGTGCTCTGCATACTGAAGTCTGTCCAGCACATCACCACCACACTTGGCATTGTGTACATTCTTATTCATGGGTGACTGGCCTCCTTCACACATACTTGGTTCCCACAAGGGGGCCATACCGTTTTCGGAAGGTCATCTGTCTTGTTCTGCGCTGCTGCCTCGGTTGTAGTCGAGGGGATTCGGGGGGACCTGGTGGGCAATGGGTGTTGTGGCCCTCTTGAGTCTCCGAGCGGCATGACCAGTAGCTCCATGACATGTGTTGGTCTTCAGATGTGGCTCTGGGTTGAGCATCCTTTTATACTGCAGGTTGTTGTCCTGCTTAACATCAGTAAAAGAATGGAATGAACAAACTGAATGCCAGTACTGTGCAACAATTTAACAAGTAACAAGGGGAATGAGATACGAATGGCTCATTCCCACAGACCACTCTTTCAGTCAAAAATTTCTTTGATCAAATCTATCTATTTTGATTGTTTTATTTTCTATTTTCATATAAAAGAGTTTTGTTATGAAACACATACAAACTGAAAAATCCGTTATAACTTTTTTAGTTGAACTTAATTTTTGTAATTGACATTGGGAGGAGATGTCAATCTTGAAAATGAGAATTTTTCAAAAATGAGTACGTGATACAGTAAAGAAGAAAAATGGGGGAAAAAAGACAAATTAACACTTCAGACATTCATTAAATGTAAAAATGTAAATTGATACTTGTATAGCGCACTACTCACCCGCAAGGGTCTCAAGGCGCTTGTACAAATACCGCTGTGGAACCCGTCCTGGCTTTCCCTGTGAGGCGTCCACCCCTGGGCACCCCCAGGGTGAAGGCCAGGCATCCTTAGCGTCGTGGGGGCCGTTGTGGAGAATGAGCAAGCTATTGCCCAGAGTTGCACTCTATGATTAGAATAGGCACCGAGGCGAGAATTATCAGGTCCAAGACCCGCCAAGGCGGGGAATTGAACCCTGGTCCCGGGCTAGACCTCTGCATCAGGGTCTGCCGCTCTAACCATTGAGCCACACTTGAATGACGACAGACACCAGAGGATAGTGATAGGAAAGAATTGAGTGAGGAAGAGATTTTTTATTTATATAGGCCCTGCGTGAGTTCTATTTATATTGGCAGGTACAACCAAATCCACTAAATGGAGGAATACAAAAAGTTGAATTATATTCATTAAATAGACCATCTGCAAATTTTTTACATTTACAACACAAGTTTAGAATCGATTAGTCTACACAGTCGAAGATAACAAGGTCGACATCAGTAAAAGGCAGGTGTTAAATCCCTGCTACTAACGTGCCTTATCACCTTTTTTTGGATCGCATCACAGATTTAGCTGGTTGTTGAGAATGTCACAAAGTGGTGTTTTCATGTGTTTTTGCATGGGAATGCCTACTCTGCATATCATTAGCGTAAGTTGTTGCTCTCATCCGTGGCTATGTTTTTTGCAACTGCTTTTGCTGGAAAACTGGCGATGTCTGCAGTTTGCACCCGTTTGAGAATAGGGCGATAAATCTATTGCCACTTTTACTGCGCTAAAGTGCTGATAAATCGGTGATACGTCCTTGAGAATATGTCCCACAATCGTTATTCTGCAGCAGAACACTTCAGTGCTCTCAACTGGAGATTGAGATGCCATGATCAGATCCTTAATTTGGCAGCAGCTGAACACTGAAATTGCGACTCCAGTGCATGCACTACGTTCTGAGCGGCGCACTTTACTGAAGAAATCACCTCAGGAAGCGTATTTTGGCTATATGTGCGCTGTACCCTCAGTTAGTTTGTTAGGATTAGTGGTGTCCGACTCATTGTGTCGGGATTACAGAGTAGTTTCATTGGGCCCGATTCACAGAATGAACTTAAGATTCAATCCTACATTTACTTCTATTTTGGTATTCACAGAATGCACTTACTACTTTTGGTATTCACAGAATACACTTACTACTTTTGGCATTCACAGAATGAATGTACTACTTTGGTATTCACAGAAGTTAGGATTTTGTCTTAAGTCTGTCTTAAGACAAATTTAAGACAAAATCCTAACTTCTCTGAATACCAAAAGTAGTAAATTCATTCTGTGAATACCAAAAGTAGTAAGTGCATTCTGTGGATACCAAAATGATAGTAAGTTTAGGATTGAGTCTTAAGTTCATTCTGTGAATCGGGCCCTCTGTAGTGCATCGGTGCCCGACTTCGTAGCGCTGATTTCTAGTGTTTTACAACCAGTGTTGCCAGATTGGGCTGTTCATGCACAAATGGGCAACATTTTTCCCATTTGTGCAGGAAAAAACGACTCCTGGTGGGTTGTTTGAAGTTGGGCATCATTTGCTCTGTTGTGCGCAATATTTGTGGATTTGCAGGACCCGCATATTGTCTGTAATCACAGTTTCAAATCAGAGCTGTCAATCATTCATAGTGTGAACGCGCTACTTATGATGGCCCTGTCACATGTTGCTGGCCTGCTCCCAGAGACAATGGACCAATGATGTTACGAGGGGCATGCCTGTCGTCATTTTCTTTTTTTGTACTTTTGAATCATTGCCTCCTGGTGCGGCGGCTCGGAGTGCTGTGGAGTTCAAGAGAGGACGTGGAGTCAGGAGTGTCAAGGCAGGGGCTGGTTGGCCTGGAGAAGTGTGGCTCAATGGTTAGAGCAGCAGACCCTGATGCAGAGGTCTAGCCCGGGACCAGGGATCAATTCCCCGCCTCGGTGGGTCTTGGGCTCAAAAATTCCATGGACCTGATAATTCTCGCCTCTGTGCCTATTCTAATCATGGGTCCCACTCTGCAACTCTGGGCAATAGCTTGCTTACTCTCCACAATGGCCCCCACAACGCTAAGGATGCCTGGCTTCCACCTTGGGGGTGCCCAGGAGTGGACACCTCACAGGGAAAGCCAGGATGGGTTCCACAGCGGTATTCGTACAAGCACCTTGAGACCCTTGCGGGTGAGTAGTGCGCCTTACAAGTATCAATTTACATTTTACCCTGACGCCTGCTTCTGTTACGCAAAAGAGTCTCAGCAGGTTTATAAGGTAAGATTAGTGGTCGAAGTCTCTACTTCTACTGCTCTGCCACTGTCAGCGGCACCCTCTCTTCCTCTTCCTCTTATTCCCTCTCTTTCTGTCTCTCACTTACTGCTCCTCATTTGCTGAAAACCATGACATCAATAAACGTCTCTTACCCTCTGTTTCCTCTACTTTCCTTCATTTTCTGAACATGTCTTTTTCTGACATTTTTCTGCTCTAAAGTGCAGCCTCGGGACAAAGAGAAAAAAAAAGTTACAAAATGAAAAATGAATAGATAACTAAATTAAGCAAGACAGAGTGGTCCCAAAGTGGCCAGATTGGTTGTATTCACACCCAAACACACTAACACCACTTACAGAGTTTGCCAGGGAAGCTCAACTTTTGTTTTCTCGTCTTTGAACAGCAGAGCTTTCCTCGGTTGGGGAAGTGCCCCATTCCTGGCGGTAAAGCAATACTTCATAGAAGACTGGAATGGAAAATGTTTAAAGAGATACTTATCAGCGGTTTTCCTTATTTTAGTTTAGAAAATGTTTGTTGCGTCTCTGTGTTCAGGGATGTGGCCTTTTTACCATACTGCTTACGTTTTGTAAGCATATAAGCAACGGTCATTAATACGGGTCCCTTCCAGGCCCTGATGTCATATCCTTAACTTTTCAGGCAAAAGCACTAATTTCTGAATAATGAGTGTAAAAGTGTTAAGGTAACCATGTAGTTCTGCTTACATTCTATATGCTTTACTTAATCTTGCATTCCCTGAGGTTTTATTTTTTCCAGGATGTTCCTTTTTTTTTAGGCAGCATATTGCTCTTGTCTAGTGCATAATTTTAACTGAGTCCCATCCAGGTGTTAATTGCGGGGTACAATTCAGTTGTAGCTGAATGTAGTGCACATTTCTCTCAGTCGGACAGTATGTTGTTCAGTGGGGGAGAGTATGTGGCACTTTGGCCAGAGCTGCCGAATTTGGAACTGGGAAACCAGGTTCAGTCTTCATGAACATTCCACCAGACCACTCTCCTGAAGGAGCAAATTCCCATGCTAGACCTTAGAAGGCCCCATTAGACCTTAGAAGCCCTTGTGCCTTAGCATCTTGAAGGCCTGACCCACACAATCCAGTGAAGTTCAACTTCAGTCTTGTGGGCAGGCCTACGAAGCAGCATACCCTGGAGCAACAGTGACTCTGAAACTGAGGTCTCAGGACCCTTGAGGCTAATCTGGTACCTCCATTGGCCTTGTTTCAGCGGGAGTAGTGCAACTCACTAAGGATTGGCAATGCAGGATGTGCACACATACCAAACTAAAGGGCATATTTACAAGGGAATGGCAAAATATGATATTAAGCAAACATTGCTAATGCCATGCTCCGCCATTCAGAAAACACACGGATGCACGTATTTACAATCCTATGGCATATCCCTGCATTTTCCCTAGCGCTAGCGCTAAACTCAGCTGCCTAGCACCAATGCAGGCACCCTTACACGATAGTGCAAGGCTGCCTGCATTGAGGGAATTATTGTTTATGTGCAGGAAGGTGTCCCTTCAGAATTCAGAATTTGGGTCTCCGAGTAAATATCTTAAAGACTTTTACTATGAAGTGCAGGAATGGGAGCACAAAGTGTAGAGACATATAAATGGATGATAAAAAGATAGAACCTATGAAGACATTCCCCTATTTAGTTATCCTCTATGACCATAAGGGGACATGCTCCCAGGCAGTTACAGCCAGGAAGCTTTTATTTTTGAAGGCCATGGCTCCCCTTGAGAATTACGCAAGAAAGTTGGGGGAAAGACCTCCTGAAGAATTGTTAAGCATAACTAGGGGAAAATGTGTTACTACAGCTAAATATGGCGCTGGAGTATGGGGCTAATCTGATACCCAGCCCCTACAGCTGCTGGAGAACGCCTTCTTAAGATTTCTTTTGGCTGTCCCAAGCAGGTCTTCTACTTATATATGTCACGTAGAGTTGGGGCTACCTATATAGCAGGCTTAATAAAAATACAACCAGTTCTTTTGTGGCACAGGATTTGGTCACCACGAAAACCAATTTTAACAGGGATATTATAAGAGACTGCACTAAGCTCTATTGGGCTCTTAACATCCCATGGCTGAAAATATATCAACGATTTTATGAATGATTTGGGACATCCGGAATACTATGAGGATCCATGCTCAACACTTCCTGTCACTAGAAAATATATCAAAAGAGAGTGTATGACTCTTTTAGAGACAAACAGATTTTCTGCAGAAATATTGAGGCCAACAGTACAGCCCAACCAATCGATACTGACCATGTATGACATCAAGCTCTACCTTAAAAACACTGAGGGGCAGATTTACAATAAGTGGCACATCCCTGCATATCAGCAGCGATGCGCCACTTATTGTGTGCCATGCCTACGCCACCATTTATGCGCCGCATTTCCAATCCGGTGTACCGTGGTGCAAAAACGGCACAGATGCATGACGCATCTGTGCCGTAAAGGCTGGAGTTGCGTTTTCAAGCGCGACACAGCTCCAGCATTACTCTGGGGGCCCTATCTTGTTAATGCTGCGTCAATCCTTATGCCTGCTTCAAGCAGGTGCAGGGTTTTGACGCAGCATGGGCCCCAAAGTGACTGTGTGAAATCTTATAGGAGGAGTTCCTGCGCTGGAACGCCCCCCCCTATGTCGGAAATGCCTCCTTCTGGTGCAGGGCTTTATAACGTGACGCATCTCCCAGATGCGTCACGTTGTGAATACCCCGCACCATGGTGCATCTTTTGCACCACCGCTGCATCACTTTTACCACCGCTGCATCACAAAAGTGATGCAGCGGCAGCGTAAAAGAGGCGCAAGGGGCTTGTAAATCTGCCCCTGAATGTTTACAGGATAGATTTGTCCTGGCCGTTTTAGTTTTGGTATCTTCTATCGATCAATAACTTTCCCTGTAATCAATGACTGGTCGAAAATGTTAAGTAAATGTCCACGTGACAACATGTCAGTGCAGTCGACAATCCGCGTAGTTCTCTTCTGTAAATTCTATGAAGTACAAAGAAAGAGGTGGATCCAGCAATTCATAAAGCAACTTGGTTTTAGACAATGCCATTCCGCATTTTTATTTTTCTAATTAGCAGGTCTATAGTATTCTTCCTAAAGAATGTAATCAGATGCAGAAAAACTGTCATGCTATGACATTTTAATCATAATTGTTTTTGTTTTTAGGTGTTGTAAAAGATCGGTACCCTGTATGGATAACTGTATAATAACAAAGTTACTATATAAGTTTTTCATTGATGACACAAATATTAATGATACGTATAAATGATTTTAATGTACTTGCTTTTATGATTTTTTTAAAGAAATCGATAAAAAGCTTATTGAATCGAATTGAATACCCCAGGATGAGGTATGTACCTTTTGCGGTAAAGATTTAGGCCTAGATGTATCAAGCCTTTTGCGATTCGCAAAGGCCGAAAATTCGCCGAATTTCGGCTTTGCGAATCGTAAACGGTCTTTTTGCATGTTTTGACATGCATTAAAAAATCGCAAAATAAAGAATCGCAGAAATTTGTGATTCCTTATTTTGCTATAGCATTTAAGGAATCACAATTTTGCGATTCCTTAAATGCTATGTATGAAACTTTTAAATTTTGTGATTTTTGGTTAAGAAATCGCAAATTACCACCAACTTGAAGTTGGTGGTAATTTGCGAAATCTTAAAATAATCCCAAATGTTGCATTTTTAAAGGTGGCATATGACGCACATACATTCCCATAGGGCACGCATGTGCGCCAAATGCACACAAATGCTGATTTCAGGGGTACTTAAGGTCAAGGGGTACTACAAGGGACTTATTTCAAACAGATTTCAAATCATTAGTGAGTTGTACATACGTAACACACTCTTATGTATCCACAGGATAACCGTCTTGTTTCAACTGTAACAAATATATTGGTGGAAGGCGAAAGGAACATATAGAGCAAAAATCGTGTTGAATGTTCAAAAAAATTTTCTCTTTACTGAAACAGAAGTAGGGAGACAAATACAAATAAAGTGAAGCAAAAAAGGTCATGAAAAGAGATCAATCAAATTTACACTGCAGTTCATAACTGAAAACATCAACTCCAGGTATTTAAAGACACAACCAAAATTAATTAATAAAGAAGGGTTGCGAATTGGTGACAAGGCAACAAAACAGGAGATGATGGAGTGTCGACGTTTCGGTCTAGGTAGCATTCGTCAGATAGACCATCATCAGGACGGTGTTTTTTATGCAGGAAAACTCCCTTGAATCCTACAGTGGATTTTTTATGAGCACGGAAACAGCAGTGGCATATGGCAAAGATGTCGCATATGAGTGCGGGAACAGCAATGACGTGTGGCAAGAATGTCCGACACGGAGCTTCAACTTAAATTTAAAAGAATACGCGTTGAAGCTGGTTGCCAGATTTCACGTAAGGATATAATTTCAAAGGTTCTTGAAACAGACTTGAGAGCCGGCAAAAGGACGCGTCGTCGTCAGTTGTTTAGTAAAGATTTCAGGGGTACAGCAGGGTGTCCTTGAGACACCCCTGCATCCTTGAAATCATTATCATTTTGCGATTAGCATATTGCGAATCGCAAAATGAGATGTATTTCACAATCATTCCTATGGGCCTCCTGGCCCATAGGAATGAATGGGAAATTATTCCTTATTTGCGAATTCGCAACTTGCGAATTCACAAATAAAGAATATTAAGATATCGCAAAAAAATAGCGATTTTAAACATACATCCCATTTTGCGATTTCTAAGTAGCGATTCCTTAAACATCGCTATTAAGAAATCGCAAATAGGAACGAGGATACATCTAGGCCTTACATTTCATGTTGACACTTGGGGTCCTTAACATAGCATAATTCCCTTTTAGCAAAATGACACAAAATTGAGCATAATTATGAAACATTCAAAACTGCAGACAAACAAAAGCACCACATACAACACCCGCTTGTGCTTTGTTATTCACTGACTTACTGTGGGTCTGTGGTAACTTTTTACAGCGAATGGCTCAATTGCTGTAAATGTTTATCACAATGTGACAAAACAGCATCAAATCAATTAAATACATATAAATAAATTAAATTAAATTAAAAATGCCTCGCAACTAATGGGAGCATATAAATTGTGACACATGCATACACACACCATGCGACATGCTGGAGGTAATTTTCACTTTTGTTTTTACTTTGCTGTTCCAATATCGAAACATTAAATTAATAAAAATGAAAATAAAGTGCACAGAACACCTAAAAATGAACTGAGCCACCAGATAGAACTTTGCACCTGATGCGCCCTCAGAAATAAAGTATATTATGTTATGTAGCTTGGAGTCCTTTTAAAAAGTAAGCACCTCTTGGGTCATGTATTTAATGACCCAGGAGACTGTGTTTTTTATGTTGCTGGGGGGCTGCTAAACTCTCTGCACTCTTGCATAATATTAAAAAAAGTTCTAGGTGGTACCCCTGCTCCTCTAGAGGCACCACCAGGGTCCAATTTTTTTTTTTTTTTTTAATAACTCTAGGAGTTATTTCATGGCCACAGTGACTAAATCCCTGAGGCAATCCCTTTTTTTTAATGGGGAGAGTAGAATAAGGCCCCCATCCGTGAGCAAAAGAAGGACCCCAGGGATCCCACCCGAGGGCAATTTTGGGGTGCTGGCATGGAGCCCCTCCTTGCCTAGACACTTAAGGGCCATGGGGACCCCACCGCCTGGACCGATTTGTGTTTTTGTGGGGAGGAGAGCATGGGGCTTACCAGCGGCCCCAGGGAACCCATCCTCTGGGGCAAAAGGCAGCAGTGGTCAGGGACCTCAACCCCAGAGATACTGCTGTTCCTTGATTGCAAGAGTGTTGGCAGAGAGAAATTAAACTCCTTGCCCGCACACTTGGAGTCAGGGACTAAGGTTTGCTCTCCTCCAGCTTGAGCATCATGAAGGGTACTGATTGGGGTGCTGGCAGGGGACATAGAAGCTCAAGTCCTACAATAGCTTCCATCTCATCTTTGTTGATGTAGTGTCAGCCAATCAAATGTTATATCTAGATCTATCAGCTCCGCGGATCCTCCACAGTGTGATATATTCACAAATACAAACATTTCTCAAAAACTACTGCTCAGATTCAAACCCAATCATAAAAAGCCAAGACCAAGCTTTCTTCCAAATTTTGTGTATTTCTGTTCATCCGTTTTGGCTGTAACTGTGTCAAATATTCCTAGGAAAAATTGAATGGGTAAAATGCATTTTGGGATCTTCCTTTATTCTTTGTCCCATTCAACAATTTTCCAGGAATGAGTTGAGGGCGCTGAACTTTTGTTTTTTGAAAGGTTTAAAAATGGCGCCAAAGTTATTAGCGAACCACAAAATGTATTTCCTATGGAAATGTGGTTCAAACTATAACTATAAGGCGGAAGGGAGAGCCAGAGAGAGTGACAGAGAGAGATAGTGTGAGTGTGCGCTCGCACAACTGGGTTGTATTGGTAGTATACCCCTTTCTTTTACTGCATGTATTTATGAATATGTGCATGTGTTTGTATATGATGTGTGTTGTGTTTTGTGTGACGCCATAAGCTCCAACCTTATAGGTAAAGCTGTGCGTATGCAAGACCTAAAAAGGGAATTGCAAGCTAAAGTAAGTACTAACAGAACCTATTCCTACCTATTGACGTTTCCCCAATGATTTCCCTGGGAAATATCACCAGATTTCACCTGCAAAGATTTAGCAGGGAATAATTGTTAGAATGCAGTAATTACTGCACTGGTCATATTTTCCTCCATGTGCAGACTCCTGTGTGTGCGTGGACTGGAACTAAAGCCTCTACTGTCCATTGGTGGTTCTCACAGGATCACATTTCCCTGTTGATACGTAGGAGAAGCTGAACTCTGAACAGAACTGTGGAGCAGGACCAGAATGAGGAATATGTAACATGGATATGCCTAAAAGCTTGGTATGACTATGGCTTTTGGCCTGTTGAGGCTAGAGACCATAGATTAACACAATTCGACTCCCACCTGCCATCACAGACTTTATTCTGACTCAACACTACTCCAGGAACCACCACAACAATGGGAATTCCAAAAGGCACCTATTGTTGGTGTTGTTGTTATGGGTCGTTGGATGCATATTTGCAGACTTGACCTTGGTACAACTCCCAGTGAATGCAATGAATTCATTAGATGATGCTTAGATTTGTGGGAAGAATTACTTTTGTTGCAGGATGAACCCTCAATAATGTATGAAACTCGCAATGGAGAGCGTGGATGTCAATAAGGGCTACAACGGGGGAGGAGATTCGCGCAGATCCAAGATGGACGCGTGAGCACCGGGCTCCTGAGACCCTCTCTGCCTCCCGCATCTATCCTGCCACAAATCCTGATTTGATCGATGGGTACTTGTTGACTATGCCCTGCTGATTCTGAGGATTCTTTCAGAACCGAAATCGGACGCCGTGATCTAGACTTGCTGCATCCTGAAAATTTGTGGCCTACATCGTAGGCCGTCCTCGGCCTGGAGTCACCAAGGTACCCGTGTGGCAAGTCAACAACAACGGCCAGTTGGGCAAGCCCACAGCCCCGGTGGTGCTTTCGGTTTCGTTTTGGGCCATTGTCGCAACGCTCTACGGCTGCCCCATTCATCTTCTTGTATCTGCTGCGGATCCTGAATCTGCACTGGTTATTAGCCCTCTCGCCCTTGAGGTTTATTGAAAGCATGATAATTTTGACTAGATTGCAACGACTCCGTGGGAGCTCGAAGCCCACTATGGCGGGCAGGCTGGATGCCGAAAAACGGAACGCCAAGGGCACGCATCGGGGGGGCCTCAGCCAAACCCAGACCATAGAGCGATTCTCCCGCCCGAAAGGGTCCCCAGGTGGTGCGAGTAAGGCCCTTGAAGGGACCGTGGAGGATACCCCGCCGTCGGAGGAACCGACACTAAGTGACATCATGGGCGCCATTACCAGTGTTCGGACCGACATGGGCCATCAGTACGAGACGCTTGCTGCCAAGATCGATACGGTGGCGATTGAGGTTAATCTCATCAGAGCTGACCTGGGGAAGACAAATGAACGAGTCAAATCCCTGGATATCAAGACTGCGAGTTTGATCACTGATGTCTCGGACCTCCAGGCGGAGGTTCGTACACTTTGTACTTCCAACGACCAATTTGCCCACAGGTTGGAGGATTTCGAGGGCCAGGCCAGGCGCAACAACGTTCGTATTGTGGGGGTTCCGGAGACTCGGCCGGATGTCTCCACGGACCTTCTGGTGGAAGATTTGGTCCTTAAACATCTTGCGCCTAAGGGCCTCAGCAACTTTTTCACGGTGGAACAGGCCCATAGAGTTCCCGGCGGGAAGCCAAAGCTGAGAGCCGCGCCGAGACCCATCATTGCCAGGATTTTTCATTTCCGTGACAGGGATGTTATCCTTCAAGCTTCGAGGACCGCGGGTCCTACCAAATTTGACAATGCCTCGGTCAGTTTCTATCCAGACTTTACCCAGGCAGTTCAGAAACAGCGCCTGGGTTTTACCGGGGTGAAGAGGCGACTCAGGGATATTGGTCTCATATATGCCATGCTTTTTCCTGCCCGATTGAGGATTGCGTATGAGGAGCGGGCCTTCTTCTTTGATCGCACCGAAGTGGCCAGTGACTGGTTGGACACTTTGCCCTCACATCGTAAGGGCAGCGAGAGCCCTGAGGGTGCCGAGGGCGGCCCGGCCAAACAGGAGGAGTGAGTATGCAGCGGCGGACTGGTTACTTTGGACCTCTAGCAGTGTTTTTTTCATAGACTTGC
Organism: Lissotriton vulgaris; assembly: GCF_964263255.1. Taxonomy (NCBI): domain Eukaryota; kingdom Metazoa; phylum Chordata; class Amphibia; order Caudata; family Salamandridae; genus Lissotriton; species Lissotriton vulgaris. Next base: position 20,074,949 of record NC_141699.1, on the reverse strand, counting down.
TATTACTGTGGGTACCCGGCGGTGGGGGGGATTCGGGTTTCCTTTTCCTCCTCTGGGGGCTTTCTCTCTCTTTTCGTAGGTTAGTTTTATGGGGCGACAGGCACACTGCATGTTGGGGGGGCGATTTGGTCTAATGCAGGGGTGCAGGGTGGGGGGGTGTTTTTCGGGGTTCTCAGGGGGTAGATGGGGGTTTTTTCTCTTCTTGTTTTGATCGAGGCTGCTGCATTTCCTGTTGTCGACTCTGTGTACTTCTTCCCGGGCGGGGAGGGCTGGGCGTTCAATGCTGGGATGGGGGGGAGCTTAAAATGCTGAGTTGAAACGTTAACGGTCTTGGAGACAGAATAAAGCGGGGTGTTGTCTTGCAATATCTGAAACGTTATACCCCAGATGTGATTTTGCTTCAGGAGACACACTTGGTGGGTAATGCATGCCGTGCACTAAACAGACGTGGTTACCGTATGGTAGCCCATTCTGGGTTCACATCCGGCTCGAGAGGGGTGGGGGTTATGATACGTACTTCCCTCCCACTGGAGATAGATGATGTTGTGCTAGACGACAGGGGCTGCTATGCGGCCATTACGGGGCGGTGGGAAGGAAAAACTGTCTCCTTTTTGTCTGTTTATGTTCCCCCTGGCCTGCAGTCTACCACGTTTGCTGATCTTGGTGATGTGATCCTAGGGCTACCGGGCGACATGTTGGTGGTGGGCGGTGACTTTAATTCAGTGGTTAGTGGGGATGTAGATCGCAGTCCCCCCAGGACTTTGCCTGCGACACAGCTCTGGCTGGGGAAGCTGCTTGATATGCTGGGATTAGCTGACTGCTGGCGGCTGCTACACCCAGGTCAGCTCCAGTACACCTTCTACTCGGGTGCGCACAAGAGCTTCTCGAGATTAGATTATGTTCTTATGCCAGCGGCACAGATGGTCTCGGTGCGGGAGGTTAGGCATTTGGCCAGGGGTATTTCGGATCACTCTCCGCTTTTACTAACGATTTATGTGCAACTGGGCACGAGGGCCGAGTCGCCCCGATTAACCCCTGGCACCTCCGTAATCCCAAAATCAGGTCAGAGATAGTGAAATGTATGGATTATTATTTCGCTGAGAATGATGGATCGGTCGCCTCCCCGGTTACATTGTGGGAAGCCTATAAGCCGGTGATTCGTGGTAAGACCCTGTCCCTCATTGCCAGAGAAAGGAGGCGTAGAAATGCTGGGTGGTGGAACTGGAAAACGAGATCACTGCTTTGGAGGAGCAGGTTGGGACTGGGGACACTCCGGAGGTGTTGCATTCCCTGGCCCTGAAACAATTAGATTATAAGACCCTGGTCACTGATGCGGCTAAGGCGATGCACCGTGAGCAACAGGGGCACTTGTATGATGTGGGTGATAAGGCGGGAAAGTTGATTGCATGGCTGGATAAAAGGGATCGGTTGAACAGAGTAGTGCCTGTGATTGAGAGTGTGGATGGTGTTAGAGTGGTGGACCCGTCTGACATAGTCCAAATATTTGCCCGTCACTTTCAGACGGTTTATGCGCCGGTCTCCGATCTGCCGGAGGAGGATTCGCACCTTTTGCTCCGGGATATCACACTGCCCGGCCTTTCGGACTCTGTTACGGAGCTTATGGAGGCGGATTTTTCCACCGATGAAGTAGCGCTTGCCATCCGTTCACTCCGGTCCGGGAAGGCCTCGGGCCCCAACGGCATACCGGTAGAATTGTATAAACTCTGCCCTGACAAAATGGCACCGTATCTCCGCAAGATGTTTTTGTCCTCGCGAGATCTTGGCTCTCTTCCTCGCGATCAGAGACTGGCATCCATTGTTGTCATTCATAAAGACGGCAAACCCCGTGACCAGTGCTCATCATACCGGCCGATCTCGCTTTTGAACGTCGAGCCCAAGATTCTTGCTAAACTACTGGCAAATCGGTTGGTCACGGTGATAGCCGACTTGATCCACACGGACCAATCTGGATTTATACCCCACCGAAACACCGCGCTCAACCTACGCCGCCTCCAGGGCATCTTGGCGAGGGCGGGGTCTCTTCGGGAACCGGCCATTTTGGTTTCCCTTGATGCCTCGATGGCCTTCGACACGGTCGAATGGCCGTATTTGTGGGCTGTTCTTGCCAAGTTTGGGTTCGGCCCTAAATTCATCGGCTGGGTTAGACTCTTGTATGAGCAACCGCTGGCGCAGGTGGTGGTTAACGGCAGGGCTTCCGAGCCCTTTACCCTTGGGTGAGGAACGGGACAGGGATGTCCCTTGTCGCCACTCCTCTTCGCACTTGCTCTTGAGCCCCTAGCTGCATAGCTGTGGTGGGAACCATTGCTTAAGGGCATCCGCTGGTCGGCCGATTTCGAGGACCGTATATCGCTTTATGCGGATGATATGCTGTTGTATCTTACCTCTCCTCGTAAATCGTTGTGCTGCGCTCTTTTGGGAGAAAATTACAAAAAACAATTTGATGGACAGAATGTAGATCAATGTCTTACATTCACCCCAGTACAAGGATCTGGGCCTAAATCCATCGTTTTATGCACTCCACACCACCCTGGGTTAGATAATGGCTTTATGCAAATCAGCTCTGACCCTGTGCCCCATGGGAACAGTCCAGTCCGAACTACACAGCCATATCTTTCCCAGACCGGAATCAAGCATCCGAGGACCAGACCGGTTTCGAGGTAACACCTCTCATCAGCCCGGCTAGCTTGACTCCAGTGGTGTGGAGGCTCTGGGACCCACGTCTGGGCTACCCCAGTACACTCAGGGAGAAAATTACAAAAAACAATTTGATGGACAGAATGTAGATCAATGTCTTACATTCACCCCAGTACAAGGATCTGGGAACAAAACCATCGTTTTTTGCACTCCACACCACCCTGGGTTAGATAATGGCTGTATGCAAATCAGCTCTGACCCTGTGCCCCATGGGAACAGTCCAGTCCGAACTACACAGCCATATCTTTCCCAGACCGGAATCAAGCATCCGAGGACCGGACCGGTTTCGAGGTAACACCTCTCATCTGCCCGGCTAGCTTGACTCCAGTGGTGTGGAGGCTCTGGGACCCACGTCTGGGCTACCCCAGTACACTCAGGGAGAAAATTACAAAAAACAATTTGATGGACAGAATGTAGATCAATGTCTTACATTCACCCCAGTACAAGGATCTGGGCCTAAATCCATCGTTTTTTGCACTCCACACCACCCTGGGTTAGATAATGGCTTTATGCAATTCAGCTCTGACCCTGTGTCCCATGGGAACAGTCCAGTCCGAACTACACAGCCATATCTTTCGCGCTGGGGATGCTCAGACGTGGGTCCCAGGCACTCCACACCACTGGAGTCAAGCTAGCTGGGCTGATGAGAGGTGTTACCTCAAAACCGGTCCGGTCCTCGGATGCTTGATTCCATTCTGGGAAGAACATGGCTTTTGTAGTTCGGACTGGAGTGCTCCCATGGGGCACAGGGTCACAGCTGATTTGCATATCGCCATTGTCTAACCCAGGGTGGTGTGGAGTGCAAAAAACGATGGATTTGGGCCCAGATCTTTGGACTGGGGTGAATGTGTGACATTGATCCACATTCTGTCCATCACCTGTTTTGTTTGCAATACCGCCATAAGTGCGCTGGGGATGCTCAGACGTGGGTCCCAGGCACTCCACACCACTGGAGTCAAGCTAGCCGGGCTGATGAGAGGTGTTACCTCGAAACCGGTCCGGTCCTCGGATGCTTGATTCCGTTCTGGAAAGGACATGGCTTTTGTAGTTCGGACTGGACTGTTCCCATGGGGCACAGGGTCAGAGCTGATTTGCATATCGCCATTGTCTAACCCAGGGTGGTGTGGAGTGCAAAAAAACGATGGATTTGGGCCCAGATCTTTGGACTGGGGTGAATGTGTGACATTGATCCACATTCTGTCCATCACCTGTTATGTTTGCAATACCGCCATAAGTGCGCTGGGGATGCTCAGACGTGGGTCCCAGGCACTCCACACCACTGGAGTCAAGCTAGCCGGGCTGATGAGAGGTGTTACCTCGAAACCGGTCCGGTCCTCGGATGCTTGATTTCGTTCTGGGAAGGACATGGCTTTTGTAGTTCGGACTGGACTGTTCCCATGGGGCACAGGGTCAGAGCTGATTTGCATATCGCCATTGTCTAACCCAGGGTGGTGTGGAGTGCAAAAAAACGATGGATTTGGGCCCAGATCTTTGGACTTGGGTGAATGTGTGACATTGATCCACATTCTGTCCATCACCTGTTTTGTTTGCAATACCGCCATAAGTGCGCTGGGGATGCTCAGACGTGGGTCCCAGGCACTCCACACCACTGGAGTCAAGCTAGCCGGGCTGATGAGAGGTGTTACCTCGAAACCGGTCCGGTCCTCGGATGCTTGATTCCGTTCTGGGAAGGACATGGCTTTTGTAGTTTGGACTGGACTGTTCCCATGGGGCACAGGGTCAGAGCTGATTTGCATATCGCCATTGTCTAACCCAGGGTGGTGTGGATGCAAAAAAACGATGGATTTGGGCCCAGATCTTTGGACTGGGGTGAATGTGTGACATTGATCCACATTCTGTCCATCACCTGTTTTGTTTGCAATACCGCCATAAGTGCGCTGGGGATGCTCAGACGTGGGTCCCAGGCACTTCACACCATTGGAGTCAAGCTAGCCGGGCTGATGAGAGGTGTTACCTCGAAACCGGTCTGGTCCTCGGATGCTTGATTCCGTTCTGGGAAGGACATGGCTTTTGTAGTTCGGACTGGACTGTTCCCATGGGGCACAGGGTCAGAGCTGATTTGCATATCGCCATTGTCTAACCCAGGGTGGTGTGGAGTGCAAAAAAACGATGGATTTTGGCCCAGATCTTTGGACTGGGGTGAATGTGTGACATTGATCCACATTCTGTCCATCACCTGTTTTGTTTGCAATACCGCCATAAGTGGGCTGGGGATGCTCAGACGTGGGTCCCAGGCACTCCACACCACTGGAGTCAAGCTAGCCGGGCTGATGAGAGGTGATACCTCGAAACCGGTCCGGTCCTCGGATGCTTGATTCCGTTCTGGGAAGGACATGGCTTTTGTAGTTCGGACTGGACTGTTCCCATGGGGCACAGGGTCAGAGCTGATTTGCATATCGCCATTGTCTAACCCAGGGTGGTGTGGAGTGCAAAAAAACGATGGATTTGGGCCCAGATCTTTGGACTGGGGTGAACGTGTGACATTGATCCACATTCTGTCCATCACCTGTTTTGTTTGCACTCTTTTGGGAGGAATTCTGGTCTGGTTATTAATTGGGCAAAATCCTGTATTTATCCTCTCACGGATGATGAGCTTCTTCTTCCTCGCTATTGTCCGATACCGGTTTCCAGAGACGGTTTCAAATACTTATGGATCTACATCTCACTGGACCCCAAAACTCGCTACGAGCAGAATTTACTGCCTCCGCTTTCCTGGCTTCGTTCGGATGTTGCGTCGTGGTGCGGCTTGCCGCTATCCCCTTTGGGAAGGGCGGCACTGTTCAAAATTATGTCTCTCCCCCGCTTTTTGTATGCCATTCAAAATGCACTTGACTTGCAACCTGCTAGCTACTTCCGAGAGATCGAGGGCTTGCAGAGGCTTTTGGTTTGGGGTGGGCAACCACGTATTGCACTGGCAAAATTGACTTTGCTCTGGTATGATGGAGGTATCGCACTGCCCGACATCAAGCGCTACTACTGGGCCTCCCAGTTGAGTGCAGTGAACCACGCCATGTACGGCCCCGTCCTTAACCCCGCTTTTGAGATGGACAGATGGCAACTCCCTGGGGGGGATTACAATCGTGCATTCTATTCCAGAGCCGACCGCAAGCATATCACGGGTCCTACAGCGGTGGCTGTACAAGTTTGGGGAAGTGCGACCGCTGCCACGGGCTGGACGGATAGATTGGCGAAGTCCACCCCATTGTATTCCTCGGAAGCGCTAGGTAGTCTGTGGAAATCGAAGGGGTTCGCCAGCTGGGACCTCATTGGTATCAGCAGGATAGGTGACCTTTGGGCTAAGGGTGCAGTCAAGACTTTCGAGGCACTACAGCAAGAATATAAACTGAGTGATAAAGAGTATTTTTGATACCTCCAGGTTCGTCATGCGCTTCACTCGGTCTTTCCGGCTGACACTGCTATTCCGGAGGCCTCACCTCTTGAGGACAGGGTGCTTGATGGATATGTTCCTGACAGCACTATATCTCTCATTTACAAGAAACTTATCAATGACCGCTCGGATCTACTTTTGCAGTTGCGGACTGTCTGGACCGGAGACGGTTTAGAGCTGGATGATGAGGATTGGCAGGCGGCGATTTCCTTTCCTAAGGAGGTTGTGATTCCGGGGCGTCTTAGATTGGTGCAACTTAAAATTTTGCATCGGGTGTATGTCACGGGCCCCCGACTGATGCATATGGGTTTTTCTGTGGACGGGTTGTGTAGGCGTGGATATGGTTTGCTGGCTACTTTTTTGCATATCCTCTGGGAATGCCCGGAGGTGGCGGCGTTTTGGCGCAGAGTGCAAGTGGTTATGGGTGAAGTGACGGGGGTAGTGTAGTTGCCTGAAGCCAGGCGCTGTCTGTTGAATGTTTGGGAACCGAATGACTGCACTGTTGCTCAAACTCAATGGGTCACTCTGGGAAATATGGTTGCTAAGCGTGACATAGCCCAGTTATGGGGTTCCCCAAGACCACCGACGCTCCTGTGCTGGAAGGAAAATATGGACTGGTCCATGTTCAGGGAGAAAGTTGTGTAAGTTTCCTGTGGCAGACCCAAGAAATGGGGTAGGATATGGGGACAATGGAATGCATATCGTGATGAGATTTGTACCCCCTCATTCACTGACCTTCCGGATCGGCTCCTTTTTCCTTGATCGTGCGTTCCGTGTACTCAACTCTTGTTGATTGTATCGTACTGATTGCTATTGGGTCTCCCCCCCCTACCCTCCCCGATATTTTTTCTTATTTTCATTTGCATACATGTTTCACCCGGCTCCCTTGGCCATAGGAAACTACCAGATTATACATAGCCATGCCTCGTCTTCTTTCTTTTCTGTGTTTCTGTTAATGGTTTTATTTAAATAAAATATAAAATGTGAAACCTTTCGCGGATCCTAGCTGTGCCACAGGCCTGTACGTGATCATGAAGTATCGCTGCCGTAACCCCGGGTTGTCAGCTGATGAGCTGTGTAATTAGATGTTGATCTTATTATGCTCGACTGACCAGCCTCCGTGGTTGTGGGTCTGTAACTGTTCTTTCTTTACAAAATAAAGGTTTTAAAAAAACAAACAAAAAAAAAAAAATAAGGGGTACAACAAGAAACATAAAGAGGATTTAAAGTCCCAGTGGCCGTATTACTTATGCTGCACACTTTCCCTGTGTGTGCCACGGCGCACCTTTAAATGGGTGCTCCAACAGGGAAAGTGCACCCTATTATTGTGAACGCACCAACCCAGGGTAGCTACAAAATTGTGCAGACCTGGTGCAGCACATTCAAGTGAAATACTGAGCAGTTCCTTGAAAGCTGCTCCATCTTCCATAGTGCAAGCACCTGCCTGCACTTTTAAGAGGGAAGAGAGGTCCCCTTGCAGGTGAGTGCAGAGAGTGACTACACCTGCCTGCACCTTTAAGAGGGGAGAGAGCTCCCCTTGCAGGTGAGTGTAGCGAGCGAATGCACCCGCCTGCAAGGAAATGTCTGGGGGGTCCACTGCACCCCCGTTCTCCCCTCCAGAGGGCTGCCTTTAGGAGGTGCACTAAAAGTGCATCACCCTTTTGCAGTGCGCCTCCTAAAGGCTTGTTTGCCTCTGCGCCCATGTCCATAATACAGTGGGGGAGCAGAGGCAAGTGATTCCCTCATTTGCATGGGGCCAACGCCCTCTCGAGATACTGCTGGTGCTACGAATGTGCCAGTGCTTACTGTATTATGAAAGGGGTTGCCCAAGCATCTGTGGCCCCCCGGGAGCACACACAGCTGGCACACATTCCCCTCGCATCCCAGGGCACCCTCTATAATGGAACCCCAGGAGAGTTTTCCCCGCATTACCCTGTGAGTCAAAGTTTAGAGAAGTATACTTCAGACTCTAAGTTACAAAAACAATTACTAAGCATCCTGATGGCGTTCAAGGAATTGTGTAACTCTTACACCTTACACTAATGGGGTATTTTTTCTCGACACTCTATAACTGTGGTTGAAAGTCCGGCTATGAAATATTATCCACGGGGCATATTATCAAGGACATGCGATAATTATCGCAAATAGCGATTAGTGCGATTTTCATTATCGCCGTCTATCGCTGGAGTAGATCTCCGTGTTAGCGGCGTATTAGCAACACTTTGTACAATGGCGATGTACATTCCAGCGATAGACGGCGATAATCGGCATTTGCGTGAGAAAAGCAGCGATATGTTAGTGCGCCATTGAAAACCTTGCTGATAGGAGAGTGTGGACTTAACATGTAAATCCACCTCCCATTGTGAATATACCCTAGTCAAGTTTGAAGCAGGTGTTAAATGACGGCGATAACAGCGGATAGCATGGCTTTTTTTATCGCTTGACCCGCATTGATAATAGGGCTATGTTGTGCTGCCAACGGATTCCATGAGGATCAGGTGAAGAACGCCTACTTTGCATGTCATTAGCGATAAATATCATTGACATGCAAAGTAGAAAGTAATAAGCAGCTAACGCAAGGACACTCGAGCTAAAGCTTGTTAGCGAGTCCTTGTATATATTGAGTTTAAAAAATTGCTGCTTTTTCGGCGCCATGTGCCGAAAAAGCGGCGATTTGTCTCTTGATAATATGTCCCCACATCTTTTAACGTGAAAAATATATTTTGACAGTTTCTAAATATTTTTTAAGATGTGCTTCAAGCGGGAATGCACGATTAGCATAAAAGCAAAAATGTGCTCGGTGAGCGTCTAACCTCATATTCGCTTTTTCAGTCTTTTCTTTCATTTCACCTATTGGAGCTATATATTATTAATGTAATTATATACTGATTGTGATATGTGGTTTACTGAAAGTACAAATGTAGGTGGCAATTACCTGTGCCCCGAGGGTAATACAACACTCACTGCGCCTGGTGCTCTGAAGCCCCGGGCTTTAGAATCTTCGAAGTGCACCAATTAACTCTAATGATGAGTTTCCCCTTTCAAGCGGTATTTCTGCACTCAAATCTGCATATTCCTGTACTCATCGCAACTTTTCGCTCTGTTTCATTTCGCAGGCCTGACGGACCTTATCGCACTGGGTAATTTTGGAGTGCATTAAACTCTGCACTACCTCTAATTATGTTTTGGGATTGTAAAAAGAGCATGGCAGTCACATTTGAGACACTGCTCTGCTGATAAACTTGATTTCTAGTGTGAAACACATGTATTGCTGCCTCGCTCTTCAGACTAATCCACACTTGCTCCGCTACCACTCCCCCCACAGTTTGTGGAAGGAAAGTGATGTAAACTGTGAAATTCCGACTTCAAGAGCCGGTGGGACAGGATGAAAAACTTCTATAACCGTCATCTCCTGGAAATACTCCGATCTCCAGTTGTAATTTTGTCTCCGTACTTGTGATGCAGAAACCTATTTATGAGCCCTTGTATCACTTTTGTGCCGCCGGTGCATCACAGCAGCGTAAAAATGCACCATGTTGCCTCATATTTACAAAGTGACACATCTAGGTAGATGCGTCACTTTGTAAAGCCCTGCGCCACATTATACCTGCGCCAGGTATAATGTATGCAGTGGGGGGGCGTTCTGACGCAAGTAAGCCTCGTGGAAGTGCCACTTCTAGGACGCAAATGCGTCAATATCTTACGCCTGCCTAATGGCAGGCGTAAGACTGACACAGGCACATTTCACATGGGACTTGCCCATGTGTAATGAACCATTGCTGGAGTCGCGTCACTTTTGTGACACACTCCAGCAATGCTTCATTTTTGCGCCTACAGATACATCGGAAATACTGATGTATCTGTAACTCCTTATGACATGATGCGTCATACTGCAAATATGACGTATCATTGTTGTACCAAGGGGGGGGCGCAATGAAAAGTGACACATGGCTATTTTCTCGCAGCAATGCGTCACTTTTCATAAATGAGGTCCTAAGGGGCAGATTTACGTTTTCTGGCACTTCCCTGCAAATCAGCATGGATGTGCCAGGAAAGATGCGTGACGCAAGTTTACCCTTGCGCCACCACAGATGCACCACATTTACAATGCGGCGCATCACGGCGCAGGAATAAACAGATGCGTGTCGCATCTGCCAGCGTAAGGTTAGCACATCTGAGGGACTATATTCTCTACCTTTGTTAACCTCTGATAGCCTAGACACTTTGGCTCGCAGAGTGAAGTCTGGGTCCCCAGAGGATCCACTTTGCCCCGAAGTGTTCAAGGACCTGGCGGTACATGACATCTCACCGCTTTGTTCCTTGGTCAATTTGTCACTTACATCTGGCGAAGTTCCACTGAAGTGGAAGCGAGCCATGGTTCGTCCTATCCTGAAGAAACCTAGCCTGGATGGGAGCAAGCCGGAGAGCTATCGGCCTATTTCACTCTTGCCGTGGCCAGCTAAGGTGATGGAGGCACACGTAAATGCTGTTCTCTCGGAACATCTCCGTCGAGCTGATATACTCGACGCCACGCAGAATGGGTTTAGGGCAGGTCATAGCACGGAGACGGCTCTGCTTTATATGGTGGAGCATCTTCGCTCCGTGCTTGACGCGGGACAAACGGCAGCGCTGGTGCTATTAGATCTAAGCGCTGCCTTTGACACCGTCTCGCACCCTATCCTTCGGCGGCGTTTAGAGGAGGCTGGTGTTACCGGCACTGCTCTCGAGTGGTTCCGGTCGTTCTTAACCAACCGGGCCTTTAGCGTGACCGTCCCGCCTTACCAGTCCAAATTCCATCCGTTGAACCTGGGCGTCCCCCAAGGCTCCTCGCTGAGTCCTACGCTGTTTAACCTTTACGTAAGGCCGCTAGCTGAGGTTGTCAAACAATGGGGTATGACCATGGTGTCATATGCCGATGACACCCAGCTAGCGGTCACGATCAGCGGGGATGATGAAGTCGACGCTCCCAGGTTTCAACAAGGACTGAGGGCGGTCGCCAGCTGGATGACGTGTAATTGTCTCCAGCTAAACGCTAGTAAGACCGAGGTCATGGTATTTGGTAGACAGCCGGAACTGTGGGGAGAGAGATGGTGGCCGGAGGAGTTGGGTTCTGCTCCCATCCCAGTCGCCGAGCTTAAGAACCTCGGGGTCTGGTTGGACCCTTCCCTTACGTTTGCATGCCACACTAAACGCACGGCTGCATGTTGCTTCGGCATCTTACGTGGGCTCCGTCCTGTGCTAAAGTTCTTCGATGCCCCCACTCGGCAACTCATGATCCAAGCTACCGTCATCTCCAGGCTGGATTATGCGAGTTCCCTGCTGGCCGGGCTGAACGTAGCTGAGATCGGGCGCCTGCAAAGGATCCAGAACGCCGCAGCGAGAGCGGTGGTAGGCCTCCCAAGATTCTGTCCTACCTCCAGCACCATACGAGCGCTGCACTGGCTTCCGGTGGCGCAGCGGATTCAGTTTAAGGTCCTCTGCGTCGCCTATAAGATCTTGAAGGGGTCCCCGGCAACGATCCCTACGACCCTCATGGCCAATTACATCCCAGCACGACCCTTGAGATCGGCAGACCTCGAATTGGCCGTGGTGCCGCGCTTTAACCGAAGCAGAGCCGGTGGACGCTCATTCCGAGTGCGGGCCGCTGCTTTGTGGAACTCCTTACCCCCGGCAATTCGCGCTATGAGCGATTTGCTTTCTTTTCGTCGCGCTTTGAAAACGTTTTTATTCCCTTAGTTATTTGCTTGTGTTGTTTTATCTAGTTGTGTTGTGTAGCTGCCTTGTCGGGCGCCAGGACGCTCCTTAGCTGGAGCATCTGTGCGCCAAATAAAAACCACATAACATAACATAACATAACAGTGCTGGACTTGTATCGCGGGAGCGACGCAACTGCAGCACTGGCCTATCCTCAACATGGTGCGTCACACCTTACGCCTGCTGCAAGCAGGCGCAAGGTTTTGACCCAGTGACATCCGAAAAGTGAATGAGTGAAATCTTGTGGATATCACTCAAGCACTTTTCGGAGGCGTTCCCACAACGGAACACCCTCCCCCCTGAGCCGGAACGCCCACCTTTAAAGCTACTAATGGTATATCCCCTGAATATCTGCAAAACAAACTTTGTAAACAGATCTCTTGCCGCAACCTGAGATCGAATGGAAAGGCTCTGCTGACGATTCCACGTATTTGGCGGACACGCTTAGGGGGCAAAGCTTTCTCTTATATTGCCCTAAAATATTGGAACTCCCTAAGAGAAGCCCTGCGTAAGTCTACATCCTACCTTGTGTTTAGGAAACTATTGAAGGCTTTCTTATTCTAAAACTTCTCTACAGCTTTGGTTCCTAGCCTTCTCCTCTGGTGAGTCATGCGCTTTACAAGAGGCCATTACCATAACATAACATAACATAACATAAAACCTGACGCAGGTTTTATGTGGCGCAGGGCTTTACAACTTGACGCATCTCCCTAGATGCGTCACGTTGTAAATAGGACGCAACGTTGTGCATGGTTTACGCCGCCGCTGCATCACAGAAGTGAGGCGACGGTGGCGCAAAAAAGGCACAGGGGGCTCGTAAATCTGCCCCTTGATTTGTATTGTGAAACACATATATTGCTGCCTCGCTCTTCAGACTAATCCACACCTGCTCTGCTACCACTCCCCCCACAGTTTGTGAAAGGAAAGTGTTGTAAACTGTGAAATTCCGAATTCAAGAGCCGGTGGGACAGGATGAAAAACTATCAAATGCTATAACCGTCATCTCCTGCGAATACTCCGATCTGCAGTTGTATTTTTGTCTCCGTACTTGTGATGCAGAAACCTAAGGGGTCGGTAGATGCATCACTTTGTAAACCCCCGCGCCAGGAATAATGTATGCAGGGATGGAGGTTCCGATGAAAGTACGCCTCATAAAAGTGACACAGTGAAATCGGTAAGATTTCACTGCGCCACTTCAAGGAGACAAATGCGTCAATATCTTACGCCTGCCTCATGGCAGGCGTAAGACTGACGCAAGCACACTCCGGATCTCCGACCGACCCCTGCCCTCACCACGTCTTCAACAAGGCCGACGCTGTCATCGCACCCCACCTGCGAGACATCATCAACACCTCCTTCGACACCGCCACCTTCCCGGAGAGCTGGAAGCACGCCGAACTCAGCGCTCTACTCAAGAAACCCACAGCGGACCCCACCGAACTCAAGAATTACCGCCCCATCTCGCTCCTCCCGTTTCCAGCCAACGTCATCGAGAAGACCGTCAACAAGCAGCTGGCCGCCTTCCTTGAGACGAATGGATCCCGCGACCCCTCACAGTCTGGCTTCCGAGCCAACCACAGCACCGAGACCGCCCTCATCGCCGCCACCGATGATATCCGAGCCCTGATGGACAACGGAGAAACAGCGGCCCTCATCCTCCTAGACCTCTCCGCGGCATTCAACACTGTCTGCCACCGCACCCTAGTACAGCGCCTCAGCAACGTCGGAATCCAGGAGAAGGCTCTGGAATGGATCATCTCCTTCCTCGACGGAAGAACACAGAGAGTCCGCCTACCACCGTACAAGTCAGAGGCCACCGAAGTCATCTGCGGCGTCCCTCAAGGATCCTCGCTGAGCCCCACCCTCTTCAACGTCTACATGAGCCCCCTCGCGGCCATCGCACGCCAACACAACCTGAACATAATCTCCTATGCCGACGACACCCAGCTGATCCTCTCCCTGACCAACGACCCCGCCGCCGCCAGAGCCAACCTGCACGAAGGGATGAAAGAGGTAGCCGAGTGGATGACGACCAGCCGCCTGAAACTGAACTCAGACAAGACGGAGGTCCTCATCCTGGGCTCTTCCCCCTCCGCCTGGGACGACTCCTGGTGGCCTCCAGCCCTGGGCACCGCACCCAAACCGACAACCACGCACGCAACCTGGGCTTCATCCTGGACTCCTCCCTCTCCTTGACCAGGCAAGTCAACAACGTCTCCTCGGCATGCTTCAACATCCTACGCATGCTACGGAAGATCTTCTGGTGGATCCCCACCGAGACCAGGAAAACCGTCACCCAGGCCCTCGTCACCAGCCGACTGGACTACGGCAACGCCCTCTACGCCGGTACCACCGCCAAGCTCCAGAAGAGACTCCAGCGGATCCAGAACGCCTCAGCCAGACTCATCCTCGACATCCCACGAACCAGCCACATCTCCGGACATCTGAGAGACCTGCATTGGCTCCCCGTCAACAAAAGAATCACCTTCCGCCTCCTCACCCACGCACACAAAGCCCTACACGACCAAGGCCCGAGCAACCTCAACAACCGAATCAACTTCTACGCTCCCAAACGCCACCTCCGATCAGCCAACCACGCCCTCGCCGCCGTCCCCCGCATCCGAAGAGCGACAACAGGAGGAAGGTCCTTCTCCTACCTGGCCGCCAAGACCTGGAACTCCCTCCCGACCGACCTGCGCCTGACCCAAGACCACCTCTCCTTCAGGAAGAAGCTGAAGACCTAGCTGTTCTAACAGTAACGGCACCCCACTCCCCCCAGCGCCTTGAGACCCTACGGGTAAGTAGTGCGCTCTATAAATGTCTTTGATTGATTGATTGATTGACTTAGGTCTTGCCCATGTGAAATGACCCATTAATGGAGTTGCGTCACTTTTGTGACACACTCCAGCAATGTGTAATTTTTGCGCCTACAGATACGTTAGAAATACTGACGTATCTGTAACTCCTTGCGAAATGATGCGTCATACTGTAAATATGACGCATCATTGGTGTAGCAAGGGGGGTGCAGTGAAAAGTGACACATCGCTGTTTTCTCGCAGCGATGCGTCACTTTTCATAGATGAGGCCGTAAATCTTTAACCTCAGCCTGAGGGGAGCCCTTCTGTACCTACACCGGTAGAAATGTGTTGCCGCACTGTGCTTAAGGTGAGCTTCCTCAGCGCCTCCAACTCTCAATTGACTTCTAAGCACATATACAACCCTTGAAGCTGGTACTGATGGTGGACAATGGGAAACAAAGTCGTCTTTCTTACTTGTTGGCTGCTAATAAGTCCCGCACCCTGTGCATGGGAAGCAGCCTGTTGTTTTCAGGGCAGTTTATGGCAGGTTTGTTGGTGCTGTTAATTCCTCTACGGCACCTTCTGGGTTTCACTCAGGACCACTAGGAGGCTGAACCAAGGGGCGCAGTTCTGGGCATGGCCCTTCCTACCCCATTTACTCCAGAAGAATCAGGCTTGACCCTGTTGGGCTCACCCATTCCCTATCAGGGTGGTGGCCAGAGCGTCCAGACGCTGGCTTAAGTCACAGTCTAAACTCTGCTGGCGATCAGCGATCCGAGTGAAAAAAACTCCAAACAGCCCAACGCTCACCCCCTTCCCAAACCAACCCCTTGCTGGAGACAGATTGGAGTTTGAAGCCTGTGGTACCAGAGTATCAGAACTAGGGTCTCACATAAGGCGTGTTCTGAATTATCCACTCAAATGGCTCATATTTTTGTAAAAAATAGTTTGACCACACTATTTATTCAATCCATGCTTCTGGCTACAACATTTTAACAAACAACCTGCAAATATTGGCCAACAGGAACTTTCAAAGTATGATTTGTCCCCCACCTAATTAGGGGTCTGTGAAATTCATATAATTCACTTTTGCCTTATTATGTGAAGTTTAACGAAAGAGATGAGAAATTACACAAAAGGCGGATGGCCACGTCCCCCGCTGGGGGACACTAGAGGGGAAAGCCCCTTAGCATTTCCACACTACCTTTTAGGGGCTAGTATTTTTTTCCATGGGCACCTGGCCGGAAGGGGACAATCGCACAGGCAGATCTCGCCTCCCCCAGGGGCGGCCTTAGG
The DNA here is from genome assembly GCF_964263255.1 of Lissotriton vulgaris. Lineage (NCBI taxonomy): Eukaryota > Metazoa > Chordata > Amphibia > Caudata > Salamandridae > Lissotriton > Lissotriton vulgaris. The sequence goes on along the minus strand of NC_141699.1, from coordinate 20,058,977 downwards.
CATGTGCAAGCTGTGCACCTGCACAGGGCCACCAAACCCCAGGGGCCACCACGCCAATATATATCCTTAATATATTAATCCTCTGAGGATGGATACATATTTGCGTGACGGCCCCTGGCAGGGATTTGACGGCCTCCGACTCTGTTCCACATCCAAACACCCTGACCCCCCCCTCTTCACTGGCCTTCGTGCTCCGCCCAGCCCAGACCCTCTCTTCCGGGGGCCCCTACCTACGCTCCCTGCCGAGGACCGCCATGCTAGAGCCGCCCCTACCTCCCCAGGGACTACGTGCTTCTGGGAGGCTGAGGGCTATTTAGGTGGGATGCTCACCTGGGCAATCCCTATTTCTTCCAGACATCAGCAGAAGGTCTTACGGGTGATCTTTATGCAAAAAAGGCGAGCAATACCCCATCAGAGGGCGACGGGGTCGCCAATATAATATGAGAGCCTCAGTCAATAGGGGGCCATGAGGAGAATGCGACAGCGACCCCTTCATCCCGTAAGGGACAGTTGGTATCCTGACAGCAGGGGGTTGACCTTACCTCGCTCCGTGGTGTTATGGGTGTAGCAAACACTTAAAAAAGCATTGGGCCGCAGCCCTAATACATGAGATACAGCACTGGTTAAAAAATAAGATGGCAACTTAATGCCCGGTGGCTGGAGATTGTTTCAGGAGGGGTGTCAGCGGTTAGTCCTGCACTCTCATACTCTCACACCCATAAGATAACGCTACCTGTGAATATGCATAACAAGAATGCAAATAAACTTGCAACAGTTTTCCCACAAGCAAAGTTGTTGGTGTGTTTTGTTATTTATAATGCAACTGTATAACTGTGTTTTTGTTACAAGTTAGGACCCCTATAACGATATGTGAGATAACAGTGGGCTATGGGTGGGAATACTAAGAAAACCCGTGAAATAATAAGAACAAAAAAACACAACTGATGAGAGCAACTCCCACTCACAACCCGGTTGCTTGTATTATTTTCATGCCATAACTTTGCTGCGAATGGGGCATAATTACGCGTCATTGCATACTAAAGGGAATAGCGCGTAACACGCCAAACACAAAGGAGCTTGCGTCACTTTTACACCGCCAGTGTGTCAATTTTTGTAACGCACCAGTGACGTAAAAAATTCAGCATTTTGAGTCATATTTACAAAGTGACGCATCTAGGTAGATGCGTCACTTTGTAGACCCCTGCGCCACATTATACCTGCGCCAGGTATAATGTATGCAGGGTGGGCGTTCTGGCGCAAGTAAGCCTCGTAGAAGTGACGCAGTGAAATCTATGAGATTTCACTGCGCCCCTTCTAGGACGCAAATGAGTCAATATCTTATGCCTGCTTCACAGCAGGTGTAAGACTGACGCAGGCACATTTGAAATGGGACTTGCCCATGTAAAATGACTCATTGATGGAGTCGCGTCATTTTTGCGCCTACAGATACATCAGAAATACTGACGTACCTGTAACTCCTTGCGACATGATGCGTCATATTTACAGTATGACGCATCCAGCATGTCGCAAGGACGGCGCAATGAAGTGACACATCGCTGTTTTCACGCAGCTATACGTCACTTTTCATAAATGAGGCCCAAAAATTCTCAAAATTATGCGCAATAGGTCGGTGAAATTTATATTTCATCTGGGCTTATCAAAACGTACATGTTAATAAATGCTATAATAAACTGTCTTTTGCTGATATTTTGTTTTATGGTAGCTGTGTTTATTTAGCACACATCTGCCACTGGAATGGTCCTTTGTTTGACTTCAGGCTCCACCGCTGGTGGTGAGGAGATTCCTTTGTACCCAATCACAGATCTAGTTTTGATGTTTTCAGATTCCTTTGTACCCAATGACAGATCTAGTTTTGAAGTTTTCAGATTCCTTTGTACCCAATCACAGATCTAGTTTTGAAGTTTTCAGAATCCTTTGTACCCAATCACAGATCTAGTTTTGAAGTTTTCAGATTCCTTTGTACCCAATGACAGATCTTGTTTTGAAGTTTGCTGGTAAGAAGGCTCTCGAGCCGTCCCTGTTGGGAACAGTCATCTAAACATATTCCCACTCCTGAGAAGTACAGTAGACTTGACATTCTCAGATCTTTTCCATCACTGCGGGGAGCGCAGAGCCTTTTCCCAAGTATGGCGAGAGTGGTGACTCAGTGACAGGCAAATCTCTCCAAGCGCCTTGAAGCCGCGGTACCTCCTAGTGAGACGCATACATTATCATTGTAAATGAACCGCACTGTCCTGCAGGGCTGGGTCCCGGAGGCCCCTGAATATGAAAACTTTGTAAACTTGAAACTGAAGGCAAATTTTAAAACATAACAGAGTGTACTGAATAAACGAGATAGGGCCTTTGTTAACCACATGCGTGCGGCGGTTATTTTTGCGCTGTGCGGCTTTTTTCTAAAAGCCGCGTTACATGACGAGCTTCAGCTCGTCATCCGCACACGACCACCGTGGCTGATGACGAGCTCAGCTCGTCATCAGCAGCGAAGGGGTTAAAAAGAAGTGTACAGGTGGGCTTGATTTCTGCTCAGTGCAGCAGTGAATGTGTCAGAGGTCAGTGTTGATTAAATAGCGTTCTTCTGCTTTCACACAAGGCAAAGTGATTAATTACTGTGATCAATAGTCAGACTAGGATTTAGCCAATGTGTATGGGTTTCTTTCTTAAGAATATATGTACTTCCTAATAACATAGGGCACGTTTTTGTTTTTGGTTTTGTTAAAATGTCAAAATAACTAGATGATGTTGTCACATAATTTGTTCCTGTGAGAAATTTGTTTTTTGATTGAGGGGAGTAAAGACGCTGCTCAAGGAACAACAAGAATCCCTGTCAGGGTGAACCGCAAAAGTCAATACATGACCCTGTGCTTGACCCTCTGGTAGCTCGGCACAAAAGCAGTCAAGTCAGGCTTTTCTTAGAAGCAATGTGTAAAGTATTTGCGCGGCACCTAAACAGTAGCAAAGTGAAAACACAACCAAAAAAAAAATTCCACACCAATTTAGAAAAATAGAGTAAATGTTAAGGAATTATTTGGCACCAAAACAATAAAAAATCCAATCAGTAGAGATAAAGTTCTGAATTTTTAAAGTTTAAAGTAAAAAATCTTGACTAAAGTTCAAAGCGCCAAGAGCGGACATCTAGCCGCTCGGGCACAGTTGAAAGATGGAGCGCAGTTCAGATCCACAAAGTAGATTGAACCCGGTCTCTACTTTACCTTTGGACGTAGGAGAAGTTATGAAGACAAATGCCTGAGCAGGTAAAGATCAAAGAGGGAAAGCAGCAGAGTGAACCTGAGAAGAGGATGTTGTCTTCCAGAAGTTTCTGGACGAAGTTGCTGTGAAGATTTGGACTTTAGAACTTAGCCTCTTCTTTGGAAGTTGGAAATCTCCAGCTGGACAAAGCTGCCAGCTACAGTCGGCAAGAACTCCACCAGTCAGGATACCCCTTCTGTGAGTAGCCGCTGAACAGTATTTGCTACTGTGGAAGAGAACATAGCAGGAGCTGCTGTGAAGGTCAGGCCGGCTGCACATTGGGCAAATAGGCAAGCAGGTATGTCCTGGTCTCCTCTCAGTTCTCATGCCACATTTTGGCAGAACATTTGAAGTGCCAAGTGTTGGATTTAGGGTAGCTGGGTGCCTTCTGCACCACTTCCAAGGGTCCATGGCGGGAGGGGCAACACTTGAGCTGGGTCCAGGCGCGGTTTCAAGATGGTTGAAGCCTTTTGGGTCACTTAGGCTTTGATAATGAGGCCAGTCAACTAACCCTTGGAGTCACTCTGGGAGTTGGGTCCAAGCAGGAAAGCCAGTCTAAAGCATCTGGGCAGTCCTCTGAGGGCACAGGGCAGGCTACAGGCATCAGGGCGGCACTCTGAAGTACACAGCAGGCCACAAGCAGCAGGGCAGTCCTCTCAGGGCACAGGGCAGGCTACAGGCATCAGGGCGGCACTCTGAAGTACACAGCAGGCCACAAGCAGCAGGGTAGTCCTCTGAGAGTCTTTCCCCAGGACCAGAAGTGATCTGACAAGTGTGTCTGAGGGTCCTGTTCTTATACTTGATGCCAGCTTTGAAGTGAAAGAAACTTCTAGAGTTCTTTCCCACAGAAGTGTCTGGAATTTCCGGGCTCTTTGCCCACATCCCAGTCTGTCTGGCAATATGCCAATCAGGTGTAAGCCAATATTACAATGTTTTAGGGAGTGAGCAGATACACATAATCACTGGTTAGCAGTGGTAAAGTGCACACAGTGTGCTAAGGCAACAAAAACGAATACAGTAAAACAGGAGGTGAAAAGGTAAAATGTTTGTGTGTGACACTGGAGAGAGGGCCAGGTGCAATACGACCCCCTCCAGCCAAAAGCCTGGGGAGACTAATCAATATCTGGGCGAGCTTCCTTGCTTAGGTGATAGAATGTGGACAACAGCCCTCTACTGCAGAGGCCCTTGCCAGTTCTATGCCCCTCTGAATTCTGTTGGATCCCTCTGTCTACACTCTTCTGAGGCATTGAACTGGCCTGTAAATAACCCTTCTCCTGATCTGTGGATCCCATTTGTGAAACCCCTAAACTTTACTTGCTCACAATTGCATCCCAGTTGGTAGACAGTACCACCATGGCCAGCAAAGTGATGTGACCCATTCCACCCCTTAGATCAGGCTCCTGTCCCCAACCTAAGGAAAAATCAGCCCATAAGGACAGAAACTAACAGAGACCACAGACAGATGTTAGTATCAAGAGCCAGGGTCAAGGCCATCCAGAAATGCCTGATCTGGGAGGTTTCTCAAGGATGGGGCAACACCCCTAGTTGTTAGGTCGCCTTCTTTTATTCTCCTTCCCTTCAGTCCAGGGGTGATAGTCTGAGACAAGTTCTTCCGCCAAGAGTTTGTACCCTAAGGCTGAATCAGGGTCAGGTATGAGCCTTTGCTCCCACTGCCCCTCCACCTGGGCCTCTGTACACTTCCTTTGTAAGTGGTACCCCCAGAAATATGAGCTTTCAAGGTGCCCTTGGCAGCTGCCCTTCCCAGCTCTTCCTATACCCTTGACAACTAATTCCCCGGAATAGAAAGCAATGGGCATCTGGGGACTAACTATAACATTCCGCTGGCTCTTCTCCCCACCCACTTTCAGTGACAGTAGGGCAATAGGTTGGAAAAAGGCCTGCCCCTGGACCTAAGTTACCCTACACACCTATACAGTGGGCTGGTCTCAGGAAACCAGCCATTCCACTACCATGGTCTTGCTGGTACTGATATTCCCCAGAGCAGCAACAGCAATCCCATTCACTGTGACCTGGGGGAAGTGATAACTCCTTCCTCAGGGATCACAAGTTCACCCTTTGACTCTGTCTCTGAACTAAGGGAGATTATGACTTGTTTTAATACCTGGCCCCGTGGACTATTTACCCATATGCCACATTGGCCCCCTTGAAGGTTCTGTCAGCGGGTGGTTTCTTAGAACAGACAGAGTTCCCCTTATTCTGTCCTAACTCAGAATAATCAAAGCACTCAAGTTGGATAAGGGGCACCTGAGCAACCACAAACCAGAACCTCCTCCCTGTTTCTCAGAAGGGACGTCGGAACCCCTTTCTGCTCCCATATTCTGGGACTTGTTTGTGTCTTCCTTTACTTCCCCCTCACTCTGCTCAGGCTTACCTGAACCATCCTTCCTGGGGTCACTCCCATGTACCTTCCTGGACATGCTGGTACTAATCCATAGGATCAGAGAATTTATTGTAAGCTAGGTGTTAGCACAGATAGGTAAAACACATATTGAACAAATTAGATTTTACAGCTCAGTAAAATCATCATGTTTGCTGCCTCTCACCCATCCATTCAGTGTCTTGCTGGAACCATCCAAGAAATCTACCCAAAACTGGTTTAGGCACTTGTGACTGCCCATGAACCTGAAGTAGTTCCTTTCAGAAGTTGTAGTGTAGTTCCGATTTTCCCTATGGGCCCTGCACATAAACAGCAGTGTAGATGTTGAAGTGCGGTCTTCCAGGTCTCTACTGACTATGTTAGACTTTATTGGGTTTGTACCAACTAGCTCAGAGGTCACTGGAAACTTTCTTGACTGAATAGGAAGTGATCAGCTTCCCTGGCTCAGACAAGAAGGGGTTCAGTTTTCCAACAACCGCATAAACATGACAACTTTGCTCCTTAAAATAAGAGTCAATCTCTAGAGTCGTGTGAAACAATAGACAGCTATTTCACTCAGTCAGTTTTGCAGATTACTTTCACCAGTATGCAGAGATTAGAGAGACAGGCGTTTTCAATAAAAGGTATTATTTATTGAACAGTCTTTCTTCTCATGCAAGAGAAATGAATTGCCACAATTGCAAGACTTGTTATTATAAAAAGTGCGTACAGTAAAAGGAGTATTGCGAAATAATACTGTAAAAGCATTGATATGGTTTCTTAGCCATACGATAGTTAAAATGAATAAAATATATACATTCATATACACATTTAGCTAACGTCCTCAATTGGTGCTTCTAACTACGCCTACCCCGGTGTACCTGACCTAAGCCTAATACTTGGGAGGGAGTAAGTAAGTTGCAGTTTAAGTTAAGTTGGTTTTGCCAAGGGTTTGCTTCAAGAATTCTCTCTAAGGGTTTAGTCAACACCGTACCTCTGGAATAGAATGTTGGAGGTCTGGTATCTCCCCTCAGGACTCGATATTCCAGTTACCCGCAAGGGTAGGCTGGAAACGCCGGAGCTGGATTTTCTCGGCAGGAGAAAAGACAGCGTCTTTCTCAGCGCGTCAAGGAGGAGGAGGGGCAGCGTCCGTGGGCTTCTCGCATCTGCTGGGCTCTGCAAGGGACAGCTGTTCTGCTCCTGTATTCACCACCACCATCGCACTTGCTTAAGGCAACGTTGGTATTATTTATACCTGAAAGGTGCCTTGTTTGACGTAAGTTTTTGGACATAAGACGTCAATAAAGATGTCACTAAGAACTGGCCGTTCTTACAGTGCTCATTAGAGTTCTATTACTAATAAAAACAAAGCAAGTGGGGCTTTCCCAGGTTGCTGGAGGTTTTATCTGTTGAAAGAACTCGGTGTGTAATCTAGGAATCTAAGATAGTGGCTTCTGCTGTGTCATGTACTGTAATGAGCTGCAGAGACGAGTTTCTGAAATATGGCTCTGATCATTTATGCCATTATAGGGATATGAATTGATTATAGCCGTATAGGGGCATAAGGTCACAATATTGATCGGGGTTCTATATTGATCTGGGTCCTAGATAAAACACACAACACCCACTCCACGAATTTATGTCCATCAAATTACTAAAAACTAAAGCAATAAGATGCGTGTGTAATACTTCCCACCCCAAAATACAAATTGCATTTGAAATGGCGTATTTAAAATACATGAAAATATAGGTACTGTACGTTTTTAAGCATAGGAATCATTCAAAAATTATTGCATATGTAATCAGTTGAACGATTTTGCGAAAAAAAAATTTACACATGAAATGTGTCTTAATACAGAAAAGAAGGGCGAGACTATTTCATCACATAGAAATACAATTGCTGTAAAATGTGCTAGAGGCCGAGGTAACGTTTTCTTGTCTCTAGATCTACAAAAATAGAAGTTCTGTTCTTTATGAATAGTTCTACTTTAAGCAAATGTATTTGTGCCAGGAAAAAGGTAAATATTTTAAAAAAAAATGTTCAATTAAAAAAAAAAAAAATTCAGGGTGAACGGGGGAATAGAGTTCCAACGCTTTTCAGTAGTTTTTGTTGATCAAAACTGAAGGCCGAATTCAGAGTTCATGGGAACGCTGTACGCCGGAATGCTTTCCAAAAATCATTGTTTCTGTTCAGGGGAGAACATCATATCAGACAAGCTCTAAAAGAATAGGTCTACATATTCAGGTGACAGTTCGACCAGGTTCGATAGTGCTGTAACCTGGCAGGTGTGAGAATGATTGCTATCATCGATGTCTGGATCAGCAATGCTCACAGAAGGCCGTACCTGGGTGATGTTGCTTTTATGTATCGCTTCACTGCCGCCACCTAGTTGTAGTGCAGGAGTCTCAACGAATGCCGTCATCAGGATTGGTAGCAGCTGGGGACAACACAATGCATGAGCCGTTATAGGACTTAGCAAAGTATCGATATCCATTGGTACTGCTGATGGTAGTGCAAGGCAGGTGTCTAACACGCATTCTTCTCCGCATAGCATACTTCGAAGCACAGGTAAGATGCAGGTCTGCCATATAGGTCTGAATGAAAGAAACCAGGTCATGTTCAGATCTCTCAGCCTGGCCAATCCAAGGACTCTAGTTATGCGGTCCCGGTAGCGTACTGCTAGGATCGTTTCTTCCATCCTTGCCGGAGTCATGTCTGTGTTTTGGCTTGCCATATCGGAGCAGGAGGGGCAAAAATAAAATGCCTGCTACAAGTCCCAAAATCAGGGGTATGCCGCCAAAGACTAAATGGACAAAATTAGGAATAATTCCCAGGATTGCTTTGAATGGTGTTAACAGTCCCGAAAAAATGGTCTTAAATACGTTTGAGATACCTACGGCATCCGACATATTTAGAATTTGGCTAAGCATTTCTGTGAAATGCACGGGGCAATTTGTTGATAAAAGGTCATGTATCTCCGAAGCTGTCCTTGCAACTTGGAGATCATACGTCTCTTTTGATGACGTGATGGGCACTGTTGTCTGTAAAAGCACAGACTTCATTCTGCTTAAAGTATCAATTAGTATAGAAGAGACATTCAAAGGAGGCCAAATCGGCATCTCGGAATCTCAGGGTCGTTTGGAAACAGTGCTTGCATACAGCAAGTGACCATGGAAGTTACGCTTAAGAGATATGCTTTCCCTGGCACCAGGTAGGCGTGGGCGGAAAATCCGTTCCGCTCGCGGATTTTGCGGATTTTCGGGAAATCCGCAATCCGCGAGATTTGCGAATTTCCCGCAAAATCCGCAAATCCGCGAGCAGCGGATTTTGCTCGCACTGCTCGCACTGTTCGCGTGAGTTCGCGCCCCGCGAATAAGTGCAAAATTGCAGAAATACGATTTTAGCAAAACTGAAAGTAACTACTTACCAGGTTCAAAAGTTCAGGCTCATCATTAGTAGCCATTTCCTGGAGTGCTTCCTGAGGGGCCCCTCCAGAGTTCAGTTGCCAGTTGAAACTAGTATGTGACCCTGCTCTGAACCTCAGAATAGTTACACATATGCCACAAAGGTCCTGAACTACAGCTAAGGGAGACAAGCAGGAGCCAGGCTGGAAGTTAAAATCCATTAATCAGCCCCTAATTCATTATTGTCAGTTGGGGCAGGGCAGGTGTTGTAACTAATTTTGCAACAATGAAAGCACTTAGCAAGTGCAAAAGATCACTAATCAGGGCGCACTAAGGAAGCAGGTGCCAGCTAAAAAAATATTCTGTGACACATGAATCAGCCCCAAATTAATTCAGGTCACTTGAGGCAGGGAAGGTGTGCTTTGCTTTGCCGAAAATAATGTACACTGGACAACCAGAGGGTGTGGTGATGAAACAGAGGGTGGCATGGGTGGGCCAGAGGGTGGCATGAGTAGTCAGAGAGTGGCAGTGGTGACAGAGAGTGGCAGTGATGAAGAAGAGTGTCCCAAACAGGCTGGACACGTAGAAACAACAAGTTCGCGAAACTTGCGACCCGACAGGTAAGTTCGCAATTTGCGAAAGTGTACAAAACCCTCGCGAACTGGCAGAAACACGGGCGAACACACAAAAAAAAAAATCCGCAAATTCGCGGGAATTCGCGGATTTTGCGGATTGCGAATCCGCAAATCCGCAAAATTCGCGAACGCGAGATCCGCAAAATTCGCTCATGCTTAGCACCAGGTCACAACAGCTGTGATCCGTTATTAGAATGTAACTCCCGTTAGAAAGCTGCCTAAAGAAGGGCTCTATCTGCGTTGCAGGTGTGACGTGTTGGTGGCATGAAAGGTTGTTTGAAGTTCCTTCATTAATACCCTGGCACAAAAGTATACCGCTTAGTGAATGCTTGCAATTTTCACCACTAAGAAATACATTTTTGTTGTTGTCACTATAGCATGTGTGTGTATATGATAATTTCCATGATGACTTAATGTACCCTTTACCCAATAGTTCATACTGGCCATTCGGTATATACTCAAGGCAATTTTTAAATCGGAAAGTTGTTATCGGAATTGTGATAATCCCGTGTATTATCCATTCAATGACTGGTCTTTCTGACATTGTCAATAGTAATCTCTCAAGTTTTTCGATGCTCAGGATTGTACAGTCTGCTCCTTTCTGTGCCAAGCTGATTTGTTTATCAGTAAGGTTAAAGATGGAAAACAATGACGTTGTGTTGATTAAACGCCATGGCACATAGCCTGAACGAAGATTTTGCAGCGTCCAGCCTAGCTGTACAATAGAACGTAATTGCGACTGGCCATGTTGTAACATTAGCAAGTCTTTATTTATTATATCGATGGCAGATGATACAATACTGTCCAGTGAATATATTCTCGAGGACAGAGTCATTAACCCATTGTCCACAACAGAAAGTGATTTTTCCAAATTAATACGATCAATTTCTCGTATTTTTTCTGCTGTTTCAATTTGCATTGCTTTCCATGCATCGTTGTAAGCCGCATATACACTGGCCGCTATGAAACGTTTTTGACGCTGTTTGCGTGGTCCCATAATGAAATCGCGCAATTCAGCACCATCTTTAAGTAAAGATAAGTGTAGCTTAATTTCTGCCAGTGTGGATGATTCTAGCCATTCAAGGCACGGCTTCCCTACACTGTATGTTGTTACTATCTCTGGATGTTGTCTCTGGGAGTGTCTAGGGTCTGGTCTGGTCGTTTTCAACCCCTGTGTTTTGTTCAGGAATCTATCTTGACAGTTATTTGTGTCAATAGGCCAGATTAACCACTTTTTCCAATCAGGATGTGTTCTGTTTAGATGTAAAATTTTAGATACGTCTATTTCAATATCTGTTGTTGCATTATCAGGTATTGGCTCTGGAATAGACGGTTTGTTAAGGTCTTTAATCTTAGCTAGGCCAAGACAGGATGTTTGGTGAATTGTGTCATTTAAGAACATTATTTGTTCTGGGATCATGCAGGCTCGAAATAATGCTTCTACACCTTGTACCTGCCAATCTTTTGTACCCCAGATGGTTTTTTGTTTCAATTTTGTTTTTTCCAAAAATCAAAACCAAATGTTATCATTTTTTCATAAAATGCTTCTGAATATATAAATGTAGTATTTGTCAGCATTGTTTTCAACCCTGTTTTATCCAACAGTTTATAATAAAACGTTTCTGCATCACTTGTGTTAAACCCTGAGAAGTACTGGAATTTCTCATAGAATGTTTTCAAACTACTTTTAGGTGGAGTAGCACAATGTTCTTATCTATACTACTATTATAAAGAGAGAACTTGCACCTTTTGGCAAGGTAAACACGGGATCCACAGCGCCAATCTACACACCCAATGCATTGTTGTAATCCTCAGGGTGTGCAGATGGACATAGGCGACAGAAAATTTTAAAAAAACGTAAATTAAAAAATTAACATTTCAAAACAAAGTAGTTCCCTAAAACTAGCGCCGGCCGCGACGTAGCGCTGACCTCGACCTACACGTGATGACGACATGCAGGGGAGGAGCGGTGACATGCGGCGATGAGTGCCGTGGAGTCTGGAGTGGGCCGCTCAGGCAAGGCAAAGAGCGTTATATAAATATAATATGCCTGTGATTTGCGCGTCATTTCAAAAACTCTCCCCTGTGTCCTTAAACAGACATTTAACCTTTCCCTCTGAGTGAAAGCCCGGGTTTTGTGTTTGCACAGCAAAGCTCAGGACTCATTGTCACACGTGAAGTGCGAGAAGCGTGTTCTGGTTGGATTTCCAGTGAATAGTTGTCTGTGGGCGGGTGGGCGCCGAGCGAGGTGCAGGGATCTTGTGGCCCGGACCCTCTCCGCTTAACTCTGTGCTTCTAGGGCCCTCCGCTGAAATAACGCAAGTGCCAGTATTCCATAGCAGCGGTGCAGAGGTAGTGTAACTAGCAGCAGTGCTGAAGTGTGTTTTATGGCCGTGGTGTGGTGCTCCGTGTAATTTACTGTAGCGAGTTTTGTGTATTTCTATCAGTGGCGCTTTGTGTTTCTGAATTGCAGCAGTGGTTTTTAGTAGAGTTTGTCTGTCCTGTGGCAGTTTTACATACTTGGAATAGTCATGTTTGCACCAGTGATGCTCGCACGTTGTATTGAGTTGCTGCTTTGTTGTTCTGCAGATGATTCTCTGGCGGTGTTCACTGCTACTTTCTGTACTTGACGTCAGCTCTCGAGCATTTCACACGGCACTCCCTGATCCTCTGCTGGAGTGGGTGGCCCGTACTGAGGTGGATTAAACGCAGGTAGGGGCTCTACGGGGTTAGAGTAAGGTGTAGGGGGTCTAAAGAAGGGCTGACGAATGTCAGCATCTGCTCCGTGCAGAAGGTGAGGTGCGCAGGACAGGGTCAGCCTGTTTCATGGTCTCGTGGGCTGATTCCCCGGATATTAGCACAAACATTGCCTGCAATTAACAAAGGTGCATGCATACGCCTATATCGTGCAAGAGGCCCTTACAGTGCGTTTTAAGTACAAAACTAGCCTGCTTTGCAAATGCCGGGCACTTTTTCAGCTATCTGGACTGCTATTAGGGGCACTTTTATTTCTGCCCCAGTACGACCCTGGGGTTGAGGCTACCGATGGGTTCAGCTGGGTGATGAGGGCCCTGCACTTGTGTGTGTGTGGGGGGGGAGGGCTCCTTCAGGGTGTGTAATTGCAGAACAGATGAAAGGTGCACGCTCTCTGGTCATGAGGGTGTGAACTTGGTTTCGGGGCCTGTTTTCCAGGTGGTCGCTGTATACTGAGGGGCTTCTGTCTGTAAGGAAGTGTTGGGGGGAGCTGTACGGGGCCTGAGCTGGGAATGTCTGCAGAGGGCTGAGGGGTCGGGCGGGGCAGGTCTCACGCGTATCCCCTCTCTCCTCAGGTGAAAGTCTGGTTCCAGTACCAGTGGACCAAGTTCAAGCGACAGAAACTGGAGGAGGAGGGCTCGGAGTCATCCCAAAAGAAGAACGGCACGCACCACATCAACAAGTGGCGAATAGCCACCAAGCAGGTTAGCCCCGAAGAGATGGATGTGACCTCCAAAGACTGAGCCCTCCCCAGGCTACCGAGGATGTACTGTACCTGCCGCCGCTGCTCTTACCTCCGCACAGACACTGCGGAGAGAACAGGGCGCCCAAAATCACACAGCACGGCTCTGCGCTGGGAATATTCGGGGGGAGCAAAACAATGTTTTCTAGAAATAAAACTGAACCAATGACAGGGGGAGACAAGGGAGAGAGGCCCGGAGTCAGGTAGCAAACAGGCACCAACCCAAGGTAATGTGCCAGGATTCAATGTTTCTTGTAGGTCTGCTCATAAGAAAGTAAACATATCCACAGTACATTTTGCACTTGACAGTTTTCCCATATCATCTGAACGAAATCAATTCAGCCATGTCTTCGAAACAACCTAAAATCATAAAACCTTAATTTCAAAAACTTGAATTGCACGGGAAGTGTATAAAAAAACATTTCAACTTTTTTTTATTTGCGCTAGGTAACATGTTCTTTAATTTATTAGTGCGTTTTCGGTTTGACTGGAAATGCACCAAATCTTCTATCTATACTACTATTATAAAGAGAGAACTTGCACCTTTTGGCAAGGTAAACACGGGATCCACAGCGCCAATCCACATACCCAATACATTGTTGTAATCCTCAGGGTGTACAGATGGACATAGGCTGCATTAAAAAAAACGTAATTTAAAAAATCAAACTTTAAAAACAAAGTAGTCCCCTAAAAGTAGCGCCGGCTGCGACGTAGCGCTGGCCGCAACCTAGCGATGCCGGCAACGTGCGTGATGACGACAGGCAGGGAGGAGCGGTGACGAGCAGCGAGGAGTGGCGGTGAAGTCCAGAGCACGGGGAAGAGCGGCGGCTCAGGTAAGGCAAAGGCGAGGCGGGCGGGAGGCGGTCCGGGCAATGTTGGGGAGGGCGGGGTAAGGCAAAGGCGAGGCGGGCGGGAGGCGGTCTGGGCAATGTTGGGGCGGGCGGGAGTCGGGCGGGAGTGTACCCAAGCCTGAAATGTTGCCCCCAGCCCCCTTCTGCCCCGGGCAACGCTGCCGCAATCCGGAAATGCTGACCCCAGCCCCCTTCTGCCCCAGGCAACGCTGGGGCGGGCTGCTAGTTGGTTATATTTAAAAACATTTCTAGGTTGTGCAGATTTATGCAAGTAGTGGTCTCCGTAATGCGAGAAGCAGTACATCTGTTCATAATTAGACGAACCTTGTAAATAATCATGTTCTTGAAATCTTGCTGACAACACTAAATCCGACATCATATTATTTATACTTTCAAAATCCCAATCATCAGAAAATGTACTCGGTTTTACAAAGTCACTTAATGAAACCTTGAACTGGTGAGGATATTTCAAGATTTCGACCGGGCCATATACTTCATAGTCAGTCTTGTCCCATACTACCCCGCCGGGTATTGGAATGGCTGTGATATTTACTGATGATAGTCCTCTTTTCTTGACGTGAGATGATTTGTGTTGTTTCAGGACTAAGTTGATGTTCTGACTTGCTGTGTCCATTGAACTGTATTTCCCCTCAATGAATTTTCCCAAACAAAGTATCATGATGAGCCAAAGCAGGAGAAAAAATACACCTAGCCCAAACAAGAACTCTAACCATGGAGAAATAAGATAAGTTTCCTTGAGTTGATGAAAGAGTTCTGTTGTTTTTTCTTTAAAAGTCTTTGTTTCTGGCGTCACTTCAGGGTTGTTTTTATCTTCAGAAAAGGTATCAAAGTTGATGAAGTAGCCAGAGGCAGTTCTGTCAATTGTTGGAATTGTTTTCTCAATTTGTCTTCTATTAGCACATTCTGATGCCACATCATTGTAGACTGGTGTTTCATGACGAACTTTTTCAATCTGTGTTTCAAGAGGAACGAGTTCCATGGCATTATTGCATAGTCCCTCTCTGTGCACTGCAGGTTTATCAAATGTGATTAGTCTTTCAGTTTGAACCTCTTGGATTGTTGCAAATTTGGGTATTCTGTTATTTCTTGGGAGTCCACTTGGCCTACTGTTGATTATAGGCCACATGATTTTGGTTTTACCAGGTCGATTGATACAACTCGATTCTCCTTTTTACCAGCAAGAGGCGGTAGTACTACTGATCTTGTTCCGTT
This sequence comes from Lissotriton vulgaris, assembly GCF_964263255.1. Lineage (NCBI taxonomy): Eukaryota > Metazoa > Chordata > Amphibia > Caudata > Salamandridae > Lissotriton > Lissotriton vulgaris. The sequence continues at coordinate 20,043,713 of NC_141699.1, read as the reverse complement.
GATTGCCAAGACAGGTACTGCTTTTCTGTAAGAAGGCCCAAATTCCTTCTTCACCTCTATTTTCTCTCTGACCAGATCCCCAATCTTTGGAATCCAGACAGGTCTTGCTGGGACTGGTGTTGTGTCTTCAGTGGTAGTTGGCTGTTGCTTTATTTTTATGTTCCTTAAGGATTTTCTTGTTTCATTCAAGTGCTGTAAAACAGCCAAACGATCTTTGATGTCAAAGTCTTTATTCTTATCTTTTACCACTGAAGCCTGACTATCAAGATCCTGAATATGCATTCTAGTTCCGAACAATAGTTCGTACGGGCTGAAACCTTTTAGAGAATTTCTTGGCAAATTATTTAGACTAAGTTGGACACTTATTAAATGTTTGACCCACCCATCACCCGAACCTAATACCTTCGCCGTTATAGATTGCTTTATGTCTCGGTTTTTTCTTTCCACTACACTGTTCCCTTCAGGGTGAAATGAATAAGAGTATCGCAACCCAACGCCCATACTGGCCATGGCCTCCTTATAAGCTCGAGAGCTGAAAGCAGGACCCTGGTCAGAATGGAACATGGCAATTGCGTATGTGCCGATGAAGACTCGCAGATCTTTTATAACAGTTTTGGCGTCAGCCGCGCGCTGGGGCCAAATTTTTTAAGTGAATATAGTCTTGAACAATTAATAGGACGCTGGATTGCATATAGACAGCATTACCCTGTCCACAAACGGTAACTGGGCAACAGACTGGACCAGTTCATTACTGCAATCTCTGCTGCAGTCTTGACAGTTTTTTGCAAATATTTGATGTTGCACGCTCATCCCCGGTCACCAGTACTCTGATTGTAATTCAGTCAGAGAATCTTTCATCTGGTTGTGCCTTGAACCTTCTCCAAAGTGTGTGTCTACCTATAATAACTTTCTCCGGTTCGTGTTTGGAATTACCCTATCCCCCACTCCAGGGATTCGAGCAAAAGGAACGGAGTTTGCATCAATTGCGTATGCATAATTGAGTGGATAGTTCACGGGTAGTGCTGCACAGTCGCCTTTTAAGGACGTTTTTTACTGCCAGCATGGTTTCCCCGTCTATGTATTTTCCTGAATGCTTTTTTCTGGCTACGGAAGCTGGTTTAGTTGCTTCCGCTGTGGCTGTAATAGCCATTGAATTCCCTGCAACGTGAACGCCATCACGTTGATGACTCAGAGAGTGTATCACGTGAGTCTTTTGTAGTTCTTTCTGTAAAACAACTACTTGTTTCCAAAGCATTTTATGCTTGATTGTGGCACCTTTGTCATCTTTGTAATCATTTTGAACCCAGCTCTGCAACTCTTTATTGTAAGAGTTGACGCAAAAATGGGAATCGCACACGATTAGTGTCGGGAATTCACGTTCTGCATTTTCAAGCGCCATCTTTAAAGATCTAATTTCAGCTCGCTGAGCCGAAAATTTTCTCAGTGATTCAGTTTTTGTTATTTTCAGTCTGAATTTACCGCAGAGCCAGCGACCTTTAACAATCGCGCAGGCTGCATCGTAGGATTTATTTTCTACATTGTAGTGCTGTACAAATCTGTCTGTGTAGAATATACAGGAGTATTGTTGTAGAGGAAGAATTTCGATTGGCAGAGGATATTCTTTTTCATATGCTAAATCATTCAGTTTTTTCATATGCGGGCGAAATAGTATTTCACGTCTTCTGCAGCAAGATAATTTTCCCACTTTATCCATTTCGGATCCAGTGACACTGTAGGCAGGTTTACTGGGCTGAATAGTGCCTCGAAGGCGGATTCCGCTGTGAGAACAGTGATCCTTTTGCCGTGTGCTAGTTCTCGTTCATTCGCTATTGCAGTTTGCACTGCTTTCACAGTATTTTCTGTGAGACTGAATGTTTTTTCTGCTTGTGTGTACAAATGTGATTTGTAAGCTATTGGTACCGTTTCTCCCTCATTAGAGGTCAGGTACGTGAATCCGCATCTTCCTGGGATGACTCGGATTACAAGATAGCGTGTATTGTCACGTGTATCTAATTTTGTTTTTGCTAACATGTCTGTTTGCAGTGATCTCAACATTTCTGTGTGTTTTTGAGTCCAGTTGATTGGTTTAAAATCAGGTTTAATTAATTCATAGAGAGGTTTAACCCTCTCCGCGTAACTTAGAATGTATGTTCTTCCGAAATTCGGGAAGCCTAGAATCGATTGTAAGTTCTTCAGCGTTTTTGGTGCTTGGAGTACAGCGCACTTCTCTAAGAAGTTGTCCGCTAGGCTTTTTCCTTCACTTGATAATTCGTATCCTAGAAATAATACTGTTAGATGGGCAATTCTTGACTTTTTAAAGTTGAATTTGTAACCCTCTGCAGCGAACCCAAGTATAATGTTGTTCACCCTTTTCAAGTGAGTATCCAAGTCGTCGTCTGTTGAATAGATGTCATCGACGTAAGATAATGCCTCATCATCATATATTTGTAGTAACTCTGTTACTCTGGCTGAGAATAGTCCTGGGCTGTTCTTGAATCCCTGTGGGAGCCTACAGAAATTTTTCTGTGACCCCATTATTGAGAAAGCGGTCAAGTATCTGCTTTCTGGTGCAATATTTTGACAAAAGAACCTATTAGATATGTCTAATGTTGTTTTGTGTTTTTTGCGAACTATGTCATTCATTAGTGCAGCACTGTGCAAATTTTGTACTGCAAATGTTTTGCAACATGAGTTAAGGTGTCTGTATTCCAAAACTAGACGATACAAATCATCCGGTTTGGAGACAGGAAACAAAGGATTGTTCATTTGAGAGGTGCATGTTTCAATCACCCCCTGGTATTCAAGTTGATCTAAAATCTCCCTGACCTGTTTTTTAGCTTCTTGCTTAATCGGATACTGCCTTTGTGCAGTCGGTTGACTTTTTAACTGGATTTTGTGAGGAGGAGAGTCCTCATCCCATCCTACATGATTTTTGTATAATGCTGGTGCCTGGGCTACTGCCATTTCCTCGCATATATATATTTAGTGTGAATCGGAATGTGATTCGAGAAGGCAGGCATAATCATTTCTTCGCCACGAGGGCACTCCCTGACAATCTCCGGGGGCCAATCTTTTTCAGCTAACAGGATGTCATAGCCTTTTGAGATTTTATCCCAAAATAGACCCCTTATTTTCCTAGTCTTATCACCCTCTATACGCAGTGTTATTTCGTATATCTTATGAGGTTTGCTAACTCTGGTGTCGGCAGTTTCTACTTGAATGTATTCATTCGTGTCCACTGTCTCCAGATGATTCATCAGGATCTTGTGGGCTATGGTGATTTCTGCTGCACTGTCTAGCATTGTCTGTGCCCACTCCCCGTTTTTCAGCTGTGTCCTCAGTATTCTCGGCATGTTTGATTACTCTAATACTGGCTACCTTCTTTCTTGGAAATTGTGATTTATTATTTTGAGCAGGTTCCTTGTCTTTGGACTTGGTGTGCTCTCCTGGGTCTGACCGTCCTCTTCTTTCCGATTTTTGCGAAAAAGATCGAGAGGGACGTGTATCAATACTTTGATATCTATCAGGTTTTTTCAAGTTATCCCTATTTCTAAGGTTATATCTTTTCTCAGAGGGCTCCCTCTGGGGAGACTGGTGTTCTCGAGTCGGAGTTCTTTCCCTCCGTCGAGGAGACCTTCCTCTGGACTGGAAAACTTTTTCCTTGGGAGTAGATTGTTTATTTCCATCCCAGCTCTTTTTAGGAGTGTTTGAATTATTTTTAATAAATAATTTTTCAGGATTTTCGAGTAGTTGGGGTTTTACTGGTTTCCCACCCAAGCTATCTCTACCTAATTCTTCATAGCATTTTTCTATAATTCTGGCAAGCTCAATTGGTTGATCTGTTATATCTGTTTCCTTCAATTTCTGGCGGATTGCCACAGATGCTGCTTCTCCTTTTATATTGGCTAGTAATATAGCCGAGACCTGCTTGAAGTCTTTCAGTAATTTCATACCAAGAGTTAAAGCAGGTTCTGGACCGTATTCATTCTGAATCTGTTTTAGCACATATGGTATTACCACCATTGACGGAACACCATGTGTTTTTGTGTAAATGGAAACAAAAACTGTACCCCAAGTGTCACAGTCCTCCACGTGTGGTGCGACCCCAATTGGAAGGCAGATGGTCAGAATTCTGTGTTTCTCAATAGGGGTAGTATTCGGAAATACTGCCTCTATTTGAGTAATTTTCTGCGCTAACCAGAAAAGAATTTGTTCCCGTTGTATGGGTGTTTTACCAAGACATGATTGTATGTTCTGTGGTGTAATTTTATTTGTATTCCTCTGATGAGGGGTCAGCTGTGGAACATTAACAGCTGTTTAGACTGTTGCAGTCCGCATTACATATTGGACTAATTGTCTATGTATTTTAATTAATGTTTTTAGCTGTGCTAAAAGTTCTTCTTTTGACATTTTTGCAATGTCCAGATGTGGTGTGTAGCTGGCTTGAACCGCCCACGTTGCTCCTGGTCTACCTAGTGGACCGAGCCTGGTAATATGATCATTGTGTTTTAGGGCACCTTTAAACCAGAGCAGATGCTCTTGGTATTTTAATGGGATTTCAATCTCCTCAAAAGGAGCATACTCATCCGGTGGATCCTCTATTTTGTAATTGTGGAACTCGTGTGTTGCAGCGTTTGCCGCTGGAAATTTTATCCAAGAATAGAATACCTCTGTCTGCCGATATTCGTGTGCCTCTATCACGAAGACGACTGTGCCACCTTGTGTGGTCAGTCAATTTTCCATAAGTTTTAACGTTATAGTTTTTCTTATGTTGACCGGGATGATTATTGCACCCGGTTCATTAATTCCTGTTTCATCGGGACCCTGCTGAGTCGCATTTACTGCTGCTTCAGTGGTTCAGTTGTTCCCGCCTTCTCCTGGCATTTTACTGTCAGGAAGGTCTTTTGTTGCAGATCAGGTTTCAAGGAAACAAAGATTAGGTGCACAATATTTTGGAACACTGTATCCTTCAACGTTGAATAAACCAGAGCTTTACATAAGAATCTCTTCCTACTAAGTTCGGGGGGATTTTAACCTTTCACCCACTCCAGACGTCTATTGGAGTATTTACGGGAGAAAGGGTCTGTGTGAAAAAGCACGACTGAGTTACTCTAACGTCTTGCGTTAGTTTTATCGCCTTACCAAACAATGGGCGCCATGTAGTGTAGTTCCTATTTTCCCTATAGGCCTTGCGCATTGGAATAACATAAACAGCAGTGTAGACGTAGAAGTGCGGTCTTCCAGGTCTCTACTGACTATGTTAGACTTAATTGGGTTTGTACCAACTAGCTCAGAGGTCACTGGAAACTTTCTTGACTGAATAGGAAGTGATCAGCTTCCCTGGCTCAGACAAGAAGGGATTCAGTTTTCCAACAACCGCATAAACATGACAACTTTGCTCCTTAGAATAAGAGTCAATCTCTAGAGTCGTGTGAAACAATAGACAGCTATTTCACTCAGTCAGTTGTGCAGATTACTTTCACCAGTATGCAGAGATTAGAGAGACAGGCGTTTTCAATAAAATGGTATTATTTATTGAACAGTCTTTCTTCTCATGCAAGAGAAATGAATTGCCACAATTGCAAGACTTGTTATTACAAAAAGTGCGTACAGTAAAAGGAGTATTGCGAAATAATACTGTAAAAGCATTGATATGGTTTCTTAGCCATACGATAGTTAAAATGAATAAAATATATACATTCATTTATACATTTAGCTAACGTCCTCAACTGGCGCTTCTAACTACGCCTACCCCGGTGTACCTGACCTAAGCCTAAAACTTGGGAGGGAGTAAGTAAGTTGCAGTTTAAGTTAAGTTGGTTTTGCCAAGGGTTTGCTTCAAGAATTCTCTCTAAGGGTTTAGTCAACACCGTACCTCTGGAATAGAATGTTGGAGGTCTGGTATCTCCCCTCAGGACTCGATATTCCAGTTACCCGCAAGGGTAGGCTGGAAACGCCGGAGCTGGATTTTCTCGGCAAAGAAAAGACAGCGTCTTTCTCAGCGCGTCAAGGAGGAGGAGAGGCAGCGTCCGTGGGCTTCTCGCATCTGCTGGGCTCTGCAAGGGACAGCTGTTCTGCTCCTGTATTCACCACCACCATCGCACTTGCTTAAGGCAACGTTGGTATTATTTATACCTGAAAGGTGCCTTGTTTGACGTAAGTTTTTGGACATAAGACGTCAATAAAGATGTCACTAAGAACTGGTTGTTCTTACAGTTCTCATTAGAGTTCTATCTATACTACTATTATAAAGAGAGAACTTGCACCTTTTGGCAAGGTAAACACGGGATCCACAGCGCCAATCTACACACCCAATGCATTGTTGTAATCCTCAGGGTGTGCAGATGGACATAGGCGACAGAAAATTTTAAAAAAACGTAAATTAAAAAATTAACATTTCAAAACAAAGTAGTTCCCTAAAACTAGCGCCGGCCGCGACGTAGCGCTGACCTCGACCTACACGTGATGACGACATGCAGGGGAGGAGCGGTGACATGCGGCGATGAGTGCCGTGGAGTCTGGAGTGGGCCGCTCAGGCAAGGCAAAGAGCGTTATATAAATATAATATGCCTGTGATTTGCGCGTCATTTCAAAAACTCTCCCCTGTGTCCTTAAACAGACATTTAACCTTTCCCTCTGAGTGAAAGCCCGGGTTTTGTGTTTGCACAGCAAAGCTCAGGACTCATTGTCACACGTGAAGTGCGAGAAGCGTGTTCTGGTTGGATTTCCAGTGAATAGTTGTCTGTGGGCGGGTGGGCGCCGAGCGAGGTGCAGGGATCTTGTGGCCCGGACCCTCTCCGCTTAACTCTGTGCTTCTAGGGCCCTCCGCTGAAATAACGCAAGTGCCAGTATTCCATAGCAGCGGTGCAGAGGTAGTGTAACTAGCAGCAGTGCTGAAGTGTGTTTTATGGCCGTGGTGTGGTGCTCCGTGTAATTTACTGTAGCGAGTTTTGTGTATTTCTATCAGTGGCGCTTTGTGTTTCTGAATTGCAGCAGTGGTTTTTAGTAGAGTTTGTCTGTCCTGTGGCAGTTTTACATACTTGGAATAGTCATGTTTGCACCAGTGATGCTCGCACGTTGTATTGAGTTGCTGCTTTGTTGTTCTGCAGATGATTCTCTGGCGGTGTTCACTGCTACTTTCTGTACTTGACGTCAGCTCTCGAGCATTTCACACGGCACTCCCTGATCCTCTGCTGGAGTGGGTGGCCCGTACTGAGGTGGATTAAACGCAGGTAGGGGCTCTACGGGGTTAGAGTAAGGTGTAGGGGGTCTAAAGAAGGGCTGACGAATGTCAGCATCTGCTCCGTGCAGAAGGTGAGGTGCGCAGGACAGGGTCAGCCTGTTTCATGGTCTCGTGGGCTGATTCCCCGGATATTAGCACAAACATTGCCTGCAATTAACAAAGGTGCATGCATACGCCTATATCGTGCAAGAGGCCCTTACAGTGCGTTTTAAGTACAAAACTAGCCTGCTTTGCAAATGCCGGGCACTTTTTCAGCTATCTGGACTGCTATTAGGGGCACTTTTATTTCTGCCCCAGTACGACCCTGGGGTTGAGGCTACCGATGGGTTCAGCTGGGTGATGAGGGCCCTGCACTTGTGTGTGTGTGGGGGGGGAGGGCTCCTTCAGGGTGTGTAATTGCAGAACAGATGAAAGGTGCACGCTCTCTGGTCATGAGGGTGTGAACTTGGTTTCGGGGCCTGTTTTCCAGGTGGTCGCTGTATACTGAGGGGCTTCTGTCTGTAAGGAAGTGTTGGGGGGAGCTGTACGGGGCCTGAGCTGGGAATATCTGCAGAGGGCTGAGGGGTCGGGCGGGGCAGGTCTCACGCGTATCCCCTCTCTCCTCAGGTGAAAGTCTGGTTCCAGTACCAGTGGACCAAGTTCAAGCGACAGAAACTGGAGGAGGAGGGCTCGGAGTCATCCCAAAAGAAGAACGGCACGCACCACATCAACAAGTGGCGAATAGCCACCAAGCAGGTTAGCCCCGAAGAGATGGATGTGACCTCCAAAGACTGAGCCCTCCCCAGGCTACCGAGGATGTACTGTACCTGCCGCCGCTGCTCTTACCTCCGCACAGACACTGCGGAGAGAACAGGGCGCCCAAAATCACACAGCACGGCTCTGCGCTGGGAATATTCGGGGGGAGCAAAACAATGTTTTCTAGAAATAAAACTGAACCAATGACAGGGGGAGACAAGGGAGAGAGGCCCGGAGTCAGGTAGCAAACAGGCACCAACCCAAGGTAATGTGCCAGGATTCAATGTTTCTTGTAGGTCTGCTCATAAGAAAGTAAACATATCCACAGTACATTTTGCACTTGACAGTTTTCCCATATCATCTGAACGAAATCAATTCAGCCATGTCTTCGAAACAACCTAAAATCATAAAACCTTAATTTCAAAAACTTGAATTGCACGGGAAGTGTATAAAAAAACATTTCAACTTTTTTTTATTTGCGCTAGGTAACATGTTCTTTAATTTATTAGTGCGTTTTCGGTTTGACTGGAAATGCACCAAATCTTCTATCTATACTACTATTATAAAGAGAGAACTTGCACCTTTTGGCAAGGTAAACACGGGATCCACAGCGCCAATCCACATACCCAATACATTGTTGTAATCCTCAGGGTGTACAGATGGACATAGGCTGCATTAAAAAAAACGTAATTTAAAAAATCAAACTTTAAAAACAAAGTAGTCCCCTAAAAGTAGCGCCGGCTGCGACGTAGCGCTGGCCGCAACCTAGCGATGCCGGCAACGTGCGTGATGACGACAGGCAGGGAGGAGCGGTGACGAGCAGCGAGGAGTGGCGGTGAAGTCCAGAGCACGGGGAAGAGCGGCGGCTCAGGTAAGGCAAAGGCGAGGCGGGCGGGAGGCGGTCCGGGCAATGTTGGGGAGGGCGGGGTAAGGCAAAGGCGAGGCGGGCGGGAGGCGGTCTGGGCAATGTTGGGGCGGGCGGGAGTCGGGCGGGAGTGTACCCAAGCCTGAAATGTTGCCCCCAGCCCCCTTCTGCCCCGGGCAACGCTGCCGCAATCCGGAAATGCTGACCCCAGCCCCCTTCTGCCCCAGGCAACGCTGGGGCGGGCTGCTAGTTACTAATAAAAACAAAGCAAGCGGGGCTTTCCCAGGTTGCGGGGGGTTTTATCTGTTGAAAGAACTCGCTGTGTAATCTAGGAATCTTAGATAGTGGCTTCTGCTGTGTCATGTACTGTAATGAGCTGCAGAGACGAGTTTGTGAAATATGGCTCTGATCGTTTATGTCATTATAGGGATATGAATTGATTATAGCTGTATAGGGGCATAAGGTCACAATATTGATCGGGGTCCTATATTGATCTGGGTCCTAGATAAATCACACAACAAAGTCATCCCAAACTAAGAAAAACAAAATTGCTTTCATGGGAGCATACTACATTTGATCCTCTGCCGCTAGTGTCAGAAGAGTATCCTTCCTCAAGGTGGGAATATGTTTCCATAAACTTGCTCTCCAATACCCATCTGGGACTGTGTGCATTCTGAGGGATACCTCATATGCTGAAAACTATTTATTATTATTACCCCAGCCACATAGCTGGGCACCAGGTATTGCGGTATGCAGACTCTCACCTCTCCAATGAAAAATGTGGGTACGCTGCCACCATTGTTGCCGGACGCTACTTGCTTGGCATTTATGTCCAGCTCTCTGAGACTTAGCTCATGAGCCATTCTTCTTACCTCTGTGGTCATCTTCTTCTCCTCCAGGGCCAACTTCTTTTCCTCAAGGGTCCATGTGGCCTCCTACACTGCCCTTTTGCAGCAGCTTCCTCCTTGGCTACTTCCACTCCCAATTTGGCCAGCTGCAGACTGGTCTCCATTTCAGCTCTTCTGTCCTCCAGCTCCTCTGGGGACAGATCATTGGAAGTCTTGATGCTCCCAGTCCTGGCAGTTGACTCATCGTCTCAGGGGTGCTGCAGTCTAGGTCCTGTTTCCAGGTCCTCTTCCTGCTCCTCCATAGCTCCTCCTCTTCCTATTTATCTGTTGTGGTTTACAACTGGTGAGCTTCCTCATAGGGTCTGGGGCCTTATGGAGCTCCTCCTTTTTGCAGCTCCATTTTGCTGAAAGCCCCATCCCCTTGCAGAATCCTCTGAGCTCAGCCCCATGTTGCTGAGCTCCAACTACATGCATGTAGACAGAGTCACAGGCATAAGCAGTCAGATAGAATGGGAGTTAATTTGTAAAAATCAAACATGGTAAATTAAAGAGAATCTAAAAGGAGGTGGAATCTGATATCAAATTATTTATTATATGATTTTAGTGTTACACAAATCACAGTATGGTACTGCACACACACACAAGTACCCCAGTAATTAAACAAGCATTGGCAAAGGCAGTAGCTCTGTTTCTGTCCGATATGTGCACTCTCGTAGAACCTCCCACCACCCAGCAAGCCCAGCGCTACTCTGATTTCCGACTTCCGGCCAGCGAGATGCGAGACTGACATCGCGACTGCCAGCCGTGTTTACTGCCGCCGCCACCGCATCGAAAAACAGAGGACGAATCCCGAGCAAGGGCGGCAAGTACAGGAGCCGTGATGAGCTGTGCTCGCGGGAGGTTTGAGAGGGCGCACCCCCCACCCCCCGCGGCTGATCGAGAGCCGGAGTAATCACAGCATGAGAAGAGCAGCAAAGAACGGTACCGCAGAAGGTATGGAGCGCGGGGTACTTGCGCTGTAATAAAAACACTAGCAGCCAGACACGGATAGCCCAGGGTAGAGCCCAAGCCAAACATAAATATTTTGACAAGCGATAGGCGGCAGGCACAACTCAAAGACTTCAAAGAAGGATAAGCACTACACAATGGACTTGTGAAGGGGAGATTACAGCCACTGGTTCCTGCAGTAGTTAAACGTATTTTAGTGGCTGAGTATTCAACCCGGATTTAAGTGGAGAGGTGGAGGAAAGAGTGCAGGCGTATAGAAACAGAGGTAAGTGAAAGGGATAAATTTACCCCTTTTTTCCTTTTTAAAGAGGGGAAGCATATAGGGAGTGGGGGTAGCTGTGTACCCACACAGAGGCAGAAGCCAATAAGAGAAGGAAATCCCGACTGCAATTCTGCACACGCCTGGAAGCAGAACTTAAGCGAAGGCAATGGCCTTAGGGAAATCTAAACCACGTAAAGTCGTGAAAACCCAGAAAAAATCAGGGAATAAATCTGGGACGGTAGAAATGGCTGATTTATCAAAAGGCCCGGACAACGCTAGTAAAGATATCGCAACACCTACAGGAAATAGAGCAACAGCCAATGGAGCAACCCCCCCCCCCACTGAGTTTAACCCCAGCGGGTGCAAATGTGGGGTCGGCGGTATCAAAATCTATTAAGGATTTTATTTGCAAACACTTTAAAGGGAAGGAGACAGCACATAAGGAGATGAAGGGTCTAGAGACTCCGCAAACCATCGAGGATTCAGCAGCATTAAGCATGGAAGCCCTGAACCAGTCTGTCTTCAATATTGCTGAGATCTCAATGGAACCTCGCTTGTCTTCCTCGTCAAGGATGTTTCAGCCGATATTCACCCAGGACTTAGGAGGAGAGGGGGTGAATGAAGAAAGAATAAACTGTAGTAATTCCTTGGGCGAGGGAAACACTACTGAGAGGGAATCCAATTCCAATGGACATGAAAGATCAGGAAATGTAAATGTTGTTGGATTTGAGGAATCGGGTGTGCCTCCCTGCTCTCTGGAGGTGACAGGCTCCTCCAGCCTATCCATGCTTGAGGTTATGTTAATGCTCCAGAAAACCCTGCAGGGCATCTTAGAGGTCCCAAATAATTACATTCTGAAAAGAAAGGGTAATCAATTAAAAGATATAATCGGGGAATTGGCACAGAATAAAAACTTGATGCCCTCACTAGTAAGAACAGTTGAAGTCCAGGAGGGAAACAAAGTGGACAGGGGGGAAACAGTGGGAAGGGCGAGTAGTTCCTTAGAGGATGTACCAACAGAATATATATCCTACCGCCCAATGATTATAAAAAGGTATGGAGAAAAGAGATACAGAAAGCACAATACAATACGGCGAAGGAAAGGGAAAAACGGTTCCAGCTAATTGCCAGCCCATGAAGCACCAGAAGCAACAGGAGTATGAGGGGGGAGAAATCCTTGCACATAAGAGAATGGATAAGGTTGTAAGGCAGGGAATTAAAAAGCTAAACTTCGCAGAGATAGGAGCAAGCAGCAGTAGACCGGAGAAACAACTTAGGCGGGAAACAAGAAATAGTATGGGAAAAAGTAAAATTGTAAACAGGAGGAGTTATCCAGGGGGAAGAGAGAGCGCAGCAGCAGAATGGGGGAGGAATATGTCCCCAGGTGTAGGGTCAACTAACCCAAGCCTAGAGAAGTGTGTAAGAATAAGTGGTAGGGAAGATGTAAACAGGCATACAAGGGGAGAAATACGAGATGGAAACCCTCAACACCGCCAGCTAGAGTTGTCTGCAGACACTTGAATCTTTGTAGAACCAGTAGGACAAGAAAAGGGAGGGGAAAGAATTAAGAAACTTAACCCCTTAAACTGATCCCAGCTCCTCTCCTTGTTTGCAAAGTGCCCTAGTCTAAGATATGTTAGTACTGCTGATTTAGAAGAAGTTGGGTTTACGGTGAATAGCAAGGGGGAGGAAATAACAAAGGTTCTACTCCACTCAGCCCTGATAAAAGATGCAATAGAAAAGGCGAAGACTGAGATGCTTTGGGAAGGAATCAGAATATTAAAAAGGGAGGAAGTGTTGTCTGTCAATCTAGGGAAATCATTTCTTAGAAACCATGCGGCATTGGGTGAAAGACAAATAAAAATGATCAACTTGGGTAGAGGTAAGAAAGACGCCCTTGAAATCACGATAATTCCAAAAGACCAGAGGTGGGAGGTTGAAGATGTCTTAGCAGGGAATAGATATAGAGAGCTGGCAGACATGAATGGTGAGGAAGAGAGTTACATGAGTTACATGAGTAACATTGATTAGGAAGCAGGGTTGTTGCACAGCCTATTCATTCTGTCCTGGAATGTAAACAGATATAATAGAATATTGGCACAGGAGGACTTTGAAAACATCTTGAGGGAGAAGGATATTATATGCCTCCAGGAAACTTGGCTGTGCGACGAAACCCCGACACCAGAAGGCTTCACCCACCATGTAAAAACAGCAAAAAAGGACATTGTAGGTAGACCCTCTGGTGGCCAGATGATGCTGGTCTCAACAAGAATCGCAAAAGATATCGAACCCCTCGAACTCAAGTGTAACTGGGCATTGGGTTGCAGAGTGCGAACCCTAAATAATATGTTAGGGGGCGTAAATCTTTGCATTATTAATGTGTATATACAGAAAGGGAAGAGAAATGAGTATAAGGTGGACCTGGAACGTTTAAAAATAGATGTGGATGCCTTAGGTGATTGCTACTCAACAGATGTAATTATGATAATGGGGGATTTCAATCACAGACTAAACCCTAAAAAAAAGGACTCCTGGCTGAAGGATCTGCTAGGAGTATATAAAATAGAGTTTGCACAATTCCCCGATTGTGACATCTCAACTCAAGATGACGAGCTTGGACAACTGTTGGGGGCCACGGGCCTGGTCTGTGTGAATGGAAGAAAAGAAGCGGACCGGTCCGCGAAGCGCACATTTAAAGTAGGGCAACAAATGTGCCCTATAGATTACGCATTTATACAGGTCTGAAACTTCCATTTAATTAAACAGTTTGAAATACTCAGGGTGGAGGGTAGCGACCATTATCCATTGCAGGTAGAACTCCAGGTAAATAGCCCCCCGCATAGACAAAAAAGTCCTACCGGTAGAGGTGGAATACCGAAAGAGACTTACCGCGCGAACCACTGAGGAATATATAAAGAAACTGAGTGACCAAAAGTTAACCATTAATTTAGATAATCAAGCACCAGAAGAGGGTATTGCCTGGTACGAGGATATATTGAGACAGCTGGTGGAATGCCTCAGGATCAAATTAAAGCACAGTAAATATAAATCAGCAATTAATGCGAAACCACATCCTAATAACAACAAGCATTGGTATGATGACGAATGCCGGATAGTAAAGGCCAGCATTAGGAAATTGGAGAGATGCCTTAGAGGTAATTATAGTGACAAAGCGGCACTAGAACTAAGGAAACTAAAGACAAAATATTAGGCAACAATTAGAGACAAAAAATGATCTTTAAGGACAAATGTTGGGGGAACCTACTCGAGTTAATTGAAGAAAAAAATGTGAAAAGATTTTGGAGATTAATACAGGAATGTACAGGGAAAGCCCATGGGACTCTGCAGTGTTCGGTGCCAGAGGACAAGTGGGTGACCCACCTAGAGGAAATTTACAGGAAATGGCCAGGGAGGGAGGAAACAGTAGGCAAAGTCTGGTCTTTAATAAGGGAAGAAATAAGAGAACACTTTTCCCCAGTCCAAATTAGAGGTACAATAACGAGGTTAAATTTAACACGGGCAGCGGGCCCAGATAATTTACCAGCTGCCATTATAAAAACAAATATAGAATGGTGGGCGGTGTTTTTCTCTAATATGTTCCAGGTTATTTTAAATACTGGTATCTTCCCTGATAGTTGAAAAGGGGCTATTGTTAGGCCTATACATAAATTGGGCAACGTAAATTCACCTAAAAACTATCGCCTAATAAACCTCCTGGACATAGGGGAAAAGGTTTTCTCCAAAGTAATATTAGGTTTACTAAAGGACTGGGTGGAGGACAAACAGTTGGTACCCCCAGAACAGGGGGGGTTTAAAGAAGGTCATTCAATGGTTGACCACTGTCTTGCTCTTTGGTCCATTGCACGGAAGTCGATCGATCAGAGGGGTAATTTATTCTGCTGTTTCGTCAACTTCCGTGCAGCATCCGATCTAGTAGACAGAGAGCAGCTGTGGTCAACATTGGTAGGGTATGAAATACAGGGTGACCTATTAGTGCTAATCCAAGCACTGCATACAGAAAATTGGGCGCAGATAATTCTGGATAAGGAGGGGGAACTGACTGAGAGAATCCCAATCGGAAATGGATTAAGGCAGGGGTGTGTACTTGCCCCCCTACTGTTCTCCCTGTTTTTAGCGGACCTACCCCAAAAACCAAGAGATGTTAGAGGGGCGAACCCGAAACTAGGAGGAAACCAAATATCGTGCCTTCTTTATGCCGATGATTTGGTGATTATGGACCAAACAGAGATAGGCCTCCAGAGAAAATTAAATAGGTTCAAAGAATATTGTACAAGCAAAAAAATTGTAGTAAACATGGACAAGACTAAAATTGTATGTTTTGGAAGGAGGAAAAGGAAGTTCTCATGGTACCTTGCTACAGTTTTGCTTGAGAGGGTAACAGATTATAGATATCTTGGAATGTGGTTCACTGATACCCTGAAATGGAACACACACTTGCAAGCCCTAAAAATGAGGGCATCAGCTTCTGTGAAAGGCCTAAAAAGATTTAATAGCAATGGTGCCCCCACAATTTCTGTATGGAGCAGAGGTCCTTTACCTAAGTAGTAAGATCACCTGGGACAAAGAGGAGGGAAATATATTAAAAACCTTATTCCTGCTGCCTAAATCATCCATGGTACAGGCAGCGAGACTTGAGTTGGGAATCACCTCCTTGGTCATAACTGCCTGTAAGGCCCTTGTACGTCTTTGGCAGCGATTGGGAGCAGGGGAATTCCCTAAAATCTCCCAATGGGCCAAAGAGGAAATTGCCACTAGCGAGTTACCCTGGGCAAAGGAGACCAGAGTATCAATAAGCGATGCATATGAGATGCTGGATATGAAGGTAGGTCCGTTGCAAGATGCCATGATAATAGGTAAGAAAGAACTAAGGCTTTTAGGGTCTGATATGTCCCGTAAATATGATAAGGAGTACCTTTCACAAAAAACCTCGGTGGCCCACATGACATTGGCCAGGGAGACTGACCAACATTTCCCCTATGTGGACCGGCTACCAAGCTACAGATTAAGGCGGGAAGTCTTAAAAATACGAATCGGGATAAACCCATGGTATGCAAATAACGGGGTTCGAACCCTTATGATAGGATATAATGGTACATGCACTTGCACATTAGGCACCACCTGTGATATTTGACACATTTTATTAGACTGTACGAGGTTTTTAGATTTACGTAAGGAGTTTTTATGTCCAATATTTAAAAATTATAAGATTATGAACAGAATGCAAGCCATTAACCTTCTGGTGGAAATGGGGAATTTAGATATAGCCTGTGCTTAAGGTGTTCCTAAAGTGCACAGAGTAGCACTAAAAATCCCCTTCTTTAGCACAACATAAAGATGGAATTATTATTGGTCTACAGTACCCACTGCATGCTGGAGGGTTTGATGTGTATGCATGCATTATGGGATTTTAACAGACTGGAGTGTTACGATACCCCGATTTTAAAAGGAAAGTCATTTTATATGTATCTGGAAGTGTAATATTTGTTGTGATATTGCGGTGCTATGTTCTCTTTGCTTTTATCAGGTTAAGAGGTAATTTGTACTTTTAAGGTTGTAACAAACCAAATAAAGTTTTGTTTGACTGACTGACTGACACAAGTACTGTATGCCACAACTGAGCACCAATTTGAGGAATTAGGTTGGTGGTCGCAAGAAAGTATTTCATAGTAAACAGATAAAAGCAAAGACATTTAAGTCCTTGCTTCTCTGTTCATGTGGCTTCTATAGCAGACTTAATAGTTTGATAGATTTCCTACAACTTATCGTTTTTCTTTTCCAATAGGAGATATGCAACCATAAATAAACAACACAATGCATTAGGCCTCTAGAAATGCATTCATCTACCTTAAAAAGAATATTGCAGATAAGGTATGTCAGAATATTGACAACCGAAATATCATGTTACAAAAATATAATTTCTATATTAGATTTTCTATTCTCATGTTCAAGGTGTGTAGAAGTGGAATTAAACCCTTAACTGCTGCTGCTCCTCCCCCTCAGGTGCTGAGCCCGTTATTGTCTATTAGGGGTACTTCACACTCAGGGATTCGTAACGTGTTTTCCACACAAAGTATCCATACTAAATTTGTGTCTTTCTTTTCCAACATCCTGGGGATTCTAAAGGTGCCAAGAGTATATGAATTCCCTGGAGAGGGCTGAGTAAATAGGAAAAACGGCTTGGATAAAAGTGTCTGTTTTTTCCTAAAAATGGCATCAACCAACGCTTTGCTGTGCCAAAGTGACCATCTTTCCAGCATTCAGGAACATGCACAACTAAATTAACAACAATTGTTTTGTACCAGATTGGGCATTTTTCAAAGAGGTAGCTGATTTTTCCCATTATTTGTGCTCTCAACCTACTTCCAGTTAGTGGTCGAAACTAGTATGAAACCCATGGGTGATTCAGATAAGCTATACATTTCTGAAAAAAGTAGATGAAATTCTGAATTCAGCAAGGGGTGATATTTGTAGATCCCTCAAGGTTTTCCCAAAGAAACAGAGTGAAATAATGAAATACCTAGAATGTGGAGGAAGAAATTGACAATGTTTCATCTGTAACTTTCTGTCACAATGGCCTATTTATTTACAAAAGCAATATATCATTACATCCACGAGAACCATCTCAATGTAAGGACATACAGGGTTTGTAGGTTCTCCAAGACCCCAAGGTTTTTTATTGTGTACTGACTGAGTACCAATTCATATGGTGAAACATGTAGAGTGAAAAATGGTATCAAGGAAACCTGTCCATTCCTAAAATGAGCACAAGATATGGAGTTTAGGAGCAGTGAATATATATACATCTCTGAATTTGTGGGTACCCACACTACTACATGATTTAGAAGGTATTTTTCAAAATGTCTTCTTTCTATCACAATGGCTTGCATTTGTAAGGCACAAATGCAGCGATAAAGATGACACCTTATTTGTGTGGGTAGGCCTAGTCCCCGAAACAGGAAACATCCCAAAACGCAACATAGAGCATCACATTTTCCATATCAAAATGGACCCTTATTTGCAAGGTGGGTAGCTGTGGATTATGGGTCCTAGCTCATCCGGCACCTACCGAAACCTAGTTTTTTCACCCAGAATCCCTTGCAAAGCTTACATTTTTGACTTAAAGAAATATTTTCCTCAAATTTCTGTAATGGACGTTTCTGGAATCTGCAAGGAGCAACAAACCTTCTTCCACACAGCAGTCACTAAAGTCTTCTGATAACAAAGGTATCTCACTTGTGTGGACAGGCCTAGTGCCCATGATATGGAAACGGCCTGAGACACAACATTGATATATCACATTTTACTACTCAAAACTGACCCTTTCCTAGAAAACTGGGTAGCTGTGGACTTTAGGCCCTATCTCAGCCAGCACCTAGAGAAACCTACCAAACCTGCACATTGTTTAAAAACTAGATGCGTGGTGGAATCCAGTGTGTTGTGACTTGTGTGACTCTCACCAGGTTTTGTACCCAGAATCCCTTGTAAACCTTAAACTTTGACATGAAAAACACATTTTCCTCAAATTTTTGTAATAGAAAGTCCTGAAATCTGTGTGATGCTACAATATTACTTCCCCCCCAATAGTCCCCTAAGTCTCCCAATAAAAATGGTACCTCACTTGTGTGGGTAGGCACAGTGCCTGTGACCCGGAGCTGGCCCAAAACACAACATGGTCACATCACATTTATACTCCATTTTGCTCCAAACACACCTTCACACAAGGTCACAGTTGCTTTTCTGACACAGCATGCCTTCTCCTATGTAGCTGGGTTCTAGAAACAGCATGAGATGACTCACTTTCTCATTGCGATGTCAACATTCTGCTCCAGAAAGCGACATACGCAAATTGGTGATTATCAAAGTGCGATTACCTTATTTGGGAACCACAATTTGCAAATTGCTAAATTGTGATTGTGACTCCCAAGGAATCACCAAATCTATGTAGCTGAATATTATACATTAGGAATTGCGATTTCCAAATTGGGAGTCTATAAAAATCGCTATTTTGAAATTGCAATTCCCATTCTCGATAGTTAGTTGTGAATGCTAACTCAGCGATCTTAGTCCTGAGTCAGGGGGCCAGATCACAAACAGTTTTTATTGGTACTATTTCATGTCCTTGGCGGTAAATTACGACAGATCTTGGTGCGTACACTTGTTGCCACTGTATTATGAAGTCAGCTTTCTGGTGGTAGTAATGTACATCTATGCATGCAATCATACATACATATAAACGTATATATGTCTCTGGCGGCTTCCATAGTATAGTATATTTTCTAAGTCTGCTTTGCTTTCAATCCTATTAGTATCAGCATTAGAAAGTGTGAGATCACTTCTCCATGCAAACTGCTTAGTCCTGTTTTTATCTTCACAATGGAACTCTGCATTGTAGACTTCATCACACACATGTGTAAGCACACTCCAGCATGGCAGCCTCTATGAGTAATCATGGCTAACTTGGCTTTTTCCTTAAATGTAAATATGTGCAGTCAAACTTATGTATATTAGGCTGTGATGGTTTATCCTAAGGAGATAATACTGTCTCAAACTCTGATTTGTTTTGAAAACATTAGGTTCAATCAGTTGCTAAATCCCTATAAATAGCATGTGTTTGACCATTAATTAAGAGAAGTCTTCTTCTAGAGGTTATCACCAGAGATGAAGACAATTTGCTGATGCCTGATCAAAAGTGTGCTCTCAATCAGGGAGATTCACTAAATAGGAAGACCCATCTGATGGAGCTGGGACTCCAATCCTTCATTGAAGCACTCTTCTTGCTTTTTCAGAAGGTGTTCTGTGTGATCCATTACAGGAGCTTTTCAGGCAGGGATGCTACTAATGTTTTAGCCTACTAAGTTTAAGGCCAATTAGGATGGCGGACGGACCTGCGTCCGTCCGCCACCCCGAGGTGGAGGGACTGTCCGCAGGGGCAGCGGCGTTCCCTCCCTCGGAATTAGGATGTGACCGCCATCCTGGCGGTCACATCCCGTATACTTAACATTGCAGTGGGTGCTGCTTGAAGCAGCACCTGCTGTGAGGTTAAATATGCATGTTTTCCCTTTGCATGCACAAAGCGGCAGGCACCGCGCGGTGCCTGCCGCTTTGTGCATGCAAAGGACCCCCCTTGTGCACCCCCCACCTCCCTGCACCCTGGGGGCCCGCAACGGGCCCCCAAAGAAAAGACCGTATGCCTTTTCGTGGTGGCATTGCCGCCGCGGATAGGCATGTCCCAAAGAAAATCCTAATATGGCTGGCATATTAGAGCTTTTCCGCCGCGGTCGGTAGGCGACCGCGGCGGAAAAGCGGTGGACGGTCTTCCCGTCCGCCGATGACCCTCCAGCCATCCTAATCTGGCGGGAGGTCTTTACAATCATCTCAGCGGTGAATCCGCATCCCCCGGGACGGCGGTGGCTTCCGCCGGCCCGGAGGATGCAGATTCACCGCAATCATAATCGGCCCCTTAGTGTAGAGTAGAAATATCTCTAGGGTATACGATTCTACCAAACTTGCAAATATGCTTGAAATGTTTTTATTGTTTTCATTATTAGTATCACTTATAACTACAACCTTATTCTGTGTTGTTACCACTCATTTCATTTGCACAAGATAAATATTATCACAATAAACTTTTACAACTACAAGTCCTGCTTTCTTTAGTGCAATTTTTGAGTGTGTTTTCTGTAAGATAAACTGTTTTGATTACCCCTTTGTTCTTGAACTCAGTTAACGGGCTATTGGTAGCGGCTTGTGGAGGGAGTGCTGTGGCTGTGTGACTGGAGGGTGAGGGGCAGGGTACGGTGTAGTAAACTGCGGCATACGGCCGAACAGAGGTAAGTAAACAAATAAATAAATAAAACAAATTTCATTATTTATTTATTTGTTTACTTACCTCCGTTGGGTCATATTCTGTAGTTTACTATCCCCCACCATGTTCCTCCCCAGCCCCACCACCCCGCAGCACTCCCTCCACCAGCCGCCACTGCTATTGGTAAGTAACCTGAAAACACTGCTTATGCAAAGAATAGCTTGATGGGCTCGTGTTTGAAATGCAGTCATTTGGGCATCTCTAATTCAGTGTGTGCTCTGATTCGAGTCCCTTCTCTGTGGGTTTGAGATTCCACCCCAGCAGATTTGGAGGAACTCTGCAGAATTCGCAGCACCTGGCACTCAACAAGGGGCAAACAGATTTTTCTGGACTTTTCAAGCAGTTTGCAAAACACATTCAAAAGCCAACTATAACAAATACATGTAGACATCTGTTGTAATAATGGTTACCTCCTTCAGGTTATATAAGAATCCCCCTTCAACAATAGTGTTTGTCAAGCACGATAATTACAAGTTTTTCTTTATTATTCTGTGGTTTCTGCATTTTGGATCAAATGTTTAAGTTGAATCTGTTGATTTAAAAGGGCAGCTTTTGTAGAGAGAGGAGTATATTATAGACAAGAAGTTAGATAACATCTCACAAATGAAGGCATCCCTGCTAACTGGAGAGTAGTCTCATTTTTGGTAATTGCACAGGCTGCATACTCCTGTGAGATGTTCTACTCATGGATGGAGTTTGACTCTGTCGATGGTGCAAGAGGGCTCTTTTGCGCACAGAGCTGCAAACATTTATTTTGAAGGTCTTATATAGCACGAACAAGATCCTTGCGGATATCAGAGCACTTCACATTAGGTCAAGCTAATTATAAAAAAGGCTAAATGAAAGTAGATCACATATACAAAAGAGTTTGTGCAAAGGGAGGCACATTAGGTCAAGCTAATTATACAAACAGCTAAATGAGAGTAGATCACATATACAAACAATTTGTGCAAAGGTAAGCAATAGGGTGCAAAAAGCAAAAAATATCCATTGAATCAGGTGACAAGGGGAAAGTGCCAAGAATGTCTGGATGGACCCTTGTAGAAGCAGAAATACTAGAAAGGGTACGATTGATCTCTGATTTTCTTTAGTCTATGATCAGGTGAATTTTGCCATGAGAAACGCTTTTACTTCCTTTTTGAAAGATGCGGTAGAGGCATTCAGTCTGGTTTCAGGGGGAAGTGTATTCCATATCCTGGGTGCCATCCCCGAGAAGGTTTGTTTGTATGTTTTCTTCCTGTCGAACCTTTGCGGTTTCAGTAGCAAGTTTTCCGCACTTCTTGAGGATCATGTCCCACCAGAGATCGTCAATTCTGTGCGAGGTAGCTGGGTGTCTTGTGATGTATAGACTTATGCGTCATGCACGCTATTTGTAGGTGAATTCTGGCTTCAAGAGGTAGCCAATTCAAGGCTTTTAAGTCTGGGGAAATATGGGCACCTCTTTTCGAGCCAGTGACAAGTCTCGCTGCAGCATTTATTGAGGCTCTTAGGGGTGCTGTTGTAGCTTTAGGAAGGCCGCATAGGGAGACTCTACTGTACTCCACACGAAGAATAACTAGCGCTTGTACTGCCAGGTTGAAGTCATTGGCTGGCAGGAAGGGTTTCAGTTTCCTCAAAGTGTTTGTCTGGAAGTTTGCTCCCTGCGTTGCTAATGTGTTTCTGCATAGTGAGGTTGCTGTCAAGAGTTATACCCAAGGATTTTGCTGAGTCTACAATGTTTGGTGGAACGTTGAAAGCAGTAATATGTTTGATCAAGTCTTGCATAGAGGGAGGAATTCAGTTTTTAGAGCGTTCAATTTGAGATGGTTTTCTGCCAGCCAGGTCTGTGTGTTCCTGAGCATTGTGTTAAGCCCTTTAATGTCTTCTAGGGTGTGAACCGTAAGATAAAGTTGTGTATCATCGGCATACATATGAAATTGCACGTTAGACTCATGAAGCATTACGGTGAGGAGTCCAGGAAGAGGTTAAATAAAGTCGGAGATAGTGAGGACCCTTGAAGGACCCCCAACATAACTGGTACGGGTTTAGAGAGGGTGTTGTTGACCTTGAATTTTTGCATTCGGTTATGGAGACAAGAAGAGAACCAGGTAAGCACTGGTCCCAATAGACCCATTCTATGTTCCAGGAGATCTATCAGATTCTCGTGTTTGACCGTATCAAAGGCTGAGGATAGGTCTAGCAGGATGAGTAGGCAAGATCCGTTCTGATCGAGGATTTGTAGCTCATCGTCAATAATGTGTGTCATGGCTGATTCAGTACTGTACATTCTGCTCTCTCCCTTACATGCAATGCAGCGCAGCAACTTTGATTTATTCCAAGTGTTGCATGAATGTTTAGTAAATATGCCCCAGAATACTCAGAGAACAGTCTGCATAAGTGCAAACTTTCTTTCCAAACACAGAACAGATACAGAAGAGACATCAACAGTGCAAGCTTCTCTGACAGGCAAACACAAGTCTCATTCAGACATTTCAAGCACAGTACATACAACAGCAGGATCACTTTAAGTCATGTAAGGTCGAGTAATTCATCCTGTCATAGTCCGTTAACCCTTTATAATTCATGCTCGTAGGTCCCAAATTCTAAGACAATAGTTAGAAAAGCTCTCATGACTGACACAAGCTTCTTTGAGATCTCTTTGGTATCCTCAAGTGAAGGTTCTGGCAAAAGTTATGCATGGTGGAGTTTACCACAGTGCGATATACCTCAAAATGTTATTTTGTGCCATGTTAGATGTGGCTAGTTCATCCCATCTTTTTACTTCTGTGCCATCTGGCTCTTATACTTCTATTTTTCCATTACAAATGCGAAAGTGCAGGTATCATTTCTTAAGTGAGTGTTAACTGCTGCTTGGCCCAGCCTTCTAAGCCAAAGCACTGCAGTCTTAAGTCCAAAAAATGGCAAAGCTAATTTACCTGGGCATTTTATTTATTAACAAAAGATAGTCTTCAGTTATTGATAGGTTTGTGTGTGTGGTTGTGCTGATGCATCAGTTGGTAAATGTCACAATAAGTAAATGTCTAGATGGGGGTTGAATGTATAGAAAAATGAGTGTGGATGAATAAACAAATGGATGAATAGGAGCATGGAATGGTGCAGGCGTGTTACAACAAACTTACAGGCTGTGGTCCCAAACAGCAGTAGTGCAAATATTACACAGTGTGAAGAATTAAAAATAATATTGCAGTGCTAGAATTAGGTTAGAACTTGGCAGTATTGTGACTGTAATTACCATATTTGTCCTTCCAAAGCATTACATGAAGGGAGGGCACCATAATGCAAGAGTAGTTAGAATTGCCAGCCTTAGAGGAGTGTTCACCCAAAATGTTTGCCTTCTCCCCTCCTGCTTTGCTAAATTTGTTTTTGTTGGCCTTTGGCTAACCATGCTAAAGGGCTTGTGCTCACTCCATGAAACATGGTAAAAAGGGCTAACACCTGATTGCCATACTTAATTTATGTATAAGCCCCAATTAAATTGGTATGCCATCTACCTAGGGCTGGTAAATTAAATACTACTAGTGGGTCTGCTGCTCTTCTTGTGCCACCCACCTAAGTAGCCTTTCAAACATGTCTGAGGCCTTCCATTGCAGCCTGTGGGAACTATTAAAAGGTAAATCTTACTTAGCAACTCTTTGCGAAGCCTAAACCTCCCATTTTAATACATACAAGACACCCCTAAGGTAAGCATGAAATAGCCAATAGGGCGATGAGCAATGTATTAACAATGCTGGACATGTACTTTCACGTTTTACATGTCCTGGTAAGCGAAACCCCACCAATTTGTTTTCAATTACTGTAAAGCCTATCTCTTCCATTGGATAACATTGGGTTACCTTATTACATCTAACAATTGATAACATGTGTTTGGGAGCAGTCATGAGTGTAATGTTTGATGCTTAGTTACAATAGATCAGCATTAGGACTTGAAGTCATCTCAAAACTAGGTTGAGGAGTTTGTGTTCAGCTCTTCGTGTTCAGAGCCAGCCTGGTGCGTAAAAGAAAGGTGACATAGAAACTAAAAGGGGGACTCAGGATGTGGCAAATTTGAATATGTTTCTTGAGGGATAAAGACAGGCGGAAAGGCAAATATGCTTCAGTAATACATTGTGCAAAGTAACAGGGGGCAGATCAGGGCTTTATAAATGTGATCTTCATGGTGTTAGCTAGTTAAAACTGCATGTGACTTCGAATAGAAGGAAAATGCTTCTTGACCAGGAGGCGGGAAATTGTCAATGGGGGAGAAGGCTGGCATGGTTGTGGAAAGCCATAAACAGGTATCTAGAGCAAGAGGTGGAAGGGCAACTACGATTCCTGAGAGCAGTGTTTCCTATATCTGCATAGATATGCATGGGATTGTTGTATTTGTACATGGGTATGAAACACTACCCTTCTTCATGTGTAAATAATCTTATGAGAATAACATCTTTGTAAGAGTAATGTTCAGGTACTGATGTTCTCAGGTTTGCTCTGATGAGCATTCTGCAGACATGTCTGATTACCCTGTACACTTTTATACCACAGTGAATAAGCAAACCTACTGTGCTATTACATGCACATGTGTGCCACATGTACCTATCATGACAATGTGCCTTCCCTACCTTCATTTAGAGGTACACATGGGAAAACAACCTTTACTATGCACCTAGAACTATGTTGTACCATTACAACGAACGCATTGTTGCCACACGTTTCATTACAATGCGTTCCATTACCACGCAAGTCGTTAGAATGACTTGCATCAGGGAATGTGTTGTTGGATTTTAAATCCAACACTTTCCCTACTGTGGCACAGACTGGAGCAGGAATAGTAATATATACTCCATAAGGCAAGTCAATGTAACAACTTGAGTGGAAATGGATTGAGTGGTAACAATGCATTTGTTGTATCACAGAAGGGAGATTTTTCCTCAATCGCGCTCACCAACGTTAAGTTGGCAAGCATGAGCGAGAAAAGTCCATGCTAGACCACCTTACAGCAAGATTTCTCAACGTGGGCAGTCGCAGATGGTGGCGATCACTTACGTTGAGAAACCATCCGTTCGTGTTGAGGAAGCCTTCCCACGAGGAGAATATCGCCCTCTGGCGCTGCGCTTGGTGCCGCTCCTGATGGTTTTCAACATGGGACAAACAGCCAGCACTAAAAATCAGCACGAAGAGGGCAACCTGATGAACTCTGTCACTTGCGGAATTCACCGTAACCCGGCAGAGATTTTTGGTCACTTTGCGGAGTTCCATGTAACGGAACTCTGAAAACTCCACCCAGGCCTAATCAGGAGGCCAGACAACTAGCTCTTGGAGTCACTTTGTTGGTCCTGGGTTCAAGATGCTGGTCCAGTCCTTTCACTAAGATAGCAGGGCAGCAGAGTAGCAGCCCTATTTGCAGTGTGACAGAGGTGTATTGAAGAGTTGGGATTGATGGCCCAATATTTATATTTTTGCCAATTTTGAAGTAGGAGAGGTTCTGTAGCTTTCCACCCCTAGAGGTGCTTGGAATTTCCTGCCTCCCTGCCCTGACTCCAGCTGGTTTGGGATTACAAAGACTTGTATCTAACTCTTTGTGAGTGTGCTCAGGCAGACCCTTTGTGATGTGCAGGTGTTGTAGGTGACAGCTCTGCCCCCTCAATAAGTCAGAGACGGCTCATCCTGCCAATTCCTATTCGCACTTGTCTCACTGTCTGGGAGCAATACACAAAGACCAACTGACAGCCACACCTAGACATGTGAACCAGTATACAGGCTACAGGGCCCACATGGTTAGGACAAGAAAATGCCAACTTTCTAAAAATTGAAAAAAGAGCACTCCTCTCGTGCTCCCACTGCTGCACTGCAAGCTTGGGAAATGAATCCCACCAATGCATGTCCTTAAACCAGGTAATCCAATATCAACCCTTTCTACCATATCATAGTTGTCATCCAGTATTATATCCATGCTCTCCTAATCTTCATCACAGCGGAGGCAGTGTGATTAATTCTGTAAACTTTATTAATTCTTCCAATGCCCAATGCTCGCCAAGCCAGGCTTTAAACAAAGGTACGTCCAAATCAATCACTGTTAGAAGTCGGTGGGCTATATAAATACCCAATGCATTTCGAGACACCTTGGCTCTTCGTCAGGGGTTGCTGAAATCAATACAATAAATAACTTAATCACGTACTTCATCATTAGAATAGTGAAAGCGACATCAATTTCACTAAACACATCCAGGTGCTCAAAATATCACAAATTAAAAATTAAAGGTTAATGCTTCAATGCTAATAAATTCACCCTTGTGTCCCTTCCCTGCTATGCCCAAAACATTGCATATCTTTAATGTGCTAAAGACTCATGAGCACCTACATATCCCCAACCCTGCTCTGACATGATTATATTAATGTTTAGTGCTTCAACCAATTCGTCCGGCATAGTGCACCCTATGCTGTGCCTTTAAGTTCATTAAACCATTGTGACTGCCTTTACTCAAACTGCTTATCTCCCCCTTTACCAACCTCCCGTTTTCATCAACACTCTCGCACTGCCTAATACGGTCCCCTCTTTTCACCACTCTCACGCTCCTAACCCGATCCCCTCCTTTCACCATTCTCACACTCCTGACCTAGTCCCCTCCTTTTCCCTAACCATGTGGCTTTACCTTGCAATAACGCTTGACACCAAATGCTCTGGCGCCTCGTGCTATTCCCCATGAATGCACTCCTCCCTCCCTCATCCTAGCTATTTATCCACCTACTCAGCTGCACCCACTCTCACTCTTAAACCCTCGCAGTGCGCACTGTTACACCACGTGACTTCCCTCCCCTATAGTTAAGGCATCACTCCACCCCACACCTCTCACTCCCATAATCGTTGTTGCCATTAATATCCTTAGACTAATCATCCCTATCCTTAAGGCTCACTCCTAATTAGACGCCTTTCGTAGGTCCACCATTCCCGGTCCATCCTGTTATACTACCACAGCGCCGTAATCGGGCTGCCAGTTCGACACGCCCTATCATTCAGGTAAGCCCTGCAACCATTATTTAGTATCTACAACCCCCTCTGGCTTAATACCCTATGATGCCATGGCAAACCTCTTACAGATACTAGGGATTCCAATCAACTCTCTTCTACCTTCCTTGACCCTAACGGCGCCACTAGACGGGAAAACAGTGCATGTTCCCACATCTAGGTAAGCACCGCATATGTCCGCTAGTCCGACCTGTCTCTATCACGTATAATCTCTAAGGCTTAATACCTTACTGATACCATGGCAACCCTCTTACAGATACGAGGGGTCCTGCCCTGCACTCCTAGCGGGGCCACGCCCAACTATTGGTGTCTAATAGAACCAAGAAACCCTCTAGCTCCAGTGTTTACATGGATTTGTTCCTGTAATTAGGTAATCCTAAACCTTCCGTTTTCTCTGCCTACCTACCCCTCCCTACCCCCCCTCACCCATTTTTAATGCCCAACATGGTACCCTATTCACTGGTAAGATACAATGGATGAATGGCACCAGTCATTGTACTCACCTGCACGTATGACAGTTTTTCCACCTTAAGGCATGGCGTGGAATCCTTTAATGCTATGTACTGTAGAATGAATTAAGAATTTAAACAAATGTTCTTTGTTTTTTGTTTTCC
This sequence comes from Lissotriton vulgaris, assembly GCF_964263255.1. Lineage (NCBI taxonomy): Eukaryota > Metazoa > Chordata > Amphibia > Caudata > Salamandridae > Lissotriton > Lissotriton vulgaris. The sequence continues at coordinate 20,015,249 of NC_141699.1, read as the reverse complement.
CATTTTATTTACAGGCTTGTATAGTAGGCAATGCATTGGTTGTCCTGATGATGATCCTTCATTTTTACAGGATTGAAACGCCGTCGACAGTTGTTGTAGTCTAAACACTAGCTCTCCATTGTGTGATATATTTATGTTTTTACTACAAGAGTAAAGCTAGATTGATTTCCACTATGTTTGCACTAGCTTCTCACAAAATGTAAAATTGCCTGTTAAATTTCTCACCCTTGTATATTGTTTGTCTAGCCTTGTTGTTTGTTGTGGATACAGGATTGTGTCTCACTATATATATATATATATGTCGTTTTTAATGTTATCTATTCTTGCCATTGATTAAATTTAGGGTCCGGCTGGACACCTTAGCTACTATAGTGCAGATTGTGGCCTATATTTATTTTGAGTTTGTATATTCTATTCTCTGTCAAGGACCTTTGTTGACTGATATTACCAATACTCTTGGTCTGGTCCTTGCTTACCGAGTGGGTTCCCTTGTTTTTCTTAACAACATGATTGGTGGCATGTGAGAGAGGCTTCAGGTACACCTGGGTCTCAACAACTTCCCCAGCCCTAAGTACACATTCTAGCTGCTTGTCTTCTCAAATACCAGCAGGGATAACTCTGGTGTACAAAGACTCTGCTACCTGTCCTTGAACCCTGGAGACATGAGCTTTACTATATGGCCACACGTTTTGGGACTTGCTTTTTTCAGCTCTTTGTCTAGTCAGTGTATGTTGCTGTTTCAGGTGTTTCCAGGGCGTGCTGCTGTGTCCCTTGGCTTGAATCTTGGCCGGTTTGTGCCTTGTGTATGCATGTCCTCGATGATAAATCATGGTATGTGTTAAGCATGGGTCATGGGCAGAAGCTGTGGCGCTTCGGCTCAAGGTTGGCTCTCTGTTTACATCACTTAATAAGTTGGTGCACTGGGGGTATTGTCCCATTTCCCTGGGGTCAGCGCATTGATAGGTTTCCTAAGCAGAAATATTCCAGTCTCCAGGTTTCATTCACCCAAACTGAAGGCTCCTGCAGTCATTCTCTTGCTGAGTTTCAATTTAACTGATCGTCAGAAATAAATCCTTGTCGCTGTACCTGTCACTTGCGTCATCATACCAGGAAAATAAATCAAATGTATCTGCAAAGCACACTGAGAAAAACGACAGTACAAACAACATTAACAAACCTGTTCCTCTTCAGAGCATCCTTCCCCCAAGGATGAAGCAAGTGAGAGACGGCGATGATATACAGCATCAAAAGCACCGCCTTCACTTCTCACTTTGTTTGTTGTAGGAAATGTCCCAGTAAAACAGACATCATTAATAGAATCTTTCCGCTCCAGCCCGTCTTCCAATAATGATGTCGCAGCGGAAACACTGCTAAAATAAACAACATTAAAAAGATAGTGTTTATTTCATGTATTTCTCCAAATTAGACCTCAGCAGGGGTGACAGCATCCCACGATGCCTCCGGTGGAGGCTGACAAGCAAAAAGCATGGTTCAAAAACCACAAACACACTCCTTTCAAATGAGCCAGACACGCGCAGCGCTTGAAAAGTGCTTCAAAAACATTACAAAGTTTGTTTTGGAACTCTGACGACCAATCCCCTACCTGCAGATTCAGGACTTGGAAATCAGCAACAGAAACAACAAAAAGAAACACACTCAACTACTGCCAATGCTCTTCAGCACAGGCACCCCGCCGAGGCACATTCCAAGGGCCGTGAATGATGATGCCAGGATGGATGACAATGGAAACAAAACTAGCAGATGCAGGGCTTTAAGTGGGATGAAAAAACTGGGGGGGTCTCTCAAAGGGGCGTGGTCAATGTAATTAAGGGCATGGCTTAAAGCACGTAAGCTAAAAATCTGTGCTTAGCATAGTGTGCTGCCCGACTTGCATTTTGCTGTTTCTGTCATTGCATCCAGATATGATACACAAAGAAATATCATAGCATCAACAAGTCAGGACTATTGGCTTTGTCAATGGTTAGTTTCATAAAATAAATAAGCAGAAACAATAGCTAGTATGTAATATTGAAAAAGCTTCCACTTAAAGCCCTGGTGACACCACAACAATGTTGCTGCTCCTGAGTTTCAAAAAGAGAAGGGAAATCCAGAGAGAAAATGAGTCTCTTTAAAGGATTTCCCTTCCCCTACAACGCTCACCTTTCATGATGTCATGCCGTAACTTCTCCACTAGTGTGAAGTGAGCAGTGTGAGCAGCGCCCATCAATGCACTAGTGAGAAGTGAGCAGCGCACATCGATGCACTAGTGAGAAGTGAGCAGCGCACATCGATGCACTAGTGAGATGTGAGCAGTGTGAGCAGCGCACATCGATGCACTAGTGAGAAGAGAGCAGTGTGAGCAGCGCACATCGATGCACTAGTGAGATGTGAGCAGTGTGAGCAGCGCACATTGATGCACTAGTGAGAAGTGAGCAGTGTGAGCAGCGCCCATCAATGCACTAGTGAGAAGTGAGCAGCGCACATCGATGCACTAGTGAGAAGTGAGCAGCGCACATCGATGCACTAGTGAGATGTGAGCAGTGTGAGCAGCGCACATCGATGCACTAGTGAGAAGAGAGCAGTGTGAGCACCGCACATCGATGCACTAGTGAGAAGTGAGCAGTGTGAGCAGCGCACATCGATGCACTAGTGAGAAGTGAGCAGTGTGAGCAGCGCACATCGATGCGCCTGCAGTCACCTTAGCTCGGAAAAAAACGGATCGCCTGTGCCAGGGCAAAAAACAGAGCCAGATGATGCTCAGACCCGGTGAGGCACGGCCTACTTAAAGCCCTGGGCAGATACTTCTGAACCTGCAGCAATTACCTGGAAGCATGTGTGGAAATTAACAGAAAAAGAAATGCAATAAACTCTCAAGGAATATGGATCCTTTGCAAAATGTGCGAAGGATAAAAAAAAAGAATCAGAACTTTTACTACAAAATAAGGAGCTGTATACGTTACATTCCTGTAACTTGTTTTAGCAACTGTCTCTCCAACACAACCAGCAAAGTATTCAGAGTTAGCATAAAGGGGCCATTAATGTGGAAGTAAGAGGGACAATGCTAGGCCGTATCCAGAGCCACTAGTAATTATGCAAATTTGCAGTTGAGGAGTTGTCCACATAATTATGGATTTTCCTCGTTTGCCATATAATCCATTAACTTTTGCGTATTCTGCAGATTACAAAATTATATATTTCTAATTTAAACAGGTCAAAAGTTACTAAAAACACAATGACACGTGTTGCAGTGCAGTCGATGGCCCTTTGTAAAAAATAGATTGTCCCTTTTTTAGTAACTCATTGATGCATTTGGTAGGGGTGGGTGAACCTCGCTGATTTTTAATCAATAGAATTCCGCAGATTTCCCTAAAAAGTCTGTGGGATTCAGGTATGTCATGCTACTCGTGCTGATTTTCAGCGCCGGGAGCTTGTCCCGCACTGAAAAACCAATGCAAACGCCACCACGCGACATACCACAGGCCAATGCTTCTTTTTGCTGTTCAAATAGATTTTCTACTTGAGTTGCAGCTTTCGCAACGGGAGCAACAACTTTCTCAAAGTGAGCGGTAGCAACCAGGGGCGTAACACAAGGCCCCGCAGCCCCCGCATTGCGGGGGGGCCTCGGGAGGGCCACTGGCTCCGGGGGGCCCCGCAGGGGCCCCTCACGTATAATACATGCTGCTTGCACACACAGTAGGCTGTGAAAAAATGGTGCGCAGCGTGGGCCCCGGGCCGGGCCCTTGCGAGTTTGAAATGGTGGCGGCGCGTGGCGGGGGCCCCGCCCGGGGCCCCTGTGAGTCTCCAGTTTTTTAAATGGTGCGGCCGGGCCGGGGGGCCCGCCCCCGGCCCGGCCGCCGGGGCCCTGGGAGTCAGTGAGTGACTGTAAGCACATTAATTGAATTAAATGTTATTGTGCGCGCCGCGGGCGGGCCGAGTCAGACTTCGAAATGGTGCTGGGCGGGCCCCGCCCCCGCGCCCCAAGAGTCAAGTCAAGTCCGAATTGGTGGGGCTTCGGCCGGGGCCCGTGTGAGTGAGACACTCTGTCCGCCGCCTCCTCTGTCTGATGCTGGCAGGGCGGGCCAGTCACAGTGGCACGGCACCCCGGGCACAGTCACTCTGAGTCTGATGCAAATATTATAAATGCCGAATCGATTGATGAATCAGGCGGCGGGACAGACTGTGGATGCGCACACACACTTGTTTACTCCCAGTCGGTCCTGTCCAGTCCTGACTTTCTTTCACTTTCAATTCCGCCACTTATGCACGTTGGGTGTGGGGGGGGGTTGGGGGAGGGCTGGGGGCAAGTCATGCTGGCTGGTGTCGTGAGTAGTGACCAATGATGCCCTCATTACATTTGTCGGCACTCGGCACAGCACATGCGCAATCGCCGGCGGCGCGAACACAAGGTGTGACATCAGGGGCCAGGGGCGCGCATAGCCCGCCCACCGAACCAGGCCAAACCCAAGCCGCCGATCGTCAAGACAAGAAGAGAAGAGATTAGAACAAGAGGAAGCAGTGGCGTAACGAAACTTGAGGGGGCCCCCCTGCAAACTACATGGAGGGGCCCCCCTCCCATCATCCGTGCCAGTCTAGAGCTGTCAGGCCAGCGACCCGCCATCCTGCCGAGGATGTGGGGTGATTGTTACCCCACTGTCACCAATACAGCAGTGATAAGTAACACTGGATGGTGGAGTTAAAGGTTGGGCTTAGTCTGCCAGCAGGCTATCATAGGTGGTGGTTCATTCATTACAGGGTCCCTGCCATCAGTACGCCAGGGTAGTTTGCCCAATTATAGGTGGGTTTTCTGATGCAGACTCCTGTCATGATATACAACGTCGGGCCCACTCATCGTTCAGTTTTGACAAAAGTGCATCCACTGCTCCTTCTCATTTCCGTTTTAAAACATTAGACAAAGCGACAATGCAGTATTTCAAAAGCAGATGTAACTACAAAGAGCACATTTTGATAATACATTTTTATTAGTAGACAATATCAATCTTAAGAGGCATTGCAAAGCTTCATACTCACTTTGACCCAAATTCCATCACAGTGTCTCTCTCTCTCTCTCTCTCTCTCTCTCTCTTTCTCTGTCAGTCAGTCTCCCTCTCTCTGTCAGTCTCTCTCTCAGTCAGTAAGTCTCTCTCTGTCAGTCCCTCTCTCTGTCAGTCTCTCTCTCTGTCTCTCTCAATCTCTCTCTCAGTCAGTCTCTCTCTCTCTCTCTCTCTGTCAGTCTCTCTTTCAGTCAGTCTCTCTCCCTGTCAGTCCCTCTCTCTGTCAGACTCTCTCTCTCAGTTTCTCTCTCTGTCTCTCTCTCTGTCAGTCTTCCAGACAGTCTCTCTCTCTCTCCTCTGTCAGTCTCTCCCAGTCAGTCTCTCTCTCTCACAGTAATCCAGTCTCTCTCTCTCTCTCTGTCAGTGACTCTCTCTGTCAGTCAGTCTCTCTCTGTCAGTCTCTCTCTCTCTCTGTTGGTCAGTCTCTCTCTCTATCTGTCGGTCAGTCTCTCTTTCTCTGTCAGTCTCCCAGTCTCTCTGTCAGTCAGTCTCTCTGTCAGTCAGTCTCTCTCTTTATGTCAGTCTCTCTCTCTCTGTCAGTCTCTCTCTGTCAGTCTCTCTCTGTCAGTCAGTCTCTTAGTCTCTCTCTCTCTCTCCTAGTCTCTCTCTCTCTCTCCTAGTCTCTCTCTCTGAGTCTGTCAGTCTCTCTCTGTCAGTCATTCTCTCTCTCTCGCAGTCAGCTAGTCTCTCTCAGTGAGTCTCTCTCTCTCTCAGTCATTGACTCTCTCTGTCAGTCTCTCTCTCCACTATCTCTCTCTACCCTGTTGCCACTCTCTCTGTCTCCATTCTCTCTCTCCACTCTCTAGCTCTCCACTCTCTCTCTCTCCACTCTCGCTCTCTCCACTCTCGCACTCTCGCTCTCTCCACTCTTGCTCTCTCCACTCACTCTCTCTCTCTACTCACTCTCTCTCCACTCACTTTCTCTCTCCAATCTCTATACTCTTTTCACTCTCTCTCTTTCCACTCTCTCTCTCTCCACTGTCTCCCTCCACTTTCTCTCCCCTCTCTGTCTCCACTCTCTCTCCACTCTCTCACCACTCTCTTGCTACCCTCTTTCTACTCTCTCTCTCTCCACTCTCTCTCTCCACTCACTCTCCCCACTCTCTCTCCCCACTCTCTCTCCCCACTCTCTCTCTCCACTCTCTCTCTCCACTCTCTCTCTCCACTTTCTCTCTCCACTCTCACTCTCCAATTTCTTCACTCTCTCCGCGCTCTCTTTCCACTCTCTGACAACTCTCTGTCTCCACTCTCTCAATCTCTTTCCATTCACTTTCTCCACTCTCTCTCTCTCCAAGCTGTCCACTCTCTCTCTCTCTCCACTGCCGTTGGGACAGCAAACAAGGTGTATTGCTCTACCGTGGCACATTACTTTTAATAAGTCCAAATAAGACGATCAAGACCCAAGACGTCTTCAACAAATATAGCGATTTTTGCCATAAGACTCACTCAACCCTCTTTGCAGCGCAGCACCCTTTCCTTGATATCGGCCCTTCATTTATGGGAACTGCACACGTAGGCAGTGATTTCTTGACAAACACTTGTATTCCAGTTGCATCTAATGGTAACTTCTCAGATGTTTCTTCGGGCATCAGGCACTTTCTAACGACATTAAAAATTCTCAGCACAGAGAATCATTTTCAGAATTTGAATACAGAATCATTAAATAGATGCTTCTAAACAAGGATCAAAGTGACTTTATTTCCCATCCACAAAGTCACAGATTTATTAGAACACCGAGTACTGGAAAGAAAACCCAGGGCCACTTGCAGCCCCCCCTGAAAGCAATCAGCTCCGTCTCCGGGTTTTGACAACTAATGATAGGTTGTCACTGAGTGTGCAGGGGCCATTACCTCGACAGCTGCTAAGACAGCTCAGCCGGTTGAGCACTTGCTACTGAGGTCTGTAAGTGACCTGAAGGTCACAGCTTCCAAGCCGGTCAGGCCGGACTCAGCCTTTCATGCGGAAGGGGAGCAGAGCAGCACAACTGCTCCCTTGGAGGGGAGCGCCCCATATCTGGTGAATGCTGCATGCACGTGCTGCGTGGGTGTAGGGTACACTACACACCAGCCGGTCTGCACCTCAAGTCTTTAATCATCACAATGTGAAACACGAGGTTAAATCAGGGGGGCGGCAGACCAGAGTGCCCGGGCCGGGTGCCCTGCATCAGAGTCAGACAGAGGTGGCACCTGGCAGCACGACTGCACCATTCTACCCTCCCAATTCTGCCCCCATGACAACACATCGTCGTCTACCTGGTTGAATCTCTGGTCCAGTGGACACTTACCCTGGCTGTACTTCTTCACGGACACCCGAACTTACACTTCAGGGGTACACGTCACGTCCTCCGACCTCAATGCAAGCGTTCCACCTCACACAACCTTCCTACCCGCACAGACATCCAACGCCGCGCCAGTGCCACTCACCATCTCCCTCCCCCCAGCCCATTACCAACCCCTGGTCCTTTGGAATGATAGCGATACCTTCCAGAGTTCACACACCTGTCACCCACCACCCCCTGGGCCCCTGCCTTCCAATCCAACTACTGCTGCTCCCCTCCACATTTGATTTTACTTCACGAATCGATTAACAAATGTTCTCCTCTTATGGGCCGCTACCACACCTCGCAGACGCCCATATATATGCCCCGTTCGCCCTATGCCATTGAATTAATTGCCCATTCAAAGTTCTACCAGTCCTGAGCTCTACTAATATGCACAGCGCACACACACAGAGCGCAAGGCTAGCCAAGCAGGACAGGGCAGGGGCCGGGGGCGGGCAATTTCAATCAGGATTAGAAGGCCCCGCAGGTCAGTGTCACAGGGACAAACTTACTTAAGTTCGGAAAGTCTGTCTGAGCGGTGGGCGGCGGGCCTGGCTGGCTTCCTCTTGTTCTAATCTCTTCTCTTCTTGTCTTGACGATCGGCGGCTTGGGTTTGGCCTGGTTCGGTGGGCGGGCTATGCGCGCCCCTGGCCCCTGATGTCACACCTTGTGTTCGCGCCGCCGGCGATTGCGCATGTGCTGTGCCGAGTGCCGACAAATGTAATGAGGGCATCATTGGTCACTACTCACGACACCAGCCAGCATGACTTGCCCCCAGCCCTCCCCCAACCCCCCCCCCACACCCAACGTGCATAAGTGGCGGAATTGAAAGTGAAAGAAAGTCAGGACTGGACAGGACCGACTGGGAGTAAACAAGTGTGTGTGCGCATCCACAGTCTGTCCCGCCGCCTGATTCATCAATCGATTCGGCATTTATAATATTTGCATCAGACTCAGAGTGACTGTGCCCGGGGTGCCGTGCCACTGTGACTGGCCCGCCCTGCCAGCATCAGACAGAGGAGGCGGCGGACAGAGTGTCTCACTCACACGGGCCCCGGCCGAAGCCCCACCAATTCGGACTTGACTTGACTCTTGGGGCGCGGGGGCGGGGCCCGCCCAGCACCATTTCGAAGTCTGACTCGGCCCGCCCGCGGCGCGCACAATAACATTTAATTCAATTAATGTGCTTACAGTCACTCACTGACTCCCAGGGCCCCGGCGGCCGGGCCGGGGGCGGGCCCCCCGGCCCGGCCGCACCATTTAAAAAACTGGAGACTCACAGGGGCCCCGGGCGGGGCCCCCGCCACGCGCCGCCACCATTTCAAACTCGCAAGGGCCCGGCCCGGGGCCCACGCTGCGCACCATTTTTTCACAGCCTACTGTGTGTGCAAGCAGCATGTATTATACGTGAGGGGCCCCTGCGGGGCCCCCCGGAGCCAGTGGCCCTCCCGAGGCCCCCCCGCAATGCGGGGGCTGCGGGGCCTTGTGTTACGCCCCTGAGAGGAAGCCAGCCAGGCCCGCCGCCCACCGCTCAGACAGACTTTCCGAACTTAAGTAAGTTTGTCCCTGTGACACTGACCTGCGGGGCCTTCTAATCCTGATTGAAATTGCCCGCCCCCGGCCCCTGCCCTGTCCTGCTTGGCTAGCCTTGCGCTCTGTGTGTGTGCGCTGTGCATATTAGTAGAGCTCAGGACTGGTAGAACTTTGAATGGGCAATTAATTCAATGGCATAGGGCGAACGGGGCATATATATGGGCGTCTGCGAGGTGTGGTAGCGGCCCATAAGAGGAGAACATTTGTTAATCGATTCGTGAAGTAAAATCAAATGTGGAGGGGAGCAGCAGTAGTTGGATTGGAAGGCAGGGGCCCAGGGGGTGGTGGGTGACAGGTGTGTGAACTCTGGAAGGTATCGCTATCATTCCAAAGGACCAGGGGTTGGTAATGGGCTGGGGGGAGGGAGATGGTGAGTGGCACTGGCGCGGCGTTGGATGTCTGTGCGGGTAGGAAGGTTGTGTGAGGTGGAACGCTTGCATTGAGGTCGGAGGACGTGACGTGTACCCCTGAAGTGTAAGTTCGGGTGTCCGTGAAGAAGTACAGCCAGGGTAAGTGTCCACTGGACCAGAGATTCAACCAGGTAGACGACGATGTGTTGTCATGGGGGCAGAATTGGGAGGGTAGAATGGTGCAGTCGTGCTGCCAGGTGCCACCTCTGTCTGACTCTGATGCAGGGCACCCGGCCCGGGCACTCTGGTCTGCCGCCCCCCTGATTTAACCTCGCGTTTCACATTGTGATGATTAAAGACTTGAGGTGCAGACCGGCTGGTGTGTAGTGTACCCTACACCCACGCAGCACGTGCATGCAGCATTCACCAGATATGGGGCGCTCCCCTCCAAGGGAGCAGTTGTGCTGCTCTGCTCCCCTTCCGCATGAAAGGCTGAGTCCGGCCTGACCGGCTTGGAAGCTGTGACCTTCAGGTCACTTACAGACCTCAGTAGCAAGTGCTCAACCGGCTGAGCTGTCTTAGCAGCTGTCGAGGTAATGGCCCCTGCACACTCAGTGACAACCTATCATTAGTTGTCAAAACCCGGAGACGGAGCTGATTGCTTTCAGGGGGGGCTGCAAGTGGCCCTGGGTTTTCTTTCCAGTACTCGGTGTTCTAATAAATCTGTGACTTTGTGGATGGGAAATAAAGTCACTTTGATCCTTGTTTAGAAGCATCTATTTAATGATTCTGTATTCAAATTCTGAAAATGATTCTCTGTGCTGAGAATTTTTAATGTCGTTAGAAAGTGCCTGATGCCCGAAGAAACATCTGAGAAGTTACCATTAGATGCAACTGGAATACAAGTGTTTGTCAAGAAATCACTGCCTACGTGTGCAGTTCCCATAAATGAAGGGCCGATATCAAGGAAAGGGTGCTGCGCTGCAAAGAGGGTTGAGTGAGTCTTATGGCAAAAATCGCTATATTTGTTGAAGACGTCTTGGGTCTTGATCGTCTTATTTGGACTTATTAAAAGTAATGTGCCACGGTAGAGCAATACACCTTGTTTGCTGTCCCAACGGCAGTGGAGAGAGAGAGAGAGTGGACAGCTTGGAGAGAGAGAGAGTGGAGAAAGTGAATGGAAAGAGATTGAGAGAGTGGAGACAGAGAGTTGTCAGAGAGTGGAAAGAGAGCGCGGAGAGAGTGAAGAAATTGGAGAGTGAGAGTGGAGAGAGAAAGTGGAGAGAGAGAGTGGAGAGAGAGAGTGGAGAGAGAGAGTGGGGAGAGAGAGTGGGGAGAGAGAGTGGGGAGAGTGAGTGGAGAGAGAGAGTGGAGAGAGAGAGAGTAGAAAGAGGGTAGCAAGAGAGTGGTGAGAGAGTGGAGAGAGAGTGGAGACAGAGAGGGGAGAGAAAGTGGAGGGAGACAGTGGAGAGAGAGAGAGTGGAAAGAGAGAGAGTGAAAAGAGTATAGAGATTGGAGAGAGAAAGTGAGTGGAGAGAGAGTGAGTAGAGAGAGAGAGTGAGTGGAGAGAGCAAGAGTGGAGAGAGCGAGAGTGCGAGAGTGGAGAGAGCGAGAGTGGAGAGAGAGAGAGTGGAGAGCTAGAGAGTGGAGAGAGAGAATGGAGACAGAGAGAGTGGCAACAGGGTAGAGAGAGATAGTGGAGAGAGAGACTGACAGAGAGAGTCAATGACTGAGAGAGAGAGAGACTCACTGAGAGAGACTAGCTGACTGCGAGAGAGAGAGAATGACTGACAGAGAGAGACTGACAGACTCAGAGAGAGAGACTAGGAGAGAGAGAGAGAGACTAGGAGAGAGAGAGAGAGACTAAGAGACTGACTGACAGAGAGAGACTGACAGAGAGAGACTGACAGAGAGAGAGAGACTGACATAAAGAGAGAGACTGACTGACAGAGAGACTGACTGACAGAGAGACTGGGAGACTGACAGAGAAAGAGAGACTGACCGACAGATAGAGAGAGAGACTGACCAACAGAGAGAGAGAGAGACTGACAGAGAGAGACTGACTGACAGAGAGAGTCACTGACAGAGAGAGAGAGAGAGACTGGATTACTGTGAGAGAGAGAGACTGACTGGGAGAGACTGACAGAGGAGAGAGAGAGAGACTGTCTGGAAGACTGACAGAGAGAGAGACAGAGAGAGAAACTGAGAGAGAGAGTCTGACAGAGAGAGGGACTGACAGGGAGAGAGACTGACTGAAAGAGAGACTGACAGAGAGAGAGAGAGAGAGACTGACTGAGAGAGAGATTGAGAGAGACAGAGAGAGAGACTGACAGAGAGAGGGACTGACAGAGAGAGACTTACTGACTGAGAGAGAGACTGACAGAGAGAGGGAGACTGACTGACAGAGAAAGAGAGAGAGAGAGAGAGAGAGAGAGAGAGAGAGACACTGTGATGGAATTTGGGTCAAAGTGAGTATGAAGCTTTGCAATGCCTCTTAAGATTGATATTGTCTACTAATAAAAATGTATTATCAAAATGTGCTCTTTGTAGTTACATCTGCTTTTGAAATACTGCATTGTCGCTTTGTCTAATGTTTTAAAACGGAAATGAGAAGGAGCAGTGGATGCACTTTTGTCAAAACTGAACGATGAGTGGGCCCGACGTTGTATATCATGACAGGAGTCTGCATCAGAAAACCCACCTATAATTGGGCAAACTACCCTGGCGTACTGATGGCAGGGACCCTGTAATGAATGAACCACCACCTATGATAGCCTGCTGGCAGACTAAGCCCAACCTTTAACTCCACCATCCAGTGTTACTTATCACTGCTGTATTGGTGACAGTGGGGTAACAATCACCCCACATCCTCGGCAGGATGGCGGGTCGCTGGCCTGACAGCTCTAGACTGGCACGGATGATGGGAGGGGGGCCCCTCCATGTAGTTTGCAGGGGGGCCCCCTCAAGTTTCGTTACGCCACTGGTAGCAACCTGCCATGACCACCCTTGTTGGCTCATTTTTTCTTGCCTTGTAACTTAACATTAGTGAGCCATGCACAAGAAAAACTCTGCCACGTAGCAACTGGCAGAGTTTTTGCCTAAACTATGTGCTCCAAGTGGAGTGCGGAGTGGGCAAAAGTCTGCGAATCCACTGGCGTAGCGGAGTTAACCGCCCACCACTAGTATTTGGGATTGAAACAGGTACTATTGAGGAGAAACCTTTGCCCAGGCAGTGTTAACCTATGTAAAATTCACAACGGAAGTAATGCTACCACAAAATGAGCCTCATTGCTGCATAATTTAGCTACCCTTGCCACATAATTTGGTCCTTCCCCGCCACATAATTCCAATACCCTTAACTATTACATTGACACAAATGCTTTCCTTTCTTTGGTTTTCCACATTGACAGTATTTCTAGTCAAAATAGCAATACCTCATACACTTTTTTCTAAGCAGGCATCAACAATAAACTGTTAATGCTGACACCAATTAACCTGCTTGTTATGCTGTGGAATCTGGACCTGTGGGTCTGAGATCTACTGAACTGAGTTTGACTATTTTCCAACCTTCTGGTTACAAACCAGCTGGTAATAACAGCAGCCTGCCCCCCTCTCCCAGACTGTACCCCCTAAAGCCTCTCCTGGGATAAAGCATTACCAGGCCACCTGAGGGCTCCCTTCGTCATTTGGTCTCGCAGTCCCCCGGCGCGCCATGCTGCTGTGTCCTTAACAACAGGGGTTGCTGGGATTCTGAATACTGAATGAGCTGAGCAGCCCCTCTTTTGGCCCTCCAGACATGTTCATGCACTGCCACTGCAGTCTACTGGATGGAGCCATGACTCCAGACCCTCTGCAGCATAGGGCTGCGGCATCACTGGTAAGTCACCGGCTTGGGACTCACTAAGTGGATAGTGTCAGAAATGGCTGGAAAATTCCCATGCTCTAATATTATAAATGTATACACTTGAATGAAAAAATGCAAACATCCCCACATCGCCGCGGGCAGATTCAAAACTTGAAAGCCAGCTCATAGAAGCAATAGCTGTAGGGATTGGCCAACACCAGCCAATGACTAAAGTGTGGGGACTCACTGCTCACTCTCTCTGCATGTACACTGCAGGAGGTCCTGGCTAATGGCAGACCTTAATAAGTATGGAAAAAGCCAACAGGTCTCACATTTCAGACCTATTACCTGTGCCCATGGCTTTAAACCTCCCTATATTTGCCAATGGTTTTTAGCATCACCTGTGCTGTGCAGCATGGCTAAAGAATAATAAAAAATGCTTTTGTCGTGGCCACCCACGTCATTTAGAAGGGTGCAGCATGCATATGGGTGCCTACAACATGACATAGGAGCTGTTTTTCGGTCTGATTACTGTTCTGAGTTGATGGGGTTGGAGTAAAAGGTGAGAGAAGTGCACGAGGAAGAGAGCAGGCAAAACATACACTGTCATGGAGGGGGAACAACCTTTATAACGCGAATTTTAGCACGCAGTGTTATTACAACGCAGATTTTTAAACAAAAACCATTACAACGCATTACACTGGGGGGCGCTCTAGGATAGTGAATAGTTTTAATTTACTATCCAACACCTTTCCTAGTGTCCACGGAAACTGGTGTTGGAATAGTAAATTAAAATATTCACTATCCAGCGCCCCCCAGTGTATTGCGTTGTAATGGAATGCGTTTTAAAACTTGCCATGTTACAGCATGTGTGGTAAAAGCATGCGTTGTGACAACGTACATCCGTCATGGAGTGCTAAACTGTAAAAAAAAAGTCGCGGTTGAAAAGCAAGCAGTGGAAGCCTAGAAGAAAGTAAATCAAAAAAGATAATGAAGAGCCGATACGCCAAGGAAGGGGTAAACACAAGAGTGTCAGACTGGGACACTAATAAGAAGCAGGCAAATGAGAGTGACAGGAAAGTCAAGCAATGAGTGGGTTCCAAGCCCCTGTATGGGTCAAACCCACAAAACATCTCCCACCATACAGGGCAAGGGCATGCACTTTGGAATAGCTTTGACCCCGAAAAAACGATTGAATGTTTGATAATTCTGCAAATGACCGCAGATACTCTCAGATCCACTCTTCCATCATTTTGAAGTTGGTAATTTGTTGCAACTACTTGGTAACACTGCAATATACACAAATCAAGCTTAATTCACAGAGCAAGCTATTCTCCCCAAGAACCAAACTTATTTTTGTTTGTCGGAAGCCCGTCCCCCAGGCCTCGTCCACACCCACACATCCCTCCCAGATATCTGCTAGTCCTAAACAAAGGCACACTACCTGTAAGAGGGGTATATAAAAATCTGGCCTGAACATAAAAAAATTAATACTGCTCTGGTTTATCCTGCTTCATCTGAAACTTCCTTGATACACCTCAGTTAGACCTGGCATCTTTTGCCGTGATTCCCCCTGTCTTTTTGCTTCTGACCTCCTGTTTTTGACTGTGTGCTGCATGTCGTTTTTGCTGGTTTTAGGACTCTGGGCACTTTACCACTGCTGAGCTGTGCTAAACTGCCAGTGTTCTCTTGGTAAAATGTATTCGTGATTGGCTTTTCCATGATTGGCATATTTGATTTACTGGTAAGTTCCTAGTAAACTGAACTAGGTGTGCCCAGGGCATGTAAATCAAATACGTAAGTAAGTAAGGATATGTTATTGTATATAGTTATTTAAAACCTTTACAATATTGTTCATATGAAAAGAAGCAACTTGTACTTTAAAATTAAAGTATACAAACTAGAGCTACATTAAAATAGAGAAACTTTCTAAAATGTCTGTGTACATAGTGATTTTGCAGTTGTACTTGCACTTCGCACAGTCAGATTCGGACCTTTGCAGTCCTTTACCTCAGTGTTCATGATTAGCTGAAGTGCCTTTTGGCAAAATCTAGTGGCCCTACAACCTGTCTGCAGTTGGTAGCTGTTCAAGGCCAGCATGACGGCCGGGCGGCATGATCTAATTTGAAAAAGTCGAAAAACGTATAGTAGATAATAACGTCTCAAAGTTGTTAAAGATGGGCAAATACACAATATGTGCTTTAAGGATTCTTCCATTTCCCCACATAGTCTACAAACGGGTGTCGGCCATATTTGCTTCCATGCAGGTGTGTGATTTTTTAATATGGTGGTTCCCAGCCGTAATTTTAAAAGTATTTTTTGGGCAGCTGGGGATATATGGTTGACTAAATATGGTTGTGGCTTTGGCTTCCCATACGTGGCCAACACAGTCCATCCATGTTTTTGTTTGCTGTGGCAGCTTTGTCTGCTGTCCATGATATTTGCTTTGCTGCTGCGTTAGTCTCTTTTTTGAACACCACAAATGATTGATTTGTGTTCCATGCCTTTTCCATATTAAGGCTCGAGATGGCGTTCTCCCATACCATTTTCCCTGAGTTTTTTGTCTTTTTCTGGTTGTTTATCTCAGTCCAACAATGGCCCATAAGGGTGTCCTCTTCAGCAGCTCTTAATTTCCAGCATGTTTTTAATATGGCTGCTTGTCTGATTTGGTGTTGGTTTAGTAGACCGAATTCCAAGCGGATCTGAGATTGAGATACGAACCTCGGAATATGAAAGATGTATTTGAACAACTCTGATTGTTGTGTGTTCAAAAAGTTAACATCTTTTCCCTTGTACAACTCCGATCCATACGTGAGAGATGGGAGAAATTTTGCAGATATTATCTTCAACAAATGCGAATTGGATGGACAATTCATTTTTCTTTTTAACAAATTTAGGGCGAAGCGTAGTTTGATAGCCTGTGCCTTTCTGTAAAACTGATGATCTTTCAGCGACCACCTAGCATCGACTACAACTCCCAAGTATTTGTACGTGGAGGTCTGCTCAAATGTGTTGCCTGCAATGTGCCATTTAAAGGATTTCCTCCCTGGCCGAGAGGCAAAACAGACAATCTTCGTTCTTTTATAATTGATTTGGAGCCCTTGTGCACAGATGTAATCTTTGAGCTTTGTGATGGAACATTGTAGGCCCAACGGGGTCTGACTGCAGAGTACGATGTCATCTGCATACTGTATGCTCCTGATTTTGTGGTTGGGTAGCTTTGGTGGATCACTTTCTGTTTCCGCAATACACTTGTCCAGGTCCGCTGTGAAAATATTAAAGAGCGTTGGTGCCAATACACAGCCCTGTTTGGGGCCAACATGAGTGAAGATTTTACCTATCGTTCTATCGACGTTGGCTAGTTTTATTCTAACCCAGGTATTCGAGTATAGGTTTATAATGGCCAACAGCAGCTTTGTTGTTATTCCCCAGTTACAATTAGTGAGCCTGCATCACTTATTGTGCCACCCACATGAGTAGCCCTACAAACATGTCTCAGTCCTGCTATTGTAGTGCCTGTGAGTGTAGTTTTAAAGACCTGTGCGTGGCAATGCGAAGAAACACATGTCAGCTGTTATTTCTCGGTTGTGAAGTACCAACAATAAATAAACAACATCAAATCAGTGATATTTACAAACATTGTTTGATCTACTTTAAAATTCTGATGAATCTGATGACCAGAACTTCCAATGTTCTATCCATTGAAATAACTGCTTCAGAGTTTATGAATCAGCATTACTTGATTAGGATGTTAATATCCCCACATCTTTAGCAATTTCTGATTAAAGCAACACATAGTTAATTAAAGCAAGAAGGTTTTTATATTGAGTATTACTGTAACGCTTTCTAAAAGATCATTCCAATAAAAAAGGGTGTTTCCTATGTTCAACAAGTTATTTTAGAATAAATATTACAACATAAAACACAAAAAAGCCTTTTGAAATTTAAGCAACTATTAATGGTGTGATTTTCCACTTTACCATAATATTTGTTTTTTGTTCATCTTTGTTTATTAAGTTAAATATGAAGGTCCTCATCTACAATAAAATGACGCAGGGTAGCGCCACAATTCATTTAGCTGTACTGTGCTGCATAGTTTTCAAAGCACAGGGATGTGTCATATTAACAACAATACAGTGCATTTCTGTGCTTTCCCCTGGCTGATGCACAATTGGCCGCCATGCGCCAGCGCAGGCGCCCTTGCGTCACTTTGCAAGGGCGCCTGCACTGCGGGGATGAATGTTTTTGTGCAGGACGGTACAGCTTCCTCCACAAAAACAGTCATTAATGGCATTTTCCTATTTATATGCATGCTGCAGAATGCAACAGGCATAGAGAGAGGGAAAAAATGAGGGGAGATAAAAGTATTTCTGCTTGTACCATTCCTACGCCTCCCTTGGGGAGACGTAGGATTCTGATGTATTCCAAGTTTTACAAATTCTTGCAAATCTGAAAATGCGTCAATTTCTGTGGATGTTGGGTGGAAAAACCCATAGCAAAAAATGTGGAACACCCCTTTTGACTCAAAGTAATGTGTGAAAGGGGCCCATTTTTACAAGGTGACAAAAAGTCATGCAGGGTCATTTTACGTGGCCTTGAAAATATGGGCAGGCACACTGTGCCGCCGGTGCATAAAAAAACTGAGTGTTTTCTTAGCTATTTTGCAGTCCAAACAAGCTGTCCCTTGCACCTCCTTGGACTGCTAATAACTACTTTCTTCGCCGGTGAAATAAAATTGCCCAGTGGTGAAATTTTAGACAGACATTTATGTGTCTGACTTCAGTGCATTCCACATTTATTTGCTGATTTAGATCTAACTAGCAGAAGAGAATACTAAACACTGTGCTAATTAACAGCCACTTCAGTACTTCTTAAAGCCTGCCAGGCATAGGGACGAGGATAACAAGATCATAAAAGTGTGAAACGAACGAAACAGTATATAAAGATAAGGTTCAAGCAAATTGTTTCCTTTGAAAATGATAATATATATCTTCTTGCTCAATGCCCTATCTGATTGGAACTACAGTTGTCATACCTCTACAATACAATCAGCAGTACACAGACTATTCATCTTCCATTAATCTGAAAATAATCTTTAAATACAGAATAATGCCATCTTTGTTTCTTGTCCACCAAAAATCAGCTCAGACCTACAGATTGAGAAACACTGCCTATAGTGTAAGTGCCTCACTGTTGAGAGCATTCTTGCAAGGTAATTGTGGTGAACAGTGCTGCGGACATGACTTTCATGCCCACATTTTTGAAATCTTGCAGTCTGTTATTGCATGGAATTCGACTGAATACTTCACTGTTTACTTTTATATAAGGAGCAAAAAAGATCCTTGTAGGAAAGTGGGTTACTGGTTGAGGGGGTGTAACCCTACTCAAGCACCAACACAACTCCTGTCTGGGTGAAACACAAGCAAACCCCAAATTAACCTGGTCATGCTTAACATAGAGGCATTGTTGAAAGTATTTATGGAGTGCACCAATAAAAATCCCACCACAATGATTAAAATCCAATTAAAAGAAGCAGATATATGCACTTTCAAAGATTTAGATGAAAATAGTGCTTAAAAGCATAATGCGCTAACCCTGACAAAGTCACAAGTACAGGCCGGTCGCAATGGAGCACAGGCCGGATAGAGGATTCTATTTAGACCCACTGTACAAAGTAC
Organism: Lissotriton vulgaris; assembly: GCF_964263255.1. NCBI lineage: Eukaryota > Metazoa > Chordata > Amphibia > Caudata > Salamandridae > Lissotriton > Lissotriton vulgaris. The sequence goes on along the minus strand of NC_141699.1, from coordinate 19,996,413 downwards.
CTTCAATCCTGGATGCAGTGTTGAAAGGTTCCGTGTCAAAGATGGGTCACAGAGGAGGTTTCAAGGAGCTGTGGGGTTTAGATGTGAGGTCCTGCATCAAGATTTGCGCACAACATTATTTCTGGAAACTGTTGCAATGCAAGGTACTGCGTTCAAGTGCTTTACACAGCTGCGGTTCTGATGAGGTGCAGAGCAATGCGTTGTGGTGCGTCAGTTCTGCTGGACCTCCAGCTAGGCTGGCAGAGATCCTTTAGACCCATTTTCAAGGGGTCAGGACTGGGGTGACACCACTTGGTCAGAACTCCCAGCAAGTAGAGTCCAGGTGCAGGTCAAGGTGGTTGGAGTGCTTTTTGTCCCTGAGACTCTGATCAGGAAGCCAGCCAACTAGCCCTTGGAGTTACCTGGTGGTCCTGACTTCAGGATGCAGCTCTAGTCCTTCTCACTCAGATAGCGGGGCAGCACGGCAGCCCTTCTGAGCCTTCCACAGGTCCAGGTATGTTCTGAAGATTTCAGTCTGAGGGTCCACTATTTATAAATGATGCTCTCTTTGAAGTGGGAGAAGCTTCTAGAGTCCTCTTTCAGCCGAGGTGTCTGGAATGTTCTGCCTACCTGCCCTCGCCCCAGCTCATCGGGGGGACAAGTGTGAAACCCTTTGTGAATGTGTTGAGGCAGAGTCTTTGTGCTCTGTAAGTGTGGCAGGTGACAACTCAGCCCCCTCATCAAGTCAGAGATGGCCCATCAGCCCAACACCTATTCCCCCTTTGTTCCAGTGTCTGACAGTAATATGAAGTAATCAAAAGAAGCTGGAACTGTAGGTTCTTAAGTTACTTTATTAAGATGTTAAGTTATAATGATAACCCCATCAGGAGCAGCTGTCCTGCTGCTCAGCCCTCATCCAACTGACATTCATAACACACTGCTCCTGATGGGGTTATCATCTTAACTTATCATCTTAACTTAACATCTTAATAAAGTAACATAAAGAACCTACTGTTCCAGCTTTCCTTTGATTACTTCATAATACACAATAATAATAATAATAATAATAGGGGGGGTCTTGTAAAGCGCTTGGTGACGCCAGACGGCGTGTCCCCGCGCTAAGATGCGAGCGCTAGCAGGAAAAAGTGCTAAGATGGGAACCCACTACCGGGCATGAAGAAATGTTTTTAGCTTGGCTCTGAAAATGGGCTCTGAGGGTTCCAGGCGCAACGCCACAGGGAGTTTGTTCCAGCTAGATGCAGCCAGATACCTGAAGGATCTGCTACCCATCCTTGCTTTGGACACCTTAGGAATGGACAGGCGTCCCGAGCCAGAGGATCTGAGGGAACGAGAAGGCTCGTATTGTGTCAGGAGACCCTGTAGGGGGAGAGGTGCCCTGCCATTGATAATCCGATGACAGGTGCATAGTGCTTTAAATTCCACCCTGCTTCTCACCGGAAGCCAGTGTAGGGCCTGGAGCGCGGCTTTAGAGGCTGATTAGAAGCTGGTCAAAGACCAACTGCCAGCTACACCCAGTCATGTAATCCAGGATACAGGCTTCATGCACAAAATGCTCCTCTTGTCCTACTCCCCTTTCCCCTGGTCTACCTCCAAACAACATATTGTGAGCTTACTGTTAGTAGTCGGTTGAAAGCAGTGTTGAAACATGCATCCCTTCCGTTGGATTCAGACTGCAAGATATACATCAATAAGGCATCCCAGTACCAAGATGTCAGAAAAGCCTACAATATCTTAGAATACAAAGCAGTTTTTAGCAATAGCTTTCATTGAAACTGAAATGATAAACTGAAGCAATCATGAAAATATTGGAAAGCATGCTCCCTTGTACTTTGTTCAGAGGAGCTGTTTCCAAATGAACATTTCAACCTGGTAGGTGAATTATGGGCCTGATGTACAAAGCTTTTTTGATGTTGCAAATGGCTCGAATTGCAGAATCAGGCCATGTGCGACCGCAAAAAAGCATTTTTCAATGTGTAGGGGCCTATTTGTGATTTGGTAGCCTTTTACCAAATTGCTAATTGGGTTTGCAATTCAGCATTAGGAAGGGGCTTGTTAAGGGCGTCCATTCCTAGTACTGCATCACAGTGGTATGTTTTAATGTTTTGCAACTGATTTATATTTTACCACCTACTTCAAGTAGGTGGTAACATTAGCGAATGAGAAGCGGTCCCTAAAGGACACCTTCCCCTTTGTGAATGTTTGAAAAAGAACATTCTTTAAGAGCAGGCATTGGTTCCATGGACCACTCTCTACTCTTAATAAATGAAAAGGAAACTTTTCATTTTTCCTTTAGAAACTCATCCTGTTTCCCTTGAAGGAAAATGGGCAGCATTTGACAAAAAAACATTGCTTTATTAAAAAGCAAGAAGAGACATAGTGGTCTATTGACCTGAGCAGGCCACCATCCATATGATTTTCGCAATTCCCAATGGGTCGCAAAGCGAGACCTACCTTATGAATATTAATGAGGTAGGTCAATTTGCGACCCACTGGGACTCACTGAAAGTGTAAAGCAGAATTTTGTGCTAGATTTTTACGATTATTAAATAACAAATCACGAAAATATGCTATTTAGTCATGAGAAACCCTCCCTTACGTGCATCTGTCCCTATGTCTCCTAGCTGTCAATTACCTTTCCATTCCAAAATAATGTTTGCACATTGCACATTGTGAGGGGCATCATTTCTTTGGCCATGCTTAATGTTGATGGTTAACTGGGTATTTAGTGCAAGTTTAGAAGGAATTAAGGGTTTCACTAACTTAGCACAAATCAACAAAAAACAATCTTATTTTCTTTCCTGCCACCTTCAGTGAATCCATCTTTAGTCCCTTCTCATAATCTTTGTGGAACTATAAGACTGTAACTGATTTTTATATGCTAGATGACCATTGTGGCTTGTCATCTGTCTGTGCATCTCTAGTTTCCCCTTTATGTTTTAGGTTTGGTACCATAAGGCATCCCTGAAATGCAAAGAACAGTAATTGCATCTCACAAACACATTTTGCTTAAAAACATCTAGATTAATGGTTAGTTGTTGGTGTGACATTCACTATAGAACATATTCCATAATAATCCTTACATTTAGAATTGATTGGTGAGTACAATTTTTTGCAGGGAGACATCGGGGCCAGGCGATGGGAGTATGTGCCAAAGAGTCATTTTGGCAGTAGCAATTAGTCCATATATACTGCTTGAAGGAGTAATGGCGCCCCTGCTAAGGGAGCTGTAGGCAGCTGGCTCATAATGTATTGCCCAAGAACAAGGTATGGATTCCAGATATCATTACATTTTCAGTGGAGCAAATGTTTCTACCTAAACCCAGATACATTGGCCTATTTTTCCATGTACTTGTGTCACATATTGGCTGACTAAGGGAGGCTACGAACTCCTTTGACTTCCTTTTCACTTGCAAAAGGTGGGACTACATTGTTAAGTACCTTCTGTTTGAAGCATTAACTATTTATAGATTTGACACATTTTGCAAAATCAATTAACTTTATTTCTTTGAAGCAGCATGTTTTTAAAGAACCTCTTGAGTGATTTTCCACATTTCTTTAAATGTCATGTGTTTTCAGAGGTGTTTCTGCACCATTTACATGTGATGAACATTTTCTTAATGGAATCCCAAATTCAGATGTTCATTATCTGCAAACGGATTGTATCTCACCACTATTTACTAGTCCCGCTGACTGCACCAGTCCTTTTGGTTCCCATTCAGGCTGCTGTCGAGGCTGTAGGCAGGGCCAAAGGCACAAGACAGGGCCAACATGTGGTGGGATATTAGTTTTCATTTTCCAGAACTGCAAACCGCAGGAGGCCTGAAAAAAGTGGCAATGGGTAGAAATAGACACGGTGGAAACACCGGCCAAACCCCAGCACAAATTAACCACTGTTACACTATACAACGGATCAGGGGCTGTGGATAAATAGGTCAGAAGAGCTGATGAACCTGACCTACTCACTCTGGTCCCATTGCAGTGCTTTTTATGTGGTACTGCACCCAGAGTCAGTGGCGTAACGAAACTTGAGGGGGCCCCCTGCAAAGTACATGCGGGGGGCTCCCAACGCCCGGATCCAGTTTGGAACTCTCAGGCCAGGGACCTGCCAGTGCCAGAGGTGGGCTCCCAGAGCTCAGCCCCCCACACTGCTGGGATTGTGGGGGCTTTTGTTATGCCACTGCGCAGGGCCAGCTTTTGGCATAGGCGACCAGGGCCCAATGGCAATCCTTCTCCATCAAGGTCCTGAAGACAGCAGTCCCGGTGGAGTAATGAAACTTGAGGGGGCCCCCTGCAAAGTACATGCGGGGGGCTCCCAACGCCCGGATCCAGTTTGGAACTCTCAGGCCAGGGACCTGCCAGTGCCAGAGGTGGGCTCAGCCCCCCACACTGCTGGGATTGTGGGGGCTTTTGTTATGCCACTGCGCAGGGCCAGCTTTTGGCATAGGCGACCAGGGCCCAATGGCAATCCTTCTCCATCAAGGTCCTGAAGACAGCAGTCCCGGTGGAGTAATGAAACTTGAGGGGGCCCCCTGCAAAGTACATGCGGGGGGCTCCCAACGCCCGGATCCAGTTTGGAACTCTCATGCCAGGGACCTGCCAGTGCCAGAGGTGGGCTCAGCCCCCCACACTGCTGGGATTGTGGGGGCTTTTGTTATGCCACTGCGCAGGGCCAGCTTTTGGCATAGGCGACCAGGGCCCAATGGCAATCCTTCTCCATCAAGGTCCTGCAGACAGCAGTCCCGGTGGAGTAATGAAACTTGAGGGGGCCCCCTTGAAAAGTACATGCGGGGGGCTCCCAACGCCCGGATCCAGTTTGGAACTCTCAGGCCAGGGACCTGCCAGTGCCAGAGGTGGGCTCAGCCCCCCACACTGCTGGGATTGTGGGGGCTTTTGTTATGCCACTGCGCAGGGCCAGCTTTTGGCATAGGTGACCAGGGCCCAATGGCAATCCTTCTCCATCAAGGTCCTGCAGACAGCAGTCCTGGTGGAGTAATGAAACTTGAGGGGGCCCCCCTGAAAAGTACATGGAGGGGACCCATGCTCCGGACCCAGTCAGGAGCTCTCAGACAAGGGGCCGTCATCAATGCACAGTGCCGCAAGGAGACCACTGCAGCTTGGGGGTGCTTTGCAACACAGGGGACGCGGGGGCAATTGTTATGCCCCTGAGCAGTCCCTCTACCTTGGCTCAGGTGATTCCATTTAAAGTGCTGCTATTCATTTTAACGTGTCGCAGCTAACACCTATCAGCCCATTTACTTGCTCCCCCATATACCCCTGACCCCTGCCATCACACACTAACACCCCTTACCCACCCCAACAAACAACTTAGCACCAGCCCAATGGAGCTAAGCTGGGAGTGATTTGGAAAAGTGGGGGAAGGAGGAGATCTTTGTGCTCAGAGGTAAATCAGTGATCTAGCCAGCCAGGGACTGACCTGGGAAAAGGACCCCCTACCCCCTCATTGTTTTCCCAGAAGCAGCAAATGTATTTCCGCCCAGGGAGCTACCAGAGCAAAGGCTGGCTCTGACTGTGCCGGTCTCCCTAGTGCGGACACCAGCTCGCTGTGCTGAGTCAGCATCAGGGATGGAGCAGCATCATTTTGGCTCCATCCTTTCATGATTGATTATGTGACATATATGTTTACGTATATGGCCTCATATATTTGTGTGCTTTAACATTATTGAAAGTGTGGTGCACGTGAACCAATATAGAAAGTGTAGTTGCTGTGTATTAACATTTTCTTTACAGTAACAACAAAATGCAGTTCTCATATATATCTGCATATGTGTGGTTTGAATAACACTGTTAATTCACATACGTGTATTTATGTGCTCATTTGGATAACAATTTGCATTTATTTTATTACTGTAATGTATTCACTTAGCGTTTTACATTAATGCTGTAACCGTACATTTACCTGCAATCATGCATTAGATGCTTGCTATACTACAGCTGACCAAAGTCCTTAAGCATTATGAGCTAATGAGTAGGGAGAGGCACATTGGGTGAACAAGATGGGGAAGTTCAAAAGGAGTGCCCCTCTCAGGGATGATAAGCCTCACTAACGAAGGGAGGACTACTGTCTGCGTGGAATGAGGAGACAGGTGGAATCCAAAGTTGTTCTGAATATGTGCATCAAAGAAGGGAGTTGTGAATGGAGCTGCCAAAAACTATTGTATGAAGGTGGACACTAATGAGACCTTTGATATGGGATTCTAGATGGTTCTTTCTGTGGGTATATCTGAGCATCACACTTTAGCTTTGTTCAGATTTCTTTTCAGACTCGGAAAGGTACAGACCTCTGCAACATTTCCGTTGTTTTGGCTTTATGCCAAAGAGTATTCTTTTCTTTGGAGAACTTCTAGAGACATTCCCCTATGCTGACACCTTCTAGTTTATCACTTTTAATAAGTGTTTTCCCCATCTAGCATTAATTAGTGTAGGTTAGTTGAAGAGCATTAGAATTCCTCATGCATCATAGGAAGATCAAAACTTTCAATCTAATCAGCGGATCCTGTTCCTTATCTTTTATAATGTGGCTAATAAATTCCTCATTTGTTGTTTGTTGATGCTGGTTTTCCCTTGGAGAGTCTGTATTTTTATACTATCTTTTTAAGACAGATTTATAAAAGCTTGACTTAGAATTTGTAATGAACCCATACTTAATCATATCTATTGACTCTAAGCTTTACTGTATGACCAATTGGGTTACACTGTCATTGTTTAATTGTGATTGGACCTAACTCCTTTTATTTCTCAGGCATTTAAGATATTTTCATTGCAGGGTGTAAGCTGAGAGGTATAGAGACAAAATATCGACTCCAAAATATCGACTGGACATAATATCGAGTTTTAAATATAGACTGGACAAAATATCGACTGGACATAATATCGACTACAAAAATATTGTTTTTCAGGTAAGTGAAGTAATATCGACTGTATAAAATATAGATAGCAAAAATATCGATTTTTTAATAATATATAAAATTTTATAGTGTATTTTTATGTAATAATATGTGTGAATAGTGTGTATTAATGTTATAAAATATTTTATTACATGAATTTTGTTTTGATAATAATTGGGTAATGTAATTCTGTAGCGGGTTGTGGGTTTATAGGGGAATAGGGTGGGAAGTAATTTAATATTAATTAATTAATTAATATATGTTTGTTAATATTTTTAATTAATAATTAATTGATAATTAATTAATATTAATTAGTTAATTAATTAATATAATTTTGAATATATTTTGTATTAGTAAATAATTGTTAATTAATTAATTGTAATTAGTTAATTACATTAATTAGAGTACATTTTTAATATATATAATTTTGTGTTATTTTTAAGTAATTAATTTTGAAAAAATAATATTAATTATTAAAATAATTACACCTAATGTTCTAATATATTTACTTTATTGTTATTGTTAATTAATAATTAATTGGTAATTAAATAATATTGATAAATTTTGGGTAAAGGAGCATTTTTAGGGTTCAGGGTCAGTTTTCAGTTCATGGGTAAAGGGGTATTTTTAGGGTTCAGGGTCAGTTTTCAGTTCATGGGTAAAGGGGTATTTTTAGGGTTCAGGGTCAGTTTTCAGTTCATGGGTAAAGGGGTATTTTTAGGGTTCAGGGTCAGTTTTCAGTTCATGGGTAAAGGGGTATTTTTAGGGTTCAGGGTCAGTTTTCAGTTCATGGGTAAAGGGGTATTTTTAGGGTTCAGGGTCAGTTTTTAGTTCATGGGTAAAGGGGTATTTTTAGGGTTCAGGGTCAGTTTTCAGTTTTTGGGTAAAGGGGTATTTTTAGGGTTCAGGGTCAGTTTTCAGTTTTTGGGTAAAGGGGCATTTTTAGGGTTCAGGGTCAGTTTTCAGTTTTTGGGTAAAGGGGTATTTTTAGGGTTCAGGGTCAGTTTTGGGTTTTTGGGTAAAGGGGTATTTTTAGGGTTCAGGGTCAGTTTTGGGTTTTTGGGTAAAGGGGTATTTTTAGGGTTCAGGGTCAACAAATAAGATTTAAAAAAATTATTTTTATTATTTTCATTTATTATTTAATTATTATAATTTAATTTAAGTCGCTTTAAGTATATTTTAGTAATTAAAATTTAATATTAATTTAATTTAACACTGTTTTTAATAAAGTCGATATTTTTTACATCTATATTTTTGTTAACGATATTTTGTACTCGATATTTTTGTACTTACCTGTTTGTAGATACAAACTCGATATTTTGACTGTCGATATTTTGTCCACGATATTTTGGCAAGTCGATATTTTGTCAGTCGATATTATTTCAGTGATCCAAGCTGAGAGGGCCCGCCAATTGTACATTAGCAGGGACATATGTGAACCCACTCACACAGTGCTAAGTGGACACAGTGTGCAAGATGCAGCATGTTTGTGAACCCCAATGAAAGCGGTGAACCCGCACCAGGGTTGCAGGGTTCTCTGACATAATATTGAAATCAGAAATATCATGCAAAAGACAGAGTGGGATAAATATTGAGCACAAAAATATTGTTTTCCTATACATATGCTGGTAAGTCCAACAATATTGAGAAAAACATTATTTTACACTAATATCAAACAAATATAGACATAAATATAGTTTTTTTAACATATATAAAATTAAAAATCGTGAATCTTAAATATTTTATCATATAACATTAGCTAATGTGAATTACATATCTTTAAGTAGTATTTAAAAGTATATACCACTTCTACATTTGTAGTAGCGCTTTTCAGCGCTCTGTTCTCCTTGTTTCTGGTGTAATTTTAAACTTGCACATTTGCCTTACCTGATCGCCGCTCTCGGCGCAACGTGTGTAATTGATCGCCACCTTTGGCGCTTCGTGTGTATTCTAAACGCCACCATTGGCGCAACGTTTTTTTATTGTCCCTGCTGATTCTTCTGTTCCTCGCTCCCGGCACCGATCCGCCACGGCTTGTGCCGTTTGCAGCGGCGGTGGCCTCACGAGCACACTCACTTCCGCCCTCCATCCCCACTTCCACCCTGCTGTCCAACTGGCAGGTCAGCGGTCTAGTGGATTTCTTCCCCAGTGTATTTAATGACACAATGGCGGAAGCGCAGCGGACGAGCGCAGCGGGAGCGCCGACTTCGCGCCGAAGTCGTGCCAAAGTCCTGCCCGTCTGCGCCCGTCCGCGCCAGCACGGGCCCAGGGCCCAACCCCCCTGGCTACTTTCCTACGTCCTATTCATGTGCTGCTCTACTACAGTTACGGGGGTCATTATGCCCCTCGCCCTCTGTCCTGAACTGCCAAAATGCGCCCATCTCCTGCCCTCACTGTTCTCTCACTCTGGACTCCCTTAAATCTTGCACAGATAGCAAGTCTTCCACGTTTTGGAATCCTTCTGTCCCTAGGTGTACCCCCACCCCCCCCAGCCACAATTCCTTTCCTGTCTTGAGTTTCATCAGTATTAACTGCCGGTCTCTCTCAAAACATAAGAGAGACATCTTTGACCTCTTGGAGAGTGCTAGCCCCGCCGCCATGTTTGTCACCGAAACTTGGTTACATGATAGCTCTGGCCCTGATATAGCCATGGCTCTCCCCAATAATTACACCTATGTTGGGCGAAACCGAGTACTCAAAGATGGCGGGGGAATTGCTATCATCTTCAAGAGAGAATTCTCCTGCAAGTGGGAATACCTTGACTTTCCCAATTGCGAAGCTGGTCTATTCAAACTCACTCTCTCGTCTCAATTCACATTAACGGGCACCCTTATTTATCGACCGCCAGGCTCTGCTAGCAGCTGGGCGGCTGCATTCCCTGACCTTGTTGCTCCGTTCCTAGTACAGTCCACCAATTTCACGATTCTTGGTGATCTAAATATTCATTTTAACTCGTCCTCTTGCGCTATTGCTAAACGTCTCTCACAAGATCTTGAAGCGCTAGACTTACATCTTCACAATTCCGACCCTACTCATAAGGCCGGCAATCTTTTAGATCCCATCTTTTCTAACTTAACTGGCATTTCCTATCTCTCTTCTACTCCTGTCCTCTGGTCTGATCATTTTATTGTTAATTTCGTTATCAAAACGTCTGTGGCTGACCCCTCTAGGCCCGACCTTCCTCACAAAGCCAGTAGAAACTGGAAACGTCTTGATTTAAATAAATTAAACTCTCTTCTTGTCAACTCCAAACCTACGGTCCCTAAGATTACTATCAAAGAGCTCCCTGCTGTTACATCATGGTTAACCACCGCCCTGGATTCATGTCTTCCGACCCAAAATAACAAATCTCAAATTCATCATCCCCCTGCTCCTTGGTTTAACGACTCTCTTCGGACTGAAAAATCCAACTGTAAAAAATTGGAGCGCATATGGCGTTCCATTTATGACCCTTCCCATAAAATTGAATACAAGTCCGCCCTCAAAACTTATCATGCGGCCTGTGATGCCGCCAGAGCTGACTTTGCGAACAACACCATTCTCACAGCGCAAAATAAACCTAAAGCCCTGTTCAAAATAGTCAAGGAGCTCTCGGGTGCTTCCTCAGTTCCTAAAGATCCCTGTCTAGACACTGCTCAGTGTAATGCTTTGGCGAATTTTTTTCTTGCAAAAATTGATAAAATTTATGCCATTTTTAATTCTACTTCTGCCTCCCTCACTCACTCCGTCCAAGACCTATGTAACTTTTCGCCTGATATCATTCCCAGTCCATTGCCCACTTCCTCCCCAATTCTTGCTTGGGACCCTATTTCCCCTGCGCTTCTAAATAAGTATCTTCAAGACATCAAATCTGGCTCCCCCCTGGACCCCTTGCCCCCGCAAGTTCTGCGTTCTCTTGACCCTGCATCCCTCCACATTATTCTAGATGTCTTGAATGCTTCCCTGACAGAAGCGATTGTTCCAAATGAATGGAAACACGCAATGGTGGTCCCACTATTAAAAAAGGCGAACGCAGACCCTAATAACCCCTCCAATTTTCGTCCTATTTCTTTGCTCTCTTGTTTTTCCAAGATTTTGGAGAAACATGTTAATTCTTTGCTCAACTCTCTTGTTGAATCTTCCAATTTTCTTCATGGCTCACAATCCGGGTTCCGGGCTGGTTTTTCCACTGAAACCACCCTCCTTGGCGTGTCAGAGACCATCAGACGCCAAGTGGATAATGGGGAGACTGTGGCACTCATTCTGCTAGACTTGAGTGCCGCATTCGACACCGTCTCCCACTCCATCTTATTATCCACATTGGAGGAGGTTGGTATCGGTGGTCCCGCCTTGGCCTGGATTGCTAATTTTCTCTCTGACCGCACGTTCCAAGTTTTTTCTTCTACCTCTGTTTCTTCTATTCTTCCTTCCACTCACGGTGTCCCCCAAGGGTCTATTCTTAGTCCCCTTTTCTTCAACCTGTATGTGAGGCCGCTTGCTTTTTTAGCGGAACAGGCGGGTCTCACAATTTATTCGTATGCGGATGACACCCAAGTCATCTACTCCCTTTCCACCAATAAAAATCTCCCCTTGTCCTCTCTCCAATCCGGGCTGAAACAAATATCGGATTGGATGCTGAAGCATAAGTTAAAATTAAATGGGGACAAGACAGAACTTCTCCTGTTTGGCCCAGACACATCACTCTGGGGCCCACACCATTGGCCATCGGAGATGGGTCCTCTACCCACTCCATCAGAGTCGGCTCGCAATCTTGGGGTTCTTTTCGATAACCAGCTAACCTTCAAGCAACACGCTGTGAAAGTCTCCGCCACCTGCACCACCATCATCAGGTGGCTGAGAAAAATCACGTGGATGCTGCCTGCGGACACCTTGAGGACCGTAGTCCAGGCTCTTGTCATCTCCCGCCTGGACTATGGGAACATCCTTCTCTTGGGCGCCGCCAAGGAGGTCACCAGGAAGTATCAGGTGGTGCAGAATATGGCAGTCCGCCTTATCTGTCACCTTCCTGCTAGATCCTCGGTTACTCCCCATATGAGGAAATTGCACTGGTTGCGCATTGAGAACAGAGTTAAGTTTAAAGCACTCTGCTATATGCATAAAATCATGACTGGTAGGGCCCCTCACTATCTGTCTGCCCTAGTGCAGCAATATATTCCCCCCCGGACACTTAGGTCCTCCACGCAGAATAAGTTCATGATTCCACGCATCAACAGAGCCAAAATGGGTGGACGCTCGTTTTCCCTGCTGGCCCCTTCCTTATGGAATGCCCTACCTCAACTGTTGCGCTCTGAATTCTGCTTCCTCACTTTCCGTAAGGGAATTAAAACCTGGCTTTTCAACACTTAATTCTATGGTCTATCATTTCTTCACGTCTCTTACCGTTTAGTTTGCCTTAGCGCCGGGAAACCTCCGGGTAGCTGCGCGCTTAATAAATGTAATTATAAATAAATAAATAAATATATAGAAATATATTAATTTAAACAAAGACACCCACACAGATATATACGTGTTGGGTGCATGTTAATATCCACATATATTATGTCATGAGTGATGTCATGAGTGATGTCACTGTAATATGTGACATCATCAGCAGTACATTGCGGGCGCGCAAGTTAAAGTTAGCTGAACTAACTATAACAGGGAATTTCTATGGTTTTGTATGAGTGAAATGTCCAACTAACTATAGCACCCCTGAAACCTATGTTTTTTTCAGTGAATTTTTAAGGTTTTTTTAATTGCTAATGTCTAACTATAACGTGCCTGAAACCTATGGTTTTTTCAGTGAATTTCTAAGGTTTTTTAAATGTTAATTTCTTATTATGCCTACAAAGGTAGGACATGTAAAGAAAGAAGAAAAAATGCACAGAAAGAAAAAAAAAGAAATGCAGGAAGAAGCAACAGAAGTCCACAAAGATGAAGAAAAGTGCAGGAAGAAGAAGAGATGTACAGAAAGAACCAACAGAGGAGCAGAATGTCCTCCTGTAACCACAACTTTTTTTGACAGGTACTGATGGAAACTGAATCTGATTAACCAGGCCTGAAGACACTTAGAATACAGTGAAAAGACCTACATACACAAGGGAACACTATGCATTGGGTTACCCCTGTGATTACCATGACCTCCTCTGTAAGACTCTAGTACATATTAGGGCAGGGGAATTAAAACTACCTCTTAAAACGCACCACGGGGCGCGTTTGCCCACTGATGAAGGAAAGGGGGGGCCTGAGGTGACATGTGTGAAAACACGCCCTGTGGCTGTTTTAATTTGGGGGATAAAGTCCGCTTGAATCCTGAGTGTCCATTGGGTCCAGCTAGCCCACCAGGTATTTCCAGTGAGCACCATAGAGCTGTGTTGCCGAGAGGTGTAAAAAGGGGAATGGCGTGGTCCACCTCTCTGCACCGCAGCGCAGTGGCGCTTACTGGAAGAACCTGGTGGGCTCGTTGGCCCCCAGGGGCCCTCAGGATCGAAGGGGTATTATTTCCCCAACTTAAAACGTGCCACAGGGTGTCTTTGCACATGTCACCTCAGGCCCAGTCCCCTCCTTTCCCCGCTGTGTAAACATGCCCTTTGGCCGTTTTAAATTGGAATATTAAGTCCCCTTGAATCCTGAGGGTCCCTAGGGTCAAACTAGCCCACTAGGTACCTCCAGTAAGTGCAACAGAGGGGCACGGCCTGGACCACCTCTCTGTAACGCAGCGCAGTGGCACTTACTGGAAGCACCTGGTGGGCTAGTTGGCTCCCAGGGGCTCTCAAGATTGAAGGGGAATTAATTCCCCAACTTAAAACGCACCACAGGGCGTCTTTGCACACGTCGCCTCAGGCCCCGTCCCCTCCCTTCACCACAATGTAAACATGCCCTGTGGCCATTTTAAGTTGGGCGATTAACTCCTCTTGAAACCAGAGGGTCCCTAAGGTCCAACTAGCCCACTAGGTAACTCCAGTAAGCGCCACAGAGCTGCATTGCATAGAGGTGTAAAAAGGGGCACAGCCTGTACCACCTCTCTGCAATGCAAGGCAGTGGCGCTTACTGGAAGCACCTGGTGGGCTAGTTAGCCCCCAGGGGCCCTCAGTATTGAAGGGGAATTATTTCCCCAACTTAAAAGGCGCCACAGGGCATCATTGCACACTTCACCTCAGGCCCCGTCCCCTCTCTTCCCCACTGTGTAAACAAGCCCTGTAGCCGATTTAAGTTGGCAGATTAAGTAAGTCCCCTTGAATCCTGAGGGTACCTAGGGTGAAACTAGCCCACTAGGTACCTCCTGTAAGCGCCACAGAGCTGCGTTGCAGAGAGGTGTAAAAAGGGGCACGGCCTGGAGCACCTCTCTGCAACACAGCGCAGTGGCGCTTACTGGAAGCACCTGGTGGGCTGGTTGGCCCCCAGGGGCCCTCAGGATTGAAGGAGAATTATTTCCCCTTGAATCCTGAGGGTCCCTAGGGTCCAACTAGCCCACTAGGTACCTCCATTAAGCGCCACAGAGCTGCGTTGCAGAAAGGTGAAAAAAGGGGCGTGGCCTTTGAACACCTCTCTGCAACGCAGCTCCTTAGCGAATACTGGAGGTACCTGGTGGGCTAGTTGGCCCTCTGGGACCCTCAGTATTGAAGGGGAATTAATTCCCCAACTTACAACTCACCAGCGGGCGCATTTGCACAATGGTAAAGGAAGGGAGTGGGGCCTGAGGTGACATGTGTGCAAACGCGCCCTGTGGCGCATTTTATGTTGGGGAATTAATTCTTCTTCAACCCTGAGGGTCCATGGGGCCAACTAGCCCACCAGGTACCTCCAGTATGCACTAGGGAGCTGCGTTGGAGAGAGGTGTTCAGAGGCCACGCCCCTTTTCACAACACTCTGCAACGCAGCTCCATGGCACTTACTGGGGGCACCTGGAGAGTTAATTGGCCCCTGTGGGAACCCCTGAGTAGGCCTAGGGAGTCAGGGTGTTTCTACCCTGCCCCTTTTTCGTGTGTCTGCGTTTGTTTTTCTCTTTTCTTGTGCCTTATTTCTACTGAGGCACAAGATGGCTGCCAACACTTCTTGGTTTGGAGTGTTGACAGCTGATTAGCATGAAGCTCATGATCAGGAGGGTGCGCGTCTCCTGCGCGCCTCTAGGTGACAATATTTTTTATTTCGATTTTCTCAGCAACTACTGAACGGATTTACATCATGTAACAAAAAGGGCTGTTTCTGAACCAAGGGCTACCTTTTTGCCAAATTTGGTGTGATTCCGTTCAGTAGTTTGGGCTGTAGTCGTTTCTGAAGTTTCCTTTTGGAAAATAACATGGAGAAAACACATTTTGGGACCCCCCTTTTTTCTCTGTCCCGGCTTACCGAATCAAGATAGGAGCAGACCAGAGCAGGCCTTAAGTTTTAAGAATTACGCGAAGATTCGTCAATCGGCGCAAAAGTTATTGGGAATAGAATGTTGCGATTTTCCTATGGTAACTAGGTCCTAACTATAACAACCTACTGGCAACCGCCAGTAGGTAATACATACATATATACATATTTATATATATATATGCATATATCTATATAAATATATATATATATATATATTTACTTTCACATACAAAACAATTTAACTAAAAAAACATTTATATATATATATATATACATATATATATAAATATAACATTAAATACACAGGCCCATAATATTAATATATATTTAAACAAGTTAAAACAATTATTAAACTCTAAGAATAATAAATAACCTATTCACACTCCAATCCATACAACAGTAGGGAAAGCAATGGACTCAAAAGGGGTTAGGTCTGTGCAACAGTAGGAAAAGATTTGACTCAGGAGGGGTACAAATTACTATTCCCACTCAAGCAGGCAACATTATGGAAAACTTTGGACTCAAGTGGGGTTAAATTTACTATCCCCACTCCATTCTGTGCAACAGTAGGGAAAGCATTGGACACCGGAAATGTAAAATGTACTATTCCCACTCCAGTCTGTGCAACAGTTGGGAAAGCATAGGAAACAAGAGGGGTAAAATTAACTATTCCCACTCCAGTCTGTGCAACAGTAGGGAAAGCATAGGTAACAAGAGAGGTAATATTAACTATCCCCACTCCATTCTGTGCAACAGTAGGGAAAGCATTGGACACCGGAAATGTAAAATGTACTATTCCCACTCCAGTCTGTGCAACAGTTGGGAAAGCATAGGAAACAAGAGGGGTAAAATTAACTATTCCCACTCCAGTCTGTGCAACAGTTGGGAAAGCATAGCAAACAAGAGGGGTAAAATTAACTATTCCCACTCCAGTCTGTGCAACAGTAGGGAAAGCATAGGTAACAAGAGAGGTAATATTAACTATTCCCACTCCAGTCTCTGCAACAGTAGGGAAAGCATAGGTAACAAGAGAGGTAATATTAACTATTCCCACTCCAGTCTCTGCAACAGTAGGGAAAGCATAGTAAACAAGAGGGGTAATATTAACTATTCCCACTCCAGTCTGTGCAATAGTAGAGGGAGAGTAGTTCACTTCAAGCAAATGACATATTTTAACAACGCATAAAAAAATTCTACATATATAAATTTAACCTGATAATTATAGTAAATCATGGTGATTTAACTTTTTATTTAAAATGAATAACATACAACTATTTATTTTTGCATTTTCAATGTTAGAATCAGAAAAAAGTAAGTAAGGCATTTCTGCACTGACACTCCTGGACTGCAGCTGGTTGAATAGGAAGAAAGGGAATTTGATGACCGCAGTTCAAGTCAACCACCAAAATACCAGCAGCAGGTGGACATAGACAGAGGCCAAAGAGTAGTCCATCCTAGAAATCTATGCACATTAGCTGCTGAAGCTTGAAGAAGACACTAGCAACAGCTGCTGAGGTTTGAGAAGTTAGAGTCAGACTAATAGGCCTGTGTATGCTGCTTTGTGGTGAGGAAGAGCTACTGATCATGAAGAAAAGGGTTGGATTCCAATTATACCAAATTTTGGATGATTGAATCATATATGCTTGGAGTGTACCACCAACAATTCAAAACCGTACAATTAATCAATAAGAAGGTGTCTATGGAACTCAAACTCAAATAAAATAAAGAGCTGGATGTACGAAGCCTTCTTGCACTCTCAACAGGCCTAATTCACAAAAAGGTTTTTTCTAATGTATCATACCCTGTTTGGGTTTGCGAGCTATTAACAATTCATTAATTGGAATGGGTGTGATTAGGGCATCCCAGTCAAATTCTAAATCATAGTGGCATGTACTGATGTTTTGCGACTGAAACGCGGTTGTAAAACATTCATACTTTATCACCAGATGAAAGTTGTAGCTAACCCATTCGCAAATGGGAAGGTGAACCCTTGGGACCCTTTGAGAATGTTGAAAACTATATTTTTTCAAAGGCGGGCAGTGGTCCCATGGACACGTGCCTTCTCTTAAAAAATAGAAATGAAACACTTAATGTATCCTGTTTTCCCTTAAGGAAAATAGGCTGCATTTTTTAAAAAAGCATTGCTTTATTTAAAAGCAATTACAGCTATGGTAGTCTGCTGACCTCAGCAGGCCACCTTCCCTGTTATGGCCGCGAATCCTAGTGGGTTACTCTTTAATATTCATGAGGTAGGTCCAATTGAGTCCAACTACAAATTGGTTATTTGCGAAACGACCTATTAGTACATAGGTTGCTCCGCAAGTAACCCGACTTGTCGCAAAACTACTGGTTTCAAATTGCGACTAATATTTTGCAACAGTTGTACGTACATCTAGTCCGAATTGAACAAGATTTGTATAATGCCATAAAGGAAGGTTAGAATAAAATGCCACAAGATGTGTCTGCATTAAAAGAGGCTGTTACTGCATTTAAGTATGCTATACAGGATGACAAAGAAGGTGAAAACCACACCAACTAATAAATAGTATTGATGGTTTTGATAGGTCAGTAAATTGGACTGTAAGTTCGACATCTCTGCTAGCCAGACATACAGTGAATCTCCGGGTGGAAATGAGACATTATAATGATGCTGTGACAATGGGATTAGTCCAAGTAACCACAGTCTTAGAAGAACTCAACTCCAGTTTCAGCGTAGGCGCAAGTGTCATCTGATGAAAGTGAAGAAACCTCCAGAATCAGTAGTGGCTTTTCCAAAGACAGAAAGGTGAATCAGAAGAAGTCATTGTAGGTGGTCTTTCACGGACAACTACATCTGCAGAGGATAACAAATTAGAAAGAGGGAAGATAGAGTATTACGTTATAGACATTGTTTTTCATAAATTAATTACTTTACTATATTACTGTCACCGAGTACTTGCAAAGACTGACTGTGGTAAATTGTATTAAATAAAATAAGACACGGGTAAGTCAAAAGAAAAGAAAAGTCTTAACTTACTGCCCATTAAGGCTGGGTGCATGGTATTTAAAAGTAGGACATGTACCAATTAATTGTAAACATGTTTTTAAACTGACTAGTACCTATAAGCTATTTTCACTGCAGCAGGTATGAGTGTTCTAAAGGAAAGCACTAGGATGCATTAATAAATACTTATGCTGTATCTCGGGAATGGGACCAGCTAGAAAATTAACTAAGCAACCATTTTTAATAGGTATTGCAAACCCCATTCTATTCTGAAGTCTGATTTATTTCCAGATATTACAGAAACAAATGTTTAGAATGGTACCTTTGCCCGGAAGCTAAGGTTTAAGATGCAAGGAAAAAAGTAAAGATAGTTTAGTGCATGAAACGAAGGAAAGAAAGAAGGTAAAAAGAAAGATGGGAAGAAAGAACAAAGGATAGAAAAAAACAAGGATAAAAAATAAACAGTAATAGAAAGAATAAGGTGCAAAGGAAAGGAAAATAGAAAGATGAAAGAAAAAAAGAAAAGATAAGGCAAGAAGAAAGGTGTAATAAAAAACATGTAAGGGCAAGAAAGGGAAAGAGCGAAAACAAGAAAGATAATAGGTGATAAAGTAAGTGATGAGGCAGCAAGAATTGTGGAGAGCAAATGAGAAAAAAATAAAATGAAAGTAAAAGTTTCAATAGGAAAGAACAAGTAAAGCGGAAAAAGAGTGAACGGCAGAGAAACAAAAAAGAAGTAAAATAGAAAGAAAGTAATAAACAAAGAGGAAGATGAAAAGAGGAAACTGAAAATAAATACTCAAGTGGAAAGAAAGGTGAAACAAAAGGAAAAATCGTAAGTGTAAAAATAAAGGCAGCAAAAAGAATAAAGGGTTAGGAACAAAGACTTGTTAAATTAAAGAAAGAAGAGTGAAAATAAAAACAGCAGCAAAGCCAACAAGAAAGGAAAAGTAACAAACTCCCACTAACCAAAGAAAGGGATGTTATTTTGCTATTGTCAGAGGGCACTGTCAGCTTTCATCATCCGGCATGGGTGCATGTCAGAATATCGTCTGTAGAAATATCGTCTGACATAAATATCTTGTTTTAAGTATCCCTTAAAAAGTACATACTACTGGCTATAGATTTTCTATTATGATCCACAGGAGTTACATTTTTCTAAACAATATTTAGGATCAAATATTTAAGTCAGACTCAATTATGACAATCTGTGAGGGACAGACACAGCCAGTCCAGTGCATTTGATTTTGTATTTGGAGATTAGTAGAATCTGAGTCTTTAGGGACAGAGGTAGCCAGCTCAGTGCATCTCCTTGCATTTGGTGGCAGACAAAGGGAAGGCTAGTATGTGATGAGCTGCCATCTTATGTATTTGTTTCTGTGAATTACACTGTCTGAGAGAGACATTATTTAGTAATTCGGTAATGTTCTTGAGAAAAACATTGTCTTTCATATAATGCCAGTAATAAAATTCAATTAAACTTTGTTTATGATCATTATTTCTCTTCTGGCAGTCGAGCATTAATTAAATCCATTGTGGAAATGACAAGAGAAATAAACAAGCACTGGTAATATTCTTGAACAACTATTCAAAGTTTGGCTGAAAAATAATTATGTCAATCTATAAAGGGGAAGAGACAAATAAATCCACAGCATCCCTATTGCCTTTCAGGAGTAAACTGCACTCGACAGTTGTTCCATAATACTTACAAGTCAGTCCCTCTTTTTGGGCCCAATGGACACAGGTTGTATCCCACCTCAATTACATTTAGTTCCACAAAATTCCAAATTAATGTGAGTCCTCACATAATGTGAATTTGTACTATTGTGTGAATGCACTCATGCATAAGCTGCTACCAAAAGGGCATTATTTTTTGTGTGAGAACATTTGATCATAGAGGTGAGCCAGCTCTAGACATACCAGGTCGTGGTTACCTTCAACAACAGGTGAACATCCATAAGCTTTTATGTTTGTCGGAAGAGCAGGAGTAAATCCATATCCACCTTAGTACTGGGAATGGGGCATTCTGAAACCTGGTGATGTTATAGAAGAAGGGCATTCTTCCCTGTGGACAAAACAAAAAAAGAGATTTAAAACGACAAAGCACAGATGCATTATATTTTTTTTTTAGGTGGCAGTCAGTGCCTATGCCACCCATCCTTGGATAATTATAGCATAACTTAATAAACATGCTTCAAGTGCACAGGAACAATCATGCTCAGTTGTAGAGTGAACATTTGGCCTTCTTAAAGGAAGATCCAGATATCTACAGAAGAGTGGTGGACAAGCTGGCCTTGTTAAATGATGTTGTTGCTTCAGATAGTACGATTTCTCATTGGCAAAGATAGAGGTCGACAGCTGGTATGGTGACGAAGATATGCATATCACATCATTGGGTTACAGCACCGGTGCCCACACATCAAGAATGGCTAGCTGAACTTTACTGGTTAGCTACGTATGAACTTCAGATTTATGAGGTTCAAGATCAAATCCAGGTATTCAATGAGATTTGGGGTCCATTTTGGAGATTTTGTGTGTTGTATACATCTTTTATCATCTCAACTGTGATGTCAAGTGGAGTGCTTTCATCTATGTTCTGATTTTGGGATGAAATGTTTGAGGTTGGTGGCTTAATCCATTTGTTTGCTGGGTGTATGTTATGTGTGGGGATAGGTTATCTTAGGCATTCGTTAAACTGCATAACTATTTTTCGTTCATTTTTACCTAAGTTCTTATTTGCTTCTTTTTGGGGTCATGCTTACTACAGTATTTATGTTGGAGTAGAGAACTTTCTTGGAGGACTTTGTATTTCATTACAGTTGTTTTGCACGTAAAATGACATTTTCAATATGGAGATGTACAAAAAACAATGTGTTACTAACCTCTTTTAGCCCATAAATAATGTAAATAACATGTTCAGAGATTAGGCTCCAAGTGATTTTATGTTTGAATTATTCTTTATTTTGTTATCTTATAATCTGTCTAATAATTCTTGTTGCATAAATACGACATGTCAAACCACCCCCCCAAAAAAGAGTGGTGCTGCATTATAATCCAGATGCCCCATGCAAAATAATCACATGCTGTGCAATATTACACAACATTGCTACACGAAAAAGACTCTCCTCTGTGCCTCCTGTTGTGCAATATTGTACAACATTTCTACAACAAAAGGATTTCCTGGTGTACCTATGGCTAAAGACTCACATGCTGGAGACCCCCCACCCCAAACCCTGGTCCGGATTCGGTTATACCGGGGCAGGGAAGGACCCACTTTGCCGAAATTACAAGTAAATATTTCTGAGGTTTTTTATGCACACTACATAAAATGTATATGTAAATTTGACTTTGGGATTGAGGGTACAAAGTCTCATCTATCTTGCTTGTATATATAAGTCAGCCCTAAGGCCTCCCTTGGTGCCCCAGAGGTAGGGTGCCTTGTAACTGTAATCAGGGACATTATAAAATATGTTTTATGTGCCCTGAAGAGGGAAAATTGGCAATTTAATGTTTCCCCGTTGTAGCAAACTTGCTCTATGACCTTACAAGCTAACGTTATAAGTTAACATGGAATTCTTTTTCAAGTATAAATATTGACAGGAGTGAGCTTGAAATGTCATTCAAAGACTTAAAATGTGATAGTTATGATGGATCCAACAACTTGCCACTGTTTTATATACACCTATTACAGAAAATAAGTTATAGAACTTTATTTTCTGCAAGCCAAAATCCAATTTTCCAGCTGCCCTCTCCTGATTGGCCAGCCACTGCCAGGATGAGCCAAGCTGTCTTAATGAGGTGTGAAGTGGCCTGCTAGAGAAACAAAGGATTTCATGTGGGGTGGGGAACTACGCCAGCAAAAGGCAGAATGGGAGTGGAGTAGCCAAACTGGTCTTCAAAGGGAGAATGGTACTTTAGGACAGCACCGGTTCACCCCGAATCCTGCACCCCCAGCCACATAGGAGCCCCTGTAAATAGATAAGCGAAGGGGCTAGAAGAGTAGTGTTGGGTAATCTTAATCACACCATTCGGTTGGCTTAGCTAAATCTAACCCTCCAGGAGAGAGGTTCTCCATCTTTGATTTTGGAGGAATAGTGCTTTCTGGGGCAGGATGTAGTCATACCTGATGGTGGCATCCTGCATCCCATTGGTCAGGGGTGTCACCCGCTTCAATCAATCAATCAATCAATCAATCAATCAATCAATCAATCAATCAATCAGGACTTTGTGTAGCATGGCTACTCACCCATGAGGGTCTAAAGGTGCTGAGGGGGGCTGCTGATTCATCAGGGTGTGGAGGTTCAGTCGAAGAGCCAGGTCTTGAGATCCTTCCTGAATGGGGTCAGTGAAGGAGATTGCCTGAGGTGAAAGGACAGGGTGTTCAAGGTCTTGGCAGCAAGGTAGAAGGATGCTCTTCCGGTGCTGGTCTTGTGGATCCATGGGAGGGTGGACAGGGCAAGCTGGGTGGTGTCAGGACTGCACAAGGCACCCCTAATTTTAACCCTCATCTAATTCCATTAGTGTTTCAAATCCATCAGTTCCGGAAAGTCGGAGAACGCACCGCCTGTCAAACTTTAAAAAGGTCCGACTTTCCTGAACTGTTTTGGGGGAAGCAAATCGGCGCAGCAGGCTCATTAATTAAAACAGGATTGTCTTTCTGTAACCCACTGGAGGGCTATTTTTGATCCTTTTATTAGTTGGACTGCACAAAATCCACTGGAGGATATACAATTAAATGGAAGTAAGACCACAAGTTCCAGCGTGCTTTGGGAAATGAAATACTATCTAGTGAGGCACACCGGAGGCCTATTGAATGATAAACGCAGGGAACTATGGGAGCCAAAGACTTTGTGTGCAGCCAGCATGCTCTGAAACGCGTCAGGCAGGAGGATGTATTTATGCAGAATGAAAATGCCTGTTTTTGAAATAAATGAACTTTGAAAGTTCGCCAGCTGGAGGAGTGCGTCTCTAATGCAGGGCAGTTTCTGAAAGAAATTACTTCACGGTAGGTCCAGCCGTGGGAGAACGCACCGCCTGTCAAACTTAAAAAAGGTCCGACTTTCCTGAACTGTTTGGGGGAAGCAAATCGGCGCAGCAGGCTCATTAATTAAAACAGGATTGTCTTTCTGTAACCCACTGGTTTTTTAAATAAATGAACTTTGAAAGTTCGCCAGCTGGAGGAGTGCATCTCTAATGCAGGGCAGTTTCTGAAGGATATATATAAAGACGGAGATGTCATTTGAGATGTCATCACTGGACGCAAACTGGAACCAAGTGGATGCCCAAACTCCGATCCCTATCCCATGGTCTGATCATCTCCTCGTCCCTTTTACCATTGAAATGCAGGGACCGCGCCCCAGCGACCCTCCCGTGGACAAACACCCTAGGCGGAGATGGGCAGCGTTCTCCCAAGCCAAATTCAATCTGGCGCTAATCGAGAAGGGTCATCCTGGGTGTGATGGGGTAGATGAAATTAATTCCAATCTAGACCAACGAATTACGGAAGCTCTGGATATGGTGGCACCACTGGGTGTGGCGAAAATGGGGGGCCGTGCACAAAGATCGGCTCCCTGGTACAACGAGGACATGCGGGCGGCTAAAGCAGCATGTAAGCGTGCTGAAAGGCAATGGAGGATTGCCTACTCGCCCCATGCCAAAACAGAATATATAGACTGTAGGCGCAATTACCACAAACTGATCAGGAAGGCCAAATCATTGTACTATTGCAATAAGATAGAAGAAGCTGAGCAGTCCACCAAGGAGCTTTTTTCTATATATAAGTCCATTGCAATAGGGAAACCCGCCACAGTGCCTAAGAAACTCTGCACGACGGAGGGCTGTAACCGAATTGCTGAGTACTTTGCTAATAAGGTTACTAATATTTATAATTCCTTCCCCCAGAGGACAGATAGTGGCTCTAATCACCCAGAAGTCACTAAAATTAAAGGGGAACAACAACTAACCAATTTCATCACTCCCCCCAGTGCGTAACTTCTCCGCATTTGTGGATCAATAAAATCCGGTTCCCCAAGAGACCCGACCACCCCCAGTCGTCTGAAGGGCAGTTTGCCAGTACTGGAGCCCTACGTCCGTCACCTACTGGACACCTCCTTTGAGTCCCAGGCTGTCCCAAACGCCTGGAAGCAAGCAGTGGTTTTGCCTCTGCAGAAGAAGGCCAACGTCAGTTTTGAAAAATTGGACAACCTCCGTCCCATTTCCCTCCTGCCCTACATGGCAAAAGTGGCAGAAAAAATAGCCAATATACAGCTTATGCAGTTCGAGGAGTTGGCTTCGCTACTCCACGACTCGCAATTTGGCTTCCGCCCCCGTCATTTGACGGAATCTGCTCTTCTCGTGGCGGTTGAAGCACTAAGACAGGGTGTGGACGAGGGCCAAACTATGGCACTGATCCTACTCGACCTAAGCGCAGCGTTCGACACTGTAGCACACTCCACCTTGCTACAGTGTCTGAATGAAGGCGGGTTGACAGGAGCGGCGCTTGGTTGGATCAAGTCCTTCCTGTCTGATAGGTGTTTTCAAGTCAGATTGGGTGATTGCTACTCAAGGGAGATTGAGTTGGGCCAGGGCGTGCCTCAGGGCTCATCTCTGAGCCCAACCCTATTTAATATCTACGTCTCCCCTCTGGCAGCCATTGTGGAGGGATATGGTCTTCGTTTGGTGTCCTACGCCGATGACATGCAGTTGGTCATCTCCCTGTCGCGTGCACCCGGCCTTGCAGCGGACATCTTCAGGAACTGCATGCAAGATCTTGCTGCCTGGATGTCCGCAAACTGTTTAAAACTGAACGGTAGCAAGACCGAGGTGCTCGTGGTAGGGGGTGGGCCGTCTGCTTGGTCGTCGGCGCGGTGGCCACCCTGTCTGGGTGAAGTCCCTGTTCCCTGCCATGAGGCCAGGAATCTTGGCGTGTGGCTGGACAAGGACCTTGCCTTTGATCCGCAGGTCGGTCGGGTGGCGGGGGTGTGCTTCGGTGTCCTGAGAGCCCTTAGGAAAGTGTTAGATCTGCTCCCTATTTCCGCTCGAAAGACGCTGGTGCACGCCCTCGTCACCTCCCGACTTGACTATGGGAACCTGCTCTATCTGGGGGCCACAGGCAGGGTCATGGGCCGCCTGCAGGTCCTTCAAAATGCGGCAGCACGGCTTGTACTCAGGCTCCCCAGGAGGTCTTCCGCCAAACCAGCTCTGCGGGTCCTCCATTGGCTTCCCATTGAGAGAAGAGTGGAGTTCAAGGCCCTTGCTACATGTCACCGCATCTTGAGCGGCAAAGCACCAGTACCGCTCCAGAGCCTGGTAACCCACTACGAGCCCACACGCAATCTACGGTCCTCCCAGACTGGGTTGTTAAAAGTCCCCAGAGTATCTAAGGCGCGCATGGGAGGCAGATCTTTTAGATACCTCGCCCCCAAGCGCTGGAATGCTCTTCCGTTGGAACTGCGACTGGAACCCTCCGAAGTCCTGTTCAGGAAGAAACTTAAAACATACCTTTTCAGCAGATAGCCTTTTGTGGGAGGAGGGGGGGCAGCCACTTCACTTATCATAGCGCGGGGACACGCCAGTGGCGTAACCAGGCGCTTAATAAATGTCCAAATAAAAAATAAAATAAAATCAGTGATGTCATCAGTGATGTCACTGACCGAGTCATGAATGATGTAATATGTGACATCATCAGCAGGGGATTGAGGGTGTTTTTTTAAGTGAATATATATATATATATATATATATATATATACATGTACATATATATAGACATATAGACACACACATATATATATGCACATATATAAATATACATATACAAATATATATATATATATATATATATATATATATATATATATATATATATATATATATATACATATATATATATATATATATATATATATATATATATATATATATATATTATCGCTCAAGACTCTTCTTAGTCTCACAAGAAAGAGGCAGCACTCGTAATCCAAGAGTCAACCAGTGATTTAATTAAAGGGAACAAAAAAGCACAGACGCGTTTCGGCGTGAGCCTTCGTCAGTGTGTCACTCGTCAATTTCAGACATCCCATTAAATATACAAGTTCATGAACATTGACATAGACATAAGACTATACCCCTTTTGCCTCTATGGGCGCCATGTTGGAAGGATGTTATGTCCATATGGGGGTCTTATCTGATTCATTCGTGTATTCTCACGTTTAAATAAAGCCGTGGATCGGCTAGTGTCCTATGATAGAAGAAGCTCGAACAATATCACAGCCGACCAGCTCGCCGCTTCCCTGAGCCAGCACCCTCCCGCCAGCTCAGCGAACCCCAGCCAGGCCGCCGACAACCTCACAAAGTGGATCAGCAACTGCGCGGACGAACTCGCCCCACTGAGGACCCCGCCCAGCAGACCCGGCAGCAAGAAGGCTCCATGGTTCACCGACGAACTCAAGAGCTCCAAGAAGAACTGCCGAGCCCTCGAGAAAGCCTGGAGAAGGGAACCAACACCGGACAACATGACCACCCTCAAGCTTGCCACCCGGAAGCACCACCAACTGATCCGCGCCACCAAGAAAACTGCATTCAAGGACCGGCTGGACAACAACGCACACAACTGTAAGGAACTCTTCAACATCGTGAAAGAGCTCTCCAACCCCAACGCCGGAAACAACGACATCACCCCGTCGCAAGACCTCTGCAACTCCCTCGCCTCCTACTTCCACAACAAGATCGCGGACATACACAACAGCTTCAGCACTCAACTGACGCACGCCACGACCGAACCACCGCCCCCCACCACCACCCTCCGCGCCTGGACTCCGATCAGCACCGAAGACACCGTCCGCATGATGAACTCCATCCACTCCGGATCTCCAACCGACCCCTGCCCTCACCACGTCTTCAACAAGGCCGACGCTGTCATCGCACCCCACCTGTGGGACATCATCAACACCTCCTTCGACACCGCCACCTTCCCGGAGAGCTGGAAGCACGCCGAACTCAGCGCCCTACTCAAGAAACCTACAGCGGACCCCACCGAACTCAAAAATTACCGCCCCATCTCGCTCCTCCTGTTTCCAGCCAAAGTCATCGAGAAGACCGTCAACAAACAGCTGGCCGCCTTCCTCGAGACGAATGGATCCCTCGACCGCTCACAGTCTGGCTTCTGAGCCAACCACAGCACCGAGACCGCCCTCATCGCTGCCACCGATGACATCCGAGCCCTGATGAACAACGGAGAAACAGCGGCCCTCATCCTCCTAGACCTCTCCGCGGCATTCGACACTGTCTGCCACCGCACCCTAGTACAGCGCCTCAGCAACGTCGGAATCCAGGAGAAGGCACTGGAATGGATCATCTCCTTCCTCGACGGAAGAACACAGAGAGTCCGTCTACCACCGTACAAGTCAGAAGCCACCGAAGTCATCTGCGGCGTCCCTCAAGGATCCTCGCTGAGCCCCACCCTCTTCAACGTCTACATGAGCCCCCTCGCGGCCATCGCACGCCAACACAACCTCAACATCATCTCCTACGCTGATGACACCCAGCTGATCCTCTCCCTGACCAACGACCCCGCCGCCGCCAAAGCCAACCTTCACGAAGGGATGAAAAACGTAGCCGAGTGGATGACGACCAGCCGCCTGAAACTGAACTCAGACAAGACGGAAGTCCTCATCCTGGGCTCCTCCGCCTGGGACGACTCCTGGTGGCCCCCCGCCCTGGGCAACGCACCCAAACCGACAGACCACGCACGCAACCTGGGCTTCATCCTGGACTCCTCCCTCTCCATGACCAGACAAGTCAACGCCGTCTCCTCGTCGTGCTTCAACATCCTGCGCATGCTACGGAAGATCTTCCGGTGGATCCCCACCGAGACCAGGAAGACGGTCACCCAGGCCCTCGTCACCAGCCGTCTGGACTACGGCAACACCCTCTACGCCGGAACCACCGCCAAGCTCCAGAAGAGACTCCAGCGGATCCAGAACACCTCAGCCAGACTTATCCTCGACATCCCACGACACAGCCACATCTCCGGACATCTGAGAAACCTGCATTGGCTCCCCGTCAACAAAAGAATCACCTTCCGTCTCCTCACCCACGCACACAAAGCCCTACACGATCAAGGCCCGAGCTACCTCAACAACTGCATCAACTTCTACGCTCCCAAACGCCATCTTCGATCAGCCAGTCACGCCCTAGCCGTCCCCCGCATCCGAAGAATGACAACAGGAGGAAGGTCCTTCTCCTACCTGGCCACCAAGACCTGGAACTCCCTCCCGTCCGACCTGCGCCTGACCCAGGACCACCTCTCCTTCAGAAAGAAGCTCAAGACCTGGCTGTTCGAGCAGTAGCAGCACCCCCCCCCCCCCAAGCGCCTTGAGACCCTCCGGGTAAGTAGTGCTCTCTACAAATGCCTTGATTGATTGATTGATTGACAATGTCATATTTACAAATAAACAAACAGTGCAATTCATAAGGCAAAACTTCCAGCACAGAGAAAGAGTAATAGCATACTTCATATGAAATTAATCCAAAGTTCATCATGGAAATTCATCAAAATAAAACGAAAGGATTCGTTCCATAAAGTATATAACAGAAGAATACTCCTTCAAAACAATAAGCATACAAAGGAAAGAAGAAGAAAGGCATCATCCGGGGTATGTTATGCATAAACAATATGGATAGGTTGGCCAAAAAGAAAGCTCCAGGGACTTAAGCTTCAGTCGATTCTAGACACTAGTATATACATCAGAGATCATGATTCGACTGATATGGAATACAGTCCATTGTAATATCAAAAGACCCACCGTGAGGAATTAAGATCCCAGGAGACCTCTCATATCGGGTCATGCTTCCAAACTGGCTAATTCTATTTTTATATGTACACATGTTATTATATACATATCTACATATTTACATTCCTCCGGTAGCCTGTCATGATATGCAAAGGGGGTATCACGGTCATAATCAAAATCAAAATCAAAATCAAGATCAAGGCTTGGGAAATACGGTATCACAGTGATGCGGTTTAAGTACTATAGACAAAATGTACACATTATTGCTGGATTGACAGTTGTTGTACTAGACCTCCTAAGAGAGTTTCTTATTCCTATAGTCTTATTTACCCAGATGACACGCTAGTTCCTCACCGCTATTTAGTCCTCCCGGGTGTTTAGTGGAAAGATCTACAATATATCTGGACTCGAGTCTACGGAGTCTCCTTAACCTGTCACCTCCTCTTATATTGGGTGGAACGATGTCCAATCCAAAAAATCGGAGTTGTTTGCGGTCTTTATTGTGTTCATCTGCGAAATGCCGGGCAACCGGATATGAGATGTCTACCTTCTCGATTGCCCGTTGGTGCTCCAGGATCCTCAGTTTGGGTTCCTTGATAGTGCTTCCTATGTAGCGTAAGCCACACGGGCAGACTAAACAGTAAACTACAAACTGGGAGCTACATGTGATAAAGTGCTTAATCGGCACTTTGTTACCGGTGCCTGGTATATCATATGATAGCACTCGTCTGCTACCACTACAAGCCTTGCAGTGGCCGCAAGGAAAGAAGCCAGCCATTCGCTTCAAGGAGTTAGTTTTAGGTGTAGGTTTGTCTAGATGACTCGAGACCAGCATGTCACTGAGTGACCTAGCCCTGCTGAAAGTGATTAAGGGATGAGCAGGTAGGTCATCCGCAAGTACACTGTCCGTTTTCAAGATATGCCAGTTTTTATTTAGCATGGCTTTCAGATCTTTTGCTCCCGTAGAATATGGAGTAATGAGTCTGAATTTTCCGTTTTCCTTGTTTGATTTTCTATTCCTACCACAGTGGGATCGTCTGTTGCCAAGAGTTTAGATCTTTGTATCTTCCTTACCTTCTTCAAGGTGTTTTTCAGTAAGGTATTGCCATAACCCCTCATGGAAAATCTTATTAAGCATTCTGAAGCAGCCGCCTCAAAATCGGAGTCCTTTGAGCAGTTCCTACGGATTCTTAATAGCTCTCCGTAGGGAATGCTGTTCTTTAGCTGGGTGGGGTGACTACTGCTGGCAAAGAGTGTCGAATTGCCAGCAGTATCCTTTCTGTACAAGGTGGTATGCAGTTGGTTACTCTCAATATACACCTTCAGGTCTAGGTACTCCGCTGCCACCGGACTAACCGAGCCTGAGAAATGTAGGTTGAGTTCATTGGTGTTAAGAATTTTAATAAATTCTTCTGCTGAATCCATTCCTCCATCCCAAACAATAAACAAATCGTCAATATAACGATGCCAGCATTTTACATGCCCTGTGTCTGTGCCAGCTGTACAGCTCCTGGGTACCTGCTCCTCCCACCAGCCAACGAACAAGTTTGCGTAGCTGGGAGCGAAGCAGGTACCCATCGCCGTCCCTGATGTTTGTATGTACAGCTGGTCCTTGAAGAGGAAAATATTGTTGGTTAGGCAAAATTCTATGAACTCCATAATCATTTCATTGTGGCATGCATACTAGGGGTGGGCGGAAAATCCGTTCCGCTCACGGATTTTGCGGATTTTCGGGAAATCCGCAATCCGCGAGATTTGCGAATCTCCCGCAAAATCCGCAAATCCGCGAGCAGCGGATTTTGCTCGCACTGCTCGCACTGTTCGCGTGAGTTCGCGTGAGTTCGTGCCCCGCGAATAAGTGCAAAATTGCAGAAATACGATCTTAGCAAAACTGAAAGTAACTACTTACCAGGTTCAAAAGTTCAGGCTCATCATTAGTAGCCATTTCCTGTAGTGCTTCCTGAGGGGCCCCTCCAGAGTTCAGTTGCCAGTTGAAACTATTATGTGACCCTGCTCTGAACCTCAGAATAGTTACACATATGCCACAAAGGTCCTGAATTACAGCTAAGGGAGACAAGCAGGAGCCAGGCTGGAAGTTAAAATCCATTAATCAGCCCCTAATTCATTATTGTCAGTTGGGGCAGGGCAGGTGTTGTAACTAATTTTGCAACAATGAAAGCACTTAGCAAGTGCAAAAGATCACTAATCAGGGCGCACTAAGGAAGCAGGTGCCAGCTAAAAAAATATTCTGTGACACATTAATCAGCCCCAAATTAATTCAGGTCACTTGAGGCAGGGAAGGTGTGCTTTGCTTTGCCGAAAATAATGTACACTGGACAACCAGAGGGTGTGGTGATGAAACAGAGGGTGGCATGGGTGGGCCAGAGGGTGGCATGAGTAGGCAGAGAGTGGCAGTGGTGACAGAGAGTGGCAGTGATGAAGAAGAGTGTCCCAAACAGGCTGGACACGTAGAAACAACAAGTTCGCGAAACTTGCGACCCGACAGGTAAGTTCGCAATTTGCGAAAGTGTACAAAACCCTCGCGAACTGGCAGAAACACGGGCGAACACAAAAAAAAATCCGCAAATTCGCGGGAATTCGCGGATTTTGCGGATTGCGAATCCGCAAATCCGCAAAATTCGCGAACGCGAGATCCGCAAAATTCGCTCATGCCTAATGCATACTTCATTTGGCGTTGACCCAGAGCATGTTTAATGGCTTCAAGACCCTGCCTGTGGTCTATAGAGGTGTAAAGACTAGTAATCTCTAAAACCATTAGCAGATACCCAGAGTCCCATGTTAGTTCCTGGATCTTGGTCAAGAAGTCTTTCGTATCCCTTATATAAGATTTCAGCTTGATCACTAAGGGAAACAGGGTGTTGTCAACAAAACGTGACACGTTCTCAGTCAAGCTGCCAATGGATGATATTATTGGGCGGCCGGGGGGATTTTCCATGTTCTTATGTAGTTTGCGGAGATGGTAAAAAGTGGGTAGCATGGGGGTGTGGTTCCTTAAAAACAAGTTTTCGTCCTTCCCGAGCATGTTGTGATTGTACCATTTTTGTACTAGAGCATCCTATCTAGTGATGCTTGTTTGGTACACTGCATTCGTGCATTCCTTGTAGAAATTTCTGTCTGCAAGTTGCCTCAGGGCTTCAGTTCTATATAGGTTTCTATTCATTAGAACCACGTTGCCCCCCTTGTCCGAGGGCTTGATCACTACGGATTCATCATTGATCAGACCCTTCAGAGCTTGGCGTTGACATTCAGTAATGTTGTTCGTTGAAATTGACGGTTGCGATTTTCTGTATAATGTCAGGTCTCTTTTCATTGCCTCCGTAAAGACATCAATTGCATCCCATGGTGTTTGTGGTACAAAGGTCGATGCGGGTTTAAACAAGCTTTCTTCTCTTTCTTGCTCGACCCCTTGAAGGACAGCCCGTTGTGCAATAGTCAGGTTTTCCTGTTGTTGATCGGAATCCTGATCAAGTCGTAAGTCCTCCAATGCCTCGATAGCTGGTAGATCTTTTGCGCTTAGTATGTCCATTTCATTCACTTTAGGGCCTTTCTTAGTATTCTTTAAGTGCGGGCGCAATTTAAAGTGTTTATGGAGCTTCAGCTTTCAGGTGAATCGGAACAAGTCGATTCTTGTTTGTGTGTATTCGAGGTCATTTGTGGGACAAAAGGTGAGACCCAGACTTAGAACTTCCATTTCTGCTTCCGTCAATTGTTTTGATGTTAGATTCACTAGAGTCAGGCTGGCTTGGTCAATATTGTCATGATGATTCACATTCACTGCTTCTTGTTCGTCTGGCGGCTCGTCCATCGGGAGGTTCTTGCATTTCCTCTGCCTCCTCTTCCCGCCGCCTGCCCTCCTCGTCCTCCTCCTCTGGTTGGTGTTGCTATTGCAGTGACATCTGCATCTGCATCCACATCGGGCGGTTTGTTTTTGCCGCCCCTTAGCCAGGAGCTTTTGATTAGTTCGTACTCCTCCTGAAAAAAAAAAGATATATATATTCACTGAAAAAACCATAGGTTTCAAGACCTATATAGTTAGGAATTAGCATTTAAAAAACCTTGCAAATTCACTTAAAAAACCATAGGTTTCAGGCCTTATCTAGTTAGGAATTATCATTAAAAAAAAATTCGCAAATTTACTAAAAAAAAACATAGGTTTCAGGCCTTATATAGTTAGGAATTAGCATTTAAAAAACCATTGAAATTGCTCCGATATAGTTAGTTGTACTAACTATATTTCGCGCACCCCCAATCCACTGCTGATGATGTCACATATTACATCATTCATGACATGGTCAGTGACATCACTGATGACATCACTGATGACATCTCAAATGACATCACTGATGACATCACTGATTACATCTCATTTGACATCACTGATGACATCACTGATGATATCATTCATGTGATAATACGATGCACCTCCTCACACTCTAATATAACCTTTGATACACCCAGTGTTAATTATAGAGAGCACAAAACAAGAGTGGAAAACGCAAAAAGGGGGCAGGGTTGAGAGCCCCGACCCCCTAGCCCTTCTCAGGGGGTCCCAGAAAGACCACAAAGTGCAGAAAAAACATTTTTTTTTTAAATCGCGGCGTACACGCACGGTACGCGTACGGTACGCGTACCCCGCGATTTTCTTTTTTTCTTTTTTACCCTTGGGGGTCCTTTTGGGACCCCCTGAGAAGGGCTAGAGGGTTGGGGGGTCTCTACCCTGCCCCCTTTTCGTTTTTTCCACTCATGTTTTGGGCTCCCTTGAGCCTCAGTTCTCTTGAAAAACAAGATGGTGGCCAACACTTCCTGGTTTGGACAGTTTGGAATGTTGACAGTCAACTGCCAGCCAATCAGGAACTCGCTCGCGCACGTAAGGGTACGCGCAGGTACGCGTACAGTACGCGTACCGTACGCGTACGGTGTGCGTACAGTGAGCCCATATAGATATATAATTTGCTCAAATTCAATTTTCTCAACAACTACTGGAGGGATTTTCACCAAATATAGAAAAGGCACTACTGCATACCTGTCCCTACCATTTTGCCAAGTTTGGTGTAATTCTGTTCAGCCGTACGGGCTGTAACCGTGTCTAAAGGTCCCATAGAAAATGCCATTTGAAAAATTTCAAATTCAATTTTCTCTAGAACTACTGGAAGGATTTTCACCAAACATAGCAAAGGAACATCTGCATACCAGGCCCTAGCATTTTGTCAAGTTGGGTGTAATTCCATTCAGCCGTTCGAGCTGTAGCCTTGTCAGAATGTCCCTATGGAAATTAACATGGGGAAAACACGTTTTGGGACCCCCCTTTTTTCTCAGCCCCCACTTCACGAACCCCCCAAAACTTTCAGGGAAGGAGCGGAGTGCAGCGAGGCAAATTTAAGGAAAATTACAGGCAGATCCCTCAATCAGCGCCAAAGTTATTCCCAATAGAATGTTCAGAATTTCCTATGGTAACTAGGTCCTAACTATATATACCTACTGGCAACCGCCAGTATATTTATATATATATATAAATACTTACCATCCAAGGAAGCCATTCTTAAAGTCTCATCTTGATCTGTCTCGGTTACCAAACCATATCTGTGAAGAGAAGGAAATATAAAGAACATTTCATACAAGGTTTAAAAGGTAAAGAAAGAATCACAACAGAAATATAGTATATATATATATGTCCCTCTGATTCTTCTTCTGGTTGGATCTTTGGTGCTACATTGTGCGCGCCGGCCCGTGGCGCGCTAGAGGGACCCGTCTTGCAAAGAGGACAGAGGCAATCAGGGCACCACTGCACTCGTGCAACTTTTGTTTCCAGGTTACTGGAAGCTCTCTGTTCCGCCACACCCACATTGGGGAACAGCGCCGCTGCAGCCAGCAGCATTGTGTACCTACACAAGGGAACTGAAGGGCCACTGCGTCCATGATTCCAGGACTGCCCCGGTGTGGACACGTGTGGTTGAGGCGGCATGGGGACCCAGCGAGTGGTTCTTTGTCAGCAAGCCGAGTTTTCCACTGTTGCTGTACCGTGTTCCTAAACGATGTCCAGGTCCCACAAATTGGATACGAGGGAAGGTGAGCAGAATTCCACCCGGCATCCTATGCAAGTGGCATGCTGGGATCTGTAGTTTGCCGACGCTGCTGCAGTATCCTGAGTGACTCTGTTCCGCCCCACCAGGACAAACCACCAATGGCTGAACAAAAGGTACTACTTACAGAGCAGTGGCGCCAAAACTTTGTTTGTTTCACAGCAGGCATCTGAAGAAGTCACTTATGACGAAACGCGTCATGCCACAGCTGTTTTTTTACATTAAATCACTTACCTGGATCCCCACTGTGTCCCTCTGATTCTTCTTCTGGTTGGATCTTTGGTGCTACATTGTGCGCGCCGGCCCGTGGCGCGCTAGAGGGACCCGTCTTGCAAAGAGGACAGAGGCAATCAGGGCACCACTGCACTCGTGCAACTTTTGTTTCCAGGTTACTAGAAGCTCTCTGTTCCGCCACACCCACATTGGGGAACAGCGCCGCTGCAGCCAGCAGCATTGTGTACCTACACAAGGGAACTGAAGGGACACTGCGTCCATGATTCCAGGACTGCCCCGGTGTGGACACGTGTGGTTGAGGCGGCATGGGGACCCAGCAAGTGGTTCTTTGTCAGCAAGCCAAGTTTTCCACTGTTGCTGTACCGTGTTCCTAAACGATGTCCAGGTCCCACAAATTGGATACGAGGGAAGGTGAGCAGAATTCTACCCGGCATGCTATGCAAGTGGCATGCTGGGATCTGTAGTTTGCCGACGCTGCTGCAGTATCCTGAGTGACTCTGTTCCGCCCCACCAGGACAAACCACCAATGGCTGAAAAAAAAGGTACTACTTACAGAGCAGTGGCGCCAAAACTTTGTTTGTTTCACAGCAGGCATCTGAAGAAGTCACTTATGACGAAACGCGTCATGCCACAGCTGTTTTTTTACATTAAATCACTTCCCTGGATCCCCACTGTGTCCCTCTGATTCTTCTTCTGGTTGGATCTTTGGTGCTACATTGTGCGCGCCGGCCCGTGGCGCGCTAGAGGGACCCGTCTTGCAAAGAGGACAGAGGCAATCAGGGCACCACTGCACTCGTACAACTTTTGTTTCCAGGTTACTGGAAGCTCTCCGTTCCGCCACACCCACATTGGGGAACAGCGCCGCTGCAGCCAGCAGCATTGTGTACCTACACAAGGGAACTGAAGGGCCACTGCGTCCATGATTCCAGGACTGCCCCGGTGTGGACACGTGTGGTTGAGGCGGCATGGGGACCCAGCGAGTGGTTCTTTGTCAGCAAGCCGAGTTTTCCACTGTTGCTGTACCGTGTTCCTAAACGATGTCCAGGTCCCACAAATTGGATACGAGGGAAGGTGAGCAGAATTCCACCCGGCATGCTATGCAAGTGGCATGCTGGGATCTGTAGTTTGCCGACGCTGCTGCAGTATCCTGAGTGACTCTATTCCGCCCCACCAGGACAAACCACCAATGGCTGAACAAAAGGTACTACTTACAGAGCAGTGGCGCCAAAACTTTGTTTGTTTCACAGCAGGCATCTGAAGAAGTCACTTATGACGAAACGCGTCATGCCACAGCTGTTTTTTTACATTAAATCACTTACCTGGATCCCCACTGTGTCCCTCTGATTCTTCTTCTTCTGGTTGGATCTTTGGTGCTACATTGTGCGCGCCGGCCCGTGGCGCGCTAGAGGGACCCGTCTTGCAAAGAGGACAGAGGCAATCAGGGCACCACTGCACTCGTGCAACTTTTGTTTCCAGGTTACTGGAAGCTCTCTGTTCCGACACACCCACATTGGGGAACAGCGCCGCTGCAGCCAGCAGCATTGTGTACCTACACAAGGGAACTGAAGGGCCACTGCGTCCATGATTCCAGGACTGCCCCGGTGTGGACACGTGTGGTTGAGGCGGCATGGGGACCCAGCGAGTGGTTCTTTGTCAGCAAGCCGAGTTTTCCACTGTTGCTGTACCGTGTTCCTAAACGATGTCCAGGTCCCACAAATTGGATACGAGGGAAGGTGAGCAGAATTCCACCCGGCATGCTATGCAAGTGGCATGCTGGGATCTGTAGTTTGCCGACGCTGCTGCAGTATCCTGAGTGACTCTGTTCCGCCCCACCAGGACAAACCACCAATGGCTGAACAAAAGGTACTACTTACAGAGCAGTGGCGCCAAAACTTTGTTTGTTTCACAGCAGGCATCTGAAGAAGTCACTTATGACGAAACGCGTCATGCCACAGCTGTTTTTTTACATTAAATCACTTACCTGGATCCCCACTGTGTCCCTCTGATTCTTCTTCTGGTTGGATCTTTGGTGCTACATTGTGCGCGCCGGCCCGTGGCGCGCTAGAGGGACCCGTCTTGCAAAGAGGACAGAGGCAATCAGGGCACCACTGCACTCATGCAACTTTTGTTTCCAGGTTACTGGAAGCTCTCTGTTCCGCCACACCCACATTGGGGAACAGCGCCGCTGCAGCCAGCAGCATTGTGTACCTACACAAGGGAACTGAAGGGCCACTGCGTCCATGATTCCAGGACTGCCCCGGTGTGGACACGTGTGGTTGAGGCGGCATGGGGACCCAGCGAGTGGTTCTTTGTCAGCAAACCGAGTTTTCCACTGTTGCTGTACCGTGTTCCTAAACGATGTCCAGGTCCCACAAATTGGATACGAGGGAAGGTGAGCAGAATTCCACCCGGCATGCTATGCAAGTGGCATGCTGGGATCTGTAGTTTGCCGACGCTGCTGCAGTATCCTGAGTGACTCTGTTCCGCCCCACCAGGACAAACCACCAATGGCTGAACAAAAGGTACTACTTACAGAGCAGTGGCGCCAAAACTTTGTTTGTTTCACAGCAGGCATCTGAAGAAGTCACTTATGACGAAACGCGTCATGCCACAGCTGTTTTTTTACATTAAATCACTTACCTGGATCCCCACTGTGTCCCTCTGATTCTTCTTCTGGTTGGATCTTTGGTGCTACATTGTGCGCGCCGGCCCGTGGCGCGCTAGAGGGACCCGTCTTGCAAAGAGGACAGAGGCAATCAGGGCACCACTGCACTCATGCAACTTTTGTTTCCAGGTTACTGGAAGCTCTCTGTTCCGCCACACCCACATTGGGGAACAGCGCCGCTGCAGCCAGCAGCATTGTGTACCTACACAAGGGAACTGAAGGGCCACTGCGTCCATGATTCCAGGACTGCCCCGGTGTGGACACGTGTGGTTGAGGCGGCATGGGGACCCAGCGAGTGGTTCTTTGTCAGCAAGCCGAGTTTTCCACTGTTGCTGTACCGTGTTCCTAAACGATGTCCAGGTCCCACAAATTGGATACGAGGGAAGGTGAGCAGAATTCCACCCGGCATGCTATGCAAGTGGCATGCTGGGATCTGTAGTTTGCCGACGCTGCTGCAGTATCCTGAGTGACTCTGTTCCGCCCCACCAGGACAAACCACCAATGGCTGAACAAAAGGTACTACTTACAGAGCAGTGGCGCCAAAACTTTGTTTGTTTCACAGCAGGCATCTGAAGAAGTCACTTATGACGAAACGCGTCATGCCACAGCTGTTTTTTTACATTAAATCACTTACCTGGATCCCCACTGTGTCCCTCTGATTCTTCTTCTGGTTGGATCTTTGGTGCTATATATATATATATATATATATATATATATATATATATATATATATATATATATATATATATATATATATGTCATGTGATCAAGCCTCCTTGGAGGCGAAACTCGTCATGGCGGCAGCGCTGGCATTAACTAAATAAACCACGCTTTGCACCAGCAATTTTTGGGTCGACTCTTCGTCATTTGGCAACTTGGCAGTGTGATTCTGCGAGGTGTGACGAACTTCATGTATATATATATATATATATATATATATATATATATCGAGATAAGATTAAGACACTGACCTTAAATATTTGTACATGTCCATAGAGCTGCTTTATTGAAGAAATTAGTGGGCAGACACCTTGTAGAAAAGATACACAAGAGAACAGTTAGCCTATCTGCTAGGACAGGTAGGCCAGTTAAGTTTAGTGAACTGATTTGAAATTTCTATTTATTGTGAGGTATCTGTATTTGGAAATTGGTTTAGCTGCTCTGTTACAGGAGATATAAACAAGAAGACCAGTCCATCAGAAGAAGACCAGGCATATTTCTCTTTATTCCCAATCCTCTTTCCCCCCTCCTTGCTGTCAGGTTCTATTAGACCTTGGCATCTTGGGTAGGGGTTAGAGGAAATGTCATCTGCTCCTGCGGAAGACAGAGTTCTGGATCACAGGTACTTGACAGGTGGAGCGAAGTTGTCTGGCGGGTACGTGGAATGAGAGGCGGTGGTGCAAATATGCTGATCCTATATCATGGAGAGCTTGTTGCCCAGGAACACTGAATAAATATGGAAGAGTTGCCAAGCAACAACAAGGATAAGAATGACAGCCCTGCTGGAATCCTGATCTGCACCTAAAGGAATGCACTCTAAAGGACTGCATCTGCTGCACAACCTGGTACTACAGCACAATGATTAAGTAGTGGACAGCCTGCAAGCTCCAGAAAAACAAACCCCACCTGCATCATCTCCACCAACAAGTTATCATCCTGGGGTGTATCCAATGGACTTTTAAGGAGGTGGCCAGGTGCTTTGTGGGAATTGTAGTCCCAACATCCCAAGGACCATCTCAGAACTTCTAAACCCCTGGGTTGGTGTTATGGGCACTTCGAACCCATAAGAGCAACTTCAGGAAGAAGTTCCATAATGTTGACAATGTTTAGAGCAACCTTTGAAAAAAGCTCCATAAGGTGACCGACCTGAGTCAAGATTCAAGCCAGTGATGTTGAGCCATGATCAGGCCTCGATTTCAGGTTCCTCCTGCTGAAAGGTCTGGCGCTTGAGATTCACAGGTGATGACCGAGGGCTCGCGCTGACAAAGCCCCTGCGAATCTGGCCTGCTCTAGAGGTCCGTTCGACGTCAAGAGAAAAATCCTTCAGAAACATTTATAAGTGCGAAAGCAACATTTTGACCGAGGCCTCCTAATTTGTGTATCTGACCGGGGCTCCATCGTGATTGTCCTCAAACTTTGACTTTATCCCGGTCAAGTGTGACCAGATGTCCCAAATTGACACTATTGTTTTATAAGCACTAGAGAGTGTTTTTTTCTTTATAAAATTCATGTCTCTGTTTCCCTAAATTGGATGTTTGCCATTTTAGTATGTGTGTGTTCATAAAAATGTAACCTATGTTCATGAATTGGTTTTTATTGTGTGTTGTGTCTTACTTTTTAACATATTAGTGGTTTTAAATGGTTTACACACATGTCTCCTAAGTTATGCCTACCTGCTAGTTGCCAGCTGCTAAGGGTTGAGCAAGGGAATAATCTAGTGCGACCTTGACTAAACCTTTTATTGTGTTTATGGCTTATTACTAGTGGCACATCCCTACTTATTACTACTAATACACCTCTTTTCAACATTTTTTATATTTAAGTAAATCCTGGGGGCTGCCTGTAGGGGTTCATGGTTTATTTCATTAGGGTTGAGATTTGCAGCTTATTTTACCAATATATCTTTGGTCTGCAAACACCTTGGTGGTTGTGTGAAAAACATTACACTGACAAGCGTTCACTAAACATGGGTGCCATCTCGGAGTTAGCGCACTAGTCGATGAACACTATTGGGCATGTGCAGGCACACCTTTACATATTTAATGACATACACTGCATGACTGTGCAGTGAGCATAATCAATGGGTGTGCTCGGTAGACGTGCTATTGGCATACCCAATTCAAGCCCTTATTCTCCTCCCCTGGCTAAGTCTGTGCGATCAGCTCGGAATCCTGACTTCAGAACACTATTCTCACTTATATCTGAGGTTTTTAATTAAGCTTGGAGTGAAAGACAAATGGTTGTTCTAAAGACACCCCACAGATCCTTCAGTGACGTTAACTGAGTATTCGAAATAACACTCACTGCAAGAAGCTCCTCCCATGGAAATAAATTAAGGAATGGGATAAACTCATTCAATGGCTTACTCAATGTTTATGTAGGGGAAAGAGGATGCATTGACCAGTCAATCTCTCATGGAGAAATGGCATTTGTAATAACTGGCTCATTAGACTTGAGCATGAACTAGAGTGAAGATTGGCACAATTTATGAAAGAAAGGAATCTCACAGTTGCAATACAGAATACTTAAAACAAGATAGACTCTTCGATTCACAAAGAGACTCCCGACTCGTAAAGTAATAGTGTGTTGTTTTCGCAATTGGGGCGGAATCTGTGCGTTGCAGTTCTCAGAGCTGAGATTCCGCCACAAGTGTGGAGGTTCCGCCCTAGTGTGGAGTCCCCACCCTAGTGTGTAGACTCCACCCTGGTGTGGAGACTCCGCCCTAGTGTTGAGTCTCCACACTCATAAGTTTACAAGTCATAAGCCCATTGGTGAACAGGTCCCCTGGTGAGGTTAAAGGAAATAGAGTCTCCTATAATGAGAACAATGCAGCTGGCTGTAAGCAGTATAAGGTGCATAAGACGTGGCTATTCTTAGAAAAGTCTAGTTACATGTGTATTTCTATCCTGGAGTCTAAGAATTCAGTTATCAAATTTTTTCTCAAAGTAAGTTCATTAATTTAACCTAACCGTAACTCTGGTATGTTGTTACTCTCTCAGGACGTATTTAGGAATCTGGGTCATGTGTTTTCAGCTAAAATTAAGAAGATTTGAGAAGAATTTAAGAAGAACTAAAGTAGACAGGCGGTATTGATTAATAGTTCTTGATCAGATGTGCCTGTGGCACCAGTGCTAAACTCAATCTCTTTTCAGCAGATTGAGGAAGGATAAACCAGTGCTGCATTGTTGAAAATTAAAACAGACTCTCCTGATTAAGCATGGGCGAATTTTGCGAATCTGGCGTTCGCAAATTTGCGTATTTGCGAACTTGCAATTCGCAAAATCCGCGAATTCCCGCGAATTTTTTTTTGTGTTCGCAAGGGTTTCTACCAGTTCGCGAGGGTTTTGTACCAGTTCGCAATTGCAAACTTACTTGTCGGCTCGCAACGGTCGCGACTTTGTTGTTTCTACGTCTGGTTCATCATCACAGGTTCAATCACAGAACCCTCTGTTTCACCACTGCCACCCTCTGATTCACCCATGCCACCCTCTGATTCATCACTGTAGATTATGGGGGGGAAAAGCAAGCACACCTGCCCTGCTTCAACTGATATGAATTAATTTGGGGTTGATTAATGTGTCACTGAATTTAAACTACCTGTAATTTGCTTTCTGTTGCAGTGCAATTTTTTTTCCCAGGACCTTTGTGGCCTACTTGTAGCTATTCTATGAGCCTGCTTTGAGGGTCAAAGCAGGGTCATAGAATAGTTGCAAGTAGGCAACTGAACTCTGGAGGAAGCACTACAGGGAATGGTTACTAATGATGAGTTTGAACTTTTGCACCTGCAGACTGAGTGCTTTCAGTTTTGCAAAACTCGTTTTTCTGCAGAACAGCAACTGTAATGCCCCAAACAAACATAGGCAACTGAACTCTGGAGGGGCCCCTCAGGAAGCACTACCTGGAATGGTTACTAATGATGAGTGAACTTTTGCACCTGCTGAGTGCTTTCAGTTTTGCAAAACTTGTTTTTCTGCAGAACAGCAACTGTAATGCCCCAAACAAACTTACTTGTGAAAGTTGATTTCTAATCCAAAAGTGATCCAAAGAAAGTCAAAAAGGCCTCAAATCCAAAAAAGTGCAGGCAAATGTCAACCTGAGGAGTTATTCTGATAAAAATCATCATTTTCAGAAGGTTGATGCTGCTTGCTAGTGGATTTCTTGTGCAGAATTGCAAATGTTGTACTTTCGCGAGTGCGAGATTGTTGCTGCCCGTCGCATATACATATTCGCATTTGCGAACTCTCGCGATGCGTCGCCAAACTCCCGCGGGATCCCGCAGCAAGATCCAAAATGGCGCAGCACTCGCAAAATATAGAGAAAAACAACTCGGCAAACGCTGAATGACGGTAAGTGAACGCCACACGCCGCAATATTGTATCACCAAGCAAAAAAATCCGCTGCGTGCGAATTTGCGGATTTTCGGTAAATTCGCGAGAGTTTGCGGATTGCGAATTTACCGAAAATCCGCAAAATCCGCGAGCGGAACGGATTTTCCGCCCATGCTTACTCCTGATACTTTAATGCCTATTGCCCTTTCTTTATAAATATGCTGCTGTATTGGGCCCTTTCATAGCCAATTTTATTAATCTCTCATAAGAAACTGGTAAGGTTCTATGGATTGGAAGCAGGGGTCATTGACACCTCACTTGAAAAAGTGCAATTTGGACATATTCAATGTACAGAAGTTTACATTCTAGTTGGTCATGGCCAGAATTGCAGAAAAGTTGGTTGTTGGAGAGCTGACCACTTAATCATAAGAAGGAGTCAGGTAGAGACTTCCCTGACTCTTACTTTAGATGACTTGTGTCTGATCGAGGGCAAGGTTGCACCCTGCACGTATACTGTTGAATCCATCAGGAGCGTTAGGAACAGTTGCTCATGATACTTTGATTGAGAGTCAGACTTAGGGCCTGATTTAGAGTTCCGAGGAATCTGTCACAAACGTAAGGGATATCTAATCTGGTGTATTGTATATAATGCACTTGTAATATGGCGGACGGGATATCCATCACATTTGTAACCGAGAGTTTCATCCACTAAACTCTAAATCAAGTCCTTATTCTTTAGAGATACTCTGTTGGCTTTGTTTGTTTGCTCCACAATGCCGGTCAGCCTCTGTGAAGCCATATGTAGAGTCCATCAGGGCTCATTTCTGTCCCCCCCCCTGTTCAATATATACAAATGTTCCTTTCTAACATATATTAAATCATGTGGGTGCATTGCAGTTTCCTATGCTATTGACACCCAATTGATTTTCAGATTGGATCAAATGTTCCGGGTTCAGTAGGAACCGAGGCAGGATGTTTATTGGCAGTCCAGCCTAGGATGTCCTTCATTTCTTTTTTTTACAACTTAACTTGAGTAAGTCGGAGCTCTTGCTGGTGGGTAATCATGCAGACACATAGCATGGCAGAATGTATAACATTACAACAAAAACTATTACAACGCATACCTTTATAACACGGTTAATCCAACACAGCTTCCATTACACACATGCCATTTCAATGCATATTCCATTACAACAAAAATTACTGCTGTAGCACCGCTGGGTGCTTACCTCAGGGAAGGTGCATTGAGGGAAATGCATTTTAATGGGATGCATTGTAATGACGTGTGTTGTAATGGATCCTGCTTTGTATTGACCGCCTTTTTAAAGGCATTGTTTTGTAATACTTGCATTGCAATGGATGATGCAATGGATGTTTCCCAGCCTGGCACCATCTGGCCCAGCACCCTTGGCCAGGCTATTTCTCAATCTACAATATTCAGTTGTCTTGCCTTTCACTTTAATGTTCTCTTACCTATGGAGCTGCAGCTAAAATTGATCTC
Organism: Lissotriton vulgaris; assembly: GCF_964263255.1. Lineage (NCBI taxonomy): Eukaryota > Metazoa > Chordata > Amphibia > Caudata > Salamandridae > Lissotriton > Lissotriton vulgaris. Next base: position 19,951,846 of record NC_141699.1, on the reverse strand, counting down.
CTCATACAGTTTTTCCAATGGATGGTTATTGTAAAAATACTACCCTTCCTACCTAAGCATTTCCAGTGTCAAGTTGTAGATATGAGAATTTTGCCCACATTTGATTACTGCACCCTTACTTTATTTAAGTATCCCACAGGCGTCTCAAACAACATTGCAGAGACTTCAGACCAGAGCTGTAAAAGTGCTATTGTGGGTAAACGCGACACTGTCTCAAGCAGGTATTTACCTGCATTGGCTTCTTGTGAAGCAAGGGGTTAGATTCCAAACACTGTAGGATGTTTAGTGAAAGAGTGATGAAAGGTCCCCTCTAGTTGATAGATTTCAGCATTACATATCACACAGGAAGCTTTGCTCGAATTAACAATTAATCTTGCACTATCTCACTTCAAACAAACTAGTGCAGGGAACAAGAGTTCTGTCAGGCTTAGGACCACTGCTTTGGAATAAACTCCTGTTGGAGATTAAGGGTTTTATTTAGAATTTGGAAATGGAATGATACGTCACAAACATGGCCGAGGTCAGGACCTTCCTATTAAACTGCATTATAACTTATGGCCAAATTATATGGCAGACTGGATAGTCATCACATTTCTGCAACAATTTATTCTGCACTATATATGTGGGATGATTGCAGCTCCTCTAAAGTTTATTCGGCCATGGAGCCAAGACTGCTGCCAGTAGAAAAAGCTCAAAAAGTGTATAGAATGTAAAATAAAAACAGACAAAAGGAGAAGAAAAGAGGATTAAAAGAAGAGTATGAAGAGAAGGATGCCTTAAACATTAGGCAAATGAGAAATAAGGTCATAGAACAAGCAGAAGGAGAAAGAGTAAGTGGTAGATGAGGAAGGATGCTATACCATGCAAAGATGCATGGTCTCCCGATGAACCTCCTCTCTCTTAAAATGTCATCCAGTTTCCAAAGACAACACTGAAGTGTTAAGAACAGAAACAAACAGACATGCTATCTTAGTCTCCAGCCTCCACCATCTTCCAACCCTGACTCCTTGGGTGATGAGGATAACTCTTTCAGGAGGGTGGAGATGACCAGGATAACATCACATATTCCAACTGAACCACAGGAGTACAACTGTGATGAGGGACAGTGTTGAGCAAGACTATAAGAACCATCCTCCTTAAGGTAATACAGTCCCTTGGGATGAATATGCAGCCGCAAAGAAAATATCTACTTACACCTAATCTGACCCCTTCTTAAGATGAGGTATGTGTAAATGTAAATGTATAGGCATTTAGATAGCGCACTACTTACCCGGAGGGTCCCAAGGCGCTTCGACCGCTGCAAAACCCTTCCTGGCTTCCCTGAGAGATGGTCCCTTAATGGGTATCTCCAGAGTGAGACCAGGCATCCCCGGCAGTCTGGTGGGGCCGTTAGTGAAGATGAGGCAAGCTAATGCCCAGAGTTGCCAAGTGTGATCGCTGATCAGAGTGGGCACCGAGGCGAGAGAATTATCGAGTCCGCTGACCCTGGTCCAGAAACCTGCCGCGCCGGGAATCGAACCCTGGTCCCGGGCCGTCCTCAGCTCTCGGGTCTGCCGCCTCTAACCAGTGAGCCACACTACTTCACAGTGCTATAAAATTAATCTCTTACTCATACATTTCCAATGTAAAGTGATAATATTCAGTACCTTTGTGTTGCCTTTTGTTTTCCTCATGGTAATATCACTTTAGATCAGCAGTGTACATTAAGCACATCGAATATTTTTATCTCTACATTAAGTGGTATATTATAGGGTAGTTTTCTAGCATGCTTTCATCCAATGAAATGCAAAGTCGCAGAGCGGGTTCAAAATGGTATACCTAGAAGATTCCAACATAATCCACCACATATTAAAATCAAAAAGAGAGCATTAGACAGAACATGAAATGTATCCAACACAGCCAATGTTATCATAATGTTTGCTATTATGTTGATCATCTGCATTTGCCATCAAGAAGCTTTTTTTTTGTAATTTTTTTTTAAATTAGTTAAATATTTTTTTTAAGTCCTCATTTCACCATTGGCGTCTGCAAATGAACATTTTGAAACCCGTTTTATCCTGGGCGCCCCGGGTTGATGTTCTTGCATTCACCTGGAGCCAACCAGGCCTGCTTCTTTGTCCGAGGCGTGGTGTAATCATAGGACCTTTGAGACCTTAGACCAGCCTCATTTCTCTCCCCCACACAGTCAAAGGTTCCCAAACCTCACTATTTACATTGGGTGCCTGTTCCATTTCAAGACGCGCCATACCTAATGCTGCGCGCAGCCAGTTTTCATAACAAGGGGGGCTAGCGTCCTTCCAAAGTTTACAGATCTCTCAAAATTAAGCTAAAAAAGAAAGCCACTTGAGCCGCCAATAGTCCCCTTAAAAGGTCTGCGTCGAGACCGAATATTACTCTGACCAAATTAAGGGACACGTCAGCTTTAAAAATACCCTCCAAAGCCCTCTTTACATTAGCCCAAAAGGGGCCAAGACTAAGACATTCATAAAAGATGTGGATATTATCAGCCGCAGCAAGGCCGCATCTGGGGCACTTAGGGACTTAGGGGACGGGGTCACAAACTTCGCTATTTTTTCGGCGTGTAGTACAGCCTATTAATGACAGAGAAGTGCTTTTTTTTGTGAGGCTGACCTGACAAACTTATATAAGATTTGGAGGGATATCCCATACAAGCTAGCTGAGACTTCCTCCAACAAGGAGGAATCCCATACTAGATGTAGTGGGGGAGATTGTAGTTCCTCCATGTCCAGCAAATTTCTGTACCAGAATCCCACATCTTTCTTCCTGGGGTTAGGTGATTGAGGGGCAAGCTCGATGTCCCAGTTCCCCCCAATATTCTCTTTCTCAGACAGATACCAAGAGCATAGCTGCATATACTTAAATCTGGAAAGGGAATCCCCAATCTTGACCCTCAGGACCTCCCAAGGGAGGACCCCCTCCGATGTTACTAAATCCGACCATACCGTGATCCCTGCTCTCCTGATGGGGAGTGATAGACTATCCCTGAGGCATAGCGGTAGACCAGGGGAGTCCCAGATTGGGGCTAAGACGGAGTAATATCTTATACCCCATCTCCCTCTGACTCTGTACCAAACCAAAAGAGCTGATTTTAATACCTTGAGGCGGACTTTTTAGTAAAATTTTGGCGCTCCAAATTTATATAGGAAGCCTGTGTCCCCCCCTCCCTCAAGGTTAGCCATTATAATCAAAATCCGACCCCAGTTGGAATTGTCAGGGCTAAAAAGGAGAGAGAGGATATTTTTTAGCTGGAAAGAAAATGCGTACCACAACACATCTGGGAGCACTAGGCCTCCTTTTAGCAGATTTCTCTTTAACTTTTTCCAGGAGAGCCTGGAGTTTTTATTAGCCCAGATGAAGCTCCATATTTTCCGCTGGATTTTCCCCAAGATTTTCTCTGGTATGGTACTAAACAGGTACGTCAGTTTGGGCAAGATAAACATCTTAACGAAATTCACCCGGCCATATTGTCAGGGGAAGGTTCTGCCACCTGGAAAAAAGATGGTCAATCTCCTTAGCCACTTTCTTCATATTGGTCTGGGTGATATTATTTAGGTCTTGAGTTATTGTTATCCCCAGGTACTTAAACTCACCACTACGGGCACCTGCCCAATTATCCACCCCCAAGCACATAACCTCCATTTTAGAATTCTTAATCAGTTAGCCAGAGCACATACCAAATTCGGTCAAGGCGTTCTCAACCCTGGGAAGCACCTCAGCCGGGTTACTGGTATAAACCAGTAGATCATCAGCATACAGGGCTAGTTTACAGCTGTAATCCATAACACTAAAGGGGGTGATCAATTCGTCCCTCCTCAAAGCCTGCGCCAGGGGTTTGATATAAATATAGAACAGTAGGGGAGAGATGGAGCACCCCTGCCTGCAAAAACAACAATGGATTTAGGCCCAGATCTCTGTACTGGGGTGAATGTATGACATTGTTCTGTATTCTGTCCATCAACTGTTGTTTTTGCATTTGTCACCCCGAGTGGGCTGGGTATGCTCAGACATGAGTCACATGCTCTCCACACCACTGGAGTCAAGCTATCCTGGCTGAAGAGGGCTGATAGCCAGAAACAGGTCCTAGGATGATTGATTCCGGTCCAGGAAAGACATGGCTTGGCAGTTCGGGCTGGACTGTTCCCATGAGGCACAGGGTCAAGGCTGATTTGCATATGGCCATGTCTGAACTGGGGTGGTGTGGAGTGCAAAAAAACGATGGATTTAGGCCCAAATCTCTGTACTGGGGTGAATGAATGACATTGTTCTGCATTCTGTCCATCAACTGTGCTTTTTGCACCTTTTTATATTAAAGCGCGGCGTCAGGAGGCCATTTAAGAGTATAGCTGCGGAAGCGCCCTCATAACACCCTCTAAGAGTTTCAATGAAACATAGTTCTTAATACTTCCCATAGGAAGCCCCAATTGACACGGTCGAAGGCCTTCGCAGCATCATACGCTGACACTGCCAAGGGTTCCGACTGCGCCAGCACTAAATCGACACTACCTATTAGTTGCAGGGTTAACTCTTGAATATGTCTGCCGGGGATAAAACCCTTTTGGTCTGAGTTTATAAGTTGTGGGGCCAACTTAGCCATAGGAGATCGGCCTATAGGAGTCTGCCTTAAGGGGATCCTTCCCAGGTTTTAATATGAGCACTATTATGGGCTCTTTCCAAGATGGAGGAGCCCTTCCCTCTGGGCTGTATACATAATTAAAGAGTTCACAAAGCCTTGAAACCAGGACCTCCTGAAACACCTTAAATACTTCTCTTGGGATAGCATCTGTCCCTGCGACTTTATTATTCTTTACTTTCTTAATAAGGGATCTAATTTCTTCCTCCGTAAAGGGACTATTCTCATCATGTTCCGACCTTCCTCTGTCAGACGTGGTAAGGCCTTGTTCTCCAGCCTTTTTGAGATGTTATCAGGGCTTGGGGAAGCCTCCTCCTCATAAAGGTTAGAGAATAGGGAGCGCAAATGTCTCTGCATATCCTCCTGATCGGAAGAAATAGTTCCCTGATCATCTATGATTAAGTTGTTAATATTATTTCTTACCCTATCCGCTTTGATCTTACGGGCCAAGACTGCTCCAGCTTTTTCCCCATATTCGTAGTTCTCAATACCATGGACAGCCCATTGCGCTTTAACTTTTAGGTCTAACATCGCCCTATATTCAGAACGTTGGAGTTCCAGGTCCTCCAGAACTTGTGGCAGGTTGCCTGGATGCCCATTCAATCTAGCAGCTTCTAGAGAAGATATCCTATCCTCTAATTTTTTTTTATTTCAGTGCCTCCTCCCTATTCTTAGCACAAATCAGACTATGCATATGCCCCCGTATATGGACCTTGCATGCATCCCAAACAAATTCTTGCGATGTTGAGCCATTGTTATCATAGAAAACATTCTCAATCGAAGTGCTAAGAGCCGTAACTATATCCTGATCCTGAAGCATTGCCCTTTTCAGGGTCATCTGTATGCTAAATTATCCCTAGGGCTGCCGGCCTGCAAGCAGTCCTTAACTGCTACTTACCAAGAGAAGTGTAGTCTTTAGGTGGGGAACATGATGGCCGAAGCTAATGGCCGTGATGGAGCCCCTCCAACTGTGTATGGCGGCGGACTCGAGAGGTCAGCAGATGGTGGCTGTTGGCGGTTAGCGGCTGGTGGTGTTTCTCGGCATTCCACCGAGGGAATTTCCTGTACGAGCGGCAGGCGGCAGCGGTGATAACTGGCGAGTGCAGGCTGTGCTTTCCTGCTTCCTCTGAGGAAAAATCCGGCATGAGCAGCGAGGGGTGGCAGTGAGTGGCGAGGGGAGCAGGTTTTTTTTTTCATTTCTCTCTCGCTTTCTCTGTCCCGTCTCGTGGATGGGATAGTTATTGGAGAGGACTGAACTCTGTGAGCTTTAACGAGAAGGCTTAGCTGCATATAGATTGTTATCTGTTCAGCCTTCTCTTAGCGATATTTTTTGAAGGCTCGCGCCCTTGGGCTGAATCTCCTTTTTTGTTTCCTTGCTGGGTAGAGAGTGGATGGTTTGTAGTGCTGGAGGCGGCCTACCTGGTTCCGGGAGCTCGGCGCTGCAAGAGAGTGGAGGAGGAACCCGAGACGCCTGACCCACCGCCTCAGCCTCGGCCTAGGTACAGGTGGGCTGGAGGCATTCTTTTACGGAGGTGCAGTAAGATCGGGCACTTGTAAAGTATCTACAGCCATGAAGTATTCCCGTTGGGGGGTCAAGATAAAGAGGTTACTCATGCTGAAATTAGCTTGGCTCTCAATGGGGTAAAGTCCATCGGGACACAGAAGTAGGGGTGGTCGGACAATAGCGGAGCCCTGGAAAAGCCTGAAGGTGGTATACAAATCCCCCCCCCGTCTGAGGCGGTTAGCTCCGCAAGTGAATATTTGGAGACCTGCATGGAGAGACGTGGGCATGGTACAGCAAGCCTTCACCCTAGTTCCCAGTTAGGTATCTCAGACTGTCCTTTGATAGCTCCTTTGCCTGAGGTGGGGGTTAGCTGTTATACACTACGAAAAAGGGCCGCTAGCACTTTACTAGCCTCCATTAGGCCATCAATCTCCCCTCCTGTTATTGAAATTAAAGCTATTTCCAGAAAAGGGAAGGAGAGTCACATTGGGGTAGATACCCCCAGGGAAGGGAAGGGGCAGAAAAAAGGTGAAGGGAGGCCCATCCACAGCACCTAAATTCACTCCATCTCTGAAGTCTTACTACAGGGTTCTCTCTGCGGTCTCGCTTACTTCGGACAGTAGTAACAATAAAGCCACTAGGATGGCCGCTGCCTCCACTGGGGGCTCGGTTCCATCTACTGCTTCTCTTGTAGCCTTTCCGGGAGTTGCTAAAGTTAAAGCCCCCCAACCTTCACAGGTCAGCCAGCCCTCTCTGCCCCCTCTGCCCCTTTAGTCCCCCCAGCAAGTGTTTGTTCATCCTGCGGTAGAGTTATCAAATAGCTTTTCCATTTTAGCCAGTCAAGGTATGGAACTGGGGGAGCAGGAAGAACTGGGAGATGCTGCTATAAGTCCCCTAGAAGAAGAGGTCCCTCTGAGTAACGATGCAGTAATCATAGCTCCACAGTCAGAGCCGGGCCGGGGACTCTGGCGGACATTTTGTTGAGTCTGAAGGAGGACATTGGCAGGAGATTTATAACCTCGGAGGCAAATCAGGTGGCAATTCAGGCGTCATGTGAGGTACTGGCCCAGATTGTTGAAGAGGTCGCAAAAAGGACAGACGCCCTGGAAGCTGAGTCACCCAAGATCAAGGTCGCTTTGAATTCCTCCCCAGCTGTGGTGGATAAACTGGTACAGCATAACCAAGAGATGAGGGATAACATCGAGCGTCTTGAAAATCACTCCAGGAAAAACAACTTAAAAATTTTGAATGTTCCTGAAGATATTGAAGGGAGTGATATTAAGGCATTCCTGGTCACGCTCCTCAAGACAATGCTTCTGAAAGACTCTCCGGATGCAGACTTGGATCTTCTAAGGGACATTCAGAGGGTTCATCAGGACCCATATAGGAGTAACCCTGGGAAAGAGCGCCCAAGGAAGATCCTGGTGAACTTTCTTACTTATGCCATAAAAGAAAGGATTTTGTCTTCAGCCTTAAAAATTGGCTCTATAAAGTCGACCTCTTTCTCCAGCCCTTTTGCCTTTTCTATTCGTTCAGATGTGTTCCATATAACTGCTACAAGGCAATGGGAGCTGGGCAAGAGAATGGCTTCTTTGAACTCCTTGGGGGCTCGGGCCCAGCTGAAATTCCCTGCAATATTGATGATCCTTCCTGCCTGCTGAGAGTACGGAACCAGGTTGGTAGAGGTTACCTCCCCTGTGGTTATAGGGGGTGATTTCAATGTTCTCTTGGATCCTCGCCAGGATCGATCAAACTATAGTCAGCACATTACTGCTCCACGATCCCGCCGTGCCATAGTCAATATGCTCCAAGAACTAGGTCTAATAGACACTTGGAGGGCCAAGAGGTGGGCAGTCCTGGGTTTTACATATTTCGGTAAAAAGTATGGGCATGCTTCAAGACTGGATTACATTCTAATGGACAGGCCATGTTTAGATACATTAATCAGGAGGCAATGACATCTGAGTACAAACAGAGTCTAGACTGTCAAAACGAACAAATTTACTTCTGCCAGTACAGGATGAGAAGAACATTCTGACTATCGAAATTTTGTTGTTCACAGAATTATGAATAAAGTTGAGTGATAACATCACAATCCTCTCAACAAAGGAAGATGCCCGTTTTTTCTAAACCAACAAACTGGCTAAATACCGCTCTAAAAATAAGCTTTTTTCACTGTTTAAAAAGATACCAAGAGCTCGTACCATTTCTGATGTGCAGGACTTATGATAACAAAACCCCTAACAAAAAACGAACAAATATGTTTGTTTTTACCGCGTGAAATCACAATCAGTAAATAACATGAGTAAAATATCGAGAAGTCGTTCTGAATTGATTTCATTAAAAAAACCATCTAAGGAGAAACTATACAAACAATTGTTTATAACCGTTTACATTATGTCAATATCTTTATTGTTCATGCCCGTAACGTCCTTCCAAGATGGCCGCTATGCATCGAGCGGTCTAGTTTAACAGTACCAAACCCGGAAACGCGGCAACCTCAAATATACCGTTCACCGCACCGTCTTCAATATGCGGTCCGGAGGGGAACGAGTAGGTAACACGGTGCGGTTTCGCCGATAAGGAAGTAAGGACTTTGCGCAAACAGAAAGGTGGGAAGATCGCGTTTTTTAGGAAACGATGGTCCTACACTCACCCAATGCACGCAAATTATTCGCGATATGCTAAAAACTTCCATTAAAACCAACAGCAATGTTTCCATGAGGTGATCCTGCCCCCACCAGAGACCATGAAGTGCTATTAAGCACCAATACATGTAAATATGCTGCTTTTACCATGATGAAATATATATGTTTTGTGTGTCTTGTCTATAGTCACAGTAAGTCCTGTGTTGTTTCTATGTGTGAATTCACAAAACCACTAGTCTCACACTACTTCATTTATGAATGCACTGGACTGGTAAGCCTGCATGCACCAATAAGGTGCGAAAGGGACACCATTACCCTAGGATAAGGCGTGAATCATATGTGTGATACCCTTCCTCTTAAGGAGGGGACCCTTGCCACTAATCATGTGTCATTCTTTCTTCACAGAAACAACGAGAAAGTACAATCGTATGTATAACACGCATTTTTAAAAGTTAACAGCGTTAAAATTATTTTGGTAATTTTACTCATCCTATTCAGTAGAATATAGGCTGGTCCCTGTATTGTCCTGACGAAAAGCCTGGGGAGCTTGAAACATGTTGACCACACACTGATTTAGCCCTATTAAAGGCTAAATAGCAGTGTCACCCCAATTTTAATATATCAATCTAGGAGCTAAATAAAATTTGTGAGGCCCACTAGCACGGTATTTTTTAATTCACTTACACCCACTCCACCACCACATCACTTTACACCACACATAGTCTTTTCACAACAATATTGCTCCTGCGTAGTCCGCTAGTTGCAGCACGCCCCTTTTCGTAGAGAACTGGGATGGCCCCAATGATGAAGCATGTCACCGTGGGGAAACCCCGGTGAGTGAGGGGACTCTAGAAAGACATTTTTCTTTCTTCTTTTGGTTTGTACTGACATATTCTGAGCAGTGACCATAACACACAAACTAGGTCTCTGAATCCAGTACTTTGGATTCCTACTTTTTTTGCTAGATACATTAATCAACATCTATGTACTCCCAGGCGTCTTATCGGACCATGCCCCCATTATACTCACACTTACGATTGGCAGCCCTAGGGATAATTTTGCCATCAAGAAGCTTAGCAATAGCTTATCTAGTGACCATAAAGATGTGAAATCCATTGTTGGTGCCCTTGTATCCCAGTTCTTGGATACAAAACTCATTAGCCTTACTGAATATGGCACCTACTCGAGAACAGGACCAGAAAATAATGTTTAACAAATCATTGCGATTCTATCACAAGGCTGGATGCTCTAACTCTAATACTATAACTCATTTACAGAAGGAACTACACATAACAGAAATCCAATATGAGTGGAATTTAACAGAACAATATATCAGGATCTGCATACTGGTAGTTTATTGACCTCATAACAGATCCACCAATCAACAGCAGGCTCGGTAACCTCTCTGCAGAGAAGCAAATCTCTTCCTTTCTCCTCAGCAGAAGATAAGTAATATTTTATCATTTCTTCAATATTTCCACATTATTTGCATTATATATTGCTAGCTTGTAGAGGCTTCTAGCATATGGGAAGTCTGTTTTTTTTTACCCTGTTACCTCAGCCACCACAAGGTGTCACTTCAGTCCTCGTTTCCATTAGTATTTCTAGGCAAGTTGGCACCTAGAGATAATATACCTTCTCTCAGATTTTCTTTCACACAGTGTGCATTCTTTGACCGGGTGGGTGGGCTATTATTAGAATATGTAGCATGGGGTCAAGTTAATCCCCTTTGGAGAGCAGTTGATATCACAAGTTGGTCTTGCATGCCAAGAAGGCATGTGCACATTTCACCCTTCGACATTCAGGGCGGGGAGCCTCATGTAGTGATACAGCTGGGAATTTTCTAATCAGATGTCAGCATGAATAACATTGCAGCACATTCACAGTCTATGGATCCAGATGCCATAGTTGGCTGTGATCAAGGTGGTCTTGGTGCTGTGATTGCTGTGGTAGCCAGATTGGGAGGCATTGACTAGCTGGTTCTGCTCCACATGTGTCGTGAGTTGCATGTTGATCATCTTTTCCAGTACCTTGGCTGGGAATGAGAGTAGATGATTGGCCAGTAGTTTTAGGTTTACTAGGGTCGGCAGAGGGTTTTTTGAGTAGTGGTCTGCCTTCAGCTTGTTTACAGGCATCTGAAAAGTTGTGCTGATGATTGAGGTGTTGAGCAGTGTGGTGAGTTATTGGCCGATCATCTGGTTTTCGGAGCTGAAGATGTGGTGCGGGTGCGGGTATGGGTAGTGGGAGCTCCCCTGTGGAGGGTTTTCATGATGGAGGTGCTGTCCTGGATGAAGAAGTGGTTTCAGGTCGTTAATCTGTGGTGCATGTCTGTTGCGGTGGAGGCTGATCTCTTGAGGAAGTCAGTAGGTGTAGGTTGAAGTTTGAAGTTTCTTTATATGGTTGTGATCTTGTCGTGGAAGAATTTGGGGAGGTTGTTGCACAGCTGTTGTGAGGGTGTGATGTTGCTTTCACTGGCAGCAGGGTTGGAGAATGCGTTAATGATGTTGAAAACTTCCTGCTGTTGTTTGTGGTGGTTTTGATACGTGCTGCTTGGGCTGTCTGCTTTTTTGGACTCAGCAGGCAGTGGTAAAGGTTAAGTGAGGTCTTGAAGGCTTCCCTGCCAGAGGGATCTTTGCTAGTGTGCAATCTTCTTCTCCAGCTGTTTGCTGTCACATTTAGCTGTTCTTAGTTCTTGGGTGTACCAGCTGGCCATTTTAGAGGATCTTCACTGCTTGTTGCTCTTCATGGGGGTGATACTGTTGCTCAATTGGTGTTATTGAAGTTTTTAATTCCATCTTCCAGGTTGATGGTGGCAGCTGGGTTGGAGCTGTTAGAGGCGTCCGTCCAGGTGGTCTCTGATATTTTGCTCCATTTGTGGTCAGTCACTGGTCATCTTGGGGGTGGCGGTTTGGGGGCGGGAGATGCTGAAGTGGACAATGGAGTAATCGGTCCATGTGAGTTTTGTGATGTGGCTGTATTTGGCACGGTTGCTGGAGGTGAAGATGGAGTCCAGCGTGTGTATACTGTATGCGTTAGGTTGCAGACAGTCTGGGTCAGTCTGAGGCTGTTCATACTGTTGAGGAGGTGTGCAGTATTGGTGTCATTGAGGTCATTGATGTGGAAGTTAAAGTTGCTAAGGAAGATGTAGTCCTTGGAGTCCAGGGCTAAGGGTGCAATGAAGTCTGCAATGGTGTTACAGAAGCAGGAGCACTGGTTGGCGGGGTCAGTACGGGAGGGTGCATCTGATGGTCATCTTGTTGTCAGTGTGGAGCTTAAAGTTTAGTTGTTTCATGGGGGTAGTGGTAGTGTTTGGGTGGTGGTGCCTTGTATGGTCTCTTTAGGAATGATGGCTATTCCTCCTCCAGGCTTGTTGTTGCTGTCCTGGTGGGTGATTTTATATCTGTTGGGGAATGCTGTGGTGATGTTCGGGGTGGAAGCAGGGGTGAGCCAGGTCTCAATGAGGAAGACTATGTTGGGGGTAAGGGTGGTGATGAGGTCCATTAGTTCGATGGTGCGCTTGCACATAGAGCGAGTGTTGAGGAGCAGGAAGTGGAGTCAGTGAGCTGATTTTAGTGTGCTGTGGCAAGAGGATGTCATGGTAGATTGTGGCATGACGGTGGTCGTGTTGGTGCAGGAGAAGGCTCATCTGGCACAGGATAACTGTTCTACCACAGAGTTTGGTGCATTGTTGTTGCAGTGTTTGCTTGGCCGTCCAGTGTTGAGTGCACAGAGGGCATCCTACAGGCTAGGAGCCAGGGGTTCTGGCACTCAACATGGTCCAGGCTTGGACAGGCGCAGATGGATGCAACTACTGGCCACAACTCCTGCATTCTCGCATTGTGGACTCCATGAAGTAGGTCCTGGGAGGGGGTTTCTGGGAGGCTATGGTCGCGGCTAGGCAGGAGAACAGCGGCAGCAAACAGGAGGCTGAAGGTGGGAAAAAATGGGTGCAAAGCCAACAGATTTAGCAGTGGCAAAAATGGGAAAAGGAATTCAGCTAAAAGAAAACGAACAGCACAAGGTTGGGCAAAGAGTCAAGCAAAGGAAATAGAAGCACAAGAAATCTGCAAAGGGAATGAGCTAACGGAGACAGAACAGCACAAGAATAAGCAAGAAATTAGGCAATGAGAAAGAGAACTGCGCCAGAATGGGAGAAGGAATTAGGCAAAGGGAAGAAGAGAATTGCTGTCAGACAAGCACAACAAGACCTGCGCAGCAGAGTAGTGAAGTAGTGGCATGGGGCTGGCAGCACAAGGGAGAGCTGGGTCTGGGACCTGCTCAATGGGGCCGCACTGAGGTCCCCATTAAGTAGGTCCTGGAAGGAGGGAGGGGCGCTGGGAGGTGGTGGGCACGGCTAGGCTGGAGAATGGCGACAGCAATCGGAAGGCAGGAAAAAACAGGCAGCAAAATGAAAGATTAAGCAGTGGCAATAATGTGCAAAGGAATTGAGCAAAAAGAAAGAGAACAACACAAAAATTAGCAAGGAGTCACGCAAAGTGAAAAGAAGCACAAGAAATTGGCAAAGGAAATGAGCACATTGAGAGAGAACAGCACACGAATAAGCAAGTAATTTGGCAAGGAGAAAGAGAACAGCACAAGAGTGGGCACGGGAAAGTTGAAAAGCGCAGTTAGACAAGCAGAGATATGCAGGGGCATATTTAAAGGAAACTGTTGGAGCACAGAGTTAGGCCAAATTTGCTAACGCCATGCTCTGACAGTTTCAAAACACAGATGTGCAGTATTTACAAGAATGCGGCACACCCTTGCGTCCCCCTTATCGCTGGTGCTAAATTTAGCTGCATAGCGCTAATGCAGGCACCCTTGCACTATGCAACGGTGCCTGTGTTGCAGGGAATGATTGGTCAAGTGCAGGAAGGTGTCCCTTCCTGCACATAAACAATCACTAATGGTGATTTGTAACTTCAATGGGTGCTGCAGAATGCAGCATATATAGCAGTTGCAAAACGTTATTTTTTAATGATTGTTTATGTGCATAAAGGGACACTTTCCTGCACATGAACAATCACTAATGGCGATTTGCTGCTTCTGTAGGTGCTGCAGAATGGAGCACACATAAAAACAGCAAAAACAAGGAAAAATTATTCATTTCTACTCATTGTGCCTTTTTAAGACCAGGTTTTCCCTGGTCTTATTTTTGGCACTGCCACATTTATGCCACCCTTGTAAATAGGGTACAGAATCAAAAAGAAATGAGTGTTGAAATGGAATGCCAACCACATCACTCATTGCTTGCCCCTTTGTTGCAGATGACTGCTGCAGTACGGGGCATATTTACAAGGTGACCTTAAGCCACATTAAGTGGCGTAACACCATCTTGAAAATTTGGAGCAGGGCATTGCGCCACAGGAACATCATTAAACAGGATGTTCCTGTGGCTCAATGCACTTGTAAATCTGCCCCTCAGTTTTAAAGACTTTAGCAAAAATAGTGCAATGAGGTTTAAAGAGCCATCTGTGGTTATCTGATCCTGCCTTGATCAAGAAAAAGTTACAAGTTCAGGCCAACTGTGATGGAGCACGGGCCTGCTACAGGGACCCAGTTAGGCCGGCTGAACATAGTACCTTAAATCCTGGTGTGAGAAGAATTGTGAGGATTCGTATAAAAAATGGGTTGCATTGTCAAAGCGATGCATCGGTTCAAAGATGCGGCAAGGTTGTGGCTTTAGGCCCTGCTGTCTCATTGTCGAAGGTCCTGCTGGCGAGGGCTTGGGATCTGAAGTCTTGATTCAAGGATGTCGTAATTGGGGTGATACGTAGGTTCAGAGGAGCTGCGAGGCTGGGATGCAGAATCTGGTGTCATTGTTGAGGCTGACATTGATGAGGGATGCAAGGGCCTGAGTCGAAGTAGCATCACGCAGCGACAGTTCTGATGCAACGACGGGCTGCAATGCGGGACTTTGCGGCAGTCCAATACATGCAGCAATCATAATTTGTCAAGTCAAGTCAAGTCAAAGAATTTATATAGCGCACTACATACCCAGAGGGTCTCAAGGCGCTTAGGGAGGGGAGGAGGATTACTTGTCAAATATCCACGTTTTAAGTTGCTTTCTGAATGCTAGGTGGTTGTGGGTAAGGCAAAGGTGAGTGGGGAGTGAGTTCCATGTTTTAGCAGGCAGGTATGAGAAGGATCTGCCTCCCATGGTGGTCTTGTTGATGCGAGGTACAGTGGCGAGGGCTTGGTTGGAAGAACGTAGATGGCGGGGGGGGTGTAGAAGGACAGTCGTGAGTTGAGGCACTCTGGTCCGATGTCGTAGAGTGATTTGTGTGCGTGGGTCAACAGTCGGAAAGTGATCCTCTTATTGACGGGTAGCCAGTGGAGGTCTTTCAGGTGACCAGAGATGTGTTCGTTGCGTGGGATGTCTAATATGATCCTGGCTGAGGTGTTTTGGATTCGTTGGAGTTTCTTCTGGAGTTTAGCGGTGGAACCTGCGTAGAGGGTGTTTCCGTAGTCCAGTCGGCTCGTGACCAGAGCATGGGTGACTGTTTTTCTGGTTTCGGTGGGGATCCAGCGAAATGTTTTTTTGAGCATGCGAAGAATGTTGAAGCAGGATGAGGATACGGCGCTGACTTGTCTGTTCATTGAGAGTGAGGAGTCCAGGATGACGCCTAGGTTCCGTGCGTGGTCTGTCGGGATGGGTGCTTTTCCAAGGGCTTCTGGCCACCAAGAGTCGTCCCATGCAGAGGGGGATGTACCTAAGATGAGGACTTCTGTTTTATCTGAGTTCAGTTTCAGACGGCTGTGTTTCATCCATTCGGCAACTTCTTTCATTCCTTCGTGTAGGTTAGTTTTGGCGGTGCTGGGGTCATTGGTGAGAGAAAGGATCAGTTGAGTGTCATCCGCGTAAGAGATGATGTTGAGGTTGTGTTGGCGGGCGATGGCCGCGCGGGGGCTCATGTATACGTTGAAGAGGGTGGGACTGAGTGAGGACCCTTGGGGTACGCCACAGATGACTTCAGTGGCCTCGGACTTGAATGGTGGGAGGCGGACTCTCTGGGTTCTTCCGGTGAGGAACGAGGTGATCCATTCAAGAGCATTTCCTTGGATTCCGATGTTTCTGAGGCGTTGTAAAAGGGTGCTATGACAGACTGTGTCAAAGGCTGCGGAGAGGTCGAGGAGGATGAGCGCGACTGTGTCTCCATTGTCCAGTAGAGTTCGAATGTCGTCTGTTGCTGCGATGAGGGCGGTCTCAGTGCTGTGCTTTGCTCGGAAGCCAGATTGTGAGGGGTCGAGGGATTTGTTGGCTTCGAGGAAAGCGGCGAGCTGGTTGTTGACAGCTTTCTCGATTACTTTGGCCGGGAATGGAAGGAGCGAAATGGGGCGGTAATTTTTGAGTTCGGTGGGGTCCGCTGTGGGTTTTTTCAGAAGGGCGGTGAGTTCAGCGTGTTTCCAACTTTCCGGGAAGGTGGCGGAGTTGAAGGAGCAGTTGATGACGTCTCGGAGGTGCGGTGCTATGACGAAGTCTGCTTTGTTGAAGATGTGGTGAGGACATGGGTCTGTGGGGGATCCTGAGTGGATGGAGTTCATCAGGCGGATGGTGTCCTCAGTGGAGATTGGTTTCCTGTCGATAAGGGTGTTCAAGGGGGGAGAATGTTCAGCATATGGTTGGGTGGGCTGGTCTCCGGGTTGGTTGTCGAAGCTGTTGTGGATGTCTGCAATTTTGTTGTGGAAGAATGAGGCTAGGGAGTCGCAGAGGACTTGAGAGGGGGTGATGTCGTTGGAGTTGGTCGAGGGATTGGTAAATTCCTTGACGATGTTGAAAAGTTCCTTGCTGTTGTGGGCGTTGTTGTCTAGTCGATCCTTGAATGCTGTTTTCTTGGCCTTTCGGATTAGTTGGTGGTGTGTGCGGGTGGCGTTTTTGAAGGCGTCCTTGGTGCTAGAGGTTGGGTCTTTTTTCCAGGCCTTTTCAAGGGAGCGGCAGAGTTTCTTGGATTTCTTAAGGTCATCGTTGAACCATGAGGCCTTCTTGCTGCCAGGTTTGCTTTGACGTTTTTTCAGTGGTGCTAAGGTGTCGGCGGTGTTGGATAACCATAGGGTGAAGTTGGCGGCGGCTTGGTCTGGGTTAGAAGAGTGGGCTGGGGTGTTTAGAAGGAGCGATGAGGAGATCTGGTCGATGGTAATTTTGTTCCAGTTTCTTCGCAGAGATGGTTGGGGGTGGTTGATGGGTTTTGGTTTGTTGTAGGTGAAGTGAACGCAGCTGTGGTCAGTCCAGAGGAGATCCGTAGTGTGGCTGAAGGAGACATGCTTGCTGGAGGTGAAGATGGGGTCGAGTGTGTGACCTGCGATGTGGGTGGGGGAAGTGACCAGTTGTTTAAGTCCGAGGTTGGCGAGGTTGTCCAAGAGGGTGGTGGTGTTGCGGTCGTTGATCTTTTCAAGGTGAAAGTTGAGGTCTCCCAGAAGGATGTAGTCTTTCGAGGGGAGCGCGTGTGGAGTGATGAAGTCCGTGATGTCTTCACTGAATTTTGCGCGGGTCCTGGTGGTCTGTAGAGGAGGGTGCCTCTGAGTGTGGTCTTGGGGTCGATGTGGATCTGGAAGTGAAGGTGTTCGGAGTTGGCGAGGTTGGCGTCAGAGCTGGTTGAGATTGATTTTTTATGGACGATAGCGATTCCTCCACCTGTGTGGCCGGTACGGTCCTTGCGTGTGATCTTATAATCTTCAGGGATGGCAATGGTGATGTCTGGGGCGGAGGAAGCGTTCATCCATGTTTCTGTTAGGAAGGCAATGTCTGGAGAGATGGTGTCTAGTAGATTCCATAGGTCAATGGCGTGTCTGTGGACTGATCGGGTGTTGAGAAGGATGCATTGTAGGTGGTTGGGGTCGGGAATCTGTGGTGTGGTCGTAGTGGAGATGTTGTCGGTGCCGCTGAATTTGCAGGAGTAGCAAGAGAAAGGTCCATGGGTGTGTCCAGGAGCGGCTTGGACGCAGTTGGGGGCGCGACCGGGGTTAAGGGCTAGGAGGGTGGCGGCATCGTAGGTGATGCGGGAGGGCGGCGCGGTGCGAGGGGCAGGGGGTCTGGCGCTGGGCGCGGTCCAGGCGCGGACGGGCGTAGACGGGCTTACCTTTGGCGCACCTTCGGCGTGGCCGTAGCGCGTGGACGCTGCGCGTGTGGACATCCGACATAAATGGAGAGTGGAGGGGGCGGAGCGTGGGAGGGGCAGCAAATGGACCAGCGCTCCTACTGTTCTGTTAAAGCGCCACAAAGTCCCTCGCACAGCGCTATTCAATTACAATTATAGTGGCACTTGGAAGACGAGCTGAACGAGCACAGCGCTAGTCAATTACAGTGGCACTTGGAAGACAAGCGAGTCAAAAACAAAGTCCCTCGCACAGCGCTATTCAATTACAAGTATAGTGGCTTTTGAAAAACAAGCGCGTTAATTACCAAGCCCCTCGCATAGCGCTATTCAAATATAGAGGCTCTTGGAAGGCACAGCGATATTCAATTACAATTACAGTGGCACTTGGAAGACAAGCGCGTCAAAAACAAAGTCCCTCGCACAGCGCTATTCAAATATATATATGTAATATATATGTTGGTTCTGCTCGGGTTGTGCCACACAGCAGGTGAGATGCGTTGCTTCTGCTGGATCCACAGAGACTGGTAAAGCACCTTAGACCCTCTTCCAAGGGTCCAGGTCTGGGGTGGCACCACTTGGCCACTAGAGTTCAGGTGAAGGAGCAAGGTAGTTTGAGATTTCTGTCCCTGAGACTCCAATCAGGAGGCCAGACAGCTAGCCCTTGGTGTCACTCTGTGGTTATGGGTTCAAGAAATGCAGGTCCAGTACTTCTCACCTAGGCAAAAGGGCAGCAGGTCAGCACAGCAAGGAAGCACTCAGCAATGCAGTACCAGCAGGGCAGCAGTCCAGGGCAGTGGCAGCCCAACATCAGCACAGCAGTCCTTCTTCCTGACAGAGTATCACATGTCCAGAGGTGTACTGAAGTGGTGGTGTCTCAGGTCCAGTATTTATACCAAGTTGTGCCTTGGAAGTGGGGGTGAAGCTTCTACAGCTTTCCCTTTGAAGTCCTCAGGCATCCTGCCTTCCCTCTCTTGACTTCAGACTAACTACAGGGGTATGAGGCCCTTTGTATGGAGGCAGGACATAGCAAATTCAGATGTAAGTGCGGCTGTGCCCAGCTCCTCCATCCAATCCTGTCACTGATGGCCCATCCAGGCACATGTATGCTTTCTATTGTGTGTGGCTTTCCAGAAGGAATACACAAAATTCAACTGTCCGCTCTACCCAGGCATGTGACCCAGGTACAGGTTAGAAGCAGTAAGTGGCTAAGGTAAGAAAATGCCAACTTTTAAAAAGTGCAATTTTCAGAATAGCTATTTAAAATCTGACTTCAGCATAAGTTAGGATTTTTCAATACATATCAAAAGACGCCAAACATGAACTGGGTACCTGCTCCCTTTTGGAAATTGTAGTTTATTAAATGGTAATAAGGTAATCCCTTTTGTTGGTCTACAGGAGAGGTAGGCCTTGCAGTAGTGAAAAACAAATGTAATAGTTTCTCACTACCGAGACACACAAACCCTTTAAATACACTTTACCCTGCCTTCTGGGCTGCCCCGGACCTACCCTAGGGGTGGCTTACATGTATAAAAAGGGAAGGATTGGGCTAGGTAAAATGTTTATTTTGCCAGGTTAATATGGCATTTTAAAATGGCCTTCACAGGATGCAATGGCAGGCCAAATACATGTGTAAAGTGCTACTTAAGTGGGTGGCACAATCAGTGCTGCGGGCAGACTAGTAGCATTTACTTTACAGGGCCTCAGCACAAGTAGCACCACTTTACTAGGAACATAAGTAGATTAAATATTCCTTTTGGGTGTAAGCCAATTCTATCATGTTTTAGGGAGTGAGCACAAGCACATTAGGACTGGTTAGCAGCGGTAAAGTGTACAGAGTCATAAGGCCACCAAAAACAGATTCAGCAAAAAGTGGAGGGTGAAGGCAAAAGGTTTGAGGCTGACTCTGCAGAGATGGCCAGGTCCAGCAATTTCATATTTGCCCATCTAGTAGAAGATGTTAATTGTTTGTTTTTTGTAAGGATATAGGACTATCGGCCATTTCAGCAGGTCACATCTTGAGATCGTTATGTCTCAAAGTTCCTCCTAAAACAGAATATTCTGCATTGTGAGATGGAAAGGTGGTGTTGAGCTTATTATCTTCACCTGATAATGATTTCATTTCTAGAAAACAGTTATCAGTGAACTCATGTTTGATCTCACTTAGAATGGTTTGAATGCTGCATATTTAAATTAGGACAATACATTATTTTCTCCTCCTGGTGTTACCATCTTTATTTCCACCCGTTCTACTTATTTCAAAACAGGATGTGGGAAGATGTCCTTATTCCTGTGAGTCACAAACTTATCCTTTCCTTTCTTCTTCTGCTTCCCAGCTATAAATCAATTAAAAAAGACATTTACTCTATAATTCACTCAACTGTGGTCAGACTAGTTTTGGTAGTCTAAATTTAAAACCCATTATTACCAACTGGTAGAAGGTGTTTCTTGCACTTTAACTTTCAAGCTTTACCATAACTGAGCCTCCAGGCTTCTACAAGAATTAAAAACCTACCCCACTTACATGACAGAAAGTTTGGAGACCATTAAAAAAACACAGCTGTAAAGATAATGTCTCCCTTAATTTTCTATGGTTTCTTTCTTAGTTTCATGTTCAAGGTCCCGCCTTCTTCACGGTAAGCTGAATTTACTCCAACTTCATGGAGTTCAATGGATTCTGCTCTGAGCACACTTGTTGGATATAAATCAAGGACTCTGGAAGACATATTTTCAGCATCTCTTAAGAGACCTTCTTTATAGGCATTGACTTTAAGGATGAGGAGGTTTGCTGCTTTGCAGAGATAAGTCTACAGGTTACTGTATGGTGATTGGTAAATCAGTTATGAGTTGTCTGGTACACTAGTATGCAGATCCTGATATATTGTTTAATTGTATCCATGTTCAATTTATGTTATGTTTAATTGTATTTGCTGCTGCAGTTTGACAGTAGAAAGGATCCAATCATAATGTTTTCTTGTGTATATTTAGTGGAATCTAAACCATCTGTCATATTGGAGGGGAGGGCTTAAAAACAGAGCCATGTGAAAGCTCTCTGAGTCTTCAAGAAGCATTACAAGGCAATGCACAATGTCCCCTATGGTAAATGCCAATGAGATATGTTAACATACTATGTGCATTTCCAGGTGTGAGAAATAAACATGTATTTGAGAACTTCTGGACAACTAGTCACAGATGGGGGCGGAGCTTGCCGGCGTCCATGAAAGACGTGTAAGCGCTGAGCTCCTCGCCTGAGCCCCTTTAATATTCGACAAAACTATTGTTTTGGCACCTGGCTGGCCCTGGAATTTGTGGGTATCGCTTCAGCTGCCCCCGGTGCTGGTGGGAGCACCTTCCCCGGTCGGAATCGGTTGTGGTTTCGCTCCGCTGGCTGGCGGAGGTCGGAGTGGCGGACCAGGCCGCAATCCACGGACTATCCTGAGGGGCTGCCCGGCCTGCGTCACGCTGCGTGCGGCGTGTGGTGCTGGTGTGGACTCGGTCTACCGGATCGGCGACTATCCTGTGGTTTCTGCTGAGTGACTTTCACCTGTGCTTTGGAGAGTGGACGTGGTCGCACTGCTCACGGAGGTGCATTCACTGTGGCCCAACAGCTGTGGCTTGGAAGCGCACCGGCGAGGCCCGGGAACTCCGCGGCGGGAAGCTATATCCTCCCGAAGACATTTGGCGGAGGACATCTCCGGCTGGGACGCCTCAGGGGCAGACGAGGCACAGTGGCCGGGAAGTGTGCTGGAGTGGGTTGGTACTATTCCCTTGGCGTCAGTGTGATCCGCACAGTTGTGCGCGCCCGGTGGCGAGCTTCGTCGCCCACTAAGCCCGCCCGAGGCTAGCTGCCTGCGGCCGCCATTTTGGCTTCATTTTCTGCTACGCAACAACCTGCCCAACGGAGTTAGCTCCCCCGGCGCCCCCATTACACCACGCCGGCACTGACTGGGGTGCCTTGCCTACGACCCATAAGCGACACTATGGGGAAGGGAGATAGGAACCAGCCGAAACTATCGTTCGAACAGCGGAAACCGAGGGGTGCTGAAGGGGCGCCTCCGGAGACCTCAACGCAGCCTGCAACTGCTGATAGCTCGCTGTGTGCGGACATCCGCGAAATGCTCTGCACCATGGAAAAGGGCTTACAAGACAGTATGGCGGCGATCGGCACGAAAATTGACGCTCTCTCCTTCAGGATGGACCGCATGTCTGAGAGGGTGGACAAACATGCTGAGCGGCTGGATATGGTGGAGCGGCGGCTGACGGAGGCGGAGGAGGCCCAGACGGAATGGGATACAGATCGAAAGCAGTTCAGCCGCCTGCTCCAGGTCACACAAGACAAGACGGAGGACCTGGAAGCACGTTTGCGGCGCTCCAACGTTCGCATCACGGGAGTGGCGGAGTCCACCAATACTGGCAAGATGGAGTTGTTTGTCGAGAAGTTACTCCGCACGCTGCTAGGGGAGGACGTCTTCTCCCCTATGTTCATCGTTGAGAGGGCCCATCGCACTCTGGGACCGAAGCCGCAACCTGGCCTTCCACCGCGGCCGATCATCGCAAAACTCTTGAATTACAGGGACCGCGACTTGGCACTGCGGCTGGCAAGGGAGAAAGGGGATCTACAGTTTGAGGGCATGAACATCTCCCTTTACCCTGACTTCACGGCGAGAGTGCAGGAGGAAAGAAAGCGCTTTGCCCCGTACAAAAAACAGATGAGAGACTTGGGGTTAGACTACGCCATGTTGTACCCGGCGAGACTCAGGATCAATAAGCAGGGGCACTCGCATTTTTTCATGGACCCAGCGGACCTGAAAAAATCTCTCAAGGAATGGGCCAAGGAACAACGCAACAGCCCGAGGGTTCAACGTGAAGATGAGGAGGAAGCCGCCTCTATTGACGGCCAGGGGTGATCCGCCCTACGTCCCTATACTCGGCTTGGCTAGGTCTCCAGTGCATGTCGCGCTACAACTACAGGTTCTATGACCCTACTTATTTGACTTTGTGGAGTGTGGTTCTTGCTGCTTGGGTCCTTCGGCAGGGATATGATGTTACTATGGTTTACTGCTTGACTTTCGTTTTGGGGGGTGCTACCCTATGTCTGAGGGGCTTGTTATTTGTTACTCTGCTTTTGCTGGGGCTGGGGGGGGGGGGTGCCGAACGATACTAGGGGGTCAGGTGGGGGGGCCGCTGAAGTATCTGGTTCGTGCTTAATTGCATTGCTGTCTGGCTGGAAACCTCTGCCTCTACGCTTTCGGCTCCTGACTCTCTAGAGGGTCTTTAGGTTTGTAGTGTGTTGTGTTGGGGGGGTTCAGGGCGGGTGGTGATGCTCTGTCTGACCGGGTTGGGGTTGGTCGGCTGTGGGTGGGTAGACGTTTGTCCTGTTCTTCTGTTGTTGCGTATGCATTGTGGGAAGTTCGGGGACTGTTGGGGGGGGGTCTGTTTAAGCCAACTACTGGAGTGTGTCCACTGTACCGTCTGCTCTACTCTGATAAGTTCTCTGTCTTACACTGGCGAATGTTGAGTCTCTAGGGTCGGAATGCGGCCCAAGCTCTCTGCGATTGCTATCATGGAATTTGAGAGGGCTCAACGACTTTCGTAAACTCAGGAAGGTTCTGGCCTACTTGCAGCGACACCAGATTGATCTCGCCTTACTGCAGGAAACCCACCTGCCTTTGTCCAGTCCCATGTTGCGGACGAGGGGTCTTGGGACTGCATGTGTCGCTGCAGGGTTCACCACGCATGCGAGAGGGGTGATCACCTGGGCTAACCCTAAATCTCAGTTGTCGCTTCAGCAGGTAGCTGTGGACCCGGAGGGTCGGTATGCAATTGCTCGTTGTGTGGGGAAAGGACATGATTTGCTGCTTGTGAATGTGTATGGCCCCAACTATGATTCTCCTGTTTTCTATGCCTCGCTGGCAGATAGCTGTAGGCTGTATGTGGGCTCTAGGATGCTGTGGGGGGGGGACTTCAATTTAGTTTTGAACCCAGAATTGGACAGGTCGGCGGGTCCCCCCAGGTCCCCGGCTGCCTCGGCACTGCTCCTGTTGACGGAATTAGTGAAGCTTGACCTCCTGGATGTGTGGCGCCATAGGCACTCAGGGCAGGGCGGGTTCACCCACTACTTAGCCTACCATAACCTCCATACGAGGATTGATTATTGGTTTATTTCCCGGTCCCTGCTTGACTCGGTGAAGGGGTGCACTGTGTTACCTCGCACGCTGTCTGATCATTCGCCTCTACTTTTGCTCCTGGTTGCCCCATCTAGGAGGATTCCCCCGTTTACCTGGAGATTCCCCCCATATTCCCTCCTAGACGAAGCCTTCAGAGGGGAACTAGCTGAGGACATAGAGGTGTTTTTCTCAACTAATGTGGGGTCGGTGGATAGTGTCCAGGTGCTCTGGGATGCATTTAAAGTATATATCAGAGGGATGACGATGGCTAAACACTCGGGGGTGCTCAAGGCTATCAGGCAACGGTTGAAACTGCTTGAAACACAGCTAGCTGATCTGGAACGGCAGGCCGGAGATACGGGTTCTGATGAAGTCATGGACAAACTTAAACCCCTGTTAGAGGAATTTCATGATGAGGCGGACAGGGAAATAAAACATATGGGTAAATATGCCACAGCGCGCGCGTACGGGGAACGAGACCGCCCGGCTCTCTTCTTGCCAAACTGATGCGCAACAGCAGGCCGCCCTTAGTGATCGGGGAGTTGGTGACGGCTACTGGTGGCATGGTGACGGAGGAGCAGGATATCCTGGCGGAATTCCATACTTATTATACGGCACTGTACTCGTCGAAATCCGGCAACCTTGAGGCGGAAATCGACGACTACTTGAGTTACATACAAATGCCCTTCTTGGCCGACTGGCAAAGAGAGTTTCTAATGGCTCCGTTCCAGAAAGAGGAAATAACGGAGGCGCTAGAGGGCATGAGGTCGGGTAGCACTCCTGGGTCGGATGGCCTCACAGTGGCTTTTTACAAGGCCTTTCAGGATAAACTGGTCCCGTACCTGATGCTCCTTTTTGACGATATTTGTCAGCAAGGCAGCATGACGAAATCTATGAGGGAGGCGCTGCTCATAACCATCCCGAAGCCAGGCAAACCCCCCAACGAATGTGGCTCTTACAGGCCGCTATCGTTGATTAACGTGGGCGCGAAACTGTATGCGAAGGTTCTGGCGACACGCTTGGCTCTTCTGGTTCCGGACTTGGTCGCCCCGGAGCAATCCGGGTTTGTCCCGACGCGTAACCTAACTTATAACATCCGCACGGTGTTGGGCACTATTCAGCATGTCCGGCAAGAAAATAAGACTGTGGCCATTTTCCTAGACATGGAAAAGGCCTTTGACTCTGTCGAGTGGTCGTTCATGCTCAGAGTCCTCCGTAAGTATGGGCTCGGAGAAACATTTCTGCAGATGCTGGGAGCTCTGTACTACAAACCCACTGCGCGTCTAAAGATAGGGAATTTGGTCACTGCCCGATCGAGATCAGCAGGGGCACTCGGCAGGGCTGTCCCCTCTCCCCGCTGCTGTATGCCCTGGTGGCGGAACCCCTGGCCTGCGCTATAAGAGAATATCACAGGTTCGAGGGAATCAACTTTCCATCGTACCAGATTGGTATCTCGACTTACGCGGACGACACTCTGCTGTATGTCCGTGACCCGGAAGTGAATCTTTTGGCGGTATTGCGGGAAGTGGTGAGGTTCGGGGCCTTGTCGGGCCTTCGAGTCAATTGGAATAAATCAGTGGCGCTGCCTTTGACTCCGGTAACGCTCCCATTCGACTCGGAGTACCCATTGCAATGGACCACGGACTCCATACGTTATTTGGGGATCCGCATTCACACTGACCCTGAGGTCCTGATACGAGAGAATTACGGGGTTGCCTATTCCAAACTGGTGGATGATGTGGAGGTGTGGTGCAGGCTCCCGCTGTCCCTTATGGGTAGGATAGCGCTCATGAAAATGGTGGTGCTCCCCAGATTCCTCTTTCTCTTCACAAATATACCTGTGGTCCTCTCTAAGACCTTTTTTCGGCAGCTTACCCAAACGCTTATTCGACTCGCGTGGGGGGGTAAACAGCCAAGGGTTCAATGGCAAACGCTCCTTCTTCCTTATGAACAGGGGGGTCTTGGGGCTCCGGACCTGGAACGGTACTACAGGATCGCACAGGGGGCACATCTTCATACATGGATTCACGGGGATCCTGGCATCCCGCATGTGAAATTGGATCGCCTCTTTGCGGACCCTACCCCTCTCCCGGCCACGATATGCTATCCAGCCGATCGGAGGGTCGGTAACTTGGATTCTATTGCTGCCACAAACCACGCTTGGCATGCAATGGTTCGCTCCCGTGAGAGTGCACTGTTGTACTCACCCTTACTGCGAGTGGAGTGGGCAGCATGGTTAGCCCCGCTGACGGAGAAGGGCGTCCTGAAAGCGTTGCGGGAGTTGGGCATCGACAAGATGGGGGATCTCTTCCTAAATGGCACTATGAAGACGTCGCAGCAGGCTCTACAGTCCTGCCCTGGGGCGACGCTATTGCATAGCTTCCAGTACCACAGGGTTCGTAGAGCGGCACTGGTTTCACTGGGCCCGGAGTTGGCGGAGCCGCAGGAAGTGCCTGAGCTCACGTATGTGATTAAGACCCCCTCTTCCCGTAAATTGATCACTGCTCTTAAGAAACTTGGTGATGGGCATCGGCAGTGCCCCCCCTCCAGGGCCCGATTGGCCTGGCAGGCCGACCTTCAGTTCCCTATCATGGACGAGATGTGGCGTTATTGCTGCGCGAACACTAGGAAAATTTCACTTAACAGTGGGCACCGCCTAATTCACTTTAAGTACCTGCAGCGGGTATATTACACGCCGGATAGGCTACATAGGTATGGGCTGCGGGACTCAGCGGAGTGTGAGCGCTGCCATTTCCCTACGGCTGATTTTCTCCATATGTCCTGGACTTGTCCTAGTATCCATAAGTTTTGGGGAGGGGTCTTCGCGGAACTTAGCTCTTTCCTGGGCGTAGAGGTTTTACCCTGCCCGGCGCTGGCATTGCTGGGCTTCTCTAAACCACTGCCGGTGGCATTGAGGCGACTTGCTGACGTGGCGTTGCTGACGGCCAAGCGTCTGGTTGCGTTGTGCTGGATGAGGGGGCCAGTTCCTACTAAGAAGCGCTGGGAGGCCGACTTGCTTTACTGTTGTACGCAGTCGGAGGTGTACAGTGAACTGCTTCCCCCGTAAAGTCGCCCCAAGAACTTCTGGGGGTTATTTAAGGAATTCCAGAGTGCACAAGGGGACAGTGAGTCGGATTCTGAGGGGGAGGTGTTGGATGAGTTGCAGGAAGGTGGGGTGTTGATCGTTGACTCTGATGAGAATGGTGGTTGAGTGTTCCCTTGCCGAAGGAGGGTGGGGGATCCCGCCTACGTCTTGTCCGTGCAGTGTGCTGGGTGGATACTTATGACGACTGTTCTGGGTGGTGGTTCGCACAGTCCCTCTAGAACTTTGCTCCGTTCCATTGGGCCCTTGGGTCAGTAGCTATGGGTCCTGAGCTCGACCGTAGACGTGGTAATGGGTGGGGGTGGGCGAGTGGACACGGGTATAGGTAGTCTGGCTAGTTTGTAGGGTGGGGGTCTTGTTCTTGGGTGGGTTTTTAGTGGTTTACTACACCTTTTCATTTCTCCCTACTAGGGGACTTTATCCTCGGGTCTTCAAGTAGTTGGTTTAATATGTATATACAGACTGTATTACCTTTGCACACAGAACTGCGATATGGAGTGTCATCACCAACGCTGCTGGTTGGATTTTGTTTTGTTATATTGTGGTCAGTCATCAGTTGCTTTCATAATTCGATATTGTCTCACATTTCTTCCTCTCCTACTGATGCGCCGCCAGGCCTTCGGGTTGTTGGCGTCGTGGCTGTGTGTGTGACCTCTACTTAATGACCTGGGTGTGGACTACTGTTGCCGCCGGCCTCCGGGTTGTAGGCGATGAAGGCTGTGTGCACAATTTGAAGGTGTAATAAAGTACAAATTTAATAAAAAAACAACTAGTCACAGATTCCAAGGAGCATACCTGGAATTCATTAAAAAATATAGGAAAGTGGAAATGCATGCATAAGCCGAGAAGTATAAATGTGTATGCAGGAAAGTACGTGTTCAAGTATGCTTTCTGGGTCCAGCAGGAAACCTGCAGATTTCCCAGGAGAGACCAATATTAATTTTGAAGCTCTGAGAGCTGGGTTAAATAAAAGAAGACGGCATGCTGGCTGTAGAGACTCTCTGTCCCAGCTTTGCAGGGTGACACTTTGTGCTGCCTTGGCCCTATGAGATTACTTAGCTGACATTCTAGGCACGTCCTCTCACCAAGGCCTTGCAGGCATCCCACTGTGCTGTCTCATTTTTAATGCGTCTCTCATTCGCTGCTCAGCGGGGTGCAGCTCTACCACAGCAGCACCGCTCACCTGCTGTGGAAGGAAGGGAGTCTGACAAGCGGTGTCTGCTGTGCCCAACCTCAAGCCTTGCATTAATCTGTAGCTCCGCGAGGACAATTTGCTTTGCTCATTTTTTAATTGTATTGATGTGCACCTGCCTTGTGTTTACCCATCTCATCATTGTTTGGATCTCAGCCAAGAATCCTCAGGTGACTCAGCGGAGGCAGAGCAGATGCGTCTCTCTGTCTGGTGTCTGTGTAGCCCATTAATTTTGGAGCTGTAAATAACATAGGCTGCACGAGGCACTATATCGCCCAGTCTGCACCGAGCAATGGAGTCGAGTCAGGGGGACTGCTACCTGGCATGTAACAGGAGGGTGCACACTTGAGGCATTAATAGAGAAAGTTTGTAGTGGTGCAAGAGGAACAGAGGGGTCCCATTTGCAATATGTTGCTGCTTGTGGAATAGGAGATGGGGCGGCAAACCTAATTTACAACAAGGTGAATATGGCTCAAATTATTGTCCAATATTTATTTGTGTGTAAGTATTTGGTTTAGATCACACATTGTCTTTGCTTATTCATCAATGTAATATGCACTAGAGCAGAAATGGTTGCTTCGTTCTGTATCACACATGCAGCAACATAGTGTAAACCGGCTTTGCTCTGTATTGTGTACCTGTGCAATATTTCTATAACACAGCCTTTAATCGCCCCTACAGGTGGGATAAATGAAGTGGCTTTTGTAGGATCACACGTCTCATGTGGCTAATACCAATGAGATATACCCCATTTCACAACACAGTAGTTCAGCCACACCTTCTTTCCATGTTGTTATGGCTGACTGTGTCCTGTGGGACTTCTGCCTCTTATGGTCTGGGTGAAAGCAGTGCATTTGCTCAACAGGGGTGGGGTGTCTGAAGAGGGTGGGCATGTATGTTAGTGTAGGTGGAGGAGCCAATAGGTCGGTGGATTCACTTGAGGTTTTGGGTGGGTCCGTAATGCCACCAGCTGGTTGGTAGTACTGGCGTTAGCAGATTCATGCCACAATAAAATGCCTTTTGCTTACTGTAGCTTGAACTGTGGTAGACTGCGTACGCAATCACATACTAATTAAAAGCACTTTGCTTATGGAACCCTACCTGACATGGCATATGTCAAGTTATGACCGATTTCTGTTAACAAGGTTCAGGTTCAACCTGTTTCATTTCTTGCTGGCGGTACCTAGGGGTTCTCATCGAGGTCAAGTGTTGCCAGCTTGCGGCTGCGACGATAAGTCTCCGCAAGATCTGGCACACTTTCTGTTTTTTTGCCCCTTTTATGCTGTACCAAGGAAGCTATGCTTGAAACCCTGTTTGAAAAAATTGAACTTTCAACAATTCCGTCCTGCACAACATTTTTTACAGCTGCTAAACTGTGATTACACTTTATTTATATGTAGTTTTTTAAGAATGGCAATCAAATTTAGAAACAGTATGGAAGGATAATAATACTGATACTGTTATTTATAACTGTTGTCAAAGGAACATTATTTTTAAAAAGGTCTTTAATATCTTGATATAGTGCTGCATTTTTAATTCTGAGTTTTTTTGATCTGTAATTGATTACGCTTTTTTAAGATTATGTGTATGTCATGTTATTAATTGTAATGTAAATACTTTTATGGTTGTCAAATCGAACAACCGAATAAAGTTATTTGACTTGACTTGACTGCGTCATCTGTAGGGGTGGGTGGAACTCACAGAGTTTCACTCCGCGGAATTCGCAGAGGTACATGAAAATGCCACAAGATTTAGCGGAGTTCTGCCAATGGATGGTAAATATGCAGCTCGTGCTGCAATTCAGTGCTGGTAGCACGAGCGGTGCTGAAAAATCCTCGTGAACGGCACCATGTGCAGGGCCGCTACCATCAGGCAGGACTAGGCGGCCGCCTCGATAAATAATGCACCCCTCCCCCAAGCGCCTTGAGACCCTCTGGGTGAGTAGGGCGCTATACAAATTCCTGAACTTGGAAAGGGCTAGGGCGGCAAAAGGGGGAATTCTTTTAAATTTGATCCTACGAACATAAATCTAGGTGGCCGCCTAGTCTTGCCTAATGGTAGAAACGGCCCTGCTTCTGAGGACCCTTCAGGGGGCGCAGACTGTCTCTCGCCGGATCCAGCCAGAAAGGGCAACGTGGGTCACATCCCCACCCTGGGCCCTTCGTCTCTTTCCAATGCGTGTGAAAAGTGCTGGAATCCCAAACAAGCAGCGTCTCGGCCGGGACAAGAGAAGGGGCTGGCAGTGCAAGGAATTTAGACTGTTTTAAGCCGCTCGCCTCGGCTTTCCTAAACACCGATAGAGAGGGGTGTAGTGAAAACTGATTTCAGTACTTTAAAGCGCCCTTATGAGGTCACAGGCACTGTACAAATAATATGCAACGTAACGCAGGATGGAAGCGGATAGCGGATAGCCCTCTACTTGAAAGGGGGCCATCCTCTGCTACTTCAAGGCAACTCCACTCTGGGGCTGTGCATCTTCAGCACCAGTCACAGACCACCTGCGCGCAGTATGCACACTGTGCACAGAGCTGCACAGACCCTGTAGACCGTGTTTACTCATTTCTCATCACAAATCAATTGCCCAAGGCTGCAACAGCAGTGTTGGTGCTCACCCCTTGGCAATTGTCAACACAGCACATGCGACACACGAGAATGGATGTCAACAGACTTACAAATGGAGGGCTAGACCCCAATGTCGTGCATGTTTTTCAATAAAAAAGTTAATTTTGTCTCATTTGACTGTCATAAAAAAAATCTTTTTTTTTAACCACTCTGTACCTTTTTGAAGACATTGTTGGAAGGTTGATCAGAGTAACTGCGTGGCGATTGCCTCTTATCCTGTAAGTATCACATATAACCTTTACGCATTTCATTACTGGTAACTGGTTAATGACTTAACAACTGAATGATTAGAGATTTGCACTTAAGTTGGCTTCACCTTCAACATGCCTTGAGCTATTAAAAATGGTTACTGTTCTGTTTCGGAATTCTGGGCTGGAATATTGGCAGCTCAGTGAACTTTGCACCTGTTGTCATAATAATAGGCTGTTCGTGCCTAACAAAAATGAATGTGCCCTCATGATATAACACAACTTGCGCCCTGACCATGTGGTGTGCAAAAGCACGCAGCAATTCAAGTTGATTTTTCTGCTGCTCGAGTAGAAAACCTTCTCAAGCGGCAGCAAATATACTCGAGCAGCAGCCCTCTGGCGGCTCGTGACTACCAATGACTGCAGCAAATCTACTCGAGCAGCAGCCCTCTGGCGGCTCATGACTAACCGTGACTGCAGCAAATCTACTCGAGCAGCAGCCCTCTGACGGCTCATGACTACCCATGACTGCAGCAAATCTACTCAAGGAGCAGCCCTCTGACGGCTCATGACTACCCATGACTGCAGCAAATCTACTCCAGCAGCAGCCCTCTGGCGGCTCATGACTACCTGTTTTTTTCTGCATCAGACAGTTGCGCAAAGGGACATAAAATCGTGCTCCCGCTCACCAGGCTCACATTTTCTAGAGCCTCACAGGAGAAAAATTCAACCACATCGCAATTGTTGGTATTTGGCTGGAACACCGCATCGAAGAGTAACGCGGAGTGACCAAAATTCCACCAATTCAGTGGGTGGAATGAAACATTCCGCCCACCTCAATTCCAGGGAGCTTTGAATCCTATTTTGTATTCATTAAACTGTATTGTTCTGCATAGAAACTATATGTAACATGAGGTCATCATCACCAGATTGGGTGGAAAGAGAGCAGCAGTGTATTTGATGGATCTTCCATACAATGAATGCGCTTCATATATGTAACATATGGGTGGTGGGTAAAAGGCTAATGGTGGACACAATGGTGTTTGGAGGTTGGTAGAGTGGTGGGTGGGTGGAGGGGAGTCAGCTGCTTCCTATTTCAGGTGGGAGGGACTGCACTTCGAAGAGAGAGTTGCTTAAGCAAAGCTGTGTGGTCGATTTCGGGGCGGCTGGAATCAGGCTCAGCGCATGATGACTAGGGGGTGACAAGGAGGTGTTCATAGGCTCAGTGTAGCTCAGTGCAGACTGAGTTTGGCAATAGAGTGAGTAATGGTTAGAGACAGGTACACAGGAGAGGTGCCATGGACAGCCTACCTTAAAAAAGAGCCAGATGTTTGAGCAGTTGACATCTGAAGAACTGATAGACCGAATCCGCCTCGCGGGAGCAGCACTCACCAATGTATATCATTGGAGACCAGGAGGGATCCCCCCTTGATGGTTTCGGGCACTGCAGTGATGCCCCAGGAGCTGAAATGAGACAAAGAATATAATAAGTAGAAAACAGTCTATCTCTAGGTTTAAGGTAATTAAAGATGCGTGAAATTTGCATCATTTGCACTTGTGTAATTTTAGGAAAATTACCCAAAATTTACAAGTAAGCCTGTGAAGAGCAAATCTTCTGTTTAGCACAATATTTAGAATAAAATGCATCCTTGCTCTTATTTTTGACTATACAAACAGCACAAAAAACACAATTGTCACACAACAGCCACTTGTGTTCTGGTTGTTCACTCTGATCCATTGCAATAAAATGTAATCAAAGCACTGTTACCACGTTAAAAACAAAACGAAGCAAAGCATCAAATTTCAATTCATACACATATTGCTGACGAAGCAGTCTTGTAGTTTCTGTTGTCGTCGCGTGACAGGTCTGTGATAGGTTTTTGGGGAGGAGGAGCTGGTTGGGCGGGGGCAGGAGAGGGAGAAAGCAGATTGTCCAAGAGTCTCACATATTTTCCGGACCTTGCAAGCACTTGAATATCTGGGGAAGTAAAGCAGAGAGCAGATGCCTCCCAACATGTACTTATGCCTCTTTTTAAATATAAGGGTTTTAAAAGAAGTCTTCTGGGAGCGTCGAAGGCGGGACAACAGCACAGGAGATGCAGCCATGATTCAGACCTGTAATTGCACAGTCTGCAAGTCCCCTCCTCACTAGTTGGAGCCCATCGGTTGAAGGCAGTGGAGCACAAACCTAGCAGATGCATGAACATAATATTTTTGCCGGCCACTGCGTTCAGACTATCCAGAAGGTAAGGTTAAGGTAGTCCAGGGAGGTATGAGTCGTTCAAGGGGAGCAGGATAATTGTTGTATTTAGGGCCCAAATGTTCATCTGGTAAGAGATTTGTCTGACCTGCTTCTTGATAACCCCTTTCCAGACTGTGTAAGGAATAGAATCTGCAGTTAGTAATATTTCGTCAATATGTAGCGTTCTTATGGCTTTTACAATTTGGCAGTTCCATGGGTTCCCGGCGCTGGCAGATATTTCTTTTAACCGGGCTTTAAGCGTGTTATCTGCGGGTTTTAGTGCCCCTATGTAGTAATTCAGGATGTCAGCCTCACAGAAAATCAATTTTCTTTGAAGGCCCAGCTCCAGTCATAGTCTTGCCCTGTAGATGTAATTCGGGAGACGGAAGATTTTTTTTATAAATGGTAACCTAGTCATAGTCGAGACTGGAAGAGCATGTGCCAGGAAAGGCCTGGTGCCCATAACTTAGCGCAGGAAGAAGGGTAGTTTTAATCACCTTCAGAATGGGTTCGGCAGAAGGACTACTCAGGGACTGGTTGAGTCGAGTTAGGCTGTATGTTGTTGCTCCAGCTCTCTTTTTCAAGGCGGCCACGTGGACTGATGGTCTGGAAGACTCGCTAAACCAGACCCCCAGGTAGTTGTATTTTGATGTTGTTTTAATCTTTGCGGGGCCAATGTTCCACATTAAACTTTTTTTTTCTTGCAACGGCCGAAAGTTAAAACTTTGGTCTTATCCTGGTTAATTTCAAGAGCATTAGCTGTGTTGTATTTGTAGAGCGTCACAAGGCTCTATGGAGGCCAGACTTTGCCTGGTCCATTGCAACAATATCATCTGCGATTTGCAGAATGTGCAGGTTCGATTTTGCTAGGCCCAGTTTTGGCAGAAGGAGACGACTATTCTTCAGGATTCTCCCCAGGTCGGTGGTGTAGAGGTCGAACAAGAGGGGAGCAAGAACACATCCTTGCTTTAGGCCGTATGAAGTTTGAATTATTGCAGAGACTGTCGTTGGGCCAGATCTGACATGTACCCATGTGTTCTTATGCAAGGAGATAAGGGCTCCGAGCAGGCTCTGTGGAATCCATTATGACAATATCATCTGCGTATTGCAGAATGTGCAGGTTTGATTTTGCTAGGTCCAGTTTTGGAATACAGCAGATGGAAGGTCGTTGGGCCCTGGAGCACCATTGTTTTTCATGGATTTCAGACACTTGCAGACCTGGGCCGGGGTAATCAGCTCATGGATTTCCATCCGCGTAGTATCGGCAGGATCTCTAATTTCGACCTCAGCGATGTCCAGTGTATCACAACAGTATTGCTGAGTCACATACTGAGACTAGACTTCTTCACGAACCACGTTCCCCCTGCTCTTGTTGGAGGAACGAAGTAAGTTTATATGGTTCCAAAAGTGGGGCAGGTTTTGCTCCTTTAACAGGGCAAATTGTTTTTGCCAGTCTTTCTGTTCTTTTTGTTTCTTAGCTTCTCATGTTGATTTTTTGTAGGCTTTATGTAGTAAGGCTATATTATTAGGGATCTTCTTAGGGTGGGAGAAGACAAAACAAGGAAGGAACTGAACCAAGGCAGGTAAATGTCTATCAAGAGAAGGATTGGGGCAGCTGGTCTGAAGAGCAGGTGGTCTCCAGAGCTCAGAAGTACTGACACTGGCCTTCTGTACCTGGAACTTGCCTGATTGCTGGTTGATGCCAGGTGTTGTGGCTCTGTGTGAGTTTGTGTGAGAGGGGACCAGGACACATTCAGGTGACGTGCACCACTAAAGCAGGCTATGAGTGGCACTGGGTTTCAGCTGCCTGCATCATGTCAGTGTTTCCAGGAGGCCTCTACTCTGTGGACCTTCACACCCATCAATGGCCACAGTATCCACTCTGCTTGTCCCTGCTGCTGCCAGCCCCAGATTCCACAGCATCCGTTGTAAGCAGGATGTGTAATTGTGTGTGTAGGTACTACAGTGATGTGGCAGCTGTGCTGGCAAGGGTCATAGCCAGGGCCAGTGGAATGATGCATTTTTGCAGGCCTGGCCTTTCCACATAATTATAGATTTGCCTCATTTGTTACATAATCCATCTTCTGGTAGATAATTCATAGATTACAGCAACAAAAACGGTTTTTGTTTGTGGTTAAATGGATCAAAAGGTCCTACAAATGTGGCAACATTACTAACATACTAACGCCACGTGCTGACAGTCCCTTTGCAAAAGCTGACTTGTCACATTTCTGTTGCTTATTTTTGTTGTTGGGGGTCAAAGTGGTACTAAGGAGACGAAACTTGTGCCTAGAAAATGTTAACATGTGCAATAAATATCAGAATGATGAGGTAATACTAAAACAAATTGTATCATTTTGCAGCACACAATTTGTCTTTTCTTGCTGCATAATTTAATCAACTCTGCCACATAATTTGGCTCTTCCCTGCAGCATAATTCCAGTGACCCTGGTCACAATATCCAGAAACCGTGATGACAGAAGAGATAGGCAGGTTTCTGCTTTTGTGGAGAAGGGAGTTGTAGTGATGTTAAATGAAGATCAGGTCACGTAGGTTCTTGTAGAAAGATGTATTTATTAATTAAGTTGGCATGAGGTGGTAGTTAAAGATAGTAAGAGTAATTACAAGGTAAATCCCCACCAGGAGCTGTAACCAGTCAGCTCAATCCTCAGCTCCCAACTGACTCTAGCATCAGAACATAACATTCCAATCAGATATCCTGTGTGGTAACATTCCATTTGATGACATAGGTAAAACAACTAGAAAGCCAACACTACAGGAGTCAAACCCTGAAGAGTGTGGGTGGTAAAGTTGATACATTTCTGCTTCAGGGAACATGAGTGGGCGTCAGTGTCTTCTCATGACCACAACACTGACTAACGCTTCGGCTGGTTGGAAGCAGTGATGCTGGAGGCCAGGAGAGGGACAGCAGCAGCTCTTGAGTAAGAGGGGAGATTGTACATTGAGGACATGATGCAGAATCTAATCCTCCATCCAGATGATGACCGAAGGGCCCTTTCTGCATCACCGCTCATGCTACCAATAATTCTCTGAGTAGTAGTTCCAACACTGGAAGAACAAATGGTAGTATTGGTAGAACAGTAGTATAGCCCTGACACTACTGGTACAACTAGTAGTAGTAAAGCCAGCTGTACTAGGTTTTGTAGAATGTGCAGTAGCCGTAGTACCAAAATCAGCAGCTGTCATTGGCACTGGTACTGGTGGTAGCACAAGGCAGGGCTGGCTTTAGGGCAGTGCGACCTGTGCAGCCGCATTGGGTGCTGACCTGTGGAGGGGGCGCTGACCTCACGGGAGGGGCTCTGTGTTTAGCCATATCTTATGATTGGAGAGATAAGGGACACCTTTGTCCTGTGGTAGTGAGAGAATCCAAGGAGGCGGTCACGGGACGCCAAAGGAGATTGTTGCACCGGGCTCCACCAACGCTGGCTTAATGGTGGTGCGGCCGGACTGGGAGCTGACGCGAAGGGTGGGGGGGTCACTGAACAAGAGGTGGGTGCTGTGTTCAGCAATAACTTACAATTTAAAAGCACCTGCAGTAGCGATCCTTGTGCATCTAGCTTTCAGGCAGGAATTCAAATGTCAAGATATCTCTTGTGATCAATGTTCCTGCTAGAAAGAGAGATCAGAGGTTTTTGTTTAGTGGTGTTTTGCCTCGCCACAAAGTGGCGCAGAGGGTTAATATGCCTGCTGCAAAGAACAGATCTGTATTTTATGTGGATAGCTGGATGGATTAGTAAGACCAGCCTTTACCAGCCCTTTCAAACAAATTAAATGTATGTGAGGGAGCAGCTATGGAGAGATGAGGGGCACATGTGCCGGGTGGTAGTGAGAGAATCCAAAGAGGAGGTCATGCGGAGGGGGCACCTAAAACGACTATCGCACTGGCCACCGCCAGAGCTTTAGCTGACCCCTGGTAGTACCAGTACTACTATATGCACTGGCACTACTAGTATTAAGAAGACTAGCAGAGGGGGTTCCATTAGTAACACTATTCATTGTAGTTAGATTATAAGCTGAGCAGTACCAGTCCAATAATGGAGGCAGAAGTGGCAGGTTTGGAGATATTTATTGATATGGGTGAGCGTAGGATTCCCACGCATATACCTTTGGGTGGTTGCATCCACAGAGGGGAGACCAGGGTACAAGTCGGGTGTATACTCGGGTGGAAGGCATTCATCCGATATTTTCAAAGGATGGACACCGTCCATCCTGCCAAGATGTTGGCCACACTGAAAAATGTGCTGAAGTCGTCCTGGTGTAATTTTCAGACACCGGGAAACATTCTGCAGGTCCTGCACGTGGTCTGCTTTGGATCCACAACAACATGCAGGCGGATGGAGGGGGGCTCTCTTATTTCAGACTCCTGCTGGGCCCATAACCAAAGCCAAATTTGAGGGTTTATCATGCCTCCTTTTTTTCGAGTCTCCTGGCTGGGAGAAGTCAGGAGCCTCACACCTAGATGCAAATGCAGTGAGGTGAAACAAAGGCTCACACCTTGTTAGCACTTCACACATACCTAGGAGAAGAAGCTTTTCACGTTGTACAGTCCCAGTTTAGGATATGCACTTGCACTGTAAAAATGTCACATGTGTGTTTTCCAAGATTTAACTAAATAAATTGCATTTATATAGCATTTACTACCCATGAGGGATGGTTGAGATAATTTAAATACCACTATTTTTCTTGTGTAGTGCTACTCATCCCACTGCTGGGTGTCAGAGCACTGTACATCGCACATGCAAAGTACACATACAATAACCACATACGTTTGAAAATAAATGTATAGGGTGTGTACATAAAACAGTGGGGGTTATAATTTGTAGAAGTCACATATCTTAGGGACCCGGCGTACGCCCTTGAAAGGTACTTCATAGAACCAGATACCCTACACACTGTCCTATACTCGGCGCGACTGCGAAAAAGACTACCTAACGCAACACAAGTTGTTTTTCTGATTTGGCGAAAGTCGCTACGCCGCATGGGATGGTGGGGGAAACTAACGAGGGAAACCCCACTCTGGCATAATGGGCAGCTGCCGTCACTAATGTCGCTACGAGGCTTTGAAGGCTGGGACTCGATAGGCATATCGGCACTAGGCCACGTCATGAAGGGCACCACACTTAAATCCTTTCAAGACCTTAGTACTGAATTTGACATGCCCCGCACACAGTTCTTCCGATATCTGCAGTTGCGGCACACCCTTACACCCACACTCACAGGCTTAGACACTTTACCTGAATTCAGCCCGATAGAGGCAAAGGTATTCATGGGGGACCTAGAAGAAAAGGAAATATCCCGTATATACCAGACACTAGTTACACATTGCTCTTCGGACCTGCAGCGACTCAGAGACTGTTGGATGAGAGACGTGGGAGAGCTCGGGGAGGAGGATTGGCGAGAGGCTCTCGAGTCCCCTAGGGGGGCGGCTATAGCTGTACGCCTACGTCTAATACAATTCAAGTACTTACACCGTGCTTATTATACAATGGAGAGGCTATGGAAGGCAGGTCTAATTGAGTCCCCGGCGTGCCTGCGTTGTGGTCATGAAATGGGCGTCCTCCTACGCACGGTGTGGGACTGTAGTGGTCTGGTGAGATTTTGGACTGGTGTGTGGGATTGTTTATCAGAGGTGCTGGGATGGGACCTCCCCCGTACCTCGAAATTGGGATTACTACAAGTGTTGGAAGGGGTGGGGGGCAACATCTACAAAAGGCACCTGCTCCTACTAGGCCTTACACTAGCAAAAAGAGATGTGGCACAGGCCTGGAAAGATCCCAGGGCTCCCAAAGTGATTGTGTGGAAAAAAGGCCTTGACTTTTGCATGGGACTGGAGCGACCGGTGTTCGTGGCCAGAGGCTGTCCCCAAAAACATTATAAAATATGGAAACAGTGGGCGGATTACAGGGGCCTGTGGCTGGAGACTCCACCACCAACGAGAGACATAGAGGAGCAGGTGTGATGGGTATGTAAGGGGCAAAATGTATACCTTAATGCATACACGCTTAACCTGTACAGTATTGATGAGACGTTGTGCAAAGTGAGGGAAGGGGAGGGAAGGGTTAGGGAAGTTGGGGAAAGGGGCGGGGGTTGAAGGGGGGGAATTTTCTAAATAACCGAATGAATTGCTACTTATGAAGTACTACAATGGTTACAGCTCCTCCAGAGTACGGAGTGCTGTGTTTTCTATGCGATTTCTATATAAAAACAGTTTTGAAAAAAAAAAAAAAGAAGTCACATATCTCTCATAGCTCACTGTGCTATATTAGAAGGATTACAATGACATAAGGATCTCGGTGTTCAAAGCAGTAACCCACTTACCTATCTACATAAATAAATCTGTCATTTGCATGTTACATGAGGTGTTTTGCAGGAGACACATTAATCTTCTATGCTACTTTAAGTCAGATCGGAGGCTAGACAGATTGCAGACCTTTCCAGCAAGTGCATTAACCTCCAGAGTTATTTTACCATTATCATTCACTCAGATTTACTAGGAACACACAGATCTCTTCAGTAGGTTGGTGCCTTAATCCCATATGATATTTTAAAATACAGTCTTTGCAGCCAATTAAGCAGAACAGATTTACTGTCAGTTTTCTCCTTGTTGCCACTTTCTTTGTGGCAGAGTTTAAACAACAAAGAAATGTATAAATGAGGCTCAGATTTTGCATCAGGGATGAGTCACTATTCTGGTACAACCCTGTCAATAAATCTATTTTGGAATTTATTGTTGCTTGGTCCCGCTAGTGAGTTTAAATCTTAGAAGTTCCATGATGGCTTTCAGAAAGTCAAAGTGCCTCCACGCTGTAATGTGTCAGTCAGAGCAAGCTCAGAGCAAGCACAGTATTGGTTGCCCACTTTTCAGTCTTACCCGCTTTCGCAGGAGTGGTGAGTTGGAGTGCCCTGTCACGCACTGCGCCCGGGTGGTAGAAAGAAGAATGGATGCTATGGTAGAGGCGGCAAGCTTCCACACGCTCCCCAGCCTATGCAGTAAGCCTCCCTGTATCAGCAGCAGGTCTTGGGTCCTCCTGGATTGTTGGGTGGTTGAATCCTTGCTCTTCCTCTGCGAGTAATGTCTTGCTTCTTCGTCAAAGCTGCACGCTCCTCCAGGGCGACAGCCCTCTCACTTCACCAAGGTCCACCTCCTGGAACACTGGTTTGTGACAGCACGCACAGGAAAACGACCCCTTTGGGTCACAGCATTTCACAGTGTGACAGCCCTCTTGTCGATAGGGCAATGCACCAGGGCAACAGCCCTCTATCGTCACTGTGGCACCACCTAGTATACGGAGGTCATGGGCAGCACACAGGCTTTCTCCATTCACTTTGTGTACTTCGGTCACTAAATAGACATCTCTTTATTTCTCCTATTTCACATCAAAGGTCAATTTTTTGTCTTTAATTCTTCGGGCATCAGGTTAGAGTGTGGCTGGCAGGTAGAAGCCACATGAAAATCTTGTGGCAAATGCATTATATTTGTGGCTTAGATTCTTATTACTATATTCTAAGAAGGATCGAGTGAGAAGTGACACAGAGTTTGCTCACCTTCTCAATCACCAAACCATAGAAAAACAACATGAGCGAGCCCCTCTCTGCATACCAGCCCAGGAGGATCACCCTATGGTATTAAAAGTACTCTCACCCGCTGGAATCCCAAGTAGCATGCTTCATCATAGAGTCCTCATCCAGATACCTAATGTATCAGGGTGCAGTCAACCTTGGTTGCCAAGGAAGCTCAATGGTTATTGGGTGGGATAGTAGAATTGAAACAGTCTAGGGTGTTCTAAGATTGAATTTTATTTTCAAAGGGCACCCCGGCGGAGTTAAAAATAGGTGGGGATGCACTAAGGAAACTATTATCCTCCGTAACTCTGGGTCAACATGTTTCAGCCATCACACCAATGCTTCACTGAGCTAGTTGGCTTTCATCAGGACCTCACAAGGATCACATTAGTATCCTATTTTTCCGCATTCAGTTGTGAAGCTTTCATTCACCATACTCATACTCTCCATACATACCAACCCATTTGGTCGCTTTGTTAGTATTTCTTTAGTAGCGTCTTATTTAGAGCTCCATGAGGGTAAGGAGCCAGGTGGACCTCGTATTCAAACTTTCTTCAAACATCTCTTCTCAGCCGTGAAACTATTTGGTTCCACTTTTCTCCACATCATAGATTCTTATTATACATGGTACAACATTACAGCTTATTAAATCAA
The DNA here is from genome assembly GCF_964263255.1 of Lissotriton vulgaris. NCBI lineage: Eukaryota > Metazoa > Chordata > Amphibia > Caudata > Salamandridae > Lissotriton > Lissotriton vulgaris. The sequence continues at coordinate 19,910,199 of NC_141699.1, read as the reverse complement.
ACACAAGAGAGATTTGCCTAAGATCACAGAATTTGGTCAAGCTGGGAAGCTGGGATTGATCCCTGGTTTTCTTCATTCAAATTTTTCATTTCAGATGGACATATCTTTATTTCTCCTGTTTTTCATCAAAGGTTAATGGTTTGTCTTTATTTCTTGGCAAATTAGGTTTAAGCGTGGGCGGCAGGCAGATGCTGCAGCTGTGCACTTTCCACTTCAAATAAGGACTACCTTGCATAATCCTGCTTGCTCCTTTATGGCACAAATATTTCCGTTTTTTTGCAGCAGTATCTAAATCAGGCACACCACAACAAAAAATGAGTTGCAAGCATTTGAAATTGTGTGCTTTATTTACCAGTTCCAGTCACAAAATGTTGAAGAGCTATTTTCTTTGAAACGAAGACCAGTTGCATTTTTGTAACTCTAGCAACATAGCTGTGCTAAATTTTGCTAGCTGTTACCCGGCTGATTTATGGGTGGTTTCTTTTTTGCCCTTCTCACACCTACATACTGCAGCGATGTTGCAAAGTTTGCAATGCCCTGTATTAAAACGCAATAACACAGGTTGGCTTTGTTGTTATGATGCTCTTGGTCTCGGAGACTGAAGTAATTCAGGGTTATACTATCTATGACATGAAATGTGTGCTCACCTAGGGCTGACTCCTTCAGGATGAGGTTACAGGAAATAGGTGAACCCACAGGTCAGTGTTCCTTAAAGAAAGTAGGTTAAGGGGGCCTTGTCTGGTGCACTATGTTGGCGGTGTCATGTCTAGAATATGCAGAAGTCTTATTAGCGAGCAAAGTCTAGTGTAGATTCTGATTACTAGCGACAGCTTGTGGTGTCTCTTGCTGTTCCTACATCTAGTAGTTTTTTATGCAAACTAGTAATATTTCCATGAAAAGGCCAATATTTTCTTGAAAGAGCTAGTTGGGACAGGAATTGCATGTGTCTTTTTCTTGTGAGTTACCTTTGTCATCATTTCCATTTCATCCTTGGATGTACAGCTTACACTTATTTTGATGTGGAGCTGATACCTATTACTTTGAAATGTATGTTTCAATCTTTGTGTGTGCATTCTGGTGGTACTGATTCCAACGTGAGCTGTCAGGTTGCACTGGTAAATGTTAGGATGGTTTAGATATAGTTATGCCAACAATAAGAACCCAAGAGATTTCTATTGCTAAATGTGGAGGTGGCATTTTAAGGGCAGGTTGTTTTCTCATTCCCTTTTCTGCCTTTGTCGTTGTTTTCTTATCTCTCTCCTTTCTTCCCTTTCCTTTCTGTCGTTCTCTCTTGCTTTGGGTCATGGTCTGTTGGGAAAAATGAGCACCAATCTCTGAAAATGAGTGCGGGTGGGTAAGGCTGTGTAAGAACACTTCACATGGGAGAGCGGTCTCAACTCTGGAGACTGCAGGCAGGTAAAGCAATAACATCTACAAGAAATGTGCTGCATATGGAATATCATGCCTGGTTGAGTAGGCTGCGGTAGGGTTAGTTTGTGCAATCCTTGGGTAAAGGAAGCTTTACGCTGACGAAAGGCAACATCGTTTTATGTGTAGCCTACAAAAGTGAAAATCTTCTACCTCAATCAGGAGGGTTTGCATGTAAACTGGAACCGCACTCAAGAGTACCTGTTACACATATATGTGAGGGCTTAAGATGTGAAGTCACTTCTTCTGATGCCACGTGTGATGTCATGCACGGTGATGTCATGTGCTGCGATGTCACGCGTGATGACGTACTTTCATACTGCCTATCTAGGTCCGTCCTCCTACTTTTTAGGACTTGTGCCCTGGGGGAGATGGTGGCGGTGCCCAGGTTAGCTCTTCCCGTGGTAAAGCCCTTGTGAGGAGCAATGGAGGCCTCGTGTTCACTTGGACTTCAGCCCTGAGCGCGCGCAGATGTCTGCAGGGTGTGCACAGCCCAGCCCTGACCCCTGCAGTCCATGCAGCACGAGCGCCTCTGCACGGAGTCAGGGGCGGCTCTAGGCTCATGGTGGCCCTGGGCAGGGAGCGTAGGTAGGGGGCCCCGGAAGTGGGGGTCCGGGCGGGGCGGAGCGCGGAGGCAAGTGAAGAGGGGGGGGAGAGAGGGGGAGGTCAGGGCGTATGGAAGTGGAACCAAAACCCTGCCAGGGGCCGCCACGCAAATATGTATCCTTCCTAAGAGGATTTTTATATTAGGGATATATATTGGCGTGGTGGCCCCTAGGGTTTGGTGGCCCTGTGCAGGTGCACAGCTTGCACATGCCTAAAGCCGCACCTGACGGAGTGTGTTGGGGGGACAGAGCAGCGCGTGCACAGCTCTGCACAGACTACTCACACACCAGGGGGGGGCGAGGCAGCAACGAGTCCACGGACAGGGGCTGCACGTGCGCACAGCATGCCTCGTCCCTCTCGCCCATGCCACCCCTCTTCCCCCCGCCCCCACCACCACCGAACATCTCTGCCACTTTTGACGCTTTTAAGAAGTAGCAAACGTTATGTTGATATCAAAGCCTTTCAGTGTCTCGCTGTAACACTTAAATTGTAATTTGGTTATTATCCTGAAATACCGCCTCGATATTGTTAGCGCTGGGCTTCATGGCTGCTTTATTCCAATTTCACGCTGTAAATGACTTGGCGCGACGGTAATTGAAATGCAATCTGGTTTTCTCATAGATAGCTTTGATTTACTTACCTTTTGTTACCCCCTCCCCCCCTCCCTCACACACAATCTCCCTGCGATGAGGGCTGAGATGGCTGTGAATGTGGCTTTGAGTGACTCCAGCCCTGATGTATTTTCTGGGCATTGATGGATGCAAATGTTCACCCCTCCCCCCCGCCCCCTCCCAGGGTCCACCGCTTCTTTTCTGAGACCCTCTCAAGAGTCATCTTGCAGCTTCTGTACACAGAGGAGGGGCGACGGTTTCCTACCCAAAGAACAAAGCTATTAAGATACAGGTAAGTAGGCTGGTGGGGGCACCATCTGGCTCAATGTTAGAAGACGTAATCAAGGAGACGAGACTATCCTGTGCTTATTTCTGAGACCCTCTCTAGAGTCAGTCTTCTGGCTTCTGGACAGGAAGAGGTAGGATGGAAGGACCCCAAACCTTCTACACCAGGGGCCACGAGGAGGCTGGTAGGGCACCATCTGGCTCAGTTAATGATTGTAAACCCCTTTCATACACAGCCAGGATCCCGAGGGAGAGGTGCCCAGATAGGCACATCTGGCCCAGGTAGAAATGTGAGTGATGATGACTGATAGATTTGCAACTCGGACAATGGAGGTCCTTCCATGACGCTTTATGTTCCTCTAAATAGTACCAGGTGATCTTAGCGGCCTCGCGCCCTCTCTCATCAGGTCAGGCTCCCGCCCTTGGATCAAACTACGTACTCTTAAGACTCTGTACTCGTGAGTAGCCTTAGCCCTTCCAGACTTTGAATGCCACTATTAGGCTTCACAGTTGCTACATTTGGTGGAATGGCTTAAGGAAGGACCGCTCATGAAAAATGACAATTAGTTGGTTGCCATGGAAATATGGAACAGAGGTATAGCTTTACGACTCTATCAAGGACCTGCGCTGATGCGGTTCAATCCGCTCTCCAGGATATTTAATGGTGATGGTGAGTTCTGAGCCACCTGTGAGGTGCCCTCACTCTGCTCAAGATCTCGAACTGCTGATCTGACAGTGGGTAGAGCCTCCTTTGAATGTTGGGCTATACTATGCCATGCCATGTTATGTTATGCTGTGCTGTAGGGAAATTCCTCTTTTGACATGGTTAGCCGACACTTTTTGCCTGATGCATGATGTGATTTTAAACAGTAAGTGCACTGGGTCACTTCTAACCAGGTTCCCAGTTCCAGAATTCCACCCAAAACTGGTGCCACAGTTGACACAACTTCAGATACCCCTGTAAGTCTCTAGTAAGTGGTCCCCTGTTGTTTCCTAATGCATTCTCCCTAGTGTTTTAAGTCCCTGCTGCTCAGACAGTATGATGTGGTGTAGTGGAATGCTGTAGTGATTGGTGATGTAGTGGAATCCTTGAGTGTCTGTTGAGGTTGAGAGTGTCAGTTGGAGTGTGTGGGCTGAGCAAGACGGAGGCTGCTCCTGGTGAGCCTATACGTGGGCTTAGCTATCAACTTACCTACTTGTAACTAAGTTCACTAAACCTTCATATAATCTAAACTATGGCTACTGGACGTGTTTTACAACATACTGCTGGTACCCAGGGCATGGGTCCTGAAGAGGGTCCTCTGGGGTTACAGCGCTGGTTGTGCCACCCCAGGGACCCTTAATCAAGGCTATGTCCTCTGCCATTGCAGGCTGTGTGCCTTGGTACAGAGAAATCCAAAGAGTCAGCATTGCACACAGTCCTGTGTGTCATGCCACCCATACACTCTAAAATGTGTAGGTAGGTTAGGGCGCTAGAGGGCGCACGAGCTAATGGCCGCACTTTAGTGAGGCTCTGGCTGCCTGGTCAGAACCATCCTGATTCTATCCTGTTAGCCTGCGGGTGGCCGCCTGAAAGTGTGGGCCTCCCTATCCTGCAGCTCCTGTCCAAGTTTGGGGGCGATCCGATGTTCGCTGCCGGACTTAGCCGACTGAGAACTTTGGCCGGGACGCACTGTTGCGGAGAGTCGGCGCGGCGGCCTGGGCACCGCGCCACGCGAGGTCGGGGCTCGACACGAGGCAGGTAAACCTCAGAGACGCAGTGATCTGCCCGTGGTGCGCGGGGCCTACCGGAGCTCAGCGGCGGCGGAGAGTCTCTCCCCTCCTCTGACCGCAACAACGTGTGGGAGTGCTGGACGGCGATCCTGAGACCTGCTGAGGGTGCGGACGGGGCCGGTGGCTACCGCTTGGGCCTAGCGGTGGTTGACCGGGTCCCCGGCCTCTGACTAAGTATTGCCGGCGCTGCCACCGATCCTTCTGTGTGATTGCTGCTTCTGGGTGCAGGGGGTTGAGAAGCGACAAGAGGCCGCTGGGGGTCACAGGCTGTGACCGGACTGCGAGTGTCGGTGCCCGCTGGCGGCGCGTTGGGCCTCCCCTCACCCAACACTCACCGCCCCCCAGTGCTTCTCGAGAACGGACCTTCCTTACTCCTCTCCAACGCACCGCTGCCCGCCACCCCTCGGTTGCACTATCGGCTGGCCTTGGTCACTGGGGCCGGGACACAGCGGGGAGAGTGGATCACTTGGGCGCTGCTGGCTTGCTCCTCGCACGGGCGGCGCTGCCTCAGGCGCAAACGCTGCATAGAAGGGCTCGGATGCACGAAGGATTGTCGAAGGGCAGTGAGCACCACACCACTCGCCCCTCGCCAGGCACCTCAGGCCCCTACAGGCGGAGCACAATGGGCAAGAACGACAATAAACAGCCTAAGCTCTCTTTTGAGCCTGCGGCCCCTAAGAAACAGCTGCATAACATGACTGGCGCTGGCGGTGCACAAGGACCATCGGGTACTGAGCCCCCCTCCACGCCCAGGGCCCCGAGCTGCGAGTACTGATGGAGGAGATGAGGCAGGGCTTCGCCACGATAGTGGATAAGGTGGACCGCTTGTCCTCAAGGATGGATGGGGTCGCGCAGAAACTGGAGGTCCATGAGGAACGCCTGACGGAAGCGGAGCGACGTATCTCTGCCTCGGAGGACACTTCGACATCCCACGATGCGTGCCTCTCCAGAATGGACAATATTCTGCGAGTAATAGCGGCAAAGAATGAGGAGTTAGAGGCGAGGAGCAGGCGCAATAACATTCGCGTCACGGGTGTTCCGGAGTCCACCAACACTGGCCGTATGGAGGACTATGTAGAGAGAATACTCATCACTGCAGTGGGCAGGGAGGCCTTCTCCAGTCAATTTATCATCGAAAGGGCGCACCGCTCTCTGGGACCGGTGCCCAAGCCAGGGGCGCAGCCGCGGCCTATTATCGCCGGTTACTCAACTACCACGACCGCGACACGGCACTACGAGCAGCGCGGATGAATCAGAACCTGTCCTGTGATGGAGTACACTTTTCATTATACCCGGATTTCACACCTCTGGTGCAGGAGCAGCGGAAGAAGTTTTTAGATGTAAAGAAAAAGCTAAGGGACATGCAGGTGGATTACGCACTCCTGTACCCGGCACGACTCAGGGTGACCCATCAAGTCAAACAACATTTTTTCACCAATCCGCAGCAGGCTGAGGACTATGTTAAGAAACTCCGCGCTACTAGATGAGACAGGCGAAACGAGGAGAATGGAGATGTAGGCGGAGACCCAGTCGAGCATGTTGAAGACTGAGAGTGCCTTTTGGATACTTGTTGGTTGACCTCCTGTTGTTGTACTGACATTGGGTTTGGATCCTATAGCCTATCTCAGCCTTGGAAGTCCTGACCTGGCTTTGGGGAACTGGATGGCCGATTCATCGCTTTGTGGACTGGCTGTGGCAGGGTGGATGGATTCGTACACTGTGATCCAAGGTTGGGATTGTTATTGGAATGATCAGGATGGTGGCAATATTGAAGGAGGTGTGAGCAGCAGCTGATATATGGACGGCTCACTTGACTTGCCTGGCAGCTTTTCCAACTGGGGAGGCTGCCGATAGAGACGCTGGTATGATGGACAGGCCCTGACCTGCAGGGGTAATGTATGCCAGGCACCACCCCCCTTTCTCTGACTGTTCCCGTATGACATATGCGGGCGGGAGGGGAGTGTTGGGGTGTATTGGTGTGTACCTCTGATGCCCCCAGAAGGGGATTCCCCACATGGTTCTTCTATGGTTCTTGAGTACGGGGTTTGGGGCGGGGGGAGGGGATATGGTACTGGCAAGTTTGGGTTGCTTCAGTGGGAGGGGGGAGGACTGGGAGCGTGGGAGTTGGGATGCTGCACATGGGGGGGTGGGGGGGTGTATGACTGTTGGGGTATACGTTGTTGAGCCTAGAGGCAGTATTGCGGGAGATATTCATGGCATGAATGCAGAGGTTGATGTCAGCGTGTTTGTTAGCGTTATTGGATGGGAGGTGCGAATGTTCCAAACAGCAGAGAGACTTTACTTGGTACGTTCCGAGTGAGGGCTGGCGCGCTGGCCATGGGCTTTTTTCAGGAGTACGATGATGAGCATGGGTGATGACGCCTTGAATAACGTCTCAATAATGTCCTGGAATGTTCGGGGCCTTAATGACCCCAGAAAATGCAGAAATGTGCTTGCATATTTAGATAGGCATCATGTGCAGATAGCGATGCTTCAGGAAACCCACCTGAACCTGCGTAGTGACCCTAAGTTTGCAAGTAGATGGGCGCTTGTGAGGGAGTTTTCCTCATATTCCACTTACTCGAGAGCTACAGTTATCCTGATCAATAAAGCACTGCCGTTCCAAAAGTTGGGGGCGAAGGTGGACACTGAGGGGAGGTATGTGATCCTTTGGGGCAGGTTGGGCACTGATGTGATCATGCTTGTAAATTGTTATGCGCCCAATATTGACACACCCGGTTTCTTCCTAGCATTGTGGGGTCATGTATTGGAAATCGAAGCCACACACATAATCTGGGGGGGGGACTTCAACCTATCACTGAATCCTGGGGCAGATAGGTCAGATGGGAGTGGACAGTACAACACGAAAGCTCGAGACACACTTCAAGGTATACTGACTGAGGCAGGACTAATAGATAGCTGGAGGCACACGCACCCTGCGTCTAGAGAAGGCACTTATTTCACGACACACGCACGCTCATGGGCGAGGATAGACTAATGCTTTATCTCGCGAGGCCTGGCTGGGGGTGTCATTCAGGTGAAACATCTACCTCGTACCTACTCAGACCACTGCCCTGTTTTGGCTGTATTGGAGATGCCTGGATATGCCAGAGTGCGTCCGCCATGGCGGCTCTTCCCCTCTGCCCTGCTTGACCCTATCTTTAAGCATGAACTTGGTGAGGAGATAGAAGCATTCTTCCCTAGAAATAAGGGGTCAGTCGATAGGGTGGAAACGATTTGGGAAGCCTTTAAGGTGACTGTAAGGGGCGTCACGATTGCTAAGAGCCGCGGTATACTCAGGGACATAGTGCGCACGTTGACTAAACTTGAATTAGAGCTTAAAGCTCTAGAGGCAGAGATGGTCAGAAATCCTTGCCCTGACCTGGCGGAGGAATTTAGGAGCAAGCTCTCGTCCTTTGAGGAGGAAGCTGCCAGAGAGGTGAAATTCCGAGGCAAGTACTGGACGGCTAGGCGATATTGTGAGGGGGACCGGCCGGGAAAGGTACTTGCGGCGCTCACGAGGCATCAGCGCTATGCCACCCACATATTGGAAATCGCTGATGGCGGCGGCGGGTCCTACTAGGATACTAAAAGGATATAGGACACCTTCCTGCAGCACTACAAACGGTTGTATTCCACACAGCAGGAAGGCGATGTGGAGTTCGGAAACTTCCTAGACGACATAGCGCTATGCTGGCTGAGTGACGGCGACAGGGCATTCCTGGGATGTCCTTTCGAACTAGATGAGATTAGGGAAGCGATTATGTCCCTCAGCAATGGCAAAGCTGCGGGGCTGGATTGCCTTCCGGCCGAATTCTACAAGTGTTACATCAACATCATGGCACCGGTGCTAAAGGAAGTTTTCGAAGAGTCGCTTGAGGTGGGAATACTGCCAGGTTCAATGAGGGAGGTAGCGATCACATCACTTCTGAAACCAGGGAAAAACCCGTTAGATACCGACGCCTATAGACCCCTTTCGCTGCTGAATTGCGACGCAAAAATACTTGCTAAAGTGCTGGCGACTAGGCTGTCTCTGCTCATGAATACCCTGGTGCTACGAGACCAATCTGGATTTGTCCCAGGGCGAGCCACATCGCATAACCTTCGCACACTGTTTTCCCTTATACCCACCATAGCGCCTGAACTGCCGGTCGCTGCTGTGTTTCTGGACGCCACCAAAGCGTTCGATTCATTGGAGTGGGGCTATCTCATGGCTATTTTGAGTAGAATAGGGTTCCCTCGGATATTCATCAAAAGGGTGAAACTGCTCTACACTTCCCCAGTCGCCAGGGTCATCATTAATGGTGTGCTTTCCGCACAGATGCCGATCACGAGAGGGACCAGGCAGGGCTGCCCCCTGTCGCCCCTGCTTTTTGCCTTGGCAATTGAACCACTGGCATGCAGGATCCGGCAATTACATAAGGCCAGCGCCTTTAACTGTAACCAAAGGCAGATAGGAATTTCCCTTTATGCAGATGACGTTACACTGTATGTGCGGCACCCACAGCAACACTTTAATCCACTTCTGAGAGAATTTATAGTGTTTGGCGGCATATCCGGAGTGCACATTAATTGGAAGAAGTCGCAATTCTTCCCCCTCACGGCCTCAGTTGACCAATTCCCATTGGACTACCCCTTAGAGTGGTGCAGCTCTGACCTAAGATACCTAGGCATTGAGATATCGCTCAATAAAGAGGACACTATCCGGCTGAATTACGGAGTGGCTATTTCACAATTGACCGACAATGTGACCCGCTGGTTGGCCCTCCTGCTTTCGATGGCGGGTAGAGCCTCCCTGATAAAAATGGTCATCCTTCCAGGTTTCCTATACCTATTCCAGAACATTCCCTACTACCGGGGAACCTATTTCTTTAAGAGGCTTCGTACTGAGCTGCTTCGCCTCTTTTGGGACGGCAAACAGCCGCGCCTTAGCTGGACCGTTTTGACACAGCCGTATGACAGGGGCGGATTCGATGTGCCAGATCTAGAAGTGTACTATCTCAGTGCTCAGGCGCAGTACACCTATCACTGGGCTAGCCCCGCTCCCTTTATGCCGCAGGTTGCTGCCGAAGATTGGATAGTGCATCCGCTCCTGCTCAAAGGCATGCTTATGGAAGTGATTAGTGATGTCGAGATGCCTGATACCACAGTTACTTGTACTATTGGCTCCTGGAGGAGAGTGACTAAACTGCTTGGAGCTCCCATGCTTTATTCACCTGCAATGCCCCTTGCGTACCACCCGAAGCTATCACTTTTACTGGTAAATGGATTTCGGTCCATGTGCAAATGCCTTTACCTTAGTACATGTGGAGAAGTGTGGCTCACCGGTTAGAGGCGGCAGACCCAAAAGCAGAGGTCGGCCTGGGACCAGGGTTCAATTCCCGACGCGGCAGGGTACGGAACCAATGTCAGCGGGCTCGATAAATCTCGCCTCGGTGCCTCTCTAACCATGGGTCCCACGCTGCAACTCTGGGCAATAGCTTTCTTAATCTCCACAACGGCCCCCTCGCTGCCGGGGATGCCTCGCTTCACCTTGGGGATGCCCAATAGGGACCATCTCACAGGGAAAGCCAGGACGGGTTCCCCAGTGGTACACAGCGCCAAGAAACCCCAGGGTGAACGTGCACTCTACAAATTCATACTAACTTATTCATACTAACATGGGGTGACTTGTTCCAGGACGGGTTGTTCCGTACCAAAGATCAGATATTTCGGACTGGTCCCCCGACACCGAAGGAGGTGTTTTATTATATTAGACTTCGTCAGGGTATGCGGGACATACTCCCTAGCTTCCCAGAGGAACCGGGGACAGTTCTGCCTTTGCATGTGTTACTGGTGTCGGATGGGAGACACTTGGTGTCAAAACTGTATACTAACATCCGCGAGCAACGTCCACCCGCTGTGTCTAAAGCGCGGGTTGACTGGAGCTCTGAATTAAATGCTGAACTCACTGACGAGCAGTGGAAGTATTGCTGCTCGGTCACGGCTAACATTTCTTCCAGCTGTCGATTGAAAATCATTCACTACAAGTTTGTACAAAGATATTATTACACTCCAGTCAGGAAGCTGCGATTTCACCTCTCGGAGGACGATAGGTGCGCACGATGCCGTGCGGAAAGCGCGGGCTTCCTTCATTTGGCCTGGGAGTGTAGAGCGATACAGGAATACTGGACGCAGGTACACGCTGCGCTCCAAGTCATGATTGCTGGCCCTATTCCGCTAGACCCGGTGGTGATGTTGCTGGGGTATACCAAGGACGTACCCAAGTCGGACCGTCGGTTTGTGGATCTCGCGCTGCTCCTCACTAAAAGGAGGATCGCTTGCAGGTGGGGGAGAGGCAGGGCACCAAAGTTTAAGGAATGGCTAGACAACCTTACATACTGCCAAGACCAACATGGCATCTATGCAGAATTGCTGCCCGCCCGCTGTAGACCCAGTGATTTTTGGTCCCCTTTGCAGCTCTACTGGATGTCCCAGGCGACTCACAGTGACACTTCTGGGGATGAGGGTCTGTTAACTGGTCACTGAACGAATGGATGTTGTATGATACACTCACAATACTACATATCGCACAATAGGTGGGAACTCAGTCCCCCTTGCTTGGACAGGGGTGGGATGATTAATGGTGGAATGGAGATGAGGGCTTTGGGATACTTGCGGGTCATGTGCTGCTATCTACAGAACACACCTTACTGGCCCTCCCGATATCCTAAAACAGTAGACCAGTGAGGGGTATACATACACATTGGATCCTGCGACTGTGCGTAGGTAGGGTTGGCCTTTGCATGGTTGAGCACTGTGCTCCGCCTTATGACACTTAGCACTCAGATTTCCTACACACTGAACGCTCACTAGGGTGACGTGAGAGGCCACCCTCTCTGACACACATACGACACACTAATGTACACGGTGACACTGATGGCCGACTGGTAAGGACTGAGACAGCTGTGAGCCGGGGGTTATGGGACACCTCCCCTCCATGATTCGCACTACACCTGTATGCGAGAGTACTGTAGGGTCCCCACTCCTTACGACCCTGAGTATGTAGGAGATGTGCTCTAACTCGGATGCCCTCACACTGCTGACTACTGGGGAATGTGTTGATGGCCAGCCTACATGTGATGTACCAGCCCGTGTAAATTCACGCTTCTCAAATGAATGTACCATAAGTATCATGCTTAATTGAATTGTTGATGCTGTAACTGTCATGTATCTCTGTTGACCGCAACTAATAAAGGTTTAAAAAAAAAAATGTGTAGGTAGGTCAGCCCTACTGCAGGCCTTACAGCCCTAAGGCAGGGTGCACTATGGCCTATGTGAGGGCATGAGCAGATATGTACCCACAATTCCCAGTCTATTCTGAGACTTTATAAGTGAACAGGGAAGCCAAAAGGAGTACATGGGCGGGATACTTGTCAACATAGGTTTCCTACCTCCGTGATGGCTTCATTCATTTCTAAGGTGCTTGATGCCAAATATCTTGTCTTAATAAATCCTCACTGATGCCAGTGATGGATTTATTCATAAATTCACACAGGAGTCCCTTTCAAAGGGTCCCCTACAAAAGCTACTAAACCCTGATGTTGTCTCTGACTTGTTTTCACAAGTCTGCCACCACCAGCCATGTTTCTGATCTCATGGGGTGAAAGCCTGCACTCTCAAAGGACATGCTCTGGGCGGGGGTGCTTCACACCTTGTCCAGGACAGGGTGGCCTTCCTGGGTAGGAAGCTTCCAAGGCGATGCTGCATTTGAAATCCAAAGAGGAACCTCCTGATAGTGGGTCCGCTTTTGGATTGAAAAATATTTAGATTTTGAGGAGGGTCACCACTTAGCTGACACTACCTTTTCCCCTCTCCTGAAATTCCATCATCTTCAGATGGTGGAAAAGCAACCTTTCAGAACTAAATAGTGCCTCTTCCCACAGGAAGTGGTCACTAGACAGTGTAGACACCCTAATGGTAGGTAACATTGCCTGATACCTGTCTCCCTTTGTAACACCCCTAAATTCAGTATTTAGATGGCTCCCTGAGACCTGAACATCAAATTCGGTGGGCAAGAGAAGACCAGACCTAAGAAGACCTGCGGCACTGGAACTGAAGCCGTGCTGCAGTAGAAAAAGGAACCAAACCCTGCCAGCTGCTCCAAGGGCTCAACAGTTGCTGCTGCTGTGTCATCCTGAAACCTGAAAAGACTCCAAGAACCCCGGAGCACCTACAGCCTTCAAGTAATCACCAGGAAGCTCCCTTGGTGTGAAGGTATCACTCCACTGCACTCCTCAGGTACTGATCCTGTGAAGTCCAGTTTGTCAACTTGCTGCTCCCCATCGACCTCAATGACGCACCAAAGCAAGACAAGGTACAACAGCTCTGAAGGGTCAGATCGGCCTCTCAACCAAAGTTGTAGGCACCGTGACCTACTGGACCTATACCTCGGGTACCAGACCTCCAACAGCAAACACCAAGAAGAAGAGTCCACACCAGACTTCCAAAGCACCAGAAGCAAGCACCTATCAAGGGATGTTGAGGCACCCGAGACCCACTTCCTGAGTGGACCAGCTGTCCCAAGATAGCCTCTACAAGATGACTGCTCCTGACTGTGTGAAACTCAAAACGCACAAAGCCCGACTGATCTTTTTGCTCTGCACCACATCCCACCAGACCAACATCATGTAATCAGTGGTTCTCCCATGGTCCCCAAGCCCTTGTGGCCTCCTCTCTCCAAGGAGAATCACTGGACTTACATGTAAGTCCTCATGTGCAGTGTACTTTCAAGCGGCCCCCTTCATCTTTGCACCAGATTCCAAGACCCTCAGCACTCTGCTCCCGACTTAACCAGGATGCTCCTGAACTTCTCCTGCTGGAACTTTGGACCCGGGTCCAACATTGACCTAAAACAAGAAGGCAAAGTTTGTGAAAGCATTGCCTTATTTTGTATGCATTTTTCGATTTCTTTCCCATTATTTTCAATAGTGCATAATTGCGCACAAAATTTATATATTTTCCAAACTTTGAAAAATTGCAACTCTGAAAGTACTTACCTTAGCACTGTTTTCAATGTCGTAAACATGACATACAAATCAACATTATGTTTATAAATTGGTCTCGGATTTATTCTTGAGAGTGTATCTCATTTATTGCCTCTGTGAGTAAAACGAACGCTTTGCACCACCCTCCGATAAGCATAACTGCTCGCCCACACCACGACAAAAAGAGAGTTAATGTTATCTACTTATACCTCTTTATACCAATTGGAGATTCTCCAAGCTCCCTACAATGTGTGCTTCATTATAGTGCACTGTACAGAGAGCCGGCTTCCTACATATGCTATGCCATGTTATGTTATGCTATGTGCATTTGTACAGCACACCACTCATCCAGGAGGGGGTTTCTATGAGCTGAAGCAGGAGCTGTGTGGCCCGATCCAGGGTTGGGGCTAGTTGAAGAGCCAGGTTTTCCGTTTGTTGCAGAATTCGAGAACTGAAGAAGGTGTTCTGATGTGCAGGGACAGATCGCCCCAGGCTTTAGGAGGGAGGTAGGAGAAGGCATGACTGCTGGGTCTGGTTCTGCATATGAGGGGATGAGTAGGAGTCAATTTGAGCAGAGGTGCCTGATAGCTTTGTGGACATTTATATGGTTGTTGAGGTACATGGGGCCAATGTTGTCCACAACTGTAAGCTTCCTAGAGCAGAGAGCTCACACATGTGGAGCTCTCTCTGACTACACTTATTCAAGACACTGGTCAGTTTCACTCCTGTAAACACTGGTTGGATGATTTCTTTGTTCATGAGACCACTTCTTCATTGTGGCTAACAACAAATCCTAGCCCTTTCGGCCATTGTTTCTGTGATCTGCCTCTTCGTTAACCTTCATTGGCTGACCAGGAACTTTAAGTGCTTGTGCTTATTTCATAGGGCCATAGACAACACTAGGCCACCATTTCTTAGGGTTACCTTTACTGACGCGCTTCTAATCGACCTCCATGTTCTTCAGCAGCCAGTCCTGTGTCAGTCCCGAGAATTAGGAAAACTCTCTGAAGAGGCTGCGTGCTGTCTTTCCAGGATCATAAATTCTAGAACCATCTTTCACCCAGTTTTAGAGATTGCTTCTCTGAGCTGCAGGTTAGACGCCGCCTCAATTACTCCTTAAAGCAGGGGTCTCCAAACCGGTCCTGGAGGGCTGGATCCATGCCAGATTTTTAAAATTACTACATGTATCTCAATGGGGATATCCAAAAAATGTGGCATGGATCCGACCCTCCAGGACCGGTTTGGAGACCCCTGCCTTATAGGGTCAAGACCAGAATATGTTTCCTTAATGAAGCTCATTGGCCCCCACCTCCTCCAACCTGTTGTGTATAATCAAAGCCCAGCAGAGCAGGAGTGGATGGCAATAATTAATTGGAATCTACATAGGGGTTCAGCAATGAAAAACATGTTAAAAAATAAATATCACGTCTCCGCACTTCCCCTGGCTGTCTCTAAAGAAGTCTGAATGGATCCATTATTTTTAAATGGCTGAGACTCTGAGCAGGTCCTGCGTGTAAACAGCCAGATTATTGCATATTAGTCAAAGCAATTTAGTCAGAAGGTAAAGGCCTGGGGAGTCGGCCAACCTGCAATGTTGTTCTCCCAGAGCGCATGCGGCTGCTTAATTTGAGCTGCAGATATTTGCAGGTGTTCCAGGCCCCCCTTATCCTCGTGTCTAAGCATGGCTGCACGCATGGTGATTTTGATATGCTGTTCCCATCGGACAGGCTCGCAAGAACAGTCTTTGTTTTAAAGTGGCACCTTCATTTACAAGAGACCTGAACCGCCGGATCGTTCCTTTTCTTAGTGATCCGGTGGCGCAGGCCTCTCAATCATATCTATGAGGCAACACAAAACCACCCTGTGTGGCTTTTCATAGCTCATATATAGCGCAGCCTTGCCTTACTCTACATCAAGGAGGTATTCCTTGGGCATTTCTTTGGGTGATCCCACTCAACACCCATGGGTTTTCACACTGCCTCAGATTTACAACATCACATAAACCTGGGGCAGCACCAAACACGCAGTGGCGTAGCACAGGCCCCCGCAGCCCCCATGGTGCATATGACCCTTGGTGCTGATCCATTAGGAACAGATCTGCCCAAACTGCCAGACCATGTCCCCGCTTAACCAGACACAAGCAACCCAGGACCAGTTTGGACTGGGTCAGGCCTTATCACTGATAGCACTCAATTCAAGTGGCAAAGTGAGCACAGGACCCATATCTGGACATTCCCTTTGCACGTAGGAAAGCAAAAATGTGATAGCTGCAATGCTTCAATTTAATGTCAAATGTAATACAGATGATGCTGAGTTAATCAAACATTCACCCCAGTTACAGATCTGAGTTGAACCTATCATATTTTTTGCACACCACACCATTGCAATGTAGCACTTTGCCCTAAGTGAGAAGGGTATGGGTATGCCTAGACATGGGTCCCGTGCTCACTACGCCACCAGATTCGAACAAGCCTGGCTGACGAGGGGTGTTACCCAAAATATTAAATCTAATTTCTTTATTGTTGTCCAATCCTAAGGCAGCTACCTTTACCATTGGCATGACCTCTGAGTACTTTTCCTTTCAACGAGTAGTACACCAAGGTTTTTTTGTCCTCACTTTTATTTATAATAGCTCTGGAACCATTGTTACAACATATTGAACAAAACAAATATATTTCTGTTTTTTCATATAAAAGCTCACACCTCAAACTATCAGTGCATGCTGACGATACACTCCTTTATCTCTCCAATCCATCTATCTCTATTCCTGCCTTCCAATCTGAAGTTTACCAATTTGTTAATGTTTCAGGATATAAACTAAATGTAGATAAATCTGAAATCTTGCCTTTTAACAAACTGTGTCTAAGACAAAAGTTTAAGGAAAGATTAAATATTTGAATTTGTGGATTTCCAGTTCCATTAAAACAATTCTTACATTAAATTTTAAAGAAGTAATACAAAAAGTAGGGAATTATTATACTAAATGGAACCGTTATTTTGATCATAGTGGGGAAGGATAAGTTCCATTAAAATGATGCTCTTGTGATGTGTAATTTATTTATTTATTTATTTGAGGTTTTATAGAGCGCAAACTAGACCGGTTAGGGTATCAGAGCTCTTTACCGGGATCACACGTTACATACAGTTTAGGCACATGCAAAACACAAGGATGGGGATTAGGAATTGACTTCATTAGGACAAAAGCCAGAGTTATATACAATAATCAGTACAGTACCATAATCAGCAGAGCAACATGTCAGAGATAAAAAGGGAAAACAGCAATTGCATAAGAGGGGAGATATGATAGCAAAAGGTAGAGAGAACCAGCAGAACATTGAAGGAGTGAGAATTTGTACACAGGAAGGGTCAAGCAGTACAGGAAATTATGCATAGAAACAAAAGCCATGACAAAAGGCGGTATGCGCGACAAAGGAGAGTTATTGGAGTAATTTGCTCATTAGGAAGGTTTTCGCTTCCTTTTTTGAAGATTGACAGATTGCAGTAATCTACCTTTTGTCCATGATCCCTCTTCATATTCCAATTTACTTTTCCAAAAAATAGATTCTGTCCTTTCTCATGTGTTATTGAATATTCAACATGCCCGCATGTCCTTGTCATGGTTAAACACTTCCTCTAAATCTTGGCAGAGAAAACTTTACCATCTTTTCCCAATTCCACAGTACTTTTTGCCTTAAACAATCCCCCCATTGGTTTCAGCACAATACTAACTTACCTAGGGGCATATTAGCAATCGCAAAACGCACTTAGCGCTTTTTTATTTAGCGCCGTCTACCCCTGTAATTCAACGCCCGGTTAGCGCGTTATTAACGACACGTATCACCGAGGCTATAAAAATTCCAGCGATAGCGGGGAGATCACCATTTTCCAAGGAACAACGCTGGCTTTCCAGCAATGTTCCATATAAAACTGTGATATCTTTCATGATAGGACCTGTAGTCTTAGCGACACAATCCACCCCATGTTAGGTAAGCCTTAGTCTGGAATTTAACAGACTTTAAATTCCAGCGTTAAGGCCCAGTTAGTGTGAAAAAAATCAGCGCTAAACCGGACAGGGCTTTGTTGTAAATACAGCGAAGCACCGTACATTTTATAATGTAGTTGTGAGGGGCATGCCTACCTTGCATCTCATTAGCAATGGGAGTCGAGGCAATAAGAAACCGGGCGCTAAGGCAAGGAACACGCTAGCGTGTCCTTTTTAATAAAGCAATCAAATTATCACCGCTTTTCGCCCGAAAACAGACGCTAAAACAGTGATAATGTAATCGCCAGCCCTTGATAATATGCCCCCTAAACCTTTATGGTTTCTCATTGAGTACACATTTATTTCCTTTTTTCTTTTACGGAATCTTTGTCCTTTTTTTTCTAAAGCAGTTTTCTGCCCCATCCCTCTATTATCCCTTCCTATCATCTTTATAAATCCTCATATTTTTCCATAATCTTTGTCCCGCACTAACTTTATAAATTCATCCGCTTGGTACAATTAATACACTAAAATAAATGATAGTCTTCTTATTGAAAATATGGAAAGATAATCTTTAATGATATTCTTGTTCCATTTTTCATGGTGCAGATACTTCTTAAATTACTCCAATTATTTCATCATAAATACTCACAGTTAGTTCAACATGTTCATAATTCCATATCTTCTTTACAGGATGATAAAATGTCATCTTATTATGAACATAAATTACTTAAGAAATGTACTCATAATTTTAAACCTGCTTCTAGATAAAAACATATTGTCTCTGTTTCCACAGTGAGAACCAAATCGACCCTAGAATTGCAGTGGGAAAATGATTTGCATGATCAATGGTGGCATAAGATCTGGTCTAAGCTTCAGACTGTTTCAAGAGCAGCAAATACTCAAACAATGTTCTTTATATATATTAGATTATTTGTTACTCCTATCCTCTCATATAAAATTAAGGACACTTCAGGTGATAATTGCTGGTCCTGCAATGCACCTCATTGTGATCTGTTGCATATGTTATTTCTTTGCCCTCACATTGCTGCATTTTGGTAACAGGTTTGGGATCAACTTGCTAAGATCTTTAAAATCAACCTCCCATATACTATCCATTATATATTCTTAGGAAGCCTATCCCCAGTTTGCTCTCACCTAACACACCGACCTCACCTACTAGACACATTGGTAGCTATAGCCGTCCAACAAATAACCTCGAATTGGAAAAGCAATATAGATGTTTCTTATGAAGCCTAGCGGTATGCTGTTTGCTTCAATCATCGATTGGACAGGGCCTATGTGCACAGAATTTCCTAAGCTCTTAAAAGAGAACGAATATGCTCACCTTTAACACTCTTTCTCTATAGTTCAAGCTACACTTGTAAATCAGTTGAAATTGTTTTTAGAGGTCTATGCAGTATTAGGCTAAGTATTCCTTGTTTATAGAGCTCACAATGTCTTGTTTTACACTCTACCATTTCCGCCCACTAACTAGTTTATATTAGTCTTCTATTTTCTCTCTTTTCTTTCCTATTTACAATGTTTTATTGAAACTCTAATCCATTTCTTTTATATTTTGGTTCTTTCTTTTTACTCATATGGATATACATTTATTATTATTTTAATATATTTCACATGTTCAATAGCATTATACTACCTTGTAATTATTTAAGATGATTTTTTCAATAAAATATGCTTAAAATGCTAAAAAAAAAAAAAAGCTAGGAACTTGGAGACTTACCCTGTCCACAATCATGGGAAACATCACAAGCATGATAAACACATCCATCTCTGAGGAAAATGTTTCCAGTCTAATTAAACATCTCATCATTGCTGTCCTTTTAGAGAACACATATGGAAGACTCATCTGACTCAGCAGTTTATCAGCCAATATGCAATGCACCTTAAATCATAAATAAATTGCTGAAAGAGGGGACTAGCCAATTGAATAAAATCTTTGAGTGTAACTATCCCCCATCATGATTTACAAGGTGGCTACATGCCAAGGATCAGAAGAGATTCTTTACATCAGCAAAGATCTCCACTTCACCCTTAGCATGGTGAAGGAAGCTGGCACAAGGTCCCTAGATCTTCAAGAGACTATGATACCCCGGACACAGGATCTCACTGAAAAGACTTAATAAAAGGACAAGGGAGTATGGCACAGACTTAGAACTACCTAACTTACTTCCTTGTCTATATCTGAAGCCAACATCTGTGCTTTGGATTGGAGAAGTGCAAAGTCAGCTTTGAAAACTTCCCATTGGCTCCAGTTATTAAACGCTTCTCCGTCCTGACCGTCTTCTGGAGCAAAGGACAGCGATACTTTAAAAATCTTTCACCCGCTAACCTGCACAAACCCACGGTGTAGTCTCTGAATCACAATAAATCTTCAAGCTAACGAAATCTGGAGACAGATCACTGGACGTCCACAGTCCACAACATTGGGATGCATTACCCTGGTTTAAGAAGAAAGTCTCATCACCTCCTCGGCCGCCCAGCTTATGATGGCAGCGAAGTGACAGAGGAAGTCTGCAAAACATGTGGCAGACCACATACACTAACTACAAAAAAGTGCAGACTTACAATAGAAGAGGTTTGATTGAACAGCTCACATATGTCCTGCACAGCTCTAATATGGTGTATCTGACCTTCACAAGACTAGGAACCCTCACCAAAAGTGCTGGAATTGGGAAAAAAAACATACTCTGGGAACCCATAAATTGGTAGATAAGGTGTGGCAGAGGAAAAGGGGTGGAGTCACCAGGTGCAATGACTGATATTCAATTTATACATGTATTTATTTTAAATGTGCTGGGCCCGACATTTTAAATGTGTAAATGCGGGGGGGCGTGGCCAAGATGGCGGGGTGAGCGGACGCTTCTTCCCGCAGCTCCTCCGGCCCGGCTAGGCTCGAGCCCTTTTTCTTCAGCTTTTCTCCCCCCGCTGATGCTCAGTGGCTGAGAGGAGTGTGGCGGAGAACCTGGTGCACGCATTGATGCCGCTTTGGCCCTGATCGCTCCGGTGGAAGCACCTCAAAAGATCGATTGAAGATCAAGAGACGACGGAGCGCCCGGGAGGCGGAGCGTATCGGAGTGCTGTCCATGCGCTTCGGCTGGGCCTAGTGCTGAAAGTTGGCGATCTGGGTGAAGACCGTCCCGGCGCTCGACGGAGGTCGCAGGAAGACTACCGGCTGGGGGGCCCACTACGCGGGGGACTCTGAGTGCGTGCCCTGGTGCTTGGACTTGAGGCGGTGACCTCCTGCATGGCGAGGACCCCGGTCCCGGGGTTGGAGGACGATCGACTTGAGACCGGGGCCGGATCTGCCAACTCTTCTAAATAACCGAGCGGCCCCGATTGTGGAACTTGCCGGATTGCCTGGTTTCTGGAGTGGCCTGGTGGTGTCGCCGGGCTCGGGCGATCTGCTTGGCCCCACCCAGCCGCCATTTTGTCCTCGAGGGGTCGGTATCGTTGGCCTCCTCCGGAGTCTCTTGAAGGCGGTTTCCTGCACCCTCCGCCTCTGCACAGCTATCTCCCTGTAGCGGAGCATACTGGCCGGGGTCTCCCCAGTGTAGGTTCCGGCTGCCATCTCGACTGGGCGCCCACGGCTTGTTGTGCTCGGACCGACCCGCCATTTTGTCGTCTGTGGCGCAGGTCCCCGGTCTTGCCGGGAGCTCCCCATAGCGGGTACTTGCTGGTGGTTGGACATTCCCCGGAGCGGTCGGGCCTGTGCCCGCTCTTCACTTGAGGCGCTTGGAATGTCTGGAAGAGGTGGTTCGAGGAAGGGGGACCGCACCCTGCCGGATATGCTTGGCAGGGCCCAGCAGCAACGGGACAGAGCACAGCCGTCGCCGGGGTCTTCCCGGGCCTCGGCGGACGCGCCCGGGGGAGAACCCCCTGTCACGAGATCTTTCATGGAAGAGCTGTTTAGTTCCCTTAAGGAGGACTTCCAGACGCTGAAGCGGGAAGTGGCTAGTGAGGTCCGGGAGGTGCGCAGAGAGGTGGAGGGCCTCGGTGAACGGGTTGAGACGGTGGAGACGGCGGCCCAACGCCGGGACAATGAGATTGTCCACTTACAACAGGACGTTCTCCGTCTCCGTGAGCAATGCGTTGAGCTCCAGGCCCACTCCGAGGACCTTGAGAACAGATCAAGGAGAAATAACATTCGAGTGCGTGGTGTGCAATCTGCGGACGAAGGGACTGACCTGGTGGGCTATCTGCAGGACTTGTTCCGGGAGATCCTGGGGGAGGCCGCGGACTTTCCTATCCGCATTGATAGAGCTCACAGAGTTGGGCGACAGCGCCAGTCATCGGCGCCCCCGCCGGACATCTTAGCTTTCCTGCCAGACTTCCCACTGAAGGAGCGCATCATGTCTGAAGCTCGTAGGAAACAGCCACTGACTTTCCGGGAGCGGCCTGTGGCGCTCTATCAGGACCTGTCCGCCATCACGCTGCAGAAGCGCAGGTCTTTCAGGATCGCCACCGACTTCTTGCGCGAACATGAGACGCCGTACTCCTGGGGGCACCCCTTTCGCTTGATCTTTCGCTGGAACGGAGTGCTACATCAGCTACGCTCCTTGCAAGACGTCTGCGGTGTCCTGGGGCTTACGGCTACAGAGGAGGATGGTGCCACGCCGTCCTGGAGGCGATCAGAGAGAGGGGGCCGACGGAGGTCAGCGAGGAGACGATCGACGGCGAGCGCCGGGCGTCCTGATTCCCCTACCATCAGGGTGGACATGGCCAGTGCCTTGAGGGCGGCGGCCAGGGACTCGGCCGACTCCAACGGCGTGGCCTTGACGGCCTAGACTCACCCCGGGGGGAGATGAACATAGCTTCTTCGATGCCAGGTTTGGGGCTGGGGGGGGTCGGGGGGAGCGGGTGGAGGTGAGTGGCCGGACGTCCACTTTTCTATTTTCTACGGACTTGCCCGTTTTGGGGCTTGACTGAGACAATGGGTTGTTTGAGTTGGCATTTGGCTAGTTGCCGTGGGTGTGGTTGGGTGTTGTTCTAGAGTTGGGGAAGTCCCGTCCGATGTTGTCCATGCCCACGCTTGGCCTGCTCTGGCCTGTCCCGCGCGGTTGCCCCGCGCCCCCCCCTCTGGTTCCTTGCCCGCAGCATAGCGTTCCGGGTCCATGGGAGACATGTCGTACCTGAGGGTGGTGACCCTTAATGTTAAGGGACTGAATAATCCTGTTAAGAGCAGGGCAATTTTGTCTCTGCTTGAGGGGACGCAGGCTGACATCTGCCTTTTGCAGGAGACCCACTTATTGTCCCGTGACTGCCATAGATTGCGCTCTGCTAAGTTCCCCACCCAGTTTTTCTCCTCTGCAGCGACCAAAACCGCGGGGGTGGCCATTCTCATAGCGAGCTCCTTCAGGGGGGAAGTGCTATATAAATATGCTGAGCAAAAGGGGAGGCTTCTGGCATATCGCCTCCGCCTGGGAGGTATAGCGTTTACAGTTGGCTCTGTCTATAGCCCGAACGACCACCAGGAACGCTTCTTGGACTCAGTACTGGTGGATGTCACTGCCTCTCCTGACCGACATGTTATTCTAGGGGGGGGACCTTAATATCGTCTTTGATTCAATATTGGATAGATCAGCGCAGCGGTTTCCACAGACTGGAGAACTTTCCCAGGCTGTGAAGGCCCGGATTGCGGACATGGATTTACACGACCTTTGGCGCTCCATGCACCCCACTGATAGGGACTACTCCTATTTTTCGCATGCGCACCGAACCTATGCACGGTTGGACTATCTTTTGGTTAGTGGGCCGATGCGCGCCGCTGCTACGGCGGCGGACGTTGGGGTCCTGACTTTGTCTGACCATGCGCCGGTTACTGGCGCGTTTGCGTGGCCGGCGGCCTCCTCCTCTCGGGGGGTGTGGTGCCTTAGGGACACCCTTTTGCACAAGAAAACGGTGGTGAAACGTATTGAAGAGGTCATACTGGACTATCAGACACACAATAGTAATACAACACTTCACTAGCGACACAGTGGGCTGCATTGAAGGCGGTCCTTCGGGGGGAGTTCATCTCCATTTCCTCGGCGGAAAATAGGGAGCGGCAACGGAAGAGGGATGACCTGACTACTCAGGTCCGGGAGCTTGAGCAGGTCCACCGCCGTACGGGTGCTCCAAGGGTTTGGAGACAGTTGAAGGCGGCAAGGAAGCTCCTGTCGGCGCTGGACCTGGATAGAGCGGAATACGCTGCCTTGCGCTTGAAACATGCCTACTACACAGGGGGGGACAGGTGCGGCAAGCTCCTGGCGCATCGGCTTCGGGTCGCGCAACAGCGTAACGTAGTGAAGGAACTCTTGAGTACAGACGGAGTGGCTGTTTCCGGGGACGGGGAGGTGGCGGAAACCTTCTGCAGTTTCTATGAGGCGCTGTACGCTGGGGAGCCCTCCTCGCAGCGGGACACCGAGGAATATCAAGAGTCGGTTCCCCTTCCGGCGCTGGATCCTGTTCAGGCGGAATATCTGGAGCGGGATATTCACGTTGAGGAGGTGATATCCGCTATAGCTAGGTTGAAGCACGGGAAGGCCCCGGGCCCGGACGGTTACACGTCCTTGTTTTATAAGACCTTTTGCCCGGTTGTGGCCCCTGTCTTAACTCGGCTGTTTAACTCTTTCTCCGACCCGGGAGCCATCCCACCGGATCTCCTGAGTGCGACGGTCTCGGTGATTCCGAAACCCGGGAAGGACCGGGCTTTATGCGGCTCGTATAGGCCCATCTCGCTCCTAAATGTCGACCTCAATCTGTACACGGGGATTCTGGCGTCCAGGCTGGCCCTGCACCTCCCCGGTTTGGTTGAGGCGGACCAAGCTGGCTTTGTGCCTGGCAGGCAGACGGTCGATAATACCAAGCGGGTGACGCACGTTTTAGAGAAGGCTTCGCGGATCCCGGGGGAGCGGATGTTGCTGGCGGTGGACGCTGAGAAGGCCTTTGATAGAGTTCATTGGCCGTATCTCGAGCTGGTCCTCAGGAAACTGGGGATTGGTGATAAATTCCGCACAATGGTCTTCAACTGCTACAAGTATCCTTCAGCTTCGGTGCGAGTCAACGGGTGCAGCTCCCGTGATTTTGCAATCGAGCGCGGCACGAGGCAGGGCTGCCCCCTCTCTCCACTCCTCTTTGCTCTCTACATGGAGCCATTCGCCCAGAGGATCCGCCACAATCCGGATGCTATTGGGATCAGGATGGGCCAGTACGTCCACACGGTCAGCCTCTATGCGGACGATGTCCTGCTGACCCTGGACGACCCTAGGAGGTCCTTACCCGCCTGCATCCACGAGTTGGATGCCTTTGCACGTGTGGCTGGCTTTAAAATGAACATGAGCAAGTCGGTGGCTTTAGATGTGTCTTTGGCTGCGGACACTAGGAGGGACCTTCAGCGACTCTTCCCTATGCAGTGGTCATCGTCCCTTGTGCCATACTTAGGGATCCTACTGGCACCCACGTTGTCAGCGATGGTGACGGCCAATTACACTTCTCTCTGTAAAAAGATCAGGGAGAAGCTCGGCCGCTGGAGTAAGGGCCTACTATCCTGGCTGGGAAGGATCGCGGCGGTTAAGATGACGGTATTGCCCCAGATACTATATCTTTTCCGAGCCCTACCTCTCCAGCCTCCGGTGGGCTGGATTAGACAAACGCAGGCCGACATCTCCCGCTTTGTTTGGCAAGGCCGCAAGCCGCGGATGAAGAGGGTTCTCTCCACGCTTGTCCCGGAAGCGGGGGGCCTTGGTATTCCGGACCTCCGTAAGTACTTTCAGGCGGCGCAGCTACGATACCTTGTGGAGTGGAGCAGGTGGGAGTCCGATAAACATTGGCTCTTTCAGGACCAGGCGGTGGCGGGCCGCACCCTACAGGAGGTTCCATTCTTGCGTCGTGCTCACCGCCCCCCCAACCTTTACGCTTCTTTCATTACGCGGGTTCCCTTGAGGGTGTGGGACGCAGTCTGCGAGACCCGGGACCTTCCCACTTTCCCTTCACCATTTACACCGATAGTAGGTAATCCTGACTTCTCCCCGGGGATGGAGCCGGGCGCTTTCTCCCATTGGAGGACTGCGGGCTGCCGGGCGCTCTTTCAGGTCTATGGGCCGGAAGGCGTGGTTCCCTTTCAGCAGCTTCAGCAGGAGTTCAGCCTGACGGAGTTGGATAGGCTACGTTACATGCAGGTCCGACATTGGGCCCTCCAGCCCCAGGTGCGGGACACCGCTGATCGTCAAATTACACCGTATGAGCGGTGGCTGGTGACCCGCACCTCTGATGCTAAATTGATTACTGATCTTTATAAGCATCTACAGCCCCCACCGTTCCACTATTATAACCCGGGGAGGGAACGATGGCATAGAGAACTGGGCAGGACACTCAGCCACAAGGAATGGGACCAGATCGCACACCGGGCAAGACACTTGGCGTACCATACCGGCCTTACGGAGACATTTACCAAGGTGTCCACGTACTGGTACTACACCCCAGAGAGACTGTATGAGATGAATAAGCACATTGATAAGGGGTGCTGGAGAGGTTGTGGGCAGGTGGGGACCCTCTCACATATTCTTTGGGATTGTCCCTTGCTAGCCGCCTATTGGAAGGAGGTTCTGGATGAGGTGGATAAGCACTTTGAAATTGAGCTCCCGCGCTTTCCGACGTATGTATTGCTAGGCCTCCCTAATGGCCTAATGTACCCGCTGAAGTCCCGTAGAGGCAGGCAGATCGCAATTGCGCTGGGGTCTGCGGTCCAGAATATCCTCATCCATTGGCGTATACCACTGTCCCCTCCATCACGGGTTGGTTACATAGACTCTGGCACGTGTTGGGAATGGAGAAACTGTCGCTCACGGTGGCGGGGGAGATAGATCAATTTGATGAGCTGTGGCAACCCTTCCTTGCGCTGTTAACCACCGAATTCAGGGAGCTCTCCTGCCCGAGGTACCTCAGGCTTCTGAGGCTGACGCCGCCGGTGACTCCAGCAGACTAGAATGAGTGGGGGGCGGGTTCTTAGTGAGGGGGGGTGTGGTTCTGGGGCGGGTAGTACTGGTAATGGGCCATTGGACGGGGGGGTTGGGGGGAATTGGGGAGTTGTTTTTTTTCTTTGGGGCGGGGGTTCTAGAGGGGGATGGGCTGTGCTTTTTTGTATCAATTTCATTGCCTTCTTTGATCAGATTTGGGGTGCTGGATATGCGCAGAGTGGAGATATAGATTGCATTTCATTTTTTCATCTGCTGTTACTTCTCCTTTGGCCTAACAAACTGTTCCACGAACACGCTCCTGATACTTCGATTTTTCTCTTACTGTACTGTATGTAACCCTAACCTCCTGTTCCCTCTCCCCGTATTCTTTTGTCTTAATAAAATGCTTTAAACCTAAATGTGTAAATGCGCCCGACATCGCCATAGCCATCCCGGACGCCTACAAGATCATCCGAAAAGACTGCACCAACCAAACAGGAGGAGGCATCGCCATCGTCCATAAGAACACCATCCGCATCACAACCATTCCGACGATAACCTCGCGACTGCCGAACACCTTCACTTCCAGATCCACACCGACCCCAGGACCACACTTAGAGGCACCCTCATCTACAGACCACCAGGAACCCGCACACAATTCAACGAAGACATCACTGACTTCATCAGCCCACATGCCCTCACATCTGAGAACTACATTCTACTGGGAGACCTCAACTTCCACCTGGAAAAGAAAAACGACAGCAACACCAACACCCTTCTGGACAACCTGGCCAATCTCGGAGTAAAACAACTTGTCGACACCCCCACCCACTTAGCCGGACACATGCTCGACCCTATCTTCACCTCCAGCAAACACATCTCCTTCAATCACGCCACAGCTCTCCATTGGATGGACCACAGCTGCGTTCACTTCAACTACAAAAAGTCCACGACCCACAACCTATTCCTCGAAGAAACTGGAACAAAATTACCACTGACCAACTCTTCACATCGCTTAACCAAAACCCTCCCGCCATATCATCGGACCCAAACCAAGCTGCCACCAAACTCACACAATGGATCACCCACAGCGCTGATGAATTAGCACCCTTGAAAAACCACCAGATCAAACAAGGTAGCAAAAAGGCCCCCTGGTTCAACGATGACCTTAAGAAATCCAAGAAGTTATGTCGTACCTTCAAGAAAACCTGGAGAAAAGACCCAACCACTGACAACCTGACCACCTTCAAGGACGCCACCCGCAAACACCACCAATTGATCCGATCCACCAAGAAATCACCATTCAAGGATCGACTCGACAACAACACCCACAACAGCAAGGAACTATTCAACATCGTCAAAGAATTTACCAACCCCACCGCTGGCACCAACGACATCACTCCCTCCCGAGACCTTGTGACTCTTTATCCTCTTTCTTCCACAACAAAATCGCCGACATACATAACAGCTTTGAAAACCAGTCCGAAGAACAGACCACTCCATCCACCCCCAAACCAAAACAGCACTCTCACAACCTTTGCGCCTGGAACCCAATCACTACTGAAGACACCATCCGCCTGATGAACTCCATCCACTCAGGTTCACCAACGGACCCATGTCCCCACCACATCTTCAACAAAGCAGACTCCATCATCGCACCACATCTCCGCGATGTCATCAACTGTTCCCTCAACTCCGCTACCTTCCCAGAAAGCTGGAAACATGCCGAACTCAGCGCCCTTCTGAAGAAACCCACAGCAGACCCCTCTGAACTTAAGAACTATCGCCCCATCTTGTTGCGTTCTAATCTAGGACCATGATCGATACTGTGACCTTATGCCCCTATACGGCTATAAATCCATTTATTCCCTATATTGGCATAACCGATCAAATGCAATATTCAGAAACTCGTCTCTGGCCTCACACGAACAGAGCCACATTTCAGAATAGCTTCCTCTGCCACTTCCTTTGCAGCTAATTAGTGCAATGACATAGCAGAAGTTACTATCTAAGATTCCTAGATTAACACTCGGAGTTCTTCAACAAGATAAAAACTCAGTAACCTGGGAAAGCTCCGCTTGCTATGTTTTGATTAGTAATAGAACTCTAATGAGCACTGATAGACGATCACTTCCTAGTGACATCTTTATTGACGTCTTATGTCCAAAAACGTACGTCAAACAAGACACCTTTCAGGTATAAATATTACCAACGTTGCCTTAAGCAAGCGCTGTCTCGCTGAAGCTATCGCTGTCTCGCTGACCATCGCTGACTATCGCTACTGCTATCGCTGCTAACGAGCAAACGATGGTTTGGTGCACATAGGAGCTGAACAGCTGTCCCCCTGCAAGAGCCCAGCAGATGCAAGCTGCCCGCGGACGCTGCCCTCCTCCTCCTCTTTGACGCGCTGAGAGAGACGCTGTCTTTTCTCCTGCCGAGAAAATCCAGCTCCGGCGTTTCCAGCCCACTCTTGCGAGTGACTGGGATATCGAGTTCCCTGAAGGAGATACCAGACCTCCATCATTCTATTCAGAGGTATGGTGTTGACTAAACCCTTAGAGAGAATTCTTGAAGCAAAACTTGGCAAAACCAACTTAACTGAAGCTACTTACTTACTCCCCTCCCAAGTATTAGGCTTAGGTCAGGTACACTGGGGTAGGCGTAGTTAGAAGCACCAGTTGAGTATTTTAGCCTAATGTATATATGAATGTATATATGTTTTATTCATTTTAAACCATTGTATGGCTAAGAAACCATATCAATGCTTTTACAGTATTATTTCGCAATACTCATTTTACTGTACGTACTTTTTATAATAACAAGTCTTGCAATTGTGGCAATTCATTTCTCTTGTACGAGAAGAAAGACTGTTCAATAAATGTTACCCTTTATTGAAAATGCCCGTCTCTCTATTCTCTACATATTATGAAAGTAATCTGCACAACAACTGACTGAGTAAAATAACTGTCTATTGTTCACACGACTCTAGAGATTGACTCTTATCTGAGGAGCAAAGTTGTCATGTTGCACGGTTGTTGGAAAACTGAATCCCTTCTTGTCTGTACCAGGGAAGCTGATCACTTCCTATTCAGTCAAGAAAGTTTCCAGTGACCTCTGAGCTAGTTGGTAACAAACCCAATTAAGTTTAGCATAGTCAGTAGAGGCCTGGAAGATCCGCACTTCTACGTCGATACTACTGTTTATGTTATTCCAATGCGCAGGGCCTATTGGGAAAATAGGAAACGTTTGGTAAGGCGATAAACTAACACAAGACGTTAGAGTAACTCAGTCGTGCATATTTCACACAGACCCCTTTCTCCTGTAAATACTCCAATAGACGTCTGGAGTGGGTGAAAGGTTAAAATCCGCCCGAACTCAGTAGGAAGAGATTCCTATGTAAAGCTCTGGTTTATTCAACGTTGAAGGATACAGTGTTCCAAAATATTGTGCACCTATTCTTTGTCTCCTTGGAGACCTGCTCTGCAAAACCTGCATTTATAAAATGTCAGTAGAAAACAACGGAACTGATCCCGCAGCAGATGCGTCTCAGCAGGGTCCCGACGGGACTACTGAACCGGGTGCAATAATCATCCCGGCACATTTAAGAAAATCTATAACGTTAAAACTTATAGAAAATGGACTGACCACACAAGGTGGCACAGTCGTCTTCGTGATAGAGGCACACGAATATCGGCAGACAGAGGTATTCTATTCATGGATAAAATTTCCAGCGGCAAACGCCGCAACACACGAGTTCCACTACTATGCAGTAGGAGTTCCACCGGATGAATACGCTCCTTTCGAGGAGATTGAAATCCCATTAAAATACCAAGAACATTTACTTTGGTTTAAAGGCGCCCTAAAACACAATGATCATATTACCAGGCTCGGTCCACTAGGTAGACCAGGAGCAACGTGGCCGGTTCTAGCCAGCTACACACCACATCCGGACATTGATAAAATGTCTAGAGAAGAACTTTTAGCACAGCTAAAAACATTAATTAAAATACATAGGCAATTAGTCCAATATGTAATGCGGACTGTAACAGTCCAACCAGCTGTTAATGTACCACAGCTGACCCCTCATCAGGGGAACACCAATAAAATTGCACCACAGAACATACAGTCAAGTCTTGGTAAAATACCCATAAAACGGGAACAAATTCCTTTCTGGTTAGCGCAGAAAATTACTCAAATAGAGGCAGTATTTCCGAATACTACCCCTATTGAGAAACACAGGATCTTGACCATCTGCCTTCCTATGGGGGTCGACCACACGTGGAGGACTGTGACACTTGGGGTACAGTCTTTGCTTCCATTTACACAAAAACACACGGTGTTCCGTCTATGGCGGTAATACCAGATGTACTAACACAGATTCAAAATGAATACGGTCCAGAACCTGCTTTAACTCTTGGTATGAAATTACTGAAAGACTTCAAGCAGGTCTCGGCTATATTATTAGCCAACATAAAAGGAGAAGCAGCATCTGTGGCGATCCGCCAGAAGTTGAGGGAAACAGATATAACAGATCAACCAATTGAGCTTGCCAGAAACATAGAAAAATGCTATGAAGAATTAGGTAGAGACAGCTTGGGTGGAAAACCAGTAAAGCACCAACTGCTCGAAAATCCAAAAAAATTATTTATTAAAAATAATTCTAACACTCCTAAAAAGAGCTGGGATGGAAATAAACAATCCACTCCCAAGGAAAAAGTTTTCCAGTCCAGAGGAAGGTCTCCTCGGCGGAGGGAAAGAACTCCGACTCGAGAACACCAGTTTCCCCAGAGGGAGCCCTCTGAGAAAAGATATACCCTTAGAAATAGGGATAATTTGAAGAAACCTGATAGATATCAAAGTATTGATACACGTCCCTCTCGATCTTTTTTGCAGAAATCGGAAAGAAGAGGACGGTCAGACCCAGGAGAGCACACCAAGTCCAAAGACAAGGAACCTGCTCAGAGTAAAAAATCTCAATTTCCAAAAAAGAAGGTAGCCAGTATTAGAGTGATCAACCATGCCGAGAATACTGAGGACAAAGTTGAAAAACGGGGAGTGGGCACAGACAATGCTAGACAGTGCAGCAGAAATCAGTATAGCCCGCAAGATCTTGATGAGTCATCTGGAGACAGTGGACACGAATTATTACATTCAGGTTGAAACTGCCGACACCAGACTTAGCGAGCCCCATAAGATATACGGAATAACATTGCGTATAGAGGGTGATAAGACTAGGAAAATAAGGGGTCTATTTTGGGATAAAATCTCAAAAGGCTATGATATTCTGTTAGCTGAAAAAGATTGGCCCCCAGAGTTTGTCAGGGAGTGCCCTCGTGGCGAAGAAATGATTATGCCTGCCTTCTCGAATCACATTCCGATTCACAAAAAATATACTTATGCAAGGAAATGGGCAGTAGCCCAGGCACCGGCATTATATAAAAATCATGTAGGATGGGATGAGGACTCTCCTCCTCAGAAAATCCAATTAAAAAGTCAACCAACTGCACAAAGGCAGTATCCCATTAAGCAAGAAGCTAAAAAACAAGTCAGGGAGATTTTAGATCAACTTGAATACCAGGGGGTGATTGAAACATGCACCTCTCAAATGTCTCCAAGCCAGACAATTCATTTCGTCTAGTTTTGGACTACAGACACCTTAATGCATGTTGCAAAACATTTGCAGTACAAAATTCGCATAGTGCTGCACTAATGAATAACATAGTTAGGAAAAAAATTAAAACGACATTAGACATTTCTAATGGTTTCTTTTGTCAAAACATTGCACCAGAAAGCAGGTACTTGACCGCTTTCTCCGTAATGGGGTCTCAGAAAAATTTCTGTAGGCTCCCACAGGGGTTCAAGAACAGCCCAGGACTATTCTCAGCTAGAGTAACAGAGTTACTACAAATATATGATGATGAGGCATTATCTTACGTAGATGATATCTATCTCACAGACGACGACTTGGACACTCACTTGAAAAGAGTGAACACCATAATACTTGGGTTCGCTGCAGAAGGTTACAAATTCAACTTTAAAAAGTCCCGAATTGCCCATCTGACAGTATTATTTTTAGGATACGAATTATCAAGTGAAGGAAAAAGCCTAGTGGACAACTTCTTAGAGAAGTGCGCTGTACTCCAAGCTCCAAAAACGCTGAAGAACTTACAATCGATTCTAGGCTTTCTGAATTTCGGAAGAACTTACATTCTAAATTACGCAGAGAGGGTTAAACCTCTCTACGAACTAATTAAACCTGATTTTAAACAAATCACTTGGACTCAAAAACACACAGAAATTTTGAGATCACTGCAAACAGACATGTTAGCAAAAACAAAATTAGATACACGTGACAACACACGCGATCTTGTAATCCGAGTCATCCCAGGAAGATGCGGATTCACGTACCTGACCTCTAATGAGGGAGAAAAGGTACCAATTTCAATTAAATCTCACTTGTACACACAAGCAGAAAAACATTCAGTCACACAGAAAATACTGTGAGAGCAGTGCAAATTGCATTAACAAATGAACTAGAATTAGCACATGGTAAAAGGATTAATATCCTCACAGCGGAATCCGCCTTCGAGGCGCTATTCAGCCCAGTAAACATGCCTACAGTGTCACTGGATCCGAAATGGATACAATATGTAGATTCTCTAGGAGGGAAGATGTGAAATACTATTTTGCCCCGCAATTCAAAAAGCTGAATGATTTCGAATATGAAGAAGAATATCTTCTGCCTCTCCCACAGTACGCCTGTATAATCTATACAGATAGATTTGTACAGCATTTCAACGTAGAGAACAAATCCTATGATGTAGCCTGTGCGATTGTTAAAGGTCGTTGGCTGTGCGGTAAATTCAGATCGAAAATAACAAAAACTGAATCAGTAAGAAACTGTTCGGCTCAGAGAGCTGAAATCAGATCTTTAAAGATGGCGCTCGAAAATGCAGAACGTTAATTCCCGACACTTATCGTGTGCGATTCTCATTTTTGCGTCAACTTTTACAACAATAAGTTGCAGAGCTGGATTGAAAACGATTACAAAGATGGCACAGGTGCCACAATAAAGCATAAATTGCTCTGGAAGCAGGTAGCTCTTTTTCAGAAAGAACTACAAAAGACTCACGTGATGCACGCACAGAGTCTTCAACGTGATGGCGTTCACGTTGCAGGGAATTCATTGGCTAACACAGCCACAGCGGAAGCAACTGAACCGGCTTCCGTAGCCACAAAAAAGCATGCAGAAAAATACATAGACGGGGAAACCATGCTGGCAGTAAAAACAACCGTAAAAGGCGACTGTGCAGCACTACCCGTGAACTAAACACTCAATTATGCATACGTAATCGATACAAACTCCGTTCCTTTTGCTCAAATCCCTGGAGTGGGGGATAGGGTAATTCCAAACAGGAACCGAAGAGGTTTCCTATTACAGGAAGCACATATGGGATTGGGTCTGAGACACCAAACAATCAGGGACTCTCTGAGAGAATTGGAATCAGAGTACTGGTGGCCGGAAATGAGTGAAGGTATTCATGAATTTGCAAAAAACTGTGAAGACTGCAACAGAGATCGCAGTGGAGAACCGGCCAGTGTAGTGTCAGAAGCCCTAATAGAAAGCATAAGGCCATCTATCCGCGCAATCAAAAAAGAGAAACGCGTCCCATTATTAATCATTAAGGCTAAACTCACTTAAAAAATGTGGCCTCCAGCGCTCGGCTGACGCCAGAACGGTTATAAAAGATCTGCGAGTCTTTATCGGCACATACGCAATTGCCATGTTCCATTCTGACCAGGGTCCTGCTTTCAGCTCTCGAGCTTATAAGGAGGCCATGGCCAGCATGGGAGTTGGGTTGCGGTATTCTTGTCCATCACACCCCGAAGGGAACAGTGTGGTAGAAAGAAAAAACCGGGACATAAAGCAATCTATAACAGCGAAGGTATTAGGTTCAGGCGCTGGGTGGGTCAAACATTTAATAAGTGTCCAAATCAGTCTTAATAATTTGCCAAGAAATTCTCTAAAAGGTTTCAGCCCATACGAACTATTGTTCGGAACTAGAATGCGAGTTCAGGACCTAGATAGTCAGGTATCAGTGGTACAAGATAAGAAAACAGACTTTGACATCAAAGATCGTTTGGCTGTTTTACAGGACTTGAACGAAACAAGAAAATCCTTAAGCAACATAAAGTTAAAGCAACAGCCAGCTACCACTGACGAGGCACCACCAGCAACAGCCCCAGCAAAGCCTGTCTGGATTCCAAAGATTGGGGATCTAGTCAGAAAAAAAAATAGCGGTGAAGAAGGAATTTGGGCCTTCTTACAGAAAAGCAGTACCTGTCTTGGCAGTCACCGGAACAAGATCAGTAGTACTACTGCCCCTTGCTGGTAAAAAGGAGAACAGAGTTGTATCAATCGACCTGGTAAAACCACAAGCATGTGGCCTGTAATCAACAGTAGGCCCAGTGGACTCCCAAGAAACAACAGAATACCCAAACTTGCAACAATCCAAGAGGTTCAAACTGAAAGACTAATCACATTCGATCAGCCTCCAGTGCACAGAGAAGGACTATGCAATAATGCCATGGAACTCGTGCCTCTTGAGATTGAAACAGTTCGTCAAGAAACACCAGTCTACAATGATGTGGCATCAGAATGTGCTACCGAAAGACAAATTGAAAGAACAATCCCAACAATTGACAGAAATGCCTCTGGCTACTTCATCAACTTCGATAAATTTTCCGAGGATCAAAGCAACCCCGAAGTGATGCAAGAAACAAAAAAGACTTTTAAAGAAAAATCAACGGAACTCTTTCATCAACTGAAGGAAATCTACCTTATTTCCCCATGGTTAGAGTTTTTGGTTCGGTCTAGGTGTATTTTTCCTCCTGCTTTGGCTCATCATGGTACTTTGTTTGGGAAAATTCATTGAGGGAAAATATAGTACAATGGACACAGCAAGTCAGAACATCAACCAAGTCCTCAAAAAACACAGATCATCCCACGTGAAGAAAAGAGAACTGTCAACAGTAAATGTCACAGCCATTCCAATACCCGGTGGGGTAGTATGGGAGAAAACTGACTATGAGATCTATGGTACGGTCGAGATCCTGAAGTATCCTCATCAACTGAAGGTTTCCTTAAGTGACTTTGTAAAACCTAGTACATTCTCTGATGATTGGGATTTTGACAGTATTAATAACATGATGTCTGATTTAGTAATGTCTGCTAGATTCACAGATCATGATTATTTACAAGGTTCGTCTAGTTATGAACAGATGTTCTGTTTTACACATTATGGCGATCATTATTTGCATAAATCTGCACAGCCTAGAAATGTTTTTAAGTATAACCAATGGGAACATTGTGCTACACCACCTAAAAGCAGTTCTAGAACATTCTTTGAGAAATTCAAGTACTTCTCAGGGTTTAACACCAGTGATGCAGAAACGTTTTATTATAAACTGTTAGATAAAACAGGATTGAAAACAATGCTGACAAATACTAAATTGATATATTCAGAAGCATTTTATGAAAAAATGATGACATTTGGTTTTGATTATTGGAAAAATAACATTGAAACAAAAACCATCTGGGGTACGAAAGATTGGCAGGTACAAGGCCTAGAAGCACTTTTTCGAGCCTGCATGATCCCAGAACAAATGATGTTTTTAAATGACACAATTTATCAAACATCCTGTCTTGGCCTAGCTAAGATCAAAGACCTACACAAACCGTCTATTCCAAAGCCAATACCTGAGAATGCAACAACGGATATTGAGATAGACGTAACTAAAATTTTACATTTTAACAGAACACATCCTGATTGGAAAAAGTGGTTAATCTGGCCTACTGACACAAGCAACTGTCAAGATAGATTCCTGAATAAAACACAGGGGTTAACAATGACCAGACAAGACCCTAGAGACTCCCAGAGACAACATCCAGGGATAGTAACAACATACAGTGTAGGGAAACTCTGCCTCGAATGGCTAGGATCATCCACACTGGCTGAAATTAAGCAACATTTGTCTTTACTTAAAGATGGTGCTGATTTGCGCGATTTTATTATGGGACCAGGCAAACAGCGTCAAAAGCGTTTCATAGCGACCAGTATCTATGCGGTATACAACGAGGCTTGGAAAGTCACACAAATTGAAACAGCTGAAAAAATACGAGAAATTGATCGTATTAATTTGGAAAAATCAATTTCTGTAGTGGACAATGGGTTAATGACTCTGTCCTCCAGAATATATTCGTTGGACAATATTGTATCCTCTGCCTTTGATATACTAGACAGGGACTTGCTAATGTTACAGCATGGCCAGTCGCAATTACGTTCTATTGTACAGTTAGGCTGGACGCTGCAAAATCTTCATTCAGGCTATGTGCCTTGGTGTTTAATCAACACAACGTCATTATTTTCCATCTTTAACCTTACTGATAAACAAATCAGATTGGCACAGAAAGGAGCAGACTATACAATCCTGAGCATCGAAAAACTTGAGAGATTACCATTGACAATGTCAGAAAGTCCTGTCATTGAATGGATACTACACGGAATTATCACAATTCCGATAACAACTTTCCGATTTAAAAAATGCCTTGAATACATACCTACTGGCCAGTATGAACAATTGGGTAAAGGATATGTTAAGTCAGCATGGAAATTACCATACACACATTCATGCTATAGTGACAGCAACAAAAATGTATTTCTTAGTGGTGAAAACTGTAAACGTTCACTAAGCGGTAGACTTTTGTGCCAGGGTATTAATTTACACGGAGCCTGTGAAGGTAATTCTAACAATCTTTCATGCCACCAGCTTGTCACACCTGCAACGCAGATAGAGCCTTTCCTTATGCAACTCGCGAATGGGAGTTACATTCTAAGAACGTATCACAGATGTTGTGACCTATTGCCAGGGAAAGCGTATTTCGTAAGCGTAACTTCCATGGTCAAATGCTGTATGCAAGCATTGTTTCCGAGTGGCCCTGGAGACATGGAGACTCCCATCTGGCCTCGTCTGCATTTCTCTTCTATACGAATTGATACTTTAAGCAAAATGATGTCTGTGCTTTTGCAGACAACAGTGCCCATCACGTCATCAAAAGAGACGTATGATCTCCTAGTTGCAAGGACAGCTACGGAGGTTCATGACCTTTTATCAACAAATTGCCCCGTGCATTTCGTAGAAATGCTTAGCCAACTCCCTAACATGTCTAGTGCCACAGGCATCCCAGGCATATTTAAGACGATTTTTACGGGACTGCTTACACCATTTAAAGCAATTCTGGGAATCGTTCCCAATTTTGTCCATTCATTCTTTGGCGGCATACCCCTATTTTTGGGACTTGTAGCAGGCATTTCATTTTTGGCCCTCCTGCTCCGATATGGCAAGCCACAGCTCAGACATGACTCCTATGGGAATGGAAGAAACAATCCTAGCAATCCGCTACCGGGACAGAATAACTAGAGTCCTTGGATTGGCCAGGCTGAGAGATCTAAACATGACCTGGTTCCTTTCATTCAGACCGATATGGCAAAACTGCATCTTACCTGTACTACGATGTATGCTATGCGGAGATGAGTGCGTGTTGGACATCTGTCTTGCACTTCCATCAGCAGTACCAATGGATATCGATACTTTGCTAAGTCCGATAACGGCTCACGCATTGTGTTGTCCCGAGCGGCTATCAATCCTGATGACGCCATTCGTTGGATCTCCTGTACTACGACTAGGTGGTAACAGTGGAGTGAGTGACAAAAGCAACATCATCCAGGTACGACCTTCTGTGAACATTGCTGATCCACACTTTGATGACAGCAATCATTCTCACACCTGCCAAGTTACAGTACTATCGAATTTGGTCGAACTGTCACCTGATTTTGTAGACCAATTCTTTGAGAGCCTGTCTGATATGATGTTCTCACCCGAACAGAAACAATAACTTTATAGAAGCATTCCGACACACAGCGTTCCCATGAACTCTGAATTCGGCCTTCAGTTTTGAACAACAAAAACTGCTAAAAGCGTTGGAACTCTATTTTCCCCGTTCTACAAGAATTCTTTTGAATTGAACACTTTTTAATATTCACCTTCTTTGGCACGAAAAATTCTTTGCTTAAAGTAGAACTATTCATAGAGAACGGAAGCTTATACTTCTATTTTTAGACAAATCTAGAGACATAATAACTTTACACCAGCCTCTAGCACATTTTACTGTAATGCATTTATATGTGATGAAATTATCTCGCCTTTCCTTTCTGTATTCAGAGATATTTCATGTGTAATTCTTTTTGCAAAATCATTCATTGATTGCATATGCTATAATTTGAATGATTTCTATGCTTCAAAAACGTACAGTACCTGTATTTTCACGTATTTCAAATAAGCCTATTTCAAATGCATATATGTATTTTGGGGCGGGCAATGTTATACATGCATCTTATTGCTCTAGTTTTAGTAATTTGATGGATATGAATTCGTGGAGTGGGTGTTGCGTTCTAATCTAGGACCCTGATCGATACTGTGACCTTATGCCCCTATACGGCTATAAATCCATTTATTCCCTATATTGGCATAACCGATCAAATGCAATATTCAGAAACTCGTCTCTGGCCTCACACGAACAGAGCCACATTTCAGAATCGCTTCCTCTGCCACTTCCTTTGCAGCTAATTAGTGCAATGACATAGCAGAAGTTACTATCTAAGATTCCCAGATTAACACTCTGAGTTCTTCAACAAGATAAAAACTCAGCAACCTGGGAAAGTCCCGCTTGCTATGTTTTGATTAGTAATAGAACTCTAATGAGCACTGATAGACGATCACTTCCTAGTGACATCTTTATTGACGTCTTATGTCCAGAAACTTAGGTCAAACAAGGCACCTTTCAGGTATAAATATTACCAACATTGCCTTAAGCAAGCGCTGTCTCGCTGAAGCTATCGCTGTCTCGCTGACCATCGCTGACTATCGCTACTGCTATCGCTGCTAACGAGTGAACGATGGTTTGGTGCACATAGGAGCTAAACAGCTGTCCCCCTGCAAGAGCCCAGCAGATGCAAGCTGCCCGCGGACGCTGCCATCCTCCTCCTCTTTGACGCGCTGAGAGAGAGACGCTGTTTTTTCTCCTGCCGAGAAAATCCAGCTCTGGCGTTTCCAGCCCACTCTTGCGAGTGACTGGGATATCGAGTTCCCTGAAGGAGATACCAGACCTCCATCATTCTATTCCAGAGGTATGGTGTTGACTAAACCCTTAGAGAGAATTCTTGAAGCAAACCTTGGCAAAACCAACTTAACTAAAGCTACTTACTTACTCCCCTCCCAAGTATTAGGCTTAGGTCAGGTACACTGGGGTAGGCGTAGTTAGAAGCACCAGTTGAGGATTTTAGCCTAATGTATATATGAATGTATATATGTTTTATTCTTTTTAAACCATTGTATGGCTAAGAAACCATATCAATGTTTTTACAGTATTATTTCGCAATACTCATTTTACTGTACGTACTTTTCATAATAACAAGTCTTGCAATTGTGACAATTCATTTCTCTTGCACGAGAAGAAAGACTGTTCAATAAATGTTACCCTTTATTGAAAACGCCCGTCTCTCTATTCTCTACATATTGTGAAAGTAATCTGCACAACAACTGACTGAGTAAAATAACTGTCTATTGTTCACACGACTCTAGAGATTGACTCTTATCTGAGGAGCAAAGTTGTCATGTTGCACGGTTGTTGGAAAACTGAATCCCTTCTTGTCTGTACCAGGGAAGCTGATCACTTCCTATTCAGTCAAGAAAGTTTCCAGTGACCTCTGAGCTAGTTGGTAAAAAAAACAATTAAGTTTAGCATAGTCAGTAGAGGCCTTGAAGATCCGCACTTCTACGTCGATACTACTGTTTATGTTATTCCAATGCGCAGGGCCTATTGGGAAAATAGGAACTACACTACAATCTCACTCCTCCCATTCCCTGCTAAAGTCATTGAGAAAGCCGTCAATAGTCAGCTCGCCGTCTTCCTTGAATCCAACAACTCCCTCGACCCCTCACAGTCCGGCTTCCGAGCCAAACACAGCACCGAAACCGCCCTCATCACTGCTACAGACGACATCCGAACGCTACTGGACAACGGAGAAAAATTTGCCCTCATCCTACTTGACCTCTCCGCCGCCTTCGACACAGTCTGTCATAGCACCCTCATACATCGCCTCAGAAACGTCGGAATACAAGGAAAAGCTTTGGACTGGATCATCTCCTTCCTCGCCGGAAGAACCCAGAGAGTCCGCCTCCCCCCATTCAAATCAGACACCACCGAAGTCATCTGCGGCGTACCACAAGGATCATCACTCAGTCCCACCCTCTTCAACGTGTACATGAGTCCCCTCGCATCCATCGCGCGACAACACAACCTCAACATCATCTCCTACGCAGACGACACCCAACTGATCCTCTCCCTCACCAAAGACCCAAACACCGCCAAAACCAATCTACACAAAGGAATGAAAGAAGTAGCCGAATGGATGAAGAACAGCCGTTTAAAACTAAACTCGGACATCCTCATTTTAGGATCATCCCCCTCTGCCTGGGACGACTCATGGTGGCCACCAGCCCTGGGTACAGCACCCATACCTACAGATCACGCACGTAACCTGGGCTTCATCCTTGACTCCTCCCTCTCGATGACCAGACAAGTCAACGCCGTCTCATCTTCATGCTTCAACATCCTACGCATGCTCAAAAAAATCTTCCATTGGATCCCCACCGAAACAAGAAAGACAGTCACCCACGCACTGATCACTAGCCGACTGGATTATGGAAATACCCTTTACACCGGAACCACAGCCAAACTACAGAAAAAACTCCAACGCATCCAAAACGCCTCAGCCAGACTCATACTGGACATCCCCCGTCAAGCTCACATTTTCGGTCACCTGAAAGACCTCCACTGGCTCCCCGTCAACAAGAGAATATCGTTCCGTCTCCTCACCCACGCACACAAGGCCCTCTACGACCTAGGACCCGAATGCCTCAACACACAACTGTCCTTCTACACACCCGCCCGCCAACTACGATCATCCAATCAAGCCCTCGCCGCAATTCCGCGCATCCATAGATTCACCATGGGAGGGAGATCCTTCTCCTACTTAGCGGCCAAAACCTGGAATTCTCTCCCCACCCACCTCCGCCTTACACAGAACCACCTCTCCTTCAGAAAGCAGCTAAAAACCTGGCTTTTCGATAAGTAATGCACCCACCCTCCCTCAAGCGCCTTGAGACCCTCTGGGTGAGTAGTGCGCTATACAAATTCCTGAACTTGAACATGAAGAAAATTTGCAACAAGGACACATGTGATAATTCATCTATCCTGGCTCAATTGGTCACAAAGAGGCTATATTTTGAAATATCTTACATGGTGAAGATACATGCTGCAGGAATTGTTGTGAGCCTATCAATTTTCAGATGATTATATTGATGGTCAGATACCTCTGGTGGTTAGTGCAATTCTGTAAGAGTACTGTGTTTTGTCCAGATTTGACAAATAAAGTACAATAGATGATTAATCTGTCCCTGATGCAAAGCACATGATGTATCATGCAGATTACAGATTTGTATTTTATGTAGATAGGCCCATGGGTTACTGCTTTTGACACTGAGTTGCAATGGTTACCTCCAGTTGTTCATAAATTGTAATTGTTCTATTATAGCACATTGGGCTATAAACATGCATCATGGAACTGCATGAAATATGTATTGCTTTTTTCTCAGTCTGGTTGGAATTCTAAGTCTTCGAAGAAGGGTTCCTTTTGGTAGTAGTAAAGTCATGTTAGAACAGAGAACGCCAATCGATTTTTTAAGTTTTACATTCTGCCTTTATGTTCTTCAGGCCATGCAGGCTTCTCATATAATCTCTACAAGAAAGAATGACATGTGGCCATGTCTCAATATCTAATCTAGCATTTCCTGTAAATTGATTTACACAATTGTGACACCTCACACTGAGATGCATAGCTCTATAAAAATATTAATTAGAAAATAAATCAGCATGCACCATTTAAATAGTTCTTTGTGAAATGACTCATGGACACAGGTACATTTGGCATTCTTACAGTGCATGCACATCTCTTACATAGATGGGTTGAACAACCTCAAAATCCATCTTCCCTCCATGTCATTGACATCTACCCGATAGACTTCAGATAGCTCCCATTCAGGGTAATATATGAACAAAAGAAGGGCTGATGGCCCTTTAAGTCATGTCTTTTCTTGGACCCAGCTGGA
The DNA here is from genome assembly GCF_964263255.1 of Lissotriton vulgaris. Classification (NCBI taxonomy): domain Eukaryota; kingdom Metazoa; phylum Chordata; class Amphibia; order Caudata; family Salamandridae; genus Lissotriton; species Lissotriton vulgaris. The sequence continues at coordinate 19,867,241 of NC_141699.1, read as the reverse complement.
AGTGAAAATAGGAAATCTCTCTTGTCGTCTGCTGCACCAAATAGAAATTAGACAACGTGTGCTGCACTGCTGAATTGTGTCTTGATGTCAGAAAATCACACCTGGACAACTTCAGCATATTTAACTGGATCTGGCTCAGAAATACTTGCCAGAACTGGGATCTCGCAGGATTCTTCTCATTTCCTGCATAGCTCGCCAAGACATGTCACACGCTAGCACTCAACAGAAACATCATACAGAGATGTGGTGCAGCGGCCAGAGCAGTTGACTCTGGTGGACAGGGCTCAAGGTTCATCTCCCGGCGCCAGAGGCAGCTCAGCTCAGCATCATGTGACTCTGGGCAATAGCTCACTTAATCTCACCAACAGCGCCTTGAAACCCTTAAGGGGGTGATACGTTCGCGCTTTACAAGTAGGAATTATTATCATCATACGGATCTCCTGATGTTCATCCAACAAGACTAAAGTAAATCATATATTTGACCATCGAGGCGCGCAGCAGCACTCACCACCGAGAATCTTGAGTCCTGACACACACCTCTCACTCCCTCTATGCAGTCCTCCAAAAAATGAGCTTATTTACTCATTTACAAGGTGGGAGGGGCACTGATCACCCCTCCAATCCTGAAATATAAATACAAAATTATACACCCACAGATCAATGTATAAGACATACCACCTAACAAAGAACAGAACCAGAACACAATGCCCATCTCCAGTGGAAATAGACAGTCATCCCTTCTGCACTTTTTTTCATGCTGATCATCTCTGCAATATCAAAATGTTTAAACTAAATTGTACGAAGCCCATGATGTAAAGAGGAAAACAAAATAAAGGATGAGTAGGATGCTTGACTCACTGACAGCATCTGGCAATTTCTCAGCAACATTCCCAGTCCTTTGTTTTTCTTGATCTCTGTGCCACCTCAGTCAGGAATCAGCCACATGTAAATCAGCCTTGGTGCTGATCCAATGGGAACAGTTCTGCCCAAACTGCCAGACCAGATCCCCGCTGAACCAGACACAAGCATCCCAGGACCAGTTTTGACCTAGTCAGGCCTCATCACCGATAGCACTCGATTCCAGTGGCACAGTGAGCACAGGACCAACATCTGGCATTCCCTTTGAAAGCATAAACGTGTTGCTGCAATGCTTCAATGTAATGTCAGTCACTGGGCACACTCCAGTGCAATGTTGTTTTGCCCACTATGCCACCGTAGATTGGAACCAGGCATCTTCAAATCAGCCCAGGTCCTGCCCCAACCGGAACAGTTTACCCAAAACTGCCAAGCTAGGTCTCTTCCGAATGGGAATACAAGCGCCCAATACCATTTTTGGCCTAGTTAGGCCTAGAGAAGTATAGGCTGAGTCCTGTTGCACAGTGAGCACGGTTATCATGTCTCAACATACACATCACACTAAGGCCCTATTAGGAGTCTGGTGGTGCGAGGACCGCCAGACCTGTGGTGGCATGGCATTGGCAGGTCCAGCCACCGCCCCACCAGCGGTCCGACTGCCCAATTAGGAGTAGGGCGGTTGGACTGCCCTGAGACCGCTGGCTCAGCCAGGGAACTGCTGTTCCCTGGTGTTGGAGTGGCAGTGAGATATCGCGATATGCTTGGTGGGACCACCACAGTCCCGCCAAGAATATTACGAGATTCCTCTCCTCCAAGGTTTACATGAAGGTAAATGAAGGTTCTTGCTCCATGTAAACTTTGGAGGAGAGGAAACAATGGGGGCCCTACAGCTCCCACTGTGCTTCAACCGCATGTGGATGCACACAGGGAGGCATAACATGTGCCAGCCGAGTGCATGCACATATTTTCCTGCACATCGTGGACTTTCGAGTCAGTGCCGTGCAGGAACCTTGTGGTGTGGTCCCATTGTGGTGCCTTTTTAAAGAGGCACTGCTCTGGACCACCTCGCTGCCCACCCACCAGACCACTGAAAAGTCATAGTCTGGAGGGCGGGCAGCGACGACCATCGGCAGAGCGGTGGGGTGGCCGTTTGCACCGCTCCACCAAACGTCGTAAATGGGCCCTTAGGGTTCGGCACTGAGGAAGACAACAAAATGAAGGGTGGGAGGCTCCTTTCAAGTGTTCCCAGTATCATGAGGGAGCAGGACTGAGAAACATGAATATCAGTTCTTCTGCCCAAGATCACACCATTTAGTCAAATGGGAAAGTAACTTATCCAAAACAAGAGAGACCGATGGTTGGTGGTTTGCAGCATGACACTCCTGCAATACCAAATCATAAGGCGGGGCCTAGAGAGTTTCATACATCAGAAAGAAGCGCCAAGAGACCAAGATTTGACGAACTCTGCGCTATACAAATCCTGTGCACCATAACATGCCCCCAGGAGCCGCAGAGGCCAACGTGAAGCTCCTACCTTTGGATGCTGTTGAAGGAATCACTCTTAATGTACATCCAGCCCACGACTCTCCGCCCGCTCCCTCACACACATAATTATATCATCACCCCACACACGCCACCGCAGGCGCCTATCATGAATATAATGAGATAACAGCGCACAGAGGCGCGCTCACGAAGACAGCTGTCACAACAGGCAAAGCGCTCTTTCTGCGCATCCTTTGTCTGGAATCGCAACACACAGACAGATTTCGTGTGTTTAATTTAGTTTAACATGTTTCCATTTTCGACTCCCCCACCTCGTGAGATTAGGAGGCCGTTCTTATGTCCACAACAGCGGGGAGGGGGTTTACAGTAATTTTAAAAGCTAATAACAAAGAGACAGGTTGAATAGCAGAACAAATTAACAAGAGGCAGCAGGGGGTTCTGGCGCGCGGGGAGCCTGCATTTTTAATGCCTCCTTCGCTGAGATGACTGTGGCAGGGAGCTGTCAAAATGCTTTAGAACACGGTGAGATTCTAGGCGCTATATGCACTCTACGTTCGCATTCTGGTGACAAATAACACATATTTTGAGTATATAGCTAATAAAATGTGGATTTTGCTGTTTAACACATCAAAATCTGCATTGTACAGCAGGTTTGACCTGCTGAAAATGTAACTCAGGTTGAGAGATTTAACACAGCAAACACAAGGAGAGAGATGATGGACGGAGCGCTTCACCACCCCAGTTCAGACCCGGCCATATGCAAATCAGTCTTGACCCTGTGCCTCGTGGGAACAGTACAGCCCTAACTGGGCCACCTTCCTGCCCAATCGATGGAGGCGATTTTCTGCCTCAATGTCTGCTGCTGAATGTCGCACACATAGAAAAAGGAAAAAACGAGGAGAAATAACATTATTTCTTCATGTTGTACCTCCCTTACTTGCTTTTGACACATTCCCGGTTAACAGAGCATTGTAAATCTGGTAAAGTGTCAAATGCCATGGGTGTTATGTGGGAACACCCACCTCAATGCCCATGCCACACATCCCCATCGCAATATGAGGCAACGCTGCAACTGGCGCTTCGTTGCCTCACACCATATCTACAAGGTCATGAAAAGTCATGCATGGTGGCTTTGCATGGCCTTGTACAGAGCGTCATTAAAAGTGACAATACGACAGTTCGGGGTCCTTGCAAACGAAGCCCTGTAAGAGCAAACACATTGCAAAAATGATTAACCTATGAGCTTCCTTCCTACGTAGAGTAGTGAAGCTGAATCACTTGGGTTGCTCCTAGTCAAAGGACGCTGTGCTTTTCCAGTCCGAAAAAACAAGCTTTTATACAGCGATGCTTCATGCTGATGTGTAGGGGTTTCTAAATCAACCGCTCATATGTTGTTGTGCAGCTCATCTGTCAGAATCCATCATCCAAGTATCACTATTCTCTAGCGATGCTAGCTTGTGCACAGTACCAAAGATTAGTATGTTTTTTAAGCAAGTTGTTATTATTGTATATTAGGAAAAGTACATGCACGTTTTGGTTAGTTTGGGAGGTATTAGTATTTCATTGAAATGTTTAGGTTGTTTTGAAACAGATTATCTACTCAATTTACCATTCTTTTTACATTTGGGATTGTTAGTGGGTCTCCAACTGCATGTGCAAGAATGTTTGTTGAAACCTACTTTAGTACAGAACCTGAGGGAGCACTAGAGTTGTCAGCTAATGATTACATTTGCTGGACAGTCTCCCTTACCTCTAGATCTGTTGCAGAAGCAAGGTAATTATGTTCTGTATTTTGTTCATCACAATCACCTACAACACCCACTCTGCCACATCAAGAGGTTGAGCAGAAGTTTGCACACCTCCAATGAGTCACTGTTCGATGAATATTTCTCTCTTTTCAGTAAATGTGCCTGTTAGATTTTAATAACATATTTTGTGTTTTAATATTACATGGGTGGCTAATGACATTTTCTCTATGGCTCTGAGAAATAAGAAAGGAACTAATCTTTTGTTGAGAAAAAAAATTATGCTCTGCGAGTTCTGTAAAAAAAGGTTTGAAGTTTGATCTGGAAAAAAAGCTTAATTTAGATTTGTTGCAACAAAACCTTGTTAATTTCAAGATATTTTAATGTTTACTGATGTTCTTGATTTATTTACTCTTGTTTGTTTTTGAGTTTTATGACACCCTTGTTGGTGTTGAGCTCATTTGTGGTCCTTTTGAGGTTGAAATGGTCAGTGTCTTGAAATCTGTGCAAACTAACATTTTCAGAAACATTAATTAGAGTATTTTGAGGAATCTTTATTTATTTTCTGCACCAGAAGATTTGAAAGGTTAGTTTAGCTGCTAAAATAATATTGTCTTATTAATAAAAAAATGGCTAATTCATTTAATACATTTGTAAGATCTGTAACTTTTTTGCTCATTTTAAAAAGAAAATATTGTATGTCTTACTGGAATAAAAAGTTGATTAATATGGAATTACTTATAAGTAACATCTACTTAATTCACTATTATCTTCCTCTGCATATCGTGTATTCAATTCATAGAAAACAATCACCCTTTTTGAAATAAAGTATTACTAATATATACATTGTATTAATTAACTTTAATTTTGTTTCTATGAAGTTAAGCTATACATTTTTTCATGGTTTCCTGGTGGCAAATTCTTATTTTTATCTCAATTAAAATATATTATTTAATAAAGATATGGAAGTCAAAGATATTTTGTTTAGATTTTCAGTGCGGACTATGTAATAGACTATTTATGTTTATCAAAGTGCATTAACTATTACACATTAACACATTTTTGTTAAGTAGATGACACTGTACTCCGTGCTTCCAATGAAAATTCGATTCAGCTCTTAAGCAGACAATCAAGTGTTCACAAAATGTTGGATTGTTTTTTTAAAGATAAAGATAAAATTAAAAATCATATTACAGTCAATTTTTCAACTGTTATATGACTGAACTTATATTTGATTTTAAATCTATATATATAACAACGAAAGTATGTCTGTCTGTCTGTTTGTCCTTTATGCATTACTACACCATTCATCCGAGTTAATGAGTACACTCCCGCAAAGGTTTCTGTCAAATTATTTTTAAAAAATCGCCCCCCCTAGGGCCCTCATAATCTTTTGAATGCTGAAATAGACAGCGAATTTGCGAGCATCGTCGACAGTTATGACCCCCAAACGGAAATCGATTGGTCAATCTACATCAGAAGCACAAAAGAAAAAGGCATTATGAGCTTCAGAAACAGATGAGCAACGGGAAGCAAAATTAGAAGCTGTTCGAATACAAACTGCTCAAGCCCGTAATTCTCAAACGAACGAACAACGAGAATCAAGATTGGAAGCCGATCGAGTACGCACTGCTCAAGCCAGTTCTTCTCAAATGAACAAGCATCGAGAATCAAGATTGGAAACAGATCGATTGCGCACTGCTCAAGCCCGCTCGAATGAAACAGGAGAGCAACGAGAGTCAAGATTGGAAAATTATCAATTATGCACTGCTCAATCTGCTCAAATGAAACAGGAGAGCAACCAGAATCAAGATTGGAAGCCAATCGAGGACGCACTGCTCAAGCAACACTTCAAAATGTTTTCAAATATTAAATGAATAAGATTCAATTACAATGAAACAATGTAAATTTAATGTTATCATAACGAGTTTCCTTGAATTTCCTTTCTTCTGAGATCGCAGCAACGTGCGACGGGTAAGCTAGTATTTAAATAAAAATGAATTTGAGAGTCAACAGTCACATCATGTCACATCATTATTGTCTGCCATTTTGAGGCGGGTCCTTTAAAACATATGTTTTAAAAAATATATTAATAATATTTGTTTGTTAAATTATTTAATTTAAAAAGTGTTTTATCTTATTTATCAAAACATGTTAAAAATCAACACGGAGTTAAAAAAAAACATGTTGTAAAGACTTGCAAGGTAAATACATGTACCAATATTTGAAAAGTAATCACGGATTAAAGGTATCCAGAGTAAAGAGTGGCAGGCTAAAGGCCTGCCGAGTAACGTCTGATATTGGTTTTATTGTTTTCATGGATTATTATTTGAAATGGCTTGGAGTTAGCAACACAAACAAAAACTGATAATGTAAAAACGTTTTTAGAAGAACTTTTTTTTCTAAAGAAGTAGTGTCCAGACTTTATAGTCACATAAAATCGCTCTAATTCACAACCAGATTTCTTTTTTCTGGAATACATCAGTCAGCCCAGAGAGAATAGGTTGGTTGAATGTTTTAATTGAGTTTTTGGGTGAGTGTTTGTGGTACGGTTGACTTTGGTGGGGCAAAGCAGATTGGAAATAATTTGGAATTGTAGAACAACCCATCACTCTACCACAAGAGAGTCAGCTTTTTGTTTTCAGCTTATAAGTATGTCATGTTCATAAAGGTGTCCCTCTTGGAGGTGTAATACTATTGTGCATGACTTTAGTACAAAAGTGGATGTGTGTGAAGAAAGTTTTTACCGCGTAGTTGGGTTAGCATCTGTGTGGAAACTAGATCCTAAAAAGGTTCATGCAGGCTGTCAGTCCATCACTAAAGGAGTGATGAAGGTTTATGACAATACACTGATTCTATAAGGAGGAGAAAATGTAATGTGAGAAGGAAAACGTCATAGAATCTGCGGAAGGCGGAAGTGAAGAATACATTTGTATGTTAAGTGTTGAGTAAGACGGAGTATAGCAATGTGAAAACAAGAGAGGTGCTCATGCTAAAAACATTGAAGACTTTACCAGTGTATAAGACTCATGCCCTCGAGTCTTAACTCCCTTTGTAAGTTGCCTTTATTCATTCTGACATAGCTTATACCACTTTAGACATTACACCTTCCAATAAAGTAACATTTCCCTTACTCTGCCATTTAGACTCTGCACTACTGTATTTTAGAAATCAGTTCAATAATTTTATATATTTTTTTTTAATTTTAGAAGACATTTGTCATGTATTATGTTATATTTCCCATGGGATGTGTGTCTCTTGTTTTAATTTCTCAACATGAAAGGAATATGGTGCCTAACAAAAGAAAGAATAAATAAAGATCTGTTCCTGAAAAGGGATGAGTAGCAGCCTTCTGGGGGTTTTTCGTTTCAAATCTATGGCTGTGTGGACTTCTTCAATTTCTATTGCCACAAGAGATTCTGAGGGATGATTTAATATACTCCAGATGCTGGTAAGCAAGATGTTAAAGGTGATAGATGAATGATAGCTTGAGTTCTATTTGGGCTTTTATTGAAAGCTAATAGAGAACTTATACAACTAGAGATGAGTACTTGGATTTTGAAGTTCTGGGTATCAGTCTGGTAGCTGAATGTAGAACAACTTTTTTAGGGTTAAAAATATGTAGGCGTTTAGGATTAAACTACTGGAGTAAGGTGGAGTATTGTATGGTGATGCTGGTGATGCTTCACCATGAAATACTATCATAAATCCCAAAGATGGTCCTTGGATTCATCGTAATAAATACTTAGCCCAGTCCTGGTAGAGTGGCAAAGAGCAGTCTGGCGTTACTAGATGAACATGTGTCAAGCATTTCAGAGTATCAACATGGATGATAAGCAATTGACCCGACTCTAGAGAAATCTGACACCCAATTTATAAAAATAGAGTGTATTTTTATCTTAATTTATATACCAAAATGAACAGAGTAGCATACATATTACCAGAGCTATTGATTAGAAGCAATATGAGATCAGGGCAAAATAATGCAGTGAACATTTAACATTGGGTCAATTGGAAAAACCACTACAGACAATCGGTCACTTGCAGGTCGAGTTGCATTGTACCTTTGCAGGGTAATGGTGAAGTGGGTTCCAGGACCAGGCCACAACAGTCCGTTCAGTTTTACCTGGCCCATAGACCCTGGGTAGAGAGTTGTCCTGGCTGTCCCTGGTGCTGAACCGGAACTGCAGGAGAGCTGCTTTTACCGTTTACATGGTGCTGCGGGGAACAAGATGCAAATCACAACAACGGGATTGTTGCTGATGTTGGTTGAAGTCAGATAGAGTTCCCTCTAGGTGCAGCATTAAGTGAAGGGGTAGGTTGATGGACTGGCAACCAACAAGCCTTTTAGGTGGTAATCCTTGGTAAAAGGTACTTCGACGTCCAGTGGTTCCGGGTAACAAGGTAGCTGCCAGTAACTTCATGGAAGGTAGGACTACAGTTCCCACAATGCACTACACCATCTGGATTTGGGTGATCCCATGGAGGCAAGCAATTATTTGACTCCTGAGAGTTGTTTTGCCTGCAGTTTGCAAGGAACTAGTGGCACTAGTCCAGGGGAGTCAGATGGTGCTTCAGACTTCCCCAAGGGTCATGCTGTCTGGGGGAACTAAGATTTGGACTAGGAAGAGTCCCAACCGGGCAGTTCCAGGAGCATTACCAAAGGTGCATAGTATCCCTGTTTTGCTTTATGCAAATGTTGATGGTGCTGACAGACATCTCTTCTTTTGTACCCTTAAATGCAGGTTGTTCCAACCTTAAATGCCTAAATACTTAAAGGCTTAAATTATAATATCCCCTGGGCTACTGCCTGTAAATCCTAGATTTAGGGACGTAAGGATTGTGTGTGCAAGTGGCCAATGGGCAGCTTGACCCAGTAGCTATTTCATCCCTGAAGTGACCACATACGGGGGTGTAGGTCACCTTCTCTACGCTGAACCCTCTATTCGGCCCCTTCTAAAAACGGCAGACTGGACACCCACCCTGGAGGTGTGGTTAGCCCTCGGGCAGACTACTCTTCCTTGCAAACTTAGTTTCCCACCTGCCCAGGTAGGCAAATGTGCCTGGGGCAGAGGGAGGGCTGTTTCCTCCTCTAGGAGTCAACCCAGATGCATATCCGAGGCGGTGCAGCCGTTGAAGCTCACCACCTTGATATGCCTCTTCACTAGCCTTCCTGAGATGGAGAAGGCGTGACCTCTTTCCTGCCCAGGTCATTGTTCCTGACTCCAGGGAGTGATCACACTCCCTGGTAGGGGGTCAGAATCGTGTCTTGACAGCAGCAAGTGTGGGCTGGCAGCCAGAGCACAGATAAGCTGGGGCAAGCAGGTGGGCAACCTCGAAGGTAGCTACCTGGGTGAGTGCCACATCACCCTTGACATGAGATTTGTGTCAGGGGTGAGAAGGCATGTTGTTTGATACCAAATATGACATATTTAGGGAGCACCATAGTGGCCCGGATGCCAACCCACGTGATCCTATGGACCATCTATCATTTATAGTGTCATTTAATGGTAAAGGGCACTATAGAGACATATAAGCTTGCATTTTCCTGAACTGTCATATACTGCACTCCGCCTCCTAAGCTTTAGGAGGCCTTCTTTGGTGATGACTGATATATAGTAAAGGTAGTGCATTGACTCTGCCACACATGGTGAAGGCAGAATCGAGTTCAAGCCATTTGCAATGCTCCTGCAGTCTGCAATGGTAGGCCTGTTGTTAGTAGTTTACTTGGGCCACTCATGGTGGCACAAACAGTGCTGTAGGCCCTTGGCACCCCTTTACCAACCATGCCCTGGTTTAATATACCAGAGACTTATAATTGGGGTAATGTCCTTGTCAATTCGGCTGCCAATTTACACAAAACAATTTTAGGGAGAGAGCACTGCCACAGTGGCCTGGGCAGCAGACGCCAGTGCACTAGCACAGTCATAACCATCAACATTGGACCAAAAAGTGTAAGGGGTGACCATATAAAAGGGCACTTTCCTACAATGATATTCCCACAGTTGATGCAAAATTGTATCAGGACCTGTACTACATGTCTAAAGTCCTTTGAATAAAGATAGGGCTAACTTTTTTAAGGATTATGGGGTCGATTATGATTGCGGTGAATCCGCATCCTCCGGCCCGGCGGAAGGCACCGCCGGCCCGGAGGATGCGGATTTACCGCCGCGTTCTGGGAAAACACCCACCGCCAGATTAGGATGGTGGTAGGAACAGCGGTGGACGCCAGGTCCGTCTGCGCTGATCCGCAGGGAGATGACCGCAATTTGGTGGCGGTGTCTACAAGACACCGTCAGCCAAATTAGGCTGTGTGTAAACATGCTTTTCCACGGCGGCTTTTCTGCCGTGGAAAAGCATGTGGACCTTTGCTTCTGGGGGCCCCTTGTGGGCCCCCATGGTGAAGGGGGGGGGGGGGGTGCACATGGGGGGTACCTATGGTACCCCCCTGCATTTGCATGCACAAAGCGGCAGGCACCATGCGGTGCCTGCCGCTTTGTTCATGCAAATGCAAAGCATGCATTTTTAACCTGGCGGCGGGTGCTGCTTGAATGTTAAAGATACAGGATGTGACCGCCAGGGTCGCGGTCACATCCTAATTGGTATGGAGGGAACGCCGCTGCCCCTGCGGACGGTCCCTCCACCTTAGGGTGGCGGACGGACGCAGGTCCGTCCGCCATCATAATCGACGTGTAAGAGTGGCTTTTGGAGTACACTTCGAAAGGTGAATATCTAGCCAACAGGGAGTTGCTGTTAATGTGTATTTCTGTGTTGACTTCAGAGTTATTTTGTCATTTTTTGAGAATGAGTCATGTTTCTGAGGATTAAGTGTGAGAAAATTCTGAAACATCCATTTGTGTAGATTAGAAAGGCAGGACTACTAGTTTGCAGCAGCCTTCGGGTAGTAAGTCGAGGAACTTTCGTAAGTTTATTAGTTTATTTAGGCAGCCAGACGCTATTTGTTGAATGTGGGCAGAAAAAGAGAGGTCGTCATCCCATCTCACCCCCAGATTTTTAGCACTAGTGCTAGGAGAAGGCGGAGGCCCCATTTCAGTGGGCCACCAGAGATCTGGTGAGGGCACTGGGCCTTTCCCGAAAAAGATCACCTCCGTTTTCCCTGCATTTAATTTTAGCTTGTTCTTGTTCATCCAGATAGCAACATCACGGAGACATCCCTTAAAATTGCCAAAGGCCTCCTTTGTCTGCTCTTGGTAGGGGAGCACCAACTGAGTATCATTGGCGTATGAGATTGCTTTGACGCCCCAGTTGGCAATTAAGGTGAAGAGAGGTGCCAGATACACGTTAAAAAGCAAAGGGCTCAGGGCTGACCCCTGGGGTACACCGCACCAAAGAGGTTTGGGTGAGGTTTGGGTGCCACTCTGCGTCCATTCTTCTCGGGGTGTCGCGGGTGCGGTTGTCGTGGCCTGGCCTTGGTTGTGCTGAGTCCGCCCTTTTTCAGGTGGCCTTGCCTCTGCTGCAGGCTGGCTGTTGAGTTGTGGCCTCTGCTCCGCTTGTGTATTCTGGATGATCGCCTATGCTTCCTGGCTTCTGCATGGTTGGTCGGGGTTTTGGGGCGCGGGGCTCCTGGTTCCTGGCTTTGCTCCTCCCATCACTTGGGCTGCACCTGGTTCCTCTTACATCTTCCTGGTGTCATGCCTGGTGCTCTCTGGGGCACTCTGCCTCCTCTGCTTGCGCCTAGGTGGCTCGTGCTGCCTTGGGTGCGGCTGTTCTTTTCTCCTTTGCTCCGCCTGGGGCTTCGGGTGTTTGTCCTGGGGTCTTCTCTGTGTTTGGGTTGCTTCTGTGGTCTGGCTGCTTCTGTTCTTGTTTGCTCCTGCCCTGGTTCTCCCTGTGCTTGCCCTTAGCTTGCTTCGGGTGTTTCCTGGCTGCCGCTTCGGGTTCTGCTGACATTCCTGCCTGGTTTGTCCCAGATTTTTGGCTCCTGTGGGTGCCTGGTGGAGGCTTCTCTGGCTGGTGTGGTTGGGCGCCTGCTCTTCTTTTCCTTGGCTCCCCGCTGGGTTGTGTTTCTGGTGGCGGTTCACCTTTTGGTCCCTGGGGTTCGTGCCACTGCTGTTTGGGCCTGGCTGTCCTTTGCTGCTGCTGTGTCCTTGGCGTTGCACCGGTTTCCTCTCTTCTGTTCTCCTGGTTGGTGGCCTGTGGCCGTGCCCCCCTGTCTGTACCAGCTTTCGTCTGCTCTCAGTAGTTGTGCATGGTCAGGCCGGGTTGGTGCCTGCATAGCCACCTGGGACTGCCGGGTGCTGTTGGCTTCTTGGTCCGTCTGCACTCTGGTGTGTTTGCTCCCTGGGAGGTTCTGGTCTCGTCTGGTTCCCGTGGTGGGTGCCTGGCTGAGTGTCTGCTGGGGCTTTTCCACTGCTACATGTTGGTCTCCATTTTGGGCTCTACATCCGTGCCTGGGCTCTCTTTTTGTGTCTTGGTGGGGTACTCTGCAGTTGTGGCCGCATCCTGGTGGTTCCTTCGGGGCCTTCTCCTGCTGGCGGTTCTCTTCCCAGGCTTGTTTCGCCTGTGTTAGGGCCTCTGTGGGGTCCTGTGGCTCCGGGTCTGCCGGATTCATACTGGTTTGGGATGGCCTCATGCTGTGCCTCCTGGGCTTTCTAGCTGTGCTGTCACTTTTGGGCCTGCTCTAGGGAGTGTTTTGCTGGGGGTTTCCCAGTTCTTTCTGGTTCTGGTGTCCTGGCATGCTTCTTCCTCCCTTGCTTCCTCGGGCTTTGTTCCCGGTGTGGGTCTGTTTGGGTGCCCCCCTCTCTGGTTGGGGTGCGGTTCTGTGATGCTCTTGCCACTGTGGGGGTCCTCCCTCCTTGCTGTGGGTTGGCTAGGATTTTCCTGCTGCTTTGCCCTCTGCCTTCTCTGCATCCTCCGGCTTCAGCATTGACGGTTTCCTCTGTTTCTTTTCCGGCCTTCTGTGTGGTCCGGCGGTGTGCTGGGGAATCCCTGTTCCTCCCTGCCCTTTGCTTTGTCCTGGGTGCTGGGTGGACTCCTTCCGGGGTTTGGTTGGGACTGCGGGTCCTCCTGGGTGGTCGGGTTGCTTGGCTCTGGTGCTGGCTTTCTGGTTCCTTTGGCGTCTGTTGCCCTGGTTTTTGCTGTTTTCTTGGCTCCTCTCCGGCGTTGCTGGGGTCGGGCCTTTTGGACTTTTGGTCTGGATGCTGTGCGCCCTGGGGCCTTTTCTTTTGGTAAACACCCATCATCCCTAATCTTTCTTCCCGCTTACCATCACTCCGCATACTTTTATAACGAATGTACTATCACTCCGCAATGCCATTATAACACATGGCATTACATTTTATATGCTTTTACCACGCATACATTTACAACGAAATTCGTTGTCAATGTATGAACGATAAAAGCATTTTCTTTTTTTTATATGTTAGGATAAGGTAAGTATGGGTAAAGGGGTATATGTTTTGGAGTTCTGAGGTATATGTTTTGGGGTAATTGGGTATTTTAAGGGTTCAGGGATAGGTTTGGGTTTTGCGGTGCAGGGGTATTTTTAGGGTTCAGGGCTAGGTTTGGGTTTTGGGGTACAGGGGTATTTTTAGGGTTCAGGGCTAAGTTTGGATTTTGGAGTACAGGAGTATTTTTAGGGTTCAGGGCTAGGTTTCGGTTTTGGGGTACAGGGGTATTTTTAGGGTTCAGGGCTAGTGATGGGTTTTGGGGTACAGGGGTATTTTTAGGATTCAGGGCTATGTATGGGTTTTGGGGTACAGGGGTATTTGTAGGGTTTAGGGCTATGTTTGGATTTTGGTGTGCAGGGTGTTTTTTAGGGTTCAGTGCTAGGTATGGGTTTTGAGGTACAGGGGTATTTTTAGGGTTCAGGGCTAGGTATGGGTTTTGGAGTACAGGGGTATTTTTAGGGTTCAGGGCTAGGTGTGGGTTTTGGGGTACAGGGGTATTCTTATGGTTCATGGCTAGGTATGGGTTTTGGGGTACAGGGGTATTTTTAGGGGTCAGGGCTAGGTATCGGTTTTGGAGTACAGGGATATTTTTAGGGTTCAGGGCTAGGTATGGGTTTTGAGGTACAGGGGTATTTCTAGGGTTCAGGGCTAGGTTTGGGTTTTGGGGTACAGGGGTATTTTTAGGGTTCAGGGATAGGTTTGGGTTTTGAGGTACAGGGATATTTAAAGTGACCAGGGTGGGATTCTTTTTTAAGGTGTACAGGGTAATATAAAATATACATACATATATATATCTATATATATATCCTGGCGATAGCCAGTAGGTATATATAGTTAGGATTAACTACAATAGGAAATCCGCGACATTCTATTGGGAATAACTTTGGCTCCGGTTGAGGAATTTGCGTGTAATTTTCCAAAATTCTGGCCAGCTCAGCTCCGCTCCTTCCCTGAAAGTTTCGGGCGGATTCATGAAGTGGGGGCTGAGAAAAAAGGGGGGTCCGAAAACGTGTTTTCCCCATGTTAATTTCCGTAGGATGGTCTGACAAGTCTACAGCCCGAACCGCTGAATGGAATAACGCCAAACTTTGCAAAATTGTAGGGACTGGTACGCAGATGTGCCTTTGCTATGTTTGGTGAAAATTGCTCCAGTGGTTTCTATGAAAATTAACTTCAAAAACACATATATATCTGGGCGGAGCCTAACCACACATCTGATCTGATTGGCTGTCAGCACTTCATCCAAGAAGTGTTGGCAGCCATCTTGGGACCAATATACATGATAGCACCTCATTAAAAAGCATTGTAGTTAATAGAGGGTTTTAGGACTTTAGTTACATTATAAATCATTTGTTGATGGTACCATACTCATTTTAGGAATTGTGGTGTGTTCTAAGGTGATTTTACCATGTGAAAAAGCCTTCTGCTGTGATATCATGAATCATGTTTAAAAGAAAACTATTATCTCATGCTTTTCCCACAGTGGTTTGGAAGGGGGGGTCTATAAGCTAAACAGAAAGCATATTTTCTGTAAATTCACATTATCTTTCTCAGTCATGTGAGAATGAAGTCTGACATTCTCAGTAAAACGTGTACATCCAACAAGGACAGAGACTGTCAGTTGATTCCTTTGTGTTCTACTGCAGCCTCCTAGAGTGTTCTAAAGAACAACTAGAGCGCTAACAGTCCTACTTATTACAAAGGTATAGCACACCTGAAGCCACCTTGATTGGAATAAAGTGGTAACTCTTAAAACATGTAATTTAAAAAGGAACAAAATGAGGGGATATATTTTGCCATAGAAAGTAATATTAGTGCTGCAGAAAGAAAAATTAGGGCACATTTTGAGTGACTTCTCAAATCCTCTTCTATTTCATTAAAAAATTCTGAGGTGCAGTCTCCCAAGATGGCCACCAGAGACAAAAGAGCCCAAATGTAGCCCAAATATCACCCAGATGTAGCCCAAGTATAGCCCAATGACAGAATGTCCCAGAGTGTTCTAAAGAACAACTAGAGCGCTAACAGTCCTACTTATTACAAAGGTATGGCACACCTGAAGTCATCTTGATTTGAATAAAGTGGTAACTCTTAAAACATTTAATTTAAAAAGAAACAACATGAGGGGGTATATTTTGCCATAGAAAGTATGATTAGTGCTGCAGAAAGAAAAATTAGGGCACATTTTGAGTGACTTCTCAAATCCTCTTCAATTTCATTAAAAAATTCTGACATGCAGTCTCCCAAGATGGCCACCAGAGACAAAGGAGCCTAAATGTAGCCCAAATATCACCCAGATGTAGCCCAAGTATAGCCCAATAACAGAATGTCCCAGAGTGTTCTAAAGAACAACTAGAGCACTAACAGTCTTACTTATGACAAAAGTATGGCACACCAGAAGCCATCTTGATTGGAATGAAGTGGTAAGTCTGAAAACATTTAATTTAAAAAGGAACAAAATGAGGGGGTTCATTTTGCCATAGAAAGTATGATTAGTGCTTCAGAAAGAAAAATTAGGGCACATTTTGAGTGACTTTTCAAATCCTCTTCTATTTCATTAAAAAAAGTCTGACATGCAGACTGAAACATGCACTTTGAATACCAGCAGCAGACGTCCCTGGTGAGCAGTAGCTTTACTACAGTGATCTAATGAGCAACTAGAGTGCTAACATTCAGAATTTATGGCAAATGTGTGACACATCTGAATGCCTTCTTGATGGAACCAAAGTAAACAAGCATTGAAAATGCAATAGATCTCGCCCTCGTTTAAGTTAAAGCCATTCTGTTTGTAATGAAGTGGCTTTTTAGCTTTGCTTGTATTAGTGTTTTTTAAACTTTCATGTAAATACCATGAATATGTATGCATATATGTATATGTATGCATGGATTTATATTTGTATTTATATAGATATACTGATTATATATGTTTATATATGTATGTATATATATATATATATATATATACACTCATACTTATATATAAATGCATATGCATATATATGCATATATATATATGTGTATATGTGTGCGTGTAGAGAGAGGTAGAGATGTAGAGGTGTAGAGGTAGAGAAGTAGAGGTAGAGAGGTAGTGGTAGAGAGGTAGAGACTAGTAGAGAGAGACGTAGAGAGAGGTAGAGAGGTAGAGAGTAGAGAGTGAGTAATAGAGAGTAGAGAGTGAGTAGTAGAGAGTAGTAGAGAGCAGTAGAGAGAGTAGCAGAGAGTGAGTAGTAGAGAGTAGTAGAGTGAATAGTAGAGTGAGTAGTAGAGAGTAGTAGAGAGTGAGTAGTAGAGAGTGAGTAGTAGAGAGTAAGTAGTAGAGTGAGTAGTAGAGAGAAATAGAGTGAGTAGTGGAGAGTAGTAAAGACTGAGTAGTAGAGAGTAGTAGAGAGTGAGTAGTTGAGAGTGAGTAGCAGAGAGAGAGAATAGTAGAGAGTAGTAGAAAGTGAGTAGTAGAGTGAGTAGTAGAGACTAGTAGAGAGAGAGTAGTAGAGAGTGAGTAGTAGAGAGTAGTAGAGAGTGAGCAGTAGAGTGCGTAGTAGAGAGTGAGTAGTAGAGAGTAGTAGAGAGAGAGTAGTAGAGAGTGAGTAGTAGAGAATAGTAGAGAATAAGTAGTAGAGTGAGTAGTAGAGAGAAGTAGAGTGAGTAGTAGAGAGTAGTAAAGGCTGAGTAGTAGAGAGTAGTAGAGAGTGAGTAGTAGAGAGTGAGTAGCAGAGAGAGAGAATAGTAGAGAGTAGTAGAGAGTGAGTAGTAGAGTGAGTAGTAGAGACTAGTAGAGAGAGAGAGAGTAGTAGAGAGTGAGTAGTAGAGAGTAGTAGAGAGTGAGTAGTAGAGTGCGTAGTAGGGAGTGAGTAGTTGAGAGTAGTAGAGAGAGAGTAGTAGACAGTGAGTAGTAGAGAAGAGTAGAGAGTGAGAAGTAGAGAGTGAGTAGTAGAGAGTAGTAGAGAGTGAGTAGTAAAGAGTGAGTAGTAGAGAGAGAGTAGTAGATAGTGAGTAGTAGGGAGTGAGTAGTAGAGAGAGAGTAGTAGAGAGTAGTAGAGTAGTAGAGAATGAGTAGTAGAGAGTGAGTATTAGAGAGTAGTGGAGTAGGAGAGAGTAAGTAGTAGAGAGTAGTGGAGAATATTCCAAAGTTTGGCACAGCACCACTTGCACAATAAGTCCAATCATATCATATCACTTAGAGTCCTTATTGAAGCGCTGAATCTTGGTGTATATTCAAATGCTTTTATTTTCCTTAAATAACAGCCAGCCGAAACATTTCCTTCGGTACAACAGAACTTCTTCAGGGCTATCTTATTTCCTTCAAGTTATGTTGGTATCCTGTTTTCATATAACTAGATATTGCTTCCAAATGTTAGACGAGACGTAAGTACATTCTTATTCAAAGTGACTAGGTATCAATTTTACCGACACAATTCGGGCAGACTTAAGTAATTTATAGCATCCTCAAAGTCAGTCTTTCAAAAATTCCGAAGTATAGGACATGATAATCCAAATCCAAATGTTTCTCAAGAAAAGTCATTTTCAATCGTTCGGAATATCGGTGTTTGGGCAGATATGAACCAGGGACCCCCAGTATGCAAGGGGGAATTAGTCCCCCCTCTGCAAACGCGCCAGTGGCCTGCGCTGCAGAGAGGTGTAAAAAGGGGCATAGCCTCATTACACCTCTGTGCAATGCAGCCCCCTGCCGCATACTGGAGACTCCTGGTGGGCTAGTTGGCCCCCAGGGACCCCTAGTATGCAAGGGGAATTAGTTCGCCCTCTTCAAACATGCACGGGGGCTGCGTTGCAGAGAGGTGTGAGAAAAGGGTGTGGCCTCCTTACACCTCTCTGCAATGCAGCCCCTGGTGCATACTGGAGACTCCTAGTGGGCTAGTTGGCCCCCAGGGACCCCCAGTATGCAAGGGGAATTAGTTCCCCCTCTGCAAACGCGGCAAGGGGCTGCGTTGCAGAGAGGTGTAACAAGGGGCATAGCCTCATTACACCTCTGCAATGCAGCCCCCTGGTCCATACTGGAGGTTCCAGGTGGGCTAGTTGGCCCCCAGGGGCCCCCAGTATGCAAGGGAAACCCTCTTCAAACATGCATGGGGGCTGCGTTGCAGAGAGGTGTAAAAAGGGGCGTGGCTTCATTACACCTCTCTGCAATGCAGTCCCCTGGCGCATACTGGAGATTCCTGGTGGGCTTTCAGGTCTTATATAGTTAGGAATTAACATTAAAAAAACTTTGAAATTCACTGAAGAAAACATAGGTTTCAGGCCTAATATAGTTAGGAATTAGCATTTAAAAAACCTTTAAAATTCCCTCAAAAAACTATACGTTTTAGGGGTGTTATAGTTAGGTGGACATTTCACTCATACAAAACCATTGAAATTGCTCCTATATAGTTAGTTGTACTAACTATATTTCGCGCACCCGCAATCCACTGCTGATGATGTCACATATTACCTCATTCATGACAAGGTCAGTGACATCACTGATGACATCTCAAATGACATCACTGATGACATCATCCATGTGACAATCACATACACATTTTCATACACTAGTAAAATCTTTCATCACTCTTTGTAAAATACAGAGTATCATATTTGAATCCATTGTTACAGCAATACAAGTATCTAAAAACCCACTCAGTGATTCATGGATGCATACACACATCTAATCACTTACCTGTAGATTCACTCATACATGCTGTCAATGAACCATAGAACACTATCAAAAATACTTATACACCTAAATCGACATTACACACCACCACACATCCTATTCACATATGAAGTCATCCTACTCACTTATGCAAACAATGGATCATACTTACATATTTACTTAGCTACACACTTATACAAACACAACTTCATCTATTCATTTAGATAGTAAGTCATACTTAGTGAATTATAAAATCATTATTACAAGTATAACGCTATCCATACAGTCACTCACACAATCATTGAGTCTTATGTACACTTAGTTATATACAACAACTGACACATACACTGCCTTTTATTTTTCTAGTTTTTGGACATGTACCATTGAGAAATATATTTGCTCATCACCACACCCATAAAGATATTCACTCACCCAAACAACTGTTAGAACATGCAGTTTTAACTTCATATATCTAGTGAATCAACTATTCACACATCTTTGAGCAGTCAAACACCCCCCACCGAACCACACACACATTCACTCTCCCATACAAATACTCAGTTAACTAATCAATAACTAATACAGACTTTCACACAGCTAGTAACCAACTGGAGTACCTGTTTACACAACAACTGACAAAGTGATACAGATATTCAAACAGTTTAGTCACTATCCACTATATTTAGTGAGACACTATAAATTGGTCAAGTAAACAGTCAATTACACTGCTACTAAATCCTCCATCCAAATATTTATTTGAATATATCCACTCATTCTTCAATGCAAATTGCTATATATATATAATGCATATTTAAATAACGAAGCAAACCACATTCACTGGATGATGTCATCAGTGATGTCATCAGTGATGTCATTTGAGATGTCATCAGTGATGTCACTGACCTTGTCATGAATTATGTAATATGTGTCATCATCAGCAGTGGATTGCGGGTGCGCGAAATATAGTTAGTACAACTAACTATATAGGAGCAATTTCAATGGTTTTGTATGAGTGAAATGTCCAGCTAACTATAACACCCCTAAAACGTATAGATTTTTTAGGGAATTTTAAAGGTTTTTTAAATGCTAACTCCTTACTATATAAGGCCTGAAACCTATGTTTTTTTCAGTGAATATATATATGTATATATATTTAAATAAAGTACTTTTACTAAGTATACGCCTTCCCCACGCATGCCTTTGGGTTGTAATGCCATGCGTGGTAAAGGCATATGCTGAGTAAATGTTTGCGGGGTATAGGTATTTAGTTGTAAATGCACATGCAATATAAAAATGCGGAGTAATGGTATGCGGTATTATCCCGCGGAATAACGTCACATATTTGTTTCTTTTTTCTGCTGCTCCTGCCCTTGCTGCTTGCTTGGCCTGGGTGAGAGTTGCCTGTTAGGTCCTATGCTGTCTTAGCGCCTGTTTTATTCTGCACTCTGTGCCAGGTTTGGGGGCTGTTGAGATTTCCCGGTTGCTCTGGACTCCCGTCCTGCCTTGTTTTACCTCCCTTTAAGGGTTGGGGGTTTTATGTGGGTTGTGGCTCTGTCCCCGCACTTGTTGGACTTGTTCGTTGTTGGTTTCCGGTCTTGTTGGCCTCTCCTTTGTTGGTCGGCTTTCAGCTGGTTGTTTCTGGGGGGGTCTCTGGCCTGTGGTCTTTAGTTTGGCCTCCTCTACCCCTGCTGTTCTGGGTTTGGTGGCCTTCCTGGTTTGGTTGGTGGCCTCCTTCCCTGTAGGGTTTTTGGCCTCCTTGGGTTTTTCGGATCTCTTCCCCCTTACCTGTCTCTTCTGTTTGGTTGGGGTCTCTCTCCAATTTGGCTCCTGGGCTCTTGCTGCTTCCTGGCCCTCCTTGGTGGGGGTTTTGGTGGGTTTTCTCCTCTGGATTCTCTGGGGCCGGGTCATTCGGTTTGGTGGGGTGGGCTGTGCTTTCTTCCTTCCTTGATTGGTCTTGGTGCTTGTGCCTGCGCTCTGTTGGCTGTTTCTTTCCTCGGCCTTCTTCGGGGCTGTCTCGGTTTGTTCTGTGTCTGTGTGGCTGCCGGGTCCTGTGTGTATTCCCGGTGGTTCCGGGCTTGGCAGCCTTGTCCAGTAGGTTGCTTCGCCAAGTTCTTTGGTTCTGCTTGTCCTGGCTCTGGTTTCTCTGGTTGGCGGCCTTCTTGTTGGGGTCCTGGCCTTCTGTTGGTCTCCGGTCCTTGTTTGGTCCCTGCTGTCCTGTTCTGGGTTGCGGGCTGGTTGATTCCTGTGGCCCCCCTTCCCACCTCCTCGGTGCTCCCTTGGGTTGCTGCTTTAGTTGTGGTTTCCTGGGTGTGCTTGTGGGTGTGGAAGGCCGATTTTCTGCTTTGGTATTCTCCACTTTATAATGAATGGGACGAGGACGTAAGGGACCTGGGGGTAATGCTCTACTACTTACCGGTTATCTTCTTTTCGGGGTCCTGTTGTCCTCGTCCCATTCATACGCCCTTCCCTCCCTCCCGGATGGCCAGCCTTCCTGTCTGGGCTTGGTTGTACAGGAGGGATGCTGGATAAGTACTGCTTATGTGCCTCCGGTGAGAGGGACAGTATTAGGGTCCCAGCATTCCTCTTGTTTTTTCTGTTGGGAGATGGTCATCTCCACTTTGTAATGAATGGGACGAGGACAATGGGACCCGGAGTAGTGATACAGCTTCACAGCATCTTTCACAGCCTGTATTAACATCCCCAGGACTGCAGAGATGACACAAAGAGGTAAATCTGTTTTTCCTTTCAGAGTGAGTAGAGGCAGTGATGGAAGCCTGCATTTCATATTCAATTATTTACTAGCATGGAAAATATATCTGCAAGAAAACATACTCCTTAGGAGCTTAAGTGGCTGTTTTACTGACAAGAATAAAATGAAGAAAAATATTGGAAGAAACTCTACTGTACTGTGAGCCTAAATCAAGAACACTGTCTGCTGCCTGATAGATTACAACAAACACAATGTAAACTGCATTGCAGGTTTATTATGCATGTCTGTGATGGAACAATAATGCATTCTGGTAGAAATAAAAATAATAATGCATGAAAATGAATATCATTGTCTGCTTCCAAAAGACATCTACAGTGCAGGACAGATCTAAATATCAAACATTTATCAAAATAATTAAATATGACTTCTCCAACTCCTGAAGCACCCGATCCGCTGCAATCGTGACTAGAAAGCTCCCTTGGATAATTTACTCAATATAAAGAGTTGATGTTGCTTAGAAATTGATGGATTTCCCTATACTTAATTTTTGCAAGTATATATTTCAGAGTTTGTTGTTATGGCAACAGCTATCTGATGGGTTGCTTCAAGTTGAATACAGCAGCGGTGGATATGATTTGGAAGGTTGCAGCTAGGCAAGTGGTTAGTTAAGTCAGGGTAGTTACTGGACCAACAGCTAGGTAAGTGGTTAGTTAGATCAGGGTAGTTACTGGGCTAACCTCTTGCAAGCTGTTGTGTCTTTAATGCAGATGAAGTGATGTTCTGGGGAGATATGTATACCAGTGGGTGAGAGTGGGGGCAATCAATAAGGAGAGTGGGGAAGAAGGTTTGGCTGCACCCAAAAAACATCTAGGCCACTGGGCCCGTGTTACATAGAGTGCCTCAGTCATGTAATGGGCATGTGTGCTTCTTTTCTGTACCCCTAGGGCACTTTAGTGCTATAGAAGTGGGTGCAGACGCATGTGCCCCTTCCGGTAATAAGATAGCGCTGGTACCCATATAGCACAACCACTATTGAAAAGGGTGATCCCTCATTTGCATAGTGGTGTGGCCACCGGAAAATGGGGGAATCGCTCTGCCTCTGTTCAATATTAGGGACATAGGCGCAAGAGTATACTGGGAGCACTTATCTGGGGCGGCGGCCTGATTCCATCACTCCGTCGGAACAAAGACGAAATGCTGGATTTCCGGAGTGTAAACTACCAGTAATTACACCGCGGTTACAGTTTCCGGCTTTCAGAAGGTACACCGTTCAAGGGGATGCCTTCGCAGTGGATTGTGCTGAACTAATTTGAGCAAAAACGGTGTTTGCTTCTCCGGCGCAAACTGGAGCTCAGAAGCATAAAATGGCGGCTGTTCGCCGAACATAACTAAAAGGACTCCAAATGCTGATGCGGCCAAACAATTTTAACACAATCACCCCTCTCCAGTGAACCGGGCGGTTCCCTACAACTGACAAGGTATTTTGAACATTTATGTTGAGTTTAGTGAGGCTTTGTGTATCGGCGCTGGCTTGCCTGACTTACCAATGGCGGCTGTTAGGAGACATGAAAGATCGTCTCCTCCCTAGCATACTTAAGACGCACCAAATTAAACAAGCGTTAAAATCAGGACAGCGAGCACCACGTATTTGAATTATAACACGTTTAATCACAGCAAATGTTGAGTATTGCTTAATATTATTCTATCTCAATATGTGCATTCGCAAAATGGCGGTGGCTCACAGGCACTGAATCGAGCCCACCATTCATAGGAGGGCTTCTGTGTACTTGCTCACTGGTGAGCAAGTACACAGAGAAGAGCTGCAGGAGACGCGAACACCGGAGGGCTTACAGGCGAGTGACATAGAGTCCCGTGGGGGTGAGAAGGATGCTGGGAGTTCCCTGGGTCTCACCAACCTTGAACCCTTGCCATCTGAGAGAGAGGGGACCAAGAAAACGGCTGCAGGGAGGGAGGAACAGTGCTCATTTCTGTCCGCCTGACCCCAAAATGGCGAGGTATCACAAGAGACACCCCCGAAGTGCTTGGGGGTAAGGGAGAGCTTTACCGAGGCACCCTGAATGGTCTTAGAAGGATATGAAGAAGGCCCAGGAATAGGGAGACACGGTAACACACACAGCCCTTGCCTGACCCTAAGATGGCTGCCATGAGCCACTGCTAAGTTCTACCTCAGGGAGACCCACCATTTCAAGAAGGACCTAAGCACACACCAGAGTCACCTCTCTACAAGCGCAACTGATCCCCACAGCACGAAGAGGGATCCCCTGGAGATTTGGGCGGCCCGGGACACCCTGGCGGAGGGCAGTGATCGCATCTATGCCACCTAAAATAGCCATAACCAAGGTGTCAAACTACTTCACACCGGTGGAGATAAAAACAGGTGGGCGACCAGGAGAGTGTTGAATCTGGAATGGCGCTGACCAAGGAAGGGCTAGGTATGGGTTTTGGGGTACAGGGGTATTTTTAGGGTTCAGGGCTAGGTATTGGTTTTGGGGTACAGGGGTATTTTTAGTGTTCAGGGCTAGGTTTGGGTTTTGGGGTACAGGGGTATTTTTAGGGTTCAGGGATAGGTTTGGGTTTTGGGGTACAGGGGTATTTTTAGGGTTCAGGGATAGGTTTGGGTTTTGGGGTACTGGGGCATTTTTAGGGTTCAGGGCTAGGTATGGGTTTTTGGGTAAAGGGGTATTTTTAGGGTTCAGGGCTAGGTATGGGTTTTGGGGTACAGGGGTATTTTTAGGGTTCAGGGCTATGTTTTGGTTTTGGGGTGTAGGGTGTATTTTTAGGGTCGGGATGGGTTACTGTTTAAGGGTGCTGGGGTATTTTAAGGAGTACGGGTGGGTTATGATTATGGGTGCTGGGATATTTAAAGGGACCAGGGTAGGATTACTTTTTAGGGTGTACAGGGTAATATAAAATATACATACATATTTATATATATCGAAGCTCCAAGATCCTAAACATACCCAGCCGGGTCATAGGAAAAGTAAAGCACTCGCAAGCACGGCACAGCTCGTATCCACAGGGCAAGTTTATTCAAAACAGACGCGTTTCGGGAGAGCCCTCCCTTTCTCAATGTTCTCATCTCACAAGACGGGCGCAGCGCCATTATGAATGTTTACAAACAAATATGGAAACAAACAAAGGACCAATGCTTTTTCGCAGCGAGGGGCGCCATCCTTGAGTGTATAAATGTCACATATACAGTACTGTTTTGCTTATCGTAAAAACCACAAACAAAAAATAATGCTGTGTATCGGCTAACCTACTGTCAACAAAGAACCAAATACTAATCTCATTTAGTATATCACAAGGTTAGGACAGTAGTAAAATGTTGGAACCTGACCAACCTACGACATGAACACCATAATTATAATGTGCACAGGTCGGAAAAATCTTGCCGTGGATCGGCAATTGCAGCCCCTAAATGGACTGCAGAACATACAATGTGGTTACCTATATAAGCATATCCTCCAGTATAATTTCAGTGGTGATGGAAGCATCCATCACACAACAGAAACAAAGAACAAAAACAGAAACATACAAGACAATTCCAAAGAAACTTAGCACACATTAACAGAAAGTCAAGTCTAAGTTGGAAATTCAGTATTCAACTTGACAGGAAGTCATAGCATAGAACTGCACACATATTCAACCCAGGTGAGAGGCCAGTTCCTCTCCCATATTTAAGCCTCCAGGTGCTTTCGTCTCAAGGTCTATGATATACCGGGACTCGAGTCTTCTGAGTGCAAGTAATCTATTACCCCCTCTAGGATTTTCCTCGACTCGGTCCAGACAGAAATATCTAAGAAGGTTTCTATCACTGTTATGTTTAAGGGAGAAATGACGGGCCACTGGATACGTGATGTCCTTATTCACAATGGCCTGCATATGTTCCAAAATTCTCAACTTAACAGGATTGATGGTACTCCCAACATACCGTAACTGACAGGGGCACATGAGGCAATAAACAACAAAGTCAGACTGGCATGACATAAACTTTGTTATTTTCCTACCATTCTTTATACCTGGGACTTGGTATGTTAAAGTCCTTTTACTTGAAGCGCAAGCTTTGCATTTTCCACAAGGAAAAAAGCCTTTGGCGTCTTTCAAGGTTCCTAATGGTCTTTTCAACGGTGGTAGGTAGCTATGGACCATCTTGTCTCTAAGTGATCTGGCCTTTCTAAATGTGATCAGTGGGGTGTTGGGAATATCCGGCCCTACAATTTGATCCGATTTTAAAATGTGCCAATGTTTGGACAGAATGGATCGCAGTTTGCATGAGTCGGCAGCATATGGTGTTATGATGCGGAATTTACCTTCAGTGTCAGGGCCTTGTTCTTTGACAAAAAGACTAGCACGTGGTATTTTTCTGACCCTGTCTAGGGTATTTTGCAAAAGGGAGAAGCTGTAACCTCTTGTTAAAAATCGTTCCATGCATTCACCAGCTGCTTTCTCGAAGTGGGTGTTGTGGCTGCAGTTACGTTTTAGCCGTAAAAACTCCCCGTACGGGATGTTATTAATTAGTTTACGGGGATGACCGCTGGAAGCGTGTAAAACGCTATTGCCGGCCGTAGGCTTGCGGTATAATTGTGTGCAGATACGTCCTTCACTAACACTCACTTCTAGATCTAGATAATTGACCCTGTCCCTACTGATTTCACTGGTGAACTTCAGATGGTATTCGTTTTCATTGAGCAGTTGGATGTATTGGTTAGCTTCCTCAACCGTACCGTTCCACACCAGGAACAGGTCATCTATGTATCTGCTCCAAGTGACCACCCTGGTGTTCCAGGTGGCCAGTCTGGGGGCCCAGGCCACCTGCTCCTCCCACCAGCCGATGAAAAGATTCGCGTAGCTGGGGGCGAAGCAGGAACCCATGGCCGTACCAGAGAGTTGGCGGTACATAGTATCCTGGAAGAGAAAGATGTTATTATGCAGGCAGTATGAAATCAATTCCAAAAGCATCTTATTATGCATTGCATATTTGAGTTCTTTTTTGTTAAGGAAATATTCAACTGCCTGTAACCCCTGTTCATGGTCAATACAAGTATATAAACTCGTTATATCCATGGTAATCAAGATGTAAGATGATTGCCACTCCAACTGTTCCACCTTCTCAATGAAGTCAGTAGTGTCTCTGACATATGATCTGAGGGACAATACAAAGTCAAACAGGTGGTGATCCAGGAACTTGGACAAATTTTCAGTTAACCCTCCTATGGAAGAAATAATTGGTCTCCCCGGAGGTTCCTTGATGTCCTTGTGAACCTTAGGTAGGTGGTAGAAACAGGGTAATATTGGATTTGTGGTTTTTAGGAACAGATATTCCTCCAGCGTTAGCATTTGCTTATCGTACCACTTCTTGAGTAAGGTATGAAGATCATTAATGCTGTTGAGATATTCTTGTTTCTTGATCACAGTATAACATGACGTATCCTGTAGCTGGCGCATAGCTTCTGCTATGTATTTAGGCCTTGACATGATTACAACATTGCCTCCCTTATCTGAGGGTTTGCATACAATGTTCTTATCCTCCATGAGTGAGTTGATGGCATGTTGTTGCTCCTTCGTGGTATTGAATTGCGTCTTCTGGTTGCTTTCGGCATTTCTTAAAGACATCAGATCCCTGATGACCACATCAGAAAAGACGTCAATAGGATCCACTGGTGATTGGGGCACAAATTTGGAAGCCAACTTAAAATCACTCTTTGGTGCAATCTGATCTATGTCGACATTGGCCAGTCTTTGTGTAAGTGTATTTACTTCTGGACTGGCTTCCAAGTCGCCTTCTCTTCTCAGATTATGTAGTACTTCGCAGGCTGTCAGGTCATTAACTGTGAGGAGGTCCGTTACATTCCGGTTCAATCTTAATTGTTGAACTTCTTTAGCTGTGGGCTTAGTTTTGTGAAACTTGTGAAGTTTGACTTTCCGAATAAATTTATATAAATCAATACGCGTTTGCGTATATTCCATGTTCCTATTCGGACAAAAAGTGAGTCCTAGCTTTAATATAGACTCTTCGGTTGGCGTAAGGTGTCTTTCGGAGAGATTAACGATAGTGAGTTGTTCTGATAGATTTACCGTCTTCCTCTTCTTTGACTCCTGGTGACCCTGGTTGTCGGTTTGGTCTGGTTGGTGCCTCTGCCTTTTCCCTTTTCTTTTCCAGCCTCCCCGTCGGGTTTGTCGGCCACTTCCGGTGGCTTGTTCTTGCCGCCCCTTAGCCAACTCTCTTGGATGACCGTGTACTCCTGTTGAAAAGGGGTCTGTTCATCTACTGCCTCAAAAGAAGATGCCGCGCCAGATGTTTCTTCACCTGACAATTCACTGGCATTAACGTCGGAGTCTGAAGTTTCCACTCTCGTGTCGACGTTTGATTTGGGCAGTTGCCTTTTTCTGGCCACCTCCTTTCGTGGCTGATCATATTTTTTAGAAAAGGTCAGAACCCTTCCCATGGCATAGTCCCGTTCATCGCGGTCAAACTTTTCTTGTTTCCGTAATTTGATTTTCGTCTCATATTTTTGGAGTCTTTTTTTCATGTTAGCCCTCAGCATATCCTGCTCCTCTTTGTCAGTGTTTTGTGCTATGACAGATTCCAGTTCTTCAATTTCTTTGACCACTTTGTCGCGATCACTCCAAGCGAACTGGATTAAGATCTCCAGCATGCCTTTACACGAGTTCGCTATGTGAGCCGCCCAGGCTTCTAGTAGGAGGGTGTCTGGATTTTCATATGCAGGGACGGTAAAAATTCTCAAACCTCTAGGTACTCTCTGTACCTCAACGTAACCCTGCAAAGACGTCCCCTCCCACCATTTACGCAATTCGCGTTCATATAGTTTTTCCAACTTCTGGAACTGCGTTGTCAGGGCGTTAGGGGTGGTCACGCTAGTGGTGTGTGCTGGTTTGGAAATGTCCGGGTTCTTGTTTTTGAACATGCCCCCAGCGGCGTCTCTGCGCTCTGACATGTTAAACATGCCGCTTGTGTCTCAATTGGAGCCTGGTCCCAGGATCCAAGAGGTTGCCCTGCTGTGAGTCTGCTGCCGGCTTTCGCTAAGCCACCAATTCACTCAACTAGAACAGTTAGCTTGGGAATGTAATTGAAAAACGGCTTACCGCTTTGTGGGTCTGCCGGTTAGCTGTAATCCCTCGCTCTGTTCAGGTCCGGAGCAAAACAACGTCGAGGTGTGCTTCCAGCCTCGGTTCACGTTCTCCGGTGGTGGCGGTGCACTCGTGTGTAGATTAAAGCCGCTCCGTTATTGCACCAACATATATATATATATATATTTTTTTTTTCTTCCCGTTCGGTCCAGAGGGCGGGCCACCAGGCGCTCTATGGCGGTGCACTCGGAGCGCGGAAGAACCAAGCCGCGGTTACATCAATTCCAGTTTCCCCGTAAGGGGAGTCAATTCTCCACGCACTCTCGGTTATTCTTTTACCAATTATAATCATACACCAAAGTTTGTAGGGTGGTTTAGATTTATTTTCGCTTGTCAGGTTTTCCTGTGAGCAAGGTCTCCGTAGAGACCGAAACGCGTCAGGTGGTGCTGGTCGGCTGACAAGCGAAAATAAATCTAAACCACCCTACAACTTTGGTGTATGATTATAATTGGTAAAAGAATAACCGAGAGTGTGTGGAGAATTGACTCCCCTTACGGGGAAACTGGAATTGATATATATATATGTATATATATTTAAATAAAGTACTTTTACTAAGTGTATGCCTTCACCACGCATGCCTTTGTGTTGTAATGCCATGCGTGGTAAAGGCATATGCTGAGCAAATGTTTGCAGGGTATTGGTATTTAGTTGTAAATGCACATGCATTATAAAAAATGTGGAGTAACAGTATGCAGTATTATCCCGCGGAATAACGTCACATATTTGTTTCTTTTTTCTGCTGCTCCTGCCCTTGCTGCTTGCTTGGCTGGGGTGTGGGGTGCCTGTTAGGTCCTATGCTGTCTTAGCGCCTGTTTTATTCTGCACTCTGTGCCAGGTTTGGGGGCTGCTGAGAGTTCCCGGTTGCTCTGGACTCCCGTCCTGCCTTGTTTTTTCTCCCTTTAAGGGTTGGGGGTATTATGGGGGTTGTGGCCGGTGGCTCTGTCCCCGCACTTGTTGGGCTTGTTCGTTGTTGGTTTCCGGTCTTGTTGGCCTCTCCTTTGTTGGTAGGCTTTCGGCTGGTTCTTTCTAGGGGGGTCTCTGGCCTGTGGTCTTTAGTTTGGCTTCCTCTACCCCTGCTGATCGGGGTTTGGTGGCCTTCCTGGTTTGGTTGGTGGCCTCCTTCCCTGTAGGGTTTTTGGCCTCCTGGGGTTTTTGGGTCTCTTCCCCCTTACCTGTCTCTTTTGTTTGGTTGGGGTCTTGCTTCTATTTGGCTCCTGGGCTCTTGCTGCTTCCTGGGCCTCCTCGGTGGGGGTTTTGGTGGGTTTTCTCCTCTGGATTCTCTGGGGCCGGGTGATTTAGTTTGGTGGGGTGGGCTGGTGTCTGGCCTGTGCTTTCTTCCTGCCTTGATTGGTCTTGGTGCTTGTGCCTGCGCTCTGTTGGGCGTTTCTTTCCTCGGCCTTCTTCAGGGCTGTCTCTGTTTGTTCTGTGTCTGTGTGGCTGCCGGGTCCTGTGTGCATTCCCGGTGGTTCTGGGCTTGGCAGCCTTGTCCAGTGGGTTGCTTCGCTATGTTCTTTGGTTCTGCTTGCCCTGGCTCTGGTTTCTCTGGTTGGCGGCCTCCTTGTTGGGGTCTTGGCCTTCTGTTGGTCTCCGGTCCTTGTTTGGTCCCTGCTGTCCTGTTCTGGGTTGCGGCCGGTTGTTTCCTGCGGACCCCCTTTCCCTCCTCCTCGGTGCTCCCTTGGGTTGCTGCTTTAGTTGTGGTTTCCTGGGGGTGCTTGTGGATGTGGATGGCCGATTTTCTGCTTTGGTATTCTCCACTTTGTAATGAATGGGACGAGGACGTAAGGGACCTGGGGGTAATGCTCTATTACTTACCGGTAATCTTCTTTTCCGGGTCCTGTTGTCCTCGTCCCATTCATACGCCCTTCCCTCCCTCCCGGACAGCCAGCCTTCCTGTCTGGGCTTGGTTGTACAGGAGGGATGCTGGATAAGTACTGCTTATGTGCTTCCGGTGAGAGGGGCAGTATTAGGGTCCCAGCATTCCTCTTGTTTTTTCTGTTGGGAGATGGTCATCTCCACTTTGGAATGAATGGGACGAGGACAATGGGACCCGGAGTAATGAAGATTATCGATAAGTAATAGAGCATTTCCCTCCTCCTCATTAAGCTGCGCCTTGGGAACGAGTCCATAACTATGGGCGGCCAATGAAAAGCATTTACACAATTTGCTGAGTGTGTTAATGTTAACGCCCTGATCAGTGGGCAGTAAAGTTATTTCATTGTCCTGGCTGTGATACAGCTTCACAGCATCTTTCACAGCCTGTATTAACATCCCCAGGACTGCAGAGATGACATAAAGAGGTAAATCTGTTTTTCCTTTCAGAGTGAGTAGAGGCAGTGATGGAAGCATGCATTTCATATTCAATTATTTACTAGCATGGAAAATATATCTGCAAGAAAACATACTCCTTAGGTGCTTAAGTGGCTGTTTTACTGACAAGAATGATATGAAGAACATTTTTGGAAGAAACTCTACTGTACTGTGAGCCTAGATCAAGAACACTGTCTGCTGCCTGATAGATTACAACAAACACAATGTAAACTGCATTGCAGGTTTATTATGCATGTCTGTGATGGAACAATAATGCATTCTGGTAGAAATAAAAATAATATTGCATGAAAATGAATATCATTGTCTGCTTCCAAAAGACATCTACAGTGCAGGACAGATCTAAATATCAAACATTTATCAAAATAATTAAACATGATGTCTCCAACTCCTGAAGCACCTGAACGGCTGCAATCATGACTAGAAAGCATCCTTGGATAATTTACTATATAAAGAGTTGATGTTGCTTGGAAATTGGTGGATTTCCCTATACTTAATTTTTGCAAGTATATATTTCAGAGTTTGTTGTTATGGCAACAGCTATCTGATGGGTTGCTTCAAGTTGAATACAGCAGCGGTGGATATGGTTTGGAAGGTTGCAGCTAGGCAAGTGGTTAGTTAAGGTAGGGTAGTTACTGGACCAACAGCTAGGTAAGTGGTTAGTATTATCAGGGTAGTTACTGGGCTAACCTCTTGCAATCTGTTGTAGCTTTAAGGCAGATGAAGTGATGTTCTGGGGAGATATGTTTAGCAGTGGGTGAGAGTGGGGGCAATCAGTAAGGAGAGTGGGGAAGAAGGTTCGGTTGCACCCAAAAAACATCTAGGCCACTGGGCCCGTGTTACATAGAGTGCCTCAGTCATGTAATGGGCATGTGTGCCTCTTTTCTGTACCCCTAGGGCACTTTAGTGCTATAGAAGGGGGTGCAGACACATGTGCCCCTTCCGGTAATAAGATAGCGCTGGTACCCATATAGCACAACCACTATTGAAAAGGGTGATCCCTCATTTGCATAGTGGTGTGGCCACCGGAAAATGGGGGAATCGCTCTGCCTCTGTGCCATATTAGGGACATAGGCACAAGGCACAAGAGTATACTGGGAGCACTTATCTGGGGCGGCGGCCTGATTCCATCACTCCGTCGGAACAAAGACGAAATGCTGGATTTCCGGAGTGTAAACGACCAGTAATTACACCGCGGTTACAGTTTCCGGCTTTCAGAAGGTACACCGTTCAAGGGGATGCCTTCGCAGTGGATTGTGCTGACCTAATTTGAGCAAAAACGGTGTTTGCTTCTCCGGCGCAAACTGGAGCTCAGAAGCATAAAATGGCGGCTGTTCGCCGAACATAACTAAAAGGACTCCAAATGCTGATGCGGCCCAACAATTTTAACACAATCACCCCTCTGAAGTGAACCAGGCGGTTCCCTACAATTGACAAGGTATTTTGAACATTTATGTTGAGTTTAGTGAGGCTTTGTGTATCGGCACCGGCTTGCCTGACTTACCAATGGTGGCTGTTATGAGACATAAAAGATCGTCTCCTCCCTAGCATACTTAAGACGCACCAAATTAAACAAGCGTTAAAATCAGGACAGCGAGCACCACGTATTTGAATTATAACACGTTTAATCACAGCAAATGTTAAGTATTGCTTATTATTATTCTATCTCAATGTGTGCATTCGCAAAATGTCGGTGGGTCACAGGCACTGAATCGAGCCCACCATTCATAGGAGGGCCTCTGTGTACTTGCTCACCGGTGAGCAAGTACACAGAGAAGAGCTGCAGGAGACGTGAACACCGGAGGGCTTACAGGCAAGTGACATAGAGTCCCGAGGGGGTGAGAAGGATGCTGGGAGTTCCCTGGGTCTCATCAACCTTGAACCCTTGCCATCTGAGAGAGAGGGGACCAAGAAAACGGCTGCAGGGAGGGAGGAACAGTGCTCATTTCTGTCCGCCTGACCCCAAAATGGCGGTCGGAACCCCCCCACATGGGAGATATCACAGGAGACACCCCCGAAGTGCCTTGGGGTAAGGGAGAGCTTTACCGAGGCACCCTGAATGGTCTTAGAAGGATATAAAGAAGGCCCAGGAATAGGGAGACACAGTAACACACACAGCCCTTGCCTGACCCTAAGATGGCTGCCATGAGCCACTGCTAAGTTCTACCTCAGGGAGACCCACCATTTCAAGAAGGACCTAAGCACACACCAGAGTCACCTCTTTACAAGCGCGACTGATCCCCACAGCACGAAGAGGGATCCCCAGGAGATTTGGGTGGCCCGGGACTCCCTGGCGGAGGGCAGTGATCGCATGTATGCCACCTAAAATAGCCATAACCAAGGTGTCAAACTACTTCACACCGGTGGAGATAAAAACAGGTGGGCGACCAGGAGAGTGTTGAATCTGGAATGGCGCTGACCAAGGAAGACCTGTTAGTGTACCTGACAGACTTCAAGATTGAACTTAACACCAAGGCCACAACCCCCCTGCCTGACCTCAAGTTGCCCACCTCAGCTGGTCTCTTCATGATGCTCTACCACTCCTGGACAATAGAACTGGTCATCAACCTGATCTTAACCACATCCCTCACCTGACCTGGATCCTGCTCTCCCTCCATGTTAGAAATGGGATCTCTGTTTGGCTGAGGCTTGCGCCAAAGTCAGGCAGAGACCACGAGTCTAGTTAGTGCAAGGGAGTTACGCTCCAAAGATAACCCCTGCTCACCCCCTTGGCTTATCCAGGAGGCAATGTGTAAAGCATTTGCGCACGCACCCACCACCACCAGCAACAACATCCCAGGTCCCCCACAAAAGGAACACCACACAAGGTTATATCAAGAATTGCCTTTGTACTCTCAAAACACATTAGAATAGTGAACACATTATGTACACTGTGCCAACTGGCACGGGGCAATATTTACAAGGGATTATGTACACCTGACAGGGTCACATGGGCCACTGTCAGAATCATCACAGAGTGAACTTGGTAAAAGTGAACTAGATCATAAACATACAAGTAAAATAGGTCATAGAACGTACAACCAGTAAAAACTGGTAATCACTGTACTTTGCAACAGTCTGTGACATGAACTACATCATGCACAGTATCCCACCCGTCTAAATACATTAGACACTAACCACCTAAGTAAAGATTACACTAGGGGCGTAAATCACACAGGGAAGTATAATCTCCCTAACACAAACCTAAATAGGTAAAACAACCTCCTATTCATAAACCATATCTAGAGGTATCAAACAGGGTGCGCAAAACATACTATACACAATACATTTCCTAGCACCAAAAGCACTAGCACATAAATCACATTAGGGCCTGGGGCTACGCAAATGAGGGGCGTATTGTTGAGGCAGCCCTCTGGCAAGCAGGGCTGCCCTGAAGAGAGGCACCGGCGTGGTGCTTCCATTCTACCCCCCCCAGCCGGCTTCACTTACCAGCTCGGCGCAGGGGAGGCTCTCTCTCCATCGTGCGGCGGGGCAGACACCTGCAATATGCCTCGAGCCCCTCCGCTTGCCCACAACTCAAGGCTCCGGGCTAACTCTGCTTCCGCTGGTGGCCAGGGGCTCTCCACAGCTCACGGGAGCCCCGGGCGGCCATCACTCTTCCTGCTTCTCTCCGGTTTTGGGAATGCGCGGGCTTCCACCAATCCCAGACTTCCTGTTGGCCTGCGGCTGCGGCGGTGAACTTTCGGGGGTAAAAATGAGGGGTAGGCTCCCTCGATATCAAAAATAAAGTTAGCATGTGGGGTGGGCACCCGCTAGGACTCCAATAAGCGGGGTGGGCACCCGCAGTCATTATAACATAAAAAAACGAAGAATCTGTGTGGGCACCTGCGCACTATGTATAATCAGATAAGAGGGGTGGGTACCCGCGCTGCCATTATAAATGCAGTAATGAGGGGTAGGCTCCCTCCATATCAGGGGTTAATTAAGATAAAATGCTCCCAGGTACTAAAGGTACAGCTACCCAGCCCCTAAAGGGCAAAAATAGCGCAAAAAGGTCCTATGGCATCAAAGAGGGTGGTGTAGGGCCCAGGGGCCAGCACACAGGGCACTCCAGCAAGGAGACAGCCCCCAAGGGGGTCCCTCCTGGGCCCCACCAGCAGCAAGCCCCCCTCTGTCAGGATCCAAAAAGAGAACAAAGGGGACAAGATCCAGGGAGTCCATCAGGCATCCAGGAGCATGGCAGGGCCCAGGAGCTAGCACACAGGGCCCTCCAATAGGGAGGCAGCCCCCATGGCGGTCCCTCACGGGGCCCCACCAGCAGCACGCCCCTGGTAGATTCACAAGAACGTTTTACATGGGGTCACAGCCCCTTTTTATACACACATTTCCCTTGTCTCCAAAGGTGCAGGCAAGGGGAGAACCAGATGCAACTGGTTCTGGAGCACTTTATTTTGCTCATCCCCTCTCCCTATTCACAGGACAGGCCAGGGACATCAGACGCACCATAGGGGGTGGAGCCAGCATTGTGAAGGGAAGGCCCAGCCCTATTCAGGTCCCAGGTGCAACTCCTCCTTCCCATCAACATGCAGATCTCCCTATTCACCCCCGGGCAGACCCATCCTGACTCCAGGAGCCAAGCACACCAGCCAGCTCCTGTCAATCACAAAGTAGACAGTCAATTAACATTCACTGCATTCAGAAATACCAACTCCTAAAGTGGCACTTCTACACTAGACACATTAAATCTGTACAGCATTTAATCTCACGAGTTTGCACATACCAAACTCGCCCTTGCACTCCCCACACATCAGGAACTACCATGGACACAAATATTTCCCATGCATTCCTATGAGAGGGCAGGCCAATCTCACCACATGCACTCAGAGAGCGCACGCACTTTACACTGGGCCACAGTGCTAAAGTGCCCAGAGACCAGAAATCAACCAACATCATGTCAGATTAAAAGGTAAAAAGTTCAGGGGTGAATCTGCCAAAAGTTCAACACTCCAGGACATGTTCGCTTTGAACTTTCCCTCGACCGTGGAGACCCTGCTATTTGACCAATGCCCGGTGTAGCTACCTGTTAGCTGAAGAGGAGACGCGCTGTGGATCCCCCCTCGGCCGTCACCTACCCAGCAGGACATTAGGCAGACGTTCCTTCATCTCTCTGAGGTACCCCCCTCCTACCCCTTCACCCTACACTCTTCCCCCTCTACGCTCCCTTCTTCTTGCCTTCCCTTTAATGTGTTTCTGTTGAGACCTAGCTATTTGACCGAGGCTTGGTGGAGGTACCTGATAGCTGAAGAGGAGATGGGCTGCAGATTCCCCCTCGGTCGTCACCTACCCGGCCGGACCTTGGGCAGACTTTCCCTTTGTCTCTCCGTCATATCTATTCCCTCTCCCTTTTTCCCTTCCCCTCTCTCCCTTCCCCTCCCCATTTTCCTTTTCTTCTATGCTTCTTAAATGTTTTTACTGGTATCTTTGGTAACTTGTAACTGATGTAAGTTTGCAACTATGTGGAACCTTATGTAAAGCGCTCTGATACCTTCGGGTCCAGCCAGCGCTATATAAAACTCTTTAAATGAAAATAAAATTAAAATAAATAAAGGCAAAGAAACCTTCATTATGTGCACTATGCGCCACAAAGAGATGGTGAACAGCATGTGTATCCCCCCAAGGGAATCACCTCGGAGGGGCAGAAGGTGGTTCCACAGGCCCCCAGACATACCCTGCAGGCTGGTGCAGTCACTCACTGCACCCACACTCATTGCATCCACCTGCTGTGCGATTTCTTACCCTCCTTGAAGTGCAGAAGGATTGCCGCCTGCACAGAGAAAGACAGTCCAGCTGCTTCAAACAGCTGGTTGGCCTTTCACCAATGCGCTGCTTTCAGAATGGCACTGAGAGCAGTGCAATATTTGTAATAGGGAGCACTGTTCCTGTTTACGGCCAGCAAACACATTTAAAGGTGCTCCATATCGCTAACAGGGACAGTGCGCCCATTACCTTACACTGGCCCTGATGTTATTTATTGAAGTATTTTGGGGTCCAGTTCACCCATTGTTTAGTATATTGAATGGTTATGTTCTCAATTGCTTCCAGATTATTAGATAATTCAGGCTGAAGGAAGACCGTACCCTGGTCCACAACCGTGTTTCATCATTTGAATTGAGGTGGGAATATTGTCTTAGTACTCACTGAATGCCAGCTCTGGCTCTGAATATGCACAATGCCTACTTTCATCTGTACCCTGGGTTCCTTTTTCCCAAGTATTCTGTGTAGAGTGTGTAGGATTTTAAAGTATTTTAGGAGTCATAATAACACTTTAAATTAAGACTCCACTTGCACCCATTTCTTCAAGTTGAGGGACAACCTTGAGGCCTGAGTTTTTATGGGCTGGCTTTACAGCACAGCTGTTGCCAGACACTTATTTGAGAATCACCTAGAGAGGGGCTTTGGCATTGCCCACATGTTAGGAGCCAGGAGTACAAGATGTAATTGGACAGATGTTATGTGCTTGCTCCAAAAATACAGTTCCAGAGGTCCACAGATATCTGAAAATGTAAATCGTGCTTCCATCTTTCTTCTGCGGCAGAGTGTCACCAGCTCGCTGCTTCAGTTAGCGTTGTTTTCGTGCCAGCATCATCAGTGCTTTCAGATTTGCATGCTGCAGGTCAATCCACAGAGCATCTTTACCATCCTCTCCTCCCACTATGTGCTGCTTGTGCTGCAGCGGCTGCTTCTAAGAGCTGCATATCTCAGTTTCTTTCTTCACCTAGATGTTATCTTCTGTCCTTCATCAACCATGAATGCACTTTTGGGGCTTTACTTCCTATTTTCTGAGCACAGACCTGCTCCTTCTAACAGCGATTTATCACAGCATTTCATATCCATTCATGTCTCAGTGATTCATTTCCCTGCCCACATCCCCTCATACTACTATGTTTTATGGACAATTGGCTTATGAGTGTTTTGTGTTGTTCTCTTATCTATCCAGTGTCTCATCCAATGGGCCGAATACCTCGGTTCACCATCGTTTTAGACAAAATGTGATTAGAAATAAAAACATACACATAAATGCGAAATCTGCCCATTCAAAGGGCTGTCAGTGAGCCCTTCCTATGGCATGAAAAGCGATCAGAAGAGAGGCAAGAAAACAGCATGTAGTGAAGGACCCCAGTGGCTTGGGTCTCCATTGGCAAGTGAACATGTTCCCACCACACACCAGGAGCTTGGAGCTAAGTTGCTTATGAGTTAGAGATTATTTGCATCCTATGGTTCCCAGGAGGATGAGTTTGCCCCCCATTGGCACAGCTGCCTTTATGCAGCATTGACAGTTGGTCCCACACACCACACTCAGGATTGGTGGGATTGTCTGTGGGCAAATAAACATCCTCCAGTATGGCCACAATAGGGTATATCCCTCTTTTCCTAATCTTTATTCATATTTTATTTTACATTATTTCAGTTTATGCTTTTTCTAAAGCCTTGTTTTCATTACTTTATCTTCATGTGACTCATATAGTCATTTTGCTAGACCTGAGCGCAGCATTCGGCACGGTATCTCCCACCGTACTAGTTAAAACGTTAAGATCACTAGGCATCTGTGGATCAGCCTTAAATTGGCTTATTTCTTTTCTTGCCAATCGCACTTTCCAAATCTTTTCCCCAACAGCCAGCTCCGACATAAATCCTTCACCCTATGGGGTTCCTCAAGGCTCTATGCTTAGCCCTCTACTTTTTAATTTATACGTTAGACCTCTAGCCGATGTTGCAGAAGATGCAGGGTTGTCCATGTTTTTCTACACGGACGACTCCCAGATTATTTTTTCTCTCTTTATGGAGAGTACCACTGGGTCAATGCCTCTCCAGCTTGGCTCGGGTAAAATTGCATCATGGATGCAGACAAATTACTTTAAGCACAACGGAGAAAAAAACGAGGTCCGATCCTTGGTAAAAACAAAGATCTCTGGGGCCCACAACATTAGCCCGGTGAGATTGGAGCACTTCCTCAGCGCTCCAGTCAAGTCCGAATTTAGATGACTCGCTTACTATGCATCATCAGGCATTCAAGGTAACCGCCACTTGCTTTACCATCTTGCAGTGGCTAAAAAAGATCATCTGGATGCTGCCCGAGTCTACTCAGAGAACAGTAGTCCAGGCTCTTATCACCTCAAGACTGGACTACGGCAACATTCTCTACCTAGGATCCAAAGAAGATGTGACTCGCAGGCTGCAGATGGTGCCGAACTCTGCTGCAAGACTACTTTGCAGGGTTCCTAGAACTACGTCTGTCTCAAGTCACCTGTGGGACATGCATTGGCTCAGGGTGGAGAACCACATTAAGTTTAAAGCCCTTAGCTACATGTTCAAAATCAAAATTGGTGCTGCCCCCCAGTATCTGCAATCTCTGGTCAGCCCCTATGTGCCTCCCCAATGCCTTCACTCATGAACTCAAGGGAAATTCTCTGTGCTAAAAATCGGACTATCTCGGATGGGAAGTAGAACTTTTGCAAACCTTGGTTCCTCTATTTGGAATTCACTTCCCTCAGCTATCCGGAACGAAACGGTATATTCCCAATTTCACAAATCTCTGAAGACTTGGCTTTTTAACCAATAATCTTATAAACTGCTATACATTCTTCTGATCTACTCTGGTGCCTGGAAACCCTTTTTGGGTAGCTACAGCGCCGTACAAATTTAACAAATAAAATAGTATTGTGTTGCTGCAGTCACACAAGTAAAACTAACATGATGAGGACATCTTTAAATGATGGTGAGAACCCCCTATTAGTAGCTGCTTAACCATCAGCATGACGCCTCCTGAACCACCCCAAAAACCTTTCTAATGCTGTGGTTCTGGCCTGTTGCCTGTTTCTTAGCTCTCCATTAAATCACAGTAGGTTCTGACATATTACTTGTGTCTTGCTCCACACTTCAATGATGTTGAGTTTACCAGCATTACAAAAATCCCTACCACAGGTTTGCAGTCATTATCCTTCTCCAATTGTGTAACTCACTCCATCCTCTCTATGGTAACTAATCACATTCTCACCTTCACTCACCAACCTCCTCATCTCATCACAGTCTTACATCTCCCACCGGCAACCTCACTCTAGCTTTAAATCACAGTTGTGCATCCCTCGCCACAGTCTCACCATCACTACCCATCACACTCTTGCAAAACTTACCACAGCCTTTTGTTACCTATTACAATCTCACCATCATTCACCAGTATCACTATCACCACCCTCAAACTCTCACATCACTCAACAGCCTCACTACAGCTGCCCATTACCTTGATGCATCACTCCACACAGAAGTTGTTCACCGAAGTCTCGCCATTGCTCTTTTTGTGGGCAGCACACGCTGGCAGAGAGATATTATAGTATTGCTGTGTAAGTGTTTGAGAGTGGTGGCTGTGCCCTGGTACCAACTTCCACATTAATGTGCATTGCTGCTGCAAGCCTGTGTACTCTCATTGACCAAGTGAAGATGCAAAGGTGTTCTGATAAGCATCCCATTGAAACAGATGTTATACTGCTGTTGTAGGTGTTGTTAATGTAAACTGCACCCCTTTGACTCAGAAGAAATGATAATAACTTAATTGAGAATAAATCACAATTATGCTTCATGATTTACATCGCTTATTTCTAAGCATGATACATTACAGGAGTTGGTATTCCTCAGTTTATTGGTACTCAATTGACCAACTTTTGTGAAGATAGAACTTGGCACCTGCCGCTCACTGCTTTATACCGCATAGAGATCACTGAGCTATCCTTCCAACGCTAGCTGCAGTTATGTTACTTTATGGAGATTTGTAGCGCAGACTATCACCCAGGAGGGTATCCTGGCACTGAGCAGGTGTGAATTTAGCCAAATCTAGGGCCTATTGGGACTAATCAAAAACCCAGGTCTTCAGCTTCTAATGATTTTTTTAAAAACCTTATTTAGCAGTTTTGAAAAGGTAAAGCAAAGAACAGAGTTCAATTGCACTAGGTATAGGGTACATTTCAACATAGGCATTCCAGCATAATCATCAAGGCACAGTAGGATGGCGCAATGGTAATCACAGCACACCGGATGTATTCTAAAACCCCAGCAATAGACATGGCACTCCTACAATCGAAGGCATCTCCTCCCATCCCTCCATTGGTCCACTTAGATCCTATTATGTCTTCAGTTCCATTTATCCTATTATATAGGGCATACACAATCACATTATGAATACAACGCCCCTTTCAACCCGCCCCTGTCAGCTCCATACCTTGTTCTTGCTGCGTAGGAGGGGCTTGCTGATGTCATGCAATGAAAGTTCGGAACGACCCCCAAATGTCTTTGGGTCTAGAAGACGTCGGAACAGTACTGGCATACAAATCACTTTTCATTGAACAGGTTGCTAAGCTTCAGATCCACCCAGCTGTCT
The DNA here is from genome assembly GCF_964263255.1 of Lissotriton vulgaris. NCBI lineage: Eukaryota > Metazoa > Chordata > Amphibia > Caudata > Salamandridae > Lissotriton > Lissotriton vulgaris. Next base: position 19,825,491 of record NC_141699.1, on the reverse strand, counting down.
GTGGCGCTTTCCTGCTACCCCAAAAAGTTGCAACTTCTCTTTTAGCGAGGAGTAAGGAAATGGCAGCAAATCTGCGAACATTCAAGGAAATCTGCACCACATACCCCAATAGCACTATCTCAGGCAAAGGTGCCAGCGGGACTTGAATCATTTTGCTTAGAACTTTATGGACTACCACCCAGAAAGCGTGGATTCGTGGGCAGGTCCAGGCAAGATGTGAGAAGTCCACTTGCAGGGCCTGGCATCGCTGGCAGGAGTGAGGTCTGGAGGGATCTATCTTGTGTGTTCGGGCGGGTGTAACATAAATTCTACGCAGGAATTTAAAGTGTATCAATTGATGTTTACAGTTCAATGACACTGTTCTAGTCACCACTGCTCGTCCGTGATTGTGTTGCCCAAATCCGACTCCCATTCAGAGCGCACCCTTACGTCGTCCACTGGCACCAGGTCCAAACAAGCCTTATACAGTTGAGATATAAGATGGAGCCCCTTGCTGCTGTCTATCATTAGTGTGAGGGGGGAAATGAAGGGGGTTCCAGCGGGTAGTCTGGAAATCTGTCCCGTAACGCTCAGCGCAGCCTGGCCAGAATGAACCTGTTCATAAACATAGCTTCCGAAAGCGCGGACATATCCTCCTGGTCAAAGAAATGTCCCGTGGAAAAGAGATCTCCTTGCATGTGGATGTTGAATTTGGTGCAGGTTCTTTGCACCAGCTTTTCGCCGGTGATGGGTAATAAGTGAGCATTTGGTAGGGGAAGTGAGGAGAGCATAGGGTCTGCGTGCAGGTGATACTGCTCAGTTTGAGCCATGCCCAGCTGGTAGTGGAAGCTAGCTGTATATCTTTAGGGTCTCGAGGGACACCTGTGGGCAGAATGGAGGCAAGTGTGGCGGGGAGGACGAAGTCCGATTCAGGACGGAGGTAAGTGATCCTAGCATCGGGGTGGTACCATGCGTGCGCGAAACTGCACTGTGCAGCCAAATAGTATAAGTGTAAATCAGGGACCCCATACCCACCCCGGTCAATAGGAAGGGTCATCACTTGCCATTTCACCCTTGGTGTCTTGTTACCCCAAACTAGTTTGATTAATAGTGACCGTAGATGTCAAGTACCTTCTCCAAACTGTAGCTTCCACAGGAATCCTCAGTTGCCGACTCCTCTAACTACGAGTATAAAACTCAAAGATAGAAGAGAGGGGGAAAAGGGAATTGGAATGAGAAAAGAGAGACAACACTGCTCCGCACTCTTCAGACAGGAATGTTCTAGAAAAGAGGATCCTTCTGACTATCTTCTTCCTTTCTGCAGAAGTGTTCCTGTAAATAAGCACAGCATGTAACACTATTCTAAATTACCACCCACTCCATTCCACAGTTCCTTAGATTACCTGTCTTGGCGCAGTGGCTAGCTACTCTCTTACGTGTATGTTGCTTGCTCTTATTATTGAAGTAATTTCTATCAGCTCTACAGATTCGTAGAATCTCTAGAGAAATGCTGTAAAATATAATCAACAGTTGTATTCACTGGCTAAGCTATGAGCCCTTCTACTCTCAGTTTTCAGTCCTCACTCGCTATACCTGAACCCAATGTAGAGATTCCTCAATTAGTCGTATTCTTATATTGTACATTCGAAGATGATTTAGTTCCCCCTTATGAATATTCTTTCTTGAGAGAACTTAGTTCTACTCTATGTTGGTAAGTACAATTATATACATATAATTCTATTTAATAGTTGGTAAACTGTTGCTTCATGAATTTCCTTTAGATGCTCTGTTTCTTCACAGGCTTCAAATAACCAAAATGTCTTCTCTGTATTCTCCAAATTGAACGCTATGGAATACTCTTTTACTTTGACTCTGCTGTTCGTTTCATAGACTGCTCAGAAAAGCGTAAACAAAATATTATTCTCTCATTTGGCAGAAACTGTAAATTTAGATATCCTCTATGCCTCAAAATCTACTCAGAATTACAGCTACAAAATAACTTAGCTGTCCAGCAAGTCTTTTGGCTTCGAATCATCGTCTTTCTTGACTCGAAGAATGAGCGCTGAGGAAACTGCACTCGACGCTCCAGAAACTCTGTTGAAGTGCGCAGTTCTAATCGCGAGCGAAAGCCTTGGCAGCTGCTCACTGCGCTCACGGTAATAATAACTAGAATGCTAAACATGCTTCCATCGAAATGCGGCCATCTTGGAATTCCAAGGCCGCATTCCGCAAAGCAATCTAAAGATGAAGGCTAGTGCAGTTAAAGATATGGCTCGACGTATTCGGCCATACATCAATGTCGATATTTTAGGTCGCAAACGACTCCGACTAACCTTTAAAGGAGACTGGCTGAGTAACTTCCTGACAGTAGAGTACTGAAAAACTTGTTGGTAAGTGGAATTGGAATGTTATGGAATAAATATAGAAATTTAGGGATGACTATCATTTTTATCAAGGCAACACGCCCCGCCATGGAAAGAGGGAGTTTAAGCCAGGAGTCAATTTGCATCTCTAACTAGGAGATTGCCACCCCATAGTTGCGGCGCACAATCTGCTCGGTAGCATGATGGATGTGAATCCCTAAATATTTTACTGATTCAGCGCTCCAGTCTAGTGGGAATTCCGGGGTACAACGGGGCGTCCTTTCGTGAGAGGAAAAATAACTGACTTACGCCAGTTGATCTCCAGGCCAGAGAAGGTACCAAATCGGAGGATCTCCCTGAGTAGTGGATAGGGATTTGTTTGGGGGTCATGTACGTATAGTATAGTATTGTCTGCCTATAGGGAAACTAACAATGGGCCCGTTTTGAATACCAAACCTCTGTGGAGGTGTTTTTCTTGGAAGTGTCTAATCAAGGGGTCCATTGCTAAAATAAACAATAAGGGGGAAAGGGGACATCCCTGATGCGTGCCACAGCATGAGACAAAGGGAGTAGAGAAGGTACCGTTTAGTCTGAGTCTAGCTGTAGGTTGTGTGTATAGCAGGGCCGTAGTTGCGATAAAGCCCTGTGGCATTCGCTGCATTATAGAGAGAGAGAAGGGCCATTCTAGGGAGTCGAAAGCTTTTTCGGTATTCAGCAAGATCGCCGCCGCAGGTACTTCTGGGTCTAATCTGTGCAGGGTATTGAACAAAGTTTGCAGATTGAAAGCGGTGGACCGGTGCGGAACAAAACCTAACTGGGCAGGGGATATTATAGATTCCATGAGTAACGAGAGGCGACATTCCATGGCTTTCTCGAGAATTTTATAGTCTAACTTTAACAATAACAGTGGGAGATAGGAGCTACATTAGAGGCGATCCTTGCCAGGCTTCGGGAGCAATATAATAACAGTTTCTCTTCGGGTAGGGGGAGCTGTTGTTCCTCCAGGGCCTCGGAGTACACGTCCAACAAGTGTGGGGTCAAGAGATCTTTGTAGGCTTTATAAAACTCGCATGTGAATCCATCCAACCTGGGGCTGTGGATGTGTTCAGGGCGGTAATGTCCTCATTTATATTGTCAGCTGTTATGAGTTCCGCTAAGAAATCTTGCATAAATTTCTCTAAATAAACTAACTCAATCTCCGAAAGGTATTCCTCCTGGTCGGTGTGGTCTGGCCCTAACTTGGTAGTATATAGCGTTTTGAAATAGGACAAGAATTTTTCCTGTATCAAGAGGGGGTCCGTGAGTGTGTTTTCTGAGGTGGAATATAATTCTGTTACGTATGATTTAGAGTATGGAGGTCTAAGCATTTGGGCTAGGACTCGGCCAGGGCGGTCCTCTTCTCCATAAACTTTGGCACTATGATATTTTCCCATGTACAAAATTTCCTTGTCAGCTACTTCCCTATATTCCCAGAGTAGAGCTGCCCTTTTCATGTCATACCCCAGGTCAGTAGTCATCTTCTGTGAGGCGTCCAGTGCAGTCAGTTCCTTATCTAACCTGGAAAGTGTACCACGTAAGTCCCGAAGTACCCCAGCACTTTTTGAAATACATATTCCTCTCATGGAAGCTTTGAAGCCCTCCCGCAACACCGCTTCAGAGTCTACAGAACATGTATTTATGTCAAAGTAGTCTTCAATGGCTACATACAGTGCCTGCCTGAACAATTCGTCACCTAGGGCGCGAGTCGGGAACCTCCACTGTTGTTCATACCGTTCTGGGCGAGGAATCAACAGTCCTAACAGCACTGGGGAGTGGTCCGAGTAAGATCGGGTAGTGTTTGTAGTTTGTGGAACTATCTAGAGAGCTCAAGGGAGGCCAGCCAGTAGTCAAGTCGCGTCCGAGTGTTGCTTACGCCAGTGTAGTGTGTATAAGTGGTGTGACCTGGGTTGCGGGTCTGTCCTAGATCCAGTAGTGAGACGCGGTCGCATATCAAATGCAGGGATTTGCGTGCTCTTGGTTTCGGGTCAGGGGCTAACAATGTGCTGTCAGAAACAGGGTCAAACATAACGTTAAAGTCGCCTCCCAACACAGGGATGTGGAGCCCAGTTGTAGTATCTACGCATAGACGGTATGAAAAAAATCAGGAGAATCAGTGTTAGGGCCATAAATGCACCCCAGTGCAATCTTGTAGAGTAAAAGCATGCCCTCTACAATTACAAACCTACTGGAATCGTCATGTATAACAAAATGGCTTTTGAAGGGGTGTCGCTTATGAATAAGGATGGCCGTGCCCCCAGCATAATTGCTATAATTGGCGAAATAACAGTTTGGACCCCACGAGGTTGCAAACCGGGACCTGTCTTGGAGTGGAAGATGGGTCTCTTGTATCAGGGCGATGTCTACCTTGTGTCGAATCAAGTAATGCATTACCTGCTGTCTAATACGGGTAATATTTAAACCCCTAATGTTCCATGTGACCAGGGTAATATTGGAGGGGCCGGTGTTGTGACCTACTTGCGCCATATCTGCATATGGTTTGCAATAATGAAGAATAGCCAATGCCTGTACTTAACAAATTTGTCAGCAATTAGAAAAAACATGAACTCAGTGCAATGCAAAAACATAATTTCCCTTCCCACCACCACCCACCCAGCCTTCCCGCCCAGTCGGAGAGGCAATACCCAGTTTCCAATAGTTACCCACAATACCCAAAACTTGTGACATATATGTAAAGCGATACTTATGGGGTACATGTTAGCGTATCCAACACAATCTATAGGTGTACACCAAAGATGGGGACCTACGCTATCCAGCGGTCTAGTAACCAAGAACGGAAAATATTCTTTATCATTCAAATCCCAATAATTCACTACGGAGGGACATTTTTGCAGAATGTACATAAATCAAGCATTCAGCCATCGCCTGAGGAGGAAAATAGGTCCGCGCTGGCATCAGACCCACTCGGACGGGGATGGGGGTGATATTGTCGGATTGGCTTTTGTTATTAAGTTTGTAGGTATGGCAGAATTCCTGCACCTCCGTCGGGGTTACAAATATACGGGAATGGCCGTTAATTTCCACTCTTAGCCTGGCAGGATATAACATGCCATATTTTAACCCCAGATTTCTGAGAGTAGCTTTAGCCCCTTGGAACTTTCTCCTAGCGTCTTGCACCATAGTGGTAAAGTCAGGGTACAATTATAACTTGGGGCCTTGCCAGGGGAGTTCCCCCTTTTCTCTGGCCATCCACAACGCAGTGTCCCTGAAATTCATTATCCTGGCGATAATGGGTCTTGGTGAGAGTCCGGGATTAGGTCTTGGACCGAGCAATCTCTGGGTGCGCTCCACAACAAATCCTGGGGCAAACTCCTCTTTTCCAAAAAGATCCACCAGGATAGTTTCTACCAGAGTGTCCATTTGTTCAGCGGCTGCGGATTCCGGCACGCCCACGAGACGGATGTTGTTGCGTCGACTCCTGGCTTCTAAATCTTCATTTTGGATTGCCACTTCCTCCAGTATTCTCTCCATCCTGTCGACCCTCTTCAGGGATTGGGCCTTGCCGTCTTCCAGGTCGGATGTGCGAGATTCCACTACATTCAAGCGTCTGTCGTGTACTTGGATTTTGGTCCCAAGATCTGCTATGTGTATGTCTAAGGTGTCAAAGCAGACGTCCAGCACCTTAAATCCTGTCTGCATCTCAAGCAGAAAGGGGGCTAGTTGGCCAGCGTCCTATGCAGGTGTGGGCGGTACCTGTCCACCTGCCGCCATGTTGTTTGGTAGGTCTCTGTTCGCTTCCACTAATTTCTCAAAGGGGGTTGATGTTGTTTCAAATCTATGCGGCCCATTCCGCACCAGCCGTAGGTGAACTATGTGGGAGGTGAGTACTTGTAGCTGCGCAGGAATGATTCCCATTAAAACGGTAGCCTTTAGAATGGCAGTCTGACACTGGAACAGATAGTGGTGGCCCGTGTTGCAGCGATGATCTGTGATGGTGCAGTGGTTGAATGAGCTGTGCACAGCTTCACTTACACTCGGCCATTAGAGCTGTTTTCGACCATGATGTTGGCCAGAGCTGCTCAGGCCCGCCTGCCTATGCATAATGTGGTGTGCCCAATGTCCAAAACTGCATTATTGGGTTGTTCTGAAAATGAAGGGCCTCACATCTGCGCTGCTGTGGCAGGTGAAGCGTTGAATATAGTGCGTACAGCGGCTCAGGAGGCGGGTAATGGGGATGGTGGGGGGTCGGGATTTCAATACAGCCCCAACTACTGGAAAGTCCTGCCCCCAAATTGCCCAAGGGGGCCTTTATGGTCAGCCATGCCTCACTATGTGCCGGTGTGCTGTGAGGAGGTGAAGGTACTCTGTTGGAGGCTCCCTCCCACCGCAGCAGCGATCGGCACCCAGGCAGCAGTGTGGGCCGACCGACGGAGGTCCGGTGTACGCTCAGGACAGATCAACGCTTACCGCTGCGTAGGGGCACTGATGTAGTGCCCGCAAGGTGTGTGTCGCCACTCTCCACACCGCCTATCCGCGAAGCAGCCGTTGGGAGGTAACTCTGGGAGCGCTCACCAGGCCGCCATCTTGACTGCCGCGCTCGTATTCCTCCGATCGTCTCCCTCCGATATCTGCACCACTCGGGCCGGACTCCAGACCAAAATTGTGCCAGTTAGTGCCACGCTGTTCCGACGTCCCTCCAGTAATTTTGAGCTTTCTATACATATGGTAAATGCCGGATGGGTTACTTCGAGCTGGAGAGCTTCAGCCCAGCTCGGCCATCCTGGTCGCTAGCCAAGCCATGCCCCCAGCTTCTAATGAATTTAAGAAGTGAGGAAGAGGCTCTTATGTGTAGTGGCAGGTCTCTCCACGCTTTAGTAGCGACTTAGGAGAGGATCTGACCAACAGGTCTGGTTTTCCATCTGTGTGCGTTGTGTGCACCTAGAAGTTTGAGTGAGCAGAGGTCTGCCGAATGTTTGTGAAAGCAGATACAGGTGTTGAGGTGTGCTGGGCCAGTGTTATGTAGTGCTTTGAAAGTGTGAGTAAGGAGTTTAGATTGTACTTGTTTGTGTATGGGGAGCCAGCGGAGCTCCTTCAGGTGTGTTGTGATGTGAGTGCGGCGTGGAAGGTTGGGAGGGATTCTGTCTGCTGAGTTCTGAATGCTCTGCATCGTCCCGTCATCTAGGATTTTCATGTACTCCAGCCTGCTTGTGACAAAAGCATGTGTGATGGTCTTCTGGGTGCTGAATGGGAGCCATTTGAAAATATTCCTCATCATCTGCATGTTATTGATGCCTGAGGGGATGACGGTGTTGACTTGGGTTGGAGTTTGTAGTTGATGATGATCCCAAGGTTCTTGGCATGAGTGGTGGGTGTGGGTGTCAGTCCTACCACTGTTATTTACCAGTTGCAGTCCTGCCGTGAATTGCTCTTTCTGAAGATCATGATTTTGGTCCTGTTGGTGTTCAGTTTCAGACAGTTGTTGTTCATCTACTCTGCGATTTCGCTCATGCATGCAGTGAACTTGATCCAGATACTGGTCTAGGAGGAAGAGAATGAGCTTTGTGTCACCAGTGTATGAGAGGTCGTCAATGTTGTGAGGGCAGATAATGATGGTTGGAGGGATCATGTATGCATTAAGAAAGGTCAGGCTCAGTGTGAACCTTGAGGAACTCTGCAGATGAGGTCGCGGGCATCTGAGGGTTATGGTGCAAGGCTGACTTACTGGACTTACTGTGTCGATCCAGTCAGGAAGGAGCAGGTCCAACCGAGTACACGGCCTTGGATTCTGATAATATGTGTAGGCATTGAATGAGAATGGGGTGGGAGACAGTGTGAAACACTGTGGAGAGGTACATGAGGAGGATGGCAACGGTGTCTCCTCTGTCCACAGTTATGCAGATACTATCCATGACAGTGATGAGGGCAGTTTTCATGCTGTGGCTGGGTCTGAAACAAGACTAAGTTGTGTCAAGGAGTTGGTGGTATTTGACATAATTGGGGAGGAGTCTTCATAAATTTCTCTAAAACCTTGGAGGGACTTGTAGCAGGAAGACTGGTTTGTAGTTTGTGAACTACTATTCACAGTATTATTCTGCTGTTCTGAAAATGATTACATTGATTTGCACCTCTTTTCCACAGTGAAGTTGCAATGGTATTGTGAGTACCCTGTGAGTACCCTGTGTTTCGGTGAGGCAGAAAGGTACTGATTCTGCCCTCTCCGTCAACTCTGACTGCTGTGCCTTATCCCAGTTCCAGCTCGCACAGTGTGTGTCTGATTCGATTCGGACCCTGACTACAGCTGCAGCTTTGCTTATAAGCCAGGAGTTAGGCAGGCACAACCATTGAAATCCCAAGGTGCAAGGGACATGCCTGTAGCCCTCCTTCAGCCCTTTGGAATGCAAAGTTGCCCCAAAGAAGCTAGTGCAACATTTAGAATGATAAATGCCTGCAGCAGTCGCTGTGGAGTGACTGTGGTCATTTTGCTTCAGAAGACCTGCATTGCTCAGTTCTGTCTACTGTCTGCCGCTTCAATGTTTTGTGTATAGATCTGGAATTTTATGAGACTTTTTTAAATACTTACATAAACTCTGATGTGTATCTCTGTCTGAGGGAGAATAGCAGTCTCTTCACTTCTGTTTCGAATACCGAAAAGTAGTAAAGTTAGACTTTTGGTCCACCACTTTGAATGTCTCCCATAAAGTGGAGGGCTCTTCAGCCGTCCCGACATAGTCTACAAAATACTCTGGGCCTCATTTATGAGGCTGTGCGTCACTTTTACGCCGCCGGTGCGCCACTTTTTTGTGACGCACCAGTGGTGTAAAAAATGTGCCTTGTTGCGCCATATTTACAAAGTGACGCTTCTAGGTAGATGCGTCACTTTATAAACACCTGCGCCACATTATACCTGCGTCAGGTATAATGTATGCAGAGGGGGCGTTCCCCCGCAAAAAGCCTCGTAATAGTGACGCAGTGAAATCTATGAGATTTCACTGCGTCACTTTTAGGACGCCATTGCGTCAAAATCTTGCGCCTGCCTAACAGCAGGCGTAAGACTGACGCAGGCCCTTTCACATGGGGCTTGCCCCATGTGAAAGGATGCAATGGTGGAGTTGCGTCACTTTTGTGACACACTCCAGCAATGCGTCACTTTTGCGCTTACAGATACGTCAGAAATACTGTCGTATCGGTAACTCCTTGCGACATGATGCATCATACATTAAATATGACGCATCAGGAATGTTGCAAGGAGTGCACACTGAGAAGTGACGCATCACTGCTTTCACGCAGCGATGCGTCTTTTCTCATAAATGAGGCCCTCTGTAATTACACCACAGATATCCTCTCTGAATAATGAGTCCCGCAAAGCATTCGGGGGGCACACTGAATGTATGTTCATCCAAAATCTAATCAAAATATTTCTTTGCTGAAGATTCCGTACAAATGAAAGGTATGAGTGTAATATATCTTTAATCGGGGGAAGAAAACTGTGTGCATTTATTGTAGTTTACTTTCCCACCTATAATTTACAGCTTTTTCCCCAAAAATATTTTTTGTTCCTTTTTTTGAGAACTAGACACACCCTGATGGTGACTTGAATATATATTGGAGACCTGTCCTAGACAGGGCGTTCTTAACATACTTTAACCATGGGGCCCTATGGGTATAATCCAGTTTTAGGTACCTGATTTAGTTGTACACATTCTCTTTTCCATACGGAAAGCCATAACAACAGGGTAGCCAATCTAGTTACATCCATCCTCAAGGTAGGGTATATCCAGTTCTGCGTGTGATAAATAGTTTGTGCATTGACGTGGGATCGAAAGCAATTTCTTGTAGCATGCATCCTCCGCAAGTTGGAGAGGAGCTGAGTCTGCCGCTCCCCAGATAGCTGCCCCATATGTGGCAATTTTCAGTGTTTTACATAAATAAATGTGTAAAATTCCTGGTAAAGGATTTTAACCCATTTTTGTAGAAAAATGTTCAAGGGCTCTAATCCCCTTTTCCAGAAAGGCCTTTCTGCTTAGCACCATCCTTCTCCAGTATAGCTTGTTATTAAATAATACTCCCAGAAAGGCAAATTATACTCCCAGATAGGCAAATTACTCAACCACCTCCAATTGCCACTCCCCTAAGTGGAAGTTAAAAGATTTCTTAGTACTTAATCCTGCGACAATTATTATTTTTTTTTTAAATTCACATGCAGATCTAAAGTAGGCATGCGACTCAAATATTCTTGTATGAGTTTTTACAACGCTATCGGGGTTCTGGTGAAAAGAGCAGCATCATCTGCATAAAGGATTGTTTTTATCCTCCGAGCACTCAATAGAATCAAAGAAAAGTCTTTATATAGTTTTTGCGTCCTTTTATTTTCCAATCTTCATCCAAATCAACTTCCAAATTCCAAATTAACTTCCCAGATTTTCATCAAACGATTGTATGCAGCCAACGCGCGTTTCGTCAAGTCCGTGTAGGACAATTTGACTTCCTCAGGGCTGCAACCCAAAGGTTTACAATCAGTATCATGCTTTCACATCAAGAAATAATACACAAAGATTCATACATCGTTTGCATATTGCCGTACTTCGTACAAAACAAATATTTCTATAACCTAAGTTCCGGTCAAGAGTATAATTGATACGTTAACCTACTAGGTTTATAAGAAGGAGTATCTTCACCAAAGACATAAATTCAATATTCATTTAAAACAAACATTATACCAAATCATCAATTCTCATACAAGTCTTGTATATAAATTACTGGGTTTAAGAATGTGGTTCCCAAAAACATCAATGATTAGCAGGTCATATTTCAATTAATTCACCTAGCTCGTGGCAATAGTATACCCTAGAATCATCCCAACCAACTTAATGTAAAGATATAACCAATTGTCTCCTCTGCAGAGTTTCAGATCAATAATTTGTCTTATATATAGTCATCTAGACAAGTTATTATTTCGTGCTAGGCTGTCTTTTATTTGATATATGCACTCACCATATAGTTGTGGGATTAATATATCTCTTTTTCCAACCGCGTGTTGCTATCCCACGTTATTACTTATAGTCCATTTCAAAGTGTTCCTAAAGTAAGTTAATATTAATGTCAATAATAATCTCAACAAGTATTTTAATCCCAATACGTGTTTATATGTTTGTGTACCTCACCTTATATTCCAGTATCTGTATTGGAAAAGTATGTCTATGTTCAACCAACGTATTCTTGTCCCAAGATGTCCCTTGAAATCCAATTTTCAATGGTATTTCAATCCGTTCCTAAAGTACGTTAATGTCAGTGTCATTAGTAGTCCAGCAAGTATTTCAATCTAATACCCATTTTATTTGCGCGCACCTCACCTTATATTCCAATGCCTGTATAGACGCTAGTTTTGTCTTCAAATGTCCTCCGTATTTTAGATGAGAAGCGACACGAGTATGTGTCTAATAAGGGAAAAAAACACTTGTAAGGGTCTTGTTATTCCCTAATGTGTACTCTAATAAACTAGCAGTACCCATATACTACCTCTAAGCACCTTACCGATTATTCTGATGTGTAGTCTTTTCAGTCCGGCGTTCAGCACGAGCGCCATCTTGTAATGGCAATTTATAATACAATAAGCGGGCGCCATCTTGTAGTGTCCACGCGTATTAGTACGCGTGGCAGCTATATTCGAGTAATCAGGGACTCACTAGTATTAAGGTATATTCTCTGTATATTCGCACATTAACTTCATGTGGCATCTAAATTTAAACATGGTATTTTCGATCCGCCATTCCCACGCGGACATCATCTATTTCCATGATTTGTTTTCTTAAGCTATGTTTATATGTCAACACGGCGTTTTCGCGCAGGTGCCATCTTGTAATGGCTATTCAATAGTAAGTTTGAACACAGTATTTTCGATCCGCCATTCCCATGCGGGCATCATCTATTTTCATGATTTATTTTCTTAGGCTATATTTGTATGTCCACACGACTAAGGAAGAGAGAAGTACTCTGGCTGATTAGACTTAAAGCGGTAGAATGTGGTCTTAATGTGGATCATGAATATGAGTTCTATCTTGGTAACTGAGAGATGTTCCTAAATCACTAGAGAAAAACTGTGAATGACAATGCAGGTGCTTATATTTCTGCTCTATGTTTAAATATTCACTATTTTCCCTCTAACATGTATACTCTGCAGAAGAAGAAAGGATCATAAGATAATAATTCTCTGAATGAGTATATGAACCTAATGCTCAACTATAAGAAAAGTATAAGTTTTTTGAGAAAATACTGTTGGACCTACAGCCTTTTCGTTTTGTTTTATGCTGTGAAGGAGTAAACTAATCAGATCATGGCAGATCAGAAGAAATAAAGAAAAGGGAATAAGATTGTGGTTGACCTGAGGACCCCAGTGGTTCACAGGACGAGAGGATAACTATTAAATGCATCAACCCATAAGGGGTGGGATAACTTTGTCTATATAAGTAGGATAATTCCTAATTACTAATAAGAGTAACTAAACTAACATTAAGCAATGAGCTGTGGCAATATCTTTAACCTGCATACTTATGACCGCTTTAATAATTGAGCGCATCCATATTACAAAATTATAAGCTACAAGAGGTTGACCCCTCACTTAATTTTACCACTGAATAGGCATTACAAGATGGCACCTGTGCGAAAACGTCGTGTGGACATACAAATATAGCCTAAGAAAATAAATCATGAAAATAGATGATGCCCGCATGGGAATGGCGGATCGAAAATACTGTGTTCAAACTTACTATTGAATAGCCATTACAAGATGGCACCTGCGCGAAAACGCCGTGTTGACATATAAACATAGCTTAAGAAAACAAATCATGGAAATAGATGATGTCCGCGTGGGAATGGCGGATCGAAAATACCATGTTTAAATTTAGATGCCACATGAAGTTAATGTGCGAATATACAGAGAATATACCTTAATACTAGTGAGTCCCTGATTACTCGAATATAGCTGCCACGCGTACTAATACGCGTGGACACTACAAGATGGCGCCCGCTTATTGTATTATAAATTGCCATTACAAGATGGCGCTCGTGCTGAACGCCGGACTGAAAAGACTACACATCAGAATAATCGGTAAGGTGCTTAGAGGTAGTATATGGGTACTGCTAGTTTATTAGAGTACACATTAGGGAATAACAAGACCCTTACAAGTGTTTTTTTCCCTTATTAGACACATACTCGTGTCGCTTCTCATCTAAAATACGGAGAACATTTGAAGACAAAACTAGCGTCTATACAGGCATTGGAATATAAGGTGAGGTGCGCGCAAATAAAATGGGTATTAGATTGAAATACTTGCTGGACTACTAATGACACTGACATTAACGTACTTTAGGAACGGATTGAAATACCATTGAAAATTGGATTTCAAGGGACATCTTGGGACAAGAATACGTTGGTTGAACATAGACATACTTTTCCAATACAGATACTGGAATATAAGGTGAGGTACACAAACATATAAACACGTATTGGGATTAAAATACTTGTTGAGATTATTATTGACATTAATATTAACTTACTTTAGGAACACTTTGAAATGGACTATAAGTAATAACGTGGGATAGCAACACGCGGTTGGAAAAAGAGATATATTAATCCCGCAACTATATGGTGAGTGCATATATCAAATAAAAGACAGCCTAGCACGAAATAATAACTTGTCTAGATGACTATATATAAGACAAATTATTGATCTGAAACTCTGCAGAGGAGACAATTGGTTATATCTTTACATTAAGTTGGTTGGGATGATTCTAGGGTATACTATTGCCACGAGCTAGGTGAATTAATTGAAATATGACCTGCTAATCATTGATGTTTTTGGGAACCACATTCTTAAACCCAGTAATTTATATACAAGACTTGTATGAGAATTGATGATTTGGTATAATGTTTGTTTTAAATGAATATTGAATTTATGTCTTTGGTGAAGATACTCCTTCTTATAAACCTAGTAGGTTAACGTATCAATTATACTCTTGACCGGAACTTAGGTTATAGAAATATTTGTTTTGTACGAAGTACGGCAATATGCAAACGATGTATGAATCTTTGTGTATTATTTCTTGATGTGAAAGCATGATACTGATTGTAAACCTTTGGGTTGCAGCCCTGAGGAAGTCAAATTGTCCTACACGGACTTGACGAAACGCGCGTTGGCTGCATACAATCGTTTGATGAAAATCTGGGAAGTTAATTTGGAATTTGGAAGTTGATTTGGATGAAGATTGGAAAATAAAAGGACGCAAAAACTATATAAAGACTTTTCTTTGATTCTATTGAGTGCTCGGAGGATAAAAACAATTGTTTGGACCTAGGTTTGCCTTGGAGGCTGTGGTAACCAGTCTCCCACCTCTTCCTGAGCACCATCCAGATATTGTATTGATAATTATATTTACCTTGACGTTTGCTGTGCGCTCTTGTTGACCGTTACCATTTTTGCTAATAATCTGCATAAAGGAGTATGGGCAGAGGGGATGACTCCACATAGGGATGTCTTTCGTGGTGCACCCAGGATTGCCCCTAACCCATTTGTATACTAATAGAACAGGGGCCTCATTTATGAAAAGTGACGCATCGCTGCATGAAACAGCGATGTGTCACTTTTCACTGCGCCCTCCTTGCGACACCAATGATGCGTCATATTTACAGTATGACGTATCTTGTCGCAAGAAGTTACAGATATGTCAGTATTTCTTACGTATCCGTATAGCGCAAAAATGATGCATTGCTGGAGTTGTGGCAGAATCGTGACGCAACTCCAGCAATGCGTCTTTTCACATGGGCAAGCCCCATGTGAAAGGGTCTGCATCAGTCTTACGCCTGCTGTGAGGCAGGTGCAAGAAATTGACGCATTTGCGTCCTAGAAGTGGCCTAGTGAAATCCTATAGATTTCACTGCGTCACTTCTACGACCCTGTCTTGCCCCAGAACGCCCCCCTTGCAAACATTATACCTGGCACATCGCGGACATCAGAAGCATCGACCGATCAGAACCCCCGTCCGAGCGCATGAGAGTCCAAAGACGAAGTGTTTATATAATAAAATATTCCCATCCAGCACATGTGCCGGCGTCACTGCACAAAGTGCATATTTACTACAAAGAAACTGATCACGAGATTTGACATTTTTTGCGGGAATACGATCAGAAAAATAGGATGTTGCCCTGAAAAATTGCAAACAATAATCGTCGGATATCTGAGAGTCAGACTACTGGAATAAAGATCCTAAGGACTCGTTTTTATCGTCAATTGACCAGACTCACTAAAATCAACACGTGACTAAGTGCGTTGAAAGTTATTTTGCAGAAATAAATCAGCATATCAGACTCGATACTAATGATATAAAAACTGTCGCCATAGGAAGCGAAGTCTCTGTGTTGATTCGTCAACTTGTCAATTATTATGTTATATCACTGTTTCTATTTATATAAAATGTACGAATGACGGTCACCTGACGAAGGCCTTGGGCCGAAACGCGCGTAGTTCCATTCAACCGCATTGCCTTCACCAATTATTCCAACGACTGAATATTTCGTATATCACTGGGTTAATTTGTTTTTGAAATTGTGGTTATGTAATTTTCCTGTTTTCACTTATTGTCCTTGTACGTCTTTAGTTGTAAATAACCAATTCCTTGCTTATGTTTGAACATTATGTATTATATACAAATGTTTTTTAAGTGTGAAAAATGAAATAAATAAGTAAATGAAATTTAAACAAAAGATAAAAATAACAAACAAATATACTATAATCAAAATAAAAAGATTGAAGAATTTTTGTATAACTCGCTGTTTCAGCACACATTTATTTGAATGTTGTGGAGGGTCTATCATCTTGTTTAGATTCTGATCTAGGGATTATCTATGCCCTTGGAGTTTGCTACACTTTTTCTCTACATAGTTTACCTTCCCTACGAGTAGCTAACTGAGTACATTGTAGGGGCCCCCTTTTTCCCATCGAACAGGTATAATGTGGCGCAGGGGTTTACAAAGTGAACCATCTACCTAGATGCGTTACTTTGTAGATATGGTGCAACAAGGCACATTTTTTACGCTGCTGGTGCATCACAAAAAGTGACGCACCAGCGGCGTAAAATTGACGCACATCTTCATAAATGAGGCCCCTTGAGTGGGGTGGGTACGCAGCCCTGTCTTACCCTTCTTTCGATATTAAACGCCCTTGTACGTTCTCCCTTCCTTATGTACCGGACAGATGCAGTTGTCCTGTTTACAGCTGTCTAATAAAAAAAATGATAGGAGAATCCACACCCATTTGTTCCAATATTCCCCATAGCTTGCTGTGAGATACGCAATCAAAGGCCGATGTTAAATCCATAAAGGCCATATAAAGCTGGCCTTCCTTGGCTTGTGTGTATTTGGAAATAATCATAGTCAGGTTTAGGCACAGATCAACAGTGCCCTTTCCTTTCAGGAGTCAGAGTGCAGCCCGGTGAATGCTGAGACGCTGCGAGGAGAGCTGCGAGCTTAATAAAGAGCCGCGAGTCGCATGTAGTGAGCCTGGCCACCTACAGCATCACTACTGCAGTAAGGCAGCCAGGGCCGGCGCTAGGCATGGGCAGCTGCCCAGGGCCTCGGGCTCAGGTGAGGCAGGGGGGCCCCCCTTCACTGTAAAATGAAACACTTTCACAGATTGCCCCCCTGCTCCACCACGGCCCCCTCCCCACACAATTACAATACACATCAGAGATGTCTGGTGTCGACCGCGTGGTGGCATTCCAGGGGGGGTGCAGAGGTGGGGGGGAGGGACAAAAAGACTGGGGAAGTCAAAGTGGCAGTGACAGCAATTAGGGCTCAGAGTGTCAGGGGCTAGGCAACACCTTTCTTAAGTACCCGCCATTCCCTGTCTGCATTTTGTTGCTAGGTGACAGAAGGCCCCTTTGTTTCCAGGACCAGCCGGACACAGGTAAGGAGCAGTGGGTGAGGGGAGGAGGGAGCAGCCAGATCAACTAGTGCAGGGGCAGTGTTTTAAGAAAGGCCTTGTTACTGCTTCGAAGGCCCAGGGGAGGGGGCCCCCTTTCCCTGGGCCTCAAAGCACCAGAGCAAGCTGCAAGGTCAAGGTGTGGGGCCCCCTTTCCCTGGGCCTCTAAGCACTATATAAATCTACAAGGCCAGGGTGTGGGGGCCCCCTTCCCAGGGCCTTGAGCCACTACTCCCTCTTTCTTTTCCTTTCCTTTATTTGTTCCCCTGTGAAATGAATCCAAAAAAGAAAAACTTTTGTGCTGGAAAGGTCATCTTTTTTGACACATTTTTCACATCCAATGTACAGCCTTGGCAAAGAGAGAAATAAAAAAATCAAAATGTAAAAAATAACTAAAGCAAGACAGAGTGGGTCGAAAAGGGGCCAGGTTGATTTTATTCACACCCAAAACACATTAGTGCCACTACACAGAATTTACCAGTGAAGCGCTACTTTTGTTTTCTTGTCTTTCTCTACACAGCATTGTTTTCCCCAGGTGGGGAAGTGCACCATTTCTGGATGTACTGCAATACCTGCTTGATGGGCAGACTGGAAAATAAAGTGCATACCGCTGCTCTGTATTCACAAATGTGGTCTTTTTAAACCATATTGCTTTCGTTTTGTAAGGATATAATCAATGGGCATTGAAGCAGGTCCGTTCCGGCCCTGTAGTCATGGCCTTAACTTTTCATGCAAAAGCACTCATTCATTTCTGAATAAGTGCAAAAGCGTTAAGGTAACCATGTTGTTCCTGCTTACATTTCACATGCTTTAATTAATCTTACATTCCTTATGAGTGTTTGCTTTTTCCAGACTGTTGTCACTTTTTTTTTAGGCAGCATATTGCTCTTGTCTAGTGCGTAATTTGAAATGAGTCGCCTCTAGGTGTTAGTAGCGGGGCACAATAGGGTTGTAGTTGAAGGCAGTGGAGTTTCTCTCAGTGGGGTAGTATGGTGTTCAGTGGGGAGAGGATGTGGCACTATGGTCAGAGCTGCCGAATTTGCAACTGGGGAACCAGGTTCAGCCTTCATGACCAGTCCACCAGACCAATCTCCCTGAGGGAGCACATTCCCATGCTAGACCTTGGAAGGACTCGCAAGACCTTAGAGGCCCTTGTGTCATAGCACCAGCAAGTGAACCCTAGCAGTGGCAAGTGTGGGTTAACCTTGAAGGCCTGTCTACCACAATCCCTATTGAAGCCCACCGCAAGTCTTTTGGGCAGGCCTAAGAAGCAGCACACCCTAGAGCAACAGTGACTCTGTCATTGAGGTCACAGGACCCTTGAGCAGGGAGGCTCTAGGGCGGTGCAAACGGTGAGATGGCATTGAGCGCTGACTTTGGGTCATGTTTGCGAGTATATTATGTTCATAAAAATGTCATGAAACTCCGGTGATCGATGTTCTTCCTAAAGAGAGATGGAGGTTTGTCAAGTGGAAGTTTTGACTCATGGTAAGGTAGCACAGAGGGTTAATGTGCTCGCTGCAAAGAACATGTACCATGCAGATCACTAAGTCCACATATGTATATAGGCCAGTGGATTACTGCTTTTGTCAGAGAGATCCTATTGGTACTTGCAGTTTATAAGTCAAAATCCAAACATAGAACAATGAGCTATTAACTGTCATCTAAGAGCTGCATGCCCAACTGCAAGGTATAATTTACATGTTTTTTTCCCCAGTCTTTGATTAACATAATGTTGCGAAAAGGGTTCACTTGAACAGAAATCAATTCTGGTTATTAAAGAGAACTTCCAACCATGGTATTGCGTTCTAAATTCAGAGTTTGTGTTTCTCCAGATCAATAACTATTAAACTGTAGGGCCTACTAGTATGAATGAATGAATGAATGAATGAATAAGGTATTTATAGAGCGCACGGTGGCCAAACGGCTTCCTGGCGCTGAGCTCTACTGAACAGACTAAACAGGGCCGAGGAAGTTAAGCGGGGTAGGCCTGGGCAAACAAGAATGTTTTGAGCGCTTTACGGAAGTGTGAAAAGATGGGGATTGAACGCATGGAGAGAGGGAGGGAATTCCAGAAGCGGGGGGCAAGGACAGAGAATCTGGTTCCACCAGTGCGGGATTTGCGGAAACGGGGAACAGTGAGGAGGGCCGAAGAAGATGAGTGGAGGGTATGGGCAGGGGTGTGAGAGGAAATCAGGGATGTGATGAACGCCGGAGCAGAGCGATCAACAGCCCGGAAAACTAGGCAGCCTAGTTTAAACAAGGAACGTTGCAAAACAGGTAGCCAGTTGAGGGATTTGAGAACAGGGGTGATATGGTGAGTTTTGGGAAGGTGAAAAATAAGTCAGGCAGCCTGATTTTGGATTGCTTGAAGGCGGCGGGTTTCGTAGGCAGGGATACCCACGAACAAGCTGTTTCCATAATCAAGGCGGGAAGTGATGAGGGCCGAAATAATAATTTTAAGAGAATCAAGGGAAAAGAAACGGGAGATTTTTCGAATAAGACGGAGGGAAAGAAAGCAAGAAGACACTACAGAACTGACCTGGCCGTGCATAGACAGGTCATGGCTGACCTTAATGCCCAGCGTTTTGACAGAGGGGACAGGGGTGGGAGGAGGACCAAAGATAGGGGGCCAGAAAGCAGAGGACCAAGGGCTGGACGAGCCGCCAGTCAAGACAAGCTCAGTCTTGTCTGGATTGAGCTTGAGGTGATTGGCGCCCATCCACCCCGAGATGAAAACCAGAGTAGAGCGAAAAAAAGATAGAGAATGAGAAGAAGAGGAAAGATCGAAGACGAGCTGGAGGTCATCTGCGTAGTTGTACACAGAGACCCCCAGATCGAGAAGAGAGACAATAAGAGGACGAATGTAAAGATTAAAAAGAAGAGGGGAAAGGGAGGAACCTTGGGGAACCCCACAGCCAAGAAGGAATCCAAGGAGATAGGTGGGAAGGAAGAGAAGGAGGAATTGGAGACAGAAGGGGCAGGGTGAGGAGGAGAGAAGGGGGTGATTGGAATGTTGGATTTAATTTTAACGATCTTCTCAATAAAGAAGTCGTTTAGGGAAGAACAGAGGGCCTGAGAGGGAATAAGCTTGGGGCAGGCACGATCAGAGGTAGCCAGGTTAGAGACCAAGGAAAAGATCTCTTTGGATTTGTTGGCAGATAATGCTACCTGCTCCGAGAAGTACTTCGTCTTGGACACAAGAATGGCTTTTTTATAGTCGTTGAGGAGACGTTTGTATTTGGCCTTAAGATCGGGACAGTAACTGCGGCGCCAAAGACGCTCAGAGCGTCTAAGTTCCAATTTAAAAGCCCTAAGTTCAGAATTGAACCATCTATAGGCCTCGTGTGGGCGAATAGACTTGACTATTTTCAGAGGGGCAACTTGATCGCATCCAGAAGCCAGCCAATTTCTGACTGCGGTGGCCTGAAGATCAAGAGGAAGACCATTAAGATCAGGAGGGGAAGATGCAAGGGCAAGAGAGAGGGAAGGGAGGTCCACGCAGTTCCAGCTGCGGGCAGAAACGTTCTTGGGGCGGGAGGGCTTGTGAAGGGAGCCGAGATTAATAGTGAAATTGATAAGAGAGTGATCGGACCAGGTACAGGGAAGGATGCTAGGGGAAGAAACAATATCTTGAGATGACCAGACTTGGTCCAGAGTATGGCCAAGAGTATGGGTGGGAGCAGAAACATGGGACTGGAGATTAAGGCACAGAAGGGTGGCCGTGAAGTCCTTGGACGCCAAGTCCTCCCTGGGATTACCAGGCGAATAATTGAAATCTCCCAGCAGGAGAACCGAGGAGTTGTTAACTACCAAAGTAGCGAGGAGTTCCTGCAGGGAGGCCACAAACAAAGGCATGTTCAGGGGGGGGGCGGTACACAAGGACAACTGTCAGAAGGGCGGGAAGGTTAGTAGAACGGGCAACCAAAAAATCCACTCCAGCTATAGAAGGTTGAGAGAGAAGCTGGAATTGGAGACTGGCCCGAACAATCATGGCTACACCCCCTCCGATCCTGCCGTCAGGGCGATCAGCCTGGAGGGCGTAGTAGGAATCGGGGAGGATGGCCAGGATATCAGGGAGTGAAGCCTCTGAGAACCAGGTTTCTGTTAAAAACAGAAAATCAGGGGAATCTGAGGTAAGGAGATTGAATAATTGTAGTTGGTGCTTGCCTGCAGAGCGAGTATTGAGAAGGCAGGCAGAGGCAATGTGAGAAGGTGACAGTGTAGTGGTAGAGTGCATAGGATCCAGGGAGGACAGGGAAAGGGTAGGCCTCAAAGAAGTGGGCCGGCTAGGATGGGAAGTGTAAATACCTAAGGAAGTGAGGTGCTGCGTGAGGGAGTGGTCTAGGGGCACATCAGCAGAGCAAGAGAGTAATTGCGCTGATGTGTATACCTGTGAGGGGGCAGGGTCTGTGGCCCCTGGTCCCGGCCCGTCGCGGACGGGCGCAGACGGGCTTAACTTAGGCGCAACTTCGGCGCGCCTTCGGCGCGCCCGCTGCGCTCGCCCGCTGTGCGGCCGGGATAGAAGTGCCATAAAGTAGGCCACCGGATGTTGTACGGGCGTGGCAGGGGGGGAGGGACAGAGGAGCTGGCCCGCCAACCACAGAGCAGCCTAAGATGGTGGCCACGCCCGTCCCCGCCCCAGTGACCTGCCCGTCAGAGGGGGGAGGGAACGATCAGCGTAGGTGCTCCTGCGACGGAAGATTGTCATGTGACTCCTAGTCCTTTGTCTTATGTAAAATTACCTATTGTGATTAAAAAAGTATTATTGATTATCTCTTTGTAATGTGTGATATAAAGTTCTCTGACACTCTAAACTGGTATCAGTGATGCTGTTTATCAAATTAAATGCATCTGAGAGAGAGTGTAGTTATGGAGACTTGAGGGGCACTGTTAAAGGGTGGTAGCGAGGGAATCCGTGGCAGAGCAAGTCATTGGGGGCATCAACATTGTCGCACAGGGCTCCACCAGTGCTAAATCTGGCCACATCTACTTCCTACAGTTCTAACACCAAATCAAAAGCGTTGATTTGACAACCCCTTGAATCTGTAGCATATCTTCAAGTCAATGTATGATTTAGCAGTGGTCTTGGTTGTTCTAAGTCTTTTTTTGTTTATGTACAATCTTTATTTGTTTGCAATGGTGTCTTGTAATTTTGTACTATATGTGTCGTGTTTTTGCACTTAACATAATTCTGGCGAGTAAAGAGCACACACACAAAAAAGATTGTCCTACGTCTCTTAGCATGGGAGAGTGAGATTCTGGTGAGAGGGCTTACGTTAAAACAAATTACGTAATGTCATCCTAAGGTAGCACAATAATGGCACAGAAAGATAAGGGAGCCTTTTGAAATGTGCAATTATATCCATGGTGTGAGAGGTTTTCTCTTGTGTAATTTTATATTTTGAATGATCCCGCCCCTCATTACCTCAACAGGATCTCCCCCCTTTATGAGGCAGAACTGGAAATTGTATCATGCACTCATCTGAAAACAATCTGTTAACGAGGAGTAAATAATATACATCTTTGTGAGACCTGCACCTAGCTTTTCCATCTAATGAGACAAATGTAATCCATTTAACCATTTTAAAATATATGGACTTATTTCATTTGTATATTTATATTTTTGTCCATGTTACTGGTATCCACGTTAGGTCTCTTCAGGGATGCCAAATAAGATCAATAGTCCTGCGATGTCACTTTCTATGATGTCACTTCTTGTGATGTTACCAAGGGCAGCTCCTTCACTAGGGCGGAGGAGCGACGCCCCACTACTTTCTCGCAAAAGCAGAAACACAAAATGCTAAAACAACCATTTTATGTTTCTGCTTTTAGCACTGCGAGAAAGCAGAAGTGTTTTGTTGGTGGCGGGCGGGTCTGTTTTAGGGCAGGGGAGGATTGCCTTGCCAACTGCTAAGGGCCCTGACTGTTTGGCCAAACCAGTCTTGCACACTCTGGCCTTTCTCTATGTAGGCTGCAATGCAGCCTACATGGGGAAAATGGCATCCCCATAGGTGCCTGGCTAGTCGGCGTCCTGATCAATCACAACGCTGCCATTGCAGCATTATGATTGGCTTAGTGGAGGGGAGGGGAGGGAGGCTGCCTGCTTCCTGTTCTCCCCTCCTTCCAAACTCCCGCGAGACCCTCCACCCGCGGGTCATGCCGGCTGCGACTGGAAGATACATGCAAATTAGAGGGGCCTCACATCTTCTCTTGCGCTCGGGGCCCCAGGTGTTCTAGGACCGGCCCTGAAGGCGGCACTACCGCTGGCCGACCAGCGCTGTGCCCTCTTTTTTCGCCGTACTAAGGAGCCTTTGAGGAGCTTCTTGGAGCTTTGAGCGAGGTCACTAATCACCTTGGACCAGTCGTTTCGCTGCTGCTGCCGTGACCGCTGCTGCTGCTCGGTCCCCAAGGCCCCCCGGCTCCCTCCGAACACTCTGCGGCCGCCTGGTGCTGGTGCTTGGGTTGTGTGTCATCGAGGGCTCTACGGACACGGATGCCTGTGCCACACCGTTGCAGCAAGGGAGCAAGCCTGGATTCTGGCGTTGGGCAACTGGCGTTCGGGGCCTGGAGGAGGGAGCAGTCAGAGGCAGCGGAGAGGCGGTAGAGGTGCCTTCAAGGTAATAGGCAGTTTATGCCGGGAAAAGTGGGCTAGGGAGCGAATTGTTTTGCCCCCCAGGCCTCTGTGAGTCAATCCCAGAGCTTGGACCTCACTGACTTTACCTTTTGGCTACACCAGATAGAGCTGTCCAGACAGAAGTGAGACATTCCCGTCCCGGCCCACATTTCATCGCTGACCCGCAGATTAGTGGGACACCGGCACAGGAATTTGCATGATCATTCTGCACCTGGGTTTCTGGGTGGAGGTGGTGGCCAGTCGGGGAAATAACCGGGAAAGTCAAATGCCCCAAAAAAGTCCTTCCACCCCACCCAGACCTGGGCATATAAAACCGCTCAGCACAAGCCCCAAGGAGGAAGGACAAGCCTGCCGTGGCCCTTACAGCCAATGACAATCGGGCCTCCCAACTACAGGATGTCCAGAAAAAGCCCTTGCATCGTCAAGCAAATGCTACAGCAAAGATAACGCCTCTGAAGCGAGCATCATACAGAATATTAAGGATCTCACGGAACGCAGTCCCGGACCTAAAGTCCTTACTAAATACTCCAAAAGTAGCCCCAATGTCAGAAACCCTGCGGCCCGTCTGATCCACTGGTAGGAGCCAGGGCGAGCAACGGAACAAACCACTTTTCAGGGATCCCTCCTGTCAGCAAACCCTTTGCAACTCAAGAGCAATGTACCCACATTGGGAGAGGACGGTCCCAATCTTGCTCTAGGCCGTGCCAATCTCTAGAACATGAAGATAAATCTGAAAGAGCTTTACATTGTGGACGCCACAGTTCCGACCTTAGGAAACTACGAGCAAGTTGTCACAGCCCAAATACACTGTCAACAACACTCTTTGCAGTCCACTGTACAGTCAAGTCCATCTGAGCCCTCAGGACAAGGACCAACTATGACCGAAGTGTTAAGTTGTCAACAAAACCTCAGGTATCTATCAAAATATTCTTAAAAATCTGGAAACAAAGATACAAAGAACACTATAGCTCACTCCAAAGCTTTTTATATTGGCCAGGGAAACCCAGCCCTCTCCACCTATTCAAAGTTTTCAAAATAGTAGCTGTATCAATGACTCAGGACCAACTCCAACGAGTGAAACAATTCACCCAACGTCTAGGGCACTACTCTGGCAATCGGATAAAATGTAGCTGCAAATTGATCTCTTATCCACCATTGCACAACATCTAGTGGAGCTGAGTAACAAGGTGGATCACAATTAGAATAAGCTTAGCGATAATAAGGATATCCGGCCCTGTACCTGCTCGTGTGCAGTCCTCATCAACAAATGGGCAACACTTCCTACAATTTTAACTGACTTGATAGTTTCACTGAAGGAACAATCAGGAGGCCCCAATAGCTCGCCAAACAACAGTGGGATTTTACTTACAATAAAGTGTGACGATTCGCAAATTAATCTGATTGAAACCAACCTGGGCATGTCTCCAACAAATCCCATCGATCAAGCACCACACAAGCCCATCAACCCTACTACCAGAACATTGAGACCAACTTCCTGCCTTCGTAATTCATACTCGGACCTCACTCAGAAAATTAAAGATGAGCCTCTCTCATGGAGAGCCAAGAAAAAACTAAAGAAGCAGAGAAAAAGGCCAAAGCGTCCAAGAAAGTTGCCCTCTTGTTGATAACTTACAATCAAACACCACAAGCAAACAATGACAAAATACGGCTCTACCTAATCTTCGCCAAAAAGAAAGCCTCAAGCCCTTTAACACTTATAGCGTTGAAGGCAACCGTCGCTAAACAAGTGGCTGACAGATCATCACCTCCAACTATCCAAACGGGTCACTTGCACAGCCTATCAGGTCCAGCTACCAAAACTCAACCAGCTCCCCTAATAAACTCTACAAAGCTAGAGCATATTAGTCAACCATGCTTGCTCAAGGAACAAGTTACTATTACCAGGGCACACATCAATCAGGGGCTTCTCTCCCCGGATCCCTCAGAGGATCCACGATGCAACAATCCTGCCATTTCAAAGCCCCACTTGCAGTTTAGAGACCCGTCAAGGAGATGCCAGATCAAGCTGCAACTCTGCTCAGATGGGACCAAGAGTGCAGCCCAAAGCGAACCAAATCAGTAAAACAACCCATGAGGTAATTCCCACGCCAAGATATCACAACAAGGGCCAACATTACATCTTAAACAGGGGCATTATACTCAGCTTATTTAAGCATATCCCCACTCTGGCAGAAACACTGTTGGACGACCTTGCCTGGGTCAAGTTCTTGAGCCGTTCCAGTGATTCCCACGGGGAATAAACCTCGATTGGGCTGAGCCGACACACCCGGGTGGGGCTCACACCAGAAGAACAATCGATAATGACAGACTGGAGCATTGGCACTGCATTTCCCATAGCAGAGAAATATTCACACATGGTACCAGCACCCCCGCCAAAGAACGAAGTCTACTCTGTTTTAAGGGGGACAGCAAGAAATCAACCAGGGAACAGTCCAGCTGCAAAGCCAATATCTTCTAATGCTTAAAAGATAAGAAGTTCCTTTGACCACAGGTCCGTTAACATCAATGGGCCAACGTACACCTCCGGTAATGGAACTCATACTCGTCCCGAAGATTAGCCGCTCCGACGGCACCACTAACTTCACAAAGGCCGTCTAACAACAGACCAGCACCAGGACAGCGGAAGCTAACAAACAGCTGTCCATTATATACTGGAATGTAGTTGGGCTAAAAAGACTCCTTGGTTTTACCTCAGTAACCAACTATCTTAGAGAAAATGACATCTTGTGCCTACAAGAGACTTGGGCTACGGAATCCCAAATATCTCGGGTTTCTATGAACTACATTCTGCAGCCATACAATGCTAAATCTTCTGGAGAACATCTGGTGGTCTCTCAATCTTTATAAATCATGCTCATAGAATAGAGACTTCCTTAACACCTTGGGTGCTTGAGATATTTTCCTCCTGTGCTGCATTCCCTTCATTCCCATTGTTCATGACGAGCTGAGCTCATCATGAGCATCGAAGGGTTTAATTGCAACCAACACTCCTGATCTGCAAGCAGTATTTATTAGCAGTCTAAAAAGTAACAACAAATCAATTTGTCTTCTGCTAATCAACTGCTATGTTAACCCCACTGCCCAAAAAAAACCCAAGGTTTAAAAATACTGACAACAAAAATGGACCTTCTTTTAAACAAATACATCTCACACCTCCCTTTCATTGTTGGGGTCCTGAACTCTCGTGAGTTAGGGAAATTGAAAATCCACTCCCTACCACACACCGAAGATGCCCTCTTGCAGAGATAACATCCTTCCTTATTTTCATTCCGATTTTAGGCCTGAAAGTTCAACCTCAGATGATATCATATCACTGGGTAACCTGTAACATCGAGCAACCCAGCTATCATAATTACCCCTCTTTTGCTGTTTTGTGGACTTCAGTTCAGCTTTTGACCGTTTTGATCGAGGAAAACTGTAGGAAAAATTGGAATCCTGGAGAATCCCCAAACAGTTGCTAAAGGCAATAATTGCATTACATCAGGATACTTGGGTTCGCATCAAGACCAGCCAAACAACCGTAACAGCTAAGGTACCAACTAATAACGGTCTGAAACAAGGATGTGTCCTTAGCCCTTTACTTTTTAATCTCTGTACTGCTGACCTGGGAAAAGCCCTAGAAGGGGGAAATTTATTAACACCAAGGCTGGGGAAAGTGCGGCTCCAAATCCTTCAGTACGCTGATGACATTGTAATAATGGATTATACGCGGACAGGCCTACAGAATGCCCTAAAAACCTTATACATATATAATCAAAAGAACAACCTATTTCAGAACCAAAAGAAGACCAGGATACTCATTTGTGAGAAGTGCCATAGAAAGAAAACAGCACAATGGCGCCTAGACGAGCTGCAACTCAAAACATGCACCAGCTATAATTATTTAGGCATCAGGCTATTGGAAGGGGCAAAACCAACAGTACATCTGAATCACCTAAGAAGTAAGGGGGGGCAGCATTATATGCAGTCTGAGACCATGCACCTTTTGAATGTGGGCTACCCGCCCTTCTTCATCTATATGTGTATTTAAGGTTGGAGCCCGCTCGTTCGTTAGATGTGGTGACTTCATCACTCTCCAGAATTGGAGGAAGTCCTATATAACGAGTGCCAATTTCAGGTTTTCCTATGCATTTGAGTTTAGCTCTCTTACTCTCGCCCCCTCTTGCTTTTTTATAATTCGCTCAGAGAGTGCATATGCAACCCTCATCCTGTTCGGCTTCTCGTAAGGTGTTGTGTAATATGATGACAGCTTTTGTACAATTAATGTCAAACCATGCACCTTGGGTCTTAACATTTGTCTTAGGTTGCGTATTAATTGATTGAATCCCTCTCATAATTCCTTCAAAAGCCAATATAACCGACAGGTGATAAACTCTGAATATTTTTCTACGAGTTAAGAGTCAATGCCTCACTACTTTAAGGGTCTATACCGGACTGCCTAAAAAAATACAACTGCCCTACACAATTTCCATCCAATGTCCAACATTCTGACTCTGACAAAGCTCCTCTAGAAATGTGTCTACATCCAGCTATGTAACCACGTAGAACAATTCTGACTTTTAGACCAATTCCAATCCATCTTCTGCCAGGGTCACGGCACAGAATACACTCTTACTCACATTGTGGATGATGGGCTAAGAATGCTCGATCACAATGAATTCTGCCTTTTGATAGGCTCCCATATGAAGCAAGGATACAACTAAAGATTGCCTGCATGACCTATAAAGCCTTACATTTCAACAAACGATATACCTTTCACAAAAACCTGAGCTCTCCAGGGGCTCTAGATCCTCCAGAGTGCCAGCAGCTTACTGCTGAAGCCACAGAAATTCCATAAAAACAAAACTTACAATCAAGTTTCTTGGGTATCGCCCCAAGAATATGTAAGTTTCTGCCTCAAGACATCAGTCTAAACCCCTTGTCAACATCTTTCAAAAAGCAAGTTAAAGTGCTACAGAAGAACACATTTCTGCCCTAGAACCCCCGCTTGCCTGGCGCTCTAAGGCGTGCTCTTGAAAACCTTGTTTACTATTTGACTGTTTGAATTGTATTTTGATCTGTTGTTTATTGTTACTACTTTTAGCACCTTTTGTGTTCACTACATTGTAAAGCAGTCTGATGCCCCCTGTGGTAATGTTCGTGCTGTATAAAACTTTTTAAAATAAATACAAAATTAGCTAAAAGCTTCACTTCCACATCTAGCAGAAAAGTAAGATTATAGTTCTTGGCTGCTCTTTCTGATTGTTTTTATCAATTGGATAGATTAACAATCCATTCTAGGATGGAGGAATGTGGCCTACCTCTATGACACACACAAACAGTCTATTTAAATGTACTACCCAGAAACCCAGTGTTAGACCTGGCACCTTGGCGTGGGTCTCCATTCCACTTTTTGTTGTTGTGCCTCATATGTTTTGCTGGTGTTAGATGCTCAGAGCACTGTGCCACTGCCAAGCAGTGCCACAGTTCGAGTGCTCCCTGTGTAAATTGATGTATTGATTGGATTCTATGATTAGCTTATTTGGTTTACTGTCAGACCCTAGTACAGTGCACCAGGAGTGCCCAGGGCTTGTAAATCAAAATGCTGCTAGTTGGCTTGCAGCACTGGTTGTGCCACCCACAGAAGCGGCCTTATAAAATGTGTCTAAGATCTGCCATTGCAGAGCCCGTGTGCAGTCTAATACTGACGTGCTAACTTGGCAATTGCACCCACTTTCTAGTCCCTAAACCTTCCCTTGACTTCATATTAGTCACCCCTATGGTAGGCCCAATGGCAGGGTGCATTGTAAGTATAAGGTAGGACAAGCCCTGATGTGTGTGGCATGTCCTAATAGTGAATTACAGCCATTTTCGTTTTTAACTATTGCAAGGCTACCTGTTCTCATAGGCCAGAATGGGATGTTAGAATTGTTACATTCTATGAACCTTACAGACTCTGGGAACATGGTAGAAATTTGAGTTTAGTATGTCTGAACTCAGAATAATAAAGTACATCTTTTAGTAATGTTTATTTTAATATATATTTGCAAATACCACTATTAGAAGGTAGGTATTTGCTTGCCTACCTATTTCAGCCCACCTCTGCTAGGATGTGTATCTGCTGTCTGGTTTATGTGAGTGACAGGGCTGGGGAATTCCAGGAGACAGGCTGGGGCAACCCGGTGGTGAATAGAGAGATTTACATCCATGGGTGGGAGGAATACACCCGGACTCTGAATAGGGCTGTGCCTTTCCACCACAATGGTGGCTCCACCTTCTGTGGAGTGTCTGATGTCTTTGCCCTGCACACTGAAAGAAAAGCCAGAGTCATGTCAACAGCATAGGCCTCTCTACCCCAAAGGAACAAAGGATTTGGGGGTATAAGTATTGGGACCCTGCTCCCAAGAAATTAGATCCTGCTTTGACAAGAAGAAACCTCTGCCCGATGAGAAGGACCTGGGAAAGCTGAAGGAGTACTGTCCCTGACCTGGGGGATTTGCCTGCAGTGGTTGCCTTGCTGCTGAAGGAGAGGAGAAAGACTTCAAAAGACTTTACTTTCAACTTGTGCTTGTCCCAGGACCAATGGACTTCATCCGCCTCGCAATCTGCTACTGGAAATGCTGTTTTCAGTATTTGACAAGGCCGGGAGCTGTGTACGCCTCGTACAATCAAATTGTGTCCAGCAATGCACCTTACCCGCCTGTCCGCCTCAATCAATGCAACTCTGTGCCCCGAACGAGCCGTAGTTCGCACCGTGACTGGACGCGCCCACCGCGTACAAACGCTTTGCCCCATCGAATCATCCTGGTTGGTACGACACACACACACTGCCGCTGAGTTAGAGTCTGCCGATCGCACCGAGCAGGGGAGTACGCTCCGTACGTCCGCCTCATACCGCATCCAAGACTGAACCCCGCAGCTCCCACAGTACGGATTGTACGCCGCAACGAAAGCTGAATGTATCGCACCCAGCCATCCGCCTCGATAAACGCAGCTCTCCACTCTATGCCTCGTGCAGATCACTTCAACGAGCCGGAGCTCGCACCGTGACTGGTCGACAAACGCATTGTGCATCGTCACCTTCTTTCAGCGCATCGTCCGTGACGGACTCATCACTAAAAGGTACTGTGTACGGCTCAAACCCCATCGTCCGCTGTGCCCATTAGAGTCCTTGTGTTCATTTTCATTGCCGTAAGAGCCGAACGAAGAGAACGAGTCGCACAGAACTTAAAAACCACGCATTGAACAAGAACTCTTTGTTACTAATAGTACGGTGGTCATTTTTTGTCTTTATTTAGGTCTTGTGCTAAGTTTCAATAAAAGATAACTATTTTTGATATAATCCCAGTGTGGTGTCCATTTGTGGTGTGTCACTTGATTACTGTATGAGTTTACAAATGCTTAACCTATAACGCCTCTGAAAAAAGTCTTGTCTGCTCGGGCCAAGCTACCTAGAGGGTGAGAAGGGGTTATTTTAATAGGGTAACTCCCTTGCCCTGACTAGAGGAGAGGGTCCCTGCTTGTCACAAGTACCTACCTGTTTCAACCAGAGACATTGAAATCTAACACCCAGGTCGATTTTTAATATATCAATGGGAATTCCATTAGGCCATGTGGCTTAGATGAGCATCACTTCTTTATTAACCCTGTTATTGCCTTGATTGTGACTGTGAAATCTGGTTTGCTATCAGCATTGAGTATAGCACCATAGTTTTCTTATTATAATTATCATTAATGAACAATTTCCGTTAATCAAACAGTATAAAATGATCCGTTGAAGGGTGATAAGACTCAAGCACATGGCCAATCAAAGACCAACAAATACTTTGAAATATTCAATTCAATTCAATTCAAATAAGCTTTATTCGGTTGGAACATACAACCATAAAAGCACAATATATAATCACATTACATAAAAGAACAATTATTAAAAAGTCGACATCCATGATGAAAATGACATTCAAATACCGATTCCATTAAACAACATAAACTGCGTCAGTTCTCCTAATGTAAACAATAGACTCATAGCAGCTTCACATGATTTGGTAACAGAGATCCAGGACACGTAGGCTTCAGAAAGTGCAAAGTATAAAGTGCATAAAATGCGTCAGTTCTCCTAATGTAAACAGTAAACTCATAGCACCATTAGAGAATTTTGATAACAGAGATCCAGGACACATAGGCTTCAAAAAGTGCAAAGTGTAAAGTGCAAGGTGTTTAATTAGTAAGACCATCCCCAACCATTGTGGAGATGGTTAATTATGTTAGAACAACATACTCTTCCTGGCCTTAATTGAACTTAAAATAAATGTAGCAGTATAGAAACAAATCTCAGGTTCTCTTAGTGCAAAAAGTAGAGTCATAGCAGCATTATTGGTTTTGACATCATACCAAGATAGTTCGATCGAATATTACCCCAAAAGAATTGGCTAAATAATTGAGCCAGGGGATCTTTAGGTAGTTATCCAATCGCAGGCAATCATTAATAATAGACTTGGTAAAAATGGTCTCCTCTTTTAACCAT
The DNA here is from genome assembly GCF_964263255.1 of Lissotriton vulgaris. Classification (NCBI taxonomy): domain Eukaryota; kingdom Metazoa; phylum Chordata; class Amphibia; order Caudata; family Salamandridae; genus Lissotriton; species Lissotriton vulgaris. The sequence goes on along the minus strand of NC_141699.1, from coordinate 19,793,019 downwards.
GTTGATCTCCATAACTGAAGTGGTCTCAGGGCTATTAAATCCATCAGATAATTATGACCAACTTCACAATGAATAAGTTCAGAGGAGGCTGAGACCGGGAGACATAAAAGCTTTTTTTTAAAAGAATTCTCTTCTGTTTGTAAATCACAGCATGGTTGGTATACCCAAAGCCCAGCCTCATAGAGTGCAACCGATGTGCATCTAGATTTATAAATATCAACCTTGTATTTAATGCAGCAATCCCCCAAGTTAGAAGCAAATTCAAAAACACCATATATGCTTTTCCTCAATTTGGCCCAGACATGAGACAATTTGTGGTTCCATTTCCCATCGAAGCCAAGGAAATACCTAAATAACAAACATTATCCACGTTTTGTACTTTTTTGCCTTCAATAAAAAAAGGTTTCAAACTATTGTATTTCGGGCCGCATACCATTGTAAAAGTTTTAGCCTTATTTATCATCAGTTCCTCTTACTAATAAAAACTGCAAACCCATTGATTAACCTCTGGAGGCCTACCAGCATTCTGAATAAAAGCACAGCGATGTCCACATAAAGCAGGACTGGGACTTCCTTGCCTTCCACTAGTGTGGAATCCGCCTGTATCAATGTAAGTGCTGCGTCGGCTTCATTAATAAATAAGGTAAAAAGCAGCGGGGCTAGAACGCAGCCTTGGCGGATACCACGTTTTACATTAAAATTGGGGGACATTCACCCTTCTGGCCGTACCGTACTTTGGTCGGTACATTTTCGTACAGCCAAGCTAAAAAGTAAACAATGGGTTTCGGGTGCCAAGTTTAAGTAAAACTGGCCATAAAACAATATGATCCACTAAATCAAAAGCGCTGCTCAAATCTACAAAACATAAAAATAGCCGACCCTGTTTAGCTCATGTATATTTTACAACTAAAAGCTCCAGGTTAATTCTCTGTTCTAACGTACCTAACCCCTTTCTAAAACCATATTGTGCCTGGACCAAAATACAATTTTTCGAAACCCACTCCTCCAATCTTAACAATAAAACCATACTCATAATTTTGACTAAAGAGTCGAGTAGGGAAATGGGCTTTTTGGCTTCAGATTTGTCGCCCTTTTTGTAAATGGGAATAATGACAGATTTCACCCAAGAGGACGGGCAACCCTCGACTACTGCAGCGTTAAAAACCCTTGTTAGTTTAGGCCCCCGGTTCTGGTATGGATTTATACACATCAATAGGAACACCATCCGCACGTGGTGCTTTCCCCCCTTTACTATTTCCTATGCCTATCAAGACCTCATCTAGAGTGATATCAAGCGGGATAATGTGCCATTTATGTTGATTTGTTGGATCTTTTACAGATAAATGGCTTGGGTTAAAAATACTAGTAAAGTGAGCCACCCGTTCCTCACAGCTCACATGAATTAAAAGTTCTGGGACGGATTCATTTTTAAGAAGTTTAGAGTTCACTGTATCCCAGAACAATTTATTGTTAAAGGTTTTTTCCACTAATGCAAGTTTATCCCATGCCTCCTGTTGGAGCTCCGTCTTCCTGAGTTTTAGATTGGAATTATATTCTGCTCTTGGGTCATAGACTAATGCATTATCCCTTGGTTTATTCGAAAGTGCTTTTTTCAGCCGATTCAAAGAGACAGTATATGAATGTTTGAACTAACCCCTGGCCTGTGTTTGTTTCCTAGATGGCATCACAGTGAATAATTTTGAAATAGATTCATTAATTGTAAAGAAGTTGGTCAGGATCTTAATTGGTTCGGTCTCGACCAATAAGCTATCTTCAATTTCGTTACCACAGGCCTGTATAATTTCTTTTGTTATTTCACGGGAGTTGGCACCCTTCCATTTAATTCAAGTACCGTTTGAGTGGCACGGAGCAATATTATCGATGACAGTTCATGATTCAACAGTCTTGTTCCCCCATAAATGCAGTCTCATAATAATTGAATTGTGGTCACTCATTGACAAGTCGACAATCCATGGGGTAGAACATAATTTCATAATGTTGGCAGAAACGATAACATGATCAATACTACTTTGTGCTGACTTTCCTGTAAAGGTTGGGATCTCCTGCCCGCTCACATCCTTTGCACACTGTAAAATATCTAAATCAAATTCTGCCAGAACTGCATTTAGGGTATCACTGTAGGAAGTATGTGGGAAATGTAAATAGTCATTGCCTTCATCATTTTGAAACCCAGAGACTTTTGTCATAGACAGAGGGCAGGTGTAAACATTATTATATTCAAATTAATAATATCCACAGCCATTTTATCTAGTTCCTGTTTCAATTCCGTAACTACACTATGACGGGTGGAATCAAATACATTATTATAAAAATGAATCAGTAAGACATCCTGGCCATCCTTGTGATGTAACCAGTGTAACTACAAATTGTGCCCTATATTAATAGTTCTTTTAATTCTCAAGGGAAAATTATTTTTAGTAGAATTAGCAGTCCCCCCTTTGCTCTACCCGAAGCGGATGGGGTTGCGGGCAGATTATATGAGGTAAACCCGTCAAAGTGAACCTTATCGGTAATCCAAATTTCCTGCAAGCACACTATATCATGTGAATAAATAAACCCCTTCCATCCTAACATTTTGTTCTTTCTTGCAATTCCACAATTCCAGCTATGTTCCAAGTGACAATAGTATATCCCTCAACAAAGGGGGTTCCTTGATGATATACCGGTAAATCAATTCCTGTACTAGTAGGAGCACTGGCAGCAACTTCACTAAAATCCTCACTACAATCTTCTAACAATACAGGGAGGGTTATGTTTACTGCTGTTCCATGATTTTTGAATAAAAAGAGAGTGCAACACCCTCAATAGCAAACAGTTATCACAAAACTGCCCTTCATATAATCAATATTTGAGATTTATCTTGCGACATTTGTGTATTAATAAACAACCAACATATTGTATCCTTTATATTTTAGTTTTATTATATTTATTTTCTTTGATGTATAAAAATAGTTTTTTTCTCTCTTTTTTTATATATAAACCTACAATAATTATTTGTGATAAGATAATATTAATTGTATAGACACAACATCCAAATGGTTATATGACACATACATAAAACAAAAGAATTTTAGTGAACAGACATGAAATTAGGTCGATGGAACACTGAAGTAGGTAACAAGATGGAACAGAGCACAAAACTTGAGGTAGGTAATGCGGTGAAATAAAACACTACGCGCGTTTCGGCCTGTGGCCTTCGTCAGGTGACCGTCATTCGTGAGGTGCAGACATAACAGTGTATAATGTGCAACAAGAATCTGAGGAAAAAAAACTCATAAATATATATATCAGTCGCATTAAAAAATATACATAATACATTGTGCATTTTTTGACATAGGGTCAGTATCAATGTATTGTAAAACCAATAAGGCAGGTATCATTCATGTATTCATCTTAGTTCTTCAAGTGATGTATATGCTTTTTTATATAATAAAAATTGTAATAATCATGATACAAACATCTTGCCTATATTTGATTTGGAAATTTTCTACATTACTCATTATCAATTTAGGAACATTGGTCAAGTTGACATCACACTAGGCTCATCTAGATACATGTATACCGAAAAATTCTTCATGAAGGACTATTTATATGTCCATTCAGTTCGCTTGTTAGGACCAAAGGAATTTGAAACCTTGTTGTGATAATTTTTACTATTTAGTAGTGTCTTGGAGTGCCAATCGGGTCTGGAGTCATTCCGCATGCCTTTTCTAGTTTAAACTTCTTAACTTTTTTAGAAATCACTTACTGACATATAGCTTCTGCTGTGGTTTGCGAGACGCAGATAAATTGTCAGTTGTTACGACTGCTGGAAAAGTCGCACTGCCGCACTTATCAAAAGGAGACAACATTTGAGCTGAATTAGAGGGCATAATATGAGATGATTCTTTGGGCAATGACTTACCTGGCTCCCCTGATTGAGTAACATCACTGGATAAAACCCAATATAGCAATTAATTGAGATATTGATTATCAGTGAAGATGGTGCGTCTTGATCTAAATTAGAAGCTATGATGTGAGAGGGGACCACAGTATTTGAATTCCCCAAAACTCTTGGTTGGTTGATTAATATCAGAGGATGACACACCGGTGGTGGTGTTAGTTGGATGCCAATATTATCTACCGGCCGTCGTCAGTAGGTAGTTATAGTTAGGACCTAGTTACCAGAGGAAAGTTTTTTTTTCTTGCTTATATTTTTGGTGCCATTTGAAGAGTCTTCACAACATTTTTCAAAAAGAAGTAACCCGGTGATTATTGTTGTGCATGGAAAGTTTCTGGTTGATCTGTCAAGCAGGGGTTGAGAAAAAGGGGGAGGGGTAAAAAAAATGTTTTTCAATGTTCATTTTCATAGAACCTTCAGACAGACCTGCAGTTCGAAACGCTGAATGGAATTCCACTGAATTTGGCAGAAAGTTAGATTTTGGTCCCCAGATTACACTTTTTGTTATTTGGTGCAAATCCATGCAGTAATTGTTAAGAATGTAAGAAAATCCAAATTTGTTTATCTGAGCTCGCAGCTAATTTGTGAATAATAACGAGCTTGTGCGGGGAAATGAAGAGCTCTGATTGGCTGCCAGCAGATGGAAGTGTTGGCAGCCATCTTGGGACTCGGCTTTAGCTGAGTCCCACAAAAAAGCAGGGAAACAAAGAAAAGAAGTCAGGGTAGGTATACCTTGACCTCCAAGCCTTTGTCCCGGGGTTCCTCTTAAATCCTTTTTTTTGTTTAAATCATGATGATTTTCCTGAAATGTTTGTGAATATCATCGTGAATTAAAAAAAAACGCAGTCTCCCGCACTTGTTTGAATTGTAGCCCCTGGGTGAGCCAGGTATCAGGGGCATGCATGGATTATTTAAAAAATGGTGCATGGGGATCCCCTCCAAGGGCTTACAAATGCCCCGGAGACCACCATCTCCCCAGGGCTAATTATATGAAGAAGAATTGGGCCAGGTGGACCCACTGGGCCCCAGGGTCCACCACCTCCCCAGCACTACATATTAAATGTTTGGGGGGGCAGGCAGACCCTCCGAGCCCTGGGTACCGCCACCTCTTTTGGGCTTCAAATAAAATGCTATGGGTGGGTCACGTGGACCCCCCTGTTTGCTGTGATTTAGCATGAACTTTGACAGCTCCCACCAAGTCAGAGCAAATAGTCTGCTTCCAGCAAGCGGAAGCTCACAAAATGCTCTCACTTGCTGTAAGTGGAGATTTCATCTGTTTCCTGCCCACTGTTAAGCCGACAGAGAAACAGATTAAACAATTGCTCCTACAGACAGGGAGCTGCATTTTTTAGCAGTTCCCTGTCTGTGAGAGCAATGCCTGCTCGCGCAGAAGATCCTCAGGGACCATGGAGGCCTCAAGGGAAAAAAGCAAAAAGAGGAAAATAAAGGTGAGAAACGAGCAGAAAGAGGCAGAATAAAGGTCAGAAAAGAGCACAAAGATTGAGACTTAAGATCAGCAACAAACAGAAAGAGGCAAGCTGAATTTGAGGTACAAGCAGAAAGCGGCAGAATAAAGGTCAGAAATGAGCAGAAAGAGGGAGAATAACGGTCAGCACTGAGCAGAAAGAAACAAGCTAAAGGTCAGAAACAAGCAGAAAGAGGCAAAATAAAGTTCAGCAATGTGCAGAAAATGCTAAATAAAGGTGAGAAACTAGCAGAAAAAGGGCAGAAGAAAGGTAAAAAAGGAGAGTACAGAGGCCACATAAAGGTTAGCAACAAGGAGAAAGAGGAAAACTAAAGGTCAGCAATGAGCAGGAAAATGCAAATTAGAGATCAGAATGAGCAGAAAGAGGCAAAATAAAGATTAGAAATGAGAAGGAAGAGGCAAAATAAAGGTCAGCAATGAGCAGAAAGTAGCAAAATAAAGATCAGAAACAAGCAGAAAGAGGCATTCAGACACTCGTGAGCCCACCCACAGAGAAACTTATGCACTCAATCATAGTCCCAGAAGACACTCCTGCACCCATTCACAGACACACTCAGACACTCATGCACCCACTGACATACACACTCACATACCTACTTAAAGACTGACTCAGAGACCCATGCACCCAGTCACACACCCACTCGGTGACTCATGCACCCATTCATAGGCCCACTCAGTCACTCACAAACTGACTCAGAAACCCACTCAGACACTCATGCACCCACTCACATACCCACTCAGACACTCATGCATCCCATCACAGACTACTCATACATTCATGCATTCATGCACCAACTCACAGACCCATACAGACACTCACTCACCTAATCACAGTTCCACACAGGCACTCCTACACCTACGTACACTGCTATGTACACACCCATACAGTCACTCATACACCACACTCACAGATCCACACAGCTACTCACACACCCACAAGCCTACTAACACACACACTAAGAGACCCATACAGCCACTCACCTACCTATACAGCCACTCACCTACCTATACAGCCACTCCAAAACCCACTTTAAATGTATATGGCGCACAGCTACCCGGATGTTTCCCGGCACCTACGGACCCGCACTAGAAAGAGAGAGGGCGGTACTCTAATGGTTAAACAGCCAATATTATTATTATTATTATTTAAATTTATATGGCGCATAGCTACCCGGAGGTTTCCCGGCACCTACGGGTAGCTGTGCGCCATATAAATATATATATGTGAAATTCATTGAAAAAAACAAAGTTTAATGGAAGGTTATGACTAAGAAATAGACTTAATAAACTCAGACATTCACAAAAAAAAAACAAAGGTTACAGCGTCTTTATAGTTAGGCTCAGATTTTACACACACAAAACCATAGAAATGCAGCACGTATAGTTACCTTGAGCTAACTATAAAGTCTGCCCCTGCAATGCACTGCTTATGACATCGCATATTACATCATTGATGACATTACTGATGACATCACTGATGACATCATCCACAGAACTACTCACACACCCACTCACATCACCATATAACCTCTCATATACCAACTCAAACACCTGCTCAAATATTCACATACCTATTTATAGAACCATATAACTACTCAGACAGCCACCCACTCATCCATAGAGCCATTCACACACCCACTCACTCTCCCATACAGATACTCACACACCACTCACTCTTACAGCCACTGATACACCCACTCACTCAATCTTACATCCACTCACACACCCACTCACTCACTCATGCAGTGATTCAAACAGGCACTCACCCACTCATATAGCCACTCACATAGTCACTCACTCATACAGCCACTCACACAGCCACTCACTCATACAGCCACTCACACAGCCACTCACTCATACAGCCACTCACACACACATACAGCTACTCAAAACGCCACTTGCTCACTCATACACCTACCCACTCATTAATACAGTCACTGACACAGCCACTGACTCTCCGATACACCTACTCACACAGCCACCCACCCACCCATAGAGATATTCACATACCCACTCACTCACCCGTACAACGACTTACACATGCACTCATACACCCATACACTCACTCACACACCTACTCACACTCGCATACAGCCACTAAAAACATCTACTCAGACACAGATAGATGCAGTCACACAGCTAACCATATATGTTAGAATAGAATCACCCATCTGTAGTACAAAAAGTATACTAATTTCAGTATTTTAGTGCATTAGAATATATCTCTAACATTCATAATGTTTTCAAAAACACTCACAATCACTGGATGATGATAGCAGTGATGTTATCAGTGATGTCATTTGGGATGTCATCCGTGATGTCACTGACCACATCATGGGTGATGTAATATGTGAGGTCATAAGCAGAGATTTGTGGCGGCTTAATTAATGGTTCACTTGAAGTGTAGTTCCTATATTCCTAATAGGCTCTGCGCATTGGAATAATATATCCTATAGTTTAGACGTAGGACTGAGGTCAACTAGGTCTCTATCGAATATACTAAACTTAATTATGTGTGTGCCAGCTAACTCAGAGGTCATAGAAACTTTCTCAAATACACAAGAAGGGATTAGTTTCTGACAACCGCATAAACATGACAACTTTGTTTCCCAAGAATAAGAATATATCTCCCGAGTCGCGGAAACGATAGATAAGTATTTCACTCAGTCAATTGTGCATGCTTCGTTTCTAAAGAGTTGCAGAGAAATAGAGAGATGGGCGTTTTCAATAAAAGGTTTATTGAACAGTCTTCTTTCTCATGCAAGAGAAGTGAACTGCTACAATCGTTATGTAGACTGTAAAATGTAATGCGTACAGCGTAAACAGTAATATGAAATAATACTGTAAGAGCATTGTATGTTTTCTAAGCAATATAAAATTACATACATAAATACACAGACTAAAATACTCAACTGGTGCTTCAAAAATACGCCTACCCCAAATTACCTAACCTAAGTCTAGTACGCGGGAAGAAGTAAGTATTGTGTAGCATAGGTTTTAGTTTTCTTTGCCAAGAATCTACCAAAGGTTTCTCTAGGTTCTAATCAGCTCCATACCTTAGTTAGAAAGAAGGAGGTCTGGTATCTTAGTCTCTGGACTCGATTTCCCAACACCCCACAAGGGGAGTCAGAAACACTGGAGCTGGGTTCTCGGCAGGAGAAGAGCAGCTTCTTGATCAGTGCATCAGCTGGAGAGTTGACTTTCTTTGGCACTTGCTGTAGCGAGCTGCGTCGGGCAAGTAGATAGTTGAACTGCTCCGAACCACCGTAATTTGCTATAGCAAGTGAAGGTATATTTATACCTTTAAGGTGTTTAGGAATGCCAAAGTTTGATGTAAAGTCGGGCATAAGAACGTCATAATGAACCCATTGGGAATAGTTGTTCATTGTAAAACTAACTGAGTTCTTGGAGAAATTATTATTCCAGCAAGGGGAAGTTCCCTGACTGCTCAAGCCGATTTTCCAAGAAATCGTTGTGAGGTTTGGTACTGGTGGAAGTAGCTATGCCTGCATTTGGGTTGCATGGGCTATGCCTAAATAAGGGCTTGATTTCTATGCCTGTAAGTGGTGTGGCTCACTGGTTAGAGGCGGCAGACACGGAAGCAGAAAACGGCCCAGGACCAGTGTTCAATTCTCAACGTGGCAGGGTCGTGGACCAAGGTCAGCGGACTCGATAATTCTCGCCTCGGTGCCTACTCTAACCAGGGATCACACTCTGCAACTCTGGGCATTAGCTTGTCTCATCTCTACAACGGCCCCCCACATTAGCCGGAGATGCCTGGTTTCACCTTGGAGATACCCAGTAGGGACCATCTCACTGGGATAGCCAGGACAGGGTCTACAGCGCCACAACGCCTCAGGGCAGCAGTGCGCTTTACAAGACCACATTACATTAAAAGGGCAATGTGAATTGTACCTATATAAGGGCATGAATCGGGAAAATTCACTCAGAGCCTAAAATGCCACACAACACACTCAGGTAACTATAACTACTGAAGTTCTGTAGTTTTGTGCATGTAAGAGCTGAGCCGAACCATACCGTCCATGCAACCTTTGTTTTTTTCAGTGAATTTCTAAGGTTTTGAAATTTTTATTTTGTAACTATAATGTCCCTGTAACGTTTAGTTTTTCAGTGAATATATACATATATACATATGAGTAATGAAACTGTCCAGCTCATCACAGTGCCTAGCTCTCATACGTGGTAGCCAGTCATCGATACGCACAGACGGATTAAGACGTCCTCGCTGTTTTGCTAGTGATCCCCATGGCGGCACCCCTTCTCCCGATCTTTACACAGGCTGGTGCTGAAGATTGAGTACAAAGAAACAAGGAATACTTTCTCCATACATGACCATGGAGTTTGTCGGCTGACACTCTCCAATTGTATTCTAAAGTGGACACTCATGATGTAATTTTTCGTCCATATGTATGACTATTTTGGCACTTCGTTTAATTGTTTACAGCACTCTGTCACCAGTCATGACCTACTCACTCAATGTATACCTTGTCCATGTGTTTTGTTTGTTTCGGACAGCTATTCAAGGAATTGTGAATTTACGGTTTATACTAAAAGATTTACCTTTATAACTTTTATGGTCAGTGTGTATTTCCTCATATATTCTTCACTAGATATATTGTTTTATTTTTGTATTCAATACATTTCTCAAGTTAATTATGATCCCCAACAGAACCATTGTTGTCGTTTAGATTCCTTACCCAGGTTCTGAGGGTTACTGGGTTACCCCATTACTTCTCATAGCTCTCATACGTGGAAGCAGTGCAGCTGTCCAATTCATAGCAGGGACTAGCTATTGCTCTTAAAAGCATGGAGCTGTCCAACTTATCACAGTGCCTAGCTGTCCCTCTCAGAATCAGTTCAGCTGTCAAGCTCACTCCAGTACAAAGCAGTCACACTTGGAAGCAGTGCAAATGACAATTCTTCGCAGTGCCCAGCTCTCCCACTTAGAAGCAGTGCAGCTGTCCAACTCATCGCAGTGCATAGCTGTCACACTTGGAAGCAGTGCAGCTGTCCAACTCATCACAGTGCCCAGCTCTCCCACTTAGAAGCAGTGCAGATGTCCAACTCATCTCAGTGCATAGCTGTCACACTTGGAAGCAATGAATCTGTCCAACTCATCACAGTGCCTAGCTTGTCCCACTTAGAAGCAGTGCAGCTGTCCAACACATTGCAGTGCCTAGCTGTCCCAGGTGGAAGCAGTGCAGCTGTCCAACACATTACAGTGCCTAGCTGTCCCATTTGGCAGCAGTGCAGCTGTCCAACTCATTGCAGTGCATAGCTGTCCCAGGTGGAAGCAGTGCAGCTGTCCAACTCATTGCAGCACCTAGCTATCCCATATGGAAGCAGTGCAGCTGTCCAACTCATTGCAGTGCATAGCTGTCACACTTGGAAGCAGTGCAGCTGTCCAACTCATCTCAGTGCATAGCTGTCCCAGGTGGAAGCAGTGCAGCTGTCAAACACATTGCAGTGCCTAGCTGTCCCAGGTGGAAGCAGTGCAGCTGTCCAACTCATTGCAGTGCATAGCTGTCCCACTTAAAAGCAGTGCAGCTGTCCAACTCATCACAGTGCCTAGCTTGTCCCACTTAGAAGCAGTGCAGCTGTCCAACTCATCTCAGTGCATAGCTGTCACACTTGGAAGCAATGAATCTGTCCAACTCATCAAAGTGCCTAGCTTGTCCCACTTAGAAGCAGTGCAGCTGTCCAACACATTGCAGTGCCTAGCTGTCCCAGGTGGAAGCAGCGCAGCTGTCCAACTCATCTCAGTGCATAGCTGTCAACCTTAGAAGCAGTGCAGCTGTCCAACTCATTACAGTGCATAGCTGTCAACCTTAGAAGCAATGAATCTGTCCAACTCATCACAGTGCCTAGCTTGTCCCACTTAGAAGCAGTGCAGCTGTCCAACACATTGCAGTGCCTAGCTGTCCCAGGTGGAAGCAGTGCAGCTGTCCAACACATTACAGTGCCTAGCTGTCCCATTTGGCAGCTGTGTAATATTCCATCTATTTTCAGTTCTTAGGTGCCCCATATAGAAGCAGTGCAGCTGTCCAACACATTGCAGTGCCTAGCTGTCCCAGGTGGAAGCAGTGCAGCTGTCCAACTCATTGCAGCGCATAGCTGTCACACTTGGAAGCAGTGCAGCTGTCCACCTCATTGCAGTGCCTATGAGAGAGCGCAATTTGAATAAAAAATATGTATGGACCATATTCACAAGCATATCGGATAAACGTAGAATCTATAACGTGAAGTTAACACTTGTAGCGTAAAATTAGCCGATGTAATCAAAGTAATAGGAAATGTATTTATTCTATAAAGTGTATTAGAATTAGGAAGCCCGTATACATAGTGGGCTAATATAGAAATGTATAGAAATGCTTAAGAATAGTAGAACGTGCAAAACCGAATAGATGTGTGTAATCATGAAAAGGAGAAAACGGCGAAGCATAAAGCGAAGAAATGTGCAGAGAATGTATAGCACGATGTAAGCAAGAGAATAAATGTTGCGTTATATGTAGAATGTATTCACTTATAAGCAAACGATTTGCTAAATTCGATTATATATAAATGTGTGTTAAAGGTTATACTGTGTGTAGAAGAGTTTGTAGGAATGTTAGAAAAGGTTTAGTCATATGTGATTTTAACCTAACTGACCAAGAGTTCGCAGGAGTGTAGTCCGCTGTATGTAATTTAGTGGGCTCACAGGAGTCGTGAATAGCTTGAACTGAATGTGCGAGACAAGAGTCAAAGGTCTTGCTAGATTTAAGGTGACAATGCTGGACGAAGTTTATGGCCTAAACGTGAGAAGAGACGCTTGGAATTTGAGTCTTGTTTAGAAACGACCGTTCACAGGACCAACTAAGGTTACGAATACAGTCGTAAAGAGTAGAGTTCTGCTGAGGTGATAGACTTTTGCTCCGAAAGTGTCAAGTGAAATGTCAAATGAAGTCACCAGCAAGAAGACGAAGATGGCGTCTAAGGAAAAGGGTCAACTTAACGGACGACGCGAAGAGATGAAGCCATAGAAAGAGCAAAGAATTACATCATGGGGAAAATACGTGGTGGGCGTCGAAGGGGCGTTCCACCCATACTGTGATTGTGTATTTAGGGACAGCACCCTGGGGAGAAGATCAAGCGAAGAGGGGCGAAGAGCTCAGAGCGCAGAACTAAAGATCAGAGAGAAAGAGCAGAGCGCAAGAGAGCAGTAGGCCGAGGACCCTTAGAGAGCGGATGGGTAGGCAGAGAGGGTACTGCTTCTCGACATAAGTTACCATTAGGGGTTAAGAGAGTTTGAACTTCTTTGGAAGTCAAACTGCTGACACCTTTTTAGGTAAGGAACTTGCGAAGTAGGGATGTCACCTAGTACAGAGTAGGGACAGAATTAACTTGTTTATTCTTTTTATAGACGACGCAACGGGACCACATTGGGTTGATGCTTTAATCTGCAGATTTGGAATTGACTTTAATTGTATTCTTTTGTATACTTATTGAAACTTATCCTGAGAGAATTGTATATGCACTTAATTCTGATTTTATATAAAACTTTTAAAACTTCATCAGTTGTCAGTGGTCCTTCAGAGTTGCGTCAGTTTATGGGGTTAATTTAACCTATGCGGGGTTTGTCTTTTACTCAATGACAGAAAATAACCGATCCAAATTGATGAATGAGATTAGTATCTAAGTGATCAAAAAGGGTATCAAAATCTCATTCCCCGCAGTTGGTAGCAGAGAAAGATGGTTTTCTTCTTGAGGAAGACAACCTAGGTCAGGTCTAGATTACCCCAAGGTCCCTAGTCATCGACGACCAGAAGAAGAATCTCTGCCGAAGACGGTGCTGACGGTGCGTCGAGAGAAAAGCAGCAGAGTCGGTCGAGAGTGAGTATAAGGGTCATGCGTTGTAAGATTGCGGTATTTTATGTTGTACCTGTGTTGTAATGTCAAGCGGAGTTGAATGCCTGTAGTGTGATTGAGGGAAGGTTGTGAGCGCGTGCAACCGGATAAAATCTTAAGTTCAAGGAGAGCTTAAGTGGTTCGGGTGTATCGAACACCCAGAGTAATTTGTTCACCATTGAAAGGGGGTCATGAGGTACCATTGATCGCCCGACAGACCGATGATAGGGGGAGCGTAAGAGTGAGTGTATGAGTAACGGACGCTGGTCGTACGTTTACTGCGTGTAAGTAACCTATCAGTTAAGGCGAGCGTCTGACCGTGTGAGGAAAGACGTCTCGTCAGTTGAGGTGACAATTACAGTTAGACTGTGGCCGTACAGTCAGAGAAAAGTGATCGCTTGGACGGAAGTAGTCATTTTTCAGCGTATGAATGAAAACGCATGCAAGATCGTGAGACGAGTTGAGAAAGGAGGGGAACTGCTGCAGAGGGGACGAGTGACGTCAGCGTAGAGCCGCGCTGAGATTGGTCGGTCAGCGTTGAGTCGCGCTGGATAGGCTGATTAGCGAGAGCCGCGTAGGGATTGGTTGTTTGTCATCGGGACGTAAATAAGGAAGAGAATAAAGGAAAATCGTAGATTATCGAAAATGAAGTGTTTTAAACGTTTAAGGGCGATCTTTAAGAGAGATAGGAGAAACTTGTATGCCGGAGAAGAAGCTCCACCAGAAGACACACCAGCTTACCATATGGCAGTGAATGTAGGCTTACACTCGATATTATGGATCTCCGAGTGGAATAAGCTAACGGAAGGGAATAAGGAACTGACGTTTCCGAGATACGGGACGTTTAAGCTAGAAGTACTGAACCAACTGAAAGCGGTAATGCTTGCAACAAGACCTCTACCGAGGCCAACACAGTTCGAAGCCCTTAGTGCATGGTTTAGAGCAGCACATGAAAAGAGCTTAAAGAGACGCCAAGAAAGAGTGAGACGATCGGTAAAAGCAGTGCAGGATGCTAAATGGGACGATGAAGCTAAAAAGTGGAGGGTGCAAAAGATAGAAGCAGACAAACTGTTCACAATGCTAGAAGCTACGGGAGAAAAGAAACCTCTAGAAGAAGATGAGGATAGCGAGCCAGATGAGGATCTGATAGAGAGACTATTAACAGATAGACCACCTCCGTACAACAGAGAAGCCGAAAGTCCTGTACTACAGCAAGGGGACGGAGCTAGATGGGGGGAATATAAATCGCTCCCCACATCAGAGTGGGATGCCAAGAAAGGTGAGGAAGTACCTCAATCTAGTCCCGAACAGAGAGTAGTGGGAAGATTCGTGGTCCAGAAGGTGCCAGAAACACAGCATGCAAGGTCGTATCAAATGCCCGACGCTTTACAAGTTCCTGTTACCATAGGCCCTATAGTGTCAATCTACAACCCAGAGGGGGTCCAGCAGGAGGAACAGGCACGGTGGGACAGAGAGAGGGCAGAGATAGAGGGAAGGAATAATACGATCAATTCCCAAAGGCAGTTGCTAGGACCAATGAGTCAGAGTACCCCATTAGATTCCGCAACGGGTCCCTGGATAGAACAGGGGGGCCAAAGAGGACAGATGGATCTGAGGGGACCGAAACCGAAATCCTATAAGGAATTAAGGGAATATTTGAGAGAATGGGACGCTGCCGAAGAGACTCAGAATAAAAGATTAGAAACAGGAGCAGAATGGAGTGATCAGGATAACAGGATCCTCTCTCACTGCGGAGCTGGCGAAAGCAGCCCTGAGTGGGAGGGAGGGAGTCAAGGAAGCAGAGGAGATACTTGCCATACTGTCAGTGGCAATAGGCAAATGTGCGATGACCGGAATGCAGGGTGTGGGGGAGTGCCTCGCGTTATCCTTAGTGAGGGGGAACGAAAGACGCAGGAGTACCGAAATAGTTTCAAGTGCACTCACCATGCCCCGGACAAAAATGTGCGACATTGGAATCACGGGAACATGGAGAGTCGCGAAACGTCTCGCCATGCATCCGGTGATCACAGACGAAGTCACGGGAACATGGAGAGTCGCGAAACGTCTCGCCATGCAGCCGGTGATCACGAACGAGATCGCGGGAACATGGAGGACCGTGGAGGACCCTTCATATTATTGAGCGACACCAGACAGCAAGGGATTTGCAGTGATACAGAACAGCACGGAGGATCCTATATTGTATCTAGAGAAACCGAGCCGAAAAGACGGAATGTAGTGATGGGGAATGGATTAACGTTCCACCATACCCCAAGGGAAGATGGAAAAGCTTGGGATCTAGAGAGGTGGGAACAAAGAGAAACAAGAAGAACTCCTCATAACTCACCTGTGCTTAGACGTAGGGCGCATAGTGGAGGTGAGAGGGGTGTGAATGAACAACCTAGGACTAACGTACTGAGAGCTGAATTAAAAGCAAGACGGCTTGATGTAACGAGTTTAAAATCAGACTTGGATGAGATAATTGACGGCACAGTGGCAATAGAAAGGTTAGAGCTGTACGAACCGGATGAAATACTGTTTTTATCTAAGGATGTTACTCGGAAAGCAAGGGCAGCTCATGAAAAATTATCTGAATTGGCAGACAAGTATATGATAGACATGTCACGGACTAAAGCTTTACAGGCCAACCATAGGCTAAATTGCACGGATCAGGATCTAGATGAGCGTAGGACGATTGGGCTAAGAGTACACATAAGGGAACTAATAATGTGTATCAGAATATGGAGGGATCTGGATAGATGGGAGGAAAGATGGTCCAAAAGAGGGTCCGTCAGAAGGAGTACACTTGCGAAGTCCCAGGATGGAGATCTAATGCGAATGGAAGCTTTCCCTTTGCGAGAAATCGCGAACGGAAACTACGTCCATGTGCCCTGGAGTAGGGGGGATTTAGCGGCATTTACTAATTCTTTCCCCAAGTTAAGAGTGAACCCCGTGGAGTGGTACAAGCAGGTAGAGAGGTTCGTGAAGATCTCTAAGGTACTGTGGATCGATTTGAACACCCTGTTTGATATCGTAGTACCCGGAGATTTGTGGACGGCATGCAAGCTTAGTGTCGAATGGCCCGCTTGTGAGCCTCCGAGAGATGCCAGGACGAATGGTCCATCAGATAGAGTCATGGAAAAGTACGAGAGAGTAATAGCATGGTTAAAGGAGAAAGTGCCAGTGCAAGACATAGACTGGGTTAAGATAGATCGAACAACTCAGGAGCCTAAAGAGACAGTTCACGAGTTCTACGAAAGATTGCTGAAAGCATTCAAACAGTATAGCGGGTTGGATGTCATGGATCCTAAAGACATAGGACAGTTTGTGTCGAAGTTTGTTCTAGGATTGAGGCCAGACATAAGCCTGATGATTCAACAGCATTTGATTTGTTGGCAGAACAAACCGTTAGATGAGATTCTGAGGTATGCAAGGTACTGTAGCGATGAAATAGACTCAAAAGCAAAGAAACTTAAGGAAAAGCTGACGTTGGTGCAGATGCAATCAGCTGGAAAGGGTGGACAACGGCAACAGGGAACAGGCACACCAGTAAAGAAACAGAATAATCAGAGCAGAGATGAGGAAGAAAGACCGAGACCGAGAATAGATATCGCGACACTTAAAAAGACAACGAGGTGCCATCAGTGTAACGAGGTGGGACATTGGAGACGCGAGTGTCCCTATAATGTCGAGACGGGGGAGTTAGAACAGGAGGAGGATGAGGTTCAACCCAGCATGGTAAAGAGAACAGCAGTCCCGAAGGGAAAGTTTATCAAAGGGGGGAATCAGACTCCTCGAGCGCCGTTCCCTCAACCGCCTCGCATTACAAATGTAGGGAAAACCTATAGACAAATGCCATTGTTAGTAGGAGGAGAAGAATGCTACTACGTTGATCCTCTTACAGGGCAACGAGTGAATAGGGAAGAAGACTGTACTCTAGGAGCGGCCCTGGAAGTAGATCAGAGAGGACCATACGTAGAGGCTGAAGTAGCTGGATGTCCTACGACCTTTTTGGTGGATACGGGGGCCACTCGATCCACGTTGAGATCAGCGGTAGTCCCGGGTCTGCCAATGTCGGGAGAGACGATTCAGGTGGTAGGAGTCGCAAACAGGAGGATGACGAATCCTCTGACAGAACCAGTGTCAGTGAAGATAGGGAATTACAGTGATGAACATCAGTTTGTAATCTGTGATTCTAGCCCTGTGTGTCTGTTAGGAAGAGATCTGTTGTGTAAACTGAATTGCACAATACATTGCACACCTGAAGGAGTAGAAGTGCAGACAAACGATGAGGATGCTGATTTTAAGGTTGTAAACTCGCAGGAATGCGTGGAACTATACCCTACCCTAACGGTGGAGGAGCTTCCACAGGATTTGAGGGAGACAGTGTCAGCTGAGGTGTGGGATTTTACTGGAGAAGAAATAGGATTGATCAAAGGGGTAGAGCCAGTAAAGATCATGGTAAGACCCAATGCTGAGTATCCAAGAACACCACAATACAAGTTGACACCGGAGACAATTGCAGGAATAAAGCCCGTGATCGAATCCATGATTAAACAGGGAATACTGAAGGAGATCGTGGGAAGTCCATGTAACTCCCCGATTATGGGTTTGCAGAAGCCTAGTGGAAAATACAGAATTGTGCAGGATCTTCGAAAGATTAATAATATCGTTGTTTCATGTTGTCCAGTGGTACCGAATCCATCAGTGATATTGTTTCAGATACCGTTCCAAGCTGAATGGTTCACCGTGATAGACTTATGCCAGGCTTTCTTTTCGATTCCTTTAGATGAGGAGAGCCAGTATTTGTTCGCTTTTAAGCTGGAAAATCGCGTTTTAACATGGTGTCGTATCCCTCAGGGGTATACAGAAAGCCCATCGATTTTTAACCAGCTGCTGAAGAAAAATCTTGAAAGTCTAGTACTGCCCAAGAACTCGGTTCTAGTCCAGTACATAGACAACCTCCTAGTTGCGTCAGAAACTGAGGAAGCTTGCAGAGTAGACACCATCACCTTGTTAAATCACTTGGCCGAGAACGGACACAAGGTGTCTCCAAGTAAATTACAGTATTGTCTGACCGAAGTGCAATACTTGGGCCACAGGATTGAAAAGGGAAAACGGAAGGTGTCTCCAGACAGAATAGAGGCGATCATGAAAATGAACGCACCTAAAACACAAAGAGAAGTCAGGATGTTTCTAGGCATGGTCGGTTATTGTCGGCAGTGGATAGCCAACTTTTCACTGAAGGCAAAACCTTTACTACAACTGACGCACAAAGGAGTAAGTGATCCGGTACCATGGGACAAGGATTGTTTGATGGCGTTTTTGCAGCTGAGGGAGGACTTATGTCGTGCCCCGGCTTTAGGAATGCCTGATTACACAAAACCATTTTTGCTTTACTGCTGCGAAAGAGAGGGATGCGCCTTAGCAGTTTTGGCCCAGATACATGGCGATGCGCGTAGGCCAGTTGCTTATTTTTCGGCTACATTAGACCCAGTAGCCGCAGCGTTGCCCGGATGTCTCAAATCCGTAGCTGCAACGGGTGTCAGCATTGAACAATGTGAAAGTGTGGTAATGGGACATCAGTTAGTGGTGTACGTACCGCATTCTGTAGAATTGTTAATGACCAGGACTAAGACTCAGCATCTGACGAATAGCCGGCTCACACGCTACGAGCAAGTCATATTGGCTGCCGAGAATGTGACCCTAAAAAGATGCTCCGTCTTGAATCCTGCTACGTTGATGCCACTTCCAAATGAGATTGATGATGAAATTTGTACAGATCATGACTGCCTTGATGTGACTGAACTATGCACCAAACCGAGACCAGATATCGTAGATGAGCCATTGACTGACCCCGATGAAATATTCTTTGTTGATGGTTCATGCGTAAGAGACGATATTGGTCAGCTGAGAGCAGCATATGCAGTTTGTACAATTACCAGAGTTGTGGAAGCCGCCTGCCTGGAAGGAGTACATTCCGCTCAGGTAGCTGAAATTATTGCTTTGACGCGTGCCTGTTTAGCAGGTAACAAAATTCGAGTCACCATATACACCGATAGCCAGTATGGTTTCGGGGTAGTTCACGACTATGGGCAGTTATGGTCTCAGAGAGGTTACATGACCTCCTCGGGTTCTCCTATTAGGAATGGAGAATTCGTGAGATTATTGTTAGAGGCATTGCAAGGTCCGTCAGCCATAGCAGTTGTCAAATGTGCCGCGCACACGAAGAATGTAGACTTTGTGTCGCAAGGCAACCGTTATGCTGACGAGGTAGCACGTTACTGTGCAGAACAAGGTTATTCTCACACCAATGTAGAAGTGGGGGGAATACAGGAAAGAACTGAATTGACTATGTTGTTAGATACTGTAGATACATGGGATGAGTTGAAATGTGTTCAGGAAAATGCACCAGATGATGAGAAAAAGGGCTGGGAGACAGCTGGATGTACAAAAAGTGAAATGAACTTTTAGGATTTCTGCAGATGGGAGAGCAGTTTTACCAAACGAACTTGTTAGTCCAATGGCAAGGAAATTGCATGGATCAGCACACACAGGTAGAGATGCCATGGTGAGAGTATTCAGACAAACGTGGTACAATCCGAAGTTTAGAGTAGCGGCAGAAGCAGTATGTCAGCGTTGTGCGATCTGTCAGCAACTAAACGTAGGAAAGAGAACACCAGTCACACTGAGTCACATTGGGAGGTTTGGGGGGCCTTTCAATAGAATGCAGCTTGATTTTATCGAAATGCCTCAATGCAATAGACTCAGATACGTTTTAGTGATTGTCTGTATATTTTCTAGATGGGTTGAAGCTTACCCGACACGTAGGTGCGATACACTCACAGTAGCGAAATTGTTGCTTAGAGAGTTGATACCGAGGTTCGGGGTGCCATCCTCTTTGGAATCGGACAGAGGAACTCATTTCAATAGCGAAATAGTGAAGATGCTATGTTCAGCTTTGAGTATTGACCAGAAGCTCCATTGCAGTTATCGACCAGAAGCTTCAGGGATTGTGGAACAAATCAACAGTACAATCAAGTCCAGACTTGCCAAAGTTTGTTCATCGACATCCCTGAATTGGCCTGATGCACTTCCATTGGTTCTTATGAGCATACGTAGCACACCAGATAGGAAAACAGGTCTGTCTCCACACGAGGTGCTAATGGGAAGAGCTATGAGATTGCCATCGGTTCCGACTGCAGCGCTATTGAACATCACAGACGATTTGATCTTGGACTACTGCAAGGGACTATCTGATGCCATTAATTCTGTGTCCCTCCAGGTCCAGGCTGCAGAGGTTCCATCAGCACAAGACTTGTGCCATGACCTGTGTCCGGGGGACTGGGTCCTGGTGAAGAAGCACGTTAGGAAGAACTGTCTAGACGTGCGCTGGAGAGGACCGTTCCAAGTCTTACTAGTTACGAACACTGCAGTAAAGTGTGGAGGCTTGCCCAACTGGATACACGCCTCACAAACCCGAAGAGTGCCAACACCTCTGGAAGAAACAGCTCCTCTCTCGGATGAGAATCCAGCAGAAAGCGGAGAAGCCACAGAGGGGGAAAACAAAGCTGTAGAGGTGATCGAAGAAGCTGAGCCGGTGTCGGAGCAGGCCGACGATGGTCAGGACACCAGTGGGACCGAAGTCGTCTCAGAAGAAGAGAGTACATGGGAGTTCGAATCAGATACCGAACAAGCTGTGAGTGATCAAGAGACAAGTCCAAGAACGAGGAGCAGGAGGACAAGGAGTGACGAAGCTAGTTGGCCGGAGAGAAGGAGAAGGCCAAGCTTAAAAGCAAATCAAGAGAGAACCCTTGTCCCGATCTCTGAAGAGTCGGATCAAGAAGAAGAAACTACAGATTCAGGATCTGAGAGTCCAAGAAGATCAAGAAGGGTACGTGTGCCCTGCAGAAGGTACGCCACCCCAGAGTGAACTTATCTAGCAGATGTCTTGGGGACAGAAATCTGGGAGAGTGAAAGAAGTGAAAGTTATCGATCTCGATCCATTTGTGGCAGTGGAGATATGGATGTTGACGCCTGGACTCGAGACTAAGGGGTTACTGACTTTCACACTTCCCATACCCCCATACCTAAGTCGGATCAAGGATCTAGTGCTAAATTGATTACAGTTTCCGACTTTTGGTCATCAAATACCAGAACAAGAAGAAAAAGTCATTCGTTTTGAATTATTGGAACATGTTATTAAAGCTGCAGGTACGAGAATAATTGTAGATGCATAAAGACTTTTGTATTTAAGATATAAAGAAGAAGATAACCTAGCGCCTAGTGGAAAGAAGAATAAAATTAGGGATTGCATTTAGAGGACGGAGAAGGGTTAGGGTTGTCTATTGCTGAAGATAAAAGACATTGTTGCAAAAAGAGACTTTTGTTGACAAAGAGCACTTTACAGACTGAGAAAGCAAATAAAACAAACTAAAGACTTGAAAAGAAACTTTTCTTCGCAAAGGAAGGAGTTACGCTGTTTGATAACATGGAGAACGGCAACCCAAACCGAAAAGCAAAATGCATAATAGGTACACTAATAGCAGTAGTAGTTTTTCTTATTATTACAGTAGTTACCACATCATACATGGTAGGACATGCAAGTGAAAGAGAGACAACAGATGTAAAGCCTGTAACGACTTTGAAACCTGCTCTTGTTGGGAAGAAAGAGGAGAGCAATGTCATCCGTGAAAAGACGTTACTGGCAAATGAAGCTCGTAGGTTACACGTAGACGAGTCGCAGGGAAATTTTAGGTCAAATGCATATGCCAAGTTATTGTATGAGTATATCGATGCCATGGAGGCCAAAGAATGCTATGTATGTATGCAATTGCCGGCTTCCGTAGACGAAGGCATCCGATATCATCATCTCCCACTGACTTATGGGATAACATGTAGTTTACTGCTCAGTATATTTTATGGTAGGGAAGGATTTGAGTACTACTTTTCAAATTATGATTCGGTACTGCCTGAAGTCCCGAATTATAAACAAATGAATAAGTGGGACTATTATAAAAAGGAGGATAGATTAGCCATATTCTTTCTTCCTTGGGATACACTAGATACTTCATATGCACGCAGAAATAATCTGACTTGCAAAGTGTCAGAAGTAGAGAAAAAGTTCATAGGACAAGTAGACGACAGATACAGAAGGCAGAAGATTCTGAAAATGTCAGGACAGTGGAAAACAGATTGGACCGAAGAAGAAAAAGCACACAAGAAGAAGGGTAGCAATGGTCCAATAGCTTTGGATAGAACGCAGAAAGGAAAGTTATGTTTAACTCGAAGCAAGACGTATTATGAGAGTGTATTCGTAGGTGAAGTAAATTGCGAACATGCTTTTAGGTTAGAGTACTATACGAAAGATTTTATGAAAGGGATGCAAGCTATTCCGAATGTATATTTTGTATGTGGAAGAAATGCCTATGTAAAACTGCCTGACAATTGGTATGGTTCGTGTTACTTGGCAATTGTCTTCCCCAAAATATATCATGCAAAGGATTTAGCGATCATAGAAGGAAAGGCTTCGACAAGAACGAAAAGGGAAGTAGGAGAGGCAGAAGTAGTTGGAGACATATTTGGAGCGATGTTTCCTATGTTAGGTTTAATACTTAACGATGTTAAGATCAGGAGACTAGCTACAGTTGTAGATAGATTATCTGCTAGTACTGCAAGGTCATTGATGCTAGTAGAAGGAGAGATGCAGTCGATTTGGGCAATGGTTCTTCAGAACCGACTTGCTTTAGATGTACTGCTAGCAAAAGAGGGCGGAGTCTGCAAGGCTTTGAAGGTCCAAGAATGTTGTACTTACATTCCAGACAATTCAAAACCACTTGAGAAAGTCATACAAAACATTACACAGATACATAAAGAAATCGAAGATTTATCAAAAACAAATGTTTGGGAGAAAGTAGGTCATGGAGTAGGAAAGGTTGGAAGTTGGTTTGCCAACCTTGGTAAAAGCATTGTGTGGTACATACTAAAACCTGTTTTAATAATATTGATTTGCATAATCACATTGTTAGGGTTAGTGAGACTGTACAAATGGTATAGGTCGAACCGGTTACAAAGGTCCATGAGAGAGCAAGAAAGGAGATTAGCTGCTTTACAAGATCAACAGTACAAGAGTTTAAGAGCTCTCGAAACGATAAAAAGAGGGAATCTTGTAACTAGTTCTGTGTAAGGTGTTATTCAAATTGCATTTAGTGATGACTCCTAGACGTCATCAAAGGGGGGAACTGAGAGAGCGCAATTTGAATAAAAAATATGTATGGACCATATTCACAAGCATATCGCATAAACGTAGAATCTATAACGTGAAGTTAACACTTGTAGCGTAAAATTAGCCGATGTGATCAAAGTAATAGGAAATGTATTTATTCTATAAAGTGTATTAGAATTAGGAAGCCCGTATACATAGTGGGCTAATATAGAAATGTATAGAAATGCTTAAGAATAGTAGAACGTGCAAAACCGAATAGACGTGTGTAATCATGAAAAGGAGAAAACGGCGAAGCATAAAGCGAAGAAATGTGCAGAGAATGTATAGCACGATGTAAGCAAGAGAATAAATGTTGCGTTATATGTAGAATGTATTCACTTATAAGCAAACGATTTGCTAAATTCGATTATATATAAATGTGTGTTAAAGGTTATACTGTGTGTAGAAGAGTTTGTAGGAATGTTAGAAAAGGTTTAGTCATATGTGATTTTAACCTAACTGACCAAGAGTTCGCAGGAGTGTAGTCCGCTGTATGTAATTTAGTGGGCTCACAGGAGTCGTGAATAGCTTGAACTGAATGTGCGAAACAAGAGTCAAAGGTCTTGGTAGATTTAAGGTGACAATGCTGGACGAAGTTTATGGCCTAAACGTGAGAAGAGACGCTTGGAATTTGAGTCTTGTTTAGAAACGACCGTTCACAGGACCAACTAAGGTTACGAATACAGTCGTAAAGAGTAGAGTTCTGCTGAGGTGATAGACTTTTGCTCCGAAAGTGTCAAGTGAAATGTCAAATGAAGTCACCAGCAAGAAGACGAAGATGGCGTCTAAGGAAAAGGGTCAACTTAACGGACGACGCGAAGAGATGAAGCCATGGAAAGAGCAAAGAATTACATCATGGGGAAAATACGTGGTGGGCGTCGAAGGGGCGTTCCACCCATACTGTGATTGTGTATTTAGGGACAGCACCCTGGGGAGAAGATCAAGCGAAGAGGGGCGAAGAGCTCAGAGCGCAGAACTGAAGATCAGAGAGAAAGAGCAGAGCGCAAGAGAGCAGTAGGCCGAGGACCCTTAGAGAGCGGATGGGTAGGCAGAGAGGGTACTGCTTCTCGACATAAGTTACCATTAGGGGTTAAGAGAGTTTGAACTTCTTTGGAAGTCAAACTGCTGACACCTTTTTAGGTAAGGAACTTGCGAAGTAGGGATGTCACCTAGTACAGAGTAGGGACAGAATTAACTTGTTTATTCTTTTTATAGACGACGCAACGGAACCACATTGGGTTGATGCTTTAATCTGCAGATTTGGAATTGACTTTAATTGTATTCTTTTGTATACTTATTGAAACTTATCCTGAGAGAATTGTATATGCACTTAATTCTGATTTTATATAAAACTTTTAAAACTTCATCAGTTGTCAGTGGTCCTTCAGAGTTGCGTCAGTTTATGGGGTTAATTTAATCTATGCGGGGTTTGTCTTTTACTCAATGACAGAAAATAACCGATCCAAATTGATGAATGAGATTAGTATCTAAGTGATCAAAAAGGGTATCAAAATCTCATTCCCCGCACCTAGCTTGTCCCACTTAGAAGCAGTGCAGATGTCCAACACATTGCAGCGCCTAGCTGTCCCAGGTGGAAGCAGTGTAGCTGTCCAACCTATCGCAGTGCATAGCTGTACCACTTAAAAGCAGTGCAGCTGTCCAACTCATTGCAGTGCATAGCTGTCCCACTTGGCAGCTGTGCAACATTCCATCTATTTTCAGTTCCTAGGTGCCCCATATAGAAGCAGTGCAGCTGTTCAACTCATCACAGTGCCTAGCTGCCCCACTTAGTAGCAGTTCTCCTGTTCAACTCATTCCATTTCCAAGGTGTCCCACTTTCAAATCAGCGCAGCTGTCCAAATCGTCACAGTGCCTGGCTGTCACACTTGGAAGCAAGGAAACTGTTTATCTTACTGCAGTGTATACCAGTCTTGATTGGGAGCTGTGCAGTGGTCTCAGTTACATGCAGTGCACATCTGTGCAACTTTGGATCAGAAAAGATCTGCTGGCTCTTGTCGCCGCCTGTTCTAGCTCTTAGCGAGTCTCATGGATAGGTTGTCACTGATGGTGCAGGGCTTTCACATAAAAAAATAAACCTGTTCGGATTGAACCCTCAGTAACATTTACTAACTGTGGGCAGTGAAATATAAACTAGAAAAGTTTAGCATGGGGAAAATGCTTTTGCACAGGAGAAACTAAACTACTAAAATAGGCCACAAGCTCGTTTTCTAGCTAATGGAAATACAAGGACTAATGCTGCTTCAAGTGCATGTTACCAATATTGGCTGAAAATTAAATAACTTATTAATGTGGGTGCACAGAGGTGGATGCAGCATTTGGGTTGGTGCGTAGAGAAAACATTTTCATGAAAGTGATAGATGTTTGTGTTTCATTCTCTGTAGAAAAGCCAGCATGGGTTTTCGTTCTGCATGTCAGTTTGAGGGTTAACATTAAAAACTGATTAAAAATATTTAAAATTATGAAGTGTGAGCAGAAGAGAAGAAGGAGCTTGAATGTGCCCTTTGGAGATTTGCAAAGCTGACAAAGGTTGAACAAAAGGACGTTACTATGAATGAGGAGAGAAACTTCCTCTGCAGAGAGGCGCTCAGCGGAAGATTTTTATACAAAATATTATTTGTTGCCGCAGTGAAAGAAACAAGCGATAGTGGAATGGAGAATATTTCCTGGGTCACAAAACTGCAAAACTGGTGTCACTGCTGTTACAAGCACAATTCCCTTTTAGAAGCTTCTGTGCGTGTAGAGAGTGGAGTGACAATACACCCCTTTCCTAGACAATCAACAGTAGAGAAAAGCAGGAGTTAGATACTTCTGTGGGATGGTCTTTGGGGTTTTAGGGTATAAATGAGGTGCCCAGAGGGAGGGGTGGAGGACAGACGTCTTTGCTGACTGTTGGCGTGAGATGGTCGCATGTCGTTGGTTTGCTGTTGTCCTTGTGTATCCTGAATCTTAGTCTTTGCCTTTTCAAATCTGCTTGAGGGGACCACGTTGACCTACCGGCCAGGAGTTAGTACTTCCTTATTGGGTTAGTATTAGCCGGATATCTACATTTGCATAATTAATTTGCAAATATATTTTCTCTCTGAATCTTTTGTCTCTTCTCCGATCCACTCCTCAAAGCAAAGTCATTGACTGTGAATTTGTCATTTTTCTCTTCTGATGTTGTTTGCTTTGCAACAATCTATGATGAATGCTGTATTTGATGCTCATGAGCATTTATTCACAATATTTAGATACATATTACAAATTTACAAATGAGTTTGTCTTTATTAGTGTATTTTTATTCATGAGTATTAATTTGTCTACCCTGACAGACTTAAAAAATATTGCATCGCCATATTTGGTAAAATAGGGAATAAAAATAATGAATATTGGTAAGTTGGTATGGTTCTAAGGAATATAACTAACCCGGCATGAAGGGGCTTGTTGGGTAATGGAAAATGGGCTCTTCCTTTGGAAATCTGGAAATTCCTGAGTTCTGGATCAGCGCCAAGGGTAGAGGTCTTCAGTGTACTCCGCTGTAAGTCTAAGCCCCTAAATCATCCCTATTAGTCTACTCTGACTCCTCAGCTGACTCCTCCTTTCACCCAGAGATACTCAAGGAAACCTTGTATTCATTCTTTAAATCCAATTTTTCAATGCAAACAATTAATTCTACCTTCAATTGACCCTGAGCCTGGAACTGAGTCTGCTGCACATGACAAGTGTCCAATCATGACTTTCATTAATAATATTTATGTCCAATAATAATCCCGGACAGTGAAACTCTGCAGCTAATGAAAGTAATTAATTGTGCAGCCCTCGGAGCTGGAATGGTGATAAATGGCTTTAGCATTGATTACTGTTCAGAAGAAAGAAAATATAATGCATCGAATGCTGCATCATGTGTGAAAAGATTGCTACATTATTCCATTAATCAGGTGTAACTGCTCTACATACAATGCATGTTTAGCATATTCCACCCCTCCGATGATTACATTATAAAGCCTGTTATTAATCTAAATGACAGAAGGATAAATACATGCATCCACCGAGCCTCATTACTCTCTGTTCCCTTCTGTGTTATTGTGATGTCTGGAGCCACATTTTGTACAGCAGGAAAAGAATCACTCATTTTTTTTAAATCAAATAATAGAGACTGTTTTGTTCCCCACTATATATGAACAAGAGCAGCTCTGTCTCCAAAATAACCATTACGATATTTGACTGTGTGGTGTGGGAGCAGGAAGGAGAAGAGGAAGAGGAAGAGGAAGAGGAAGAGGAAGAGGAAGAAGACAAAAAAGAGGAAGAAAAAGAAAGAAGAAGAGAAAGAGAAAGAAGAAGAAAAAGCGAGGAGAGGAAAAAGAAAAAGAAGACAAAGAGAAAGAAGAAAAGAAAGAAGAGGAATAAGCAGAAAGAGAAGAAAAAGAAGAAAGGAGAAGAAAAAAGAAAGAAGTCATTTAGGTGTGGGGACAGACAATATCAGTGGAGTCACAGACATTATGCAATCTATATAGCGACAGGGTGGGGCAAAAGATCATTCTCCATCAGGTTTTGGTTGCTGTAAGTGTCATTCACACATTGATCCGCCCATATTCATCAGTCGTGGGTTAATTTTGATTCATGACATACTGTGCGGATAGTGGTGTGCCCTTATGTTGCATTGGAATCACCTTGAAATCTTTTATGCAAACTGTCAAGTCAAGTTAAACTGTATGCGGCCGGAGGCCATAAAAGCACACAAAAAAACAGACCACGGATTTTTAAAGTAAGGTATGTAAAACGCATATTGCTGTTACAAATAAGTTCAACAATATTTGATACAATTCATAATATCTCATAAGATTAAAAGTGCTACCAGTAACAAATTCAGACTGAACAACCTCTTTTAACAATAGTCCTTTCTTGTACTGTCTCACATTGGCCTTGCATAAAAAAGGTGCTAGGAAGCTGCGTCTTGGCTCCTGCTACAAGTGGCAAAACAAGAATGATTGGTGAATTGAGCTGTTGCGGCACCTGCAGGAGGGTCGGTCTTGAGACCAGCTGCCGATTGCAAGAGAGGCAAATTAAAGTGCAGAGCGGTTAGTCTAAAAAATGGTAAGCCAGTAACAATGAGTAGGGGTTATGAACCATCCCAAGTAAGGTCCCAACCTCATCGCCAAATTTGAAGTGAATACACTACACAGGTAAATGTAAATGTAATGTATGTGTCTTGTAAAGCGCACTGCTGCCCTGAGGCGTCGTGGCGCTGTAGACCGCTCAGGAACCCGTCCTGGCTATCCCTGTGAGATGGTCCCTACTGGGTATCTCCTAGGTGAAACCAGGCATCCCCGGCGAATGTGGGGGGCCATTGTAGAGATGAGGCAAGCTAATGTCCAGAGTTGCCGAGTGTGATCCCTGGTAAGAGTAGGCACCGAGGTGAGAATTATCGAGTCCGCTGACCCTGGTCCACGACCAAGAGCACAAGCTTTATTGACTGTTCGTCTCCACAGCTTCCAGGAACTGGCAAGCATCCTGGGATTCAAACCAAAGTGTTCAATTGCCATGACAGTGACATCATAGGTAATTTTAGCCATGGACAGAAACAGAGAACTGAGAGAGAAACTACTACAACTTGTTACTTGGGCATAAATTACAATGCTATGTTGTCACTGACCTCTATAGGTAGCCAGAGCACTGCATGCCACAAGTGAAAAAAATGAGTTTTTAGATTACAGAAGGAATGCTGCAGGCCGTGCTGGCACTGCACATGTACGGTAGCACTGGCTGCTGGTCTGTTCCAATGTTTTTCCAAGGACTGAATGAAATAAGAGACTCAGGTTCTATGTTACTATGTGTACTCCTGGACGGCTGGTGTGGACCCGCATGCATCAGCTCATGTGTTGTGTGTGTGTGTTAGGAACAGAGGGGAGAGCCCCTTGCGCCTTCGGAGTGTCACTTTTTGTGACGCTCCAGAAGCACAAAGTACAAAATCATATTTATGAGGTCACGCAAAGCCAAGGCAGTACAAATTGCTGCGTTGCCTTACTCTGCAATAGGGATGCGTTCCTTGAGCATTGCGGTGTGTGTTTGCACCCAACACCCATGGATTTTGACGCTCCCCCAGATTTACAAAACTAAGTAATCCTGGCAATGCACCAAAACCTTACGCCTCCCCAGGGGAGGCGCAAGGAGGAGAAATAGCTTTATTTTGCCTCCATGTTTCCTCTTCCCATTTGTGCTGCATCCTGCAGCACACATAGAAAGAGGAAAAAGCCTCCCAGGATTGTTTTTGTGCAGAAAGGTGCTCCTTCCGACAACACAGGCACCCCCCAGCTTGACGGGTTGGGCTGTCTTTCTCCTCCACCTGACTGATTAGCTTTAATTGCCACTGGAGCACCCTGAAATTGCCCTAGGGCTACAGGTCTACCCAGATAATTTCTGCCTGATTTTCAGCAAACCAAATTAGCAGCAAGCAATTTGTCCTGAATAAAACACCGAAACCCCAAAAATCGCAAATTTCTAGAGTCTGTCTATGTGGTTTCTAAACTTGGGTGCAAGAGAACCCACTGGACCTCTAATTCGTTCTTTGTGTTTTTTTTCCAAAGCTCCAATAGAAAATGGCCAATATTTGGGGCTTGAAGACAGAAGTTGACGGCTTTGAAGTGAGGGAGAGCGGTGTGAATAACCCAGTGAACAATTGTCAGTGCCTTAAACAGAAGCCTCTTCCTCATGGGCAACCAAGGGTGGAGGCATGTTCTCATTGTGAGATGCAGGTGATGAGCTTTGGAGCCGCGTTCTGCAGACATGCTATGAATTTAAAGTACATGCCCTTATTTGTGAGGTCCAAAAACAGCCAATAATCTTGTAAGGTTGAATGTCGAAATAACTCTTAAAAAGAGTCCAGATCACATTTTTGGGCATGTTATAGTCCAGTGGATTTTGGGGTGTGTCTGTGGGGGCTTACGGCTTCTTGTCCAGCAAAAGACTGCATTTTAGCCAGCGGAGGCTGACAAGAGGCTAATGAGACAGAGCTAGGTGAGGGGGACATGAAACTGGACACAAGCATCCTGTAAAACGGAGGGCATAGAGGACCCGACAGGAGGTACCCCATGCAAAGCAGGTGAAAGTGTTTCTGGTTTTCCATGTTCGTCTGGACTCACACAGGGAGCTTGAGGTCCTGCCTCATGTGAGGAATGTCCATTGGTACCAGGGATGGAATGGAGAGGGCAGAGCTCAGTAGCTCAGGGGATTCAACACAAATCTGCTCACAGTAACATGCTCCAGACACAGCTGCTGGAGACATCAGCGATGGAAAAGTCCATTCACCCAGTGAGATGAAATAGACACATCAGAAACCGTCTGAGGAGCTACAGAGGCTTGTACCCTTCCTTCCCTCACGGCAGGGTCACCTCAGATCACAGCAGTCTGCAGCTGGAGAGAGATTCAGCTCTTTGTGATGAAGGCAGATGCGCTCAGTGCGTGCAAGAGCAAGCATTAATCAATTTTCCTGGCTGACTGAGCGTGTTGAATAGATCTTTATCCCGCATTATTGAAATTGATGGGTGACTTTACAAATCGCGTCGCTGTGCATCAGATTGAAGGATTCATGCATATCGACTATAACCAGAGCTGAGTCCTTGACTTTTAAATATCACTGATCTTTGTGTCAGCGGCACGCGGTCCTTTTCAGGATGATCAGCGCGGGCTGCCTTGAGGGCGCGTGCAGCGGTTATTCTGCGATGCAGCGGTCTAGGGTCTCCATTTATTTCCTTATTATCAACTCCAGGCAACCATCAGCCCATGTCCAACGTCGGTTGTCGCTCTGCAGAGAGTGACATGTGCACTTAATGAATATGGAAGATGTTTATGCAAATATCATTACACCCAGCAGCCTCAGCAAGCCCGTGGTGCCCCAGGAGAGACGCTGAAAGCGAGCTTCGTTATGTGGGTATTTGGCGTCAGCTACCAATGGTGTCCCAAAGGCAGACCAGAATAATTGCCTAATTTGTAAGTTATGGTAGCTATTATGCGGCATATGTCTGTGGCTGAAAAGGGGGGCTACAGGCAGTGTAGATGTGTAAATGAGTAGCCGTTGGCTCTGACCCACTTTCATCAGTCTTCCAGTTGCTGCACAGACCTGCTGGGCATTCTGAACTTTCCAAACTGTGTGTCCCGACACAGTATTGTGTTATGTTATGTTATGTTAATAACAATTTCTTGAGCGCACGTACACCCTTGGGTTTCTTGGCGCTATTGGTTCAAGACACTAGACACCATTCTAAGCGTAAGCCTGTTGGAAGAGCCACGTTTTTAAAGATTTTCGAAATGTCAGTAGATCATTGCTCTGTCTAATAGGAAGTGGAAGAGCGTTCCAAAGAGAGGCAGCCAGATGGTGAAAACAGCTGCCACCTTGGCGTTTCTTCTTAAATGAAGAAACATTTGCAAGACTTAGATGTGTAGAGCGTAAGTTGCGCTGAGGTGTATAGTTGGTAATGGACTTCCTAATGAATGTAGGGCCATTATCATGGAGCGCCCTGAAGGTGATGCACCCTGCCTTGAAAGCAATTCGCTGGGCCACTGGCAACCAGTGGAGTTTTTCCAACCCAGCTCTGATTGATTGCCACTTTGATTGCTTCCAGATGAGCCTTGCCGCCTGGTTCTGAACCATCTGAAGGCATTTTAGTAGGCCAGTCGGAAGACCCAAATAAAGACTGTTAGAAAAATCCAACCGGGAAAGGACAAGGGCAATCACTACTTGAATGAGTGCAGAATGTGTTAGAAGGTGGGCAATTTTCCAGATCTTCCTGAGTTGAAAAAAACTAGAACCACCATTCCTCCCTGTCCTTTAAGAGATAGATCCTCATTAAGTATGATCCCTAAACTTTTAACCGATTGGGTCTTTGTAGGAGGAGCTCCCATATCAGTTGGCCAAAACTGTCGACCCCAGCTCAGTCCACTTTCCCCAGGCAAGATCAATTCTGTCTTGCCTGGGTTAAGTTTGAGATGGTTTAGAGTCATCCATCTCTGTATATGTGACATTATGGCCGAACATTCGGCGGCTGAGTTCGGAGTATTTAGGGGAATGATTAACTGAAGATAGTCAGCATAGTTGTACAGGGTAAGGTTGTAATTTTTTAAAGAATAAATCAGTGGACGAAGATAAAGATTAAATAAAAGAGGGGAAAGTGACGAACCTTGGGGAACACCACAGGTAGATGACATCCTGGGAGATGTAAAAGATCCTAATCTCACTGACTGTGTACGGTTTGTGATGAAAGAGGCAATCCAGTTCAATGTGGGGCCCCTGAGGCCGAACTGCTCCACACGGTTGATCAGAATGTTATAGTCAACCGTGTCGAACGCGGCCGACAAATCAAGGAGCGCCAGGGCCTGATGGATACCCTTATCAGCATTAGATCTTAACGTGTCCTGGACAGCCAGAATGACAGTTTCTGTTGAGTGAGATGGTCGAAATCCCGCTTGGTTTGGTTCCAA
The DNA here is from genome assembly GCF_964263255.1 of Lissotriton vulgaris. Classification (NCBI taxonomy): domain Eukaryota; kingdom Metazoa; phylum Chordata; class Amphibia; order Caudata; family Salamandridae; genus Lissotriton; species Lissotriton vulgaris. Next base: position 19,759,932 of record NC_141699.1, on the reverse strand, counting down.
ATATTCCGAACTTTCAATAAAGATGGACAGACACCTGGATACATGTGCCTCCAGGAGTTTGGAGAAAAAAGGGAGGTAGGCCTATAGTTGGCTGGATCTAGGGGGTCGGCTCCTGTTTTTTTCAGTAATGGGATCACAGTGGCATTTTTAAACCTATCTGGGACCTTGCCCTGTATAAGTGATTCATTCAAAAGCGGAAGGACTCCTGATGGAATAGCTGAACACACCTCCTTTAGAATATGGGGGGACAGCTATCAAAGGGCGAGCCAGATTTGACACGCAAAAGAAGTTCTGAAAAGGTCTTCTCATCAATAGATGGTACAGTGTCTAAAGTGGCTAGATTGTAGTAAATGTCTTCAATAGGATCCCCACCAGGGGAATTTTGAATATTCTTTTTTATGATAGCACTTTTATCTATGAAGAAATCATTTAAAGAGTCACAAAGTTCCTGCGAGGTCGTCAGAGGAAGTACAGTTTTTTCGCTATTACACAGATCGTTTACTATGTTGAAGGTGTCTTTGGTTTTATTTTGAGAGTTTCAATTTTTCCCAGAGAAGTAATTAATTTTACTTTGTAGAATGGTCTTCAAATAATTTCTGCGAGCCGCGGTATATTCTTCCTTATCTTGGGGCTTATATTTTGCTCTCCACTTTCTTTCCTTCTGACGTACCTCGAGTTTTAGGTTCTTAAGGTCCGAGGTGAACCACTTGTGAGCATCCCTAGTGCGTGCACGTGTGAATTTTGTTAAGGGCACATGAGAGTCAGTAGCCTTTAAAAGCCAGTGTGAGATTTCCTCTTCCATAAGGTTTATCTCCTTATTGGGTGCTGGCACCGTGGATGCCAGTGCTTTAATAAAGGCAGGTTTATTAATGGCTTCCCATTTCCTAATTTCTCCGCCCGCCATGGGAGGCAGTTTAGTATGCCCGCCAATAGTTAGCGCAAACTGAATAAAGAAATGGTCAGACCAAATGCAAGGCATAATAGATGATAATGAACAGGGAAGATTAAGCGACCAAATTTGGTCCAGTGTGTGACCTTTTTCACACGTGGCCACATGTATATGCTGAGTTAAGTTGATGTTTGAGAGTAATTCTGAGAGTTCCATCGCCTGGGGATCACTGATGATATTATCAAACCAATAGTTTAAGTCCCCGACTAAGAGTATTTTTGGATATTTGGTCACAAGGTGTGCAGTCTGTTCTGCCAAAGATATTGGAAAAGTGATCATGGTTTGAGGAGGTCGATAGAGCAGGACAACCAATAGAGCCCCGCCAGCTGTGTCCATTTTCATTACTACATTCTCCGTGTCACTTAAAGTCAGAGAAGGCAGTTGTATAAATGTATACTCTTTACGAATAATAGCTGCTACTCCCCCACCCCTTTTGCCCACCGGACGGTGCTCAGCTATAATATAAAACTCGGATGGAAGCGCAGCGAGAATGTCCGGCAATGAGTCCTGGGAAAGCCAAGTCTCAGTGACCAGGAGAATATCAGGTTTTTCAGTGGTGAGTAATAGAAAAATGTCCGTTTGGTGCTTAACCATAGATCTGGTATTAAGGTATAGGCACCGTAGCTGTCGTCTGCAAATGGTGGGTGTGTCGCAGGATGACACCGGTATTAACGGGCACTCAGCACATAACTGCTGCTAATTAAGAGTCATTCCTTTGAAAGCTTTGTTCTCACTATGCCTCATCTATTGCATAACGTCTCCCAGTAAATGGTCTTTTAAAGACATGTGAAGTTCTCAGGTGGGGCTGTGTGTGAGCCCAAGAAGCTGGGGTGAGGTGACATAGGGTGACAGACAGAGGGCGACAGACAGAGGGGGATAGAGGTAGGAAGACAGAGGGAGGGAGACAGAAAGAGAGGGAAATAGAGGGAGGGAGACAGAGAGGGAGAGAGGGAAGGAGAGAGGGAGGGAGACAGACGGAGGGAGACAGAGGGACGGAGACAGAGGGAGACAGAGAGGGAGACAGAGGGCGACAGACAAAGGGAGACAGAGGGAGGAGGGCGACAGAGGAAGGTAGACAGACAGAGGGAGGGATGGAGACAGATAGAGGCAGACAGAGGGAGGAAGACAGACAGAGGGAGGGAGACAGAGAGAGAGGGAAACCGTGGGAGACACAGAAAGAGAGAGACAGAGGGAGTGAGTCCGGGGTAGACAGAGGGAGGGAGACAGAGGGGGGAGACAGAGGGACGGAGACAGAGAGAGGGATACAGAGAGCGGGAGACAGAGGGCAACAGACAGAGGGAGACAGACAGAGGGAGGGAGACAGGCAGAGGGAGGAGGGTGACAGAGGGATGGAGACAGAGGGAGAGAGACAGATAGAGGGTGACAGATAGAGGGAGACAGAGGAAGAAAGATGGAGGGAGACAGAGGGAGGAAGGGAGGGAGACAGAGGGAGAGAGAGGGAGAGGGACAGAAAGAGAGAGGGAAGAAGACAGTGAGAGGGAGACAGAGAGCGAGGGAGACAGACAGAGTGAGGTAGACAGAGAGAGAGAGAGGGTGCGAGAGCGAGAGAGAGAGAGAGAGAGAGAGAGAGAGAGAGAGAGAGAGAGAGAGAGAGAGAGGGAGTGAAAGAAAGAGAGAGGGGGAGGGAGACAGAGATAGAGACAGAGACAGACAAGGACAGACCGAGACAGATAGAGGCAGAGACAGGGACAAGGGCAGACAGATAGAGGCAGAGACAGACCGACAGAGAGGGAGACAGAGGGAGGGAGGCAGAGACATACAGGGACAGGGACAGACAGATGGAGGCAGAGGCAGGGACAGACAGATAGAGGCAGAGACTGAGACACACAGAGAGAGGGAGACAGAGAGGGAGACGGAGAGGGAGAGGAAGACAGAGGGAGGCACAGGGAGAAAGAGAGAGGGAGACAGAGGGTGACAGAGGGAGGAAGAGGGAGGGAGACAGAGACAGAGGGAGACAGAGAGAGTGGGAGACAGAGTGAGGGAGGCAGAGGCGGACAGAGGGAGGGAATCAGGGAGAGAAAGAGGGAAGGAGAGGGAGACATACAGGAAGGGGGACCGAGGGAGGGAGACAGAGTGAGACAGAGGGAGACAGAGAGAGGGAGACAGAGAGAGGGAGACAGAGAGAGAGGGAGACAGAGAGAGGGGGAGAGAGAGGGAGGGAGACAGAGGGAGACCGACAGAGGGAGAGAGACAGAGGCAGACAGACGGAGGGAGAGAGAGGGAGAGGGAGAGTTAGGGAGACAGAGGGACGGAGACAGCGGGAGGGAGACAGAGGGATGGAAACAGAGGGAGACAGAGGGAGACAGAGAGCGGGAGACAGGGGGCGACAGATGGAGGGAGGGAGACAGACAGAGGGAGACAGACTGAGGGAGGAGGGTGACAGAGGGAGTGAGACAGATAGAGGGAGACAGAGGGAGGTAGACAGACAGAGGGAGACAAAGGGAGGGAGACGAAGGGAGAGAGAGGGAGGGAGACAGAGGGAGTGAGAGGGAGACAGAGGGAGGGAGAGGGAGACAGAGAGAGGGAGGGGAAGAGAGGGAGAGAGAGAAATATAGAGAGAGGGAGGGAGAGAGATAGAGATAGTGTGGGAGACAGAGAGGGGAGGGAGAGATAGAGAGAGGGAGGGAGACAGAGAGAGAGAGAGAGAGAGAGAGAGAGAGAGAGAAAGATGTGTGTATGCTGGGTCTGGTGACTCAGTGGATGAAGGCATCTGCTTTGGGGTCTGTGTTCAAACTCATTGTCTCAAATTTGCTTGAAAATGCACCATTTGCCCACTTTTATTTCAACATTTTCTTCCAGGGGGAGAACACCCCAAACCACCTTAAGTGGTTCAGGCTCGCTCGCTACGCTGCCTTACTGTGTCACAAAATGATGCATCTCCAAAAAGTGTGTCGCCAACAAGAAAAGTTTGGAAAGCTGTGCCCTACAGGCCTGTCTGACTTTGTAGAAACATACGACCATTGCCACAGATGAAAGTGAAGAGCACCTCCTTAATGCCTTAGTAGCAAACAGCTATTCCTTTTAGAGCACATTGAAGCAGCCTGAAGCTGGTCACTGCCGCCTCCTCTGCCTGAGGGCTGTACCTTTATCCTAGACAGGGGTCACCAGTCAAGTGACCCTTTTAAAGGAGAAGCTGGACTTGTGTGCCCTCACTCCTGTTACTCTGTGTCTGTGTTACTAGTGCTTTAAATGGGCCGGTTCTCACTGGTACTAAGTAACGGCACTTCTAAATTTTCTGCGCTTGAGTACCGGAACTTCATCATCATCAAATAACTTTATTCGGTTATTTGTACAAAAAACATCAAAGTGTTCATAGAATAAAAACATTTGTCTGTTTACAATCTAAAAGTATAAAAACGAATACATTCCCAATCACAGTTGAAAAAGAGAGGTACAGGAGTAGTCAGCCAAGCATATATTAGAATGCGTAAAAACAGATATAATACCAGCTTCCTGCTGGGGGCCACAGTGCTTGCAGATACATTAAAAGGAAAAAGAGCATTCCTGTAGTACACGATGCACAAAATATTTATGCAACATAGAACAGTAAATATAGTAGTGCAAGCTATGGTAAAAGCTTCTGTCAGATTATCCAGAAGGCAAATAAAAAGCAGCTAACAGCAAAATCTATTGGCCCAGATATGTCCGCTTTTAGAATTCTAAATGCACTCTGATACTGCCTTACACCTAAGTTAAGGCAATTGGAACTTCTTCTTGTCCTAAAGAGAGAACAGGTAGTCATGGGCAGCAAGCCAACTCAGTGCAATTTGGTATGTAAAAACAGTAGCGTGACACAATTGACAATTCGGTCCGTTTTCATGAAGCACTCGAGTGGTAATCTCCCCTTACAATGTGCTAACTGAGCAATGCCCATATGCATTCATTCAGAGCTGGCAGGGATTTTGGGAGGGCCCGAGTCACACTGTGATTATTGACACAGTGTCCACTCGGGCTCTGTGGAGACAATGGCACAGTAGGTGTGCGAGAAGGGCATGCTAACATGCACATCTTGTGACTCGGGGACACCTAAGAGAAGGCTTCCTGCTGGCATAGCAGAGCAGGGAAGCATTTGATTGGAGCCAGATTGAGGAGGAAGGTGGTGATTGTGACTTTGTAGCAAAGAGGGGGTTAGGGAATCAAGGTTTAGTAATGTAGACATCAGCGAATATGTGTTTCTAAAACACTTGAACTAAATACCCTGTCTGCGTGCACAAGTGCTTCTATGTCCCTGTGTATGTTCTTGTGTGAGTGTTGTCTGCAGTGTGCATAGCTGCACACCAATTAAATGAAATCTCAATCAAATTAAATGTGTGCCTGTTAGAACTGGGATTTCTGGTTGGCTAAGGCTTGCGCCAAAGCCAGGCAGAAACCACCACTCTAGACAGGGCAAGGGAGTTACACGCCAAAGATAACCCCTGCCCACCCTCTTGGTAGCTTGGCACGAGCAGTCAAGCTTATACCAGAGGCAAAGTGCAAAGCGTTTGCGGAACACATACACAGCAACAACACAGCAACAACATACTAGGCACACCACAAAAAGAACTCCACACAAGGTTATATCCCAAAATAGTCTTTGTATTATCATAAAACACATTAGGATAGTAATCACACAAGATACACTGTGCCAACTGGCACTAGGCAATATTTTCGGGGGATTATATACATATGACAGGGCCACTTGATCACTGTCAGACCCACCACGAAGTGAACTTAGTAATTGTAGAACATATAATAAAAGTAGAACACAGCCAGTAATAACCAACAAACACTGTACTCAGAATTTTCCTGCAACATAAACCATATTATGCACAGTATCACATTAGGTGTGAAATATATTCTGCGCAAACCTCATAAGCCTAAACATATTAGACCATAACCTCCTAAGCATAACTCACATTAGGGGCATAACTCGCTGTAGAGGAGACCCTCACAAGCATACACCACAGTATACAAATAACCTCCTAAACACAAACCAATCACATTTCCTGCGCACCATATAAATCACATTAGGGGCTGGCGCCCTATCACCCCAACAGTTCCCCTTGCAAACTGGCCTTCTCAGAGGGCTCAAATGCCCTCTGTCCCAAATGTCAGGGTGGCTGCCATTGCAGCAGAATCCCAAAAGTGCGCCATTGTGCAGGCCTAAACGTAGCAGCTGTCACTAAGTGCTGTACAGCTGTAAAGGCAAAAGTGTGGTCACTGGCACTCACTGTGCCCTTGGACAAATATACAGAAACATTGCAGCTGCCCGCACTGGTGCGGTGCAGCTGGGCAGAAAGTAAAGGGGCCTGGCACCATTGTGCCTTTTCAGCCCCCCCCGGGACTCTATGAAATAATAGGCAAAAACGTTGCAGCTGCCAGCACTGGTGCGGCGCAACTGTGCATAACATAAAGGGCCCTGACACGATTGTGCCCTCGGGGCCTCCACTGGGGCTTTCCAAATCAATACTGCCCAGATCATCGCAGTTGCCCACTGTCAAGCAGGGCAACTGTAAATAAATAGCCTCAGGTGGGTGCTGTTGCATCATCTTGCATGTTCCAGCTCAGAAAAATCAGGAAAGTTTCCCATCTCCTTTCACCTGAGGCCCTGATTCAAGTCCCGATTGCCCTGGTGCTCTCCCGCCTGGATTTCTCCAACTCTCTGTGCCATGGCCTACCCAATTACCTTCTTCATAGGCTTCAAATTGTACAGAACCAGGGGGCCAGACTGGCTTATAAAATCCCGAAATGGCAATCGGCGAAACCACTACTTCGCAAACTCCACAGGCTGCCGGTTGAACAAAGGGCTGCGTTCAAGATTGGCTGCCTTACATTCAAGGCTGTGTCTGGAACTTCCCCTTCCTTTCTCAAATCCTTAGTCATCCCCTACTGTCCGACACGCAACCTACGGTCCTCTCATCTCCATCTCTTAGCTGTCCCCCCAATTAAGCTTAAAAAATTTGGTGGCCGTAGATTTGCCCACTTGGCCCCCATATTTTGGAACCTGTTGTCACTTCCGCTCAAAACTTCTAATTCCCTTCTGGAATTCAGAAAACTCCTGAAAACCAGTCTTTTCACACAGTCCGGCTAGCTCCCCCTCTCTTTACACCTCTCAGCACCCAGTCAGCGCCAGGAAACTTATGGTGACAGAGCGCTATATAAAACCCCATTAAGATAAGATAAGATAAGATAAGATAAGATAAGATAGCCACTGGAGAAATCAGGGGCACCACTGGCCCTCAGGACCCCACCTCTGGGGCCCTGAAACAAAATGTGGCAAAACGTTGTAGTAGTCCACTCTCTGGCGGGTCCGCTCAGAACAAAAAGGCACTGGCACCGTGACTCGGAAGTCAACCATGTCCCCCATAGAGCCCTCACTCACCGGGGCTCTGCAGGAATTGCCCCTATTGTTGGAGCAGTCTTCTATAAGGCGTGGCCGCTCAGGAAATGGGCACTATACACTGTGCCTTGATCTTGTCCTGCTTTCCCCGGGTCGCGGCTGTGATTTTCTTTCACTCAGTGAAGTGCGGGTGGGCACCCTCCATATCAAACATAACAAATCGGGGTGGGCTCCCGCTCTGCCGGCAACACGGGGGAATCCCATGCTGGAATTCCCTTCTCCCTGCTCCTCAACAGCGCGCTGCAAAGCACGCACACTTATCCTGGCAAAGGAGTAGGAATATTAAAATAAAAGTGCTCACAGGGCGCTAAAAGCCAGACTCCAGCACATTTTGGTCCTCAAGGCCCTGGGAAATAAAGATAAAAGTGCTCCCAGGGCGCAAGAGCCTTCCAGGGGCATGGCCAGCAAACAGGGCCCTCCAGTAGGGAGGCAAGCCTCCTTGGCGATTCCTCCTGAGCCCCAGCAGAAGCACACCTGAGCATGTCAGGAACAGCACACCAGCATAGAACAGAGCAAATTCATGGGGTGACAGCCCCTATATTTATACCACATAATCCTTTGTCTGCAGTGTAGGGTCTGGGGAACCAGATGCAACTAGTTCGGGGGAATTTGGAGCAATTTGTTTTCCAAGATCCGCTTCCCCTTTGTCAGTTGATCAGATGCACCACAGGAGGCAGAGCCAACATTGTACAGGCCGGACACAGTCCTATTCAGAGTCAGGGGATTACTCCTCCCACTACTCCCATTCAGCTAGTGCTGACTCGCCCTGCCCCTCCTGGAGCTACACACACCTCCCAGCCCTTGTCACTCACAAACCAGAAATGCAATTCACATCAGGCACATAGCACACAGAAATGCCAACTTCTAAAAGTGGCATTTCTAAAATAACCACAATAAATCTGCGCACACAATTGCGCAGCATTTATTATTACAATTTAATACATACTAAATTTGACCACTCTGCTCCTCCCATGAATTACCACTGACACACACTGATCAGCGAATCCCCAATGCATTCCCATGGGAGTTCAGGCCAATCTCACCAATGTAACCCAGAGAGTGCATGCACTTTACACTGGACCATGGTGCTAAAGTGCCCAAAGGCCTAAAACCACCAACACCATGTCAGAATTAAGGCTAGGAGAATGCAAAATGTTTAGGGATGAACCTGCCAAAAAGGGCCAAGTCCAACAGTGCCTCTGGACCCGTACCTTAGCACTGCCCATAGTCCCACCCCCCATGACCCTGACCCCCTAACCCATCAACCTAGTCCACATCTCAGGTAAGTACCTGCACTTATTTTTTTCCATTTAAAGCATTGTGTGTTACCCATTACTCCTCTGCAGGCTTAGGACTCGCAACTTTACAGTCTCCTAAATAAGACACAAAATCAGATTTCATATGGGTGGCAGGCATGGCATTTCCAACCTCTGACCCCAGTGACATGGCCTGAGTTTTCACTGCTGAAGAAGGACCTTAGTAACATTCTTAAGTCTGACCCCATCGATGTCTTTGGGCATCCAATCAGGGAGCTCCGTAAAAATGTTTGTAAATAAATCATGCGTTCCTCGACAACCCCATGCTCATCCCCAAACTTGGGATGGAGAGAGTAAATGTATACTGTGCAGTAATGAACTGAACAGATATGTATTGATTATTTAGTTCCAAAAGTGTATTCAACTTTTGAAAACTGATACTCAGGTCAAATGGCCAGCGTTTTCGAGCTGCTCTTAAAATGACAAACCTTCGGGTAGTTCTGGTGCTTCGAGGTTGTGCTTGCCCTGATCCTGGCATCTAAGCTCGTTTCTAATGTCCAGAGAGGCTGCTACATCATCTTCCCCCCACAGCAGGATCTAGAGTGGAGCAGGGCCCACCGCACAGGCGCAGATGCGGCCTTTTGTGTAGATTCGCGGATGCGTTATGTGTGTCACGCCAAAGGAGAGTGACTCACGCACAGCAGATTCCGGCAGACCTGCCATCGCTTGGACAACATTTCCCTTCTCGCCCCTCCACACAAGTGTATATGGCCAGTGGCTACCGAACATCCCCCTCCCCTCCCTTGTGTTGAACCAACATTTATTAAAGATGGACATGAGAGAGGATTTCTTTGGAGGCGGGGGTCGTACAACCCCCTGCCGTATTTATTTAAATATGAAAGCAAATAAGAATGGAAATAAACAATATTCACACATTTTTATACAGAAAACGTAGCATGACATTTGATTATAATTCATATGTACAGATATAAGATGGCTAACCTTAACACACTTCTAATACAAAGTATTTCCTATCCGAGGCTAATATCTGAACTATAATCATACATTAATTACTTTTCTGCGTATCCTATTTGGGCCTATGACAAGGTCACTAACTGGTGTCAGATCCTTATCAATTAGCCAAGCCCTCCCGTAGGAGTGCGCATGGTCAGAGGGCCCGTTCACCGAGAGAGCACTCCCCCCTCTGTTACCCCCGTACGCTCCATGAACTCCCTTAAAAGTGGGAGCCCTTGCACTCTGCACCATTTAGTAACGTCATTGTGCCCATGCGGGGTGGCCAACCAGCCTAAAGAAAGTGTAACTCCCCCCTCCCCCGCACCCATCCAGCCAACCGGATGTACCGCCCATGGAGTTCTAGGAGAGACTACTTGTCCCTCCCCCAAGGCGACCGCATTCAAGAATGGCGCCGCCCCCTAAGGCCCGTAAATGTACTGCTCACCAATCACGACCTTACCGCCACCAAGGAATAGCAATAAATACGACAATTGATGACCTACAAACAGGAAAAAATTCTAAGGAACACAATTGATCGAACGATACACCTGTCACATTGGAGGAAAAAATATATTAACAGTCTTATAATACAATAACCAATATCTGCTTTTAGGGGATGGTGGGTGGGGAAAAAGATTACAGCCTCCTAGAAGGCTGGGTAGGGCAGAGCTGGGAGTGTGGGAAAAAGAGACCGCCTCCCACGCTCCCTGGCCTTTTAAACCCCATACTGGTCAGGTAGGTTCTAACCGGCCTGACCTCTGCTCCCCCTTTACCCGGAAGCGATCCAATCACTTCCGAGTCACTTGGGAGCCCCTTTGAGCCAATTGATGATGAGGCGCGCCCACTGCGTCATGATGATGCAGTGGGGGGTGCCCTGACCATGGAGAGCAGGCCAGGGGGGAGGGGCACCATACCTGCGGCAGGGCCGATAACGGCCCCCGCTTTTCTCTATGGCCAGTGGCTACCGAACATTCCCCTCCCCGCCTTGTGTTTAACCAACATTTATTAAAGATGGACATGAGAGAGGATTTCTTTGGAGGTGGGGGTCGTACAACTCCCCGGCTTTATTTATTAAAACATAAAATCAAATAAAAATTGAAATAAACAATATTTACACATTTTTACGCAGAAAACGAAGCATGACATTTGATTACAATTCATATGTACAGACATTAGATGGCTAACCTTAACATACTTCTAATACAAAGTATTTACTATCAGAGTCTAATATCTGAACCATAATCATACATTAATTACTTTTCTACATATCCTATTTGGGCCTACGGCAAGGTCGCTAACTGGTGTCAGATCCTAATCAATTAGCCACGCCCTCCCACAGGAGTGCGCATGCGCAGAGGGCCCATTTACCGAGAGGGTACTTCCCCCCAGTTACCCCTGTACGCTCCATGAACTCCATTAAAAGGGGGGGCCCTTGCACTCTGCGCTGTTTAGTGACGTCATTGTGCCTGTGCAGGGTGGCCAACCAGCCTAAAGAAAGCGTGACTCCCCCTCCCCCGCACTCATCCAGCCAACCGGATGTACCGCCCCTGGAGTTCTAGGAGAGACCACTTGTCCCTCCTCCTGGGCAACCCCATTCAAGAATGGTGCTGCCCCCTAAGGACCTTAAATTTACTGCTCACCAATCATGACCATACCGCCACAGGCCAGCCTAGGGCCCGACTATCTGGCCCCCCCTATACTCCTACACTTAAAGGTCATGCCCAGCCCTGACACTCCTTAGCCAAGTCATTATATTTTCCAATAGTATTTCATTACCTAACCTAGACAGGTGGACCCTGTCTTTTAAGAAGCACAGTTCCCCCCTGACAAACTCATGTGCTATGTTTTGTAACTGAGGTTACCTGAACAATTTCCCTATTTTGTTGTTGATCCTCCTTGCTGAGTGATTCAACGCTTTCACAGAACCTTCCCCGTTCCATTTGAATCTGGGTATCATGTGAGACCAAACTATGGTGCAGCCATGGCATGCCTTAGCTAACCAGCCTACTTCAGAGATTATATCCTCCATCAGGACCCTTCTCCCCAGTTTCACCAGATCGTTCCCACCCAAATGCAAGATAACAATTATGGCTGGAGGACTGTGTCTACTCAACAGATCTGTAACAAAACCCCTAAACTGACTGAGGCAGAGACCCCCTTTACCATGGAAAGAAACCTTGAAACCATCCTGCTCAGCTCTTTGACTGTAATTACCTGAAAGTAAAACAGATTTCCTGCGCCGTATATAAGAATGACCAATAACCCATACAACATGTGCTCCCTTGTCCTGTGGATGTGGCCGACGTTGTGAAGAATCTTGCTGGTGATTCACCAACGGCAGTTTCCCCCCTGCGTGATAGGTTCGAGAAAATGAAATATAAGCAAACAAACAGGACAGGCATCAGTCCAAAATTGCATTACCACCCTCAAACATGTGCAGCCGCACATAGCGCTTGTAACAATTAGAAGACCATCTTCCAATTCTTTTCACATTGTTGCTGTGCAACCCTCTAGCTGTTGCCTCTGTGGCAGCCCCTATTCTGAATGAATGAGTCCCAAAGTCCTTTGGATCCAAACCTGTCCTGTCGATCGCCATGGCCAATACCCTTTTAAATTGGAACCTGGTAAGCGGGGTACCGTCAGCATACATTAGTATTGACCCCCCCACTACAATATTCCTCTGTCGGAGAAAGACTTCTAGGTGCATCACTGGGCAGCATGGATTGTTTTTTGCCCAGTGAAGTACTATCCCTTCACCACGTGCTACCTGATCAGTTTTAGATTTTTTAATGGTTATTAACTGTGTGTTGCCCTGTATCCTCGCATGCTCCAGTTGGAGCCCGCCTAGCACATCCTCTTTGTTGGGCGCCACCAGTTCCCCTACCCTAAATGCCCCATAAAAGGCCAGTGCAAAGGCAGCTCTAAACAATAATGCCTCTCTTATTGAACTGCAAATGCCACCCCGGGCTGTTAGCAGTGCTGTCAGCCGGTCTAAGCAAATTGGTTGTCTCGTGTCCGGTGCGGCCCCCTGTAGGCGCTGCCACTCCTTTAATGCCTTCCTCATATTGAAACTATTTGTGGGGTTTCTGTTGTCCCTGTGCAAAGAAAGAATCCGCTGCCACATGTCGCCTGGCTGTCGCCGCAGAGCGCCTGTCTTTATTCAAGGTGTCTAAATACTGGAGGAATGCCCCTGACTTATGCCAGCTATCTGCTAAATCCTGCCCCAAAAAAGTGAAGTAAGACCAAAACGCCCCGTTGTAAGCCTTCCTGGTCCTGGGCGCTAGGCTAGCTGCCACTAGGTTCTGTAGCTGGGGGCACCAATCTGCCAGAGTGCTCCCGGGAAGTGTGTTGGTGTCGCCTCGCAGACTGTAGGTGTTCTCTGAAAACCTGCATCTTGAAGCGAGAGAGTGTGTCAGCAGCATTATTCAGCACCCCCAGGACATGTTTAGCCTTAAACTGTATGTTCAGCTTCATACACAACAACACTATCTCCTTCAACAGGCGGAGGATCATTTTACACCAGGCAGCCTGTTGGTTGATGCATTCCACCACTGTCATGTTGTCTGACCAGAAAATCACAGATTGATTACGCAAATGATGAGGCCAAACAGTCAGTACAACCCCGATGGGAAAGAGTTCCAGGAAACCTATGTTGGCTGTCAGACCACTCTCACCCCACCAAGCCGGGCAAATGCTGAGCCACCCATTCGTTCCTGAGTATGGCACCAAATTCCACACTGCCCACAGCGTCAGTTCATAAACCGAACTCCGTGGAAGTAGTGGAGGACCGGGCACACTACCCTACCATTGAAACCCTCCAGAAATGCAATCCAAATCCGCATGTCCTGGTGAACCTCAGACGACGCGCTTGTGTGATGGTGTTTCACCTGCAGGCCTGTCATGGCCTGAGAGATGGAACCGGACGATGGTTGTGCCATAGGTATTACCCTTAGTGCAAAGTTCAACTGGCCAACTGTCTGTTGTAGTTGATGTAAGGTTACATTATCTTTTGCCGAACATTGCAGGAGTGCTGCTCTAAATTTCAATATTTTTTCTTTAGGTAACCGAAACCGAACTCAATGCCTAAAAATTCTATTGTCGTTGCTGGACCCACCGTCTTCCCTGGCGCCAAAGGGACCCCAAAAGCATGCATGAGCACGCAAAATTCCTGCAATGCCCAAGTGCATTCCCGAGAGCCCGCTGACCCCAGAAAGAGAAAGTCATCCAGATAATGCATGACATATTGGTGCCCCATTTCTTGTCTCAAAACCCATTCCAAAAATGAACTGAATTTTTCAAGGTAAGCGCAGGAAACAGAACACCTCATGGCAATGCACATATCCATGTAGAATTTGCCCTGAAAGGAGAAACCTAGAAGGTGGTGATCTAAAGGATGTACAGGCAGAAGCCGGAAGGCGGATTCAATATCTGATTTGGCTAGCGAGGCCCCTGGTCCCAGAACCCCTAGCATATCAACTGCCTGGTCAAAAGAGGCATATTTCACGCTACAGATTTCTTCGTTGATGGCGTCATTTAATTAATTGCCTCTAGGGGCTGACAGATTATGAATCAACCTGAACTCCCCTTCCTCTTTCTTTGAAAGAAGAAGGGGAGTTCTTCCCCCCAGGGGCGAGCAGACAAAGTTGGGCATAGGGATGTGATCAAAAGGACCCGCTATTCTACCCAGGTGCAGTTCTTTTGCAATTTTCACTACCACTACCCCCGGATTGGACCTTACAGACAGCTGATTTTTACATTCTGGTGTCCCTGTGTATTCAACTGCCGGAATCCTAAAGTCATACAAAAAACCTTCTTGTAAAATCCTAGCCGTGGCATGGTCTGGGTACCTGTTTAACCAAGGAGTCATAGCCAGAACGTCAATGGGTGAATGTGTTACCATTTGTACCTTCTCCTTTTATTCCTGTTTCTTCCTCCCCCTATTTCCTGAGAATGTGTTCCCTTTCTTGAGGCATTTTGATTCTGGCCCCCCTCCCCATTCCCTGAACCAGGGGCCGTGCCCCTGGTTTGTTATGGCCAAAAGAGCTGAGGCACTTGGGAAGTGTGACCCTTGTTCCAGTTTTACACTGCATTGCCCGGCTGTCCTGGGCCAAACTGATCAAACCACGAGATTGAGTCAACCCGGTCCCAGGTAAGTGATGGGTCAAATTCCTTAGCCTCCCTGAAATTCATGTCATATTCTTTCCAACCTACACCCCCATATTTATCATGAGTCATAGTAACCCTGCTCTGGTAACATGCCACATCTGCTTGCAGATTAGGCGAACGCTCAGTTATTATAGCCATAAATACAGAGAAAGCCCTAATCCAGTTGTTCAAGGTCTCCTCCACCCTGAATCTCAACATTTCAACACCCCATTCACTAGGAAGCAAACAATCCTTCTGCTTCCTGGCATACTCCGCTTCCCTGTTATCCACAAGCAAGGAAAACATATTCCCATAAGCCCCAGACCACACCAATTCCTTCACCTCGCGTGTTTTTTACAGCCTTGCCAAATGTTCCTTCCTAGAGGGTATTACACCCATGCCCAGCAGTGGCAATGCCACTTCCTTATCTACTGTCCCAACTTCAGCTGGCTCCAGCACCTTGTCTTTTCCATTGCCGCTCTCCTGCACAGCTGGTTGGGGTAAATTAGAAGTCCCTGGCCCTTCGCCTTGCACCCCGCTTGGGGCGGCGATAATCTTCGCCACCATCCTCTGTGCCTCCCCTAACGGGTCCTCCCCTACGTCTTTTGTACCCACTGAAGACGGTAACATTCCCCCCCTTCCTAACCAAGGCAGAACTACCGCTATCTACGGTAAGCATGAGCGGATTTTGCGGATTGGCAATCCGCGAATTTTGCGGATTTGCGGATTCGCAATCCGCAAAATCCGCGAATTCCCGCGAATTTGCGGATTTTTTTTTTTTTTGTGTTCGCCCGTGTTTCTGCCAGTTCGCGAGGGTTTTTACAATTTCGCAATTTGCGAACTTACCTGTCGGGTCGCAAGTTTTGCGAACTTGTTGTTTCTACGTGTCCAGCCTGTTTGGGACACTCTTCTTCATCACTGCCACTCTCTGTCACCACTGCCACTCTCTGACTACTCATGCCACCCTCTGGCCCACCCATGCCACCCTCTGTTTCATCACTACACCCTCTGGTTGTCCAGTGTACATTATTTTCGGCAAAGCAAAGCACACCTTCCCTGCCTCAAGTGACCTGAATTAATTTGGGGCTGATTAATGTGTCACAGAATATTTTTTTAGCTGGCACCTGCTTCCTTAGTGCGCCCTGATTAGTGATCTTTTGCACTTGCTAAGTGCTTTCATTGTTGCAAAATTAGTTACAACACCTGCCCTGCCCCAACTGACAATAATGAATTAGGGGCTGATTAATGGATTTTAACTTCCAGCCTGGCTCCTGCTTGTCTCCCTTAGCTGTAATTCAGGACCTTTGTGGCATATGTGTAACTATTCTGAGGTTCAGAGCAGGGTCACATAATAGTTGCAAGTAGGCAACTGAACTCTGGAGGGGCCCCTCAGGAAGCACTACAGGAAATGGCTACTAATGATGTGCCTGAACTTTTGAACCTGGTAAGTAGTTACTTTCAGTTTTGCCAAGATCGTATTTCTGCAATTTTGCACTTATTCGCGGGGCGCGAACTCACGCGAACAGTGCGAGCAGTGCGAGCAAAATCCGCTGCTCGCGGATTTGCGGATTTTGCGGGAAATTCGCAAATCTCGCGGATTGCGGATTTCCCGAAAATCCGCAAAATCCGCGAGCGGAACGGATTTTCCGCCCACGCCTAATCTACGGTGCTAACTCTGGCGAAACCTGATTAACCCCTGTTGGTGTTGGGAAAGGAGTGGGGGCTACTGGATCAAGAACAGGAACCACCGGTTATGATGCGGGACTAGGTGTGGGCACCACAGGGATTATCGCTGGGACCACCGGGATTGATGCGGGAGGCACCAAACTAAACGTGGTGTAGGCACCAGCGGGGTAGGAGCAGGGAACAATGGGACACTTGCCAGAATCTCACTTGGTGTGGGCTCCTGATCCTTCCCCTTCTTTGGTCCAGCCCTCCTAGGGAGTGGGTCCAATTCCCCCCTGGGGTTTGGGGGGCACTATCGTTCGTTTAGGCCTGCCTGTTGCCCCACTCTGCCCATCTACTCTTTTTCTGAGCTCAGCAAGGCTCTACCCCATTTGCTCAACCATTCCCCATCTCCTATCCATTGTAGCCATCCTACGCATCATTGCTTCCAACATATGTTACATGTGGGAACGCTTTGCCCTACTAGCCCCACTGCTTACTAGCCATAGCTCCTGAGACCACAGTTACAAGGTAACTTAAATCCTGCTAGTTAATAACACTGCAAGCACAATGTTAACAGTCACCTAAATGGGACCTGTTCTGGTCCTTCCCTTTGCACGTTGGGGATCCACAAACCTGTTGTAAGCACCACGCAACTGGGACCGCGCCACTCCAGCTAGCCTGGGTGTTGGCAGCTCGGAGGCCCATAGAAGCAGTGAAGTGCAGGCCTGTCTGTGACCCCTAAAAGCGATGTCCTCTCTTTCACCTCTCGCTGAAGCCGCTTGCTGAATACCCCTGTGTGCACTCCTACAATGAAAATTGACAGGTTACCAAACTCCCTTGGCACACAAAATTAACACCTTTGAATCAAAGCATACGGTAATGTTAGTTAATTCCTTAGTGTACCCTTGGATGCTACACAATTATCTTTGCTGAATGATGTACCACCTTCACTTGTTTCCCCACCTATTATATGCCCCCCTTCTTGCACACCTGATCCCAGAATCACAGGATGGCAGCGCTAATGTCGAGAATCAAACGCAGCTTTCCACATTAAAAGACTGCCCCCCTTCTTTGCACGCACAAGTTATTCTTTGGGCACTTGGGAGAAGAAACGATTTGCCCGGAATCACAGGACGGCTTAAAAAATTGGACACACGACCTGTTATCACAGCGACCAACTCTCCCAGATGGGGCTCCTTCACACTAGCATCATTTGGGCAGCAGCACATCCCATGCGCAGCTTGTGCCCAAATTGTATTTAAATTATTTGGCTCCCCCTCGCGGGACAAACAATGCTCTTTAACTGCTTCCTACCAGGGAGCCGCTCCTCACTCGACTGCCCCTGGCTGCCCGTCAATCTCCTTGGGCCCCCGTCCCCTGTGTTACCTCGATGCGTCCTTTTTATGGCTCGCGACCTATTAATGCGCGCAAGCGCATTGAGCGGAGCGAGAATTCATTTCGGCAAAATACAAGTCAAACCAAGGGCTTTCAGCCCCGCGGTTTTCTTGCAGTTCACGTGAATCACGTGAACCAACAAGCACGCGCATCAGGCACTCCTCCCACACCTCACGGACATCTGTTCATTTCTCCTCCCCCTCCCCAGCCAGCTTCCCCTAGGCCGTAGCAGCACTCCTCCCACACCAGCACCTCCCCTCTCTCTCCCCGCAAACACAGCCTTGCCGTAGCAGCACTCCTCCCACACCAGCACCTCCCCTCTCTCTCCCCGCAAACACAGCCTTGCCCTAGCAGCACTCCTCCCACACCAGCACCTACCCCCTCCCACCTCCCACACCAGCACCTCTCCCCTCCCACCTCCCACACCAGCACCTCCCCTCTCTCTCCCCGCAAACACAGCCTTGCCGTTTTTTTTTGTTTGCCACACATGCATAAAATAGGATTTGATGCACGGGTGATTCATTTGCGTGGCAGGAAGCAGTATTCCGCACGGTCTCACACAGAGACGCATATTCCATTTTATCAAGGGTATCACCGCTTCTACGAAGAACAGAAAATGAAGGGGAAATCCCTTTAAATTCGCACGCAGAACTCCCAAGCTACCTTCTGAAGAGGCATCCGAGCTGACTGGCTGGCGGTCGTGAATGAGCTTAATGCTGCTTGCTTTTTCGGACACTTTAGGGAAATGAGCTTGGTTAGAAAGCATGACAGTGACAGCCACGGAGAAGCTAAAAAATATCTGCATCTGCCTCTCTAGAGTGTTTCTATTTCCCGCTGGTTTACTTCCATTTTCTTTGCTGTTGTTCTCTAGAGCTCTGTAGATACTCACACCCCATATGCCTGCTCCCCCTCCCCCCACGCCTCGCACCATACTCCCCCGCCGCTCGAGATTGTTTCTATTTCGCGCTGGTTTACTTCCATTTTCTTTGCTGTTTTTGCCACACATGCATAAAATAGGATTCGATGCACGGGTGATTCATTTGCGTGGCAGGAAGCAGTATTCTGCACTGTCTCACACAGAGACGCATATTCCATTTTATCAAGGGTATCACCGCTTCTACGAAGATCGGATAATGAAGGGGAAATCCCTTGAAATTCGCACGCAGAACTCCCAAGCTACCTTCTGAAGAGGCATCCGAGCTGACTGGCTGGCGGTCGTGAATGAGCTTAATGCTGCTTGCTTTTTCGGACACTTGACAGAAATGAGCTTGGTTAGAAAGCATGACTTTGACAGCCACGGAGAAGCTAAAAAATATCCGCATCTGCCTCTCTACAGTGTTTCTATTTCCCGCTGGTATAGTTCCATTTTCTTTGCTGTTGTTCTCTAGAGCTCTGTAGATACTCACACCCCATATGCCTGCTCCCCCTCCCCCCACGCCTCGCACCATACTCCCCCGCCGCTCGAGATTGTTTCTATTTTGCGCTGGTTTACTTCCATTTTCTTTGCTGTTCTTGTCTAGAGCTCTGTAGATACTCACACCCCATATGCCTGCTTCCCCTCCCCCCACGCCTCGCACCGTACTCCCCCGCCGCTCGCCCCCATATGCTCGTTCCCTCCCACTGGTTTTATCTTGTTTTAATAGCAATATACCAATGACTGTCACTTGCGAATTACTGTAGAACCCTAAGCACCTATGAAGAAATATCTGACCTTTCATTGGCTAAAAGAATGTTTTTGTGAAGAGACACCCTACAACAACAGTAGGGCACGAACAGAGCACAACCGATATGTCGCCATATGGTTAGCGTCTGTGGACGCCATGTAATGATTTTAAGTTACGTTCCCAAGTGGATTTAAGAAGTAATTCGTGGCCCCAGGCTTACATTTGTTTTCCCCACACAACATTTCTGCAGGCACACCATTTTTTTTTTCCTCCTTGCCTACTGCGTTTACTGTTCTTCCGAGCTCTCTGGCACATTAAAATGAAATAGCCGAGAATTACTTTTGATCTTTTTCTTTTGAATTCAATGGGCTTTCTTTTCAGTAATGATGTCTGCAGCCCGCGCTTATCTAGCAGCGTTTCCCGGGCTCCACTTGCGTTCTTGTATGTCCCAGAACACGAGGCGCGTACGCACAGCTACCTAGAACCGGAAAAGGAAACCCTTTGCGGTTTCTGAGACACTGAATGACTCCTGCGCAGAAGAAACACGCCACTCACCCACGCAACAACACTCACACAGGCAACGCCACTCACCCACGCAACGCCACTCACTCAAAGCAACACCACTCACACACACAACGCAACTCATTCACGCAACACTACTCACACACGCAACGCCACTCATCCACACAACCCCACTCATCCACGCAATGCCACTCACACATGCAACGCCACTCACACACGCAACACCACTCACACACGCAATGCCACTCACACACGCAATGCCACTCACCCACGCAACGCCACTCACCCACGCAACGCCACTCACCCACGCAAATCCACTCACACCCACGCAGTGCCACTTTTACCCACACAGCACCACTTACAGACACACAACGCCACTCACACCCACGCAAGCCCACAATCACACACGCAACGCCACACTCACCCATGCAATGCCACTCGCACACGCAACGCAACTCACACACGCAACGCCACTCACCCACGCAACGCCACTCACACACGCACCAACACTCACACATGCAACGCCACTCACCCACGCAACGCCACTCACTCAAAGCCACTCACACCCACGCAGTGCCACTTTCACCCACACTGTGCAGTGCACAATAGTTCCCGCAGTAGGAAAGTTGGAGCTATTGGTTTTGTAAATGACAAAGCCCTTTATGTTTTTAAAATGAAAACAAAAATAAAAGGCATTGTTATTTGCAATTGTAATAGCTCCAACTTTCCTACTGCGAGACCTATTGGCAACGCCAGTGCTTGTTTAAATTACTGCAAACCGGATTCCAGGAGGCGAGGGCAGGACCGGCACTTCCAACGACGTCCTCCGTTCTCACCGTCGCAGGCTGCAGCCGCTCCTGAATGCGCCGGCTGCCACTCCTTCCGCCGAGCGTTCCTCTGTACTGTTCTGCCCGCAAATCTGCAGAACAAGGGAAACAAAAACAAAAGATGCTCCCTGAACACGTAAATGCTGCTTCTCCTTCCACCTGTGACAATCCAGCGTCCCCCTCTTCCCGCCGAACCGCAACAAAACGACACACAGAAAAAGATGACAGCCTCCTTGATGGCTGGGAAGAGCAGACCTGGGAGCGCAGGAAAAAGAGACCGCCTCCCACGCTCTCCGGCCTTTTAACCCCCATACTGGTCAGGCCGGACCTCTGCTCCCCCTTGACCCGGGAGTGATCCAATCGCTTCCGGGTCACTTGGGAGCCCCTTTGGGCCAATACATGATGAGGCGCGCCCACCGCGTCATGATGGCGCGGTGGGGCGCGCCCCGACTATGGAGAGCAGGCGAGGGGGGAAGGGGGGCCGGTGCCCCACCATGCCTGTGGCGGCCCCGATGACGGCCCCCGCCTTTCTCATTTGGGCTCACTGCTTCTAAATGTGAATTTTCTCCAGACATCCAACACAAGAAAGATTATATGCCTCTCCTCCTCCACAAGTTTGTTCGTTTCCATCACTCTGACGTCAATAAGCTGTTGGAAGGAAGCGTGAGGCGAACTTCCAGGGGTTAAAAATGAACTCCCTATTTCTGCTCAGGCTCAG
Source organism: Lissotriton vulgaris (assembly GCF_964263255.1). NCBI lineage: Eukaryota > Metazoa > Chordata > Amphibia > Caudata > Salamandridae > Lissotriton > Lissotriton vulgaris. Next base: position 19,738,374 of record NC_141699.1, on the reverse strand, counting down.
ATGAACATATGGAGGAGTTTCATTTCCTGGAAAATGTCTAAAGTAACTACTGGTGTTGAACATTTTTTCGAGTGGGGCTGCTGCTATCTATGTAACTTCGAGTCATAGAGATTGTGAAGATGTCAACCCTCAAACGAAGAACAAGGGTAACAGGGCATTCAGCAGGACTTGTAAGGGTGTAGTATGTATCTGGTGGTACTTTTAGCAGAACACTGTTACAGATATATTACTAAAGCATGGTGTGGTAGCACAGTATCATTTACAGACAACACAATTCCCAATTGAAATGGCCATTACATTTTCTCAGACATACATTATTTTACTGATAAATACGCATACACGATAATGTGTGGAAATCGGGTTTCAGGAAATAAGTATGTCTTGCTTTATTTTGATCCATTTAATATCTTTATTCTTCAGAATATCAAAAATGTTTTTCATTTGTACTTTCTGAAGTGATGATATAGCCTGAAACATTTGTACAATTCATTTAAAGGTATTTAAATGTTATTATGCATGAGAAACAATGAAATGTACTGTACCCGCGCAAGGCTGACATATTGTTCACTTTACAAAATTATCTTGCTTTGTAGTTAAAGAAGTAAACACCAATCTCCATGTTAAAAGAATAAGCACCAGTTTGGCAGAAGTTAGTGCCTGGCATTTGACATTTGTCTTTGAATGGTAAGTAAATGTTACCAGATAAAAACAAAATTTAAGGCATCTTTATTACTCAAGCACCTTCTGATCTCAGACATGGCTATTTTGGGGTGTTGCACTATTCCTAGCACCCCTACTTCCAGCATCCATGCTAGTAACACGTCGCAAATATTCTTTGTGTGCATCCTATCTGATCGCTGTTTGGGGACCTGGCGGCCTTCAAGCCCCCTCCACATGCTCCCAGTCAGAGTGTCTTCTGCCATGTCTTGGAGATCCTAGACCTAATGTAACCAATCTGTGTCTTTCTGTTTACATAACTTGACCATGGGAATTCACTGTGCTCAGTGCACGAGTCCTAAAAATATTAGTAGGGAGACTCAGTTCACCCTCATCCCCATGTGCCTGACCTGTCCTCAATGCTTCCCTTTTAACTTGAGAGGGAAAAAAAAGGTACTTTATTTAAAGTCAATCTCAGACATGGCCGTCCGCTAATCCTAGCATCCTGCCGGACCTGTGGTTTCCTCCAACTGGAGTGAATCACAATTTGAGACTCACCTCATGAAATTTCATGAGGTGGGAGACATTGAGACCCACTCAGCATCCCTTCTTACAACCAACATAACTTTCTGTTCACAAACATACTGGTTGCAAAATGCGACTATTGAAATGTGGTCTCTAGTTGGCAGTGGCATGCACCCTGTCCAAGTAGGAATTCTTTCTTCTAGTCAGGGTAAGGGAGTTACACACCCAAGATAACCTCTGCTCATCATTAGAGGCAACGTGTAAAGCATTTGTATATGAAGCACATAGTAACACTGTTAAAAATGGGGGTCTCTAGTTGGCAGAGGTAGGTACCACTGTCCAAATAGGGACCCTTACTTCTAGTCAGGGTAAGGAGGAAACCCTCTGAGATAACCCCTGCTCACCCTCCAGGTAGCTTGGCAGGAGCAGTCAAGGCTAATCAGAAGGCAATGTGTAAAGTATTTGTACCAACACTCACAGTAACACAGTGAAAACACCACAAATGAACTCCACAACAGTTTAGAAAAATAAAGGTATTTAATCTAAACTACACAAGACCAAAATGACAAAAATCCAACATACACAGTTCAAGAATATGGTTTCAAAAGAGTTCTTAAGGTTGCGATAAAATAATCCACAGTTGCGTGAAAAGTTCACAGTTGCGTCACGTTTAGCTCACAGTACCTTTAGTTGCAACAATGTTCCAAAAGCAGAAGCTGGTGCGGTGGAAAACAAGCGATGCGTTGATCCTGAGACCTTGGGGAGGCGATGCGACAACCCCGCTGCAGCAGCGGGCGTGTAGAGACGAATCCGGTCTGTATGGGGAGGAAGGCCCTTTGTATGGATTCCAGTGCGTAGGTTCCGTAGGAAGTTTGTTCTCACAAAGGCACGATGCGACAAACTCGTAGGGGCTGCGACGATCTCCGAGGTGACAATGCGCGATCCAGCAGCGATCTCTCTCTCGCAGCTCCTCGATGCGATGATCTGCGACGATGTTCGCAACAACTTGATGTGGTCCGCAAGCAAGCGGTGCGGCCATCTCACCCAGCGTCGACACTCACAGCGATGTTAGTCTTCCCGCACCGGTCTTGTGCGTCCCGCAAAAGAAGGATGTGACTGCTCTGGCAGCGGCAACAGGTGCTGCGACGATCTCGGCCTTCGTAGCGGCGGGAATCTCCTCGCATTGTCAGGGATGCGACAGCGAGTGATGCGATAACTTTTCTGTAGCAAAGTCTCTCAAATCTTGGTTTCCAGCTTCTCAGCACAGGTACAACTTCCAGAGGCACCACACATGGGCCACGCACTCCAGGAAGGACAGAACTCTCTCAGTAGAGCTCAGGGGAAGCTGGGGGTAAAGTCCTTTTGTTCATGGGACTTCAAAACAGGGAGCCAGCTCTTCTCAGGCCCTTGGAGATTCCTTCAAGCAAGGGGACACAGCACAGCAAAGTCTTTCCGCTCTCCTTGGCAGCAAAGCAACAGCAGGGCAATCCAGCAGAGCAACAGCTGGACAATCTTCCTTCTTCAGTTTCAGCTTTCTCCTTGGCAGAGGTTCCTTCTTGATTCCAGGATGATCTAATTTTCTGTTGTCAGGGGTCCTGTACTTATACCCCTAAAAGTCTTTGTTCTCTTTGTGCATGGTGGCCCTGAGCCCGGTCTGAACCAGTTCTAGGTGTTTCTTGAGCACTTTGTTTTCCTGGCTTCTTCTTTCCTTTCAGAGTGAGAGGCAGGATCACCAGCCGCCCAGCAGGAGGTGGAGCCAGCATTGTGGAAGTCAGTCAAAGCCCTATTCAGGCTCAGGTGCTATCTCCTCTCACCACTCAAGTTACAAATGTAGTCATTCAGCCTAGGACTGACTCAGCCAGCCTCCTGGGGAATCCCCAGCCCCTGTCACTCTCAAACCAGACAGTCAATACACAAACAGGCCAAGGCACACAGGAAGGTCAGACAAGAGAACAGCAACTTCCTAAAAGTGCTGTTCTCAAACACAGGATTCAAAAACAACCTTTCCTAAAAGATGTGTTATTAAATTATGTGTTCAGGGATACTAGACTCTTATGTCCTATCTTGTTCCTATGGGAAGATATGCTGGTAGCCACTTTAGCCAGCATCCCCCATGTTAGCCTATGGAGCAAGATAGCCTTAAAATAGTGAAAAACGAAAATGGCTGTAATTCACTACCAGAGCATGTCACCTGCACCAGAACATGCTCTACCTTTCTCATACACTGCACCCTGCCCAAGAGGGTACTTTGGGCCTACCATAGGGGTGACCAATGTGCACAAAAAGGGAAGGGTTAGGACTGGTCAGTAGGGACACTGACCAGGAGGACATGGCAGTTCACAGACTGCACACAGGTACTGCGGTGGCAGGCCTGAGACACCATTTTGGGGCTACTTGTGTGGGTGGCACAATCAGTGCTACAGGCCCACTAGTAGCATTTGTCATCACCTGCCCTGGCACAACCAGTGCACTGTACTAGGGACTTCTTGGTAATACAAATATGCCAATCATGTATATCCAATCACAATAACAATTTACACAGAGAGCATATGCACTTTAGCACTAATCAGCAGTGGTAAAGTGCTCAAAGTCCTATTGCCAACAGCCACGGGTCAGGAAAAATAAGGGAGGAAGAAGCAAAAAGTTTGGGGATGACCCTGCAAGAAGGGCCAGTTCCAAAACAACCCCCTTCCAGCCTAAAGCCAGGGTAGACCAAACGATACCTTGATGGGATTCCCAGCTTAAGGTGATAGAACACGGAAACTGGCCCAAACAACAGGGCACAGTTCCTGTTCTACGCCGACCTGAACCTAGTTGGATCACTCTATCCATACTCTCAGGGTCCACCATGCCAATCCATGTGGAACCCTTTTCCTCACTTGTGGACACCACCTGTGCAGCACCTAACCTTAATTTACTCACAGGTATGTCCCAACAGACAGACAGCAAGCCAAAGTGACCACCAATAGTGATCAGGGATGAGACCCAGGCCTCATGCCTCTCTGGCTCTCAAACCCCTGTGGCGTCAGAGGGTGGGGGGCAGTAGACACAGGTGCTTGGCACCCTTTGTCCACTCCCTCTCTTGTCAGGTCAGGTCTGACACTCTGTCACTGACCCACCAGTCTCGGCCCTGTATCTGGTGGCTGGACAGGAGGCTGGGGTGGGCTTCCCCACACTCAGCCCTCCTCTTCTTTGGGGCTCTGTACACTCCAACCTGGAGCGGTACCCCCTTCTAGAATAGTCAGGGCACCTGTGGCAGGTGTCCGACACCATTCACCCACCAGTTCAGGGGTTCTATCCTGCAACTGGTATTCCAGGTCAGGGGGGACACCCCGGACCTGGCCCTCAAACCTAGGCTCCAAAGCCTCCAGGTCATACAAAACCTGATCCTGGCTTCCCCACCCAGGGACCAACCCCTGCAGTGGAACACTTGCCCGGCGCACCAGGACTTCACTCACAGATATGCCCACATTGGTACACAGTACCCATCAGGTCAAAACAATGGTGTGGCCCAGTCCACCCCGAGGGTGAGACTCCTGCCCTCCTTCCAGGGGCAACCCTGTCCACCAAGACAACCAAGAACACAACTTTCCTACCAGTTCAGGACCTCACTCCAGCAACTGGTCTCCCAACCTAGGGTTTAACCCCTCAGTTTGTACCGGGGTCAGAGGCGAGGACTCCTCCCTCTGCACCCCCTTCCAGAGAGCTGTGTCCTCCCTACTGGTGGGGTATCCCATGGAACCATATTTGTCAGGACACTGGTTATCGATGTCCTTCCTTCCAGGTCAGGCAGATCCTGAACCTGGTCTCCCAACCCAGGGACCAAAACCTGTGGTTGTGCATTTGCTTGGCATGCGAGGACTTCTGGGGACTCACACAGTCCCCCCTTGAGGTGTGACACACAACTCATGTGTCCTGTGACAGTCTGCCTGGCGCAGATCTCCCGACCCCTGTCCACCTGACAGTGCGTGAAGAGCCCCCAGGACAGAAGTGGTGTCACCATGGTCAATCCTGGGAGACTCAGCCCTTCAGACTGGTCCCTGATCCACGGGTTCTCTCACTGGGGACTCCTTCCCACTCTCACCGCTTAGTCTGGACCTCTGCACCCTCCCAACTGGAGTGGCACTGCCAGACACCAGAACTGAAGGAGGCCTGGTTACACCCACTCCCCGTTCACCAGACACTAGGAGATCCTCCACAAATGGCCTACAAGTAAAGTCTAGGTCCCCATCCTGGTGTTCCCTTAAGGAACCCTCCAGGCCCTGAGACTGGGTTTCGGGCACCATGAGACACACCGTCGCACACTCATTCCTTCTCCACTGAGACCGGACATGAGCCCCTATTCCCCTCCCACTACACTGGGACCTAACCGGGCTAAACTGAACCTCTTCCACCTCACAGGTCTGGAAGATATCTAAGCCACTCCTTTTGGGATCACTCTCCAATGCCTCCTCAGACTCTCTGGAATTCACCAAGAGGTCTGCCTCCAACGTAAGTGCTCTGGGATCAGAGAGCTCACACTCCACCGGGTGTTGGCATAGCTCTGGAAAACAGGGACTTAAAATATGCTCTCCAACAAATGAATCACACAGACCCCACAGTTATTAACCAAGCTACTCTTTGTCGCACACTCCAGTGCCTCAAACAAGTACCCCACACCACTCTCCTGAGACTGGCAAGACAGTATCTGACTGCCTCTGTCACACAACCACACTCTTCTGGCTGGTCTACACACACCAAGGATTCTACCACGGAGGAACCCCTCTCCCTGTACCTCTCTTCTAGAGTCAGTAGAGTATCCCTCCCACCACTAGGAACATGGTCCCCTGTGCCAGTCTTCCAATCTACTTAAGGGACACTGCACTCCACTGGAACTACATCATAAACCTGAACCCCCTGGTGTATGTCGACCCCATCCCTCAAGTCAAGCGCCACATCTCTGGGTGTTTGTACCTCTCACTCTACACTAGATATCATAATCATGCTGCCACCATCTGAGCTGGACTCCACCTCCAACTCAGCAAAGCTCCTTCCTTGAGCGTCCCATTTTTCCTTCTGGGCTAAGGCCCACCAGATCATACCTTTCTTGCTTAGCCGGTCTAATTCTCTGCACCTTTGCTCAGCAGCAAGGAGCCACTTATCTTTCTCTTCCTCACTGTCAGAGAAGTCCTCCTCCTCAGAATCGTCTGCTAATGTTGCTTCCCAAATTCTAGCCTCATGGGAATACAGGCATGCCTCAAGATCCCTCCTTGTGGAACCTTTCTCCACAGGCAGCCCCCTCTTCTTGCAAAAGGCTTTTATGTCCTCTTCTGTGCAGATGCACAGGTGGAAAAGGTTGATTTCCATTTTGGCAGGATTTTACAGGTGCAACACTAGCCAGAGTCTCAATATCCAAAAATACTTCCACGAGGGCACCGGAACAGTATGTGGTGGCGTAGTGGTCTGCACTCGCTAGTGATGTGCACCAATCACTGTGGGGCTAGTACAAATACAAGTTCAAATCCCCTCCGCTCACCAACAATTTTAGGAATGGGGGTCTCTAGTTGGCAGAGGTAGGTACCACTGTCCAAAAGAGTCCTATTGCCAACAGCCACGGGTCGGGAAAAATAAGGGAGGAAGAAGCAAAAAGTTTGGGGATGACCCTGCGAGAAGGGCCAGTTCCAACAAACACAATGAAAACATTACAAGGAGACACCATACAGTTTAGAAAAATAACCAATCTTTATCTAAACCAACCAAGACCAAAATGGCAAAAGTACAAAATACAAAAGTAAAGATCTCCCTTAGTTCAAGCAGGAATGCTTTCATAGTACTTCAGGATATTTAAATACTCCCTACAGCATGAATAACAATGACTCTTGAAGTTAGTGCGCTTCTAGAGGAGTAATTACGGTATCTGTGAAATTAATGCGAGGAGCGCAACAGAAGCCCTGGGACCGCTCGAGTCTGGAGTGAAAGAACACAGATCGGTCTTTACGATGATATGGTAATCCAAGCTAGCAGCACTAGCACATAGGGGAGTATCCTTGGGATGCTGAAGAAGTAATGTCCCAATCCGTTTAGTTGAATAAGTAGGTTGTGGCCTATACCTTAGGGAGTTATGACACTGTTCTCACCGGCCCCTCTGTTTCAGGAAGGGGGCGACTGGAGCGCAGGGAAAGAATGCTGCAGCAGGGGTGCAGAACACAGGAAGGGGGGAGAGTCCCTGTGCCCCCAAGTGCAGATGAAAGTAAGCCTCCCACCGCCTGCGATGCTTACAGCCCTTACGGGGAAGACGCACTTTCAAGTATCTGGACCCTGAGGATGCCCGGCTTGACAGTACCTTGCTTGCGGGTTGCTGCTGTGGCTGTTGGAAGTTCAGGGATGGTACTCCCTTCACCGCAGGCACCACTTCACCTCTCGACTACAGCAACCTTCTGCTGGATGTGGGAAAGATCGGATGTAGCACTGTCCTCTCTCAGTCCCCTCAGTGTTTGACTGTCACAGGGTGGAACTGGTTTGCAGAGAGGTGCACGGGGCTCATGGTGACAGGGGTTAAATGGCAGCGATTTGCAATGTGAGCGGGCTTCGCATTTGAGGCCCGCGTTGAAAACTGACAACCCATGGAGCTCTTCTACTGTGCAACACATGGTGCAGGCAAGGCTGGGGCATGACAGTGTTGGGGGAAACAGTTTTTCAGCAGCACTTCAAGTTACTATCCTACCTGGCGAGGCCCCACTCCGCTTGGGACTCCCATCAGTGATCTCAGTGAGAGCCAACAATCCACAGCACTCCTCCCTGACACTGATAAAATGGGTGCGCTAAAGCCAGCAGCAGACGAGAAGGAAGGTTCAATGGAGATAGGGTGGTGCAAATGAAGAACCACACCTAATTCCTAGGCGATGTCCAGGCATGGTCCTGTTACTTGAAGGGCATAAATGACACTGAGCTGAAGTACAAGGTCCTTGATGTCCTGGAGAACTCTCAGAAAACCAGAGGCAAGAACACACACGACCTTGGAGAACCTTCGGAAAGCAGGATAGAAAACAAAATCCAGTTTTTTCACTGCCTCAGACAGAAGTAGCAAGCAGCAGGCCAGCATCACACAGCAACAAGCAGAGTAGCAATTCTCCTCCAACAGTTTATCCAGCATTTCTTTTTGGCAGAATCTCCTCTTGATCCAGAGGTGTCTCAAAAACGTATACCCCTTTCTGCCTTTGAAATAGGCATACTTCAAAGGAATGTCTTTGGATTCTACAAATTCCTGCCTTGCCCTGACTTGGCTCCAGACACACTACAGGGGTGTGAAGACAGCATTGTGAGTGGACATGCACATCCCTATTCAGATGTCAGTATCAACTCCTTCAACCACTCTAGCTCAGGAAGGGCTATCGGCCTGGTGATGGGAAAACAGGACACGCAGGTCACACCTCAGCTCCCTTTGTGTGACTGTCTAGAGTGAATGAACAAACAGACCAACTGTCAGTCTAAACCAGACGTTTCGTCCACAGGCAGGCAGATGTGCAGGATGGCAAAGCAAGAAAATGCCTGCTTTGTAAAAGTGGCATTTTCAAACACACAATTTAAAAACCACGTTCAGAGAAAGATGAATTTATTAAACCCTTAGTTCGGGGTACCCAAGCTCCAAATTTCTATATATTCCAAATTAAAAGTAGCACTTGTAAGGTGTTACAAGGCAGCTCCAATAATAACCTATGGGAGAGGTAATCCTTGCAATAGTGAAAAACGAAATTGGCAGTATTTCACTATCAGGACATGTAAAACATACCAGGACATGTCCTACCTTTCACATATACTGCACCCGGGGAGGGTCTACTGTGGGCCAGCCTTAGGGGTGCCTTACATGTAGAAAAAGGACAGGTTTGGGCCCAGCAAGTGGGTTTCACTTGCAGGGTTGACATGGCAGTTTAAAACTGCACTTGCGGACTCTGCAATTGCAGGCCCGAGCGATGTTTGCAGGGCTACTCATGTGGGTGGCATGACCAGTACTGCTTACCCACTAGTAGCATTTCATTTGCAGGTCCTAGGCACATACAGTCCACTTTACTAGGCACTTACCGGTAAATCAATATGCCAATCACGGATAACCAATCATGATCACAATTTGCACAGGGAACACTTGCACTTTAGCACTGAACAGCAGTGGTAAAGTGCCCAGCGTTTGAAAACAACTACAAAAATGAAGTCAGAAAAACACAATAGGAAGGCAAAAAGTGTGGGGATAACCCTGTAAAAAGGGGCAGGTCCAAAAGTCACCATCAATAAATACATACATTTGGCCCTAGTTCTGCAGATCATCAACAAACGTTCGGCTAAGGCTATTGGTGTTCTACTCACATGTAGCACTTTCAAGCTCCACACTTCCACACTTGTACTGTTTGAGTACAGCTAAATATCCACTTTATGGGGCTGGTGAGAGGCAGCTTCAGCCATATTCAGAGCTGAAGTCATAAGTAAACAGATTCTGGCTAGAGGTTAGGCCTGTCACGCATCAACCATTGTAAGTGCCATTCCCATTTTGATTAGCCTAGATTACAGCCATTTGTTGTTGTAGCTGTCAGTCTTGATGTTTGGAGTTTTTATGTTCACAGGCATATTGTAATTCCATTGGCACATTAGGCGAATGAGTATGCAGCACAGAAGTGTGCACTCTTTTACTGTGCATTGCTCACATGATGTGTCTATCTACTCAGAGCCGGGACCTGCAGAGTGTCAGTCACTGACAGCAATCAAAGAATGCTCGTCTAGTGAAATAGAAATATTGAAAGTGGATTTTAAATGTGAAACAATACACAGGACCTGCTTCGATATTCATTCCTTGGCTACCCGGAGTGATACCACTGAATGAGGGCTTTGCATTTGGCTGTCACCCCAGTGGCTTTAGATGGGAGCTCAAGTGGAAAGCTCAGCGACAGGACCCCACTACAAAACAGCGGCCACATCTCTGCCTGATCCAGATATGGAGACTGTGGACACTTCCTATGGACAGTGACACAGGCATCACTGAACAATGTGTATCTTGTTTCTACAGCAGCAAGGAAGTAGTACCCTTCATTCTTTCACCCCAGCTGGCTCAACCTTCTGTTGAGACTGGAGCAGGCCACCTTACTTACTGAGAATTTGTCCCAAGAGCAGGCATGGAAATAAGGTGGCAGGACAATTCTAGAGCCCACATCATGGTGAGCAGGATTGAATGTATTTTAATATCCAGCCAATCAGTACCCAAATTCGAAAAATAATGTAAACATATTTTCCCCTTATCAGGACATACGTTAAACAGTAAATATAATAAGAAAGCACTTTAAAATGTGTTTCAGAGTTGCCTTAATGATCCCTGACTGATAATCAGGGCCAGCTTTGTCGTTGTTGGCACCCAGTGCAACAACCTTTGTTGGCGTTGCACAAAATGACCTCTTTGTCCACTGATTCCCTCACAACCACCCTCCAATGGCACCCTTCATCCATACTTAGCCCGCTCTTACATGTATTTATTGTATAGTGCTACTTACCCAATGTAGAGTCATGACAAGCATCACATAGATGAGTCATACAAATGTGTAAATCAATGTATAGGAAATGGTACTTAGGACAATGAGGACTTCAAGGTGTAGGAGCCACATACATTCCATACTGGTGGTCCTTACATGTTAAGACTGCTTGTTCTGGAGAAAGAAAGGGGCAGATTAGCTACGTTTTTACAATACACAGAAACCAAAGTTTCTGAACTGTGTGCATGAAAAAGAGAGAGAGCACAACATTAACGTATCTACTTGGATATGGTGTTGTTGCTCTCTCTGGAGCTGGTGCACCTCAGGCTGCCATGCGTCAACACCGACACCCTTGCACCATAGTGCAAGAATGGTTACATGAGATCAAGCTTAGGTTTTATGTTGGCAGGGTACCCTTCCAGGACATACATCTACGCTTTCACACAGCTTAGCACTTCTCTATGCATGTTGTATGGTGCAGCTCACAAGCAAAGTAAGAAAGGTTAAGGAAAATAGATATTTTCTCGAAATGTATGCCTGCCTGAAGGAGTTATAATTTCCTGATGCCTGTCTCTTTCTAATAAGGTTAGTGGATAGGGATTCGCGTTGTGATCCAAGGGTGAATACATGGTATCATCCATGTACCACCCATGGAATGACTCTTTGATGTAACACAAAAAGAACAATTAATAGACAGAATGCTGCACAATGTCAAACATTCGCCCAGTACAGAGATTTGTCCTAATGCCACAGTTTTTTTTTCTCCCCCATGCCATTCCAGTTCAGAACCAGCCATATTCAAATCAGTCTTGACCCTGTTCACCATGGGAACAGTCAAGCCTGAACTGCCAGGCCAAGTCCTCCCTGGACGGGAAACAAGCATCCTGGGACCAGTTTCGGGGCATCACCCTTCATCAGCCAGGCTAGCTTGAATCTAGTGGCATGGAGAGCAAGGGACCCACATCTGGGCATACCCATCCCACTCGGGATGACCAATGCAAAAAGAACAATTGATGGACAGAATGCGGAACAATGTCAAACATTCCCCCCAATGGAGATCTGTGCCTAAATCCATTGTTTATTTGCTCCTTGGTCACTTTTGATGTAACGCAGAGCATAGTGTAATTCAGGATTTGAATTGGAAAGCAGCAAAACAACACTTTGCAGCAGGTTTGCACCAGGTATAAAGTGTTGGTAAATCCATCCCATAAATGTAACCAATTGATTGCAAAGTCATAGTAATCAAATTGTATTCCTACCCAAAGGAACCATTTTGAGCAACCTTAGAAAAAAGAAAGATTGAGGGGAAAAATAATAAGGTCCGGAATCTATGCCTTTTAATTTGCTACAGTATTATGCCTTGTTTGTTTGTTTGTTTACAGCAGGTACACACTCCACCTTCTGCCTCCCACTACTCGTGATGGAGCAAGGATTCACACGTAAAGCGACTTGCTCTCATTCATGAACCTCGTCTAACCCTTAATAAGCATTAACCAATCCTGTCCGTCTTAATTTTCACCTTTTCCAGTACACGCGGGTGCCCGAGAGAAGCTCGCATCTATGTTTATTAATTGTAATGATGCTTGCACTACTGAATGGCCGCTTCGCAGAAATCCAGTCTGCGCATGCGTCGGTCATACCCATGTGATGTGACGCACTCTCAATTTGGAGGGATGTTTTCGCTCATGCGCATTATTGCTAAATATGGCCACTTGTCTTTAACCATGCTCTCTGCTAGCTCTTGCTGCTTTTGCATATCTGTCTTTCCCGCATTAACCCTCAATGCTATAGATATTACAAAGTAAGGGGTGCAGTGAAGCTTTTCATGGTATACAGTGTATTCATTTTTTCTGTGTTTCTAATTTATTTTCGCTTACTTTTCATGTACCGCGTATCTGGGGGCCTGGGAGTTGGGGAGCTGCGCCATTTTAGAAGCCCATGTGGACCTGGTCACCTGACAAGAGGACTGGGCCTTGCATCTGTGGAAATCAGCCAGCTGGCTACCAAAGCTGAGATGCGCCTGGGAACCTGCCCCATAACCCAGAGAGGAGAAGCTGAATTTCACCTGAACTGCTACATTTGTTTCTTCCTACTGTATGCCCTATTGTACTCTTCTACACGTATGCCTGGGAACAGGAATTTAAGGGGTGGATACTGTCATTTGCATATTAAAAGATGGGAACGCAAAATTTAGGAGGTGACAATGACCTAACCACCTCTCTTGACCAATCGAAAGATGGGACCTTGTCACTTGCAACATTTGTGGGTGGTCTGGGGGTCCAAATAGAGTATAACTAGCCTAGTTTAGTTAGAGAAAATTGTCCGACTTGTCCGAGTAGCTGACCTGTCACTGACCCTACGAACTCTATAGGTGATTGATACAGAGCGCTGCGGAGCACTCTGTCCGTACTTTCCACAAACTCCAAGGGGTGGAAATAGTCTTAAGTGCTGGCGAAGCACTTTGCTGGGAGATTCGAAAACCCAATCGGGGTTACTGGCGGATTCCGTGCAGAAGGGGAGTAACGCAGGTGTTGCATCCGAAGCTGCAGGTGTTGGTCGTGCCCTTTGATGAGCCCAGTCCTGACCCTAACCTGAGGGGTATCCTGTCCTGACTGTCCTGAGCTGTACCTGCTCGCCTACTGGCATTCCGAATCCTTGAGGGTCCTTGTCCCCGCCCATTCTCAAACTGACCCGTGGCCAGGGTTAGTCCTCATTCTGTCCTAGGTAAATATATGTGTGGGTGTCTGTCTAACTATACTCTTTCGTTTCCTTTTCTTAATAAAGCACTCTTGCCTGTGATATTTTCCTATCACCCTTTCGAAAGTGACTGTTTATGAAATTGTTTATTAGTGATGTTCCACTCTTCCCCCTACCTATAGGAGATTATTAAAACTGATTGCATATTTTAGCTTGTTCCATTATCCCTTCCCTTTAGTATGGTTGCTGTGAACTTAGTGAAGATAGCTTAGAGTTAGTGATTAGAACACAAATATTAAGTACCCTTATTAGCCCTATTCATTCACTCTGCCTTAGTTTAAAGATCGTACTGATTAGCATGTTCCCAAATGTGCATACCCTGTAGTATTCCTTAGTACTCTATGGTGCTTGCCTTAATCCATAGCTACATTTTGGTTTTGATCTTGATCATTGATGTTCTGATTTGTATTTGCCTGTTAGTCATGGCATCTTCATTCTAATCTAACTTCATATAAATTCTTAAAACTCCATCAGGTGTCTGTGGTCATTACATATCACCAAGTGTCATTGAATGTACTGAATGTGTAAGGTATTTCTACTCTGTTAGGAATCTTGTTACCTATTCCCTGCTAGCTCCTGATCCATCAGGAGTAATGTGCCTGTGGTAAGTCAGGTACATGTATAGTAAATGGTGAGAGAGTCACCTCATGAATTACTCATAGTAGCGTGTAAAAATCACCCGGTTCACGCAAACTCAGTCATCTTATGCACGCCAGGGCCCAGTGCGTGGAAATTGGTAAACTAGTGACCCGGGTGACCTGCGCGCTCTATCAGTAATTTTCTGGTAGCAGAGTTATGGTTAGGACTAGTTAAAATAGGTAGACAAGATAGTTAATAAATAAACCGTGAAAATAAAATGTGGTGCTGAAACTTCCATGCTGCTCTATTGAGTACAGTGTTTCAAATAATGCGCAAAGTTTTTTTTTCTCTCTTTGAAAAAGGTTTTATATATATTTTGATTGCTTTGCATTGCTGCTATATGTAATATTAACAGAATTGTCCGTAAAGTGTTTTATGTTGTCTGAAATCCCCGGGGAATTGTATAGCGGGTGGTGAGTAGAATCCATCTCGCGCAGAGGTCGCTTGTCAGGAGGAAAATTAGTGCATGGTTAGGTAGAACTGGAAGCGCTAATTAGGATCTTTTGTAATTTTGAATAAATGATAGCCACAAGTCCTATTGTGTAAAACTTCCATTGTGATATCACCTAGTAAGGGTCACAGGAGGAAGGGGTCATAAGGTCTCCAAAGCTTGCATGGTAAGCAAGGTAGTCCGCTGGTGAAAGCCTGACTTAGTATATATCCCGGAAATAAGTGGATAAGTCAGAGGAGTAGCAGGTTCTATATTGCTCGTGTGAAAGGTTAGGCAGTGAAGTCTATCCGAAGTGAATGAAAAGTAGACTGAAGTGGTTTGCTTGTAGCGGGAGAAAAACGTTCTTTCTTTTTAGGACACTCCGACACAGCGGCGAACGTTTCATATTGTTAACTAAGATAAGCACTTGCACTTTAAGAAAAAATCAAAGTTTCCGTTACCTTCTGAAGGAGGGAGTCAGTCGGAAGGCTGCTCTGACGTCACTCCGTGCCGCGCTGGTATTGGTCAAGACAGCGGGCGTGTAGTGAAGCTGAAATTGTAAGGGAGGGGTGAGTGCCGGAGCGTGAGACGGCGTCTCGCGAAAGGCCGCGCACCCATTGGACAAGGGCTTTTGTAATCACTGTGTTGATTGGTTGTCGCGAGATAGAAGTCGCGCTAGCATTGGAAGCACAAAGGTAAAACAAAATTAATCAAGCCGAGTTAAAAGCTAGTCTGGAAAGGTGTATGTGGTATCCTGAATTCTTGCCTAATCCTCAGAATCTAGGTTTTTATAAGGAGCAGATGCTAAGAGGTAGACCTTACAATATGTACGGAGGAAAGAGAAAATTGTCATTTGCCGAAAAGATTAAAAACTATTTCAAGAAAGACAAGCCCATACGAACCAGGGAGGGTGTGATCATTCCACCGCCAAATACTCCCGCCTCCTTCATGATGTTTGATAAAGGGTATCATACCTGTGTATGGTTGGAGAATTGGGTGAGGTACACGGAAGACGATGGGTTCTTAGCATTTCCCATTAACGGTACCTTTAATGGTAGGATCCTGTTTAACTTAAGAACCCGAATGAATGAATTACATCCCGACCCAGATTAACTCAATATGAAGCATTAGAGGAGTGGGAAATTGAAGCTTTAGAACGAGACAGACCCCGAATGGATAAGGGAGTGAGTAAGTGGTATCCAAAGGTCCAAAAAGAAACTAAAGAGAAAAAGATGCAACAGTGGAGACAGAATATGATGGTTGAGGGACTGTTTCCAATGTTTGGGGTACTTGAAGAGGGGAAAGGGAAGTGTACGGAGAAAAGCCGACACCTCATGGCTATGGGGGACTCAGAAGATGAGCACCTAGAGGATTTATTGATGAAAAACCCACCTCCCTATGTTGCGGAATCAGAATCTTTGAGTTCACAAAACCCGTTTTCAAAATATCCTAGATGTAGGAGGGCCAGTGAGACAGATGTAACGGGTACGGAAAGTAAGGCCAGTGATAGCGATGGGTTTTGCAGACCTAGTTCCGCGCTCCCAAATTACCGACCTTTTGGGGAAGGCCGACCAAGTTTGGTCCTTCCGACAGCCCCAAATATTTCCCCTACATTGGTACCCCAAGTAATGCATGACAATTCTTCAGGAAGGTTTTTGCATGAGCGAGAAAAGGAAGCCCTGAACAAACAGCGAAATGACTTAATTCAGACCATAGCCCAGATAAATCCCAGTCCGGATTCACTGACTATCCCAGTAACTATTGGTCCAGCTATACCTCTTTATGGGGATAGACTGACTAGTCCAAGAACTCCTATTATTACTCCAATTGTACCTCCCCCAAGAAAAGAGCCGCTTATAGTCGATGATCAAGAAAGTGAGTGTGAATTTGTAATCTCTTTAATGGATCTGCCCATAAGGGAACCTGGAACAAGTGTGCCAAGGGCAAGGAGTCAAGTTAGGGCAAAAGAGGTCCTGATTGAAACCACTTCAGGGGTCAGGAGTGCCACTGTAGTAACTCCAGAAGAATTGGATAGATGGACCAAAGAATTAGACAAAGACACCCCAAAAGACACACCTCAACCCAAACCTTTAGAGATCTATAGACTCAGAATAGAGATCGAGGAACTTATGGCCGGTAATGTGGGATTGGATAGATTGAACACCCTTAGTGAGGAAGAATTGCTGTTTATCAGCAAAAGCCTTACCCGGAACACCAGAGTGCTCCATGAGAGATTAATGGACACTGCAGCTGATATGGGAATAGATGTTAGTCGCTCCAAAGTCCTTCAGAAACCTTACAGAGCAGACTTTTCTGACAAAGACTTAGAGAACATGAACGTGTCAGGAAAACAAACCCAAATAAAAGAATTACTGAAAATCCTACAGAAATGGGGAGATGTAGAAAAATGGAAAACCCGGTGGGCAAAGAAAAAGGAAGATAGTAGGGTTAAACCCACGGCTTCAGAATACGTGCTAAAAGAGGTAGGGCCAGCAGAAAAATTATGTCCCATGAGAGAAGTACCTGGGGGAAAATATGTCCATGTCCCTTGGTCCAGGCAAGATATTGTGTCATTTACTAATGACTTTCCAAAACTGCGGGAGAAACCAGTCGACTGGTACAGACAGGTCGAACGTTTCATAAAGGTTCAGAAATGTCTTCTGAAGGACCTGGATGGGTTCTTTGACATTGTGGTACCTGTAGATTTGTGGACCGAATGCAAAATTGAAATTAGTTGGCCCAATGAGGAATACGAGAGAGACTCCAAAACCGGAGCTCCCTCAACCGAGGTTATGAGGAAGTATGATCAAGTCATACAATACCTGAAGAAAAAGGTGCCCGCAAAATAAACTGATTGGACCCGGATAGATAGAACTACTCAAGAGCGCGATGAAACCGTCCACTCCTTTTATGAAAGGTTACTGCAGGTATTCAAAACTTACAGTGGGATCGATAATGTGGACATGAAGGATATGACCCATTTCAGTTACCGATTCGTGTTAGGATTAAGACCTGAAATATCCCAGTGGATTCGAGATAATAAAATCAGTTCGCAAGGTAAGCCCATAGATGATGTCCTCAAGTATGCCAAGTACTGCGAGGATGAGATAGAAAACAAGAAGAAAGCCCTTAAAGAGAAGGTCATGTGGGCACAAGTGAAATTGGTGGAACAGCAAGAGAAACAGTTAAGTAAATTGAATAATAATAATGCACAAAATCCCACTGCTGGGGGAGGAGGGAGACCCCGGGTAAAAATGAGTCGGGAAGAGGCTATGAAAAAATTCCCCTGTCACGGGTGCGGTCAGATAGGGCATTGGAGAGACGAGTGTCCACATTTGCTGGCTGGTAATGCCCCCGTAAATGGTTTAAATCCACAGGTGTAGAAAGAGGGGACACGGAAGAACCAACCACAGGTAAAGCAGCCTCCGTTGCCTCGCGCTCCTAGACAAAATTATACAAATCAGGCTCAGCAGAATGAAAGGGCCGAGGTGTGGGAAGGAGAGAATGAAAGGAATGCAGCAACTTCACAGTTTTTGTTAAACGACTCTTTCCTTTGTGATGATCAATACTGACGGGGCCTGAGGGGGGAGGACAAGGAGTGCGTACTTGGCGCCTCCTTACCGGTAGACCAGACAGGACCATACATCGAAGGAAAGGTTGAGGGAAAAGACGTCACCTTTCTGTTGGACACTGGTGCTACCCGTTCCACTGTGAGAACTGTGGATGTTCCTAACCTACCCCTCTCGGGAGAAGCTATCCAAGTAGTGGGTGTTTCAAATCAAATAATCAGTACTCCGGTAACTGAACCCATGGAGATTTCCATTGGAAATTTCAAGGAAATGCACAGATTTGTGGTCTGTGACTCCAGTCCTGTGAACCTGCTAGGACGAGATTTGTTGTGCAAAATGAATTGTACCATCTTTTGCACACCAAATGGCGTCGAAATTCAGACCCCAGATGAAGATAGCCTGTCCAAATTGATGTTACTAAAACCAGACACAGAAATTAAACTCCTGTCCATTAAAGACTTACCCGAAGAACTACAACTAAAGGTGGTACCTGAAGTGTGTGATTTCACTGGGAGAGATGTAGGCTTAATGGCAAACGTAGACCCAGTTAAAATAGCAATAAAAACAAATGCTGTTTACCCCAGAACAAGACAGTACAAAATGAGTGCAGAAGTAAAAGCGGGAGTCGCAATTGAAGTAAACAGGTTGCTTGAAGCAAACATCATACAGGAAGTAATGAGCAGTCCCTGTAATTCGCCCATAATTGGAATTAAAAAGCCTAGCGGAAAGTACCGGGTAGTGCAGGACCTGCGCAAGGTAAACCAAATTGTTGTACCTTGCTGTCCCATTGTGCCCAACCCTGCAGTGATCCTATATCAGATTCCTTGGAATGCGGAATGGTTCACTGTCATTGACTTGTGCCATGCATTCTTTTCCATCCCATTGCATCCCGAAAGCAAATTCCTTTTTAGTTTTGAATTTGACAGCCATGTCTATGTCTGGAATCGTGTCCCCCAGGTGTACACCGAAAGTCCTTCGATTTTCAACCAGATCCTAAAGAAATGTCTCGAATCTTTAGTACTGCCAAAGGAGTCTGTTTTGGTACAGTACATAGATGATCTTCTGGTGGTGTCCAAAAGTCAAACCGACTGTGTCATTGATACCATTGCCTTGTTGAATCACCTGGGCAAGGGAGGACATAAAGTGTCGCCAGACAAATTACAGTCTTGTAAAAACTCAGTGAAATATCTGGGGCACCAGATAGAAAAAGGGATCCGGAAAGTTACTACAGAGAGGATCAAAATAATTCGAGCGATGGAACTACCCAGAACCCAGAAAGAAGTAAGAATGTTCCTAGGAGTTGTAGGGTACTGCAGGCAATGGATTGTGGGATTCGCAGCTCTAGCCAAACCGTTGATAAAAATGACCAAGAAGGGAGTGGAAGATCCAGTTAGTTGGGACGATGAAAGCATGAACGCCTGGGTAAAATTGCAAAATTGCCTGTGCTCAGCCCCTGCCTTAGGAATGCCTGATTATTCCAAGAACTTCGAACTGTTCTGTGATACAAGAGACAATTGTGCACTCTCAGTCCTAACACAGGAACATGGACTGACTAGGCGTCCAGTGGCCTACTTTTCGGCCACTCTGGATCCAGTGGCTGCTGGATTACCCGGATGCCTGAAGGCAGTAGCTGCTACTTGTGCAAGTCTAGAGCAGAGTGAAAACATTGTTATGGGACATCCTGTCACTGTATATGTTCCGCATTCAGTTGTGATATTACTGACCCGAACCAAGACCCAGTATCTCACCCCTAGTCGGCTGACTAAATACGAGAGAATTCTTATAGATGCTGAGAATGTAATCATCTCCAGGTGTAATATTTTGAACCCAGCAACACTGTTGCCCGTTCCCCTGGATATAGAAGAAGATGAGGTTGAGCATAACTGCATGGACCTAACTGAATTTAGCACCAAGCCACGTCCTGATATCAAAGAAATAGCCTTACTTGATGAGGATCTTATGATGTTTGTAGATGGCTCATGTTTAAGACATGAGGATGGAGGTCTGAGTGCTGCCTATGCTGTAGTTACATTGGAGACAATCTTGGAAGCATCTTACCTGTGCGACGTAAAATCTGCACAAGTAGCAGAATTAATCGCATTGACAAGAGCTTGTAAACTGGGAAAAGGCAAAAGGATAACTGTTTATACTGACAGCCAGTACTGTTATGGGGTTTTTCATGACTTCGGCCAACTATGGTTACAAAGAGAATTCATGACTTCCTCAGGTACCCCTATCAGAAATGGAAAGGTGGTACAGAACTTACTGGAAGCGATCCAATTACCCCAAGAATTGGCTGTAGTCAAGTGTGCGGCACACAAGTCTGGAAATGATGATGTGACAGCCGGAAACCGGTACGCTGACCAAATTGCCCAGTACTGCGCCCGATACAAAATGTCCCTCAAAATCAAATTATGGGGAGGTAGAAGCAGCTGCCAACTTATGGTGTTTGAAAGTGTGTCTACCTGGGAGGAATTGAGAGACATACAACAGGCAAAAGGCAACAGACAGGGAAGAAAAGGACAGGTGGGAAAGGGACGAATGTACACCGAGAGATGAGGATGGTGTCATGGTTTACAAAACTGGTGTGCCTGTATTACCAGACAGTCTGGTAGCCCCAATGGCTAGGATCATACATGAGGACACACACATTGAGAGAGATGCCATGTGCCGTATGTTTGACAAGGTATTCCGTAACACAAAGTTCAGAAACACAGCGGAAAAGCTTTGCCAGAGGTGTTTAGTGTGCCAACAATTCAATGCAGGAAAGAGGACAGTAGTGGAACAAAGTACGATTGGGAGGGCAGAAGGTCCCTTTGTCAGGATGCAGGCGGACTTTATCCAATTGCCCATGTGCAAGGGAGACAAATATGTCCTAGTCATAGTTTGCCTGTTTTCTAGATGGGTGGAGGCCTACCCAGCGAAGAAAAATGATGCCATAAAAGTAGCCAAATTATTACTTAGAGAGCTGATACCTAGATTTGGAATTCCAGAAACTATTGAAACAGACAGAGGTGGGCATTTTTCCAATGAAATCCTAAAAGAACTCTGTACAGCATTTAAGATCGAACATAAATTGCACTGTGCATATCATCCAGAGGCTTCTGGAATAGTTGAACAAGTGAATGGCACCATCAAGTCCAGACTGGCGAAAGTGTGTGATTCCACCAAAATGAACTGGATAGAAGCTTTGCCCCTTGTGCTGATGAGTTTGAGAAGTGTTCCGAACCGAAAAACAGGCCTGAGTCCCCATGAAGTACTAATGGGAAGAGTAATGCGACAGGCATGGGTACCTGGACACAAACTGCTAAGTATTTCTGATGATTTAGTGCTAGAATACTGCAGACAGCTGGGTGACCAAGTGCGTTCTATCTCTCACCAGATTGGAGAGACTGCTGTCGAATGGCCTACAACTCCAGCACATAAACTGAGACCTGGTGATTGGGTGGTGTTAAAGAAACACACCCGGAAGAGTTGCCTTAAACCAAAGTGGGGAAAGCCGAGGCAAGTGATCCTTGTAACCACAACTGCTGTGAAGTGTGTGGGCGTACCGAAGTGGATCCATGCCAGCCATACGAAGCCAGTGACCGGAGAAAACGCGACTGAAGCTGAAGGTAGCGCAGCTGAGGAGACTCCAGAGGAGGGTCCAGATCTCGCTGACATCGAACTACCGAGCTCAAGTCAGGACGTTGAGTGGTTCTCTGCCGACGACCAAGTTCTTGATCCAATAAGAACCCAAAAATATTCTTACCTAGATAGTGAGTGGGATAGTGAAGGTGAGACAGAATTAGAGGACGAAGGTCAGGTCATCGAAACTCACAACCAACCTGATCAGGAAATAGGCCAAGTAGGGACAGACCAAGTTATCGACACTCCTCCTGAAACTTCAGAAACTGGAAAGGGACAGATAGTGATTAAAGCTGAGGTTCATGCGAAAGAAAATCAAGGGGTCGAAGTGCATGAACAGGAACAGATAGAAATAGACAAACGCGTTCAGGAAACAGAATCACAACTGCCTAAAAATAGAAATAAAACACAATTAAAACCTGAACAAGGCCAGCTTAGAAACCAGGCAGAAGAAACTAATGAAAGACCTGGAACTAGTCAGACAGGAAGGGAAATAGACACTGATGAAACAATAGTGCCACAACGAAGCGAAAACAAGAGAGTTCACGAGGAAGGCCAAGTTTCCTCGACCACTAAAGGGCTCAAAAAGAAGAATGAACCCCGATACATAAAAAGACTGAGACTAAGGATAAAGACAGTTGAAGAAAAACTAGAAGACCGAAAAAGGGCTGCCAGTGAAAGAAAAGAAGCCCGAGTCCAGTCCAACCGACGAAGTTCACGAGTAAAGAAACAAAACAAACTGTATCGGAGCCCTGAATGGACTTACTTGGTATTGGAAGAAATTGATGAGCCTGAAACCAGTGGCAAAAGTGACGAAGAGTCAATTACTGATCGGAGTTCTGACGAAGACCCTCCTTGAGAAAACCTGAGAAAAACCTTCGGTGAAAAGAAACAAAGAGGGGTTGGAAAACCACCTGTAAGCCACTATGTCTGATTCGAATGTAAATGGAAGATCCAAATTTAGCTGTTGTAAAACCTGCTGTAAAATCTGTTTTTGTAGTATAGCCGTACTGATAATAATATGGATAGGACTAACAGTTTTTATACCTTTTATGATAAGTAAAGACCCTAACTTGTACCCCACTAAACCAGAGACTATAGACACAGAAACTATACTCTTACAGACTGAAGAAACACCACAAAGTGTAGAAAGACGGGACAACTCTGCTGTACTAAAACAAAAACGAACCGACTTAGATGCATCAGATGAGGGTGGACTACATTTTCACAAAATGAAAAACAGAATTCAGTTAAATGTCTTCGCAAATCTTTTAGTGCACTATGTAGAAGCTATGGAAATAGAAGATTGTTACGTATGTATGAAGCTACCTACTTCGGTAGCTGAGAGCGTGACATATCACCATTTACCCCTGACCTACGGAATTTCCTGTAGTATATTAGCAAGCTTGTTCTATAGAAGCACCTTACAGTACTACTACTCAAATACTGACGTAATCTTTTCAGAACTTCCTGTTCGAGGAAACCTGAACATTGTACATATTAGAAGCGAGGTAACCCATTATATGGGAGAATATTTCCTGACCATAGGTGACATAGACTTAAATGAAGCTAGAGAAAATAATCTGACCTGTTCCTTACAAGAGCAGGAAAAGATGTTCCTGAAAATGGCCGAAAGAAGGAGGGAGAAATTTCAGAAAAAGGCCAATGATGAAAAAGATAGAATCCCTAGATGGGCAGAAAATATGGAAAGCACCTCAGAAGGCGAAGCTAGTCCTGCATTGTTGCTGGATTTTGAACGGAAAGGGAAACTCTGTCTTCATAGAGAAAAGATTAGTTATTATAACAATGTATTCATCGGTTCCAGCGAGTGTGAACATTATTACCAGGTAATTGGAGGTTGGGGTTTCAAAAATGGGTCAGAACCTGTGTTTCCCGGAATTTATTATATATGTGGAAACAAGGCTTATTTCAAACTGCCCGACCACTGGTATGGAAGCTGCTATTTTGGCATTGTTTTCCCGAAAATATACCATGTGAACAATGCTGCTGGAAGCAATGAAGATACTAATGGCTTGTTGCGTAGTAGACGTGAAAGTGTAGGAGAAATTATAGGGGATATATTTAGTGCACTGATACCTGGAATGGGGGTAGTTCTGAATACTCACCGTATCTGCAAATTGTCTACAGTAGTGGATCGGTTATCAACTGACACTGCTGCTGGATTCCTGCTGGTCAATACTGAAATGGTTGCGATCAGATTAATGGTTTTACAGAATCGCCTTGCTCTTGACACCTTATTGGCAAAAGAGGGCGGGTCTGCAGGATGCTGAAGGCGCAACATTGTTGCACCTACATACCTGACAAAAGTGTCGAAATTAAGAAATATGTGAGAAACATAACTAATTTGGAAAAAGAACTCAAACCATTGGAGGTTGATAGTGCCTGGACAAGACTGACTGATGGTCTCTCCTCTGTAGGTAGCTGGTTCTCTAACTTGGGTAAAAGTCTTTTATGGAAAATACTGATGCGAATAGCTGGAATAGGTGTGGTTGTACTGACTATATTTATCTGCTGCAAATGTCAAAAATGCAAAAAGAAATATACAGTGAACAAAAGAGGAGTGAAGAGAAATGTTGATGAGCTAGAATTAGAAGAATTGAAAAACGAAATTTACAAGAGAGTTAAAAGCTCTCATCCTAATAAGGATGCAGGAAGAAAGCTCAACAACAAGTTTGTGGAAATTGAGATGAATGATATGCAAGAATGAAGTTGGCATCTGTTTCCATTTATAGTGATGATAGTAAATATCATCAAAGAGGGGATTGATGGAGCAAGGATTCGCACGTAAAGCGACTTGCTCTCATTCATGAACCTCGTCGAACCCTTAATAAGCATTAACCAATCCTGTCCGTCTTAATTTTCACCTTTTCCAGTACACGCGGGTGCCCGAGAGAAGCTCGCATCTATGTTTATTAATTGTAATGATGCTTGCACTACTGAATGGCCGCTTCGCAGAAATCCAGTCTGCGCATGCGTCGGTCATACCCACGTGATGTGACGCACTCGCAATTTGGAGGGATGTTTCCGCTCATGCGCATTATTGCTAAATATGGCCGCTTGTCTTTAACCATGCTCTCTGCTAGCTCTTGCTGCTTTTGCATATCTGTCTTTCCCGCATTAACCCTCAATGCTATAGATATTACAAAGTAAGGGGTGCAGTGAAGCTTTTCATGGTATACAGTGTATTCATTTTTTCTGTGTTTCTAATTTGTTTTCGCTTACTTTTCATGTACCGCGTATCTGGGGGCCTGGGAGTTGGGGAGCAGCGCCATTTTAGAAGCCCATGTGGACCTGGTCACCTGACAAGAGGACTGGGCCTTGCATCTGTGGAAATCAGCCAGCTGGCTACCAAAGCTGAGACGCTCCTGGGAACCTGCCCCATAACCCAGAGAGGAGAAGCTGAATTTCACCTGAACTGCTACATTTGTTTCTGTCTACTGTATGCCCTATTGTACTCTTCTACACGTATGCCTGAGAACAGGAATTTAAGGGGTGGATACTGTCATTTGCATATTAAAAGATGGGAACGCAAAATTTAGGAGGTGACAATGACCTAACCACCTCTCTTGACCAATCGAAAGATGGGACCTTGTCACTTGCAACATTTGTGGGTGGTCTGGGGGTCCAAATAGAGTATAACTAGCCTAGTTTAGTTAGAGAAAATTGTCCGACTTGTCCAAGTAGCTGACCTGTCACTGACCCTACGAGCTCTATAGGTGATTGATACAGAGCACTGCGGAGCACTCTGTCCGTACTTTCCACAAACTCCAAGGGGTGGAAATAGTCTTAAGTGCTGGCGAAGCACTTTGCTGGGAGATTCGAAAACCCAATCGGGGTTACTGGCGGATTCCGTGCAGAGGGGGAGTAACGCAGGCGTTGCATCCGAAGCTGCAGGTGTTGGTCGTGCCCTTTGATGAGCCCAGTCCTGACCCTAACCTGATGGGTATCCTGTCCTGACTGTCCTGAGCTGTACCTGCTCGCCTACTGGCATTCCGAATCCTTGAGGGTCCTTGTCCCCGCCCATTCTCAAACTGACCCGTGGCTAGGGTTATTCCTCATTCTGTCCTAGGTAAATATATGTGTGGGTGTCTGTCGAACTATACTCTTTCGTTTCCTTTTCTTAATAAAGCACTCTTGCCTGTGATATTTTCCTTTCACCCTTTCGAAAGTGACTGTTTATGAAATTGTTTATTAGTGATGTTCCACTCTTCCCCCTACCTATAGGAGATTATTAAAACTGATTGCATATTTTAGCTTGTTCCATTATCCCTTCCCTGTAGTATGGTTGCTGTGAACTTAGTGAAGATAGCTTAGAGTTAGTGATCAGAACACGAATATTAAGTGCCCTTATTAGCCCTACTCATTCACTCTGCCTTAGTTTAAAGTTCGTACTAATTAGCATGTTCCCAAATGTGCATACCCTGTAGTATTCCTTAGTACTCTATGGTGCTTGCCTTAATCCATAGCTACATTTTGGTTTTGATCTTGATCATTGATGTTCTGATTTGTATTTGCCTGTTACTCATGGCATCTTCATTCTAATCTAACTTCATATAAATTCTTAAAACTCCATCAGGTGTCTGTGGTCATTACATATCACCAAGTGTCATTGAATGTACTGAATGTGTAAGGTATTTCTACTCTGTTAGGAATCTTGTTACCTATTCCCTGCTAGCGCCTGATCCATCAGGAGTAATGTGCCTGTGGTAAGTCAGGTATATGTATAGTAAATGGTGAGAGAGTCACCTCATGAATTACTCATAGTAGCGTGTAAAAATCACCCGGTTCATGCAAACTCAGTCATCTTATGCACGCCAGGGCCCAGTGCGTGGAAATTGGTAAACTAGTGACCCGGGTGACCTGTGCGCTCTATCACTCGTGCCTAGCTATCCATGCCTTATGAATGGTTTTTATCATACACTGGATGCAAGCACCATATCACACAATTTTTCACGTCTGTTGTAGACCTTACAGTGGTTTGGACAAGAGATATGATTTTGGTTTGAAGGAGTACATTTAGTATTAGGCTCTCTTAATTCTTCCCCCTTTTCCCCTTTTTTTCAAAGGCAATTTCGATAAAATCAGACTTGCACTATTCGTTGTCCGGATGGTGATCCTACTATCTCGTTGAAAGGATCGAAACGTCGTCGACCCATGTAAAACAGCAGGCACATTAATCCAGTGTGTTAAAAGAAGTGCATTGACTGTTTGTACTAAGCTTGATATAATCTACATTTAACAAGTTACCCTTGTCTTTCCGGAAATGTCCTTCTGTGTTGTGTATATGTCATGTTCCTTGTAGGATACAGGATTGTTTCCCACTATATTGTTGTGTTGTTCACAAATATGTTTTGGGGATTTATTACCTTATTAAATTGGTTGTCCAGCTGGACACTCCGAATATAGTACTGATTCTAGTCTATATTTATCCTGCTTAAATCTAACTATTTAACGACAATTGTTCGTATATATAACTGTTACCCAACTGTTAAAATCTAGGTTGCGGCGTAAACATTATAGGCGCCATCTTGTCCCTTTTCCAGGCTCAAACGTGTGCGTAAGCAGCAGCCATTTTGAGTATCATGGCCTCTCTGCCCACTGCCGATCGCCAGCACGTCTCTCTATGACCTCGCAAGTATCCCCCGCGCACTGACAGCCCCCGCTCTCACATGCTTGGGCCATAAACCACCCCTTCAGCGCGGCCCTGCCTTGGAGCCACATCCCGTACTCGGATAACACCTCCCTCCATCCCTTTCATGATCACACATCCTTTGATAAACTCTCTTCCTCTGTGCCCGATTGTCCGACCCGATCCCAGGCCATCACCTAGTCCTGCGGATGCACTTTATTGCCCCCTACCGTAAGAAGTCGCCCCTCTTCAAAGGAGCTACGATTGATCAAAGCTCCTACCCCATGAGATCGGATCAGCCGCACACATTCCGGGAACCGGCGGAATGTCCAGCTGCGCGACAGTCATCACCTACTGAGATCAGGGAGGGGACTTCTGCTGTTGATATGTGTGGGAACGGGCCTGAAGCGGGGATTCCGAGGATGTCTTTCCGTACTTCAAAGTATTTGTAAGAATGTGCCACATGTAATAAACTGCAATAAAAACCATAAACCTGTGTATAAGAGGCCAGGCCTCAGAGATGCGGTTAGAGCACCTCGAGACGATACCTTGTTGTCTGATCTGATGTGTTCTGCTCCGACTGAATAAACCTCTGTTTCCTGCCTTCCAGTCTCCAGCGCCTGGTTCTTTGTTTGATAATTATCAAGTGGTGTGAGAGGCGATTAACGCCGGGCAATACTTAAAGGTTATCGATTGAGAGTGCCCCTTTTACAATTGGCGTCTCAAGCGTGGGGCCCATCAGCGACACGTGGATCCAGTGGGAGAGGTCCTGACGACAGAGTGAACGACTGCAACGATTGGGAAGAGCTCCTGCCCGATAGACCCTTGTCTGGCAGCCGATCATCCGAACTTCACTGGTTCCGAGCAGACCTCTCTCAAGTGATCTACGGTCCTGACTGGGAACCATCAGGAGTGCCGCAGCAACAACAGAGAATAGAGGACGATCGGGCGCTGGAAGCAGAAGACAAGAAACTGTCCATGCGGTCCGAGTAAGGTCGTGTAACATGACAAATTGCGAAACGATTGTTTGATTGTTTGAAAATACTAGTATTGTTCATTGGTTGCTTTTTGAGACATTCTCTGCCTGCAAACGGGGAAGAATAGAAATATTCTCTCTCCCTTTGCAGATAGTGAAGGGTAGGTAACGCAGACCTTTTTCCACCCTTTGTAATCTGTTGTGCCTATTTTTCGCCCCACTGATTGATTGATTGTCCGAACATTGATTGTTCGAAGTTGTTTTTTTTTTAGATATTCCCTGTTTGCAAATAACGTAGAATAGAAATATTCTGTCTAGTCTTTGCAAGTAGGGAAGGATAGGTAGTGCGGACCTTTGTCCACCCTTTGTAATCTGTCATGCCTATCTTCTCCCCACTGATTGGTAGTTGGTTCAGCCCGGACCGCTTATTAGAGATGAATCATCCAGCACCACTGGAAGGCACCCCTAATAAGGACATGTTCACTAAATACGCCGTAGCCTATAGTATGCTATGGCATAAATATACCAAGAAGGATCAGAAAAGTCAGTGGCCACTGATAGGATCCTTCGATGACAATAAAATAGAAGTATTAGAAACAGCTTTTCGTAACAACACACGGACGGTTGTGCTGCCCGGCGTTCGGTGACTACGATCCTTTTTGGCTTGGCGATTTATGGCTTAGAAGCATATTAGGAACTCCCTTGATTTGGCTCAGGGTGATTTATTTTCCCCGGCTTGTGGAAGTATACATGCACTCGGACCGTGTTTTTTGAGACCCAGATATCTTAATCTAGAGGGGGGCCGGACTTGTGCACACCTGACGAGGAGGCTTGCTTTGTCCCCTGGACTGCGTCCCATGGGGGACCACAGTAGTCTTGAAAGGTACCAAGATATTGCACTGACGTGCTCAGCTCGTACCCCTGTCCTGATGAAGCCAAAAGAAACTACTGGCGGAAACGCGACCGCGACTGCGTCAACACCTTTTTAAGGAGTCCAATTATACTGTATATTGTTTGAATGACGTTAGGCGCCTTGATTAATCATTATTTTTGCTTGTGGTTATAAGGAGTAACAACTTAGGCGCTATAAGGACTTCCTTGATTGTGATACTCCACTCAAATTCAGGAGTGGGTATTGACAGAAAATTGATTTCCTTTTCTTTTTTCTCTTTGTTTAGGGTACATTGTAGTATATATAATGTATATATTGCATTTGTAGGTCTTTGTCTATTGTGTATATTTTGATAAAAAAAATATTTTTGGCCACCTTGTCTTGTGATCCGTATATATGTCCTTCTTAAACTGTACCATTTAATGACGATAAAAATAACTGTATAAAACAGGATAATTAAAGGTATCTTGTTTTGAAGAAACCCATGTTTTATTGATTCCTCAGTACCATTTTTTCTACTTTTTCATCCTTGTGATGCTCCTTGCCCAGGTATGGGAGGGTAATTTGGGCAGAACCCCTGTATATTGTTGTAGTACTTCGTAACAATAAGACAACGCCCACCATGCTTGATAGTATCGGCATGTGGCGCAAAGAAGCAGCGCAACAGAAAAAGAGAGATGAAGTAAGAGCAGAGAAAGAGTTGCGAAAAGCAGCTCACCTTGCTGCCAAAAAGTTAGAGGAAGAAATAAAGGAGTGAGAGGTAGCCAAACAGAAGCAAGAGTCCGAAACATCGGGCCAGTGTCCCGTTAGAACACCCCCAATGCTCTACCCTGAGTTACCTTCAAAACAACGAGCGAACAATGATTTATTACTAGGTTCCCCAATCATCTATATGCCCCCTCCATACGCTCCCTCCCAACCTTTAGTACAGCACTCGCAGCCCCCCAATGCAAGTGAGAATAGTACCAGGACCTCGGTCCTCACGGCCTCCGTGCTGGCCGAGCCCCTTGTACTGAACTCAGCGCTAACTGTAACATTAGATGACCCTGAGACTAGAAAGAAAGATTCCACGAGAATGAACCGGTTGAGCAAAGACGAAAGAGCAGGGATCGATAAGATAGTGAAAACACTGGTGGAACAGAAGGAGAGCGAAGAATATGTAACGGATATGTAAAATTCATATGCTGATAGCCACAGACGACATTTTGTTGTGCGATTTTGTTATCACACCTTCAATGTCTATGAAGACAGATACCAGGATAAGGGTCCTGAGAGCCTATCGGCGCTATATAGGAAAGTCGACATCAGAGACGGAGGCGAGTGCGATGTGACGGACCTCTTCACGCGTACGCTTGAACTCTTCCGCCACCTCACTGAACAAAGGCTAGAAGCTAAGACTACAACTCCTGTAGCGACTGAACCCCGAGTAGAAAAAACTGCCACAATGATGCCTGTAAAGGAGGCCGCCCCCTACTGGGTCCCCCCATGAGGTCAGGGAACACATGATGACATTAATCACCAAGATGCGAGGGGAAGGGTAGTTTATAACTGGGTCTACCAACCATGGGATCGACAAGACATCCTGACTTTCCAAAAATCCTTACCCGATTTACGAAAGAACCCCACTGCCTTTTATACTGAACTAGGTACAACCTTGGGTTCGACGATTATGACCCTAGCGGACATCGATTTGTTTTTTGGGCTATGCCTGCCAGCTGATGTGTGGAAGCAAATCCGGAAAGTCGACCACCTTGAGCTGTTCGGACATACCTGGCATAGATAGACAACGAGAGCCTGGACAGAAACCCTTAAAAGCCATTTTAGACCTCCCGGACAAGATCGTCCAGAAATTGAAAACCCTGATCCCAGAAAAGAAGGTGGACTGGTCGATAGTAACGGCCTGCTGCCAGAAACCCCAGGAAGACGTATCAGAATACTTCTCCCGGTTCGAGATGGTGTTTTCCGATTACAGCGGCCAGGACATGACCACTGCAACCGGACATCATCTGTTTGTCCAGAATTATGCCAAAGGTCTGTCGCAGGAAGTCTCACAGAAACTACAGACTAGTGAGAGTAGTTGGGCGGCCTCCAAACCTGTGGCTATCCTTCAGATGGCCCAGTACTATGACCATCAAAAGAACGAAAACGATAGGGCGTCTGAGAAAAAGAAAAAGGGGCTGAAGATCGCACAGTTGCAAGGGGTGACTATAGGAAAGGAACTGTACAAAGGAAATTACCAATCAAATTCTCCTAGAAATCCACCCCCTAAAGACCGTACATCCGCACCCTACGCTGGACGTAAAGACATAGATGAGAACCAGTGTGCGTTTTGTAAAGGGCTTGGTCATTGGAAGTCCCAGTGTCCGGTCCTGCTAGAAATGAACAAAAATAGGGAAACAAGAGATGCAGCGGGCGGGCCAAGAAATAGAGGACAGGGACGAGGGTACACGAACGACACCAACAACGACAGGCCAGGCAGACCGAACACATTTGACCGTCCCCGACAGAACCAGTACCAACAGTCTGACTGCGAAAACACCCATGACTTTGCATAGGACTGCCAAGGGCAAGGGAGGGATCCAGTCGAGCTCTATGTTGACCACCAAGGTCTTTACGTCACCGCTAAGGTCCTGGGTACGAAGTCTCCATTTTTGGTAGACACTGGAGCAACACGTAGTGCGTTATCTAAACAACTGATTCCAAGGGCACCCATGTCTGGCTCACATGTAACATCAATAGGTTTTGATGGAACGCCCTCCACTAATCCCTTGTCCACACCAATCTCCTTTGACTTGGAAAATAACACCACTGACACAACGGTTTTGCTCTCCTCCAACACCCACAACGCCATTATGGGACTTGACTTATTGAAACATTTCCGAGCTACTATTAGATGTTCACAAGACGGAGTTCGAGTCATTCTGTACGACAACCCGACTCTGCTCAGACCTTGTCCCACACGACGCATGTTTTCCATAACTGAGGCTGACCTGTCCCTACTCGACGCTCTACCTCTGTACCTGTGGGCCAAAACTGACTCGAACGTAGGACGCATGATGATTGACCCTGTGCATATAACTGTTCGACAGGACGCAGTACTCCCAAAACTTCCACAGTATCGGATATCGCCCGAGGGTGAGAAGGCATTGGTGAAGATTATCCAGTCCCTAGTAGATGCAGGAATGGTAGAGGAAGTAGTTAGCAATGTTTGCAACAGCCCTATCCTACCTATTGTAAAGAAGCAGGATGAGGGAGATGAGAAAGTGTACCGCTTCATCATTGACCTACGAGAGGTTAACAAAGTAGTTGTACCTCAGTACCCCGTAGTTTCAGACATCACCACCATTCTGACTTTGATTCCTTCCACTTCCACCACCTTCACTGTAATTGATCTCAAGAACGCATTCTTTTCCATCCCCCATCTACCCAGACAGCCGCTACCTCTTCGGCTTCACCTTAAAAGCCCGTTCATATAGATTTTGTAGAGCACCCCAAGGCTACACTGAAAGTCCCAGCACCTATAGCCAGGCCCTCAAGAGACAGCTGGATGCAGTCCAGTTACTGGATGGAGTGGTGCTGATACAGTACGTCGATGATATCCTTTTGGCGGCCGACACCACTCCACTTGCATTCACAGCCACCATCCAACTCCTACACTTCTTCGCGGAAAATGGCCACAAGGTCTCCAAGAAGAAGTTGCAATTCTGCCAACCCCAAGTGACCTACCTAGGCCACCTCTTGTCCAAAGACAGGAGGAAGCTTACGCCTGACCGAATTCAGACCATTCTAGAAACCCCTGTCCCTAAGACTCAGAAGCATGTCCGCTCTCTGGTAGGCCTCACTTCCTTCTGCCGACAATGGTTGCCAAATTTCAGCCTTATTGTAAAACCACTACTTTCCCTGCTGGCTAAAGATGTCCCCTTCCCACTCCCTTGGACCCCCGAATGCCAATCTTCCTTCAAAGAGTTACGAGATGCCCTTTGCTCAGCACCAGTCCTAGGAACCTCAGCTTACTCCAAGCCCTTCTTCCTCTTCACTCACGAAAGGGAGGGGTGCGCTTTGTCTGTTTTGACTCAGTCCATCGGCCCCAAACAACGCCCTTGTGCCTACTTCTCTGCCATTCTTGACCCCGTAGCCAGAGCCTTGCCTGCCTGCCTTCGAGCTGTTACAGCCGTTGCTGTCTCTATCCGACAAAGTGAGGGAATAGTACTCTCAAACTCCCTTACAGTGTTAGTGCCCCATGCGGTTGACACCCTCCTGAACCAGACTAAGACGCAGCATCTGACTAGTGCACGACTGACTGGGTACGAACTGACTCTGCTTGCACCCCACATCGCACTGAAAAGATGCACCACTCTGAATCCAGCCACTCTGTTACCCCTACCTGAAAACGACCCCAATGTATCCCCTATACATGACTGTGTGACCCTCATGGACGAACAGACTAGGAGTAGGGTTGACCTCCGTGACACTGCCTTCCCAGATCCTGACGGAGAGCTATGGGTGGACGGATCTTGCATCAAACTCCCCGACGGCACCACCTCAGCTGCTTATGCAGTTACCACAGCCCGAACTGTAGTTGAGACAGCCCGCATCACCCAGCGATCTGCACAGGCAGTAGAACTGATTGCCCTCACACGAGCGTGTATCCTAGCAGCAGGGACAACAGAAAATAAATACACGGACAGCCAGTATGCCTTCGGGTTGGGTCATCATTTTGGGCTCTTATGGAAGGAGAGGGGATTCCTGACCTCACACGGCACACCCATCTTACATGGAGATCTAGTCTCCGCTCTGACTGAAGCAGTCCTCCTTCCCAAACAACTTGCTGTAATCAAATGCCAGGCACACAAAAAGGTGACGGCATCATTGGGCAGGGGAATGCACTGGCCGACATCACTGCCCAGACCACAACCGAGAATAGGACAACAACACGCATGTACGTGACCAGGTCACAAGCAGAAAAATAAAAGGACGCTAGGGAAACTATTGGAGACATCCAAATGGCCAGCTCACCACATGAATTGACTGAATGGGCACGGGTGGGACTGAAAGACGATGAAGGCTGCTGGCGGACGAAAGACACGAACAAATGGATACTACCGAACTCGTACCTGATCCCCATACTGACCATGGCACACTCCCCTGCACACATAGGATCTGCCCCCATGGCCAAACTCGTTTCCAGAGTTTGGCACAATGACAAGATCACAGACTCAGCTAAGCGTTTGGTCCAACAATGTCTGATATGTCTGCAGCACAACCCGGGGAAAGGAACTGTTGTACCCCGAGGAGGGTTTGGGGTCCCCGATCATCCCTTTGAAGTCCTACAGATGGACTACATCCAGTTAGAAAGGTGCCAAGGTCTAAAGTATGTACTTGTGGTCGTATGCGCATTTAGCAAGTGGGTAGAAGCCTATCCAACCCGAGACAATACTGCCATTGCCACTGCGAAGGTACCACTGAAAGAATTCTTCCCTCTTTACGGCCTTTGTCGAATTTTGTGGAGTGACAATGGCCCCCACTTCGTAGCCGAAGTTATCCAACTCATCTTGAAGGGGTTGGGTGTAAGACAAAAGTTTCATGCGGTCTTTCACCCCCAATCTGCAGGCTTGGTTGAAAGACACAATGCCACACTGAAATTAAAACTAGCAAAGATAGTGGCTACCACAGGACTGAAATGGCCAGACGCTCTCCGACTGGCATTGCTATCATTGCGTTCCACCCCCACCAAACACCACTTGATCCCCTACGAGGTTGTTTTCGGCCCGCCTGTGAGCCTTTGGTCGGCACCAAAACCGACATCCATTCACGACATCCCGGACGTCCTAATGTCTGACTATTTGTATAATCTTACTAAAACGATGTGGGATGGGGCAGTGAGATAAATAACGGTGATGGATCAAGCCCTGATCTTTGGACTGGGTAAGAGTGGTCTGTTTAACTCAGACACTCTGTTCATCACCACCCCCTTTTCTAAATCGTAATCAAATGCCAGGCACACAAAAAGGTGACGGCATCATTGGGCAGGGGAATGCACTGGCCGACATCACTGCCCAGACCACAACCGAGAATAGGACAACAACACGCATGTACGTGACCAGGTCACAAGCAGAAAAATAAAAGGACGCTAGGGAAACTATTGGAGACATCCAAATGGCCAGCTCACCACATGAATTGACTGAATGGGCACGGGTGGGACTGAAAGACGATGAAGGCTGCTGGCGGACGAAAGACACGAACAAATGGATACTACCGAACTCGTACCTGATCCCCATACTGACCATGGCACACTCCCCTGCACACATAGGATCTGCCCCCATGGCCAAACTCGTTTCCAGAGTTTGGCACAATGACAAGATCACAGACTCAGCTAAGCGTTTGGTCCAACAATGTCTGATATGTCTGCAGCACAACCCGGGGAAAGGAACTGTTGTACCCCGAGGAGGGTTTGGGGTCCCCGATCATCCCTTTGAAGTCCTACAGATGGACTACATCCAGTTAGAAAGGTGCCAAGGTCTAAAGTATGTACTTGTGGTCGTATGCGCATTTAGCAAGTGGGTAGAAGCCTATCCAACCCGAGACAATACTGCCATTGCCACTGCGAAGATACCACTGAAAGAATTCTTCCCTCTTTACGGCCTTTGTCGAATTTTGTGGAGTGACAATGGCCCCCACTTCGTAGCCGAAGTTATCCAACTCATCTTGAAGGGGTTGGGTGTAAGACAAAAGTTTCATGCGGTCTTTCACCCCCAATCTGCAGGCTTGGTTGAAAGACACAATGCCACACTGAAATTAAAACTAGCAAAGATAGTGGCTACCACAGGACTGAAATGGCCAGACGCTCTCCGACTGGCATTGCTATCATTGCGTTCCACCCCCACCAAACACCACTTGATCCCCTACGAGGTTGTTTTCGGCCCGCCTATGAGCCTTTGGTCGGCACCAAAACCGACATCCATTCACGACATCCCGGACGTCCTAATGTCTGACTATTTGTATAATCTTACTAAAACGATGTTCGTTATCCATCAACAGGTGCTGCAGGCCATCCCCGATGCTTCCAGGGGCCCCGGACATGAAATCCAGCCAGGTGACTTCGTTCTAATCCGGAATTTCCAGCGTCCAAAGAGTCTGGAACCCCGGTGGACGGGACCCTGGCAAGTCTTGATCACCACCCGAACAGCTCTTCGAGTGGAGGGGAAACAGAACTGGCTGCATGCACACCATTGCAAGAAGATATCCTCGACCCTGACAACGACCGAAGACGTGGCCACCCAAGAAGAACTCCTGAACAAAGACCGACCATCCCTGAGCTGTTACCCTGATACAGAGACACTCGAATTGGCAAAATTTCCCGATCCTACTGTGCCGTCCAGAGAAGGGTATAACCTGCGTCGAAAGAAGGAAGCTTCGGCTAAGCAGGCCACTGACTAAGTTACAAATCTCAGAACGATGGCCTAACACTACTAAGGCTACCAGGAGAGAGTCTAAACAAAGTTTGTGGTTCTGCCTGCTACCGAGCCCCTTGAAGATGATGGAAGCGCCCGATACGAAGATGATGGAAGCAACCGGAAGTCCGAAGATCCACTACAAAAACCCAAAGACTGACAAAATACACAGCTCAAAGACTATTGCCCTTTTCATCGCCCTTCTCTTTTGCCTCCTCCTCATGGCCACCTTCTGGATTGTGGAAGAGAGCGCACCCGCTCATAAGACATTACTAACCACTGCACAGCCTACCACCATGAAAGAACACTACCTGATCTCCCTTTCATCTCAACTCAGAGAAAGGCGTAAGGAGTTCTGGAACAACTCCTTTGTGCAGTTGCTGCAGCAACACAACCTTGCCGCCAATGTCACGAATTGCTGGATCTGTGGGTTGCTACCACATGCCACTGGACATTCCATCCCCTTCATCCCTTCACCTTTCTCCGTTCATGGTTCCTGCCTTGCTTGGCTGATACTCTTGCAAGAGAGTTACAGGGATAATGCCACTTCCAGCAAAACTGTGTCGCACTTTTATCAAGGATTCTGGCTGAACAAAACTGGAAGAACCGCTGCTCCCTTTTGCCCTGTGACATCCAATGCCTCTTTTCACATGGACATCCCTGCCAAAGAACGGGTTGAAATGCAGGTGTTCAACAACCCAGCCAGACCCACCTTCTCCTACCTCCGGAAACGAACAGCTGCCACCCTGACTGTGGCCCTGTCTGTCGTCAACATCTCAGGCCTTATATGCATCGAAGGCCTCGGGACACAGTTGGTGGGCCACAGCGCTTGCCACATCACCAGAACTTTGGACTCAGCTGATCCACCCTCTTTTGTCACCTCCCCGAACATGTACTTCGTCTGCGGTACCAAAGCCTACACCTGGCTCCCAAAGGGCTGGGGAGGTACCTTCTAAATCGCCTTCATCCTCCCTCCGACTTATGTGGCTCCGGCAAACCACCACCGAAAAAACGAGCAAGAGACATTGAAAAAGCCGACTCCACCAGAGCACAGTTCCTGGACACAGTGAAGGGACTTGTTCCACTCTCGGGTCCGATGGCGAACAGCCGTGCCATCCGACATTTGACCCAGGCAGTTGAAACGACTATGAACATCACAGCTGGCATCCTCACGAACAACACAGCTGAGCTTCAGGCGGTCCGCCTGGTGGCCCTTCAGAACCGCCTTGTTCTAGATGTGGTTCTAGCGGATTGTGGAGGAGCATGCCGCATCATTGGGTCCAGCTGCTGCACCTACATACTGGACAATACGCCTTCAGTCTACAAGGCCATTGAACACCTCCACAGACTTTCCTCAGAGGTTCATCAGGAACAAGAAGGATGGTCGCTTGGGAGCTGGTTCTGGAGTGCTGTAAAGGACTGGGGGTAGAGGTTGTTTATGATCATATTGATACCGATTGTAATAATATGTGGATTCTGCCTGGGTGTTCAATGCTTGCCGCCGCTGTGCTCACTTTTTGCGAACTGTATCTGCCCTAAGACTCTGGACTTTGAAGCTGAACGAATGAAAGCTTTATACGAAGTGGAAATCCGTAACATAATGAGGATAGATATAGATTGACAAGCTGGCTAGATATGTTGAAAAGGGAGGACTGTTAAAATCTAGGTTGCGGCGTAAACATTATCGGTGCCATCTTGTCCCTTTTCCAGGCTCATACATGTGCGTAAGCAGCAGCCATTTTGAGTATCATGGCCTCTCTGCCCACTGCCGATCGCCAGCGCGTCTCTCTCTGACCTCGCAAGCATCCCCCGCGCACTGACAGCCCCCGCTCTCACATGCTTGGGCCATAAACAACCCCTTCAGCGCGGCCCTGCCTTGGAGCCACATCCCGTACCCGGCTAACACCTCCCTCCATCCCTTTCATGATCACACATCCTTTGATAAACCCCCTTCCTCTGTGCCCGATTGTCCGACCCGATCCCAGGCCATCACCTAGTCCTGCGGATGCAGTTTATTGCCCCCTACTGTAAGAAGTCGCCCCTCTATGATTGATCAAAGCTCCCACCCCATGAGATCCGATCAGCCGCACACATTCCGGGAACCGGCGGAATGTCCAGCTGGGCGACAGTCATCACCTACTGAGATCGGGGTGGGGACTTCTACTGTAGATATGTGTGGGAACGGGCCTGAAGCGGGGATTCCAAGGATGCCTTTCCGTACTTCAAAGTATTTGTAAGAATGTGCCACATGTAATAAACTGCAATAAAAACCATAAACCTGTGTATAAGAGACCAGGCCTCAGAGATGCGGTTAGAGCACCTTGAGACGATACCTTTTTGTCTGATCTGATGTGTTCTGCTCCGACGGAATAAACATCTGTTTCCTACCTTCCAGTCTCCAGCGGCTGCCTCTTTGTTTGATAATTATCAAGTGATGTGAAAGGCGATTAACGCCGGGCAATACTTAAAGGTTATCGATTGAGAGTGCCCCTTTTACACAAGGTCCTTAATTACCTTGAGTGTTCCCTTATTTTTCTTCAGAAAAGTTTTAATTTGCATGCAGCGCTTTGATGCTATTTCATAATTCCATGTGCAATGTTAGAAAACTTGTTACTTGTGAACTTAAATTAACAAATGTATCCTTGTGACCAATGCAATAACCCATTGATCTGTCCACACAATATAGTAATCTTTGACCTGCATGCCAAACTGTGACTAGACAAATCATGGATCTTGCCATCAAGTGCGTTAGCCACCAGAGTTGTCATGCCCTTGTAAAGCATGCTGGGCACACATCAATCCTTGCGAGCTGCCTTTAAATCTTCCCATTTTGGCCAGCACAACTGACAATTAAAGTAAACAAAAAACACCATGGTGAAATTGACAATAATTTCATACACAGTCCTTTGGAGAATCTTAAAATTTGAACAAATGGTAGGTATTTTTTGATGGGAAAGGTTGTAAACCTTGTGGTGATCTACAACGCAACAGCTAAGGCTTACAGTAAACAAAAACTATTTTTTCTGCTGCAGAAACCTCAGACTAGGATATCAGTTTCTACCTTCTGATTAAGAATCCAACCAAGCCCAGTCTTCTCTGATTCAAAGGAACTCTGAAAACCTAAGGGGCTCAGTTAAGAGCCCTTTGTGCTGCTGCTGCGTCACTTTTTGTGAAGCTTCAGCAGCATTAAAAATGTGCCATACTTACAAAGTGATGCATCTAGGCAGATGCGTCTCTTTGTGAAGCCCTGCGCCTCATTAAACCTGAGTCAGGTATAATTTATGCAGGGTGGGTTTTTCTCTGTAAAAACAGGGTCATAGAAGGGGTGCATTGAAATGTATGAGTTTTTTCTACACCACTTCTAGGATGCCACCGCTTAAAATCTTACTCCTACCTTACAGCAGGCGTAAGAATGATGCAGGCACATTTAACATGGGATTTACCCCTGTGTAATGACCCTTTGAGAAGTAGCGTCACTTTTGTAACACACTCAAGCAATGCGTCATTACTGCGTCTTCAGATACCTCAGAAATACTGACGTATCTGTAAATTCTTTCGACATGGAGCGCCGTACAATAAATACGGAGGATCCATGGTGTCAGAAAGAGGGTGCACTGAAAAGTGCCTCATCGCCGTTTTCACAGAGCGATGCAACCTTTTTCATAAATGAGACCCCTATTTATTTTAACTCTACCTGAACTACACTAACTCATCTGCCATGAGTTTCAGCTAATTACCTCACCTCCTCTATCCTTTATCCAATTTTGCGCCACTCCCTCTTCTTGTATCCTTGAGAACCTTCTGCACATTCTCTTATTCATCTTGAACATCGTCCTAAGTAAAGCGAACTGATATCCTCTGAGGCGACTGCGCTCTATCAAACTGTTAAATAGACAAATAAATAAAATTCTTCTTTTTTTAAAGACCAAGGTACAATACTTCCAGTAAATGTGCAGCTAAGGATTTGGCTCGTTGCCTGGGCCATTAATTCTCCATTTGATTTAAGGTGGGGGCCTGGGCAGCTGTAAGATTTACTGGTGATTATAAGTGTGAGCAATAGGTATTTGATGTAGTAAACCTTTCTTGGCTTGAATAGTGTTGGATGAAGAGTCTATTTGTAGATAATCCCTAATTTTCGTATTCTTATTTCAGAAAAAATATGTTAATAGGTAGTCAGCTAAGTTGTTAAATATCGTTGCCCACTTAAAGGAGGGAATAGCCAGGATTTTGAAGAGCTCTCATAAGTAATTTCGAGCCTGTACAGGTTTATTAGGACAGAATGTTTTCTTTGCTTTCCTTACTAAATGACTGCATTTGTTCATTTTCCTGCAAATAAATACGTTTTTCCTTACTATTATATGATTTTCTCCGTTTTCTTTCTAGTGTTTTTTTCATTCTTTCAAAGTTTCGGAGAACCAAGAATTGGCTAGATATTTTGGGACTCATTTACAAATTTTTGGCACAGGACCATGAGGCATATTGATACCCTGCCCTGCGTCAAAAACAAAGGGCAGGAATGGGCCATATTAATGAAATAGATGCCTAGCGCCAAAGAAGGCACCCTGGCAGCATGGTGGAAGAGTGACTGCGTTGTTGGCATGATCATTTTTGTGCAGAAAGGGACACCTTCCTCCTCAAAAACAATCAATGGAGGCAGGCGTTTTCCTCTTTCGATGTGTGCTGCAGAATACAGCGCACATAGAAAGAGGAAAACAAGGAGAGAAATAAAGTTATTTATCCTAGCAAAACCTTCTCCGGGGAGGTACACAGTTTTGACACTTTCCCAGGTTTACAGATCCTTATAAATCAGGGAATGTGTCTTGTTCCATGTGTGTTGCGTGGGAACACCCACCGCAACACCAATGGAATGCCTCTTTGACGCAGAGTAAGGCGACGCAGTGGCTTGCGCTACTTTCCTTCACTCCATATCTATGGGGCCACGCAAAGCACCTTTGTGTGGCTTTTCATACCCTCGTAGATATGGGTTTGGACTCTACACATTCGACGAGTCAAGAAAAGTTACGCACCGGCAGTGCAATGGGCATGTAAATAAGTCCCCTGTTTTTAACATTTTTGCCTGGAATGCATCTGGATGATCAGCAGTATCATCTAAAAATTAGTAAAAAGTCTGACTGAAACCTATTGCCCACTATTCATATTTGTTGGAGGCATTTCATTGATACATTTTTTTAAGGTTTTCTCAAAATCATCAGGACTAGCAGCTTTCCAATTACAATGTTTGATTTCAGTTCACTCTGTGCACATTTGAGCTTCCTCAGAGAGATAATAGAGGTAAGTCCTTTACTCTTCCCAGTGCTTGATTTATAAAAACAATTAGTGACAGACAGTACCCTCATAAGGAGGCCACCTTGGCTTGCCTCACCTATTGCCCCTCCCAACACTGCCAACAAACGTAACAACACAACTACTAACCATAACACTCTAACAAGAATTACAGGTCTGACTATTCCAGGCCCAAAAAGCTATAAGAATGGTTTGGGAAGCAGGTATTGCTTAATTGTATGTATATTGAACTATCAATCAATCAAATAAGCTTTATTCGAGTTCACATGTGAATCATAAAAGCTACATAGAAACATTCATAAAATGGTTAAAAACAATATCAAATGTGGACCAGGAAAAAAAAAAATCTACCTAGAAATTACTGTACGTAAATACAAGAGCAAGTGCGATCATCAAAAGCACACTCAGTGCATGTCCAGGTTTCTCTGTAGCCTCTGCCTAAGATTAACAACGCCCCATAAGAATCGAGCCAGCCATGACAGTACATATATAAATGTTAGGTAACATTTGCAAGTGCAAAAAAGCTGTTCGATCTTGCACAAAGCCCAGTTGTCTTATTGAACTAATAAACAACTGTTGTTGTGCTCATTTATAAATTAGAAACAGCGCCATCATGTGGAAGACTGTCACAAGAGCCAGTGTTGGCAATTAAGTGCTGTGCCAAGCACTGGAAACCACCGGCTCAAATTAATCACTGCTTCGGAACCCTGTTGTCTGAGACCAGAGATCACCCTAGTCTTTCTTCAGGCACAATTAGGCTACACTAACTGAAAAGAAATGACTGCCTTGAGATTTGGTGGTCCCTGTCTCAAGTACTGTTAGACCTGGCATCCTTGGCGGGTTTCTCCTAACATTTTGCCCTCAGACTGTTTGCTGACTTTGTTTTTGTTGTCCTTATGATTCTGTGTACTTTACCACTGCTAACCAGCGCTCAAGTACTTGTGCTCT
Organism: Lissotriton vulgaris; assembly: GCF_964263255.1. Taxonomy (NCBI): domain Eukaryota; kingdom Metazoa; phylum Chordata; class Amphibia; order Caudata; family Salamandridae; genus Lissotriton; species Lissotriton vulgaris. The sequence goes on along the minus strand of NC_141699.1, from coordinate 19,695,461 downwards.
TTCCCTAAAACATGGTAAGACTGCCGTATCCCCAATTGGCACCTTTCATTTACTTATAAGATTCTAGTAAAGTGCACCACAGGTGCCCGGGGCCTATAAATTAAATGCTACTAGTGGGCCTGCAGCACTGATTTATTGTGCCACCCTCTTCCGTAGCTCTTTAAACATCTTAGGTCTCCCACTGCATTGCTGTTTTTAAACTGCCTTAACGACTAGCCAAGATGAACCTCTTGCCAGGCCCAAACCTTCCTTTTTAATACATATAAGTCACTCCTATGGTCAATTGCGGCTCCTGCGCAAAGGCGGAGGAGCGTCGCCCCACTGACTCCAAAGGAAAAATACAATGATAACAATGTATTGTTATTATCATTGTATTTTTCCGATTGAGTCAGTGGCTCGTGGGGCAGGGCGGGGCTGGGCAGCGCAGGGAGAGGAGTGATTGTCACTCCTTAAGTGCCAATGATTGATAGGACGGCTGTCTCGGGCTGGCCAAACATTCATGCGCACTTTGCATCTTCTCCACCAGGCTTGCTTTACAGAGCCTTGTGAGGAACATGCCAAGCCTCCAAGTCCCCCTCTGAGAGCTGTGGTTCGTCACTCAGACCAATTACAACGCTGTATTGCAGCATTCTGATTGGCTATGGGGAGCCTGGGAGCTGGGTCCTTCCTGTTGCTTCCTGCTGCCAGCAGGAACAGGAAGAAAAGGGCAGAGGAGAGGAGGTGGCTGGCTGGCCAGCCAAGGCAAGTGTTCTTTTTTTCCTTCATTTCCTTCCCACCCCTTACCCCCTCCTCTTCTCCACCCATCCCCTGCCTCACCACTCCTGATCAGTAGCAGCCACTTCTGCCCAGGGTGGGCCCGGGACAGTTAATGTATTTAAAAAGCAGGACATGTACTTTTATGTTTTACATATTCTGGTAGTGAAAAACACATACATTCCTTTTTCACTACTGCCGGCCCTATATCTCCCATAGGATAACATTGGGATTATCTTCTTACATTCTATAGGTGTAATTTCCAAATAGGGAGAAATAACAGGTTCAGGTTTGGTGTCTATGTAACTCTAATTTAAAATCCAAATTCAAGGAGAAGTCTGACTTTAAATTACACTTCTGAAAATACCACTTAAAAAAATGCCATTTTCTTGCATTAGCCATTTGGCACCTCTGTAGCCTCTCTCTGCTCCCAGGCAGGGTGTAATTGGCAGTTGGGCTTTGTGTATTCATCTTAGATACCCACATACGATGGGAGCTAAGGTGTGACTTGATGGGCCATCCTTTCAGGATGGGAGGGAGGAGCTGGGTACTGTCTCACTTACACCTAAATAGGTGTGTCCTGTCCACATACAAAGAGCTCCATAACCCGCTGTAGTGAGTCTGGAGCAAGTGCAGGAAGGACAGGTCTCTTTGCACTTCAAAGGCATGTCTTTGAAGTCTCCCCCACTTCAAAGGCACAACTGGGTATAAGTACTGGTATTCAGACACCACCAATAGGTACTCTTCCAGGAAGAAGGACTGATGTGCTGCTGAAAGGACTGTCACTCTGAGGTTCCGTGACAATTGTAAGTGGTGCTCCCGACTCGCACGAATATGGTCGAGTCTGGTATCTAAGAACCGCAAATGACGAGTTTGGTAAGTGTGCGCAGTTTCGCTGTGCTAACTTAAACCGTTCGTTTGTTAGGTGGGTTTTTCATCTGTACCCACGGGTTCCATCTTAGATACGGCATCCATTTTATCTCTTGCCCTCAAGTAGCCAGCGAACGGACGCTGTCCGCTTCGCGACCCTGGGACTCCCAAGATATTTGCGGAAGACACATGTCCTTTGTAAGTGTCTTTATGACGAGGGGGATGTTACTGTAAGGCAGATGGCGCCGTTCAAAGCTCATCTTGCTGCACGGACTTATTGTCTCAGCCGTGCATCTCATTAGGCACGTCCCTTTGATGCCTGTATCTCGTGTTTTCCAATACCTCCCCTTTTACACCCTTTCCGATCTCCCCACTGTCTCCGTCTTCCCCTGCACCTGTCTTTGTTCCTACTTCGATCTGTTTTACTACCGATTGGAATGCACTAATGTCGGGAAGATGGGTTTTTACAGTTGGGAACCGCAAAATGTTTCCGCACTTATGTTCCGGACCTCATGTGTTTCAAAGTGACCAAAGCGACCCCTCTGGGGGATGATGGTGGGAACTGAGTTGTAAACTTTTGTGTACCATGTTGTCTTATGGGTAAAAACTGTATAAAAGGAGCGATCCACAGAACCAATTTGAAGCAGTCTCCCCAAGTTGCACGTGGTGTACTTGTCGTGACTTCTGTGTTCCCTGCAGTAAATAAACCTTGAATCTTTGACGCCGAAGGAAGTGTCCCGTGTCTCTGTGATTCGTACGCCGGAGTAGGTTACCCACGAAGGTTTCAGGTGTTGTGCCCTGGCACCGCTGGGTCCTACAGAACCCAGTCCTTCAGTTGGCGCCCACGTGGGGCTGCATCAGTGGTACCGGTCCAAGCCCGACGATCGTGAGGAACTTCGTGTGAAATCTCCGAGGGAAGGTGCACTCCGCTTCATCGATCCAGTTGTCGAAATAAGTGGCCCGAAGACTTTTCCCGCGAAGATTCCCGCCTCCGGACGGCTGCGACGGACTGCTGCCCTGACTGTAGACCTGTTTTGGCGCCTGGCGTAGACCTTGGTATAGCGAGACGATAGACGGGCCTTCCTGGTGACGCCATTGATCTTTGAGTTAAGTATTTGTGGGTCGCTCCCAGAGTTCTTGGTTGTTGACACTTTAGCGAGTGTTTTCGTTGTTAACGCTGTGTGAGTGTTTTTGTCGGTGACACTTTGCTAGCGTACTTTGTTGTGTTGTTTGACGACTGCAGCCGCCAAAGACCGAGGGTTTTGTTCTTTGCTGGGACTTGGTAAATCCCGTAACCCTTGAAGTTTGTGAAACTCGGCTAGTGTGCAAGATGCCTGGTCGTAGTACTTTGTTTAGTTGTTTCAGACCTTGTGGTATGGATTGCCGACTGGAGGACTCGTGTCCGATACCTCCGGTTGGAACTCCTACTTATGACCTGTACAGTAAGCATGGGCTAGGCCCAATTACCTTTAATGATTATTGGATTAAATATACGAAGAAGGACGGCGACCTTCGTTGGCCACCTCATGGTAGCTTCGAGGCCCCGATCTTAGATAATCTAGAAATTAAACTGTTCGAAAGAAAATCAAGGCCGGCCATGTTTGATGCCTTCCGGTTGTGGCGCAAAGAAGCCCGACAGAAAGAAATCAGACAGAATAAACGTAATCATCGAGATAATGTTGCTACCATAGTGAAGAAAGCAGAGCAATTTCAGCATGATAAGGAGGTTAAGGATAAGGAAGTGTTTGACAGACTACAGCGTATGACCATAGATAAATGTTATCCCGCTTTGCCTACGGAGTCGGAAAAGAAGGAAAGCCAGTTGAGGATCCTTTAATGTCTTATCTCATGAAGTCGCCACCTCCGTACGTACAGGGTACCCCAGCTGCAGCTCCTGTGGTTCCTGCCGTACCTATTCTTCCGCCTATTCTTCTTCCGCCTGCTCCTCAGCCTGTTCCTCAACCTGCACCTGCTCTTCCGACTGTTCCTGCTCCTTTGCCTGTTTCTGTCCCTACTGCTCCTCCACTTCCACATACTCCTGCTGCTGCTACTGCTACTGTTTTATTAACTCCTGCTGTTGCTACTGTTTCTACTCCTTCACTTGTTAGTCCTGTGTCCTATACTTCTCCCTCGACTCGTTCTCGTAATTCTCCCCTTGCGGCTAGCTTCTTTCATTCGCTCGGGCCTGTTCATGGGTCCGCTGGTTCTGATGGTCCTCAGAGACGTAGTCAGCTTCCTGGAAACAGAGAACGTGTTGCGCTATATAATATGGCGATGGGTTGGATGGTAAACCCTCTTAGAAATCCACCCCGTGTTGTCCATGAAACGTTCTGTCAGTTTAATATACCAACCCAGAGATATGTGTTTAATGAAATGTGCAAGTTCCTTCATGATCAGATAGTGGCCGATGCGCCTGACGAGGTGCTGACCGCCCTGTCTGAGCTTCAGCTTCAGTTCGCAAATGGACTGATAGTAGATACTAACGTTCGACGTGCTATCGAGCGGTTGCTATCTCTTCGCCCCGCTCCGATCCCTCATGCATTGTTTATCGAAGATATTGAAAGACAACCAGATGAGTCTGGCCAATATCCCATGCGTGAAGTTCCACCGGTTTGGATGCCAGGTAACCCCGCAGCTGCCCCTCCGGTCCCGCCATATTTTCAGAGAGTATGGATACATCTCCCATGGAAAAGATCGGAAGTGTTACAGGTGAAGCAATCTTTGCCTGACCCTCGCAAAAATCCTGCAGGGTATTACAAAGAATTATCGCAGCTCGTAGATGCTACGGTAATGAATCTTGCCGATATCGATATGTTGTTTGGCAATGTTGTACCGCAACCGGTATGGGCTAAGATTCGTCAGGAAAATCACGCGACCGAGCTAGGTGGTGATTGGACGGCCATCGTAGCGGCGGATGGGTTGCAAGTTGGTGGTGCTAAGCCTGAACAGTTGATTGCTGCTCTTCCTCAGCGAATAATTACATTAATGAAAACGCTTATGCCAGCTATGAGAGTAAATTGGGACAAATTGTCAGCTTGCAAGCAAAAGAAAGATGAGAGTGTTTCCGACTTCTTTACGAGGTTCGAGGAAGCATTCATTGACCATAGTGGACAGGATATGGGTACCGAGGGTGGACAGAGATTGTTTGTGGATAAATTTGTTTCGAACTTATTGCCCGATTTGAGCAATAAATTAAAGAATTCGGAAAGTGCATGGGCCGTTTCTACCTCTGCTCAGATATTGGCTACGGCACAATATTATGAGAATAGAGAGAAAGAAGAGAGCGACCGTGCTGATAAAAAGACGAAAGAGCTAAAAACTAAAGTGTTGCTTCAACAAGCATATCCTCCGCGTTCGAATCAGAATGCACCCCAGCAGAATAGATCGCAGCCGCAATCGAATCGATCGCAGCCGCGTAATGATTCCTCCTTCCAAAGATCATCGTTAGGGTACAATCAATGTGCTTATTGTAGACAGGAGGGACATATTAAATTCAATTGCCCTGTTTTGAATGAACGTAATAGTGGTAACTCGTCTAAAGGAGGTCGTGGTGGTTCGCAGCAGGCATCACGTGGTAGAGGGCGTGGTACTCAGAACGATCGCTCAGATAACTCATCTAATTCTAATAATTGTTTTGATCAACGTGGATCATCGCAAGGACGATCTGCGCAGTATAATGTAGACGATTATTACGTCGATCAGGGGACTGACGACAGTAATTACTAGGACAGCCAAAGACAAGGAGAGGGAGTGGTATCAGTTCCGGTTGATCAGAGAGGGCCTTACGTCGCAGTTGCTACATCGGGCGTCGTTGAGCCTTTTCTGTTGGACACTGGTGCAGCGAAAAGTTCTATTCAGCATTCGAAACTCCCTGGCGCACCTTTGTCTGGCTTAACAAATGTTTCCGTTGGATTCTCTGGCGCCCCCGTTAGCAATCCAGTTTCGCGCCCTTTGCCCCTTAAAATTGGGCCATGTGAGCTAGAAGCTCCATTGATTCTAACCACAGGTTGTGGCGAAAATCTTTTGGGCCTGGATTTGCTTAAACGTTTGTACGCAACTTTGTATTGTTCTCCTGCGGGTGTAAAGCTTACGTTAGGAGAAAGGGTTGTCTCTCCCATGTACTTGTCTCTCGACAAGCTCCCACCGGAATTGAGTTCTCTTCCCGCGTCTTTATGGGCAACGGGTCCGAATGACGTGGGCCTACTTGATATCTCGCCCTATGTTGTTCAGTTGAAATCTAATGTGCGTTTGCCACGTATTCCCCAGTATCGTATATCCCTTGATGGTGAGCGAGCACTGTTAGCGATCATTTATGATCTGATCGAGAAAGACGTTATTGAAGAAACTCGGGGAAACGTGTGCAACAGCCCTGTGCTGCCTATTCTTAAACGTACTGATCCTTCAAAACCACCTGTTTATCGTTTTGTTATCGATTTACGGGAGGTGAATAAAATTGTGGTTCCTCAATTCCCTGTTGTGCCTGACATCACGGCGCTACTGACTCTGATTCCGGCTTCTGCTTCATGGTTTTCGGTGATTGATTTGAAAAATGCGTTTTTCAGCATCCCGATTGCCGAAGAGAGCAGGGACCTTTTCGGTTTCTCTCTCGGTGGACGTAGCTTCCGGTTCAAGCGCGCTCCTCAGGGCTACTGTGAAAGTCCATCGATTTACAGTCAAGCCTTGAAGGGTCAACTGGATGCGTTTCGGTTGCCGGTTGGTGCGGCCTTAATCCAATATGTCGATGATTTATTGGTAGCTGCCGATACTCAGGACATTTGCAAAATCGCTACGGTGTCGTTGCTGCAACATCTCTGTAAGTTGAATCACAAGGTGTCACCTACTAAACTCCAATATTGTTGTCAAGAAGTAACCTATCTAGGTCACTTATTGTCAAAGGAGGGAAGGAGGTTGACCCCAGAGAGAATTGCAGCGATTGCACGAATGGCTGTGCCAAAAACCCAAAGAGATGTACGTGCCTTTTTAGGTATCACGTCGTACTGCAGGCAATGGATTCCTAATTTTTCATTGCTAGCGAAACCATTGGTGGCTCTTACGTGCAAGGATGTTTCAACTCCTTTACCATGGACGGAAGAATGTCAGAAAAGTTTTTCTGAACTGCGTGATTCATTGTGTTCGGCTCCTGTGTTAGGTACTCCTGACTACAGTAAGCCGTTTACATTATATGTTCACGAGAGAGAAGGTTGTGCTTTGAGTGTCTTAACGCAACCTTTTGGTGGTAAACAGCGTCCATGTGCATATTTTTCCTCGACCTTGGACCCAGTAGCTAGAGCATTGCCGAGTTGTTTAAGAGCAACTGCGGCAGCTGCGGTCTCCATCCGACAATCAGCAGGATTGGTCATGGATAATATGCTTACGGTGATGGTTCCGCATGCAGTCGATACTCTTTTTAATCGAACGAAAACTCAGCACTTGACGAGTGCGAGGTTGTCTGGGTACGAGTTGACGTTGTTGGCAAGCCACGTTCAAATAAAACGTTGTAATGTTCTGAACCCGGCAACTTTGTTACCAATTAGCACAGAGTCAGATGAAGTAGCAGAACATGATTGCTACTTGAGGACTGAAGAGGAAACAAAAGGTCGAGTGGACCTTAAAAACACCCCATTGGAAGATCCGGATGGCACATTGTATGTGGATGGGTCATGTTTTAAATTGCCGAATGGCGATGTGACTACTGCTTATGCTGTTGTAACATTGAATACTGTTGTTGAGACTGCGAGGTTGAATCAGAATTCTGCCCAAGCTGCAGAATTGATTGCTCTTACTAGAGCATGTGTGTTAGCGAAAGGGAAACGTGTGAATGTGTTTACTGACAGCCAGTACGCGTTTGGAGTTGCTCACAGCTTTGGACGATTGTGGAGAGAGAGAGGTTTCTTGACGTCGCATGGTACGAAGATCCAGCATGGCCAGCTTGTGAATGATCTTTTGGATGCATTGACGTTGCCTAAGCAAGTAGCGATTGTTAAATGTAGTGCGCATCGTAAGGTGACGGATGATGTTGGTCGTGGTAATGCGTTTGCAGACGAGATTGCTAAGGAGACTGCCCGGAACCTTAGCACTCGGATGTATGTGACGAGTTCGGTTAGGTGGCCTACAGAATCGAGCATGTGTGAGGACACTATCGAAAGTGTGAAAGAAATTCAGAATGAGGCCACTGAGACTGAAAAGGCGAAGTGGAAAGAAAGTACGGGAAAGTTGGATGCGAATGGTTGTTGGATTGATTTGTCGGATCAGAAAAGATGGTTGTTGCCTGATGCGTATGTGCTGGCCGTTGTGACAATGGCGCATGGGTTAGCACATATCAGCGTGAAAGGTATTTGTAAATTGTTGTCTCCGGTATGGAAGAATGATGGTATCACGAAATGTGCTGAACGTTTGGTGAAGAATTGTATGGTGTGCATGATGTACAATCCTGGCAAAGGAACCCCAACTCCCCCTGGCAGTTTTGCTCCCCCTTTGTATCCCTTTGAGGTGATTCAATTGGACTTCATCCATATGGAGCGATGCAACAACCTGAAATACGTTTTAGTTGTGGTTTGCGCATTCTCTCGATGGATCGAGGCCTATCCTCTCAAAGACAATACTGCTTTGTCTACTGCGAAAATCCTACTGAAGGAATATTTTCCTCGGTATGGAATGCCTAGAGTCGTGTGGTCAGATAACGGAAGTGAGTTTGTGGGTAGTGTGATGAAGAGTGTGTGTAAGGGCCTTGGAATTAATCAGAAATTCCATAGCGCCAACCATCCCCAGTCAGCTGGTTTGGTTGAAGGGTACAACGGCACCCTTAAACTAAAACTAGCGAAGATTCAGGCTACGACTGGTCTTTCGTGGCCTGACGCTTTACCTTTAGCATTACTGTCAACTAGGGCGACTGTACACTCCCGAGTAGGGCTTAGTCCCTATGAAATAGTGTTCGGCCGTCCTGCGAATGTGTGGGGGGTTCCTAGGCCAGGAATGTTTTCTGATCTTGAATACCCAATGTTGATCGATTATCTACATGACTTGACTGCTAAACTGAGGTTAATTCACCAACAGGTTTACGACGCACTGCCGACGCAGACGGAGGGTCCAGGCCACCAGCTCCAGCCCGGAGACTGGGTGGTGACGAGAAATTTTTCACGCAAAAACAACCTAGACCCGAGGTTCACCGGACCCTATCAAGTGCTCCTGGCCACGAGGACTGCCGTTCGTCTCGAGGGACGTAAGAATTGGGTGCATGCCACCCACACTAAACGAGTCCCTATTCCTTTGCCGGCAGACCCGTGGGTAAGGAGAGGCATTGCGTCAACGGAAACAGAAACATTGCCGGCGTTTGTACCTTTTAGCGACGCACAGCCTGTTGGAGAATCCCCAGCGCAGCAGAAAGACACTGTTGAACAATTAGCATCAAAAGACTCAAGGCCAGAACACTCAACTGATCAGCAGGACGCTGTCTCTTTAACGGATCCTTTGTTTGACGAGCAGACACGTTCTGGGAAAACCCGATACTTTTTGCGATCTCGCACTAAGGACAAATAAAAAGATTCGGTTTTGTTGTATTGACAACTGCATAATCCCGTTTTTCGTGATCAGTTTTGAACCTTCGTATTACTGTAAATATTCTTGTATATATATATATATTGAGCTTCATTCCTTGTACTTTTTGCTTCCACAGCTGAGAGACTTTGTTTTTGCATACATACATATTGTGCATTGAAGGCCGTAGGGCCGCGCGCGTACTTCCTTCTGGATAGTAGGTCTTGACACTAGGTTAAAGGCCGTCGGTTCCTGGGAACTCCTAGGGATTGACTATTGCTACACAGAACGAAGTGCGTCAAGAAACGTTGCGGACGGTCGTAGGGAATGGCATTCTCGAAGCTGAATGATTTGGAGGGAGCTCAGGTTCATCGATTCAAGCTGCAGCAACTCAGTCGTACCAAATGTTTTATATTCCAACTGTTTGTATTGTTTCTGACTGCTTCTGCACTTTTGGCGGGTGGGGTGTATTATACGATGTCTTACTTTTTACCTTCTGCTACACCTACTCCTACTCCTGACCCTAAACTTACCTCTACTGTTTCTCCCCATTCCTTTCATATGTTACCGGAACACGAGCAGGCTAGACGTGTAGAATTCCGCAACAATTCCTTTATTCAGCTCCTTCATCAGCATCAGTTAGTGGTTAACACTACTAATTGTTGGGTGTGTGGGTTGATGCCACATACTACGGATAAGGGAATTCCATATCTGGTGTTACCATATAGTTCCCAAGGGTCAGCTCGAGCATTTCAAACAATGTTTCGAAGCGCACTGGGTTTCCACCCCATTCGAGAACCACGTTCCCCCTACTCTGGTCTTAACTCGTATCAAAAACCTTTGTCGATAGCAATAGAGGATTTAGATAGTGATATCTATGATCCCTCGCTTATTCCTGAAGAAGAGATACAAGCCTATAGGGTCCTAAGTGGAGGTGAATATAGTGCGTTCACTAGCGAAAAGCAGCTTAAAAGCTCGCCTCCGATATGGGTCGTACCCCACACTGGTAATTTTTGTCTTATGGGTCGTGGCCGACGATCGCAAGCCCGACTTGGAGCAAGTGCTTGCACTGAAAATTACATATTGCCTATGGTCTCGTCCCCTGTGTTCCTGGCTGCCAAGGGTACATACTTTATCTGTTATGATCGTGCATACACATGGTTGCCCGCTGACTTTATGGGCTCATGTTTCATTGCAAATCTGTTGCCTCCGACGTTTACCGTAGATGCCGATTATCATAAGACTAGAGTTGTGAGAGGCGTAATTAGCGAAGAGGATACTGCCGGTCAAGAGGCAGGAGACTTTTTCAAGGGTTTCCTCCCGTTTTGGGGACCTATGGTTAATAGTAGGAACCTGAGACAGTTGACTCGAGTGGTAGAATCGACAGCTAATATTACTGCCAGTGCCCTTGGTAATATCACCACAGAACTTCAGGCGGAGAGACTTATGACGTTACAAAACCGTATGGTTTTAGATGTCATCTTAGCAGATCGAGGTGGGGTATGTAAGGTGATCCATTCGAGCTGCTGCATTTTTATTCCAGATAATGCTCCTACTGTCTATCAAGCCATCTCGAGGTTACATAAGATCTCCGAATCCATACACGTGGATGTAGGGGATTGGACGTTACTTGGATGGTTTTGGGGCCTGATGTCGACTTGGGGTTGGAAGATTCTGATGATCATCGGGGTCGTTGTGGTGTTCCTGTTCACGTGTTGCCTTTGTGTGCAGTGTGGTCCTGCCTTATGTGGCCTCTGTGCTACAACGTGTATAAGACAACCACCTGTTACCAAGGGGACTCGATTGGACAGAGCTATGCTACAGCAACATCTCGATGGTTTGATGAATATTGATTATGATTCCGACTAGTGCTTGCCTACATGAGGGCAAAAGGAGCGTCTGGGGTTCCGTGACAATTGTAAGTGGTGCTCCCGACTCGCACGAATATGGTCGAGTCTGGTATCTAAGAACCGCAAATGACGAGTTTGGTAAGTGTGCGCAGTTTCGCTGTGCTAACTTAAACCGTTCGTTTGTTAGGTGGGTTTTTCATCTGTACCCACGGGTTCCATCTTAGATACGGCATCCATTTTATCTCTTGCCCTCAAGTAGCCAGCGAACGGACGCTGTCCGCTTCGCGACCCTGGGACTCCCAAGATATTTGCGGAAGACACATGTCCTTTGTAAGTGTCTTTATGACGAGGGGGATGTTACTGTAAGGCAGATGGCGCCGTTCAAAGCTCATCTTGCTGCACTGACTTATTGTCTCAGCCGTGCATCTCATTAGGCACGTCCCTTTGATGCCTGTATCTCGTGTTTCCCAATACCTCCCCTTTTACACCCTTTCCGATCTCCCCACTGTCTCCGTCTTCCCCTGCACCTGTCTTTGTTCCTACTTCGATCTGTTTTACTACCGATTGGAATGCACTAATGTCGGGAAGATGGGTTTTTACAGTTGGGAACCGCAAAATGTTTCCGCACTTATGTTCCGGACCTCATGTGTTTCAAAGTGACCAAAGCGACCCCTCTGGGGGATGATGGTGGGAACTGAGTTGTAAACTTTTGTGTACCATGTTGTCTTATGGGTAAAAACTGTATAAAAGGAGCGATCCACAGAACCAATTTGAAGCAGTCTCCCCAAGTTGCACGTGGTGTACTTGTCGTGACTTCTGTGTTCCCTGCAGTAAATAAACCTTGAATCTTTGACGCCGAAGGAAGTGTCCCGTGTCTCTGTGATTCGTACGCCGGAGCAGGTTACCCACGAAGGTTTCAGGTGTTGTGCCCTGGCACCGCTGGGTCCTACAGAACCCAGTCCTTCAACTCTGCTGGACTGCTACTCAGCTGGACTCGTGCTTTGCTGTGCTGACCTGCTGCCTAATACCCTCTTGCCTGGGTGAGAAGGACTGGCCCGCAACTCTTAACTCCAGAACTCAAAATGACTCCAAGGGCTAGTTGCCTGGCACCCTGATCTGAAGACTCATTGACACAACAGACTTCCCATAACCTTACATCTGCACCCTGACTCTGTGAGTGCTACCCAATTCAGGACTCTTGGAAGTGGGACTAAGGTGCTTTCCAGCACAGCTAACCATATTTTCTGCTGAGTGGTGCATTCCTGAGCCAAACTGGAAAATGTCCTCGGCTGAGCAGCGCATCCTTGAGCAGAACCCCTGCATCAACGATGCTGCATGACTGGACCAGGCGCAGAAGGCCTGCATCGCCTTTGCAGTTTTCAGAGCAGGTGCATCGACAAGGACGCAGCACATTTCCAGCTCACGTCCTTGCATTTCCCATCGACGGAAATCTCCACAATAACATCAGACTCTACATCGCAGCTTCGCAACTCTTCAGAACCAATGCTTTAGCAGCTGTGTGCAGCATCCCTGACACCAGAACTTCACATCTCAAGCCGCATAGATGGAATCGTTGATAACAACACAACAGGACCTCACACCGTAGCCACATCGCATTGTAGAACAGACACATCGCCTCAGCTGTATGGGGCTTTTTCGACCTGGATCCACGTTCAGCTGGTTTAGTTGGGTCAAAGTATCCAACCCACTTTCCATTGTGATCGGCCTCAACTTGTGACTTTGTCCAGGTCCAGTTCATCACGATATCCCTTGTCGATACGTTGTGCTTTTTGGCAGTATTTCAACTTCAAACTTTAAAATTCTATATCTACAGTTCTACTGATTGGATTTTTAGCATTTTTGTCTTTTTCTACTAACTAAATCAATATCTATTATTCTAACCTATTGCCCACCAATTTCAGGATATGCTGGAGAGTTGATGAGGACCTTGACTCTGCAACTGTGAGGACTAGGCGATGCTGAGGAAGACCAACAGCTGTCCATGAGCTGTTCCACATTGGATGTCGAATGCTGAGGGGTCGGTGTCCGATGGGAGCACCAACAAGCCTTGGCAAATGCAAACCACGCAGAAGACGAAGAAGGTACAATTTTAGGACCAGCAAGTTCCAGGGGACTCACGACAAACAGGGGAGTCAGGGCAGACCCCAAGCAATCAGGGGAGCCCAAAAGAAGCAAAGATGACCCTCAACAGGACCCATAGGCTGGAGACACTGGAGTCGCCAGAGGACCTCAAGCAGCTCACCAAAAGATGCGGGCCACGATGCACAACGATGCGGTGTGGCCAAAGTTTTTGATCACTGGAGCTGCTCAAGATGGAGGCTACTTGAAGCCCAAAGATCTTCTTGGAAGGAAGCCAACAAGCCTTTGCAACTGCAAGTTGACACGGTGCACAGGGGTTCACTCATTGCAGCCCCCACGAGCAATACTGGCCTCAAGCTTGGTGAGAGGGTAGTACAGGCCTTGAGAGCTTTGGATAACCATCACCTGTGTTGCAGAACCTTTCAGAGTCCGTAAGAGCTCAGGTTTAGCAGACCAGTCAACTTAGTTGTGGTGCCTGCAAATGCAGGGAAGCGACTCCTTCACTTCATGGGAGATTCCTTCAGGTGTCTTTGATGCCCCAGGCCTTGGAAGGATCCTGTATGGTGCACAAGCACAAAACAATGCAGCAGACTGGAAGGGTGGTAAAGTTGAGCCCAAACGAAGTCCAGCGAAGTCCAGAGTGCCCAGACAATAGAAGAAAAAGTGGTGTCTGATCTGAATCTTGTCCCACAACAAATCTAGGGACTCACCCACAGGTAAGCCCTTAAGCAACCTTAGGAAAGGGTTGGGATGATTCAGGGGACACTCGCAGTGGAGGGTCTGGACAGGGGAGAGGTTACTCCCATGTTATTAGTCCACTTTTGCGCCAGAGCTGGTTTGAACTGGACTATGCATGGGGACACCAAATGTGCCCCTCATGCAGACTGAGTGGTGCTGGCAAGCACACCCACCCGGCCCCAGTACACTAAATCCTGACCACTCTGAGTTCTGTGCATAGAATTGCATAAAAGTACTGACTAAACAATGATTAATAACTGTTAAACATTTTCTGCGTTCTGAGTCTCTAATTCCACACCACTTCCCTGAGTTAGATTTGGAGCTCTCGACTCCGCTACCCTGAGGATCAGGTGTTGAAGCGATTTACTCAGTGCTCAGTTTTGGGCTCACTAGCAAGGTACAAACATAGGACACCAGTGGAAAAAAATGGCTTTGATTGACACAATCCAAGTTCAGTACCCCCTGACCGCTCCGGGGCTCCTGAAGAGGTTTCCACGAATGCTGTTTCTCAGCCATGCAGCCTGATGATGATCAGCTCCCGCCAGCCTATCACATGCAGCCGAAACACCCATGAGGTAACTCATAACACAGGCACACACCCAGGTTATGCAAAAACAGCAAAAGCATGAAAAAATGCAAACAAACACCATCCTAACATCCTTTACATCAGAAATTGTATACCTAAAGTGCAAAAATAATAGCTGCTTTTTTCTTGTTATGCACCTGCTGCTCCAAGAATGTCTTATTCCAGGGGAACTTCATGTAGATCAGCAAAAGAAAAGAAAATGAACAAATATTGCAAAGACTGCAACGCTGGAACTCAAGTGTAATGTATCTATGGGTTGAATAAAACCCATTTCACCCCAGCAGGCCGCTGGAAGTTATGCGTTTTTATGCTCTGCCCTCTTGTCACTGTGAAGCAGCTTTCATTTCCCATGCCCCTTGGGCACGTTTTACAGGTTCACCCTTGACCCGGCTGCTCGTGGTGATTTAAGGCTGTTTGAGACCTCCGTGTTTGCTTCTCTTGAAAACACTGCAGCAATACATTCCCTGCAGACTTTTTCATCCCACCTTTGACCTCGGCCTGCAGCAGTGATCACAGGTTTATCTTTGGTGCTGATGGAAACTCCCAGGCGGTCGACTTTGTTGACAGGTTCCACCGCCCTCTTTTGTGTTGCGGGCGCAGAAAAAGAAAGCAACACTTCCCGCAGCTCCGCAAACTCCCAGCAACGGTGATTGTAAACAAAGAGAAGGGGCGGAACCAGCGAGTTTGATTGACAGCTGCCAGGCAAGCACTGATTGGTTGACTCTGTCGGCCACGCCACCTGCAGGATTGTACTACTGAATATTGACATGAAGAATTTCGGCATACAAGATATCGATTTACAAGAATATCCAGGAACAAAATATTGATAAGCAATTGCGTAGAGGGAAGTTTAGAGTCACTGCCACTAACTCGACATCTACGTACCTTGAAGGTATATGTGCCGCGTAGGTACATATATGTGGAAGTAGGTATAGAAAATCTAGACTCACTTACCAATCAAAACCTTTTTGTGATATTTTTTCCTGGATATTCAGTAGCCTCGATATTCTGACTTTAACATTTAGTACACTCACCCACTGGCAGTGGACTCACCCACTGGCAGTGGACTCACCCACCGGCAGTGGACTCACCCACCGGCAGTGGTGTTGGCAGGTTTCATTTCCGTCAGCTGAAAGCTTCTCAGGAGGTATAGCTGAGAGGTGGGTACAGCTCACGCAGTGGTAGGAAGTCTTTAATCTAATTTAAAGTGCAAAAGGAAAGGCGAAATGTGCTGGAACATGTGGTTCCATCGCGTCAGAGGCAGGCACGGCCCCTGCCGGGCGTTACACTGGGGTGGTGTCATCAGAGAGCGAGGGTCAGGGTGGGGGGGTTGTAAAATGCGGGATATGGACCATTAGAGGTAAGTACCGAAAAAAAAAAAAATCTGTTGCCCACGCTGCATCGCCAAATGTGATGCAACGTGGGCAATGAAATTCGTTTTATTTTATGAGAAGTGTGGCTCAATGGTTAGAGCAGCAGACCCTGATGCAGAGGTCTAGCCCGGGACCAGGGTTCAATTCCCTGCCTCGGCGGGTCTTGGGCTCAAAATTCCACGGACCTGATCATTCTCGCCTTGGTGCCTATTCCAATCATGGAATCCCACTCTGCAACTCTGGGCAATAGCTTGCTTAATCTCCACAACGGCCCCACCAACGCTAAGGATGCCTGGCCTCCACCTTGGGGGTGCCCAGGTGTGGACGCCTCACAGGGAAAGCCAGGATGGGTTCCACAGTGGTATTCGTACAAGTACCTTGAAACCCTTGCGGGTGAGTAGTGCGCTATACAAGTATCAATTTACATTACAATTTACATAACGCCCGGCATGGGCCGTGCCTGGTCAGAGGTTGACAACAGCACATCTGGTGAAGCCTCAAAGTCTTTGTGCTTTTCTTCTGCATATAAAAGAAGCTTTCAGGTACATCTCCTTGTGTTTAGGCTTCTTTCCCTGGGGTTAAGTTAGAAGGATGGAGATGTGCAGAAGCCGATCATCTTTAACCAATCAATCAATTAGGGGTTTGTGAAGCACAACTACTCACCCATGAGGGTCTCAAGACTCTGGGGGGCAGCTCTGGTGGGTGCTGTGTTCATCTGAAGAGCCGGGTCCTGAGTTCCTTCCTGAACTGGAGCAGTGGAGGGCATTGCCAGAGGTGAAGTAGGTCATTCCAGGCCTTAGATGCGAGGTAGGAGAAGGACCTTCTACCGGTTCTGGTCTTGTCATCTTCATTCTGTGATGGTATCTATGTGCCTGTTGTACCAGTACCGGTGTGAGAAGTTGGCCTGGTATATAATGCTCACTAATTATTAGTGATCACTTTGTACCATGCCAAGCAACCCTTATGATGATGGTTGTAATTCAACCTTGTAGACCAGTTATCCTAGTGGTAACGTGGACAAAGCAGTCTTAGGCTAAACTCTGAAAGGCATGTGAAGCTAGCTGTTATACCATACACAACCCCCTTGAATACCAAATGAAAGGGACACCACACAGATATATATTGAAAATATATATTGATTTATTAACTATAAAATCCCCTGGACTCTTTATGAGCACAGAAGCACAAGCGTTAAATCACAAGACAGTTTAAAATACACAAAAGTTGCACAATATGGATGAGCCCTAGGGGCCACCTAAACCATATACTAAGAAAGTGGTATAAGAGATACCAATAGGAAAGTGAAGAGGCCTAGGGCCTTGGGAATCGCTGGAGCTATTCGAGACTAGCAGTAACTAAGTCGGGAGAGGCCCACGGGACTCGGGTGCAGAGTTCAAAGTGCACGCACTTTCCAATGCAAAGTCCATGGTGCATAAAAAGTACAAAGTTAGAAAGTTAGGAACCTTCCGAGTGACCTACGGAGTCAAAACTTAAGACACAGGCCCTTGAGATGTGTACCAGTGCAGGAGCACCAGCGGAGCTTAGTTACCTCACCCACAGGAAGCGGGTGCACAGGGTCGAAGTAGTGTCGGGTTTCGTCACGCTGGTCGATGGTGCTTGGAGCTTAAGATGCTGCAGGCTGCCCGATGTGAAGAGTTCCGGTGGATCCAAGGGTGGATATGAAGATGTGAAGACCTGAAAGCAGAGGGGACAATGTTCAAAGTCACTGACCAGTGACCACCGCGGAACCAGATTGGAACCAGGCAAAGTCGGGTGCAAACAGGTGATGAGGTGTTGCTTCTCTCTGCAGCCACGTGGACACGAAGAGGTCAAGGACGTCCAGAAGTCGATCAAAAGCTGTCCCTCGAAGGCTCTAGCTGATGGCGGTGTCGGCAAATCGATTGAAGCAAACAAGCCTTGGCTAATGCAAGCCATGGGGAAAGTAAAAAAGGCTTATTACTCGGACCAGCAAGGTCAGAACGGGTACTCCTTTCTACAGGAGCGAGGGCGGGTTTGGAGCAACCAGACCCACAGTGTGAATCGTAGGTTTCGTCGTCAAGATGGCCGCTGATCACGTGACAAGCGGCCGGGATGGCGAGTCAAGTGGCACAAAGCAAAAGGGCCCCACGCAGATCGTGGAGATGCTGAAGGGCTGATCTTGGGTGCAAATGCTGCTCGGTTGTGGGGCTTCTTAAACCCCAAAGCACAGAGTCGAGGGTGCCTTGGGCGCTGCGCAGTCAGCGTCTCGGGGGTCTTTCAAGATGTCCGCTCCCACGTCTCTCGGTGCCTCCACGGGTCCCTTCTTTGCAGGGACTGTGGATCGGGCTGTGAGAAGTCTCGGAAGCTGGGTCTTGTCAGGCTTTGCACTCGGGCTCCAGCGGGAGGAGGCGGCAAAGCAGACGTCAAGTTGCTGGTTGGTACCTGTGTTCACAGGGTGGCCACTCCTAGGCCACAAGGGAGATTCTCTTCAGTCTTCTGTGCAGCAGAATGTCGAAGTCCAGTCTTCTTCTTGTTTAAAGTTGATTTCAGGATGATTTGCTGTGCAATGGCACTGCTCCCACTCTTATTCCAATCTGAGGGGTGGATCTCCGGCTAGGTCCCTCCCCTATGGGTGGGACCAGGAAGGGGGGTGGTTACACCCCCTCTCCTTTGTCCAGCTCCTCGCCAGGACTGGGGCTGGAAAGCCCCAGAACTGGTTTGGGCTGGCTTATGCACAGGGACACCTTGTGTGCCCCAGGCATGTCTCAATCTATTCAGCCCTGTCCTACCCAATACACAAAACCCTGTCTGGGGTGGTGCTCGCACCTCCCCAGGCAGGAAACCCTTTGTCCAGGCCCTCCTCGCTGGAAGGACTCCCAGCAGCAGGAGGTCAGACATGTGTCTGTGGTGGCAGCATCCATTTTGTGATGCTGAGGCTCTGCTTAACTTTAACCGGGGTTAAGGCTACACACCTGTCGTGTCCCTCTAGAAGGGTGGAATGCTACCCCCGTCGCCAGAACTGGCGAGGGGATAGTATTCCAATTTGTATGACACCTTACT
The DNA here is from genome assembly GCF_964263255.1 of Lissotriton vulgaris. Taxonomy (NCBI): domain Eukaryota; kingdom Metazoa; phylum Chordata; class Amphibia; order Caudata; family Salamandridae; genus Lissotriton; species Lissotriton vulgaris. The sequence continues at coordinate 19,676,619 of NC_141699.1, read as the reverse complement.
CGACATGTTTTGATAAAGCCAAACCAAAGATAGCAAATAACCGCGAGGATTATAATGCACTTAAGAGTATATGGTATGGCAACATCTCGGAACAGCTTAGGGAGTGGTTCCCGACAGCTGCAGACAGGCTCAGCTCATGCTAGAGCACCATCTCACATATTTCCAGGCACTCTGCCTCCAGGATTGATGAGGCCTTCCATAGGAGTGGCTGATAGGAACATATGTGTCCAGTTTAGGGTTAGGCAGAGACATACTGTACCTAAGTAAGAGGTGATTACACCAACTTACCCCAGCTGAGTGATCAGCCAGTTGTGTCAAATATGGAGGCCAGGCCAGGTGTGGCACAATTCATGCTGCAGCCCCTGGTAGGCCTTGGCTACACCTATGCCCTGGGTACCTATGGTACACTGTTACAGGGGCCTATAAGGTGAACCAATTCCAATTGTGTTATGCACCTAAGGTACATGGAGTCCATTTTAAGGAGAGAGCAATCAGCCTGGGGCACTGAATAGCAGGATCCCAGGCCAACTAAGTCAAAAACCAGCTAAACACCAGGCAAAAAGTTTGGGGGTAACCATAGTCAGATATCCACCTTCCTACATAACCCCCCCCCCCCCCAAACGAAAGGAGATAAGGCTATCCTTGACCAGGTAAGCCTATATTGCCTAAGTGGCCATATAAGGAAGTACCAGCTCTGGCTTGGTAACCCCCTGTCTCATGGTCCACTAAGCAATCCCTCACCCTAAGGGTATCTGAGGGTCTCCACCATAGGGAATATCTACCTGTGGTGTGTCTTTGCAAAGTCAAAGGCTGGTGTTGAGATGGAGTACTGAAGTGAGTTTCCTCTGTAGGGCTCAGCTTCCTCCAATCACTCTCCACCATGTGTGCCTTTCTTTCTCTGACTGAGTTGCACTGTGCTCTCAGGGTCAACCTCTGGCTACCTAAAGCTGGAGGCTGGGTCCCTCTGTTTGGCTTACTGGAGGGACAGGTCAGGTTTGGGGCCTTTTGGTCCCAGGTTTGGCTGTGCCCAACAATATCCATCTGGGGGAGGTCCCTAACTACTTTTAAGGGGGATCCCTCAGGAGTTTTTAAAGTTTTCACCTCACTAGGGCTACTAGTTTCGGTGCCCCTAATCTGTTGATGGGGGTGCTTTATTTGACAGGGGCCCCTTTGGGTCTCACTGTCCTTCTTGTCCTCTGCAGCCCTGGGCTGAGTAAGGCAAGGTAGAGAGGGGCAGGTTACCTGCTCCAGACTGGGTCCCACCTGAGAAGGGTCCACTGCCATCAGAGGCTCTGTCAGGCCAGGCCTAACAACCTCTGGGACAGTTCCTTCATCAGTGGTAAGATCAGTTCCCTGAGGAGGCTGATCCTTTCCTAAAGTCTGGTGGGAGGGAGATTTCTCTTCCTCCTCAATGCTCTCTGTTTGAGTTGAGTGATCCATCATTTCAGGCTTCACTACCCATGTATCAGTTTGAGTTTGGGCTGTGGCCATCACAGCCCCACCAACCTTTTCAGGAGGAGACTCAGTTTGGGTATGGGATGTTACTAGTACAGCCCTGCTACTCTTTCCAGGAGGGAAGTTATCTAAAGATGGGGCTGAGGTTTGCTCAGCCCTCCCAACCTTTTCAGGAAGGACATCTTGAATTGGGGCTGTAGCCATTACAGCCCCACTAACCTTTCCATGGATATTTACCATTCTAGAATGGGTTTGCTGTTCAACCTCAGCCCAGGCTAAGATTTCCAAATCATTACCCAGTAGGCAATCTACAGGCAAGTTTGCTGACACTGCCACCCTCTTTGGGCCAGTGACACCTCCCCAGCTAAGATTGACTACTGCCATGGGATGATTGGTTTCTATGCCATCAATGTTTGTCACCTGATATTTGGCATCAGGTAAAAGTTGCCTTGAGGGGACTAGACATTCAGCCACCATGGTGATGCTAGCCCCTGTGTCTCTGAAGGCCTCAACTTTCAAGCCATTGATGAGGGGCTCCGGTCTATACTTGCTCAAAGTGTTTGGGCAAGCAGTGAAATTGGCAAACCCCATGCCAGTCTCATAGACAAGAGTATCTGAGTTAGGGGACCTGGATAGGCCAGAGTCCACCTGTCCTCCAAAAGTAAACCCACCCAAATTCTTGGGGGTGCTCCCACCACCTGGGGGACCACTGCTAACAGTGACAGGAGGTGTTGGAGCCTTACCTGGAGGTATATTCTCCTTATTGCCATTCTTGGGACAACAGCTATCTGTTTTGTAATGCCCCACCTGTTTACAGGTATGACAATAAGGCTTTTTCTGGGTTGTAGAAGTGTCTTGGGACCCACCCCCATTCTTGGAGTTTTGGGGCCCTGGGGAAGTCTTTTCCTTACTTTTATCCCCACCCTTCTCTTGAGGCTTGGTAGTCTCTTTCTTTTGGTCACCACCCTGGTTCTTAGGCCTGATCCTGGTTCTGACCCATTTGTCTGCCCTCCTACCCAATTCTTGTGGGGAGGTCAGATCAGAGTCAACCAGGTGCTGATGTAGAAGCTGATGTTGACAATTACTTAAGATTTGCTCTCTCATAATTAAATTATACAATCCTGTATAGTCAGTAACCTTACTTCCCAGCAACCAGCCCTCCAGAGCCTTAGTGGCACATTCCACAAATTCTGACCAGTCCTGAGTCTGTGTCTTCTGGGTGTCTCTGAACATTAACCTGTACTGTTCAGTGGTTAAGCCCAACCCATCAATAAGAGCACTCTTCAGGACCAGGTAGTTTCTAGAATTCCCATCACTAACTGTGAGGAGTCTGTCTCGGCCTCTACCTTCAAAGGAGAGCCACAAGATTGCTGCTCACTGCTCCTGAGGGATCTGCTGTACCATGCAGGCTCTCTCAAGTGCAGTCATCCATTTGTGGATATCATCCCCAGCTTTGTAGGGGGGCACAATCTTACTCAGGTTTCTTGTATCAAGGGACCTGTCTTTATCCTTCTGGATAGTGCTGCCACCAGTGGATCCTAATCCACTCTCTCTAGGCTGTCTTGCTCTAGCAAGTTTCTCTTGGGCCAGGGCAATTTCTAACTCTTGTCTCTGGACTCTCAATTCAGCCTCTCTAATTTGAGATTCTCTCAATTTGGTCTCATGTTCCCTTCTCTGCGGGCTAGTCATCTCCCTTCTGGAGTGACCATGAGAACCTCTAGAAGCATGGGAGTTGTCAGAGTCACCTGAGTGAGTCCTTCTCCTCCTAGGCTTCTGCTTAAGTCCACCTGGGGGTCTGAATGGGTTGTTACCTGATTCATTCCCAAGTAAGCTTAAGTTAGCCTGGTTCAGTCTACTGACCAGCACCTGACTATCTCTGTCATCATCTGACTCACTGCTTTCCACCTCCTCCTCTTCCTCTTCTTCCTCTACATCTACCTGAGGAGCTCCAGTAGTGGAGGCTTCCTCATCTACCAGGATGATAGGGGCAGGGGGGTCTACAGTGTCATCCTCTGAAGGATGGCCTCCTTCAGGATTCCCAGTGGGGTCTGCCTTAGAGGACTTTAGAGTCTCAGACTGATCCAAGATCTCTCTTAGGTGATCTGTAGTAGGGGAAGGCCCTGTCTTCAGACCCCTTAAGACACAAAGCTGTCTTAATTCCTTAAAGGAAAAAATAGCAAATTTGGATGGTGCCCTTGGAGGGTCACTCTCAACAGGAGTAAGTCCACTGGACCCTTCTGCTCCAGACATTGCTCTAGTGTGGGTGGATGGGTTGCAATCTACCTACACTGGTGTTTACCTACTAAACCTATCTAGTAGTTGTAGCTAGGGTGTGCTACTCCCTTTGCTCTACAACAACTAAGTTCAGTAGAACTTAAGTATACTAGTCTTGTTTTATATGTACCTAGCAGGTACCTGTATGATCTTTCAAATGATAATCTCAAAGATTGTAATGGTAAAACAACAGCAAGCTCAGATCCCAATCCGCTGCTCACCAACGTGAGAAGTTGGCCTGGTATATAATGCTCACTAATTCTTAGTGATCACTTTGTACCATGCCAAGCAACCCTTATGATGATGGTTGTAATTCAACCTTGTAGACCAGTTATCCTAGTGGTAACGTGGACAAAGCAGTCTTAGGCTAAACTCTGAAAGGCATGTGAAGCCAGCTGTTATACCATACACAACCCCCTTGAATACCAAATGAAAGGGACACCACACAGATATATATTGAAAATATATATTGATTTATTAACTATAAAATCCCCTGGACTCTTTATGAGCACAGAAGCACAAGCGTTAAATCACAAGACAGTTTAAAATACACAAAAGTTGCACAATATGGATGAGCCCTAGGGGCCACCTAAACCATATACTAAGAAAGTGGTATAAGAGATACCAATAGGAAAGTGAAGAGGCCTAGGGCCTTGGGAATCGCTGGAGCTATTCGAGACTAGCAGTAACTAAGTCGGGAGAGGCCCACGGGACTCGGGTGCAGTGTTCAAAGTGCACGCACTTTCCAATGCAAAGTCTATAGTGCGTAAAAAGTACAAAGTTAGAAAGTTAGGAACCTTCCGAGTGACCTACGGAGTCAAATTTTAAGACACAGGCCCTTGAGATGTGTACCAGTGCAGGAGCACCGGCGGAGCTGAGTTACCTCACCCACAGGAAGCGGGTGCACAGGGTCGAAGTAGTGTCGGGTTTCGTCACGCTGGTCGATGGTGCTTGGAGCTGAAGATGCTGCAGGCGGCTCGATGTGAAGAGTTCCGGTGGATCCAAGGGTGGATCTGAAGATGTGAAGACCTGAAAGCAGAGGGGACAATGTTCAAAGTCACTGACCAGTGACCACCGCGGAACCAGATTGGAACCAGGCAAAGTCGGGTGCAAACAGGTGATGAGGTGTTGCTTCTCTCTGCAGCCACGTGGACACGAAGAGGTCAAGGACGTCCAGGAGTCGATCACGAGCTGTCCCTCAAAAGTTCTAGCTGATGGCGGTGTTGGCAAATCGATTGAAGCAAACAAGCCTTGGCTAATGCAAGCCACGGGGAAAGTGAAAAAGGCTTATTACTCGGACCAGCAAGGTCAGAGCGGGTACTCCTTTCTACAGGAGCGAGGGCAGGTCTGGCGCAACCAGAGCCACAGTGTAAATCGTAAGTTTAGTTGTCAAGATGGCCGCTGATCACGTGACAAGCGGCTGGGATGGCGAGTCGAGTGGCACAAAGCAAAAGGGCCCCACGCAGATCGTGGAGATGCTGGAGGGCTGATCTTGGGTGCAAATACTGCTCGGTTGTGGGGCTTCTTAAACCCCAAAGCACAGAGTCGAGGGTGCCTCGGGCGTTGCGCAGTCAGCGTCTTGGGGGTCTTCCAAGATGTCCGCTCCCACGTCTCTCGGTGCCTCCACGGGTCCCTTCTTTGCAGGGACTGTGGATCGGGCTGTGTGAAGTCTGGGAAGCTGGGTCTTGTCAGGCTCTGCACTCAGGCTCTGGCGGGAGGCGGCGGCAAAGCAGACGTCGAGTTGCTGGTTGGTACCTGTGTTCACAGGGTGGCCACTCCTAGGCCACAAGGGAGATTCTCTTCAGTCTTCTGTGCAGCAGAATGTCGAAGTCCAGTCTTCTTCTTGTTTAAAGTTGATTTCAGGATGATCTGCTGTGCAATGGCACTGCTCCCACTCTTATTCCAATCTGAGGGGTGGATCTCCTGCTCGGTCCCTCCCCTATGGGTGGGACCAGGAAGGGGGGTGGTTACACCCCCTCTCCTTTGTCCAGCTCCTCGCCAGGACTGGGGCTGGAAAGCCCCAGAACCGGTTTGGGCTGGCTTATGCACAGGGACACCTTGTGTGCCCCAGGCATGTCTCAATCTATTCAGCCCTGTCCTACCCAATACACAAAACCCTGTCTGGGGTGGTGCTCGCACCTCCCCAGGCAGGAAACCCTTTGTCCAGGCCCCCCTCGCTGGAAGGACTCCCAGCAGCAGGAGGTCAGACATGTGTCTGTGGTGGCAGCATCCATTTTGTGATGCTGAGGCTCTGCTTAACTTTAACCGGGGTTAAGGCTACACACCTGTCGTGTCCCTCTAGAAGGGTGGAATGCTACCCCCGTCGCCAGAACTGGCGAGGGGATAGTATTCCAATTCGTATGACACCTTACTCGACATGTTTTGATAAAGCCAAACCAAAGATAGCAAATAACCGCGAGGATTATAATGCACTTAAGAGTATATGGTATGGCAATATCCCGGAACAGCTTAGGGAGTGGTTCCCGACAGCTGCAGACAGGCTCAGCTCATGCTAGAGCACCATCTCACATATTTCCAAGCACTCTGCCTCCAGGATTGATGAGGCCTTCCATAGGAGTGGCTGATAGGAACATATGTGTCCAGTTTAGGGTTAGGCACAGACATACTGTACCTAAGTAAGAGGTGATTACACCAACTTACCCCAGCTGAGTGATCAGCCAGTTGTGTCAAATATGGAGGCCAGGCCAGGGGTGGCACAATTCATGCTGCAGCCCCTGGTAGGCCTTGGCTACACCTATGCCCTGGGTACCTATGGTACACTGTTACAGGGGCCTATAAGGTGAACCAATTCCAATTGTGTTATGCACCTAAGGTACATGGAGTCCATTTTAAGGAGAGAGCAATCAGCCTGGGGCCCTGAATAGCAGGATCCCAGGCCAACTAAGTCAAAAACCAGCTAAACACCAGGCAAAAAGTTTGGGGGTAACCATAGTCAGATATCCACCTTCCTACATAACCCCCCCCCCCAAACGAAAGGAGATAAGGCTATCCTTGACCAGGTAAGCCTATATTGCCTAAGTGGCCATATAAGGAAGTACCAGCTCTGGCTTGGTAACCCCCTGTCTCATGGTCCACTAAGCAATCCCTCACCCTAAGGGTATCTGAGGGTCTCCACCATAGGGAATATCTACCTGTGGTGTGTCTTTGCAAAGTCAAAGGCTGGTGTTGAGATGGAGTACTGAAGTGAGTTTCCTCTGTAGGGCTCAGCTTCCTCCAATCACTCTCCACCATGTGTGCCTTTCTTTCTCTGACTGAGTTGCACTGTGCTCTCAGGGTCAACCTCTGGCTACCTAAAGCTGGAGGCTGGGTCCCTCTGTTTGGCTTACTGGAGGGACAGGTCAGGTTTGGGGCCTTTTGGTCCCAGGTTTGGCTGTGCCCAACAATATCCATCTGGGGGAGGTCCCTAACTACTTTTAAGGGGGATCCCTCAGGAGTTTTTAAAGTTTTCACCTCACTAGGGCTACTAGTTTCGGTGCCCCTAATCTGTTGATGGGGGTGCTTTATTTGACAGGGGCCCCTTTGGGTCTCACTGTCCTTCTTGTCCTCTGCAGCCCTGGGCTGAGTAAGGCAAGGTAGAGAGGGGCAGGTTACCTGCTCCAGACTGGGTCCCACCTGAGAAGGGTCCACTGCCATCAGAGGCTCTGTCAGGCCAGGCCTAACAACCTCTGGGACAGTTCCTTCATCAGTGGTAAGATCAGTTCCCTGAGGAGGCTTATCCTTTCCTAAAGTCTGGTGGGAGGGAGATTTCTCTTCCTCCTCAATGCTCTCTGTTTGAGTTGAGTGATCCATCATTTCAGGCTTCACTACCCATGTATCAGTTTGAGTTTGGGCTGTGGCCATCACAGCCCCACCAACCTTTTCAGGAGGAGACTCAGTTTGGGTATGGGCTGTTACTAGTACAGCCCTGCTACTCTTTCCAGGAGGGAAGTTATCTAAAGATGGGGCTGAGGTTTGCTCAGCCCTCCCAACCTTTTCAGGAAGGACATCTTGAATTGGGGCTGTAGCCATTACAGCCCCACTAACCTTTCCATGGATATTTACCATTCTAGAATGGGTTTGCTGTTCAACCTCAGCCCAGGCTGAGATTTCCAAATCATTACCCAGTAGGCAATCTACAGGCAAGTTTGCTGACACTGCCACCCTCTTTGGGCCAGTGACACCTCCCCAGCTAAGATTGACTACTGCCATGGGATGATTGGTTTCTATGCCATCAATGTTTGTCACCTGATATTTGGCATCAGGTAAAAGTTGCCTTGAGGGGACTAGACATTCAGCCACCATGGTGATGCTAGCCCCTGTGTCTCTGAAGGCCTCAACTTTCAAGCCATTGATGACGGGCTCCTGTCTATACCTGCTCAAAGTGTTTGGGCAAGCAGTGAAATTGGCAAACCCCATCCCAGTCTCATAGACAAGAGTATCTGAGTTAGGGGACCTGGATAGGCCAGAGTCCACCTGTCCTCCAAAAGTAAACCCACCCAAATTCTTGGGGGTGCTCCCACCACCTGGGGGACCACTGCTAACAGTGACAGGAGGTGTTGGAGCCTTACCTGGAGGTATATTCTCCTTATTGCCATTCTTGGGACAACAGCTATCTGTTTTGTAATGCCCCACCTGTTTACAGGTATGACAATAAGGCTTTTTCTGGGTTGTAGAAGTGTCTTGGGACCCACCCCCATTCTTGGAGTTTTGGGGCCCTGGGGAAGTCTTTTCCTTACTTTTATCCCCACCCTTCTCTTGAGGCTTGGTAGTCTCTTTCTTTTGGTCACCACCCTGGTTCTTAGGCCTGATCCTGGTTCTGACCCATTTGTCTGCCCTCCTACCCAATTCTTGTGGGGAGGTCAGATCAGAGTCAACCTGGTGCTGATGTAGAAGCTGATTTTGACAATTACTTAAGATTTGCTCTCTCATAATTAAATTATACAATCCTGTATAGTCAGTAACCTTACTTCCCAGCAACCAGCCCTCCAGAGCCTTAGTGGCACATTCCACAAATTCTGACCAGTCCTGAGTCTTTGTCTTCTGGGTGTCTCTGAACATTAATCTGTACTGTTCAGTGGTTAAGCCCAACCCATCAATAAGAGCACTCTTCAGGACCAGGTAGTTTCTAGAATCCCCATCACTAACTGTGAGGAGTCTGTCTCGGCCTCTACCTTCAAAGGAGAGCCACAAGATTGCTGCCCACTGCTCCTGAGGGATCTGCTGTACCATGCAGGCTCTCTCAAGTGCAGTCATCCATTTGTGGATATCATCCCCAGCTTTGTAGGGGGGCACAATCTTACTCAGGTTTCTTGTATCAAAGGACCTGTCTTTATCCTTCTGGATAGTGCTGCCACCAGTGGATCCTAATCCACTCTCTCTAGGCTGTCTTGCTCTAGCAAGTTTCTCTTGGGCCAGGGCAATTTCTAACTCTTGTCTCTGGACTCTCAATTCAGCCTCTCTAATTTGAGATTCTCTCAATTTGGTCTCATGTTCCCTTCTCTGAGGGCTAGTCATCTCCCTTCTGGAGTGACCATGAGAACCTCTAGAAGCATGGGAGTTGTCAGAGTCACCTGAGTGAGTCCTTCTCCTCCTAGGCTTCTGGTTAAGTCCACCTGGGGGTCTGAATGGCTTGTTACCTGATTCATTCCCAAGTAAGCTTAAGTTAGCCTGGTTCAGTCTACTGACCAGCACCTGACTATCTCTGTCATCATCTGACTCACTGCTTTCCACCTCCTCCTCTTCCTCTTCTTCCTCTACATCTACCTGAGGAGCTCCAGTAGTGGAGGCTTCCTCATCTACCAGGATGATAGGGGCAGGGGGGTCTACAGTGTCATCCTCTGAAGGATGGCCTCCTTCAGCATTCCCAGTGGGGTCTGCCTTAGAGGACTTTAGAGTCTCAGACTGATCCAAGATCTCTCTTAGGTGATCTGTAGTAGGGGAAGGCCCTGTCTTCAGACCCCTTAAGACACAAAGCTGTCTTAATTCCTTAAAGGAAAAAATAGCAAATTTGGATGGTGCCCTTGGAGGGTCACTCTCAACAGGAGTAAGTCCACTGGACCCCTCTGCTCCAGACATTGCTCTAGTGTGGGTGGATGGGTTGCAATCTACCTACACTGGTGTTTACCTACTAAACCTATCTAGTAGTTGTAGCTAGGGTGTGCTACTCCCTTTGCTCTACAACAACTAAGTTCAGTAGAACTTAAGTATACTAGTCTTGTTTTATATGTACCTAGCAGGTACCTGTATGATCTTTCAAATGATAATCTCAAAGATTGTAATGGTAAAACAACAGCAAGCTCAGATCCCAATCCGCTGCTCACCAACGTGAGAAGTTGGCCTGGTATATAATGCTCACTAATTCTTAGTGATCACTTTGTACCATGCCAAGCAACCCTTATGATGATGGTTGTAATTCAACCTTGTAGACCAGTTATCCTAGTGGTAACGTGGACAAAGCAGTCTTAGGCTAAACTCTGAAAGGCATGTGAAGCCAGCTGTTATACCATACACAACCCCCTTGAATACCAAATGAAAGGGACACCACACAGATATATATTGAAAATATATATTGATTTATTAACTATAAAATCCCCTGGACTCTTTATGAGCACAGAAGCACAAGCGTTAAATCACAAGACAGTTTAAAATACACAAAAGTTGCACAATATGGATGAGCCCTAGGGGCCACCTAAACCATATACTAAGAAAGTGGTATAAGAGATACCAATAGGAAAGTGAAGAGGCCTAGGGCCTTGGGAATCGCTGGAGCTATTCGAGACTAGCAGTAACTAAGTCGGGAGAGGCCCACGGGACTCGGGTGCAGTGTTCAAAGTGCACGCACTTTCCAATGCAAAGTCTATGGTGCGTAAAAAGTACAAAGTTAGAAAGTTAGGAACCTTCCGAGTGACCTACGGAGTCAAATTTTAAGACACAGGCCCTTGAGATGTGTACCAGTGCAGGAGCACCGGCGGAGCTGAGTTACCTCACCCACAGGAAGCGGGTGCACAGGGTCGAAGTAGTGTCGGGTTTCGTCACGCTGGTCGATGGTGCTTGGAGCTGAAGATGCTGCAGGCGGCTCGATGTGAAGAGTTCCGGTGGATCCAAGGGTGGATCTGAAGATGTGAAGACCTGAAAGCAGAGGAGACAATGTTCAAAGTCACTGACCAGTGACCACCGCGGAACCAGATTGGAACCAGGCAAAGTCGGGTGCAAACAGGTGATGAGGTGTTGCTTCTCTCTGCAGCCACGTGGACACGAAGAGGTCAAGGACGTCCAGGACTCGATCACGAGCTGTCCCTCAAAAGTTCTAGCTGATGGCGGTGTTGGCAAATCGATTGAAGCAAACAAGCCTTGGCTAATGCAAGCCACGGGGAAAGTGAAAAAGGCTTATTACTCGGACCAGCAAGGTCAGAGCGGGTACTCCTTTCTACAGGAGCGAGGGCAGGTCTGGGGCAACCAGACCCACAGTGTAAATCGTAGGTTTCGTTGTCAAGATGGCCGCTGATCACGTGACAAGCGGCTGGGATGGCGAGTCGAGTGGCACAAAGCAAAAGGGCCCCACGCAGATCGTGGAGATGCTGGAGGGCTGATCTTGGGTGCAAATGCTGCTCGGTTGTGGGGCTTCTTAAACCCCAAAGCACAGAGTCGAGGGTGCCCCGGGCGTTGCGCAGTCAGCGTCTCGGGGGTCTTTCAAGATGTCCGCTCCCACGTCTCTCGGTGCCTCCACGGGTCCCTTCTTTGCAGGGACTGTGGATCGGGCTGTGTGAAGTCTGGGAAGCTGGGTCTTGTCAGGCTCTGCACTCGGGCTCCGGCGGGAGGCAGCGGCAAAGCAGACGTCGAGTTGCTGGTTGGTACCTGTGTTCACAGGGTGGCCACTCCTAGGCCACAAGGGAGATTCTCTTCAGTCTTCTGTGCAGCAGAATGTCGAAGTCCAGTCTTCTTCTTGTTTAAAGTTGATTTCAGGATGATCTGCTGTGCAATGGCACTGCTCCCACTCTTATTCCAATCTGAGGGGTGGATCTCCTGCTCGGTCCCTCCCCTATGGGTGGGACCAGGAAGGGGGGTGGTTACACCCCCTCTCCTTTGTCCAGCTCCTCGCCAGGACTGGGGCTGGAAAGCCCCAGAACCGGTTTGGGCTGGCTTATGCACAGGGACACCTTGTGTGCCCCAGGCATGTCTCAATCTATTTAGCCCTGTCCTACCCAATACACAAAACCCTGTCTGGGGTGGTGCTCGCACCTCCCCAGGCAGGAAACCCTTTGTCCAGGCCCTCCTCGCTGGAAGGACTCCCAGCAGCAGGAGGTCAGACATGTGTCTGTGGTGGCAGCATCCATTTTGTGATGCTGAGGCTCTGCTTAACTTTAACCGGGGTTAAGGCTACACACCTGTCGTGTCCCTCTAGAAGGGTGGAATGCTACCCCCGTCGCCAGAACTGGCGAGGGGATAGTATTCCAATTCGTATGACACCTTACTCGACATGTTTTGATAAAGCCAAACCAAAGATAGCAAATAACCGCGAGGATTATAATGCACTTAAGAGTATATGGTATGGCAATATCCCGGAACAGCTTAGGGAGTGGTTCCCGACAGCTGCAGACAGGCTCAGCTCATGCTAGAGCACCATCTCACATATTTCCAAGCACTCTGCCTCCAGGATTGATGAGGCCTTCCATAGGAGTGGCTGATAGGAACATATGTGTCCAGTTTAGGGTTAGGCACAGACATACTGTACCTAAGTAAGAGGTGATTACACCAACTTACCCCAGCTGAGTGATCAGCCAGTTGTGTCAAATATGGAGGCCAGGCCAGGGGTGGCACAATTCATGCTGCAGCCCCTGGTAGGCCTTGGCTACACCTATGCCCTGGGTACCTATGGTACACTGTTACAGGGGCCTATAAGGTGAACCAATTCCAATTGTGTTATGCACCTAAGGTACATGGAGTCCATTTTAAGGAGAGAGCAATCAGCCTGGGGCCCTGAATAGCAGGATCCCAGGCCAACTAAGTCAAAACCAGCTAAACACCAGGCAAAAAGTTTGGGGGTAACCATAGTCAGATATCCACCTTCCTACATAACCCCCCCCCCCCAAACGAAAGGAGATAAGGCTATCCTTGACCAGGTAAGCCTATATTGCCTAAGTGGCCATATAAGGAAGTACCAGCTCTGGCTTGGTAACCCCCTGTCTCATGGTCCACTAAGCAATCCCTCACCCTAAGGGTATCTGAGGGTCTCCACCATAGGGAATATCTACCTGTGGTGTGTCTTTGCAAAGTCAAAGGCTGGTGTTGAGATGGAGTACTGAAGTGAGTTTCCTCTGTAGGGCTCAGCTTCCTCCAATCACTCTCCACCATGTGTGCCTTTCTTTCTCTGACTGAGTTGCACTGTGCTCTCAGGGTCAACCTCTGGCTACCTAAAGCTGGAGGCTGGGTCCCTCTGTTTGGCTTACTGGAGGGACAGGTCAGGTTTGGGGCCTTTTGGTCCCAGGTTTGGCTGTGCCCAACAATATCCATCTGGGGGAGGTCCCTAACTACTTTTAAGGGGGATCCCTCAGGAGTTTTTAAAGTTTTCACCTCACTAGGGCTACTAGTTTCGGTGCCCCTAATCTGTTGATGGGGGTGCTTTATTTGACAGGGGCCCCTTTGGGTCTCACTGTCCTTGTCCTCTGCAGCCCTGGGCTGAGTAAGGCAAGGTAGAGAGGGGCAGGTTACCTGCTCCAGACTGGGTCCCACCTGAGAAGGGTCCACTGCCATCAGAGGCTCTGTCAGGCCAGGCCTAACAACCTCTGGGACAGTTCCTTCATCAGTGGTAAGATCAGTTCCCTGAGGAGGCTGATCCTTTCCTAAAGTCTGGTGGGAGGGAGATTTCTCTTCCTCCTCAATGCTCTCTGTTTGAGTTGAGTGATCCATCATTTCAGGCTTCACTACCCATGTATCAGTTTGAGTTTGGGCTGTGGCCATCACAGCCCCACCAACCTTTTCAGGAGGAGACTCAGTTTGGGTATGGGCTGTTACTAGTACAGCCCTGCTACTCTTTCCAGGAGGGAAGTTATCTAAAGATGGGGCTGAGGTTTGCTCAGCCCTCCCAACCTTTTCAGGAAGGACATCTTGAATTGGGGCTGTAGCCATTACAGCCCCACTAACCTTTCCATGGATATTTACCATTCTAGAATGGGTTTGCTGTTCAACCTCAGCCCAGGCTGAGATTTCCAAATCATTACCCAGTAGGCAATCTACAGGCAAGTTTGCTGACACTGCCACCCTCTTTGGGCCATTGACACCTCCCCAGCTAAGATTGACTACTGCCATGGGATGATTGGTTTCTATGCCATCAATGTTTGTCACCTGATATTTGGCATCAGGTAAAAGTTGCCTTGAGGGGACTAGACATTCAGCCACCATGGTGATGCTAGCCCCTGTGTCTCTGAAGGCCTCAACTTTCAAGCCATTGATGAGGGGCTCCTGTCTATACTTGCTCAAAGTGTTTGGGCAAGCAGTGAAATTGGCAAACCCCATGCCAGTCTCATAGACAAGAGTATCTGAGTTAGGGGACCTGGATAGGCCAGAGTCCACCTGTCCTCTAAAAGTAAACCCACCCAAATTCTTGGGGGTGCTCCCACCACCTGGGGGACCACTGCTAACAGTGACAGGAGGTGTTGGAGCCTTACCTGGAGGTATATTCTCCTTATTGACATTCTTGGGACAACAGCTATCTGTTTTGTAATGCCCCACCTGTTTACAGGTATGACAATAAGGCTTTTTCTGGGTTGTAGAAGTGTCTTGGGACCCACCCCCATTCTTGGAGTTTTGGGGCCCTGGGGAAGTCTTTTCCTTACTTTTATCCCCACCCTTCTCTTGAGGCTTGGTAGTCTCTTTCTTTTGGTCACCACCCTGGTTCTTAGGCCTGATCCTGGTTCTGATCCATTTGTCTGCCCTCCTACCCAATTCTTGTGGGGAGGTCAGATCAGAGTCAACCAGGTGCTGATGTAGAAGCTGATTTTGACAATTACTTAAGATTTGCTCTCTCATAATTAAATTATACAATCATGTATAGTCAGTAACCTTACTTCCCAGCAACCAGCCCTCCAGAGCCTTAGTGGCACATTCCACAAATGCTGACCAGTCCTGAGTCTGTGTCTTCTGGGTGTCTCTGAACATTAACCTGTACTGTTCAGTGGTTAAGCCCAACCCATCAATAAGAGCACTCTTCAGGACCAGGTAGTTTCTAGAATCCCCATCACTAACTGTGAGGAGTCTGTCTCGGCCTCTACCTTCAAAGGAGAGCCACAAGATTGCTGCCCACTGCTCCTGAGGGATCTGCTGTACCATGCAGGCTCTCTCAAGTGCAGTCATCCATTTGTGGATATCATCCCCAGCTTTGTACGGGGGCACAATCCTACTCAGGTTTCTTGTATCAAAGGACCTGTCTTTATCCTTCTGGATAGTGCTGCCACCAGTGGATCCTAATCCACTCTCTCTAGGCTGTCTTGCTCTAGCAAGTTTCTCTTGGGCCAGGGCAATTTCTAACTCTTGTCTCTGGACTCTCAATTCAGCCTCTCTAATTTGAGATTCTCTCAATTTGGTCTCATGTTCCCTTCTCTGAGGGCTAGTCATCTCCCTTCTGGAGTGACCATGAGAACCTCTAGAAGCATGGGAGTTGTCAGAGTCACCTGAGTGAGTCCTTCTCCTCCTAGGCTTCTGGTTAAGTCCACCTGGGGGTCTGAATGGGTTGTTACCTGATTCATTCCCAAGTAAGCTTAAGTTAGCCTGGTTCAGTCTACTGACCAGCACCTGACTATCTCTGTCATCATCTGACTCACTGCTTTCCACCTCCTCCTCTTCCTCTTCTTCCTCTACATCTACCTGAGGAGCTCCAGTAGTGGAGGCTTCCTCATCTACCAGGATGATAGGGGCAGGGGGGTCTACAGTGTCACCTCTGAAGGATGGCCTCCTTCAGCATTCCCAGTGGGGTCTGCCTTAGAGGACTTTAGAGTCTCAGACTGATCCAAGATCTCTCTTAGGTGATCTGTAGTAGGGGAAGGCCCTGTCTTCAGACCCCTTAAGACACAAAGCTGTCTTAATTCCTTAAAGGAAAAAATAGCAAATTTGGATGGTGCCCTTGGAGGGTCACTCTCAACAGGAGTAAGTCCACTGGACCTTTCTGCTCCAGACATTGCTCTAGTGTGGGTGGATGGGTTGCAATCTACCTACACTGGTGTTTACCTACTAAACCTATCTAGTAGTTGTAGCTAGGGTGTGCTACTCCCTTTGCTCTACAACAACTAAGTTCAGTAGAACTTAAGTATACTAGTCTTGTTTTATATGTACCTAGCAGGTACCTGTATGATCTTTCAAATGATAATCTCAAAGATTGTAATGGTAAAACAACAGCAAGCTCAGATCCCAATCCGCTGCTCACCAACGTGAGAAGTTGGCCTGGTATATAATGCTCACTAATTCTTAGTGATCACTTTGTACCATGCCAAGCAACCCTTATGATGATGGTTGTAATTCAACCTTGTAGACCAGTTATCCTAGTGGTAACGTGGACAAAGCAGTCTTAGGCTAAACTCTGAAAGGCATGTGAAGCCAGCTGTTATACCATACACAACCCCCTTGAATGCCAAATGAAAGGGACACCACACAGATATATATTGAAAATATATATTGATTTATTAACTATAAAATCCCCTGGACTCTTTATGAGCACAGAAGCACATGCGTTAAATCACAAGACAGTTTAAAATACACAAAAGTTGCACAATATGGATGAGCCCTAGGGGCCACCTAAACCATATACTAAGAAAGTGGTATAAGAGATACCAATAGGAAAGTGAAGAGGCCTAGGGCCTTGGGAATCGCTGGAGCTATTCGAGACTAGCAGTAACTAAGTCGGGAGAGGCCCACGGGACTCGGGTGCAGTGTTCAAAGTGCACGCACTTTCCAATGCAAAGTCTATGGTGCGTAAAAAGTACAAAGTTAGAAAGTTAGGAACCTTCCGAGTGACCTACGGAGTCAAAACTTAAGACACAGGCCCTTGAGATGTGTACCAGTGCAGGAGCACCGGCGAAGCTGAGTTACCTCACCCACAGGAAGCGGGTGCACAAGGTCGAAGTAGTGTCGGGTTTCGTCACGCTGGTCGATGGTGCTTGGAGCTGAAGATGCTGCAGGCGGCTCGATGTGAAGAGTTCCGGTGGATCCAAGGGTGGATCTGAAGATGTGAAGACCTGAAAGCAGAGGAGACAATGTTCAAAGTCACTGACCAGTGACCACCGCGGAACCAGATTGGAACCAGGCAAAGTCGGGTGCAAACAGGTGATGAGGTGTTGCTTCTCTCTGCAGCCACGTGGACACGAAGAGGTCAAGGACGTCCAGGAGTCGATCACGAGCTGTCCCTTAAAAGTTCTAGCTGATGGCGGTGTTGGCAAATCGATTGAAGCAAACAAGCCTTGGCTAATGCAAGCCACGGGGAAAGTGAAAAAGGCTTATTACTCGGACCAGCAAGGTCAGAGCGGGTACTCCTTTCTACAGGAGCGAGGGCAAGTCTGGGGCAACCAGACCCACAGTGTAAATTGTAGGTTTCGTTGTCAAGATGGCCGCTGATCACGTGACAATTGGCTGGGATGGCGAGTCGAGTGGCACAAAGCAAAAGGGCCCCACGCAGATCATGGAGATGCTGGAGGGCTGATCTTGGGTGCAAATGCTGCTCGGTTGTGGGGCTTCTTAAACCCCAAAGCACAGAGTCGAGGGTGCCTCGGGCGTTGCGCAGTCAGCGTCTCGGGGGTCTTTCAAGATGTCCGCTCCCACGTCTCTCGGTGCCTCCACGGGTCCCTTCTTTGCAGGGACTGTGGATCGGGCTGTGTGAAGTCTGGGAAGCTGGGTCTTGTCAGGCTCTGCACTCGGGCTCCGGCGGGAGGCGGCGGCAAAGCAGACGTCGAGTTGCTGGTTGGTACCTGTGTTCACAGGGTGGCCACTCCTAGGCCACAAGGGAGATTCTCTTCAGTCTTCTGTGCAGCAGAATGTCGAAGTCCAGTCTTCTTCTTGTTTAAAGTTGATTTCAGGATGATCTGCTGTGCAATGGCACTGCTCCCACTCTTATTCCAATCTGAGGGGTGGATCTCCTGCTCGGTCCCTCCCCTATGGGTGGGACCAGGAAGGGGGGTGGTTACACCCCCTCTCCTTTGTCCAGCTCCTCGCCAGGACTGGGGCTGGAAAGCCCCAGAACCGGTTTGGGCTGGCTTATGCACAGGGACACCTTGTGTGCCCCAGGCATGTCTCAATCTATTCAGCCCTGTCCTACCCAATACACAAAACCCTGTCTGGGGTGGTGCTCGCACCTCCCCAGGCAGGAAACCCTTTGTCCAGGCCCTCCTCGCTGGAATGACTCCCAGCAGCAGGAGGTCAGACATGTGTCTGTGGTGGCAGCATCCATTTTGTGATGCTGACGCTCTGCTTAACTTTAACCGGGGTTAAGGCTACACACCTGTCGTGTCCCTCTAGAAGGGTGGAATGCTACCCCCGTCGCCAGAACTGGCGAGGGGATAGTATTCCAATTCGTATGACACCTTACTCGACATGTTTTGATAAAGCCAAACCAAAGATAGCAAATAACCGCGAGGATTATAATGCACTTAAGAGTATATGGTATGGCAATATCCCGGAACAGCTTAGGGAGTGGTTCCCGACAGCTGCAGACAGGCTCAGCTCATGCTAGAGCACCATCTCACATATTTCCAAGCACTCTGCCTCCAGGATTGATGAGGCCTTCCATAGGAGTGGCTGATAGGAACATATGTGTCCAGTTTAGGGTTAGGCACAGACATACTGTACCTAAGTAAGAGGTGATTACACCAACTTACCCCAGCTGAGTGATCAGCCAGTTGTGTCAAATATGGAGGCCAGGCCAGGGGTGGCACAATTCATGCTGCAGCCCCTGGTAGGCCTTGGCTACACCTATGCCCTGGGTACCTATGGTACACTGTTACAGGGGCCTATAAGGTGAACCAATTCCAATTGTGTTATGCACCTAAGGTACATGGAGTCCATTTTAAGGAGAGAGCAATCAGCCTGGGGCCCTGAATAGCAGGATCCCAGGCCAACTAAGTCAAAAACCAGCTAAACACCAGGCAAAAAGTTTGGGGGTAACCATAGTCAGATATCCACCTTCCTACAACCGGGACAAATAATTTCCTTGCACTTCTTGAACCTGGAAGGTAAGTATTGAGCTCCTGCTTTCAAGCGGCTTTGCTCATCCCAAGTGCCATCTCTGACCTTGGGAGCAGGCCTTCATCTTATGAGGGTCACGCAACATTTGAGACATGGCAGATGCAACACTTTAGATCCCGGCATTGCCGCTGTATGCCACATACATACAACATGACGTGTCACCATCTTAATCCTGCTTGCGGTGCTATCTGGAATCCAGACAATGTCGCTGTTCATTGCATGCACATAGGAGAAAGGATTGTTCCATCCATAGCCTGGAACGCTAGTCTGTGGTGAAATCCTGTAACTAGTTGATGCGTCACTCACACTGAGCCGGCCATTCCATCACTTTTGGTCCTGCCATTTCTTCTATTCTGCCTGTGACTTACACAGCGACTCACACTCAGATGACACTTCACGACCTTCACTCTTTACCCATGATTTTGCCACAATACGCACTTACATAAGAATTTATGAAAAATTAAAACAACGGGTCTGATCTTCACACATGCATACTGATATTGTTATCACCTAATCAATATTATTTTTCCTTCTCCTCTGTTATTGCGAACTGGGTGCAGGTAGTTCGGAGTTACATTTTCTGTAGCGACTTACTTGAATGACTACTTTTTGTTCTCTCTGTTACTCATAGTAGGTGTTGGCACAGAGTAGGGCATGCATGTTTCATTTGCTGTAAGTGATATGGTAGCATGTTCTTGGCACTGGACACTGGTTTTAAAGTTATTTGTAATTCAGCGCTCAGGGGTATCAAGTCATCACAAAGCGCCCTCTTGGATTTTGGGGCAAGCTGCAACCACAAAACCATCATGAAGTTATTGGCCAATGGAAAGGTTAGGCCCACCAGCTCCATTCTTGGTAGTGCCGTCCTGACTCCGTCAGAAGCGGTCGCTCCCCTCGCTCCCTGCCTCCAGCAACTGGTATCGTAGCGCTCTCTCTAAATTGATTGTCTGGTGCTAATATTATATTAATAATTGCGCTCGCGCTAATATTGTATTGGTGATTGCACTCGCACTGCATTGAGTGTCTTGTGCTGATATTGTGTTGGTGATTACGCTCGCACTGCATTGTTTGTCTCATGCTAATATCGTATTGGTGATTGCGCTCGCACTGCATTGAGTGTCTTGTGCTGATCTTACCGCATTGCCTAATTTAGCGTTACGCTATTTTTTGCACAGCCCACATCGTGCCAATCAAAGTGTGCTGCATACTGTAGCGCTTGTGCTTATCTGTGCCTGATTGTGCCTCCGCCTCTGCCCACCCCAATCTCGTCCTGTTTAGTTTGTTTTGCTGCCATCTTGTTTGTTTGTGCCTTCCAGCCCGCCCCTCCACCCAGCTCCCGCCTCCCAGCTGACCCTCCCTCCCACAGGATACGTATAGTCGATCCCATACCCCACAGCATTGTGACCGTCCTGACTCCATCAGAAGCGGTCGCTCCCCTCGCTCCCTGCCTTCAGCAACTGGTATTGTAGCGCTCTCTCTGAATTGATTGTCTGGTGCTAATATTATATTAATAATTGCGCTCGCACTGCATTGTTTTGTCTCGTGCTAATATTGTATTGGTGATTGCACTCGCACTGCATTGAGTGCCTTGTGCTGATATTGTGTTGGTGATTACGCTCGCACTGCATTGTTTGTCTCGTGCTAATATCGTATTGGTGATTGCGCTCGCACTGCATTGAGTGTCTTGTGCTGATCTTACCGCATTGCCTAATTTAGCGTTACGCTATTTTTTGCACAGCCCACATCGTGCCAGTCAAAGTGTGCTGCATACTGTAGCGCTTGTGCTTATCTGTGCCTGATTGTGCCTGCGCCTCTGCCCACCCCAATATCGTCCTGTTTAGTTTGTTTTGCTGCCATCTTGTTTGTTTGTGCCTTCCAGCCCACCCCTCTACCCAGCTCCCGGCTCCCAGCTGACCCTCTCTCGCCCCCGCCCCCCCCCCACTATCCACATTTGTCAGATGTATTTGCGCGCAACGTTCACGCGCAGCGGTCGCACCCCATGCGCGCCGAAGGTGTGCCAAAGATAAGCCCGTCTACGCCCGTCCGCGCCTGGACTGCGCCCAGCGCCAGACCCCCTAGACCCCGCATAATTCACTCCGCCCGCATAACGTACGACACCGCAACCCTATCAGCACTTAATCCCGGCAGACTCAAAACCTGCTACCCAGCCGCCCCAGGACAAACCCATGGTCCCTTCACCTGCCACTCCTGCAAGTTCGACTGCATCAGACCCCACACCAAATCCACGAAATCCAAACAGAACTCCGACACCAACCACCTAAAATGCATCCTACTCAACACCCGCTCCGTCCACAAACACTCCATTGAACTCTGGGATCTACTCGACACTACATCACCGGACATCGCCTTCCTTACAGAAACCTGGATGAACGCTTCATCAGCGCCCGACATCGCCATAGCCATCCCGGACGCCTACAAGATCATCCGAAAAGACCGCACCAACCAAACAGGAGGAGGCATCGCCATCGTCCATAAGAACACCATCCGCATCACAACCAGTTCCGACGATAACATCACTAACGCCGAACACCTTCACTTCCAAATCCACACCGACCCCAAAACCACACTCAGAGGAACCCTCATCTACAGACCCCCAGGTCCCCGCACACAATTCAGAGAAGACATCACCGACTTCATCAGCCCACACGCCCTCCCCTCCGAGGACTACATTCTACTGGGAGACCTCAACTTCCACCTGGAAAAGAAAAACGATAGCAACACCACCACCCTCCTAGACAACCTGGCCAACCTTGGACTCGAACAACTTGTTGATACCCCCACCCACTATGCCGGACATACGCTCGACCCAATCTTCACCTCCAGCAAGCACATCTCCTTCGATCACACCACAGCTCTCCATTGGACAGACCACAGCTGCGTTCACTTCAACTACAAAAAGACCACGACCCACAACCCCCCACAACCTATTCCCCGAAGAAACTGGAACAAAATTACCACCGACCAGCTCTTCACATCGCTCCATCAGAACCCTCCTGCTAAATCATCGGACCCTAACCAAGCAGCCACCAACCTCACACAATGGATCACCAACACCGCCGACAAACTAGCACCCCTGAAAAACCACCAAACCAAGCAAGGCAGCAAAAAAGCCCCCTGGTTCAACGATGAGCTTAAGAAATCCAAGAAGCTCTGTCGCACCCTCGAGAAAGCCTGGAGAAAAAACCCAACCACCGACAACATGGCCACCTTCAAGAACGCCCCCCGCAAACACCACCAACTGATCCGATCCACCAAGAAATCAGCATTCAAGGATAGCCTCAATAACAATGCCCAAAACAGCAAGGAACTATTCAACACGTCAAAGAATTTACCAACCCAACCTCCGGCACCAACGACGCCACTCCCTCCGAAGATCTCTGTAACTCTCTATCCTCTTTCTTCCACAACAAAATCGCCGGCATACATAACAGCTTCAAAAACCAGTCCGAAAATCAGCCCACTCCACCCACCACCGAACCAAAACCAGACTCTAACAACCTTTGCGACTGGAACCCAATTGCCACTGAAGACATTATCTGCCTGATGAACTCCATCCATTCAGGATCGCCAACCGACCCATGTCCCCACCACATCTTCAACAAAGTAGACTCCATTATCGCACCCGATCTCCGCGACATCATCAATTGCTCCTTCAACTCCGCCACCTTCCCGGAAAGCTGGAAACACGCCGAACTCAGCGCCCTTCTGAAGAAGCCCACAGCAGACCCCTCTGAACTTAAGAACTACCGCCCCATCTCGCTCCTCCCATTCCAAGCCAAAGTCATTGAGAAAGCCGTCAACATTCAGCTCGCCACCTTCCTTGAATCCAAGAAATCCCTCGACCCTTCACAGTCCGGCTTCCGAGCCAAACACAGCACCGAAACCGCCCTCATCGCAGCAACAGATGACATTCGAACTCTATTAGACAACGGAGAAACAGCAGCCCTCATCCTACTTGACCTCTCCGCTGCCTTCGACATAGTCTGTCATAGCACCTTAATACAAAGCCTCAGCAATGTCGGAATACAAGGAAAAGCACTGGACTGGATCATCTCGTTCCTCACCGGAAGAACCCAGAGAGTCCGCTGAACCTGGGCTTCATCCTGGACTCCTCCCTTTCGATGACCAGACAAGTCAACACCGTCTCATCATCATGCTTCAACATCCTACGCATGCTCAAAAAAATCTTCCGTTGGATCCCCACCGAAACAAGAAAAACGATCACCCACGCACTAGTCACAAGCCGACTGGATTACGGAAACACCCTTTACGCCGGAACCACAACCAAATTACAGAAAAACCTCCAATGTATCCAAAACGCCTCAGCCAGACTCATACTGGAGATCCCCCGTCAAGCTCACATTTCCGCACACCTGAAAAATCCTACACTGGCTCCCCGTCAACAAGAGAATAACGTTCCGTCTCCTCACCCACGAGCACAAAGCCCTCTACGACCTAGGACCCGAATGCCTCAACACGCGACTGTCCTTCTACACCCCCACTCGCCAATTACGATCGTCCAACCAAGCCCTCGCCGCAATCCCGCGCATCCAAAGATCAACCATGGGGGGAAGATCCTTCTCCTACCTAGCGGTCAAAACCTGGAATTCCCTCCCCACCCACATCCGCCTTACACAGAACCATCTCTCCTTCAGAAAGCAACTAAAAACTTGGATATTCGATAAGTAAAGCTCCCCATCCCCCCTCAAGCGCCTTGAGACCCTCTGGGTGAGTAGTGCACTATATAAATATCTGAACTTGAACTTGCAGGACTTCCTCCTCTAGACTCAGCCTTGTGGAAGAAGCAGCTTGCTTGTATTCTGTGGACAGGAAGGTAGTCACATACAAGAGAAGGTGCTCTCTGACTACACCACACTGTGGGACCTGATAGTGGAAATCTTTTGAAACATTTGACCATGGAAGAGTAAACTGTGTGAGTGAGTGGCGAAGATGTTGCGGACAAATACACTACAGAGCAGCTCATATAAAAATTCCCAGCCCTACAGAATTGTGGTCTTGCAGAGGCATAAGTTGATCTAAAGACCAAAGTTGTCAGGAGACCATAGAAATGATTATGTAACATCTCTGAGAACCTTATCAGCCTCATGAAATTAAAGGGAGTTTACGATGAAATAGTAGAGACCACTTAGTGGAAAAAAGTAATAACAAGAAAGTAAATGAGCAACCGTACTCTACTGAAGACCCAGTATTGGTGCAAGATGTAGGGATTGATAGAAGATTTGACCAGAATATAATCTAACAGAGATACTGTGTCCTAGAAACTGTTTACAAAAAATCACCCCACTTTACTTAATGTTAAAAAATCTACACCCAAATACTTTTGTAAATGATGACAGCACCCATACCTACAGATCACGCTTGCAACCTGGGCTTCATCCTGGACTCCTCCCTTTCGATGACCAGACAAGTCAACACCGTCTCATCATCATGCTTCAACATCCTACGCATGCTCAAAAAAATCTTCCGTTGGATCCCCACCGAAACAAGAAAAACGATCACCCACGCACTAGTCACAAGCCGACTGGATTACGGAAACACCCTTTACGCCGGAACCACAACCAAATTACAGAAAAACCTCCAATGTATCCAAAACGCCTCAGCCAGACTCATACTGGAGATCCCCCGTCAAGCTCACATTTCCGCACACCTGAAAAATCCTACACTGGCTCCCCGTCAACAAGAGAATAACGTTCCGTCTCCTCACCCACGAGCACAAAGCCCTCTACGACCTAGGACCCGAATGCCTCAACACGCGACTGTCCTTCTACACCCCCACTCGCCAATTACGATCGTCCAACCAAGCCCTCGCCGCAATCCCGCGCATCCAAAGATCAACCATGGGGGGAAGATCCTTCTCCTACCTAGCGGTCAAAACCTGGAATTCCCTCCCCACCCACATCCGCCTTACACAGAACCATCTCTCCTTCAGAAAGCAACTAAAAACTTGGATATTCGATAAGTAAAGCTCCCCATCCCCCCTCAAGCGCCTTGAGACCCTCTGGGTGAGTAGTGCACTATATAAATATCTGAACTTGAACTTGCAGGACTTCCTCCTCTAGACTCAGCCTTGTGGAAGAAGCAGCTTGCTTGTATTCTGTGGACAGGAAGGTAGTCACATACAAGAGAAGGTGCTCTCTGACTACACCACACTGTGGGACCTGATAGTGGAAATCTTTTGAAACATTTGACCATGGAAGAGTAAACTGTGTGAGTGAGTGGCGAAGATGTTGCGGACAAATACACTACAGAGCAGCTCATATAAAAATTCCCAGCCCTACAGAATTGTGGTCTTGCAGAGGCATAAGTTGATCTAAAGACCAAAGTTGTCAGGAGACCATAGAAATGATTATGTAACATCTCTGAGAACCTTATCAGCCTCATGAAATTAAAGGGAGTTTACGATGAAATAGTAGAGACCACTTAGTGGAAAAAAGTAATAACAAGAAAGTAAATGAGCAACCGTACTCTACTGAAGACCCAGTATTGGTGCAAGATGTAGGGATTGATAGAAGATTTGACCAGAATATAATCTAACAGAGATACTGTGTCCTAGAAACTGTTTACAAAAAATCACCCCACTTTACTTAATGTTAAAAAATCTACACCCAAATACTTTTGTAAATGATGACAAGGACGCACTATTTGCTATTGATATTCTGACATATAACCCAGTAAACTATATGAGGGAGAGGTTGCTGTTCAGAAGAATTGGAAGGGAAAGAGAGGTCGCCAAGATGATTGGGAACTCGAAGGTCAGAGAGTTCTGAAGGAAGGGAATATTTGATAGAGAAGGAGGTATAAAGAATTAGAGAATGAAACAGCTCAGGGATTTGTGGCTGTAATCCAGAACTGGGTCATGCCAAAAGTTGGCCCATGCTTCTAGAACAACATAAAGGGGATTTTGCACAAATATGTACTTATGAGTTCAGTAAAAAGAAGGGTGACACCACTCCAACTATGTAGGAAACTGTAAGTTACTCTAATGTACAGAGAACAGAAGACAAAGAGGGTTATATTCTAACTGTTGAAGTGTCATGAAGAGCAAGATAGACATCGGATGATTCCTAATTTAGGATCTCCAGACCTCCTGACAGATGAAAAAGTTTATAAGATTTTCATCAATGTCTCGCAAAAAAGTAGAAAGTTGTAATTTTTTAATATGGCAAGTAGGCGGTGGGAATTGTGTGGAGTTTGAGAGATAAACAGACTTATCAGGAGAATGGCACAAAGGGCATGATTTATGTAGTTAAAGGTGGTTCTTGTGTTTGGAAATGGTAGGAACTCGCGGCAGGCAGAATGTTCCACTCCGCGTTACTCTTTAACTTGGGGCTCTGGCCCAATTCTGCCAATTGTTGCATTGTGGAATTTTTCTCCAACGAAGCTCCAGAATATGTGAGCTGCCGAGCGCGAGCGAGATTTAGCGTACTCTAACGCGATTTTTTTACCGTTGGTGGTTGCCAACATTCGCGAGCGGTTGCAGAGGGCTGCTGTTTGAGTAGATTTTCTGCTTCTCTGGTAGATTTTTTACTCGAGCTGCAGCAAAATCAACTCAAATGGCTGTGTGCTGTTCCCTAACATATGGTGTCGCTCGCATGGATTGTCAGCGCTGCTCGTGCTACCAGCGCTACGTTGCAGCGCAAGCTGCATATTTCCTGCCATTGGCAGAATCTCGCAGAGCTTTGCAGAGTGAAACTCCATGAGTTCCGTCCACCCCTAGTAAGAACATAAGAAATAGAGTGTAATTTTAGAGTCTAACTACCCAGATTAAATCATATGCTTTAATGAGGAGATGGAGCCAGAGTAAAAGTGAAGAGACAGGTTCCCCAACGTTTTAAGAGAAATACTGGGTAGTTGGTAGAAATCAAAGGGGTGACTTTATATATATTTCCAAGTTTAATCCAATTCAGGAGCAGTTCGACAAACAGCCTGCTAGAACAAAAGTGGCACAGACGTCTGACAGGAACATAACCTGCCTCAAAACAATAATTGAAAATCTGATAAATTCCTGCTGACTATGAGGTGTGCAGCTCATGCGAGCACTGCATCTGACAACCAGATGCCCTGAGCCAGGTTCCTCTTGAACAGAAGTACCAGGCATCAGAACATTTACAGGCCACCATGAGAGCAGGAACAACATGCATTTCTGACTGAATGTTCACAAATACACCAGATGGAACAGCAAGAAAATCATTATCCTCAGTGGTATCGAGAATAGGACCAACCTTCTTCCCACAGAGCTCTGACCACACCAATCCCCAGCTCAGGTTTGAAATATTACTTATCTCAGCTTTTAACTTCTTACTGAACACCTCAATGACCCTGGCAGAATCAGGCCACCTTAGCGTTTCCTTTCCCGGAACAGCAGAAATTTAAATTCAAAGCCACATCCCAACTTTGAACCCATCGACAGTTGATGTTCCTCTCTTAAAATTCACACACATCTTCATCCTTTCTTGACATATTTCCGCCCCTACTTCCCGCTCAGAAAATCAACACCATCAACACCATCACCAACCATACTATCTTCCTTGAGCCAACATGGGGCCAACTTAGGCCCCGTCATCCTTCCTGTTGGAACTGGTACTTTCTTCTGGGTTGGCTGCGGCGGGGCCCAAGCCAGGCAGAACCTACCACTCCTGTCTGAGGTACGTGATTACACTCACTGTATAACCTGTGCTCACCCTTGGGTAGCATGGCACTGAACAGTCAGGCTTATTACAGAGGCAATGTGGAAAGCATTGGCACAGCACGCACAATAAATACACTGAGCTTCAAAAAAGAGACTTCACACATGGTGTATGTAAATAAAGATTGTATTCAACACACACATTGACACAACATGAACATCATGTATTTCTGGGCATAAATCACACTTGAAAAAATTACTAGCAGTACTAGAGCCCCAACAATGACCAATTTAAAATTTATTTTTGTATACTTGTTACAGACAACACCATCTCTTTTAAAATTAAGAAGCCCTGAAGAGAGCCCCTGTACTTATTGTCCGGGACTCGAAACGCATTGGCAATCAGTCAAACATTGAGAAGTGTTGAATTGATTTCCTTCCTCCCTGAGGGTTTTACTACAATTTTGTGCACCCCTGGTGTATGATTTTTAAGAATTCACAATATTTGTCCTATACACCATCTATTTGATAGTCCAGGGTGTTGTAGGACTAGTAAACGTTATTCATATCATGCAATATTGATATATAAAAAAGTGCTGTCTTGTTTGTTGTTCTTCAATTTGAATCGTTTTTGAGATGTCATATTGTTATTGTTATGTATAATTATTTGGATATGGTTTGAATAACCATATTGCATTGTCGTGTACAAAATGTGTTATGACTGCATGGTGTTCTTTTTCATGATTTGATATAAAAAAAATTGGAACTTTTATAAAGAAAAAGAAAAAAAAACCGATCATACATAATTATTCATTGTTTGGTCTTAAATTTGGGATACGCATCCAATTGATACGAGGGTTGGGTTTACCCCACATGTGTACCACTTTCTAGAAGTGGCATTTCTAAGCTCTTAACACCATCGCTGCTGATGGTATCCTTCTCCTGTGCTGGGCCCTAATGAGAATGGGTGTGCTCATGACGAGCTCAGCTCGTCATGAGCACACGAGAGGTATACCTCATGCATCGAAGGTGTTAATGACAAATTTACCTTTCCACATTAGAGGGTTTGTTATTCTTAGCCTAATGATAGTAAACAACGAGGTTGCTCCACTATAAGCCACCACTGCAGCTTAAAGTAATCTCAGCCTTTCCCCCATGTTAACCTATGGGGAGAGCAAACCTCATAGCTACTGAAAACACACATGATGGTTCTTTACTACCTGGGCATGGAACACACATGTATCTACCTTGCCTTTCACCTATCACTTGCTCCACCCCCACCCTAGGGGTGCTCTAGTGTTAGTGAAAGGCACCCTGGGCATTGGCCAATGATTTAGAAATGCCAACCTGAGCATAAGTGCAAATGTGCACACACAGGTATGCAATAGCAGGCTTGAGACATGTTTGAAAGTATATTTTTGTGGGTGGCACAATCATGTGGTGGCCCAATAGTTGCCAGTGTAGTACCTTCCCTGGTTATGTGATATATTTATTTACAGGGTACTCTCACTGGTACAGCACCTAAACCAATCAGGTAAGCACTACTTTCTGGCATGTGTAGGAAGGCCAAGCACGCTTTCACACTGCACATCAGTGGGAAAGTGTCCAGAGTCATATGACCACAAAAAGAGAATCAGCAAAAACTATGAGGAAAAAAGAAAAACTTTTTATGAAAATCCCCTAAAAAAGGGCCAATGCAACCACGTCCTCCCCTAAGCAACTTAAATTGTGATTCCCCAATTATAGACTTGGGATTAGTTCTATAAATTAGCAAGGTAGTTTGAAGTGCCTTGTGAAAAAAAAAACACCATTTACGAACAGCTGATGACAGATCCTCTCACAACAAGGTTAAACCTCTTTGTAAAATACACTGAAATCACTACTAAGCTTGCGTTCTTCCAGTTAATCTTTCACCGAACAATCTAAAACTATCAGAATGCCTCCATCATCCTTCATCAACTTCTCCCAGAGCTACTTAGATATGGTGGGCGCTGACTTTTCACTTCCGCCCCAAATGTTTACACCCTCTACTGTGAAAGCCACCACATCCCTCATCACCATTCTATCGAATGTGACTAGTCTCAAGTGGCAATGGGACATTCAATCATCATGAAAGTTAGCTCTCACAGGAACATATTCAACATATAGCTGAATGACTGTGACTTGCAGTCAAGCTTGTCAAATGTGCTGTCAAGGATCTACCGCCCCAGGCTATAACATGCTAGCAGCCATCTTTTAATTTGTCCTGGGAACATATCACTCACACCATAAAAATTGTCGGAAATGATTTGTAGCCCTTGAGCATTGCAGGTGCTTTCTTTCTAAGATGGAATAATTCTGATAAGACTCCTTCGATATTCTGGAAGCATGAGATACAACTCACCTGCTGCCTCTATCAATTTCTAAAAGCATGTCACCCACAATTGCGTGCATTAACAACAACAATTCATTCTTTAACCATCTTAACCATCTTGAATAGTGTTTAAAAGAGGTAACACACCATTTCCTTTTTCAATGCCTCAAACACCATCCACTGTTTGAGCCCCCATTTCAACTGCACTTTCTTATTTAAAAGATGGCAAAATGAATCAATCTTACTAGCATTAATCACAGTGGAGTGTGCATGAAATTCAGTCAGCCCAAGGAAAGATATTCATTGTTCCCTCAACTGAAGAACAGGGGCTTCTACAACGGCCTCAACATGTTCCTGCTTCAGCTTGATTCCCTGCTCCATAATTTTGTCAGTCAGATATTCAACTTTCCCACACCTGAGTTACAAGGAGAAGTTTCAACATAGGACCGCTCTTTTCCAATTCACCCAAAACAGCAAATAAATGATCATTATGTTCATGAGCATTCATCACAAAGAACAGAATATAATTCTAGAATACCATCCTGCAAGTTACCCTTTTCAAAGAGTCCTTCATCAAGTCTTGAAAGATTGATGCAGAGTTCACCAGGCCAGATTGCATCCTGTGAAATTGAAACATGTCTTTGTAGTCATAAAGGCCATCAAGAGCTTACATTCATACTCAAGCTCTACCTTATGGTAGATGCTTGCGAGATCAAGGGTGGAGAACACAATTGCTCTTCCAAGCAAGGACACCATTTCATATAAGCTTGGCAAGGGAATTCTATCAATCAAAATTTGCCTTTTAAGACTTCTTAAGTCTATGCATAACCTAAGTTCCCCTGAATTTGTCTATTGGAAAACCACAGGAGAATGCCATTGTGACATTTCTATTGGTTTAAGTATCACCGTTGAACCTAAATATTCTAGTATCGCCTTGAGTTCCTCTCTATAAATTAAGGGAACACTGCAAGCATACTACCAGTCTGGCAACATATTTTTTTTCAGTGCCATTTTATGTTTAAAACCAACATAATTCCCTAGTTCTTCCTTGAAAACGTAAGGAAACTTGTCTTTTAGCAAAGCTACAATTTGATCATCATCATTCTTATTCTCTATAACATACACTCAAGGTGTAGCACTGTGATCCAGTCAAATGCTCACTTCTTGCTGATATGGCCAGCCGGATTTCTGATCTCCTTTCTTTACCACCTAAATCCTCCCTTAGTTTTTGCACCTGAGGGTTCAATTCCTTTCCAAACATATCCCAACAAATCAATGTTATGTCCTGTATAACCAATAGGTTAGACAACAGGAAGAGCTAGTTTCCTTTTGCCCCATGTCATTTACATGAGAGATTCATCAAATATACTAAAGCAGATACTTAAATCTACCATCATTTGAACATCCCCACTGTGCACATGCACAGCATACTTGGCAATCCCATTTGATTTACTCTCACCGACACATAAGATAACATTGGTATTAAAACTGTCCAATTCTTAATTGTCCTCTGCCAAGAAGTTGATTTTCTGTCTTGCATTGGCCTTGCACCCCCTACCCAAGTACCCTTTTCACTGCATCTGAAATTACACCTAGAAGATGTCAACATCAGACCTCTCTTTTCCGATTCACCAAAAACAGGAAATAAATTCTTATCATGTTCATGAATATTCCTCCCAGAATAACAAAAACATAAACGAGGCACAAAGGAGGCAATCAGTTTGCTACAAACGAACCCTTCACAAGGTGAAGAAAACACACTTGTTTTCTTATATCGCCCTCACCCACCAGGGTTTCCCCTTGGTGGCATGCTTCATCATCAGGTCCATCCCATTCTGCTGCGGAACGGGATGTGCTGCAAATTATGAATTATGCAGGAGCACTTACAGATCGATTTGTACGGTGTAATTGGACGTACATCTTTTCAGGGATGATGATGGAGTGCCTTATTTTCATGATGATATATTGGTCTTTTGTGTAAATGCATAAGAAGAGCATAACAAGATAATAAAGAGCTTGAAAGAGACTTCTGCCTAATAAAGGACAACAGTATGACATTAAGGAAGCCACAGATAAAGAAACCAGGGAGCGTATGTATCAATGAATGCATTTGCGATTCTCAAATAGGGATTTTGAGAGAATCACTATTTGAGAATGGCAAAACAATATGTAAATAAAGATTCAATTTTTTTTAGCGATTCCCTTGCATTCCTAAATTGCGACTCTCAAATTGCGAGTCGCACTTAAGGAATGGCTTTCCATTCATTCTTATGGGCCAATGAATGAATAGGAATTGCGCGCGCAATTTCAAGGGGGCAAGGGTTTCAAAAGGACACCCTGTTGCACCCCTGAAATATGCATGTGTGCACATGTGGCACACATACATGCTCTAAGGGCATGTATGTGTGCCACATGGCACTTTGAAAAAAGAAAAAAGTGCTTTTTAAAGGAAATCACAAATTACCACCAACTTTAAGTTGGTGGTAATTTGATATTCCTTAAGGCACTATTGCAATTTGTAATGACTACTAGCATAGCATTTAGGGAATCGCAAATTGCGATCCTCTAAATGCTTGAGCAAAATAAGGAATTGCAATTTTTGCGATTCCTTATTTTGCAAGTAGGTATTTGCCTACCTACATAGCACACAGCCAAATTGCGATCACAAACGCGGAAATTCTCCAAATTTCAGCGTTTGTGAACGTAATTTATCTTGATACATAGTACCCATCGTACATGGGGTACGGCTCGTACACCCATCGTACATGGGGTACGGCTCAAACACCCATCGTACATGGGGTATGGCTCTTACACCCATTGTACATGGGGTACGGCTCGTACACCCATCGTATACCGGGGACGGCTCGTACACCCCATGATCGCAGGAGTATGCACCGTACCCCTGCGATCATGGAGTGTATGCACCGTACCCAGGGGGCCGTTCCGTACCTGTTTCGGGGCGAACTCTGCTTTTACGGCTATTTTCAGCTCCCGTTGAAAAAAGTTTGTACGGTGCGTACCCGACACGTATCGTACTTGCTGGGTCATAAAAACCAGCCGCGAACCATCCAGATGTCGCGTACAGCGGGTTCCGAGGGAGAATCGTACGGAGATTAGAGTCATACGGTCTCTGTACGATTCGTACGGAGTACGGCTCCTGGTACGAATCGTACTTCGTAGTACGTATGGGGGACGTTGCAGGGTACGATTCATACGGGAAAAACGCTCCGAACGGCTATTCGGAGCGGTTTTTCCGGAATCGGAATCGGCCCCTTCATGATAAAAAGTGTTTTATTTCCACAGGCTTATGCTGTTGCCTAGCACATGTAAAACAGCTGTGTAAAATATTAAGAAAACAGCACTGATGCATATTCCAAACAACGAGAATTGATTATACATTTCTACCATAGTTAAGATGTCATCTAGCAGCCTAACACCGTAAAACCTACTTCTATGAGAGTATGGTCTAGCATAACTTGCATCTAGCTGGCTGCAAAAACACTATAGTTACCAGCAACCTGGAGATGGCGTTCTCTCAAAACAGAAAACATGCATCAGCATCAGCTCCTCTCCCTCAGGACTCGGCTCTGTATGTGCTTTAAGTGCAGAAGGGGATGCTGTGGCTTCATGGCAGACTCTGTCAAGATCTTCTGGCAGTACCTTGCGTGGTAAAGGCATATGTGTGGTAAAGACTTGAGATGTAGTGTTGCTGTTGTTGTAATGCCTGGGTAGTATAGCCATGTGTGGTGAAAGCTTGCGTGGTTCCAATATACATCCGCCGGTGACGTCAAACTGCGACCTGGCCTGAAATTCAGTTTTGACCTTCTGAAGCTCCGGAGATCTTTGTTGTCTACGAGATATCCAGGATTCAACAGTAGTCATACAGCTGAAGCAAGCCACCTGACGAGGAGCCTCGCTCAAAGTGAAGAGCAAAAACACCAAAGAGACTACATCAAAAGGTAAAACCTTGACTGGGCATTACAGCTCACTGTATCCAACCTGCCCGCCATCACAGTTGGCCTAAAACTTTGACTGTGTCCATTTCAAGTGCGACCAGGTGTCCCAAGATGACGCTTTTTGATTTTAGGAACTAGAAAGTGTTTATTATTCAAAAATCCATACCTCTAGTTCCTTACAATGGATTCTTTTCATTTGGGTGTAATTTTATTCATAAAAATTCTATTTTTATAAATTGGTGTTGGATTTATTTTGTGTGTTATTGCTTACTACTTTAATGTATTGGTGTTTTTAAATGCTTTACACACCTGTCTCCTAAGTTAAGCCTGCCTGCTCGCAGCCAGCTCCCGAGGATTGAGCAAGGGAATCACTTATTGAGACCTTGACTGGGCCTTATATTGTGATTGTGGCCTTATTACTAGTGGTAGGCACCTACTTACACCTACTAATAAACCACACTTCAACATGAAGTATATGTAGATAAGTATTGACAATTCTTAACTACACAACTATGTACCCTGAGGGTATACATAGATCATCAAGGCATGAATGTTGAGTTAAATGTAACCAATCTATGCTTACCTATAAATATTTAATTTCCCAATATTTTTCCACTGAATATTTTAGCTGCAATATTTTTTTAGCACAATAGCTAAATCTGGATATTCTGGTAGTACACAATCGTATATTTCACAAGCTTCTAGTTCTCACCGTTATTCTGAAGGTTTTCATATGAGATATATTGTGATTAAGCGGAGATCTCTGGGCTTCGACTGTAGCCAGCGGAGCTGTCAGCGATGTTATTAGGATCACACTGATGTAGGCTTTAGCGAGCGGATCAATATCTCGGGCAACACAAGCCTTAATAATGGGCACACTCAGGGCCAGACAGGCCTTTTATTCCACCAGGCATTTCCCCAGTGGGAAGCCGGTATTGAACGCCCAGGGCGGCTGCTGCCTCTGTCGCTTTCCACAGCTCTGTAAGGTTCATTGCAGCAGGCATGGGAGGCTTCAAGAGAGAGAGATAGAGAGGGAGGGGGGTGAATGCTGAGGGAAAGCTATCACAGAGGGAATGAGAAAGAGGAAGGAGAGAAGAAGAGAAAGAATAGATAGGTGGAAAGAAAGAGATTGCGGGAGGAGAGGAAGGGAGGCTTGAGCACGGCTGCTGTTGGTTGCCCACTCAGGCCTGGTCACACTCCTTGCAGAAAACTATCCCTTTGGTGGTGGATATCTAGCCCAGTAATTCCTCATATTACTCATATCATTTGGGCTCCTCCCATGGCTTTGGGTTGGGTTACAAAGACGGCTCATTCCTCTCTCCAGAGCAGCACAGGTTACACAGGAGCAGCTTTCAGAGACCACAGCTACTTCTTAGGTCACACATATCTTACAGGCTCAGGCAGCAGCGCTTGAGGTTACAGAGACGGCTCATTCCTTCCTTACCAGAGCAGCACAGGTTACACAGGAGCAGCTTTCATATAGCACAGGTACTTCTTAGGTCACACATATCTTACAGGCTCAGGCAGCAGAGCTTGAGGTTACAGAGACGGCTCATTCCTCTCTCCAGAGCAGCACAGGTTACACAGGAGCAGCTTTCAGAGACCACAGCTACTTCTTAGGTCACACATATCTTACAGGCTCAGGCAGCAGCGCTTGAGGTTAAAGAGACGGCTCATTCCTCTCTCCAGAGCAGCACAGGTTACACAGGAGCAGCTTTCAGAGACCACAGCTACTTCTTGGGTCACACATATCTTACAGGCTCAGGCACCAGCGCTTGAGGTTACAGAGACGGCTCATTCCTTCCTTACCAGAGCAGCACAGGTTACACAGGAGCAGCTTTCATATAGCACAGGTACTTCTTAGGTCACACATATCTTACAGGCTCAGGCAGCAGCACTTGAGGTTACAGAGACGGCTCATTCCTTCCTCTCAAGAGCTGCACAGGTTACACAGGAGCAGCTTTCAGAGACCACAGCTACTTCTTAGGTCACACATATCTTACAGGCTCAGGCAGCAGCGCTTGAGGTTACAGAGATGGCTCATTCCTTCCTTACCAGAGCAGCACAGGTTACACAGGAGCAGCTTTCATATAGCACAGGTACTTCTTAGGTCACACATATCTTACAGGCTCAGGCAGCAGAGCTTGAGGTTACAGAGACGGCTCATTCCTCTCTCCAGAGCAGCACAGGTTACACAGGAGCAGCTTTCAGAGACCACAGCTACTTCTTAGGTCACACATATCTTACAGGCTCAGGCAGCAGCGCTTGAGGTTAAAGAGACGGCTCATTCCTCTCTCCAGAGCAGCACAGGTTACACAGGAGCAGCTTTCAGAGACCACAGCTACTTCTTGGGTCACACATATCTTACAGGCTCAGGCACCAGCGCTTGAGGTTACAGAGACGGCTCATTCCTTCCTTACCAGAGCAGCACAGGTTACACAGGAGCAGCTTTCATATAGCACAGGTACTTCTTAGGTCACACATATCTTACAGGCTCAGGCAGCAGCACTTGAGGTTACAGAGACGGCTCATTCCTTCCTCTCAAGAGCTGCACAGGTTACACAGGAGCAGCTTTCAGAGACCACAGCTACTTCTTAGGTCACACATATCTTACAGGCTCAGGCAGCAGCGCTTGAGGTTACAGAGATGGCTCATTCCTTCCTTACCAGAGCAGCACAGGTTACACAGGAGCAGCTTTCATAAATCACAGGTACTTCTTAGGTCACACATATTTTACAGGCTCAGGCAGCAGCACTTGAGGTTACAGAGATGGCTCATTCATTCCTTCCCAGAGCTGCACAGGTTACACAGGAGCAGCTTTCATATAGCACAGCTATTAGAAATGGGGGTCTCTAGTTGGCAGAGGTAGGTACCCCTGTCCAAATAGGGACCCTTGCTTCTAGTCAGGGCAAGGAGATAACCCTCTGAGATAACCCCTGCTCACCCTCTAGGTAGCTTGGCACTAGCAGTCTAGGCTAACCAGAGGCAATGCGTAATGTATTTGTACTAACACTCACAGTATAACAGTGAAAACACAACAAATTGATTCCACAACAGTTTAGGAAAATAAAGATATTTATTCTAAACTACACAAGACCAAAACGACAAAAATCCAACATACACAGTTCAAAAATATGGTTTCAAAAGAGTTCTTATGGTTATAGTCAAAGTTCTTTAAGTTGCGATAGAATAATCCACAGATGCGTGAAAAGTTCACAGTTGCGTCACGTTTACTCACAGTACCTTTTAGTTGAGACAAAGTTCCAAAAGCAGAAGCTGGTGCGGTGGAAAACAAGCGATGCGTTGCTCCTGAGACCCTGGGGAGGCGATGCGACAACCCCGCTGCAGCAGCGGGCGTGTTGCGACAAATCCGGTCTGTATGGGCAGGAAGGCCACTTGTATGGATTCCGGTGCGTAGGTTCCGTCGGAAGTTTGTTCTCGCAAAGGCACGATGCGACGATCTCGTAGGGGCTGCGACGATCACCGGGGCGACGATGCGCGGTCCAGCGGGGATCCTCTCTCTCGCAGCTCCTCGATGCGATGGTTCTGCGACGATGCTCGCAGCGACGTGATGCAGTCCGCACGCAAGCGGTGCGGCGATCTCACCCAGCGACGACAGGCTCTGCGACGACACTCACAGCGATGTTCGGCTTCCCGCACCGATCGGGTGCGTCCCGCAAACGAAGGATGCGACGGCTCTGGCAGCGGCGCCAGGCGCTGCGACAATCTCGACCTTCGTAGCGGCGGGAAACTTCTCGCACTGTCGGGGATGCGCTCCACAAGCAAGCGATGCGACACTTTTAAAACTTCCCAGCACAGGTACAACTTCCAGAGGCCCCACAATTGGATCAAGCACTCTAGGAAGGACAGAACTCTCTCAGCAGAGTTCAGGGAAGCTGGGAGGTGAAGTCCTTTTGTTCCCGGGATTTCAGAACAGGGAGCCAGCTCTTCTCAGGCCCTCGGAGATTACTTGAAGGCACGGGACACAGCACACAGCAAAGTCCTTCCCCTCTCCTTGGCAGCAAAGCAACAGCAGGTCAGTCCAGCAGAGCAACAGCAGGACAGTCTTCCTTCTTCAGAGTCAGCTTTCTCCTTGGCAGAGGTTCCTTCTTGATTCCAGGATGATCTAATTTTCTGTTGTCAGGGGTCCTGTACTTATACCCTAAAGTCTTTGTTCTCTCAGTGCATGTGGGCTCTGAGCCCGGTCTGAACCAGTTCTGGGTGGATCCTGAGTACTTTGTTTTGCTGGCTTCTTCTTTCCTTTCAGAGTGAAGGGCAGGGTCGTCAGCCACCCAGCAGGAGGTGGAGCCAGCATTGTGGCAGGCACAGCCCTATTCAGGCCCAGGTGCTAACTCCTCCCACCACTCTGGTTGCAACTGCAGTCATTCAGCCTAGGGCTGACTCAGCCAGCCTCCTGGGGAATCCCCTGTCACTCACAAAACAGACAGTCAATACACAAATAGGCCAAGGCAACAGAAGGGTCAGACAAGAGAACAGCAACTTTCTAAAAGTGCTGTTCTCAAACACAGGATTTAAAAACAACCTTTCTTAAAAGATGTGTTATTAAATTCTGAGTTCATGGATACTAGATACTTATGTACTATCTTGTTCCTATGGGAAGAAATGCTGGAAGCCACTGTAGCCAGCATCTCCCATGTTAACCAATGGAGCAAGATAGCCTTACAATAGTGAAAAACGAAAATGGCTGTAAATCACTACCAGAGCATGTCACCTGCACTAGTACATGCCCTACCTTTCACATACACTGCACCCTGCCCAGGGTGGTACTTTGGGCCTTCCATAGGGGTGACTGATGTGTACAAAAAGGGAAGGGTTAGGCCTGGTCAGTGGGGACACTGACCAGGAGGACATGGCAGTTTCTAAACTGCCCATAGGCACTGCAGTGGCAGGCCTGAGACACTATTTTAGAGCTACTCCTGTTGGTGGCACAATCAGTGCTGCAGGCCCACTAGTAGCATTTGTCATCACCAGCCCTGGCACACCCAGTGACTTTACTAGGGACGTCATGGTGACACAAATATGCCAAATATGTATATCCAATCAGAATACCAATTTACATAGGGAGCACTTACACTCTGGCATGATCATCAGTGGCAGAGTGTCCAAAGCATCTAAACCAGCAAAAACGAAATCCAGCACAGCATCAAAAAAATACAGGAGGTAGAGGCAAAAAGATAGGGGAAACCACGTCAAAGATGCCAGGTCTAACAACAGCTACTTCTTAGGTCACACATATCTTACAGGCTCAGGCAGCAGCGCTAGAGGTTACAAAGATAATTTATTTACAGGCAGTTAAACCTGAAACCCAGGGGATGGATGTAGGAGAGTAGGGTCTGCAATCCTATGATCACCCAGATTTTTTGCTTTTGTTTCACTGGTTTACGACTTTCTCTGGCTGTGGGCCTGCCAATCAGACCCACAGCCTGGCTGTTCTCTCTCTAAATTACGACATGTACCCTAGGTGCATTTACCAATTGGTACTGGGCCACCTTATCAGACCCTGTAACTCAGGGCATAGGTGTACCCAGGGCCTACCAGGGGCTGAAGCATGTATTATGCCACCCCTGGCTGGCCTCCTAAATCTGACACAACTGGCTGCATGACAGCTGGGGCAAAGTTGTGTAATCACCCTTTGCTGTAGATATAGTATACCTATATCTAACCCTAAAAATGGACACACAGATTCCTATCAGTCACTCCTATGGCAGGCCTTGACAATCCTGAAGGCAGAGTGCTTGGAATCGTGTGAAATTGTGCTCTGGCATGAGCTGAGCCCGTTTGCAGCTTGCGGAACCAAGTCCTAATAGCTGTTCCATGATAACGCATACCATATACTCTTAAGTGCATTATAATCCTCGCGGTTAAATGCTATCTCTGGTATTGCTTTATCAAAACATGTCGAGTAAGGTGTCATACGAATTGGAATACTAACCCCTCGCCAATTCTGGCGACGGGGTTAGCATTCCACCCTTCTAGAGGGACACGACATGTATTTAACTGTGAACCCCGGTTAAAGTTAAACTAAGCCTCAGCTTCACAAAATGGATGCTGCCACCACAGACACGAGTCTGACCTCCTGCTGCTGGGAGTCCTTCCACCGAGGAGAGCTTGGACAAAGGGTTTCCTGTCCGGGGCGGTGCTAGCACCATCCCAGACAGGGTTTTGTGTATCCTGGGTAGGCAGGGCTTTACAGGAAGGTGACTGCTGAGTGGCACCCCGGTGCTCACTACGCATAGGCCGGCCAGAACCAGTTCCAGGGGCACACCAGCCCCTGGCCTGGGGAAAGTCCGGCATGGGAGAGGGGTGTAACCACCCCCCTCCTAGTCCCACCCATAGGCAGGACCGAGTCACCGGGTCAGCCCCTTTTCCTAGTATAAAGTTAGGAGCGGGCCCCCTTCCAAATTAGATCATCTTTGGAATCAAGACACGACTTTCTACGAAAGGACTTCAAGATTTCTTCTTCAAGATTCTCCCTTGTGACTAAGGAGTAGTCACCCTGCATCCGCAGGCACCATCTTAAGAACACTGCGGTCTGCTGCAAGTCCTTCCTCCGGAATCCGACTGCCCAGCTCGACGAGAACCGGCTTCCCTGGCACCTCTGACCTCTACTCACCTCTACAGCAAAGCTGAGAACCGTGGGTGCGACGAGACCTCAAGGGACCGGCCATCTTCAAGACTGCACGACTTCTTTCCAGCACGACCGCCGAGGGATCCTCTGGTGAGTGCTTTGGGGTCCGAGAAGCCCCGACCCTGAGCAGCTCCAGCACCGAAGTTCAGCCTCCCAGCATCTCCACGATCTGCGTGGGGCCCTTCTGCTTTTTGCGGCTCACCGCGTTGTTTGGCTACTAGCCCGCTGGCTTGTGGCCTTCCTAACGATGCCCGACGACATCATTGCTCTTGGTCTGGTTGCTCCAGACTGGCCCTTGCTCCCTTCCAAAAGAGGAGCACCCCGGACCCTCCTGGTCCACTCCAGACGCCATTTTGAGTCCACCGCGTGGGCTTGAATTAGCCAAGACTTGTTGCCCCAATCCTGGGTCCAGCGACGTCGACAGCTTCATCCATCGTGGGACAGCTCCCTCCTCCATCCTGGTCGCCGACAACGCCTCCTGGTCCGTGAGATCTGCAGAGCACAGCGTCGCCCACTCACCTAGTCGAGGTGACTACCATCCGGTGCCCTCCTGGTGCCACCTGACTACTGGCTAGTAGTCACGAACTTGGTCCCCTCTGCTTTCAGGTATCGTCCATCTTCAAGATCCAGGCTTGGATCACTTCGAACTCTCTTCACTGGTCGCTTGCCAGCATCTTCCTTCCAGGCTCCTGGTCCGTCTACGAGGATTCCCGACGTCTTTTGAGACCTATGCAGCTGCAGCCCCTGGGCTAGGTAACTTCGGCATTTCAGTGCCCCAGCCTAGCCTCACTATCCAAGGGTCAGAATCCACTTTCGTTTTCCTCCTACCAGGTCGGGTTCGCCCGAGAACACTAACTTTGCTTTTACTAGCTACCATAGACTTTGTCCCGCATCACGCGTGAGAGTGCACACTCTGCACCCGAGTCCCCTGGGCCTCCTAGAAGTAATCTAAAGATTCTATAGTCAAGTCCTAGCGATTCCAAAGCCTATTAATATTGTACTTACCTGCTAGTAATTTCGCATTCCACTTTCAGAGTATATGGTTTTCCGTGCCCCTCGGGCATTTGTATATACTGTACTAACTTAAGTATTTTCGTAAGAGTTTTGTTTTGTGCTTAGTACCCTGTCCTCATAAAGAGTACAGGGCTATTGTGATTCTAATAAATACACTGTTTATTTTCATAACACTTGTGTGGTGTCCTTTCACTTGGTGTTCAAGGGGTATATGTGATGGTATAACAGCTGGCTTAACACGCCCTCTCGAATCTTTAGCCTTAGACTGCTCGTATCCACGCTACTAGGATAGCTGGTCTATAAGGTTGACTTACAACCAATCATCAATAAGGGTTGTCTGGACTGATACATAGTGTTCACTAGAATAGTGAGCACTGCATATCAGGCCAACTTCTCACATTGGTGAGCAGCGGTTGGGATTTGAGCTTGCTGTTGTTTTACCACACGTATCCTAAGAATATCTTGTGAAAGATCACATAAGTACTTCAGGTACATATAACTTAGCTTAGAATACTCTGAGTTCTACTGAACCAGCTGTTGTAGCTCCTCAAGGCTTAGCACACCTTGGCTACAACTCTTAGCAAGGGATCAGTAGGCAAACATATAGTGTAGGTAGGTGCATCACTTACACCACACTAGAATCAGCATGTCAGACAAAGGAGGAAACTCTGAGTCTCCCCTTGTGTCAGTCGACCCTCCACAGGTCACTTCCAGATATGCTGCTCTTAGCTTCCAGGAGATGAGACAAGTGTGTACCTCCAGGAAACTAAAACAGGGGTCTAACCCCACAATTCCCTTTCTGATTGGTCTCTTAGAGACTTATGATGCTAGGAGGGCTGGTAACCCAGACCCTTCTAATCCAGATGGGAACATGCCTCCCCTAGAGGGTTCCTCAGGTGACCCAGACCTTATCCATCTCTCTTCAGAAGGTGAAGAGGAGGATGAGGATCTGGAGCCATCTGATGATGAGGCAGACAAAAGTCCAGAAGTAGTTAGCCAGCTAACTAGGGACAACTTAAGCAGGCATGAGAATGGTACTAGGAGACCCCTGGGACCCCTCTCAGGCCAGCTTAACATTGGGAGTGGACGAGTTAGGTCTCTATCAAGAGGCTCTAACAGATCCATTCAAACCAATGGCTCTCAGGCCTCTGCTCTGAGGAGGATGACCTCCCCTCAGAGGAGAGTATATGAAGCCAAGGAAAGGGAAGTCAATCTGAGGATTGAAAGGGAAGAACTTGCCCTGGCCA
Source organism: Lissotriton vulgaris (assembly GCF_964263255.1). Taxonomy (NCBI): domain Eukaryota; kingdom Metazoa; phylum Chordata; class Amphibia; order Caudata; family Salamandridae; genus Lissotriton; species Lissotriton vulgaris. Next base: position 19,633,781 of record NC_141699.1, on the reverse strand, counting down.
AAGAAAGACTTGCCTTTGCTAGAGAGCAAGAATTGAGTGGGTCAAAACCCACTGGTGGCAGCATTATACCTAGCAATAGGGACAGGAGTTTTGATACAAGACACCTGAGTAAGATAGTGCCCCCCTTTAAACAAGGGGATGACATCCACAAATGGATTACTGCTTTGGAGAGGGCCTGCACTGTGCAGGGTGTTCCCCAAAGTCAGTGGCCAGCTATCTTGTGGCTCTCCTTTGAAGGTAAAGGTAGAGATAAGCTCCTCCCCACAAGGGCTGAGGATGCTAACAATTACCAAGTCCTGAAGAACACACTGATTGATGGGTTTGGCCTAACCACTGAGCAGTACAGGGTGCTGTTCAGGGATACCCAGAAAACTCAGTCTCAGGATTGGTCTGATTTTGTAGATTGTGCCACTAAGGCTTTGGAGGGCTGGTTGCTGGGCAGTAAGGTTACTGATTATACAGGATTGTGCAATTTGATCATGAGAGAGCAAATTTTAAACAATTGTCAGAACCAGTTGTTGCATCAGCATCTTTATGTATTTTGTCTTTTTATTCCATGGAAGAAAAGTTCTTCATTTTCACTTTTCCTCATTTATATCTTCATGTACTTATGGTATTTCTTTTTTTTATTTATTTTTTTTTTTTTATTAAACAAGACAGTAGGGTGTTATAGGTACATTTGATTTTTCGATTTTTGTTACAATTTTTTATACAATAAACATGAGACAAACCAGACCTATACATTGCTTCTATCAAATAAATTAATTCAATCTTAAAGTGCTAGTGCAAAGTGGTAAAAGGAAAGCAATTAATTTAATACGTCAAATTCCGTATTAAGAGCAGAAGAAAACTGCAATGAGCTGCTAATTTGTAATTTCAAAAGTGCTATAGCAATATTAAAGTGCTAGTGCTCGAACCCGCACAATTGACAGATTACATAGAGGGCTAAGAAAAGGACATTCGAATTTCTACTCTAGTTCCTATAGCCCTATTAATTCAAGTACAGAAACATCTTATATAGAAAAAAATCTAATTCTAAAGTGACAGTGCAAAAATATACATCAGTGTTGCTGAATGGTTCATCAAATATTAGTATGGCAAAACCCAAAAAAAAAAAAAAAAAAAAAAAAAGCTGCAAAGTTTTTATTACAATTATTAAAGTGCTGCTGCAATAAAGTGCAAAATATCCGAATAAGTGCAAAAAAAGTGCGATAGCAGCTAGTGAAATATCAATTTCCTTTTATAAATTTCAACTTCTCAAAATATTTCCAATACTTTTCAAATCTTTTGATCGCACCCACCCTGCCAGCATAAGCTCTCTCAAATGAACATGTTCTTTTCATTTTATTGACCCATTTTAATTGACATGGGATTACCTCAGATTTCCAATTTTGTAAAATCATGGACCGTGCTACAGTAGTAGAAATAAAAATAAATGCTTCTTCTGAGTGATTAAACCTATACCTATCTTTACAAATGCCAAAAAGGGCCACTTCTGCTTCAGGTAGCAGTGTTTTACCTGTTGCCAATTCCATGTCAGTAAAAATCTCCTTCCAAAAAGATTCTAGCTTTGGACAAGAGAAAAACACATGATGCCAGCCGCCCTGACCATTTGTTTTGCATCTAAAGCATTTATTCTCGTAGCCAGGGAATATTCTCTGCAAGGCCTCCGGGGTATAATATACCATCCAGCGGGAGAGAAAGGACATTCGTTTAAAATTGGCTGCCCGGAGAGTTTTATATCCTTGCTGACATATTACTTCCCAGTCTTTTTCTGACAAAACGCATTGTGTCGTGAGGCTTATTTTATCTAGATGTTTAAGAATTGCCTGAGGAGGTCCTGGAGGAAGTAGCCTTTTGTACCAGTATCCTATACCCTTATGTTTTTCCCGGTATAAGGCTGCTAACAAGGCATTTTGTGGAGTATGAGAGCCCCCTATCTCTTTTCTTATCAGATAAACCAGTTGTAAATAATCAAAAAACATAAGCCGCCTAGGATATGCTCTATCTACAACTGTTTTCCAGCTAATTACCTTGTGTTGGGAGAGTAAATGTCTAATTTCACAAAAACCAGCTAATTCCCATTGTAGCAGATGGTTCTGAGAAATCTTGAGTCCCATTTTACCACATTCCAGTAATTTCAAAAAACTGGTACCATCTGAGCCGCATTTTTTAAACAAAAGTCGTAATCTTGAGGAGTACACTAGTAGTGTCTTATATCTTGTTTTCTTGGGCAGCTTTGCAGTTTTTAAAAAGAAAAAAATTTGAGAGCCTGCTTCCTCAAGCATTTTATCAAGAAAGAAATTGTCTCTAGACTGTCTGGTCCTTAATAGTCCTGCCACTATATCGAAAAGGGCTGCTTCGTAATATGTTTTAAAATGGGGGAGAGCCAGTCCGCCCTGCTTTACAGTAAGTTGTACCACAGAGAGCTTAACTCTTGAGGCTTTTTTATTCCAGATAAATCTACTCATCATAGAATCGAGTTCCTTGAAATAGGCCATGTTGACTTTTATTGGAATATTACTAAAAAGGAATAAAACCAAGGGGAGTATGTTCATCTTAATCAAAGCAACTCTACCGATCAAAGTCAGGGGCAAGGAATCCCACTGCTCCAGCATGTTCTTAATTTTGTGCTTCATCTTAATATAATTCAGCCCAAAAAGATCTTGGTAGTCTCTAGTCACATAAATTCCTAGATATCTTATTGGATCCCGTTTTTCTGCTTGAGACTGGAGGTTTGGTGGAAGAAAATCTAGATTGGAGTTTAAAATAAGGACTTCCGTTTTCTTCTCATTGATCTTATACCCCCCAATCTTTTCGTAGTCCTTAAACTCTTTCATAAGATGTAGAATATTTTCTTTTTCTGGAGCTAAATACAAAACAATATCATCGGCAAATAATTTTAATTTTGACATTCCGACAATAGGGGGTATTATTGCTTCATTGTTCCTTATTTTTATCACCAGCGGTTCAATGAAAAAGGTGAAAAGCAGGGGAGATAGAGGGCAGCCTTGCCTAGTCCCGCGATTTATTTTAATCTTCCCTGCTTGCCTGGTGTTGACTATAACCTGAGCTGTTGCCCCTTCATAAATGTTCTGTAGCATACTAATAATCGGGGCCGGAAATCCAAAGCAACCCAAGGAAAAAAATAACGCTGACCAGTTAACTAAATCAAATGCTTTTTCTGCATCGATCATCAAGATACATGCAGGAGTTGAATTGATATTAAAAAAATCTAAAGCCTGTATCAAATATTCTGTGTTCGCTGCCATTGATCTACCGGCTATAAACCCTGTCTGATCTTGATGTATTACCTCCTGTGCTGCAGACACAAATCTTTGGGCCCAGATTTTCATAAACACCTTGTAGTCCGAATTCAGTAGACTGATTGGTCTGTAAGAATTTGCCTCCTCTGGATTCTTATCTTTTTTAACAAAGCTGATAATTGTAGATTCTTTAAACTCAGAGGGAACCTTGCCACCTCTTCTGATATAGTTAAATAAATTTTTCAAGGGACCCTCCAGTTCCTTTAAAAATACCTTATAAAATTCAATCGGGAACCCATCCACGCCTGAAACTTTTGCTCCTGCTGTTGTTTTTATACTAGTTTGAATTTCCAGTATGCTTATTTCACTACTTAATTGATTCCTCCTAAAATCGGAGATTTTGGGAATATCTAAGCTTTCGAAATAATCCTTGATTAATGTTCCCTCCACCAGAATATCTGTGGAGTATATTCTCTCGTAATGCTCAAGGAATACTTTCGCAATTCCCTCGCTATGAGTCTCTATTCCTCCCTGAGGATCTTGAATTTTTAGAATAATGGAAGATTCTTGTTTTTTTCTAATTGAATTAGCCAAAAGCTTTCCCATCAATTGACTATCCTCATAAAGCTTTTGCTGAAAGGCCTTCGAGCTATTTATCTCTTCCAGGGTGAAGAAATCCCTAAGCAATGACTTCGCTTCTTCCCATTTATTGGGCATTTGATTAAGTTTTAGCGCATGTTCTTTCTCAGCGGCACTTTGAAGGACTGCAATTTGTTCCTTACGAACATTTGCCTTATTGCAGGAAAATGCTATCATTTGCCCCCGGGCTGCAGCTTTAAATGCTCCCCATATAGAGAAAGGCTCCGCTGAATCTTTATTAACTAAGAAAAATTCCTTGATCCATTCTTTGAAGCCCTCTACCCACTCCGTGTTCTGTAAAAGGGTACGATCCATCTGCCACCTGGGGCGTTCTCTTTTTGTACCTTCTAGCATCAGTTCCATTTCAATCCTCCCATGATCTGAGAAAGGGTTGCAACCTATTAATGCATTACCAATTTGAAGTGACCTGGAAGTTAAAAAAAAATCTATTCTAGAGGCAGTGTGGAATCTATTAGAGTAGCACGTGTAGGACTCAGTATTGGAATTTAGGGAGCGCCATGAGTCCCGCAGTTGATATTCTATCATAAAAGCTTCCAGCACCCCTTTTGTTTTTGGCTTAAGTTGCTTCTTGCTCTTGTTAGAAGTATCCCTTTTTAAATCTTGTATATAATTAAAATCGCCTCCTATCACAATTTGTCCTGGAGTGCCCCTTAAGATTTCACTGATTTCCGTCAGGGCAGAAATGTCGTCGAATATTGGGCCATAGTAATTAACAAAGTTTAATACTTTCCCCAACAGTTTTACTGCTACCCAGAGCCATCTGCCTATAGAGTCTCTTTGCACCTGTATGACCTCCCAAGGAAGACTCTTTGCGAGATAAATAGCAACTCCCCTCTGGGCAACCCCAGCTGAGGAAAAAAACCCATACGAGAAGTATCTTGGCAAAAACAACTTTGGTGAGTTGGTCTTTAGGTGTGTTTCCTGTAAGAAGACAACCTGGGGATTCAGGGCCATTGCCCATTTCAAAAGCGAGCCGTACTTCTGTTTATTCAGTAGCCCGTTTGCATTGATGGACAGGATTTTACATGAATCAAATCTCATCTCTTTTTTTATAGAAATTTATATCTAGTCTGCACCAACCAGAATTAACAGTCAAAATAGCAACCCTACTGTGCATGTCTTTTTTTTCTGCTTTCCACCCCCCCCACCCAAACTTCCCCCAGGGATGCAGGAGCCCCCTTCCTGTCCACGCAGCCCCCATCCCACCCTCCACTTCTTCTTCGGGTGTCCTCTTCTTACACCCTGGTGTGACTCAGTAACCCAGAGCGCCCACCTCTGATATTCTATTTTTTTTTTTACTTTATTTAGTGAGGAGAAAGAATAAGATAAATGAATCCTAACTTTTATAACAACTTCAAGTTCTGATTCGAGATTCCTTCCATTTTAACTCCCCCTGCCTTCAGAGCTAAGCCCTTGCAGATATCTCATTGAGAAGAGTTTGAGCCTCATCTAAATCGGTAAAGAGAAAAAATTTTCCTTTGACAAGAACTTTTAACTTTGATTGTTGCGCAATCGAAGCCTGTGCGCCGTTAGCTTTGAATAGCTGCAGGAGTTTTACAAATTCCTTTCTTCTTCTGGCTGCAGCCGCTGTCATGTCCATAAATATTCTACATTTTGCCGTTTCAGAAACATTAAATTGGCGCTGTTGATATGCCCTAGAGAGGATTCGTTCTTTTATCCTGAAGTCAGCAAAGTTCAGTAAAATAGTTCTTGGAAATGTAGAATTCGCAAAGCGCTGCGCTGGTACTCTATGGGCCCTTGTGATCGTTAAGTCTCCTTCATCTCTGGGCTTTGGAGGGCTGGTTGCTGGGCAGTAAGGTTACTGATTACACAGGATTGTATAATTTGATCATGAGAGAACAGATTTTAAACAATTGTCAGAACCAGTTGTTGCATCAGCATCTTGTTGACTCAGATCTGACCTCTCCCCAAGAATTGGGAAAGAAGGCAGACAGATTGGTCAGAACAAGAGTTAAGCAAAACCAGGGCCAGAACCAGGGTGGTCAGAAGAAAGCAGACCAGAAGGGTAAAGATTCTAAAGGTGAAAATGACCAGAAGTCTTCAACAGGTCCCCAACAACCCAAAGAGGGTGGGGGTCAGGCTTCCCAAAAAAAGAAGAATCAAGAAGGCCAATCCAAAAGGTGGTGTCAATACTGTAAAAGTAAAACTCACTGGTTTAGTGAGTGCACCAAGAAAGGAGGAGGGCATACTCCTGCCACTGCAGCCCCTAAGGCACCTGTGCCCCCTAGTACAGTCAGTAGTGGTAGTGCACCTCCCAAGGGTTTAGTTGGGTTAACCTTGGGTTCTGAGGGGTATGACAACTTAGTTGGCACACTCACTCAGGCTGTCCTTGTCTGTACAGGGGATGTGGATATATCCCCTGATGTCAGTCCCAATACTTTGGGCAAATACAGACAGACACCTTTTATCAATGGACAAATGGCTCAGGCCTATAGGGACACTTGTGCCAGTGTCACCATGGTGACACCTAACTTTGTGGACCCTGGACAGATCATGCCAGGTACAGATTTCCTGGTGAACAATGCAAGCAATGTCACTACCAGTCATAGTATGACAATTGTAGCTTTCTCCTGGGGAGGGGTAACTGGCCAAAAGAAGGTTGTAGTTAGTTCAGATCTCCCAGTGGATTGTTTGTTGGGCAATGATTTGGAGTCATCACAATGGTCAGAAGTGGAGCATAGGACTCACATGGAGATGTTAGGCTTGCCAGCACATGTGCTTGCTGTGACTAGGTCACAGGCCAGAAGATGCCCCACTGAACAGGTGCTGGATCCTGGAACAATGGACCAGCCACCTTCCAGGAAGAAGAGCAGTAGGGTTAAGGCATCGCCTTCCCCCTTGCCCCAGGTTGTGGATCAAGTCTCAGAGGAGGCTGACCTACAGGAATTGAGGGAAACTGAGCCTAAAGAGTTTGAACTTGATCAAGTTGAATTTCTGGGTTCAGGTGGCCCCTCAAGGGAAGACCTGGGGAAGGACCAGTTAGACTGCCCTTCCCTTGAACCCCTCAGACAGCAGGCTGCTGCTGAGGCTGCTGGGAACGCCACAGGTACCCACAAGGTATACTGGGAAGATGGACTCCTGTACACTGAGGCAAGAGACCCCAAGCCTGGCATGGCCAGGAGGCTGGTTATCCCCTTGTCTCAGAGAGGTTTCCTCCTTACCTTGGCCCATGAGATTCCCTTAGCAGGTCACCTAGGCCAGACAAAGACTTGGGACAGGCTTGTCTCACACTTTCACTGGCCTCACATGAATGAGGATACCAAAGAGTTTTGTCGCTCCTGTGTCACTTGCCAAGCCAGTGGTAAGTCAGGTGGCACAACAAAGGCCCCCCTTATGCCAATGCCTGGGGTGGGGGTGCCCTTTGAAAGAGTGGGGATTGACATTGTTGGTCCAATGGAACCCCAGACAGCATCAGGGCACAAGTTTATACTGGTGGTAGTGGATCATGCCACCAGGTATCCTGAAGCTATTCCACTTAGGACCACTACAGCACCTGTAGTGGCAAGGGCCCTAGTTGGAGTGTTCTCCAGAGTGGGCTTCCCTAAGGAGGTTGTCTCTGACAGAGGTGCAAACTTCATGTCAAGCTACTTAACTGCTATGTGTAAGGAATGTGGTGTCAACTACAAGTTCACCACACCCTATCACCCACAGTGCAATGGGCTTGTTGAAAGGTTCAACATGACCCTAAAAGGGATGATTCGTGGACTACCTGAAAAGCTCAGGCGTAGATGGGATGTCCTGATTCCCTGCCTTCTGTTTGCTTACAGAGAGGTCCCACAGAAGGGGGTTGGCTTCAGCCCTTTTGAACTTTTGTATGGGCATCCTGTAAGAGGACCCCTGTGCTTGGTGAAGGAAGGATGGGAGAGACCTCTCAAAAAGCCTGCAACCAGCACAGTGGACTATGTACTTGATCTCCGCTCCAGGATGGCTGAGTATATGGAGAAGGCATCTGAAAACCTTAAGGCCAGTCAAGAACTCCAAAAAGCTTGGCATGACCAAAAGGCTGTCCTGACTGTTTATCAGCCTGGACAGAAGGTGTGGGTGTTGGAGCCAGTGGCCCCAGCAGCACTCAAAGACAAATGGTCTGGGCCCCACACAATTCTTGAGCAAAAGGGAGAGGTCACCTACCTGGTGGACCTTGGAACTCCCAGGAGCCCCCACAGGGTGCTCCATGTCAACAGGCTCAAAGCATATGTCGACAGGAAGGACATGAGCTTGCTCATGGCCATAGATGAGGGACAGGAGGAAGAGAGTGACCCTCTCCCAGACCTGCTCACTCAGAATCCTGATGATGGGTCAGTAGATGGTGTTGTCTTTTGTGGCAGCCTCTCTGAGCATCAACATAAAGACTGTAAACAGGTTCTTCAGTCCTTCAGACATATGTTCTCTCTGACACCCAGTCAGACCAATTGGTGTACCCATGAGGTTGACACTGGTGACAGCTTGCCAGTCAAGAGTAAAATCTACAGGCAGCCTGATCATGTTAGAGACTGCATCAAAACTGAAGTGCAGAAAATGTTGCAGTTGGGAGTCATTGAACCCTCAGATAGCCCTTGGGCTAGTCCAGTAGTTCTTGTGCCAAAACCTCACACCCAGGGTGGTAAGAAAGAGATGAGGTTCTGCGTAGACTACAGGGGTCTCAATGCTGTCACTAAGACTGATGCCCACCCAATACCAAGGGCAGATGAACTTATAGATAGATTGGCTTCTGCCAACTACTTAAGTACATTTGACCTGACAGCTGGGTATTGGCAAATCAGGTTAGCTGAGGATGCCAAGCCCAAGACAGCATTTTCAACCCCTGGTGGGCATTATCAGTTTGTGGTAATGCCCTTTGGTCTGAAAAATGCACCTGCCACCTTCCAAAGGTTGGTGAATCATGTTCTCACTGGGCTGGATGACTTCTGTGCAGCATATCTTGATGATATTGCTGTCTTTAGCTCCACCTGGGAGGATCACCTGGTCCACCTGAGGAAAGTGTTAGAGGCTCTGCAAGCAGCAGGCCTCACTATCAAGGCCACCAAGTGCCAGATAGGGCAGACACAGGTTGTGTACCTGGGCCACCTTGTAGGTGGAGGCCAGGTTCAGCCACTGGAGAGCAAAATACAGTCAATCAGGGACTGGGCTCCTCCAACCACCCAGACTCAGGTTCGAGCTTTCTTGGGCCTGACTGGTTACTACAGAAAGTTTATCAGGAACTATGGATCAATTGTGACTCCATTAAATGAACTGACAAGTAAGAAAATGCCAAAAAAGGTTCAGTGGACAGCAGGCTGTCAAAAAGCATTCGATGATCTAAAGCAGGCCATGTGCACGGCACCTATCCTCAAGAGTCCAGACTACTCCAAACCATTCATTGTCCAAACACATGCTTCTGAGTTGGGTGTGGGAGCTGTTCTATCTCAGCTGAATTTTGATGGTCAAGACCAGCCAATTGCTTTTATAAGCAGAAGGCTGACCCCCAGAGAGAAGAATTGGTCAGCTATTGAGAGGGAGGCCTTTGCTGTGGTTTGGGCCCTGAAGAAGCTGAGGCCATACTTGTTTGGCACTCACTTCAAAATTCAGACCGACCATAAGCCCCTCTTGTGGCTAAATCAGATGAAGGGTGAAAACCCCAAACTGCTTAGGTGGTCCATTTCCCTACAGGGGATGGACTTTACAGTGGAACATAGACCTGGTACTGATCATGGCAATGCCGATGGGCTCTCCAGATATTTCCACTTAGAACAAGAAGACTCACCTGGTCAAGGTTAGCTTATTGTCCCAAAGTTTGGGGGGGGTCATGTAGGAGAGTAGGGTCTGCAATCCTATGATCACCCAGATTTTTTGCTTTTGTTTCACTGGTTTACGACTTTCTCTGGCTGTGGGCCTGCCAATCAGACCCACAGCCTGGCTGTTCTCTCTCTAAATTACGACATGTACCCTAGGTGCATTTACCAATTGGTACTGGGCCACCTTATCAGACCCTGTAACTCAAGGCATAGGTGTACCCAGGGCCTACCAGGGGCTGAAGCATGTATTATGCCACCCCTGGCTGGCCTCCTAAATCTGACTCAACTGGCTGCATGACAGCTGGGGCAAAGTCGTGTAATCACCCTTTGCTGTAGATATAGTATACCTATATCTAACCCTAAAAATGGACACACAGATTCCTATCAGTCACTCCTATGGCAGGCCTTGACAATCCTGAAGGCAGAGTGCTTGGAATCGTGTGAAATTGTGCTCTGGCATGAGCTGAGCCCGTTTGCAGCTTGCGGAACCAAGTCCTAATAGCTGTTCCATGATAACGCATACCATATACTCTTAAGTGCATTATAATCCTCGCGGTTAAATGCTATCTCTGGTATTGCTTTATCAAAACATGTCGAGTAAGGTGTCATACGAATTGGAATACTAACCCCTCGCCAATTCTGGCGACGGGGTTAGCATTCCACCCTTCTAGAGGGACACGACATGTATGTAACTGTGAACCCCGGTTGAAGTTAAACTAAGCCTCAGCTCCACAAAATGAATGCTGCCACCACAGACACGAGTCTGACCTCCTGCTGCTAGGAGTCCTTCCAGCGAGGAGAGCTTGTACAAAGGGTTTCCTGTCCGGGGCGGTGCTAGCACCATCCCAGACAGGGTTTTGTGTATCCTGGGTAGGCAGGGCTTTACAGGAAGGTGACTGCTGAGTGGCACCCCGGTGCTCACTACGCATAGGCCGGCCAGAACCAGTTCCAGGGGCACACCAGCCCCTGGCCTGGAGAAAGTCCGGCATGGGAGAGGGGTGTAACCACCCCCCTCCTAGTTCCACCCATAGGCAGGACCTAGTCACCGGGTCAGCCCCTTTTCCTAGTATAAAGTTAGGAGCGGGCCCCCTTCCAAATTAGATCATCTTTGGAATCAAGACACGACTTTCTACGAAAGGACTTCAAGATTTCTTCTTCAAGATTCTCCCTTGTGACTAAGGAGTAGTCACCCTGCATCCCCAGGCACCATCTTAAGAACACTGCGGTCTGCTGCAAGTCCTTCCTCCGGAATCCGACTGCCCAGCTCGACGAGAACCGGCTTCCCTGGCACCTCTGACCTCTACTCACCTCTACAGCAAAGCTGAGAACCGTGGGTGCGACGAGACCTCGAGGGACCGGCCATCTTCAAGACTGCACGACTTCTTTCCAGCACGACCGCCGAGGGATCCTCTGGTGAGTGCTTTGGGGTCCGAGAAGCCCCGACCCTGAGCAGCTCCAGCACCGAAGTTCAGCCTCCCAGCATCTCCACGATCTGCGTGGGGCCCTTCTGCTTTTTGCTGCTCACTGCGTTGTTTGGCTACTAGCCCGCTGGCTTGTGGCCTTCCTAACGACGCCCGACGACATCATTGCTGCTGGTCTGGTTGCTCCAGACTGGCCCTTGCTCCCTTCCAAAAGAGGAGCACCCCGGACCCTCCTGGTCCACTCCAGACGCCATTTTGAGTCCACCGCGTGGGCTTGAATTAGTCAAGACTTGTTGCCCCAATCCTGGGTCCAGCGACGTCGACAGCTTCATCCATTGTGGGACAGCTCGCTCCTCCATCCTGGTCGCCGACAACGCCTCCTGGTCCGTGAGATCTGCAGAGCACAGCGTCGCCCACTCACCTAGTCGAGGTGACTACCATCCGGTGCCCTCCTGGTGCCACCTGACTACTGGCTAGTAGTCACGAACTTGGTCCCCTCTGCTTTCAGGTATCGTCCATCTTCAAGATCCAGGCTTGGATCACTTCGAACTCTCTTCACTGGTCGCCTGCCAGCATCTTCCTTCCAGGCTCCTGGTCCGTCTACGAGGATTCCCAACGTCTTTTGAGACCTATGCAGCTGCAGCCCCTGGGCTAGGTAACTTCGGCATTTTGGTGCCCCAGCATAGCCTCACTATCCAAGGGTCAGAATCCACTTTCGTTTTCCTCCTACCAGGTCGGGTTCGCCCGAGAACACTAACTTTGCTTTTACTAGCTACCATAGACTTTGTCCCGCATCACGCGTGAGAGTGCACACTCTGCACCCGAGTCCCCTGGGCCTCCTAGAAGTAATCTAAAGATTCTATAGTCAAGTCCTAGCGATTCCAAAGCCTATTAATATAGTTCTTACCTGCTAGTAATTTCGCATTCCACTTTCAGAGTATATGGTTTTCCGTGCCCCTCGGGCATTTGTATATACTGTGCTAACTTAAGTATTTTCGTAAGAGTTTTGTTTTGTGCTTAGTACCCTGTCCTCATAAAGAGTACAGGGCTGTTGTGATTCTAATAAATACACTGTTTATTTTCATAACACTTGTGTGGTGTCCTTTCACTTGGTGTTCAAGGGGTATATGTGATGGTATAACAGCTGGCTTAACACGCCCTCTCGAGTCTTTAGCCTTAGACTGCTCGTATCCACGCTACTAGGATAGCTGGTCTATAAGGTTGACTTACAACCAATCATCAATAAGGGTTGTCTGGACTGCTACATAGTGTTCACTAGAATAGTGAGCACTGCATATCAGGCCAACTTCTCACAATGGACACTGTACAGGTTCAGACTAGTGACAGCAGAGCAATCAGACAGGTTGCATGTTTCATGCTTCATGCAACAAACCTATGAATCACGGTTAACAGATCCTACAAGCTCAGGGCTCATAAAGAAGCATGAAACCTCAAACATTTTGACCTATACAAGAGAAAGCCTTGCTGTCCTAGGCGGGTGAGCCACAAATCTTACCCTTTATTAATTCATCTAATTTTAAGATAACGTGTGCATCAATGACCAACATGTGACACTGGTTATTGATGGCGTGGGGGTGGGGTCTTGTGGAATAGCTCTCCCTCCCCTCTAAGTTTTCTAGTGAAGCCCGAACGTTTGCCTGGGGTGGCAGGTTTAAGGGTCGGTAAAATCCTTCCATCCAGTTAACCCATTTCTCCCTAGCTTGATTTCTCTATTGATAGATACATAAAAGTGATGAGCCTGGTGAGGTCTGGAATTGAGATGCTGCTATGCATATATCCACTGGAGGCCTCGTGTACCTTGATGGATAGTGCACGAGGAAGAAGCCACTCTGCTCACACCTCAGAGGGGCAAGGCAAAGCCCCTCAGCCAGAGAGGCACATGTGGATACAGAGACGTGTATAATAATGTGTCACTATGAGCAGCCAGTGCCAATAACCAAAGCAGCTCGAGAGGTACTTCAGAGCAAAGGTTTATTAACTGTACTTGGAACAAATGAGCTACGTTAGACGACACATTCAGCGCTTGTTTGGGGCCCACTCTTGGGGACACAGCTTGGGCCGCTTCTAAGCACTTTGGAACCGTCCTGTCCACCCTGAGGGTTCTTGGCATCCATGATTGGATGAGGTCATGGGTGATCCGTGAAGGTTACACCGTGGTGTCTCCCGTCACCGAGTGCAGAGTGCACCAGACTCTTCAAGGTGCTACAGGAGACTCTGAAAATGTGCACATCAACATGAGACAGACATGTCACGTGTGCATCTCACCTGCAGCCTTCAGTGTGCTGAGACTGAGTACATAAAATGTGCACATCAACATGAGACAGACATGTCACGTGTGCATCTCACCTGCAGCCTTCAGTGTGCTGAGACTGAGTACATAAAATGCGCACATCAACATGAGACAGACATGTCACGTGTGCATCTCACCTGCAACCGTCAGTGTGCTGTCACTGAGTACATAAAATGTGCACATCAACATGAGACAGGCATGCCACATGTGCATCTCACCTGCACCATTCAGTGTGCTGTCACTGAGTACAAAAAAATGCACATCAACATGAGACCAGCCACGTCACAAGTATGCATCTCAGTTGCAGCACATGAGACCAACCACGTCACATGTATGCACCTCAGTTGCAGCACATCAGACTAACTACATCACATGTATGCATCTCAGTTGCAGCAGATGAGACCAGCCACATGTCACATGTATGCATCCCAGTTGCAGCACATGAGGACAGCCACGTCACAGGTATGCATCTCGGTTGCAGTACATGAAACCAGCCACATGTCACACCTATGCATCTCAGTTGCAGCACATGAGACAAGCCACATGTCACATGTATGTATCTCAGTTGCAGCGCATGAGGACAGACACGTCACATGTATGCATCTCAGTTGTAGCACATGAGACAAGCCACACGTCACATTTATGCATCTCAGATTCAGCACATGAGACCAGCCACATGTCATACCAATGCATCTCAGTTGCAGCACATGAGACAAGCCACATGTCACATGTATGCATTTCAGTTGCAGCACATGAGGACAGCCACGTCACATGTATGCATCTCAGTTGTAGCACATGAGACAAGCCACACGCCACATTTATGCATCTGAGTTGCAGCACATGAGACCAGCCACATGTCACACCAATGCATCTCAGTTGCAGCACATGAGACAAGCCACATGTCACATGTATGCATTTCATTTGCAGCACATGAGGACAGCCACGTCAGATGTATGCATCTCAGTTGTAGCACATGAGACAAGCCACACGTCACATGTATGCATCTCAGTTGCGGCACATGAGACCAGCCACATGTCTCATGTTTGCATCTCAGTTGCAGCACATGAGGACAGCCACGTCAAATTTATGCATCTCAGTTGCAGCACATGAGAGCAGTCACATGTCACATGCATGTAAGCATGGGCGGAAAATCCGTTCCGCTCGCGAATTTTGCGGATTTTCGGTAAATTTGCGATCCGCGAGATTCGCGAATTTCCCGCAAAATCCGCAAATTCGCACGCAGCGGATTTTTTTTTATTGGTGATACAATTTTGCGGCATGCGGCATTCACTTACCGTCATTCAGCGTTTGCCGAGTTGTTTTTCTCTATATTTTTGCGAGTGCTGCGCCATTTTGGATCTTGCTGCGGGATCCCGCGGGAGTTTGGCGACGCATCGCGAGAGTTCGCAATTGCGAACATGTAGGTGCGGCGGGCAGCAACAATCTCGCGCTCGCGAAATTACAAAATTTGCAATTCTGCACAAGAAATCCACTAGCAAGCAGCATAGACCTTCTGAAAATGATGATTTTTATCAGAATAACTCCTCAGGTTGACATTTGCCTGCACTTTTGGGGATTTGAGGCCTTTTGACTCTCTTTGGATCACTTTTGGATTAGAAATCAACTTTCATAAGTAAGTTTGTTTGGGGCATTACAGTTGCTGCTCTGCAGAAAGCACTCAGCAGGTGCAAAAGTTCACTCATCATAAGTAACCATTCCCTGTAGTACTTCCTGAGGGCCCCCTCCAGAGTTCAGTTGCCTATGTTTGTTTGGGGCATTACAGTTGCTGCTCTGCAGAAAAACGAATTTTCAAAAATGAAAGCACTCAGCAGGTGCAAAAGTTCAAACTCATCATTAGTAATAGTAACCATTCCCTGTAGTGCTTCCTGACTGGGGCCCCTCCAGAGTTCAGTTGCTAGTTGTAACAATTGTATGACCCTGCTCTGACCCTCACAGCAGGCTCATAGAATAGCTACAAGTAGGCCACAAAGGTCCTGGAAAAAAAAGTTGCACTGCAACAGAAAGCAAATTACAGATAAGGAAGCAGGTGCCAGACTGGAATTTTAAAACAGTGACACATTAATAAACCAACCCCAAATTAATTCATGTCAGTTGAGGCAGGGCAGGTGTGCTTGCTTTTCCCCCCCATAATCTACAGTGATGATGAACCAGAGGGTGGCATTGATGTACCAGAGGGTGGCATGGGTGAAACAGAGGGTGGCAGTGGTTAAACAGAGGGTGCTGGGAACCTGTGATGATGAACCAGACGTAGAAACAACATAGTCGCGACCGTTGCGAGCCGACAAGTAAGTTTGCAATTGCGAACTGGTACCAAACCCTCGCGAACTGGCAGAAACCCTAGCGAACACAAAAAAAAAAATATCCGCAAATTCGCGAGAATTCGTGGATTTTGCAGATTGCAAGTTCGCAAATACGCAAATTCGTGAACGCCATATTCGCAAAATTCGCCCATGCTTACATGCATGCATCTCAGTAGCATAGTAGAGTCTGAAATGTGCACATTAAGATGATGCTACATGTCTGTAGGTTTCTGAAGATCTGGCATGTCATGAGCAGACTCTGGCTGGAAGCTTCATGGATGCAGCATTGAGAGGACCACCACCCCAGGCATTCACTTAACGGAGCAGCCATCAAAAGGGAACCTGCTGCGCTAAAATCAGGTAGCGAGGTGTACAGAAAACGTATGGTATTTTCATTAATGCGTAAACTGGGAATGTTGCTGCAGCATAGGTCCCATGAACCACGTATTGATATTCAACCAATCAATCAGAGTACTTGTAAAGCGCGCTACTCACCCGTGAGGGTCTCAGGGTGCTGAGGGAAGGGGGGTGCCACTACTGCTCGAAGAGCCAGGTCTTGAGGAGTCTTCTGAATCAATAAATGTGGTGGCATGATCTCTAAGGTCTGAAACCAATAGGTTTTTAGGGTCATTATTAATACCTCCATGGAAGCTGTTCTTTTCTTGACCTGTCAGATTCTGATCTCGTTCCATATTAATGCCTGAAGCGCACCCCTCAGCGCCCGCACACCCAAAAAAACCCTCATCAGGGTCCGGACTCTAACAAGGTTCAGTGACCGACCTAGGGCTGGCTGGAGAACCCCAAGTGGACTGCAAGCCGGACTCTCTTTTTATTGGTAAACCGCTGGACAAGTCTACTAAAATAAGAGATTTTTAGGAGGCAACACAAAGGCGTACACCAGACATGGCACAGCCAGTCACTGCAGCGGTGATCCCTACAAAATGTGAACGAGGAAAGCGTTGTGGTCAGTGACTCGTGAACACCACCGACCTCTGAAGCATGACATCACCACACTGCCCAGCCCTGGCTCTGACCCACTCAGGTCAGGACACTGGGAGGGTGACCTCCGGCCGGGGCAGAGCAGGCGTGGAAGAGGAGAGGACTCAACAGAATTACTTGTTGGCCCCACATGCGCCTCTGCTCCTGCACAGCAGAGATAACACAGGCCTGTCTGCGCCAATGCTTGATGCTCTCTGCTGCCGGCTGATACACCGGGAGAGTGATAAATAATTCAGGAAGAGTGATCAATGGCGAAAATAAACTGCGGCGGCCCCTCAGGAGAGCCGCGGGTCAGAGGACACCGACAGGATTTATCACAGCTTTGGATTATTGAACAGGGAAACACTGTGAGCTGCTGCCGCCTGGAGCCGTGCGTGGAGAGGCTGCGGTTTAATGGGGGGAGGGTCACTTCTAAGGGGGGGCTCAGCACGGAAGATCATTACCTCTGGAGGTGCCCCGCTGACACTTTTTCAGCTACAGGGGGAGGGGCACACACTGGCTATATTTTTTCTTCCACTAAATATAGTTTGAGCAATTAGGAACTATTTTAAGGTCTACCACCGTTGCATTATCATTTCAGGTTCGCCTAGTGGTTTCCTCACAGGGCATGCAACATAATTCAGCCTGCACTGCTAACGTAGCCCCGTTTGCACGAGTGTGAGTGACTTAGTTCTTTTATAGGTGCAAGACCCCACCCACTTCACAGCAGAATAGACATGCATGAATAAATACACAACACAACTTTTTGTTTGAAGAAAATATTGCTGCAGGTTTATTCCATACAAAAGTATGCAAATACGGTGGGTTATCTAACAGGCGATCCAGGGGCAGGCAGCTGTACCAACCTATGCTGCCCTGCCCGCCTGATGAGCCAAGCACTGTGGAAAACCCAATCAGCGCTACCCTTATAGGGGTGATCCACTTACAGGTTCACGTAACACATTGGTCCCTTATTACTCACGCCCTTTTCAGGGCGGATAGCAAGGCAAGCCCCTGGTTGTTCAGGCCCACAACTGCCCGAAGGACTAACGGGGCACCGACGTCCTTGTTCCAGGACCCTCCCATGAGGCTCCTGGGATTTGGCTCAAGCACCCCTATTGTGCTCTTGCAGAGGTACCCTTCTGTACCCAAACTGCTTCCAGATCGCCCTGTAACTCCGCCTGCAACGACAAAGAAAACATAACAATGTCCTCTGTAGTTCGCCTACCTGTCCCATGCCAGGTAAGCGGTAGGGTAGGAGACGGCTTGACAGGCAACAAAGAGGATCTAAAATGGAGGGGGGAAGCCTAAAAATCCTCCCAGTCCCCCGGCGCGCTGGAAATTACGTGTCTGCGCGCCCTGTAAGGGGACTCCTCCTGGAGTCCCGGAGTAGAGAGTGGGTCTGGGGAAGTGTCCAAATGGAACTAAGAGTGGCCACCCTCTGAGGTGGCCCCCTGCGGGGGCTGTGGGCAGCCACATAGTTCCATTATAGGCGCAAGACCCCACCTACACCACAGCAGAATAGGCATGCCCTGCCCGCCTGATGAGCCAAGCACTGTGGAAAACCTGATCAGCGCCTCCCTTATAGGGGTGATTCCCTTACTGGATCACGTGACACATTGGTCCCATAATACTCATGCCCCTTTCAGGGCGGAGCGTAGCAAGGCAAGCCCCCAGTTTTTCAGGCCCACAACCGCCTGAAGGACTAACGGGGCGCCAACGTCATTGTTCCAGGACCCTCCCATGAGGCTCCTGGGATTTGGCTCTAGCACCCCTATTGTGCTCTTGTAGAGGTACCCTTCTGTACCCAAACTACTTTCAGATCGCCCTGTAACTCCGCATTACAGGCAACAAAGAGGATCTAAAATGGAGGGGGGAGGCCTAAATACCCTTCCCATCCCCCGTCGTGCCAGACATGATGTGTCCTCCTCCTGGAGTCCCGCAGTAGAGAGTGGGGGTGGGGAAGTGCCCAAATGGAACAAAGTGGAGCCGCACTCTGAGGTGGCCCCCTGCGGGGTCCGTGGGCAGCCGCAGATTTATTGTATGTCCCATTTCAGGTCTCAGGCAATCTCAGATGATGGGGAGAGGATGTGGTCCGTCGGCTAGACTGCCAACTTTGGTGCTGGAATTCAGGGTTCGCGTCTATATCCTGTGATTCTGGGAAAATCACGTAATCTCCCCGTGCCTGAATGTGTAATGAAAATAAGGTGCTCATGTAAAGTGCTCCAATACCTTCGGGTCGAGTTTGCGCTATATAAATATGCAACAACAACAAAAATTAGGCATGTTTATCAGCAGTGTTCCCAGTTGGGGGGGTCTTCACCTCAGATGGAGTCCAGGAAGTTCTGCCCAACTGCTGCATTGAAAGAGACAGTGGGCCGATTAGGGATCTGTGGAGGGAAAAAACACAGACATATGAAAAACAGAATAGCAAAGGCTGGACATCTCCTCAGCAGAGCTCAACACCAGCAGGTCAATAAAGAAAAACAAAGAAGTAAATTCAACAGGCGACCTGAGAAAAACCTCAAGAATTCAGGAGCACATCAACGGAGCACAATACATTTTAATTTGGAACTGATGCAATATTTTCTTCTCATTTTCCTGTTCCTCTTTTTTGCCTGCCCTTCCTTCTCCTTCACTCCCGTCACTACCTCAAATCTCTATTCATTTCAAAGGAACATGATGCAAAGTGGCAGCCATTTTGAGGGAATGAAAACATTATTTTCTATACTTTCAAGATGGTTGCTGTATCACATCAAGCCATTTAGCTTCAATCATGGCATTTGTAAAGCCCACTACACACCCTTGAGGGTCTAAAGGCGCTGGGGGGTAGGGGTGCTGCTCCTGCTTGAAGAGACAGGTCTTGAGGAGTCTTCTGAAGGACAGCAGGTCTTGGGTCTGCCATAGGTGGATGGGGAGGGTGTTCCAGGTCTTGGTGGCGAGGTGGGAGAATGATCTGCCACCAGAGGTCGCTCTTCGGATGCGGGGGATGTGGCCAGGACGAGGTCGGTGGAGTGGAGCTGGCGGGTGGGGGTGTAGAAGTTGAGTCGGCTGTTGAGGTACGCTGGTCTGGTGTTATGGAGTGCCTTGTGTGCATGGGTGAGGAGCTTGAAGGTTATCCTCTTGTTGACGGGAGCCAATGCAGGTCTCTCAGGTGGGGTTCAGGCGTGCAGAGGCATTCTGGATGTGTTGAAGCCGTTTCAGGAGTTTGGCCGAGGCTCCTGCGTAGAGGGCGTTTCCGTAGTCAAACCTGCTGCTGACGAGGGCCTGAAAGACCGTTTTTCATGTTTTGGTGGGGATCCACCTGTAGATCTTGCGGAGCATGTGGAGGGTGTTGAAGCAGGAGGAGGAGTCGGCGTTGACCTGCTTGGTCATGGAGAGGGAGGAGTCAAGGATGACTCCTAGGTTGCGGGCATAGTCGGTGGGTGTTGGAGCTGTTCCCAGTGCGGTCGGCCACCAGGAGTCGTTCCAGGCCAAAGGGGTGGATCCGAGGATGAGGACCTCTGTCTTGTCCGAGTTCAGCTTTAGTCGACTTTTCCTCATCCGTTTGGCGACGGCCTTCATTCCTTCGTGGAGGTTGGTTTTGGCGGTGTGGGGCTCCTTGGTGAGGACTTGGTTTTCCTGGATCCCTCTAAAAATCTTAAGACACATTTGACCACAAGCAGGCCTTAGTTTGTAAAATATAAGTGTGGTGGGCCAAACCTTTGCTCAGAATCTGCCACCAGCAGTGCACACACAATGGCAGCTTAGCTGTGACTTAGTGGGCTACCACTGGCAGGATGGAATCGCTGCGACCAGCCTCACTTACACCTGAATAGGCCGGGTCATGTCCCCACACAAAGGGCTGCATACCACCTGTAGTTCGTCTGGAGCCAGGGCAGGTAGGACAGAGGATGTGTGCACTTCGAAGTCATGCCTCTAGAAGTTTCTACCCCACTTCAAAGCAATGAGTTTGTATAAAACACTCTGCTAGGAAGAAGGACAGCTGCTCTTCTGGTCCTCTGCTTTGATGTGCTGACCTGATGGTCTGCTGACCTCCTGCCTGGGTGAGTTAGACTGGACCTGCATCACTTGACCCTAGAACCCAGAGTGATTCCAAGGGCTAGTTGGCTGTCCTCCTGATCTGAAGCCTCAGGGACATAACAGGCTTCCAACCCCTGTAACTGGACTCTGCTTGGACATGTGAGTTTACCCTGCCAAGTGGTGCCACCCCAGTCCTTGACCCTTGAAAGTGGGCCTAAGGTGCTTGATAACGGAACTGATGCATCTTCTCTGCTGAGCGATGCATCCCCGAGCTGAACTAATGCATCTTCTCGGCTGAGTGGCGCATCTCTGAGCAGATCTGATGAATCGCCAATGCTGCGAGGATTGGATCCATCACAAAAGACTCACTTCACCACCACCACCCATTTATTGGGACCGAGGCATTGCCTTTGGAACTGCCCCAGCATGACACTTTTACCAGTGCAAGCTCCTTGCATCCCTCGTAAGCATGGGCGGAAAATCCGTTTCGCTCGCGGATTTTGCGGATTTTCGGTAAATTCGCAATCCGCGAGATTTGCGAATCTCCCGCAAAATCCGCAAATCCGCGAGCAGCGGATTTTGCTCGCACTGTTCGCACTGTTCGCGTGAGTTCGCGCCCCGCGAATAAGTGCAAAATTGCAGAAATACGATCTTAGCAAAACTGAAAGTAACTACTTACCAGGTTCAAAAGTTCAGGCTCATCATTAGTAGCCATTTCCTGTAGTGCTTCCTGAGGGGCCCCTCCAGAGTTCAGTTGCCAGTTGAAACTATTATGTGACCCTGCTCTGAACCTCAGAATAGTTACACATATGCCACAAAGGTCCTGAATTACAGCTAAGGGAGACAAGCAGGAGCCAGGCTGGAAGTTCAAATCCATTAATCAGCCCCTAATTCATTATTGTCAGTTGGGGCAGGGCAGGTGTTGTAACTAATTTTGCAACAATGAAAGCACTTAGCAAGTGCAAAAGATCACTAATCAGGAAGCACTAAGGAAGCAGGTGCCAGCTAAAAATATATTCTGTGACACATTAATCAGCCCCAAATTAATTCAGGTCACTTGAGGCAGGGAAGGTGTGCTTGCGTTGCCACAATAATGTACACTGACTGGACAACCAGAGGGTGCTGTGATGAAACAGAGGGTGGCATGGGTGGGCCAGAGGGTGGCATGAGTAGTCAGAGAGTGGCAGTGGTGACAGAGAGTGGCAGTGATGAAGAAGAGTGTCCCAAACAGGCTGGACACGTAGAAACAACAAGTTCGCGAAACTTGCGACCCGACAGGTAAGTTCGCAATTTGCGACATTGTAAAAAACCCTCGCGAACTGGCAGAAACCCGCGCAAACACCCAAAAAAATCCGCAAATTCGCGAGAATTCGCGGATTTTGCGGATTGCGAGTTCGCAAATCCGCAAAATTCGCGAACGCGAGATTCGCAAAATTCGCCCATGCTTAATCCCTCGGCAGCGGCAGCCTCGACAATGCTATAACTTTGCATCGCAGCTTCACCACTCAGTAGAACTGATGCATCGCCCTGGATATGCCTCGCATCCTCAACACCGGCTTTCGCATCGCAAGTACCGTCAACAGGATCCTTGACAATGACGCAATAGCACCTCGCACCGTAGCCTCGTAGCATCTCGGAACCGACACATCACCTCGGCTGCAGGACGCATATTCAACACAGATCAACGCAATGCTCCTCAAACGAAATTTAATGTCCATTGCTCAGGAGGCCTAACTGGGTCCCTGTAGCCGGCCTGGACTTCATCATGGTCGGCCTGGACTTGCGACTTTGTCCCGATCTGGAACGGCCAGATATCCCGTAATAGCCCTTTGTGCTTTTTGGCAGTATATGTCACCATAAACTTTCAAATTGAATAACTTCGGTTCTATTGATTGGATTTTTGTTGTTTTGCTCTTGTTTTATTTATTACAACCCACTCTCTTTTCCTAAACCTGTTGGGGGATCATATTGTGTGGTGTTTTCAATGTTTTACTATTTGAAGTGTTGCAGAAATACTTTACACACTGCCTCTGAGTTAAGCCTGACTGCTCGACCAGAGGGTGAGCACAGGTTAATTTAAGGTTTACCTACCTCTTACTATGACTAGGATTGTGGTTGCTGCTTGACCATGGCTCATATTTCAGTCAACCAGTAACCAAATTTCTAACAGCTGTCAATCAGGGAAGTCTCATGTAGGAGAGTACGATCTGCTTACTATGGTTACCCCCACTTTTTGCTGTGTTTCATTGATTTTCTTACTTTAGTCTGGCTGGGACCCTGCTAACCAGGACCCCAGCCTAGCTGCACTCTCTCTAAATTGATTGCATGCACATTAGGTACACTCCAGATGGGTTACCCTTGTGAGTCGCTAGTATATGGTACCTTAGGTACCAAGGGCATAGGTACCCCAGAGACCTACCAGGGGCTGAAGCATGTATTATGCCACCCCTGGTTATCCTTCTAAACTGACACCACAGGTTTGCTATTGCAGCCTGCGTAAGGGGGTGTAAGCACTCCTTACTTAGATATATTATACCTATATCTACCTATATATACAGACACATATAAACCTATAAGTCACTCCTATGGCAGGCCTTAACAATCTTGAAGGCAGAGTACTTGAATTTGTGTAAGAGGGTGCCCTAGCATGAGCTGAGCCACTCTGCAGCTTTCAGAATCCCTTCCTTGTAGCTGTTCTGTGATACAGCCATACCATATACTCCTAAGTGCATTATAATCTTGCAGTAAATGCTAACTTTGGAATGGCTGCATCAAAACATGTCGTGTTTGGTGTCAAACACTTTGAAATCCTACCCCCCCCCCCCGCCAGTTCTGGCGGCGGGGTAGAATTCCACCCTTCTAGATGGAGTAGACATGTATACACTTACTTACCTGGTAATAGTTTAAAAGAGCCTCAGCATCACAAATTGGACGCTGCTGCCACAAACACGAGACTGACCTCCTGCTGCTGGATGAAACTCCGACAGGGGAGGCCTGGACAATAGGTTTCCTGTCCAGGGAGGTGCCAGCACCTCGCCAGACAGGCTTTAGTGTATTGGGGCAGGGTGGGTGCATTCACAGAATGCTTTTCAGACATGGCCTGGGGCACACAAGGTGTCCCTGTGCATACCCCAGTTCAAACCGTTTGCTGAGGCACTCAGCCCCAGCTCTGGCACAAAACTGGACAAAGGGGAAGGGGATTACCCACACCATCCCCAGGTCCTCCCTTAGGTGGGACCCTAGAGTTAGTCCAACCCCTAAATTTAGTATAAGTATAGGAACCAAGTCCCTAGGACTTTAGATTACCCTGGATGAAACTCTGCAACATATATCTTGAATCTTCGACATTCCATATCGACTGAAAGACGGAAGAAATCTCCCTTGGGGTCAAGGAGTGACTCCCCTGTTTAAACAGGCACCAAAGAAGCATGTTGCCAGTCTGCATTTTTGAGGCTCCCACCGGATCCTGAAGAATCTGAGACACAGGACACAAACTTCCAGACATCTCCAAGGCCAACAAGAGTCCTCAGCAAAGCTGAGACCTGTAGCCATCACGAGAGATGTGGGACCGGAACTCCTGAACATCCAGCACATTTGCTAGTGCCTCCACTTCCCGAGCTTTCCCGAAGTTGTGCATTGGGCTGCTTGTAGTCCAAGCCCTGAGCACCTTTTGCATCGAAGATAGTGGGCCTATATTCCACGAGTGTTCTGTGGGCCCGCTTTTAGCATTCCTGCTAAAGGCTCCCTCGCGATCCCTAGTCCGTTGACTGGTGGGTGCCCACCAAGGTAAGTCCTTTGTTTCTTGGGCTTTCCTGGTTTCTCCAGACGTGCCATGACTCCCCTCCAAAGGGTGAGTCCCTCAAACCTTGCTGGTCTGCACTGAAGCCAATATTTGCATTCTGCATGGGTTGCTGTTACCAAGGCTTGTTGGGTGTAATCCAGATACTGCGCTGCAGCACTCGACATCCGACATGGGACAGCTCCAATCCAGCTCCTGGTTGTCGTCGACGCCTCCTGGTCCTCGTGGCTGAAAAGTCAAGCTTCACTTACATCACCTGAAATCACCCAACATCGGCTGGCATCTTCTTGTTGCCACCCTGGTCACTGGCAAGTGAACTAGACTCTGCCCCTCTGCTTTCAGGTTCTTCAGATCTCTGATCCACCCTTGGATCCATGCAGACACTTTTCACCTGGTCGCCTGCAGCACTTCTTGGCAGCTCTCCATAGGAAACGACGACGAAACCCGACACGAAAAGACACCTATGCACCAGGCTTCCCTGGGTGAGGTAACACGAGCACTTCGGTGCTCCCGTGGGTCTTGACTCTTGAAGTGTCCAGTACTGAAGGGGTTTGTTTGTAGTCCACTCCCAAGTGTCCTTATTCTTTAAAAACCTAACTGTAACTTTCTTCATAGAAGTCAATGGTGATTTGCGGCTGTGTTTAATCACTACACGCGTCCCCGTGGGTCTCCTGCATCCCTACCTTGTGTGGTTCCTGGTTGCCCCAGCGGTTCTACAGGCCCTAGGCCTTGTCTCTATGTTCACAGCGGTACTTCTACCACTTTCTTAGTATATGGTTTGTGAGGCCCCTTCACAGCGGTACTTATACCACTTTCTTAGTATATGGTTTGTGAGGCCCCTAGGGCAAAACGTATACTGTGCTAATTTACTGTGTGCTACTTAAATTCTTGTATTGTACTTTTGCCTCTAGCCTCATAAAGAGACTAGAGGGGTGTGTTTAGAATAAATACATATATTTTATATATATAACTGGTGTGGTGCTCCTTTCATTTGATCATTCATGAGGTTATAGACTGGTAAAACAAGCTGCTTTACATTCATTCAAGACTTAGCCGGAAGGCTGCTCTCCACAGCTACCACTAGGATAGCTTTCTACAAGGTTGACTTTACACCTATGTAGGAAATAAGGGATGTTCCACGTTTACAGGTCCGCAGGACCTGTTGTCCAACGGGACAATTCTGTATGTATATGAGTATTGGGAAATCTAGTCCAGACTTGGCAGCAATATGCAGTTAGTATTTGATATACACCTTGTACATAAACAGTCAAAAAGACATAAAATCTTTCAAAGAACTTCAAGAATAGGGTGACATTAATGAGAACTAATGCAAATACAAAGTAAATTCTGGTAAAAAAGTGCAGGTTTTATTCTTTCGGTACAAATTAAAACATATCATGATTTTAAAAACAGTAATAAAAACAGGCATGGGTATCAATCAACATAATGGTATACAAATAAATTCAAGAATTTTTTTTTAAAAACGAGTACATAACAAGAATCGAAGATTTTAAGTGGACGCGGCGTTTCGGTTTTCTTTATTAGACACCTTCTTCAGGACCAATTCTAAAAAGTTATTTAAAAAACATGAGATTACCCACTGTTAATTGATTTTCACATTACACACATTTAAAAACCTAAATTTCTTTTCCTACCAGTTAGCTATTTGTCACCAGGCTTTATACATTTATACAATTTAAGTAGAAAACATAATATAGTGTTTATCTACAAACAACTTTCTTAGAGGCCATGGTATTTTGATTCCATATTTGTACAAATTATGTGTGTCTCAAAACTGCCATACTACATAATGTCAATGGTTATTGCTCCAAGTCTACACTAGTGCCCCTCATCATTATACAGTTACAAAGGTCTATATTAATTGTGGAGAAAGTTGGAAAAGGGGACTCGTATGTAAGATATCCCTGCCGGTTACTTTTATCTTTTTGCAACTGGCGATTTAGGGACAGCTCTAGTAATTTAACTTGCCCCGTCAGGTCATCTTACCTTTTGGTATTAGCCTTTGTGTTTGGATCCACTTTTATTGATATTAGTGGATTGTTGTGCCTCAGTCTTGTACGAGCTGTTGGCATCAGTTAGGTTTGATATGAGGCGGACTATCTGTTTGAGGGAGACAAGATGTTATATTATTTCTTGTCCCCTTTGAATACCATGTGGGCTAGTTGTTGGAAACAAAGGTTACTTTTTTTACCTTATTACATCGGATGTCTAGCCTTCCACACTGTGCGAGGGAGCTACCGTTATTTTTCTGTGATGTGGAGTTTCCTTTGAAACAAATTGTTGTGGAAATTACTCTAATGTTTAAGACTTCCCTGTGGGAAGCAATGGCATAGCATTCTCTATTGTGGTAATTCACCAAATATAGACTTACCAATTATTATGGCGTCAAACCGCTGCAGTCAGTTGCACCTGTTACAGGATATGCCCAGAGAGTTTTTTGGGGGTTGTCCTCCCGTTCTGGTTCTTTTATCCCAATGTTTTCTATGAATAAATTTTAAGAGGCATGTAATGATTACCTGATGGGGTTGTGTCTTTACACTAGACTGATTTGTTCCCCGTCATTGTGGTTCATTTGAGTTACAATTAACAAAACATGTAGGTTCAATCTACACTGATCCTGTGAGTAACATATTCAAGTAAAAAACTCACTGGTCAAGTCAAGTCAAGTCAAGTCAAAACAAGCTTTATTCGATTGCATTTAAAATCATAAAAGCAACAAACAGCATGTATTTAAAAATTGATTACAATTTGATAAAATTCATTACAATTTGATAAATTCATGTAGGTTACAAAAACAGAACAATTCAGTAAAATTCATGAAGGTTAAAAAGCAAGCCGGGAATCATAAAGATAAAATCACCCTTCCAGTTGTCTCGGGGATAGCATCCTGGACCTAGTACGCATAGCGGCGACCAGGAAGCTAGCAACCCCGAGAATTGTCCTGGTGCTGCCTAATAACTGAAGGTAAAGTAGAGCAGGCCGTACCTGGACAAAACCTGCATCTCTTAAAATGGGTGCCAAGAACCTCAACCTACTTGCTTTGTAGTGACTACAAAACATAATGAAATGCATGAGGGTTTGGTCAGAGAAATTATCACAGCTACACGGGGTAGATTCATCAGGAACACCCCACACGGGAAGATCGCCCAGGGAATATTGGATTAAATTGAACCTAAATCTGATAAGCAGGTGACGATGGTAAGGTCTGCTCACGATTTTTAAATAAGGTTCAATTTGGGGCGAAGTCAGGAGTAGGAAGTTGGCTCTGACTCTTGGTTTAGTTAGTTCTTTCTCCTCCCGTGTTTGAACTGCCCTCCTCATGAAGTTTTCTTTGATCCATTTCAAATCTCCCTTGAGTATAATGTTTGGGTGGCTGTATAGGTTTGGCCTGCCGAGTCTGCCCATCTCCCCCTTTATATATTCTAACCATGGAATTTTTGAGGCATTGTCCAAGGTCATGCAATCCCTGAGGATTTTGTGATTCAGAGCAATGTCCTTGTTCAGCCAAGTTTTGGTCCAACACATGAGGGGCGCAAGTTGGAGCGAGTCAGTAAGATAACCCAGCCCTAGTTCGGTATGTATTGAAAGGACAGGTGTGGATTGTGGAACACCCAACAAGGACCTGAGGAAGTGATTTTCTGCTGTTTGTAGTTTGCCACAGTTTGCGTGGCCCCACAATGGGGCTCCGTAGGAGGCTATAGATAGGCATTTGGTTTTGTAGACCTTCAATAATGCCTCCATCGGTCGAGACCCAAGACGCTTGGCGAAACTCAAAAGTGCTGAGGTGGATCTGGTAACAGCTAGGGATTTCGCATCCACCTGTGGGGACCATGAACCCTTCTCTTCAAATATCACTCCCAGGTAAGTGAACACTTGTACTCTCGAGATCCCCTCTCCACAGCAACTAAAAGATTTCAACTTTTTTGGCCTTGGACGCTTCCCTGCCAGCATAATATGGGATTTTTTGTTATTGACCAGCAGGTCTAGCGAGGACATAAAGTGACCAAATGCATTAAGGAGCCTCTGTAACCCCACCCCTGTGCGGGCTAGAAGCACCGCATCGTCCGCATAGAGGAGTACGGGAACTGCAGACCCCCCCACATAAGGAATATCGGGTGTGGTCCCCTCCAGGGCTTTATCGAGGGAGTTGATATAGATGGTAAACAGGAGTGGGGCTAAGATACAGCCCTGCCTAACACCCCGTCTGGAACTGAATGGTCTGGTGGTTTTACCATCACGGGTAGTTCTGATGTTAGCTGAAAGATCTTCGTGGAGTGCGGCCAGGAAGTCTACTAGAGGGGGGTCAATCCCTATACCAGCCAATATGGTCCATAGCTTGGCCCTATTGACCAAGTCAAAGGCCGAAGAAAGGTCCATAAAGGCCAGATATAGGTGACCCTCCTTGGCCATGGTGTACTTACTAATCAGCATGTGGCGGTTCAAGCACTGCTCTATTGTACCTCTTTTCTCCCTGAAACCATATTGCAGGTCAGAGAGCACCCCCTTCTCCTTAATAATGTCACCTAATCTGTGTAGAATGACTCTGCCAAGAATCTTTACGGCAGAGTCGATTAACGAGATCGGCCTGTAACATGCCGGGTCCGATCTGGAGCCCTTCTTAAATATAGGGATGATGGTTGAAGTGGACCAGCTTTTTGGAAACCCCACGGTGACAGTTGAATTAAAGACGTTTGTGAGGATTTTGGCCCAGAATAGTGACTGCGAGCTATATAGGTCTGCAGCGACCCCGTCTGGGCCCGGTGCCTTATGTTTAGTCATTTCTTCAATTGCCCTGATAACCTCAAATTCAGAAAAGGACAAAAGGGAGGGTTCGGTAGGAGGCTGATGGGAGTGGGGTGTGGTTGAAAGATCTGCACTGTTATAAATTTTACTGAAGTGGTTCACCCAGTCATCCTCTGGTATCACGCAGTCCAACACAGTGTTGTTAGAGGAGGGAAAATACGGATGATTTAAGATCGACGCTGACCGATGTTAAACTGTCCCATGCCTCGCTTTTTATAGTTTTTTTGCGTGACTCGATAGCCTGCCTATATTCTTTTCTAAGCCGACCCACCAACTCCCTATCTCTGGGCTGATGTTTAAGAGCCTGGAGTAGAGCATTATGTTTTTGGGAGCACTCCCTATCGAACCATCTAGGGCTAGTAGAAACCACTTGTTTTTTTGTGGACGTCAGGTCATGGCTAATTTGTGTACATATGGCGGTGAAAGAGGTAATAATGGCCATTCCCTCACTTGTACTCTCCATGCAGGTTATGTTGTCAGCTTGTCTATTCTGAACAAGGTTGTCCGTGAAGTTCTCCGGGACAACCTTTGCCCAATTTAATCTGCGGCCCTGCTCCCTAGGGATGAGGGCGTCTCCACCGGCCCCCAGGCGCTCAACCTGGGTCGCAGTGTTGTCGCCCATATCCAGTGTCAGGACTACAGGGTTGTGATCGCTAAAAGGGGAAGTGCACACATCATAGGCTACCGCCATGCTTATTAGGCCGGGAGTAATGAAAATGTAATCATAATTGTACTGGCATCCCTGCCTACAAAGGTTGGTGCCCTCACTTCACCCCATGACCCTTCAGCCTCATATAAATTTAAATTGGCAAGTAGGTTTTCTACGTCCGCCCCATGCGCGGTGTGCTCAAAGTGAGTACTAACGGCTCCCAAAGGGCCCAATACCTCCATGGACAAACAACCCCAGCCACATGGATGGACATTAAAAGCACCCAATAACAGGATATCGAATGAAGCGCGTTGCTTTGACTTGTATGAGGATAAAAACAGAGAAAGGGACTTCAAATGAGAACAGTTACTATCCTTTGTGGGGGCGTTATAGAAATTGATTATGAGAATTAGCGGGGAGTTTGGCCTGACCCACTCGATGCAAAGGATGTTATCGGAGGTGCAATCAATCTTAGTGGTAACCCCTGCCAGTTTTAAGGAGAAGAGAATGAGCAACCCTCCTTTGTGCCTTCCGCCCTCCCCTGGGGTTGCCTTGACTGAAAAACTCCGGAACCCATCCAGGAAAAAGTTGTCTCTGGCATCCCACGTTTCTTGGAAACCCAAAATCTCGTATTGGGACACAAATTTTGAGGATCTAGCGTCCATGACTTTCTTCCCTAACCCAGCGATGTTCCAGCTTACCACTGATATGTGGCAATTCCTGCGGACAGTGGTAGCCTCCGTGAAAGGGGGCACATTGGATGGTTGTCAATCGTTGGAATCCAGAGGGAAATCCGAAGAAAGGGGGGAGAACCTATTAGTGAGTAAGATCCCTGCCCCCTGGCTGCCAATGTGGTGTGCTTGGGTGGGTGGGGCTACTACGGGATTGGAGCTCACCCGCAGTAAGGCCTGTTGAGTTTGATAAGATGTATATGAGGGGGCCCTTGTCCAGCCGGCTTTATCTGGGTGTGGAATAGGGGGGGTGGGAAGATCTTGTCTGGGGGTGTATGGGAGGGGGATAAAAGTACCCTAGTGGGAGTGGTCTGATACCGTCACCGACTAGCTCAGAGCCATCCCATAGAAGAATGTCTGCCAGGTTACCTCTGTCAAAATTAACAATAACACAATCCCCAGGAATACATTTGGCCCTCCTTCCCACCCATTCCACCCTCCTCGCAGCTATAATGTGTTTGCCCACATCCACACTCCCGCTGCTGAACTGTGAGCACCATTTTCTAGTTCTGTTTAAAAGCTCAGGTTCAGTTTCGATCTGTTGTGGTTTGAGACGCGGGATCCCAGTCAAGATAACAACTAAACGGGCGGCGTCCGGTGGAAGATGCACTGCCCGAGACAGTCTTTTACAAGGGTCAATGAGTTTGTGCCCCTGTGTTGAGGAAGTTGGTGCCGCACTTGCTGCCCCATCCGTCACACTGGCCACTGTTTGAGCCCCCCTCGATGAAGCAGTCTTGTCGTCATGTGCTATATCCATGGCGGCACGGTTAGTGCTAGATGTTTGCATGTGCGGGCCAACTGGCACAGTGGCAGTGTCATTAGTTGTTAGGGGTGTCCTCCCTTGTTGGTCAGGTATAAGATTGTTTTTGAAGTGCGTATCACAGTGTACATAGCGCTCATGTAGGAGTTTGTCGATCTTGTCGCACTTACTCATGATGTTATTCACGCATGTTTTGAGGGTGTCCACGATATCTTTCGCTATATTTACTAGCAAAGGTTCCACCCGGGATTCAAATAAGCCCTCAATTACCTCGATCAGGTGGGCGTGGGCATCCCCTGAGATCGATTTGTCCGCACCACCCGATTCACCTTTGCGGGTTGCCCTACATCTTTTGTGTTTGGTTTTAGCTGGTATATTATTAGCCTGATATGCAGTTTCACTACTGGATTGAGGAGGAGGGGTAGTGGTCATAGTTGCGGAGGAATGTTAGGAGCCCTTACAACAATACTGGGTTCTAGTGGAATATGAGAGGCTTGCTCGGGAGCAACTGTGTTATTTATGTCCCCCGGCTCTATGATGGGCTGATCTAGGCCCAGTTCTTTTTCCGCATTTGCTATTTCATCGTTCAGAGCACCCACCGCAGATGTGAGATAAGATATTATTGACTCGGCTTTCCTGGGTACCTTGGCATTCTTACCTTCGCCCGTGGTCACAGTCAACTTGCGTTTCCCCATTGTGGGGGGCAGAGTCACTGGCCCTGCCCTGCCTCCTCCTGCCAACGACTGCCAAAGACTGTCCCGCCCTTGTCCCGGGCTTCTCCCGGGCGCTTCCCGCGCGCTCCCGCGTCGCGGGGGGAGGTGCTGCACTATATGCGCCGCCTGGCGCCAAGTCGCGGTGTGCGGCTTCCGGCCGCTCGGGATGCTGGGGGTTGGAGTCCTTGCTTCCCCGCTCCCTGTTCTCCGGTGCCCGGTCCGCGGCGGCGCTCGATGGCAGAGGGCGCCGCGGCTTCAGTCAGGCTGGCTGATGGTGATGGTCAGTCCAAGCGGGACCCCTGGTGAGTAGCTTGAGTCCCCCGCTCTGCCGGGGGAGGTGCTGCACTATATGCGCCGCCTGGCGCCAAGTCGCGGTGTGCGGCTTCCGGCCGCTCGGGATGCTGGGGGTTGGAGTCCTTGCTTCCCCGCTCCCTGTTCTCCGGTGCCCGGTCCGCGGCGGCGCTCGATGGCAGAGGGCGCCGCGGCTGCAGTCAGGCTGGCTGATGGTGATGGTCAGTCCAAGCGGGACCCCTGGTGAGTAGCTTGAGTCCCCCGCTCTGCCGGGGGAGGTGCTGCACTATATGCGCCGCCTGGCGCCAAGTCGCGGTGTGCGGCTTCCGGCCGCTCGGGATGCTGGGGGTTGGAGTCCTTACTTCCCCGCTCCCTGTTCTCCGGTGCCCGGTCCGCGGCGGCGCTCGATGGCAGAGGGCGCCGCGGCTGCAGTCAGGCTGGCTGATGGTGATGGTCAGTCCAAGCGGGACCCCTGGTGAGTAGCTTGAGTCCCCCGCTCTGCCGGGGGAGGTGCTGCACTATATGCGCCGCCTAGCGCCAAGTCGCGGTGTGCGGCTTCCGGCCGCTCGGGATGCTGGGGGTTGGAGTCCTTGCTTCCCCGCTCCCTGTTCTCCGGTGCCCGGTCTGCGGCGGCGCTCGATGGCAGAGGGCACCGCGGCTGCAGTCAGGCTGGCTGATGGTGATGGTCAGTCCAAGCGGGACCCCTGGTGAGTAGCTTGAGTCCCCCGCTCTGCCGGGGGAGGTGCTGCACTATATGCGCCGCCTGGCGCCAAGTCGCGGTGTGCGGCTTCCGGCCGCTCGGGATGCTCGGGGTTGGAGTCCTTGCTTCCCCGCTCCCTGTTCTCCGGTGCCCGTTCCGCGGCGGCGCTCGATGGCAGAGGGCGCCGCGGCTGCAGTCAGGCTGGCTGATGGTGATGGTCAGTCCAAGCGGGACCCCTGGTGAGTAGCTTGAGTCCCACTGGTCATTTCCATAAGGTTTGTGGACCTGGCTATGGTCTCAGAGATAAGAGCAAAAGAGCCTGTTTAATAGGCTTCCCTCTCTGTTGACAAGGGACCCAGCTTTTAACTTGCCCCTTTGCATAGTTCTAGTTGGTGTTCGATTTTTTCTTCAGGGCATTAACACTCATTCGTTATAATTAGGAAGACCCCTCGATGTTTACACATACCGTTATGAGTTTCTACGGCCTCCCTGCTCCACGTTACAGCGTCGCCGGTTCACTTCTCTGTTTCAAACTCGATCGTGATACTACACGTTCTTTTTAGGCCTCGTTTATATGCTGAGGGTGTTGATTGGGTTTATTCACAACAGGCCGCTGATAGGTCCTTTTTTGGCCAATCATCAGTCCGTCGCCCTGGAGATATACCGCGTTAACATTTCCTGTTTCATTTTACTGCCCGCGTTATTCAGTGTATTTACTCTATTGTAATTGGATTGCAACCGTCCAATGGGGTTGCCGTTGTTATAGTAACTGAACGCGATGTTGTTTTATACTCCAGTTTCCCTTTTTTTTCCGGTTTGAAATACGATTGTGATACTCTACGATCTTTTTGGCCTCGTTCATATACTAGGGGTATTACTCAATTTTGTTATTACAAGATGGCTGATTAGTAATTATTTTGCCGGACAATAATCCGTCGCTCTGGAGATATAATGCGTTTTAGTTACCTATTTCAATCTAGCACCCGCGCAGTTCAGTGTTTACTCTATTGTCATTGGATTGCGGTCAGCCAATGAACCCACAGTTGCTATAGTAACTGAACGCGATGTTTCTTGGTATTATGGCGGGATTTCGCCTGGCTGATGGTAATAAAGATACTGTGCTGTCTTGACCCAATAGTAATTACATTTTATCTGCCTTGTATAATGGTGTTAGTCAGTGTGCAATTAGTAGGGTATGGTCTGCTCTTTATACTGCAATTATTAGTTTGGCTTACAAATGTTTTATAAGCTTTAGCTCCGACGATAGAGAGTCAATTGCCAATAAATGGAACCTGAAACTTGGAACAAGTATTACAGGGAAACAAATAATCGAATCTTATACTAATATACACAACTCTGTTCGATCGTCCAGTCTCAGACTTCAACAATATAGAACTACCTATCTACTCTATTATACGCCAGAAAAGATCTCGAAATGGTCCAGTAGTAACATCCAAGGTGATAAGACCAAGTGTCCGAAATGTGCGGCCTACGCGGCGGACCTAGCACATATGCTGTTCTCATGCCCAATGCTCGGGAAATATTGGGAGGAGGCGGGAAAAATCCTAAATACAAAAAATATCATAAGCTCTTCTATAACGGCGCCTATGGTGCTACTTGGTATACATATAATAAAACCACCACGCCCATTATTGGCTGCGATACTAATTGCATGCGCTAGATTAATCTTGGCAAGGGCCTGGATTAACAGCAACGCACCAAATGCTATAGAATGGTGGTATTTAGTTACAGAAATTAAAACAATGGAGAAGACTCTAGCGGAACTAAGAGGTATACGCTCATTAAAGAAATTTGAGAAAATTTGGGGGGATCTGGAATGAATGCAATCAAAGGAATTATCAGGTTTTGAGAAAGGGAAAATTACTGTTAGAATAGAATTTTTGTCTCACTGTACACTCTGTCGGCTTATACTAATCTTTCTATCCGTCTACTAACATCTGGATTATATTGGATCTAGGCGGTAAAATATTTTGGGCAATGGTTTTATACTTTATTTTTATGTAAAAACAAACTCTAACTCCAATGTAAGATGTATGCCAAACCAAGTTTACTAATTACAACATGTAACATTTGTTTTTCTCCGTTTAGTATGTATTATTGTCTTATACCAACTAGAAATAAAACATAAAAAAAATAAATTAAAAAAAATATATATACTGTAATCCGTGCACTACGTCTCCGAGATAAAAACTTGCTTTTAAAGCCAGTTTTTATCTCGGAGACGTAGTGCACGGATTTTAAAGCCAGTTTCTATCTCGGAGACGTAGTGCACGGATTACAGTATAAAGAGCAGACCATACCCTACTAATTGCACACTGACTAACACCATTATACAAGGCAGATAAAACGTAATTACTATTGGGTCCAGACAGCACAGTATCTTTATTACCATCAGCCAGGCGAAATCCCACCATAATACAAGAAACATCGCGTTCAGTTACTATAGCAACGGTGGGTTCATTGGCTGTCCGCATTTCAATGACAATAGATTAAATACACTGAACGGCGCGGGTGCTAGATTGAAATAGGTAACTAAAACGCATTATATCTCCAGAGCGACGGATTATTGTCCGGCAAAATAATTACTAATCAGCCATCTTGTAATAACAAAATTGAATAATACCCCTAGTATATGAACGAGGCCAAAAAGATCGTAGAGTATCACGATCGTATTTCAAACCGGAAAAAAAAGGGAAACCGGAGTGTAAAGCAACATCGCGTTCAGTTACTATAACAACGGCAACCCTATTGGACGGTTGCAATCCAATTACAATAGAGTAAATACACTGAATAACGCGGGCAGTAAAATGAAACAGGAAATGTAAACGCGGTATATCTCCAGGGCGACGGACTGATGATTGGCCAAAAAAGGACCTATCAGCGGCCTGTTGTGAATAAACCCAATCAACACCCTCAGTATATAAACGAGGCCTAAAAAGAACGTGTAGTATCATGTTCGAGTTTGAAACACAGAAGTGAACCGGCGACGCTGTGACGAGGAGCAGGGAGGCCGTAGAAACTCATAACGGTATGTGTAAACATTGAGGGGTCTTCCTAATTAGAACGAATGAGTGTTAATGCCCTGAAGGAAAAATCGAACACCAACTAGAACTATGCAAAGGGGCAAGTTAAAAGCAGGGTCCCTTGTCAACAGAGTGGGAAGCCTATTAAACAGGCTCTTTTGCTCTTATCTCTGAGACCATAGCCAGGCCCACAAACCTTATGGAAATGACCAGTGAGTTTTTCACTTGAATATGTTACTCACAGGATCAGTTTAGATTGAACCTACATGTTTTGTTAATTGTAACTCAAATGAACCACAATGACGGGGAACAAATCAGTCTAGTGTAAAGTGTAAAGACACAACCCCATCAGGTAATCATTACATGCCTCTTAAAATTTATTTATAGAAAACATTGGGATAAAAGAACCAGATTGGGAGGACAACCCCCAAAAAAACTCTCTGGGCATATCCTGTAACAGATGCAACTGACTGCAGCGGTTTGACGCCATAATAATTGGTAAGTCTATATTTGGTGAATTACCACAATAGAGAATGCTATGCCATTGCTTCCCACAGGGAAGTCTTAAACATTAGAGTAATTTCCACGACAATTTGTTTCAAAGGAAACTCCACATCACAGAAAAATAACGGTGGCTCCCTCGCACAGTGTGGAAGGCTAGACATCCGATGTAATAAGGTAAAAAAAGTAACCTTTGTTTCCAACAACTAGCCCACATGGTATTCAAAGGGGACAAGAAATAATATAACATCTTGTCTCCCTCAAACAGATAGTCCGCCTCATATCAAACCTAACTGATGCCAACAGCTCGTATAAGACTGAGGCACAACAATCCACTAATATCAATAAAAGTGGATCCAAACACAAAGGCTAATACCAAAAGGTAAGATGACCTGACGGGGCAAGTTAAATTACTAGAGCTGTTCCTAAATCGCCAGTTGTAAAAAGATAAAAGTAACCGGCAGGGATATCTTACATACGAGTCCCCTTTTCCAACTTTCTCCAAAATTGATATAGACCTTTGTAACTGTATAATGATGAGGGGCACTAGTGTAGACTTGGAGCAATAACCATTGACATTATGTAGTATGGCAGTTTTGAGACACACATAATTTGTACAAATATGGAATCAAAATCACCTGGCTTTATGAAAGTTGTTTGTAGATAAACACTATATTATGTTTTCTACTTAAATTGTATAAATTTATAAAGCCTGGGTGACAAATAGCTAACTGGTAGGAAAAGAAAATTAGGTTTTAAATGTGTGTAATGTAAAAATCAATTAACAGTGGGTAATCTCATGTTTTTTAAATAACTTTTTAGAATCGGTCCTGAAGAAGGTGTCTAATAAAGAAAACCGAAACGCTGCGTCGACCTAAAATCTTCGATTCTTGTTATGTACTCGTTTTTTTTAAATTTTCTTGAATTTATTTGTATACCATTATGTTGATTGATACCCATGCCTGTTTTTATTACTGTTTTTAAAATCATGATATGTTTTAATTTGTACCGAAAGAATAAAACCTGCACTTTTTTACCAGAATTTACTTTGTATTTGCATTAGTTCTTATTAATGTCACCCTATTCTTGAAGTTCTTTGAAGGATTTTATGTCTTTTTGACTGTTTATGTGCAAGGTGTATATCAAATACTAACTGCATATTGCTGCCAAGTCTGGACTAGATTGCCCAATACTCATATACATACAGAATTGTCCCGTTGGACAACAGGTCCTGCGGACCTGTAAACGTGGGACATCCCTTATTTCCTACATACATTCCCCTGAGTCCCAGACAACTACCTAAAGGGGGCCTCCTTAAAAAAAAATTCTTTGACTTTAAACCTACCATCAATAAAGGTCGATTGGACTGGTGCAAGGTGCCCACTAGAATAGTGGACAGCATATGCCACACCAACTTCTCACACCTCACACAACCCTTTCCCAACTTGTTATGGTTTAATGTGGAATCAGGAACTCTCAGTGACACCACCCCACCTTTGATTAGATTGGTGGATGATTTACAAGTTTAGTCAATGTGACAAGGTGGCAGAATCTGCCGGTACTGAGTAAAGTATATGGGAATGAGAGGTACTGCATCCTCCCTATTTAATGAAAAACCAACCAAGGTAAGAGGGCAACCCAGAATCTGGACATTTAAGTGCTAATGTACAAAGTACATCTAGAGTAATTATCCCCAAATTAGACTCTTAATATATTCATTCGTTGGTGTGGCCTCTAAAATAATGTACAATGGTGTACATATTTTGATTGAATAGGGTACCCAAGCAAACTCTGGGAATTATTGCACAGTTCATTAGTCTAAAGTGATAGAGGTCAAATTAACTGACATCAGACTATGAAAACTCAGGTCTATTTTATCCTCTTTTACCCTTGACTGCACTGTATAGTTCTAACTCAACAGCTAGGGGTAATACAAGATAGGGATCTGCCCAGAAGAATGCCCCTATCTATATTGTCTCACAGTGGGCAGAAACATATAGACACCACTCCTGGGGACTGCACTGTACAACTCTCTTAGGTCATTATTTTTACACATGCAAATAGGGAGTTAGGAATAGAAACAGGACTTTTAATCACACGTTACACATTTTTAAACCCTCTCTTTATTCCTGCAATAAGCTCATCAACAATGTGTAGTTTAAGCTTAAGTGAGCTTCTTGTAATACTCATCTGCATTATTAAATATTTTCTGAATCAGCAGTTACTCTATAAGACAATAAAAAAGATCTACTTCCCCATCAAAGAGCTCCCAAGGGAGCATACAATACAGCAGAATGGCCATAGGGAAGAGGGACCCAATGATGAAGCATTCCACTGGAAGTTGTTGCGGTTAACTGTCCTTTCAGGAAGAATGCAAGCAGTTGAGAACAATTCCTCAGGCGGTACTTTGGCTCTGGTCATTCTTCACCTTATAGCGCTTGAGTCTTTGGTTTGCTGTCTTAACTTGACTGGTTTGGGGATATGTCAGTAACAACTAATGTGTTGCAGTAATTGTTGCCCGTGTTTGGTCTTCGTCTTTTATGCCACTGCCTCCTCCTGCTTTTAAGCACTGGACCGGATGGTCCCTCACGCATGCTTTCCACTAAATGAAATCCATGGGTGCTGCTTGGGTCCTGCAGCCCCCTTGATCTGCAGCATCCAGCTGCCTTACAGGTCTTGTCACGCTTCTGTCACTCGCAGCTCGCTCCTCCTGCCACATGCTGGTGCTGCCTTGAGCATAAAGCACAGTCCTGATCACCACAGCGGTCCACCAGGTAAGTGGCACAATGAATGTTTATTTGGGTGTGAATGTGTATGTATGAATGGGTATTTATCAGAATGTGTAAGTATGCACGTCTATTTGTGAATGTGTGTGTGAGCTGTGAATGGGTGAATGCAAGTATGGCCACGAGTCCTTGTATGTTTGTGGTACAAGGTCGGTCTGAGTATGCACTTGTGTTTGTGAATGTGGGAATATGCATACTAATTTGATTGTGAAACAGTGGGTGTGAGCAAGGGTAAGATGCACCTGTGTATACTTCAGAATGTGTTTCCCTGACCCCGAGTGCTTGCTTGCTACTT
The DNA here is from genome assembly GCF_964263255.1 of Lissotriton vulgaris. Classification (NCBI taxonomy): domain Eukaryota; kingdom Metazoa; phylum Chordata; class Amphibia; order Caudata; family Salamandridae; genus Lissotriton; species Lissotriton vulgaris. Next base: position 19,593,916 of record NC_141699.1, on the reverse strand, counting down.
AGAAGTGCAGGCTATCTCCATTTAAAAGTATTGCATCAATGCTGAGAAGTCCATGTACTCTCCCTTTGAAATTAGAGAAGTGTAATTACTCAATACCTGACAGTACCAGCCCTCTTAAAGTACTGATAGGAGTACCCTAAACTAAGTTGGGAAGGTCTGCCCAGAAATCACTACCTTGCCAAAGGCACGGATTTCTCTTCGCAGCTTGTTGCCACAAACATAGGACTAAACAAAGCGTGGTTTCTCGCTCTCAGCGTAGACAGCGAGGCGGCCATCTTCAAACGGTAGAAAGTATACTCACGCGTCGCAGCTGACTTTCAATTACGTAAAACTTATTGTATATTTGAAGTTTTTCCTCACAATTTTAGAAGAATTATCACACACAATAACAATTACTTTGTTTATTCGAGAATTATTTATAGAGCATGCAGTTACCTAATATTAATTTCTGTATCAAAATTTCACTGGGAATTATTTCGCTATGTTTCTTTAAAAAAATTGATCTTTAATTCACAATCTCCCACATATTTCTTGATTTGTTAATCGGAACTCCAGATCTACTCTATTCCGTAATGGCTGCCCTATTGACTTCCGGGTTCCGCCTCCCACACCCGGAAGCGTCGCCCTGGTAACGCCGCACACGCAGCGACGCCGTCGCCCTGGCAACGGCGGTACACTTACTCCACCGGCCCAGTCTCTGCCACAGGTCGCCATGCCCGGCCGCGCGGTGCCCCCCAAGCCCCGGGTGCAGGCCGCCCGCTCCCGCGACGAGAACCAGGAGCCCCCCGCCGGCGCCGAGGAGGAGTGGGCGGCCGGCCGCACCCTCCAGAAGCCCCCCGACCAGCTGGAACTGAGCGAGGCCGAGCTGAAGCAGGAGGTGACCCGCATCCTGACCGCACAGAACCCGCACGCCCCGCACAACATCGTGCGCTACAGCTTCCGGGAGCGGGCCTACCGCAGCCTGAGCGCCGTGGAGCAGCTGGCCGTGCACTTCAGCCTGGAGGGGGGGCTCCTGCACCGGGACTCGGACGAGGCCAGGCGGCAGCAGGCCAGGCATGGGGAGGAGGCTCCCAGCGAAGGGGCCCTGGAGCCCCCAGAGGGCCAGGATCACAAGGCTGGGGAGGGTGGGGTGGCACCCATCACAGAGGAGGGTGATGAGCCCACCACCATCCCCACTGCTGCCCCCAAGGCGCCCACCAAGAAACTCACCAACCAGTTCAACTTCAGCGAGCGCGCCTCGCAGACCCTCAATGACCCCCTGCGCGAGCGCGCGTGCCAGACCGAGCCGCCACCCCGCGCAACCTTCTCAGACAATGCCACCCAAGGGCAGATCTACGACGCCTACGTGGAAGAGCTGGCCAAGCAGGAGCGCGCCAAGGAGAAGCTGAAGGTGGCAACCACAACCAAGAAGGACGAGGACCGGCCACGTGGCTTGAAGCCGCCAGCGGAAAGTCTAGGCGAGGACCTCAACAAAGTGGCCAAAGCCAGCAAGATTATGGAGCGTATGGTCAACCAGAACACCTTTGACGAGGTGGCGCAGGACTTTAAGTACTTTGAGGATGTTTCGGATGAGTACCGGGACCAGGAGGGCACGCTTCTGCCCCTCTGGAAGTTCCAGCATGACAAGACCAAGGGGCTAGCGGTGACTGCCTTGTGCTGGAGCCCTAGGTATAAAGACCTCTTTGCTGTTGGTCATGGCTCCTATGACTTCATGAAGCAAGACAGGGGCATGCTGCTCCTCTACAGTTTGAAGAACCCTTCCTATCCGGAGTTCATCTTCAACACGGAGAGTGGTGTCATGTGCCTGGACATCCACAAAGACCACCCTTACCTGTTGGCGGTAGGCTTTTATGATGGAAACGTTGCCCTCTATAACCTGAAGAAACCTGGTATGCTGCCCAATTACAAGAGCTCAGCCAAGACGGGCAAGCATACAGACCCCGTCTGGCAGGTCAGGTGGCAGAAGGACGACCTGGACAACAACCTCAACTTCTTCTCCGTTTCCTCTGACGGTCGTGTTGTGTCTTGGACCCTAGTGAAGAATGAGCTGGTCCACACTGATGTCATTAGACTCTCCCTGGACAGTTCTTCAGAACATGTGCCAACAGCACTGCGCCTGAACATGAATGCATGTGGGATTTCCTTCGATTTCCACAAACAGATCGAATACCTTTTCTTGGTTGGCACAGAAGAAGGAAAAATCCACAAGTGCTCAAAGGCCTATTCCAGCCAGTTCTTGGGAACATATGAAGCTCACAGTATGGCAGTTGATGCAGTCTGCTGGAACCCCTTCCATCCCAAGGTCTTTATTTCGTGCAGTTCGGACTGGACAGTCAAGATCTGGGATCATACTGTAAAGACGCCATTGTTCATATTTGACCTGAACTCTCCTGTTGGAGACGTGGCATGGGCACCATACTCTTCCACTGTGTTTGCCGCTGTGACTACGGACGGCAAGGTCCATGTATTTGACCTCAATGTGAACAAGTATGAAGCAATTTGTGAACAGGCTGTGGTGGCCAAGAAGAAAACCAAGCTCACTCACATCCAGTTTAATCCTATCTTTCCCATTATCATTGTTGGAGATGACCGGGGCAATGTCAGTAGCCTGAAGCTCTCACCTAACCTGCGCAAGATGCCGAAGGAAAAGAAAGGCGCACAAGATACAGTTAAGGGTCCAGAGTATGAGATCGCTAAACTGGACAAGCTATTGAGCCTGGTGAGAGAGCCTGAGAGACCAGTCGCCAAATAGGAGTAGGTCTTTCTAGTGCACAGCATTCAAGTATACGAACCCAGAGGTCATCTTGTGCTACCTGGTTAATCTGAAACCAGTAGTTACTTTGAGACCAGCACAAATAAGTCAGTCTTCTGTTCTCTTGAGTTCATTGAGACTCTGAGAGTGCTTACCATAACTCTGTAGCCCATGTGCATCACCTCATCCAGTAGCACCTCTTCAGACGTAACCCCCATGGGTGGAATGATCCTGACACGGTACTCTCTGGTGCATGTACCTCTCTTCGCCCAGCATCCCCTCCTCAGTACTATAACTGTGTATGTGGAACACTCCAGGCAGGGCACTCTCTAGTATATGTACTTTCCTCTCCCAGTATCCCCTCCTCAGTACATAATCCTGCGGTTGGAACTCTCCGGGCAGAGCACTCTCTAGTGCACGTTCCATTCTTCTCCCAACATCCCCTACTTAGTAAAATATCCTGTGGGTGGAACTCTCCAGGCAGAGCACTCTCTGGTGTATGTACCTCCCCTCTCCCAGAATCCTCTCCCCAGTACATATCACTGTGGGTGGAACCCTCCTGGCACCGCTCTCGGAACCCTCCTGGCACCGCTCTCTTTAATGCAGTGATACTCAAAGTGTGGCACGTGGGCCATATGCAGCTCTCCTGGCCTTCAGATGCACCATCCCCCACTGCTGATCAACATCACTGGGTTGCTGTTTACTTGAGAGAGCACTAACGTTCTGAAAAATATTAAATACACGGAGAAGCCTTTACTTACCTGCTAATTGGAGTAAAAGAAAAGAAGCAAAAAAGGTGTCCTGCAAGACTTAACTTTAGGAACACTCATTACTGTTTTAAGACATCCAGCAACAATCATGGAAAAATATGATGCAGTCTCTTCAAAATTCAAAAAATGTATTTTTTTAACACGCAGACATGTTTTACCTTAGTGCATCAGATTATATCAGTGCCTTCAAAAGTCTTTTCAAAACTGATAGTTTTCAGAAATTAATGTAAAAACATTCATGCCTCATCTCTCTCTGACAACAGTGCCAAAAGTGAACAAGTAAGAGGTGAGTCGGTTGTTGCGTCCATCTTCCTTACCCTAAAATTGCTCAGGAAAGTTTTTCCATTCATACCCCATGAGCTCCGAAAAACAGATGTCTCCGCTTTTGTTCTGTCTAAATTAGACTATTGTAACACATTCTTTGTCAATCTACAAAAAAGGACTCTTGGGCAGACTGCAGATCCTCCAGAACACGGCAGCCCACCTAGTAAGGATCCCCAGACATCAGTCAGCCAAACAGGTGCTTGTCTCACTTCACTGGCTCCCAATAAAGAATCAGATTGATGTTCAAGTTCTGTGCAGCGACTTTAAGGACTTGCACAAATCTGGACCTGAGTATCCTAAACGTAGGTTCCACTGGTATTCCCCCACCAGAGCTCCTTACTCTTCCACTGTGAACCTTGTTGGGGTTCCTAGGTTTAGGCTTGCCAATTCTGGAGGCAAAAGTTTTGTTATCACCATGGCCAAACTCCTCATTTAAAAAAATCCTCTAAACTGCTCCGTTTCAGGAAGTCCCTTAAAACCTGGCTTTTTATCCATTAAGCACTTATCTTTTCATTTCTCAGAGGGCGAGCTTCATTTCTCATTTCCGCAAAATTATCCTCCTAATCTGGTATCAGCGCCTAGACGTCTTTGGGCAGTAGTTTGGGCTTTAAAAATATAAAAAAATCAAAAGTTTGTTGTTGTTACACATGGACAACATTATAGTTTATTAAACAGAAATAAGAGAAGATTTTGTCCAGCGTATATCCTGAACTCATGTATTTCAAGATGTTCTTATATCTCATAATGAAGAAAAAGGAGGCAAACTGAAATGAGCAATTACTTAGGATCACAACTCAATAATTAAAAGGCCTCTTTACAATTAAATTTCCCAAGGTAGTGATAGCAAGCAGAGAAGGTTTGCCCCAAGTTGCGGTAAAGGGATATCGATTCAGATATAGCATAACATAGTATAGTCAAGTCTGTGGCTCTTCTAGAAACTACAAGATCCATTAGACCTCAAAAACACTCCATGGCTCACTGATCACACCATGATTTGTTTCTCTTACGCTAACCTAAGCCCCTCCCCCCCCCCACCATGCCCCACTCCCATCTGTGGCCCCTTGGAAAATATTTGTGAGTACCCATTCTATCGCGCAGTTGTACTCAAAGTACGGTCCGGGCGACGCAATCAACCCTCCTGGCCTTTACATGTGGCTCCCTGAGCAGCAGCAGCACTGGGCTGCTGTTTACTCTGTTCAGCACTAACAGTAAAAGAATTGTTAATTATACAGCAAGCACCCATTTAAAGGTTGATTGTAGTTCAGCAAAAGGACGTAACTAGGCCCTTAAGTTTAGGAATACCTTCATTTTTAAATACAGGAAACATGAACAAATCTGACAGTCTTTTCAAAGTTCAAAAAGTGTATTTCATTGACCTGTAGAACCATTTCACCTTAGTAAATCAAATTTTAGCAGTGCATTCAAAGTCTTTTTTTTAAAGTGATGGTTTTCAAACATGAATTTAGAAATGCCAGGGATCCCACCACCCTCCCAACAATGCCATTAGTGATTACTTCCAAGCACAGGAAATGGTTTTGTACAGCAGGCATGCTGAAGTCATGTATTTCAAAGTCCTTTTATATGTGATCATGGAGAAAAACGAGAGAAATTGAAATGAAACAATTGCCCAAGGTCACACAAATTGGTTAAGTGGAGAAGCTTTGATTCATTTCTCATTCAGATTGCACAATTCAGTTCAGCCAGTAGATGTACATGCTTCTCTAACCCTATACCCACTTTACGCCCCCTCCCCCACTGACATCAGTGAGCCCTCGTTCACAACAAAGACCATACTTTGCCGCCCCCAGGAAAATGTTTGTGAGTACCATGCTCTAGACCCCTTCTCTCCTAGCATCCCTTTCTTAGTACATAACCCTGTGGGTGGAACGCTCCCAGGCAGGGCACTCCCTGGTGTATGTAGCTCTCCTGTCCCAGCATCACCTTCTCAGTACATAATAACAGCTTTCTTGTCATATTACAAAACATAATTTCATGTAAAGTCACCAAATACATTCTTTCATTTCAACAATGTTTGCTGATAGAATTGTGACTGCCTGACAGTGGCACTATGGAAAAGCTTCCAGAACTGTGTGTGGACCACCTCAAGCTGTTGGGCGAAATTCAGTAACTTGTGCTGAAATGATTTGGCCTTGACCAATGTGTCCTAATTTCCTAGCGTATTTGAAGCCAGACATTGAGTTATCGATCTGCACAGACAATCACTTCACTCTAGAGACACAATTCTGGTTTATAATTCCTTTAAGTGATCTCCCGTCTGCAAACAGCACTGTAGTGTTCTCGCTCTCACACGTCAGAGAATGTGCCACTTGAAATCGATGCTAAGATCTTTCAATGAAACAAATAGTGCATAACTGGTTCCAAACGAATGAAAAAGAACTGATGATGATCCAATACTTTCTCTCTGACAGCACTGATCAGTATATATTAATCCTTCCAATGAAAAATGCCTATGTAAATACAGTTGTTTTTTATTTATGAAGTTTGTCCCCACTCCTGGGTAGTAAGCCTGATGTTCACACCGTAGACAACACCAGTATTTCAGCCATCAATGTTTGTATCTTGGTACTGTCACTTGTAGCACTTCTCCTAATACTACCCATATGATTTCATAACAATGCTCTTTCTGTACCGAATTCTGTTCTAGGGGATACACAGATTTATGCAGATCTCAGTCGTTGATGATACCTATACATAAAATGCCAAGTATTCATAAAGTGTATGTTTACCCACTGTTATCTTGGTCCTGAATAACATATGTTTATTGTTCGGAATTTCAGGGCATCTCATTTTATCAACCTCGGTAGGATGAAAGGATGAGTAGACCAGCTAGGATCAGAATCTGTGACTTTCAGATCAAACACAGATCCCAGCCATAGGTGCATTAGTCCACTGAGCCATCAAACCCAGCAGGCTCACTCAACGCTCTCCTAATTTTACGAAAGTACTCAGAATTTTGTTCCATATTATGCAAATATTTGCTCAGATCTCAACCTATGCAGGCTGACAGGGAGCTCTTCTACTGGTAGTATGTGGACTCAGCCCTGCTTCTTCTGACACCAATAGTAAATAATAGTTGTACTTCTGTTATTATCCATGCTCACTCATAACTCTGATAATACAAATATTGACTCTAAGAGAGCCTGTTGGCAGTGTGATGACTTAGAAAGAGCTCTCCTCATGATAAAACCCAGTCACTGAGCTCGGCTCACTCAAAACGTTATTTCTGGTGCTATAGATTTACTGTTTTTGGTAATCCCCAGAATGACTCTGCACTGTGCTGTTGGTAATACAGACTTATTCCGAGGACTTTCCCTGATCATAGCCGGTGTCAAATTGGTGATGATCTGGTCACGCCTGCAGGCAGACAGGACTGAACCCTGAAAGTCTTTCTTTCTCCCTCACCCGGTAAAATCTAATTGGAGTGAGTTGTGATGAATATATTTGAAAATGTTTAAGTAATCATGTATCAAGTAATTCCTCCTGAGCTTCTGCTATCAATCATATTTATTATAACACTGGCGATCTGGTCACATTGTGAGAAAAGTTTCTTGTTTAAGAGTGGTTCCTGAAAAGTTTTCCTGAACCAAATATTCGAGAAGCGGTACTAATGTGTTTATATTTTTTGAACTCTATAAATCATGTTGAGTTTAGAAAACTCTGGATTGGTGATAAAGGGATGGCATTAGTTTTTGATGGTAGTGAAAAATCAGCTGATCTTTGGAAAAGTGGTGAATTGTCCCTAGAAGAATTGTCTACCTGCTTCAGAATACCCAGTACCCAAGTTCTCCTCTCACAGCAAATCTTACAACAGGGTATTTACCACTTCCGCCATAAACCGGATTTCTCCACTACCCACCAATACTAAAGCAAGTCAATGGTATGTAGATGAACTCAGTCCAACTGGAGAATGTAAAGAGGCCTTTTCATTGTGTAGCATGTACTTAACAAATGGAACTATTTGAGATGATGAGGAGTGAACTCTAGAGTAGCAGTTAATTTTCAAGTACTTTTACGATAATTCATGGTTACATATGCTACATCACAGATCCATAATTCCATAAACTGAGTCTAGGACCAATACCACAGATGGAGCATATACAGAAAAGTATGTGGAAATAACTGTCTGGTATTTAAATGAAATGCAATATCCAAAGTGAAAGTAATTTATAATTGTTATGTGCTGATTATAACTTACACCTGCTGATAATGTAATTAAATAAATCACTCCTTGGCTTTCTATTGTGTCTGCGTTATTCCAGAAAAAAAGTTATGCGAAAAAATGCATTGATATATTTATGGTTACAGATTTGTGAGCAGTACACAATGGTACTATAATTGGATCTGGTCTTTTTAAAACCTTCTTAACTACATTGTTCTCATTGCATTCCAGCCCTACATAGTGTCTGAACCCTGCTCAGAGGACCATGCGGACAGCAGAGCTACTGGGCCCAAGCACTTTGGTTGAAGCCTTTTACTCCTGTTGTCCTGAGTCCAGACTTTATTTGAAAACTGAGCAACTGGACCAAATACACCTTCGGCATTTGACTCTCAGTCGTAGCGGGAGGAGATAGCTGTAGGGTGAACAGAGGCTGACAACTCAAAATACATCTGGCAATCCCCAATACATGATAATGCAGTTAAATATGTGCTCTTAGATAAAAGACAGTATTTATATACGAATAAAAAGTATAATAGGGTACACCACAAATAATACACAGTCTCCTCAAGCTGGCCCACTCGCGTTCCCTGGGTCAAGGTCTCAAGTACAATCTCTCGTCTAAGGTCTGCTGTTATTCCTCAATTACAGGAGGTGAGAAACAAGCTAGGTCCCACTAGTAAGTTGAAGTCTTAGAAGTTTTACATTGGCTTGGCAAAAGACAAAGTGTCTCCTTGTTGCTGTGGTAAATAAAATTACCGGGACTATTTTTCTATACATTAAATGACAATAAGGATAGCTCAATAAAATGAGAGGCAGAGTCCGTTATATCTGAGTCATACGGGCTTTAATTAAGTGGCTCGAGACACTGGACATCGAGTTCCATCACCACTAAGGTTCAGGAAGGGATATTCAACATTTTATTAACATCACACATTATATATAGTAAAACAGTATAATTGAAATGAATACAGTAGGCGTAACAAGTGAAAAAGAGAGGAGATAAGAACACATGGGCGTAAAGGAGGGCGTGTACAGGGGCGTACACGGAGGTGTGTGCTGGAGACGTCACAGAAGTGTCATAGGTGGGCGGATGCATAGAGAGATTCTGCAGGGTCAGCAGAAACCTTTACCCTGGGTGCGTGCGCAACTGAGCATGACGTGGTATAGACGTGTAACTGGGGAGAGCTGGGGGGCTTGACTTTAGCACTAGTAGAGGAGTCTTGGTGTCTGGGATGTCAGAACGACCTGCACCTATAGCATATCTGGTATCTTATGTTTGGAGGATGTGTTGTCTGAAGGAAAAGGTCTCTCGGGCAGAGGCCGTTCAATACTGAATGCTAGTGCGTGCATACGTGTCTTGGTGCAATGCGCGGGGGCCATGGGCCTACCATGGTAACGGGTTCGGTAAATCACTTGCAAGGAGACAGGAAAACCGGGCCCTTTGCTCTGCAGCCGGGAACATGTTACCTATTTCACTAGACTGGAATGTGTTTTTGCGGAGGCTGAGCAGATAACTGTAGGCAAAATACTGTCTTGGCAGGCAGGCCAGGCCGAGCCGGGCACCGCTCGCTGGGCAGGAAGTAAGGTAGAGGTCAGGGATGCATACCTAAACTGCAGCTTTCAGAGACAGAAGAGGCTCGGAGCCTCAATTAAGGGCCTGGCTCGGCTGAGCCAGAAAAACGTGGAAAACGTGTGCTTCGCGTTATTTAAAAGTGCACCATGTAAATGCATTGGAAACGTGGGCCCTAATGCGGAATTGGTACTTTATACATGAAGGGCTCACTAACTGACATGCTAACCTTAGACGGAAATACATTTGCATTATCATGGCGAACACGGGAAGGGAATTACATGACATACATGGGGCATGGGTGCATGTATAGGGTGCGAGTGGGGGTCACACTGACTACCTAAAAATTTCTATTTCCTCATTGCAGTGCATAAGTTAGAGCAAGTTCCCTGAAGCCTGCTCTCGGAGTGTCCAGGGAGAGTGCTTGGGGCCATTCTGAGGCCTGCGATGAGCAGAGGTTTGGGTACTTCGGTCTGGGGCAGAAGACCTCCACAGCATTCCTCTGGTCACACAGTAAGTCTGAATCCTTTAGCAGGTCCTGGGTGCTCCTATATTAAGGTAGTTGAACTTGTGCTATTCTTTCAGGGGTTATGGCGTCAAGTGGAGAAGTGTGGCTCAGGGGTTAGAGGCGGCAGCTGAGATCGGAAGCTGAGATCGGCCCTGGACCAGGGTTCAATTCCCCGTCTCGGCGGGTCTTGGGCTAAAAATTCCACGGACTCGACGGCCCCTCGCGGCGGGATGCCTGGCTTTCACCTTGCAGATACCCTGCCGGGGTTATCTCACAGGGGAATACCAGGACGGGTTCCCTAAGCAAGCGCCGGGAAACCCACTGCGGGTAGCTGTGCGCTATATAAGCTCAAATACATTTACATTTACATGGTTGACCACTGCCTAAGGGTGACGGCCCTTTCCCTTGGTCCTCCTGGCATTCTTGGGGTAATGAAGAATGGCACACATTCCAACAGCTCCTTCAGTTTTACAGCAAAGCACTGGGTAATGGCCCTCTTCTACTTACAGCAATGAACTAGGGTGACAGTCCTTTGCTTGTCACAGCACTACACCAAGCACAATGACCCTTTGCTTCTCCTCGATGCTCAACTTGCATATGAGGGGTCACAAGCAGTACCAATAAGGTAGTGGCCCTCTTCAGTTCAAACCACTGAACAGGGCGATAACCTTTATTCTTCACGACACCCCCCCCCCCCGGCATATGGGGGTCTTGACAGCGTAGACGGCCCGATCAGTGCAGTGGTCTTTATGGACCTGAATCTCACGCTTTTCTCTCATGATCCACTCTGCAGGATCCCCACTGGACTTCACACTTGTAAGCGATCTCCTTCTCTTCACACAGTCCTCTGGTCTTAGGTCAGGCAGAAGCTGTTGCTTCCGGTGACAGGCAAGTGTTCTTGATTCTCCTGGGTGATATCCGCTTACCCAGCATGGGATCCCGGAATACCCTTGGTCCCAAGTCCTGGTCACATGAGGCAGAACTTGTGCTGTGCTTCTCCATGCTGATGTACAGCTTCAGTCTGACAATTTCGAAGCCTCAAACTCAAGTTTTTATTATCCTTTTCAATACAAAATGTTGTCTCTCTGTCTTTGAAATTTATTTTCTGGTGGTCGACCACTTTGAAATGAATGCTCGTCTGTTGTGTACTACCTCCAGAGAGCAGTCTATCACAGCAGGACAGTCTACAATCTTTATAGCCACAGGAGTAACTACAGGCTCACACTTGGATGTCAGACTCATTGATATGTCCTTCAGTAGGTGACCAAAGGGCTCCTGCCCTGTCCTTCATGATTCCCTTTTTAACCCCATCTCATTTCTGATATGTGCCCACGACTCCTTTGACCAGTGACCATTTTCAGAATCAAAGAGCCCCTTTAGAAGGGTACTGACAAGCCTGGATCATCTTTACTTCAGTGTGTGTCCCACCCAGCTATAAAGAAAACAGCAATCCACAAATCTTCCTGGTAGCATGTTCTACCTCCACATGTTCTAGCCAACTCTACGGTTCCCAGGGGGGCGTTGCTTAGCCGGCTGCAAGATGGCCGCACTCTGAGTGGGCTTTGCCGGGCAAGCCAATAATCCACTAAATATCCTGCAGACACATCCTCCATCGCTGCTCGATACCGTGCCATCGCTACTCACCAGACCTTGGGGCACAGCCTAGTCCTGCTCCTGCCCTCCTGCGACATCGCTGACCCGAGATCCGCCACTACGTGTGTACTGGGCCTGGGCTCCGTGACCTGCCCGGCCTGGCCTCCCTGGAGCTGTTTGATGGCAGCCTCATGGCACCGGATCCTCACCCTGCACTTTCCCTACATCGCTCCTGCATCGGAGCCGGTAAGTGCCGTTGCTGCAGGGGCGACTGTGGCGGGGTTGAGATCTCGTGAGCCGTACTGCCCGGCCTTCTCACCACTCAGGCCTTCCCCCATGTGGCCTGGCAACGCGGGCAGCACGCTTCCCGCTACTTGCTGTCCTTCTCCCGCTTCAGCCAACCGGCTCCCTGAGGCACCCTGCTGCGGCTGCTGTGTCAGCCTTTTGGTTTCTTCAGCCCTGGCTCCTCAGAGGCCTGCCTGCTGTGAAGGGTGGATTTCCTGTGGCCACATTTACACCTGCTGCCTCCCTCCGCTCCCTGTCGGCGCCAACTGCAGCACCCAACGCTTGCCTGTTCCACCCGCTGGATCCTCGGGGCACCTTGGCTACTGCTCCCTGGACGTGGCGGCTAACCCCTCCTGATGTAGACCCTTCGCCTCCTGCTTGACCTAGTTGCTGATGCCCAGGGCCGGTGGCGCTTGCGCCGTGCAGCAGGTTACACCCGTCATTTTTGAGGCCGGACCGTTCTGTCGCCCTCCTCCCTGTGAGTCCCGTCACTCGGGCTTCGCGCTGGGCGATCGGCCTCCCGAGTATCACATGCCATTGCCCGCTCCGCGCCTGCGCCATTCCTGGTGACACCTGCGGTTGGGCTGTCGCCGCTGTGTCCTCTGCACATCGCTCCTCTTTCCTGCCGCCACACCAGTCTGGCTGATCCACCCCGCACCAGGCCTCGACATTCCTCCTTCAGACCAGTGACATCCAGTGATCATCTGCTTTGACCCGTCATCGCTGGGAGTGTCATTTGCGGCTTTCATGCCACACTTGCATCTGGCCTTATTGTTGATTGCCCACTGCACATCTGCAATACCGCCTGCTGGTCCTGTGCCTCGCTTCGTCCTGTGCGGCGGCACTGCTCTGCCGCCCCTGGGCGCGACTGTCCTATCCTCACACCGTAGCCTCCCTTCTGCTACATGGTTGGTCCTCCCGCCTGCCGCTTCCGAGACATGAGGAGAACCGACCCTAAGCAGCCTAAAATCACCCTCGATCAGCGCCGCCAGACCCGCCAGCAGGGCGTAGGTACTGATGGAGGAGACCCTATTGCCCTATCGGATATGGCTCTGACACGCGAGGATGACCTGAAGGTCATCATGTTGGACGTCAAGTCCACCGTCACTGGCATAGCGGCTCAGCTTGATCAACTGTCAGCCCGCCTGGCACAGTAAAGGCATGAGTTGATGCACACAATGCACGCCATCTAAATGTCGAGACCAGGGTGTCTGACGTGGAGGATGCCGCCACTCAAGATCGCCAAAAATTGCTACAGATGGACAAGATACTAGATCTCATCCGGAATAAAAATGAGGATTTGGAGGCGCGCTCCCACAGGAGCAATCTCCGCATCACGGGAGTGCCTGAATCTACCTACCTCTCCTGAATAGAGGACTATGTGGAACAGTTGGTCTGAGAGCTCTTTGGCGCCATCCTCTCACCAGTCTTCATTGTCGAGCAGGCCCACCACTCCCTCGGCCCTCGCCCTGGCCCTGGCTTGCCACCCCGCCCCATCATAGCCAAAATCCTGAACTTAAGGGACCGCAAAGCCATTCTTCGGGCGGCCACGGAGAAGGGCGAAATCCGCCACCAGGGCAACTCCCTGTCGTTCTACCCTGATTACACTACTGCGGTTCAGGCGGCTCGCTGTGAGTTCCTACCAGCGAAACAGATCCTTCTAAAGCATGAGATCTCCTACTCATTGGCATATCCTGCAAAACTGTGTGTCAAACAAGGCTCTAAGACACTCATTTTCACAGATCCCTGAGAGGCGTTGGCGGTTGCAAAAATACTGGACAGGTCACATCGTTCTTCGCTTGCCAACTCCCAAGCTGCCGCAGACGACAATCTCACTGATAATGACTGAACTGCTTTTAAGTACTGCCAATCTGCTGTTGCAATTCATGTCACTCAGGCTGTTTGTTTGACTTCTGCCCTCTTGGTCAACACTGCCTCCTAGGCCATTCCATTTCATACCTCTGCCCTGGGCTCGGTGTCCTCTACTCTTTGATGTTTATTTCTTGTTATCTGCCTTCACTTACGGCTTGGCCACCCTGTCTTCCTGGCAGGGGTGTATGCTGAGCGTCGCCATGCCCCCACGGGATAATTCCCTTCACTGACATAGACTCTTCTCTTCCTAGTTGTGGGTCCCTGGGGTGGCAATGGGTGGTGTCTCAGCCTGATTGCGGGTTTGGTGTGGGAGCGGGGGTAGTCCTTTGTTTTGGGGGTGGGTTCGGATAGTTGTTTTTGGGGTTCCTGGGGTTTGTTGCCTCCCTATGAGGCCTTATTGTTCTTTCTAGCACAGGCTCATTCACCTGGCTTCTTCACAACATGTTGCCCTGCTTCTGCTGTCCAAACTCCTACTGGGGGGATTGTACTGTTTGAACTGTCGCCTCCTTATCAATCAAGGGGGGTGGGGGATGGCGGTGATAGCAGCTTCTGTTTGGACAGCCAGGTCTTGAGATGCCTCCTGAAGGTCAGCAGGTCCTGGGTCTGACGCAGATTGGTGGGGAGGGTGTTCCACGACTTGGCGGCGAGGTAGGAGAAGGATCTGCCACCAGTGGTTGTTCTGTGTATGCATGGGATGGCGGCGAGGAAAAGGTTGGCGAAGCGAAGCTGGCGATTTGGGGTGTAGAAGGTGAGACGCTTGTCAGGGTAAGCTGGTCCCGCATTGTGGAGTGCTTTGTGAGCATGGGTGAGGAGCTTGAAGGTGATTTAGTTGACGGGGAACCAGTGCAGGTCCTACAGGTGGGCAGTGATGTGGGCGTGGCGGGGTATGCCGAGGACGAGGCGTGCAGAGATGTTCTGTATACATTGAAGTATTTTCTGAAGTTTGGCCATGGTTCCAGCGTACAGGGCTTTGCTGTAGTTCAGTCTGCTGCTGGCACGGGTGTGGGTGACCGTCTTTCTGGTTCCGGTGTGGATCCTGCGAAACATGCAGAGGGTGTTGAAACATGATGATTAGACAGCATTGGCTTGTTGGGTCATTGAGAGTGATGAGTCCAGGATGAACCCCATGTTGCGTGCATGGTCAGTGGGTGTCGGTGCGGCTCCCAATGCGGCAAGCCACCTGGAGGCGTCCCTTTTGGAGGGGGAGGAGCCGAGGATGAGGACTCCCATCTTGTCTGAGTTCAGTTTCAGGCGACTGTTCTCCATCCAGTCGGCGACAGCCTTCAGTTCTTTATGGAGGTTAATTTTGACAGTGGCGGGGTCCTTGGTGAGTGAGAGGATTAGCTGGATGTCGTCGGCATAGGAGACGATGTTGAGTTTGTGAGAGCGGACGATGTTGCAGAGTGGGGCCATGTTGCCGTTGAAAAGGGTTGGGCTGAGGGATGATCCTTGAGGCATGCCGCAGATGATCTTGGTGGCTTCAAAGCGGAATGGGGGAGTCGGACCCTCTGGGTTCTTTCGATGAGGAAGGAGGTGATCCAGCCCAGGGCCTTGTCGCTGATTCCTGCATCATGAAGGCATGTGCGAAGGGTGTGGTGGCAGACTGTGTTGAAGGCGGCCGAGAGGTCCAGGAGGATGAGGGCAGCGGTTTCGCTGTTATCCAGCATGGTCCTGATGTCATCGGTGGCAGCGATGAGGCCCGTTTCGGTGCTATGCTTGCTGCGGAATCTTGATTGGGACGGGTCGAGGATGTTGTTTTCCTCGAGGAAGTGGGACAGTTGCTTGTTGACTATATTTTCAATAACTTTCGCCAGGAGCAGGGAAATAGGTCGGAAGTGTTTGAGGTCCTTTGGGTCCGCTGTGGGTTTATTGAATAGTGCGTTGACCTCGGCATGCTTCCAGCCTTCCGGGAATGTGGCGGTCTCTAAGGAGTTGTTGATGAACTTCCGAAGTTGGGGGGCGAGGATGCGGTTGGCTTTGTTAAAGATGCGGTGAGGGCAGGGGTCAGATGGTGAGCCTGAGTGGATGGTGTTCATAGTCTTGATGGTATCATCCTCGATGACATGGGTCCAAGAGGTCAGGGGGTTTGTGAGGCTGAGGGGTGGTGAATTGATGGCGTTAGTGGCTGTTGGTAGGGTCCGGTGTTAAAGCTGTTGTGTCGTGTCCTTAGGAGGATCTAGTTGTATTTTGGACTATGCTATCTCATTGTGATTCCAATGTTATTGCACCGCCTTCTTTCCCCATTATTCATGGCACCGCTCCATACATCTGCATGCAGTTTCTGCCTTCCTCATCTCCTTCCTCAGCACTTCCTCCCTTGACTCGTCACCATGACTGACACTACTCTCTGGACCTGGAATGTCTTGGGCCTAATGACCACCACAAGGCGCAACTGGTCCATGCCCACCTTGTTCGGCACAAGGTGGATATTCGTTTTTTACAAGAGACCCATCTTTTAGGGTTACTTTCTCCAGACCCCTTTCTCGACATTGGGGAGAAATTCACTTGTCCTTCTACTCAAATTACTCTTGGGGTTGTCAATCCTGCTCCGCAAAGCGCTCCCATGGCAGACTTCTCAGGTGATAACTGACCCTGGGGGCGTTTTGTGATACTTCATGGCACCCTGCTGGCCCAGCCCCTTACACTCGCTGCTCTGTACGGTCCCAACTGCGACAACCCGGACTTCTTTGCGCAAGTCTGGCACCACATCTCGGCCCTCTGCCCTGCTGCGCTCCTCTGGGGGGTGATTTTAATGTAACACTGTCTGCCACTTCAGATCGGTGCGGCCCCCCATGCCCCTCACGCGTGAGTGGCTTCCCTTCTCAGTTCCATTTTCTCTGACAACTCCCTGTACGACTCGTGGCGCCATGCTCACCCTGCTGTACGAAAGGACACCTGAGTCACCGGCTCTAGGGGGTGTAGGTCCCGCCTGGAACTATGGATCACTACTCCGGATGCCATGGTCTGGTTCACCTCCGTTGATCATATGGCACGCACCCTCTCAGATCACGCTCCCGTTCGCCTATGCCTCTACCTCCCACATTCCACATTGCTTTCTCCTGGCGGCTTCCCCCAATGCGTTACATGACTTTGTCTTCTGTAATGAAATACAAACCGCAATCACTAACTATTTCGAGCTTAACCAAGGTTCTGTTGACTCCCCATCCACGCTTTGGGAAGGGTTTAAAGCCATCATTTGTGGGGAATGGATTTCTAAGCAGTCCGATGTCCTACACTCTGTCCGCAGCACTCTTGACAAATTGGAAAGGGAGATTAAGATTCTTGACTCTTCTCACGGCCGGGACCCAAACCCTGACACGCTTGCCCAGATTCGCAGGAAACTTACTGATTTAGCTAACGAGGCCAACAGAGAAGTTGCATTTCTCGATAGAGAGCCACTGGCGCGTCGCTTTGGTGAAGGCGATCGCCCTGGCAAAACCCTCGCCAATCTCCTCCGCCCCCCTCAGGCCGCGTCCTACATCACCACCAGAGGAAATTAAAGCGCGCTTCACTATATTCTACACACAACTTTACACGGCCGGATCGGTACCTCCACATGTGGATCTCAACCAATATTTTGATACCCTTCGGCTCCTTTGGCTTGGCAATTCCCATCGGGAATTCCTCGATGAGCATTCCTCTAAAGAAGAAATCCTAGTGGCGATTAACGGTATGCCCGGTGACAAGGCCCCCGGCTCGGCCGGCCTGCCGGCCTCCTTCTATAAGGCCTTTGCCCCGCTTTTGATTCCTCATTTAGCCGCCATGTATAATGAGTCCTTTGAAACATGTCAGTTCGCCCGTCACTACGTGAGGCATTGTACACTTTACTCCTAAAGCCGGACAAACCAGCCGAGCTGCGAGATACTTATCGTCTCTTATCCCATACCCCCATCAATACAGACAATAACATTTTTGCTAAACTTCTCGCCTCCTGTCTACTTTCTCTCATCCCGCTCATCACCCACCCTAACCAGTTCAGTTGCATTGCAGGTCGCGTGAGCTCCCATAACCTCTGGACCATTTTCTCCGTTCTCCATTAAATAAACCCAGCGCTTCTGGCGTGGCCACCCTGCTTGATGCCACCAACCAAGGCCTTTGATACCTTTAGAGTGGCCTTTCCTGTTTTATCTCCTTCCCCGCTTGGGTTTCAGCCCGGTCTTTTTACGCAAAGTGTTACTCCTCTACACCCTTCCTTCTGCTTGTCTTCGTATAAACTGCCAAATCTCTGAGCCCATCTCCATCGGGCGTGGTACTCAGCAGAGTTGTCTTCTGTCCCCCATGCTATTCGCCATCGCAATGGAACCCCTCTCAGATCGTCTCAGATAACATAAAACCCAGAGAGTCATTGGCTTTGCAGCTCGCACTCTATTAGTTTCCGGAATTCAGGTCAACTGGAATAAGTCTGTATTATTGCTGCTTACAGATGCCACGGCACCCTTTGCTCCAGACTATCCCTTTGTGTGGGCATCAGAGCCCACTAGATACTTGGGCATCTGGCTGAGCAGGGATGTGGATGAACTTTGGAGAGCTAACTTTGGCAGCGAATGGACTGGTTTGAGTCCAGGATACCTCTAGAGGCCGGCTGCCTCTGTCTCTAGCCGGGCTCATAGCCATAGCCAAACTGGTGGTACTCCCAAAGTTTTTATATTTATTCGTCAATATCCCCATCCCTCTCACTGCCCACTTCTTCCGCAAGGTTCGCTCTCTGCTAATCACCCTAATTTGGGCCGGTCGGCAACCCAGGATCACATATAAGATCCTCACTCTCCCGATGTCGCGTGGCAGCCTCATGTTGCAGTGGAAGCCAACCTCGCCACCCCGTGGCCGCTCACAACTGCTTTATTCGCCCCGGCGAAACTCCTAATCACTGAAATTGATATGGTTTAGACCTAGCGTTGGGCCTGGGATGGGCTACGTAAATTTTCAGGATCCGATACGCTTTCCGCGAACACGATGCCAATCGCTCACACCCGGCTTTTCCTCCCCTCCAGTCTTATGGGGATGGTTAATCACGCCACTCGCCTGGGTCTCTCCACAGTGTCAAACCTTTACCATGTGAACACATTCTTCTTGCTTGCCGCCGACTCTGGCCCCATGGACACCTTGCTTTACTATCAACTCAGGGCTGTCTGTAGGAAGTTTCACCATTCATTTTCCCAGCCCTCACCCTTTGATGGCAACTCTGGATCTTCTCTAACCATCCCCCTCTTCTAAGAAATTGTTCACTAAAATCTATGCTTACACACTGGCAGTGTCTTCCACCTCCAATGACCGTGCGCCTGTTGCAATTGGTGAGGACCTGGGAGTCGAAATCTCTAAAGCTGACTGGCTATATTGTTGTAATCAGATCAAACGTCTCTCCACAAATTATTGTTTGCGCCTTATTCACTTTAAGTACATAGGCTATAGGCATAGCAACAAACAGCCACAAACATGCTTTATATCCTTTGAGGAGATAACATTCAGGCTTAGGTATTCATAGAGGGAGAAAAGAAAATATGATCTGTTCAGGGGGGTTCATTTCCTAATTCTTTTATCAGCCATTTCCTTTTGCTGTGGCTCGAAGTCAACCCATAGATCATCTTTAGTCTGATCAACGTCCCCAACATTGCTAATACTTCTGTTAACCTTCCTTCTATTCAAGAATACCATTCACTCTTTCCTCCACAGGCTCTGGGCTTTGCTGAGGATAACTATTAAAAATATGTGCCCTAACTCCCACATTCGTACCCTTAAATCTAAAATCTGGGGCTGGGCTTCTGGTTATTCGCTTTTCCCATCTTCATTGAGTATTTACTGGGAACAGGCTTCTTTCCTGTTAGTCCTTCTATGACCATCAAGTACATTCCCTTTGCCTTCATTGGCCCTTTACACACTGCACACTCCTTTTAGAAGGCTTTACACACACCTTCCCTTTCTCTATGTGACTTTTGTACACTGTTGGTATTCCACATTTTTTGATTAGCATTGGATGTTTGGCCATATAAACTGTAGGGGTACTATTTTGGTGTCCGTTTTTATCCTCCCCACTACCTTTTAGGCCATCCTCATGTTTGGCCACCGACTAGGGACGGCATGCAGCTATTTATTTTCTTTAATTCAGACGTGATACCCTGCAACTGAATTTTGCTGGCCTTTAAACCTTTAAAACATCATAGTGTAATAATGTTACTTCAAATATTCCTTGAAGGGTTCTTTGCATTAATAACATTATGTCCAACATTGATGAAGAAAGGGAAGCCGGTGTCTCTAAATTTAATGACGTCTGTTGATTAAATGTGCTGATTCTGTTTTTGTCGACGCCAGCACATGCCCCATTGTTTTAATGCACTCACTTCTTGAATGTCTACCAAATTCAATGCATCGAAAAGAGTTGACCTTGCTCTAAAACCAACAGATTTCAGCTTCTCAATTCTCAACCATTTATTTTACTTCAGTTGGTGAAGCGAACTCTTGACCATGAATGGGTTTAAAGTGCTTGCTCACAAACTCCTTTAAAGGGTTCCTAACATTTGTTGGGCTCCTTGCTGGAGTGGAACCGGGAGCCTCCAACTCATCCTGGTTGACAATATTTATGTCTTTCTTTTTACCCACCTTGCCGACTCCCTTGCAACGGTGTTAGTAGTGGATGTTGTGGCGCTGTTGCTGACAGTGGTACTACCTTCCTGTGATCTTATATGGGATCTTGATTCTGATTCTCTGCCCTCCACTCACCACCACCTCTATGTTTTGGTGGTGTTACTTTCTGTCTTAATTTTTGACTACATTCTGTGGCTTGTGACCACACTCCCCATGTCCCTAAATGTAAATGTAAGTTTCTTCTTCAGGTTGGCAACATCTGTCAATTTTGCACCAAATTTCCAAGTGCACAAAGTGCCATGCTATTTATGTGCGACACTTCAGCTCTACCGGCAAGTGACACCAGCCATCAGGGAACCCAGAGAAGAGTGCTAATGACAGAGCACTTACAATATGCACTTACAATATGGCTGTGAATATAATGCGCTTGCCTCCTCCCTCTCTAATAGTTACCATATGCTGCACAGCTGCCTCCACCAATGTCCTGACATCCCGAGACTCAGTTTCTAGTATGTAGCTTGCCGGACAGTCTGTCGAGAAATGTTTATGATGGGGTCCTCCCTCGGCCAATGTGCCCACCCTGCTGCATGCCTGACTCCCCCCCCTCCAGAGGGGAGCAGGCACAGTGGTCACACACTCGCTGATCTCCAATAAGCTTATACTCCCTTTGAACCGAGCATTTGGGTCAAAAAATGTAGAGCGCCGGGCAGTTATTGCAGCTATATCATCCTTCTCCAGATTCATGTTCCTGCTTCCTCATCCTCTGTATCCTTCATGAAGCTTGTATGCACTGGCAGCGTGAGAATGGCAGCTACTGGTTACAGTTGTCTAGGAAGGGGCAGTCTGACTGTTGCTCTGTGCTAGGAGCGACCGTTTTGCTCTGTGCCAATCAGGAGTATGCCAATTCTATCATGTTTAGAGAGGAGAGCACAAGCACTTTACCACTTGTCAGCAAGAGTATAGTGTGCAGAGTCCTATGAGCAGCAAAAAAGGGTTCAGCAAAAGAAGGCAACAATCTTGGAATACCACACTAAATATGGCCAGTTCCAACCATGTTGTACCAACTAAAAGTTTGTCCCATGATTGAGATAGTCTTGATCAGCAGAATGTCTGTGGTATTGTTGATTAAAACCTTATTTGGCCCAAGATTTGCACATTTGACCCAGTTGATGAATCATCAGCAGGTCTTTCCATTGAGCCATTCAGTACTGGGGAGCAGACAGCACAGTAATCATTCTTCTGTAGAGTGTCTAGGGTCCAGATTTACTGATAGCATGTTGTGCTGCTCAGCACATTCCAATTAATATTCCCCAGTTTAGAGTCAATTTTGTGATGATCCAGAACATGACCTTCACCATGATCATTTTAGCAGATGGGAGGGCCACTCACTATAGGGGACTCTGCGCATTCCTGAGGTACCTCAGTATTTCATCTAGGGCTTTCTTGTAGGGGCTATTAACTATCTTGAGATAAGTACAGCTACTTCTGTTCATTGGTTGTATCAGTTGATTCTATTTATTCTCCTTTGCACCCAATCCTTTTTACCTTGTTAGTTGTCAGGAGATATTAACCCTTGGATGGTAGCTATATTTTGCCATTGAACCCAACCAAAACTGCCATTTAGAGAACCCTTGAGAAGTCTGTGGAATACCATTCTTAACTAAACTGCTGCTGATCACATTGTTTTGTCTGGTCTAACAATATCCAAAGTATTCTCTGCTCATTGATTAGGCTGAGTGCAGGTTGGAAAAGGGATCGACCTATTGTAGGCCACAGTGGGAATAGGGCCTAGCTAAGGCTCTGAACGTCTGCTGTGGGAGAGTAAATCAGTCACTGGCTCATATGCAAAAGTATTGCACCAGATCAAGATTAGTTGGAATCAATGTAACCACCTTTCAAATGGGGTGGTGAATAAGTCAGGGAGCCCAGCATTGAGGTATGAACAATCTGCATAAAGCTCAACAACCTTGTTGTTCTGAAGGCAATGAAAGAGACTTCTTTATTAAACTGTCAATTGTCCTCATATAATGTTTCGTCATGGGAGTGACCATGACTAGATACAGCTGATCATGTTTTCCCCCAGAATATCGAGATTTAATATTGACCTGCCAAAATTAGACTATCACTGTGTCGTGAAGGTGATAATACAGGTAGGTATGGATTTTCTGTTTTTTTTTCAATGTGTTGGAGATTACCTTCCTTTGTGTGGTACCACCCTACATGTTTATCTTGACTGTGATTGCGGGCTATAGAACTCTGTTCACTTTACTCCTGCTAACCAGTGCTAAAGTGCTAGTGCTCCCCCTTTCATCTTGAAATTGACATCCTCCATGATTCCATATTTAACTTAGCTACAAGTTCCTAGTGTATGGTCCCAGAGTGTACCTAGGACCTGTATGTACTGTGCCCCGCATCTCGGTTTTGCGACCAGGATAAGGCACTTTGTTCTCCAGGTCGGTGGGGTGCTGTAGCCAGCCTGCGCTCCATCACATGCAGCGTGAACGTTTAACTTTGCCCCTGTCCAGCATGACTAGATAACCCTCATGGGCGCTTATTGCTTCTAAGCGCTAGTACCCTTTTTATTCTTTAAAAATTCATATCTCAACTCCAACATATTGGATTTTTGTCATTATGGTCTTGATTTATTTATATAAATATTGACTATTCTTCTAGGTTCTGTTATGTTAATAAATTCGTTAAGTGCACGAATACCACAAGGTGTCTTGGCTTCCAAATCAGAGTTAAGTCTTTTGTGGTGTTCTCATTGTGTTACTGTGTGTGTGTTGCACAAATACTTTACACATTGCCTCTTTAGTTTAGCCTGACTGCTCCATGCTAAGGTACCAGAGGTTGAGAACTGATGAACTTTTACTGCGTATCTTGTTTACCCGGCCTAGAGTGGCGTCCCTACTTGCACAGGGTGCATACTTCTGCCAACTAGAGACCCTATTTCTAACAGCAGGCATATTGCCTTTTTTCACTGCTCGTCGAAAAGTGCTCAATGCCCTGCCTCTCCGTGGGAGGAAACCCCCATAGTCAGGGGGGAGGCATTGTTTTTTCCCCAAAAAGCATCACACTTTGGGTTTTTTCTTCATGAAAGTAAAAAAAAATTGTAACATTGCTGTATGGTTCCATCAGGTTTGATAGAGCCATCCAGCAAAGTTACAATGCATTGGCAGAAACCACTTTGACAACAGATCCTGTAATGCATGAAATGTCCACCCGGCCAACGGGCATTTCAAAATTTGGTGGACGGCACCTCCGTAAGGGTGACGGTGTAATTTCTCCATTGCCCTGGCGGAGGGCAGGCTGACCGCCAACATTTCAATCAGGCCCTTAGTCTCTGGATGGGAAGTCAGAAATCCTCAGATGGCCAAGGAAGCAGGCTGTGGCCGAAGGGGCTCCTCATTGTTGTATAGTCAATGGACAAGGTCTTGGTGAAGCCATTGACGGAAAAGCTCAGAGCGGGAGAAATTTGAATTTCGTGCACAGAGAAGTTCCCTTGCAAGCCAAATATTTTTTATGCCTTAACCCGGCGAAAAGTTCTACTGATGGATTTAGTCACTTTTTTGGACCTTGAGTTCTTTCAGGGGGGCAATGCTACAGGTGGAAAAACAGCATTTACAAAACGGGCTTAACCAATCCTTCCATTACCATGCACGCGTTACCACGCATATGCCTTAACCAGGTATAAGCATGGTAATGGCAGTCAGTGCTCAAGATTCAGAGTGGATGGGCGGGGAGATTGTGTGGAGGAAGAAGAAGGATCAGGACGTGGCCTGTTAAGTAGGGCTGTGTTTTAGGGCTCAGGGTGGGGGGGGGGGTTGGGGTAGTTTTAAGGGCAGTGGGCGGGTAGGAAAGGGCAGTTTTTAGGACTGGGGTCTGGTTTTAAAGCTCAGGGTGGTGCGGGTACATTTTAGAGCTGGGGGCCGGATTTTAGTGCTCAGGGTGGGGGTTTGGGATAGTTTTTAGGGTGGGGGTTGGGTTTTAGGGCTCTGGGCGGGGGGCTGGGGTGTGATCTTAACCACACATATGCCTTTACAACAAAATTTGTTGTGAAGGCATGCTTTGTAAAGGCATGCGTGGTAAAGACGCAGTCAAGGAAAAAGATTGCATCCTTGGTTCCCTCATACAACCCTGCAGGCTGTAGCCGAAGATAGCTCCACAAGACCGGATACCATCTCCATGAGGTCCCACTCAATCAGGTTTTCTGCTGAGAGGAAGAACGTAGTGGGAACAATCTGAATCTTTGGCCCAGCAGCAACATACTTCCTCTGTCTGATTGGCTTGGCAGGTTGGTCCCAGACCCCCATCAGTTCTCAGAGCAATACGTTTAAAAATGTCCCAGGTTTCAGGAAACCTTAGGAGTGCACTTTGAGACCCAGGCCTAATTATTACATACCCTCTATCCAACAATTTCCCTACTGTTGCACTTGCTCATGTGGCAACACTTTTCCTACTGTTACACTTGGTGGAGTGGGAATAGTAAATAATTACCACCCACTATCCAACACTTTCCCTTCTGTTGCACTTGCTGGAATGGGAATAGTACTTTTTACCCACTTGCTATCCAACACTTTCTCTACTGTTGCACTCACTGGAGTGGGAATAGTAATTTTTACATACCTGCTATCCAACACTTTATCTACTGTTGCACTCACTGGAGTGGGAATGGAAATTATTACATATCCACTATCCAACACTTTCCCTACTGTTGCACTCGCTGGAGTGGGAATAGTAATTTTTACCCACCCGCTATCCAACACTTTCCCTACTGTAGCACTCTCTGGAGTAGGAATAGTAATTTTTACCCACCCGCTATCCAACATTTTCCCTACTGTTGCACTCGCTGGACTGGGAATAGTAATTTTTACCCACCCGATATCCAACACTTTCCCTAAAGTAGCACTCACTGGAGTGGGAATAGTAATTTTTACCCACCCGCGATAAAACACTTTCCCTACTGTTGCACTCACTGGAGTGGGAATAGTCATTTTTGCCAACCCGCTATCCAACACTTTCCCTACTGTGGCATTCACTGGGGGGAATAGCAATTTTTACATACCCGCTCTCCAACACTTTTCCTACAGTTACTCTTGATGTAGTGGGAATAGTAAATTATTCCCACCCGCTATCCAACACTATCCCTACTGTTGCACTCTCTGGAGTAGGAATAGTAATTTTTACCCACCCGCTATCCAACATTTTCCCTACTGTTGCACTCACTGGAGTGGGAATAGTAATTTTTACCCACCCGCTATCCAACACTTTCTCCAAAGTAGCCCTCACTGGAGTCGGAATAGTAATTTTTACCAACCCGCTACAAAACACTTTCCCTACTGTGGCACTCGCTGGAGCGGGGATAGTAATTTTTGCCAACCCGCTTTCCCACACTTTCCCTACTGTGGCATTCACTGGAGGGGGGATAGTAATTTTTACATACCTGCTGTCCAAATCTTTTCCTACTGTTACACTTAGTGGAGTGGGAATAGTAAATTATTCCCTCCCCCTATCCAACACTTTCCCTACTGTTGCACTTGCTGGAGTGGGAATAGTAATTTACCCACCCGCTATGAAACACTTTCCCTACTGTTGCACTCGCTGGAATGGGAATAGTAGTTTTTGCCCACCCGCTATCCAACACTTTCCCTATTCTGGAATTCACTGGAGGTGGTATAGTAATTTTTACATACCTGCTGTCCAAATCTTTTGCTAGTGTTACACTTGGTGGAGTGGGAATATTAAATTATTCCCACCCGCTAGCCAACACTTTCCCTACTGTTGCACTCACTGGAGTGTGAATAGTAATTTGTACATACCTGCTATCCAACACTTTCCCTACTGTGGCACTCACTCGAGTGGGAATATTAATTATTACATATCCTCTATCCAACACTTTCCCTACTGGTGCACTCGCTGGAGTGGGAATAGTAATTATTACCCACCCGCTATCCAACACTTTCCCTACTATAGCACTCACTGGAAAGGGGAATTGTAATTTTTACCCACCCACTATCCAACATTTTCCCTACTATTACACTCGCTGGAGCGGGAATAGCAATTTTTACCCACCAGCTATCCAACATTTTCCCTACTGTTGCAATCACTGGAGTGGGAATAGTAATTTTTACATACCCGCTGTCCAACACTTTTCCTACTGTTACACTTGGTGGAGTGGGAAAAGTAAATTATTCCCACCGCTACCCAACACTTTCCCTACTTTTCCACTCTCTGGAGTGGGAATAGTCATTTTTACCCACCCGCTATCCAACACTTGTGGGGCAAGGGTTGCTGTGTTGGTGCTGGGCTGACACAAGTGGGCCCGAGCAAGGAGAGAGCTGAAGTGTGCCATATCTCAGTAAGTATGTCGGATGTTTGTTCTCTCCCTTCTCGCAACGCAGCGCAGGAAGCTCCCTTGATGCGTTGCAAGAAGGTGAATAAATCAATCGGTAACTCCACCTCGACAGAAGCAGGGCAGCCTTGTGTGCACGGCAGGAAGGGGAGAGGGGAGATGCAATTACGAACTGCGCCAGGTTTAATGTGCCACGATTAATGAATAACAATGGCGCGCGGTGAGAGGGGTGGAACACGTCATTGCGGCACCTCTGGAGGTGGGACACTGGGCTTCTCTCGGGCAGGCACTTGTACGAGCCCCGCACACCTTCGCCGCCTGACCCCGTGCTCAGGTAATAATCTGCTGTTATCTCTTCTATAACTTCCGCCCGGGAGTATTATTACATTTAAATGTCGGTCGTGCTCTGCCTGTTATCTGGTATTTATGTGCAAGGACTTTTCATTGCGGATCAGCGATAAAAGTCTTTTCAAATCCATTTCCATTACACCCTAAATCACCGGCTTCCCACGCGAAGAGATAATCGGGCCTGTCACGGCGACTTTCCCTTTCATTTGCATTTTAATATGCTCCTGATCCGGAGAGAAGGGGGCACATATGAATTATGACATCAAAGCCCCCGAGAGCCAAATTCAATGCCCCGGTGGCGGAAGGCGACATCTTTAACGCGGGTGGGTTTGTGCACGTGCGGTGGGTGAATGCTCCCCGCTTCCACTGCTCCCGCCCACGGCTGCTGTTGTAGAGAGCCACTCGGGCTCTCCACTACAATGTTGCTTTTCCCCACGCACGCACGCACAACCCCGGGGCGGGCTCGCGCCGGGGTATAAATAAACAAGCGGAAGACCGCTCGGGGTCTTTCCGGCTAACGATCATCTAGTGTCCGAGTGTCCTTACTGATAAGCATTGTGGCAGCACGTGGTAGGCCTCACCTACCGCATTACACTGGCGACGAGGCGGTCGTTTGCCACGCGTGCCCACCGCCTCCTGCAAGTCCTGCTGTGGGTGCTCCGGCGGCGGTGCTCTGCCGATCCTGCTCGCTGTGCCCGGAGACCGAGACCCGCCCACGCGTCACCCGTGAGGGTGCGCCTTCAGCTGGCGGGACTCGCAGCGCCGGAGCTCGCCCTTCGCCTCCCACGGGTGAGTGTTCACTCTGCCCCGCCTGCGCGCGCTCACCGCGCCCCTCATATCGCCGGCCGGCGAGAAGACGAGGCTCCAGAAGGACCACGTGATTGCGGCCTGGAGCAGGCCCGCCTCCCCCTCGCCCCAAGCAGCTGCCGAGTGACGCCTCTGCTGCGCGTGTGCGCGAGGCTCCGCGCTGTTCATCTCCTCTCGCCCCCCTGGCCCACGCCGCGCTATCAGCGCGAACAAGCATTGGCAGCAGCACTTTGGATCACGCTCCTGCAAACAAGCATTGGCAGCCGCAAATCGGGACACGCTCCTGACTGGGTCATTTCTGGTAGCTCAGCGGCCAACAAGCATTGGCGAGTGCACTTCGAGCCCTACTCCTGCCTACATCAAGTGGCTCCTGCGAGGCCAGTGGCCCTGTAAACTCGGCGAGGCTCGAGACAAGGGGAACACCCGGACCACAGTCACTGCAGCGAGGGGTACCAGCTGGCAACGGACCCCCGGCGCCCTGCTTTGGGCACAGATACGGCCCCGGAAAGCACCTATCCTCCTCAATTAGTGCCTCACCATGAGTGTCGACGCCGGTGCGGCTCAAGACGGCGTTGTCCAGCCACCGCCACCTGCAGTCCTCCCACAGGCTAACGCCCAGGCAGGAAACCAGGCCCCTGCTGGGCCCACTACTCCTGCACAGCCTGCCCACCTGCATGCCGGCGCAGCGCCCATCCCGCCGTTCAGCGAAACGTCGGATCCAGCAACGGCCGCGCTCCGATGGAGGGCGTGGGTCGGCCGCCTCAATCTATACTTCAAGGGTACCAGAGAAACCGACGGAACGGTGAAGAGATCGCTGCTCATCCTCTACGGGGGACAAGAAATCTACGACCTGTTCGAATCGCTCCCAAACACTGGATCCGACGATGACTACGACGCCGCGGTCGCGGCCCTAAACGCCCATTTCGACCCGCAGCTAAACAACGACTTCGAGAAGTTCAAGTTCAAGCGCGCCTGGCAAACTGAATCTGAATCCGTCGACATGTACTATGCTCGACTCCGTCGACTGGCAAGCACGTGCCCATTCACAGACCCAAGGGAGGAGATCAGGGATCAAATAATTGTTGGATGCAAGTCAAAGCTGCTAAGAAAGTTAATCCTCAGGCAGCCAGGAATATCGCTCGACGAGATACTCGTCTTAGCAAGATCCCATGAACTATCGGATGCCAGGGCAGAAGAGATGGAGGTAGCGTTGCGCACTCCAGTCATTGCCCCAACGATGGCGCGAACCCCGACCATCAAGGAGGAGCGGGTGGACGCCATTCACAGACGATTCCCGCCGGCAAGGCAGCGACAAGGCCCTCCACGAACCAACCGCTGTGGATACTGCGGAGAAGACCACCCGGCGGCCGCCACGTGCAGTGCCAGAGGCAAGACGTGCCTCAAGTGTGGGCGCCTCAACCATTTTGCCGCCGTCTGCCGAGGCGGCAAATTCAAATCAGCAGGACCACGTGCCCGTGCGGTGACGCAGCGGATTCACCAGCTATCGCTCGACCAGGAGCGACCCCCGCCAGACACTGAAGCACAAGACCGTCGACCCAGGTACGAGGACGATGAAGATGACGAAGTATACATCGTCTCCTACGTCAGCCGGGCATCCACAAAACGAAGGCCACCGCCCATGTGCTCCATCACTGTGGACGGGACGAATGTCAACGCGTTGATTGATACCGGAGCGTCTGTCAACGTCATGGACTCAGAGCAGTATGACAACATGTCCCCAAAGCCGACGCTAACGCCATCCACGGCAAGGATATACACTTATGGAAGCACGGAACCGCTCCCTCTCCGAGGAGTGATACAAACCACAGTCATCAATGGGGAATACTCCACCGAGACCAAATTCCATATCACTGAAGGCAAGAAAGGCACCCTCCTGAGTTGCCATACCGCGGAGGATCTCGGCCTGGTATTCTTCGCCAACCAGGTGCACCAAGCACACGCGGATTTCATGCTCAAAGACTTCCCAGAACTGTTTAAAGGACTTGGCAAACTCAAGGGGCGGAAGTTCAAACTTCACATAGATCCCACTGTGAGGCCCGTCGCACTCAGGCATAGACGGGTGCCCTTCAACCTACGGCCACAAGTAGAGGAGGAGCTGCGGAAGCTTGAAGAGCTGGGGGTGATTGAGAAAGTGTCGGGACCGACACCCTGGGTCTCCCCGTTGGTCGTCGCCCCCAAACCAAAACAACCAGGAGCCATTCGCCTATGTGTGGATATGAGACTTCCGAACACGGCCGTTAAGCGTGAGAGGCACATCACCCCCACCATGGAGGACATCATCGCAGACCTCAACGGGGCAAAGTGGTTTTCGAAGCTGGACCTTAACTCCGGGTATCACCAGCTAGAGTTAGAGCCCGCCAGCCGGTACATTACCACCTTTTCGACGCACGTGGGGCTGCGTCGCTACACAAGGCTCAGCTTCGGCGTATCCTCGGCAGCCGAGGTTTTTCAAAACGCTATCCGGGAGGTGCTGTCAGGACTGACGGGTGTCATCAACCTGAGCGATGACATCCTTGTCTACTCTTCAACCCTAGAAGAGCATCACATCAACCTGAGGGCGACTCTGCAGAGGCTAGCCGACAGCGGATTAACCTTGCATCGAGCCAAATGTGCCTTCTACCAGGAAGCAGTGGACTTCTTCGGGTACACATTCACCAGGGAAGGCCTCAAGGTAGACCCAAAGAAAGCGGAGGCGATTAAAGCGGCCAGCACACCTCGGAACCCAACGGAAGTACGCAGCTTTCTGGGCATGGCCACGTACTGTGGCCGGTTCATTCCGAACCTGGCCGCCATCGCGGAACCCCTCCGGGCTCTCACCCGCACAGATCAGAAGTGGGACTGGACCTCGGCCGCAAACAAAGCGTTCCAAAACGTCAAAGCTGGCCTTCTAGATAATACCACCATGGCCTACTTTCAGCCAAGACGGAAAACTGAACTGATTGTGGACGCCAGTCCCGTGGGACTAGGAGCCGTCCTGTTGCAAGAATATGGTCCGGAGGAATGGAGGCCAGTCGCCTATGCCAGCAAGGCGCTGACAGACACGGAAACCAGATACGCACAGATAGAAAGGGAGGCCCTGGCAATCAAATGGGCCTGCCAGCACTTCCATCTCTACCTCTGTGGACAGGAATTCACCGTGGTCACAGACCACAAGCCTCTCCTACCCCTGTTTGCAGGAACCTCAAGACTAGCCCCTCCACGGATCGAGCGGTGGGCCGTCCAGCTACAGGGCTATCGTTTCAAAGTGGTGTTCCGGCCTGGCGCGCACAATCCCGCCGACTACCTATCGCGGCACCCGGACGTTGCCTCGCAACCGCCACCCACCGAGGACGGAGAGGAGGTAGAAGAGATCGTGCACATGGTCACGCAGGCCGCGTGTCCTGACAACATGACCCTCAAGGAGATCGGAGAAGCCACGGCGGGAGATGAAACCCTCACGAAAGTTCGCCGGGCCCTGGAGGAGAACCAATGGGCCCGCTTCCTAGATGGCGCCGCAAGCCTCCGTCCGGAGGTCAGCCATGCGAGACAGCAGCTATGGCACATTCGCAGTGAACTCAGCGTGGGAGAAGAAGGAGTGATTCTGCGAGGACACCTCCTCGTCATGCCAGAAAGCCTCCAACAGCGCGCATTGAGTTTGGCCCACGTGGGACACCAAGGCATGGCAAAAACGAAAGCGCGCCTTCGAAGCAAGGTGTGGTTCCCAGCAATGGACACCCAAGTAGAGGAAATGGTACGGTCCTGCCATGCCTGCACGATCACCGGAGGTGAACCCCTTCCAGCCCCTGTAATCACGGAAGATGCGCCCAGGGCTCCATGGACCCAATTGAGTATTGACTTTGGCAGCTTCCCGGATGGGAGGCAGATGTTGGTGCTGGTAGACTCCTTTTCGAAATTCCCCATCGTGGAAGTCATAGCATCCACCGCTTTCCCACACGTCAGAAAGGTGCTAAACCGAGTGTTCGCAACCATGGGACTCCCAGAGGAAATTAAATCAGACAACGGCCCTCCCTTTCAAGGGCGAGAGTTCCAAGCATACCTAGAATCCCTCCGAATCAACCATAGAAGGATCACTCCGTTGTGGCTCCAAGCCAACGGAGAAGTGGAAAGGCTGATGCGGACCATAAACAGAGCACTTCGGATTGCCGTGGACAACGGGGAAGATCTAGAGACAGCACTAGATCAGTTTCTAGGAGCCTATCGGCAAACGCCGCACTCGACGACAAAGTGCGCCCCAGCCCACGTGCTGTTCAAGCGGGCCCCTAGAGACGGCATACCCACGGTGAGCGAGTGGAGGCCGGCAGAGAGAGACGCAGAGGCCACGCAAGCCAGGAGACAGGTCACCAATGCCAAAGCAAGCCTGCACCGCCGTGCCAGAGAACCGGACATCCGAGAAGGTGACGCCGTGGTCGTCAAGGATCGATACCCAGGATGGAAGTTCCGAACACCGTTCGAACCAGAGGTGTGGAGAGTCGTAAAGGTACAAGGGACAATGATCACGGCCAGGAGAAATGGACAAATTGTCACACGGAACGTATCCTGCTTCAGAAAAACTACCGAAGCAGCCATGGGGCACCCGCGAGCGGAGGACGCGGCAGAGGAAGAGCCGATGCTGGAAGGGCCAAGCGGCCCCAGGTCCCCGAGTCCTCTGCCAAGACCGGCACGCGGAGAGAATCAACCGAGGCCAATGTCACCAGGCCTCGGCACCGAGCAGAGTCAAACAAGGGCCTCTGAGTCGAGCGAAGACCCGAGTGCAACCCCGGCTGGGGCTGCTGGACCATCAGGGATCCGGAGCCATCGCTACAGCCTGAGGCCCAATCCGGTGCCTAGCCAACGGCTGAGGGACTTTGCATGGACATCTCCATAAACTGTCAGCCGAACGCCCGAGGGCAGAACGAACTAAAATAAAGGAGGGATGTAGAGAGCCACTCGGGCTCTCCACTACAATGTTGCTTTTCCCCACGCACGCACGCACAACCCCGGGGCGGGCTCGCGCCGGGGTATAAATAAACAAGCGGAAGACCGCTCGGGGTCTTTCCGGCTAACGATCATCTAGTGTCCGAGTGTCCTTACTGATAAGCATTGTGGCAGCACGTGGTAGGCCTCACCTACCGCATTACAGCTGTCAATCATCTGCAGGCCCAGCGGGGCCTGTTGCCAGAACAACCAACCCAGCAATCAGTGGCTGCGCGAGGCCAGGGGAGGCGCCATTACTGGCGGTACCCAGAGTGCATTCCTCATCTACCTCACGCAGGGCTTTAAGTGGGAGGAAAGAACAGAGTGGGGAGTTAAAACTCTGTGCATAGCACAGTGTGCCACCTGCCTGGGGCGTCGCTGCTTCTGTCATTGAATCCAGATATACAATAAAGGCAAGTAACATTACGCCTACAACAAGCCAGGACTATTGGCTTTGTCAATGGTTGTTAGTTGCATAAGACAAATAAGAAACAGCTATGGCTTCGTTGTCTATAATATTGAAAATGTTTCAGCTCTGAAATGATGAGACTGTGAAAGAGCTATAAGGAGTGTCTTTGAAGATAGATCAAAGGCAGTGAAGGGTGGCCCTGCTGTCGAGTGCTGAGCACCGGCAGGACCCGGTCTGCTTCGACCACGCTCCTGCAAGGAAACAACTAAGAAGACAATAATACATGTGCAGGCAGGGCACGAGGCGGGGGTACATGCGGGTGGACGGCATCCACCCACTTTTTTCACAGGGTGAACGCCGTCCACCCTGCCAAGAATTTGGGCCCCACTGAATAATGTGCTCAACTCGTCTTGGTGTCATTTCAAAACACTGGGACACTCTCAGCAGCGCCTGCACGTTGTGTACTTTCCACCTGCAAAAAGCAACAGCATGCAGGCGGGGACGGGGCTTTCTTATTTCAGACTCCTGCTGGACCCATAACAAAGGCCGAGTCTGAGGGGTCTTCAGGCCTCCTTTTGTTTGAGTCTCCTGGCTGGGAGCGGTCAGGAGCCTCACACCTGATGCAAATGAAGCAGAGGGGAAACAAAGGCTCACACCTTGTTAGCAGTTCACACGTTCTTAAGAGAGGCAGCTTTTCACTTTGTTCAGTCCCTGTTTAGGAGATATGCATGCACTGTAACAACATCAGATGTGTTGGTCTTTCCCAGTATTTACACAAAGCAAAGTTTATATAGAGCTTACTTCCCCTGAGGGGCGTTGAAATAATTTAAGTGCCACTATTTTTCTTGTATAGCCCTACTTATTCCAATGCAGGGTGTCAGAGCGCTTTACATCAACACGTGCATATTACATGTACAATAAATTATATATGTTTGTAAATGAATGTACAGGATGTGTTCCATAAGACTAGGGGATTGCAAGGTGTAGAAGTCACATATATTCTTCTATAGCTCACCGTCCTATTATGCTCACAATGTGCTCAAGCATACACATGATAGACCTGCTAAACATACATGTTAGGGCTTTAGATCTGATGTCACTTCCTGTGATGCCACTTCCTGTAAAGTTGTGGCTTGTAATGCCCCTTTCTATGATGTCAATTCCTGTGATGCCATTTGTGATGTCATGCATTGTGATGTTGTGTGCTCTGATGTCATGGACCGGGATGTCTTGCGCCATGATGTCGCGTGCTGTGATGACACTTGCATATGGCCTAACTAGGCTAGTCCCCTCACTTCTTTTTAGGACTTGTGCCCTGTGTGCAGGGCTGCAGACCACTAAACCCCACCATTTAGCACAGAGACACCTTTCTGTCAGAGATGCTGGGAGTTGTGGAGAGATGCACGCATTCTCATTTGCATTTTGTGATCAAGAAACCAAAAGCAAAAGAATCAGGGCCAATTTTAGGGTGAAGCCTCCCAAACAGCGCAGCTGTCTGGTTTGCTAAACACATCTTGGGGACATTCGGAAAGCTGACATAGAAATGCATTCCGTCCATTGCTTACTATTGGCGTTGTGGTTTGAAACTCATATTTGCTTCTCTTCTATTTTCTGGCTTTATATGCTTTAGGCTGTCCACCATGTCCTTGTCCCTCCTGTGGAGCATAGTCTATTTTCTGTATTCTCCCACAAATGCTCGCTTTATATAACTGGGCCTTTATTTTTTGTTCTTATCTTTTCACATTTTCTGTGCATTCAAAGACAGAGGACCAATGTTAAGCTGTGTTTTCCAAGGAAACCTGGTGTTTATTTTTCTTTCTCAGACTACAAAGTGAGAGGCTTTATCTGACAACCTGGGAGTGTATGAGGGGATGGGGTTTTTCCTTTTGATTCTGTGTCTGGTTTTCTCTTCTTTTTTACTTGCTCTCCCTGTCTCTGTCACAGCTTTTGGGTTCTGCTTTCACCATGACACCACCACAGCATTTATTTATTTTCTAGCTCAAAACAAAATTTAAATGTTTGTTAATTAACTGGCAAATATGTCAGAATATATCAGAATTGGGAAAGCACAAATGAAGCACACTTTTTATTCTGAAGTGTGCTGGAAACAAATGTTTGAATACAATCAGAACAAATTAGTACACTAGGTGTTGCCATTTCCACAAATTATCATTTGTTCGCTGCATAGCTTTATCAGTGAAACTATATGTCTGTGCAAATTTAATGGTTATTTCAATTGAAATTTTTTTGTCTGTAAAAGCAGTGCACTACCACACCATGCATACTCCACTCTACACCACTACACTATATGACATTCTACTCCACTCTATGCTTCTCTACGCCTCTCCACTCAACTCTACACCACTCTATGCTGCTCTACCCCACTCTACACCACTCTATGCCACGCTACTCCACTACACTCAATGACATTCTACGCTACTCCACTCTACTCATCTATATTTCACTGAACTCGAAGACATCCTACTTCACGCCACTCCAGTCTACTTTATGAGACTCTATGCCCCATTACTCTAGTTCACTCTCCTCCTATCTATGACACTCTACTCTATGACACTGCACTCTACAGCACTCTAATGTAAATGTAAATGTATTTGAGCTTTTAAAGCGCACTGCTACCCGTAGGTTTCCTGGCGCTGTATAACGCTGGGGAACCCCTCCTGGCTTTCCCTGTGAGATGGTCCCTATTGGGCACCCCCAAGGTGAATCCAGGCATCCCCGGCGTTGATGGGGCCGTTTGTGGAGATTAAGCAAGCTATTGCCCAGAGTTGCTGAGTGGGACCCATGGTTAGAGTGACACCGAAGGCGAGATTTATCGAGCCCGCTGACATTAGCCCAACACCCTGTCGCGTCGGGAATTGAACCCTGGTCCCGGGCCGACATCTGCTTCTGGGTCTGCCGCCTCTAACCAGTGAGCCACACTACTCCACTACTCTACAACACTCCACTCTACGACAATCTATGCCACTCCACCCTACTACACGCCACAACATTTTTCTCGTTCTATGACACTCCATGCTACACCTCTCCACTCCACTCTAACACTTTAATCCACTCTCCTCCTTTCTACTCTGTGGCACTCCACTCTAAACCACTCCACTCTACTCCACTTTACAACACTTTACTGCACTCTAAGGCTCTATAGTAAACCCTTCCACTCTATGTCACTCCACTCTATGACACTCTATGACACTCTCTTCCACTCCACGAAAAACACTACCCCAGACCATGCCACTCTACAACACTCTATGCCACTCTACACCACTCTATGCCACTTAACTCCAGGCCACTCCACTCCATGTCTCTCCTCTCTCCGCCCCTCCATTCTATGTCCCTCTGCTTTATGACCTTCACTCTATGACACCTTACTTTACTCCACAATATGCCCCTCCACTCTATGCCCCTCCACTCTTTGCCCCTCCCCTCACACCACTCTATGACACTCCACACCACTCAACAACACTTTGCGACACTATACGACACTCCATTCTATGCCACATTACTACAACTATGCCACTCTACTTTACAAAACTCTACACCACTCCACACCACCCATGGCACTGCATGCCACTCTATTTCACTGTGCTCCACTCTATGCCACTCTACTCCATTCTAAACCACTCTACTCTGCCTCACTCTACTCTGCTCTACACCACTCTACTCTACAACACTCCTCTCAACGACACTCTACTCTATGACACTTTACACCACTCCATGACACATCACGCCACTCTACATCACTCTACTCCACTCTATGCCACTCTACTTCACTTTGCACGACTCGACTCAATGTTACTGTACTCAACTCTACTCTACGCCACTCCACTCTATGCCACTCCACTCTATAACACTCTACTCCACTCTATGATACTCCACTTTAGGTCACTCAACGCACCTCTGCTCTACAACCCTCCACTTTATGACCATCCATTCCAATCCACTCAACGTCACTCCATGACAGTCTATGCCACTCCGTTCTACACCACTTTACTGCACTGTATTTTACACTACAACACTTTACTCCACTCTACGCTATGCCACTCCACTCTATGCCACCCCAATATATACCACTCCACTCCACACCACGCCACAATCCTCCATTGTATTACAATCCACTCGGTGAAACTTCACTCCATGACACTACACTCTATCTCACTCCACACCACTGCTCTCCACAGCACTCCACTTCAATGTACGCCACTCTACTCCACTCTATTCCATGGCACTCTACGACACTCTACGCCCCTCCACTCTGCGTCCCTCCACTCTAGGCCACTCTACTCCACTCTATTCCATGGCACTCTACGACACTCTACGCCCCTCCACTCTGCGTCCATCCACTCTAGGCCACTCTACTCCACTCTACGTCACCCTACTCTACTCCAAAACCACACAAGTGTCTGATTATGAGATCTAATCATGTGAAATGAATGTTTAAGCTGTTTCAAGGCTTTTTTTTGTTAAATCACTGTATATTAACCTATGTACTAAAAAGTGTGCGGGACCATTGTGTGGTTTTGAAATTGAGAGATTCTGTGCATTTGTGTGGGCTTTGGGTATTGAGTCTCCGGTCCATAGCACCTAGCAAACTGAGAGATAAATTACTCCACTAAAAGATAGGTGCAATCTGCTTTGCCTCAATCCCCTCAAAATTTGCATTGTTCCCTGCTCTACTCCACTCTACTCCATGACCCTCAACTCTACGACTCTTCACTCCACTCATTTACACTCTACCATATTCTATGCCCCTCCACTCCACTCTATGCCACTCCACTCTACAACACTCTACTCCAATCAATGCAACTCCATGTATGCCACTCAACACCACTTTACTCCACTGTACACCACTTTACTTTACTCCACACAACTCTATGACACACTACTCTACTCTACGCCACTACTAAACTCTTCACCACTGCACTCTATTCCACTCTATGCCATCCCAGTCTACTACACTCTATGACACTCCACTCTATGACACTCTACTGCACTTTATGCTCCACCACTCTACACCCCTCCACTTTATGCTCCTCTACACCACTCCACTGTACTCCACATCACTCCCCTCTAATGTACATCACTCGACTCTACACCATTCTACTCCATAGCACTCCACTCTACTTCACAACACTACACTCTGCTCCATGACACTCCAATCTACAATACTCCACTCTAAGTCACTGCACACAGTCCTCTCCATTCAATGCCACTCTAGGACCCCACTCTACTTCACTCCATGACACTCTATGCTATTCCACTCTACGTCACCCCCTCTACAACACACCGCTCCAGGGCACTCTCACTTAAGCCACTAACTGTTAGCCATGTTGAAAAGCAAAGCCAATAGCTCTAGCATAGTTGAGACCGATTGGCGTTGCCAATGCTTGTTCCATCTTCGGATAGCTATTTAAATTGTGCAAACATTTGCTCTGAGACTAAAGTACTGTAAAATGATTCTTTTTGACAACCTCTCCCCTCCCCATGGGCCCGCGTCTGATGGATAGTCTCATCAAACATTAATTCATCCTTGCTTAAAACCTTCTGAGCTGCATCGAAGAGGCGCAGCAGCGCAGCAGGGGAGTCATTACAGCAATTAATGTGTCCATGGTCATGGGGCGAGTTTACAACAAAGTGTCAGTGCACAGCATCTATACTGGTGTGCACGCATGACCAACCCTTTCTTCAAAACTGGAATAGTATTTATTTTAATGAAAAATGTTGAGGGGTTGGCACAGATTCTGAATAACAAAGTAACCAGGAAAACCAGAACATCTGGTGGCCCTACAGGAATACACAATAGATTCTATCACCTCTGCCCTTCCAAGTTATTTGAGTACGTTTACCTATAAGCCACACCCGCTTCCAGACCGCCGTTCAGATTGGCTCTCATAAGCCTGATCTAACAGCTCACCTAAGCCCTCTTTCTCCAGTTTCACTGGAACCTCCCAGTCCATACCAGAAGGCCTCCTCTTTCAAGAGATATAGGTCTCATCCTCTTCCTATTGGCCCATCTTTATTTCCTGGGCCTCCTCTGCTGTCCTCGGCCTATCGCACCTTGTATTCCCTCCGGCTATTCCAGTCCTCTGGGGCCTACTGGCTTCAGTACATGCAACTACCCTCCTCGGCGACTTAACCTATCCAGGCTCTGATGACGGCCAGCACACCTCCCTACCCAAGTCACCCCGCCAACAACCCATTCTAACCTATTACCTAGTCCACAAGCCTGGCTTTCCCACCAGACCAGATACTCACACTTTACAAGTATTACATAAAGACAATCCCACAGCAGGGACCAAACACAGCAGAAACTCTGAGTAAGAGGAGCAGGATCACAAACCAAAAAAGATCTATAAACTGCGACCACCAGAGATTGTCAAAGGTGGAGGTGACAGAGCGCAAGATTTGAAAGACCTAAGGGGATAACATGAAATGGCCAACATGGAAAACCTGGCCAGGGTCCCACCTTGGAAAAAAAACAGCATTCAGCAAACACTAGACACAGACACAGCATCTGCTCGGGAGAGAAATGGTACCTCACTCCACCCAAGTCTGGACTGGCGCCTGATTGATGGGATCCATGAAAGATACTATATAGAAACTAAAAGAGTGATCTAATTTGAAGAGTCTGTGCTTGAAAAAAATGCTGATCTGGTCTTCACCACAAAAATCTCCTCTAAACAATGCACAAATACGAAGTACATGCTATCCACCCTCTCTCCTTAAATAACCTATCCTCATTGGCCTACATTTACAATCCTCCTGTCCATCAAACCCTCCCTTTATGATGGATGTGCAAACCCCGCCCACCATGAGTTGGCCCATGTGTCCCTTCAACAAAGACATATCAACTGTACATTCACTAAATGGGAAATCCCACTCCCTTCCAAACCAACTTTTACCACACCATGAATAATGCTTCCCCAGTGGCTTCTACCTACCCTTGAAACGAAGCAGCCAACCCCACCCTCTGCGTATTTCACTTGTTGCCTTTACCTGACAAAGGTGGTTTTCCGGGCCTTGGGCAGGCAGTGGTTAGTGAACAGTCTCGGTTGTGGTTTGGAGTAATTGACCACTTGTACCCTTTGAACTCAGACATGATGGAATTCCAGTTCACAGCCAACTTGCGACTCTGGGAGTGTAGGTAAGTCTAGGAGTAAAGCTCGCCGCAGTGGTAGCAATGGGTTTAGAACCAGCGTGCAGTCACAACACTTCAACTCAAAATCCAGCCAGACCCAGGACCTTTGAGAGGACCGGTCCACGCTTATGGGCAGGAAAAGAAGGGCCATCAGTATGAAGCACAGCAAGATCTCTGCAAAGGGGTGAGACTGAGGCCAGCCTTCGGCTGCTCTGTAATTAGGAGTGACAAGTTGATGCTATTCAACAACAACTCTTCAATCACTAAATCAATTTCTCCTGAAATCTCTAATGATGTTAGCAAAGAGATCCGAAAGGCAGGCAGAGATCTTTAAATACGGTGGGAGGTCCTCGGTGGCGGAGGAGGCAAAGACTCCTTCCAAACTAGATGCCTATGAGGCTAGCGGGCCACCCACCAGGGTCAAAGGGGGCCGGAGGGGGCAAAGACTCCCTCCAAACCAGATGCCTATGAGGCTAGCGGGCCACCCACCAGGGTCAAAGGGGGCTGGAGGAGGCAACGACTCCCTCCAAACCAGATGCCTATGAGGCTAGCGGGCCACTGACCAGGGTCTAAGGGGGCCGGAGGGGGCAAAGATTCCCTCCAAACCAGATGCCTATGAGGCTAGCAGGCCACCCACCAGGGTCAAAGGGGGCTCTAGGAGGCAACGACTCCCTCCAAACCAGATGCCTATGAGGCTAGCAGGCCACACACCAGGGTCAAAGGCGGCTGGAGGAGGCAAAGACTCCCTCCAAACCAGATGCCTATGAGGCTAGCAGGCCACACACCAGGGTCAAAGGGGGTCCCACAAATATCAGAGTTTGCAAAGAACACACCTCGCCTGCAAGGGACATCTTCAGAAAAACTCATAAAAGGTCTTTCATTATTTGCTTTTAAAATGAAATGCTTCTAAAACAAGCATTTGCAATGCAATAGGTCACCAATGCAAGACCTTTTGCATTGCAAATAGTTGGCAACTTGGCTTCACGGACAACGGGGGGCGAA
Source organism: Lissotriton vulgaris (assembly GCF_964263255.1). NCBI lineage: Eukaryota > Metazoa > Chordata > Amphibia > Caudata > Salamandridae > Lissotriton > Lissotriton vulgaris. The sequence goes on along the minus strand of NC_141699.1, from coordinate 19,552,438 downwards.
GACACGGACATCAGAAGGGAGGGCGGGCGGAGAAGGCATGGACAACGGACGGGCCGGTGGGGGGGTGGAGGAGGAGAGGAGAAGGCACGGACAAAGCTGCGTGAGGCTTTTTGTGTACGAAGGAAATAGTACATACCCCGTGTAACAACCAAGTAAAGGGGCCAGCAACTATGGGAGGATACAAATGACGACATGGCTGGACTAAGGCAGGACTAACAAGCCTCCTAATGAATCATAAGCCAGTATTTATAAAGGACAAAGAAACAAGCCATTAAAAAAGAAGGGCGGGGGAGTGGGCGAAGCGTCTCTCTGTACTCAACTACCACATCTCTCCGCAGAGCAGCGCTTGAACCCTGACTCACGGTCGCCCTAAACAGTGACAACTTGAAAAAAAGTTTGCAAACTACAATTTGTGAACACTTGTTTTAAACTATCGTCCCACTCCCAGAAAAGGTTAACAACCATCCCCCAGATGCATCAAGCATCCATTTTGCGATTCCTTAGCGAAAAATAAGGAATCGCTAATAAGGAATAGCAAAATGCTATGCAAGAAGACATCTCTTTAAAAATAGCGATTTCTTAAAATTCCTTAATTGCGACTCGCAAATTGCGAGGCGCAATTAAGGAATACCTCCCCATTCATTCCTATGGGCCTGAAGGCCCATAGGAATGAAAGGGAAGACATTCTCAATTTGCGAATCGCAAAATGAGAATGCGATTTCAAGGGTGCAGGGGTGTCCAAAGGACACCCTGTTGCACCCCTGAAATTGATCTGTGCACATATGTTGCGCACACACATGCCCTTAGGGCATTTGTGTGTGCGCAACATGAAACTTTGAAAAATGCACTTTAGTGCATTTTTCAAAGTTTTTGCAAATTACCATGAAGTTGAACTTCATGGTAATTTGCGAGCCCTAATAGCGAAATCGCTATTTTTTAAACTTAAATGCATTGTATTTAAGGAATCTCAATTGGAGATTCCTTAAATGCAAGTAATCGCAATTTAGCGAATTCTTAATTTGCGATTTTTGCATTTGGGATGATGCATCCCAAATGCAAAAATACTGGTCGCAAAGGGGCAGATTCTGAGAATTTGCCCGTTTGCGACCGGTTTTTAGCTTCATGCATCTGGGCCCATGTGTCTAAAGCACGGGTTATTTGTTTTGGTGTTCGCTGTTAGTTGAAGCATTCAATAAAAACGGTTGTATTAAAACATGTGCGACGTGTAAAACTCACATTTAAACTTTGACAAGACTTTCATGAATATGTCTAACTGTAAAATGGAAATAAGCAGTTACCACAATAGTGTTTAATGCGATTTTAGCAAAGCAGGGACACTGACGCATAGTGAGAGGATGCGACCTGCTCAACATGATAGAGTGCAAGTTTCTGGCTGACAAAGAAACTGGCATGGAAACCTTTAGGCTAAACACTTAAAAAGTAGTTTTACAGGCGCAAAAACTCTTTTGGAATTCTCAAATTGCTATTCTGCCCACATACAAAGATTTTCTCACACCATGATTGTTGTGTGGGTATAATTGCCTGGCACTATGGAGAGGCGATGTCCTGTAAGATTGTGAACATCCACACGCTTGTCTCTGACCCTTTCCCACACTTGTCAAGTACAAAAATGGGGTGCCTCTAGTTAGTAGGCCTGAGAAAGGACCCCCCAGCCCCTCCCCAATGTTCAAGGGCCTGTAGGGCAGTGCTATCACAGGAACAAAAAAAGCAGTTGCATTTAGCAAATTTATTTTGCAAAAGTACACGTGCAGATTTTTGCAGGAGTTGATTGAATTCTCAAATATTTCACAGGAATGCGGCTGGAAACGTGGCTGTCGAAAGGTTCTTCTGGAATCTTCTGGGAATACCTGACATTAAGCAGCCTGTAGTTTTATTTGCAGTTACATTTTGTAATATCAAGTGAGTGGAGTATATTACATACGGCGCCTCTGCCAGAGCAGTTTACAAGAGGACACTAAGATAAGAAAGAGAGCGATGGGCGCGCCATAAGTCGGCCATACTCAGAACTGCAGCATAATCAGAGCCTGGGCATCCCTGTATCCATCATGTTGCAAACACTGCTCTAAACAGGGAACATGCACACACAGGCGAGGAATATTCAGAGCCATGGCAGCAGTGGTGCTTATGGAAATGATTGGGGGGTGGGGGAAGCATATTGGGCCATACATAAAACTGTGTGTGTGTATACATAATATTTATCGCTTTAAGTGTTTGAACCTGCCTTTGTATGCACATGCATGTATATCTATATACACACACGGACTTACACAGTCAGATGTATACATTGCATGCAAATGTGAGGTCATGTATTGCCTCAAACAATGGGGAAATGTGGTTGGACAAAATGTGTGTCGCAGGCAACAGGGTGTCTCTTGTGTGTCACCTCACAACAAATTCAGCAGCTATGGTGGTGGGGCCATGGGAGGGGGGGAGGGGCAGGGGATATGGAGGTGGGAAGGGCCTCATATGACACCCCTCAAGAGACACCACTGCCTGAGAGAGAGGGAGAGAGAGAGAGAGAGAGATCCCTAGTAGATTAAAGAATGCAATAGAATCAAAAATACAATCAGATCACAGGCATAATATGAGCCTTAATAGAGCCAGAGCATGGAATAATCAGAGCTCTAAGGTAATGAGAAAACTGCCTTAATGTCTGCCCAGCAGTGGTTTCTGTAGCTTCTTGCCCATGTACAAGTATTTTTCTTCATTTCGTGACTATGTGCAGGGGAATGGTATGATCATCTTCAAATCCAAGCATTCTTTTTTTCTGAATCCTTCATGGTTGTTGATTCTGCTTCTTGGGTGACACACATGTTGTTTCAATCGACCATCCTGGCAGCATCAGGGAGGCACAGTTCACCTGGAGATGCAAGAGGGTTTCCTGTGCATAGTCACCCGGTGACCCTTCCATAAACCACTTCTACACCAGATTGCCCTGGTAGACCAACAGGGAGTTTCCTGGATGGGGGTGTGGGGCCGGGGGTTGCTATCAAGGCCAGAAGCAAATTAATTATGCTGTGGAGTTAGCCCTCACCCCCATTCTCCCCCACGCCCCTACCCCCATTATTTGCTCATCACATACTCTTTCACAAGCCAGGTCTGGTGGCTTATTGGACTAATGCTGTCCACTGTAGGGGCCTGTGTTTGACCTCATGGTCAAAGGTTCTAATCCTGGTGGGCTTCCTCAGCAGTTCGTCCTTCTGAGGTCGATAAAATGAGCACCATTGAGTTGGGTATCAATATGCATCTGTGCGCAGGTTCAAATCCTGATGGGTTTCCTCAGCCTTTCATCCTTCTGAGGTCGATAAAATGAGCACCATTGAGTTGAATATCAATAAGCATCTGTGTGCAGGTTCAAATCCTGTGGGTTTCCTCAGCCTTTCATCCTTCTGAGGTCGATTAAATGAGCACCATTGAGTTGGGTATCAATAAGCATCTGTGCGCAGGTTAAAATCCTGGTGGGTTTCCTCAGCCTTTCATCCTTCTGAGGTCGATAAAATGAGCACCATTGAGTTGGATATCAATAAGCATCTGTTATTCACCGCCAAGAGGTTCTTCTGAATGAGCATGCGCTTTACAAATACATGTTATGTTACATCATGTCCCAATGTTGCTTAGGAAGGAGCACTCCTTCCCCTGTGCTACCCACCCTACAGGGAGGGGGTTTGAGAGCAGTTGTGATGCTGATGCGTCTAGCATGGACTAGAATCACAGGTTAGAGCCACATACAAACCAGGAGAAGCTGCCGGCCTCCCGGTATGCAGCAGAGCTGGCACAGGCGGGTTGAACACTGCATAACTGAGGCACCTGGTGGAGGACCCTTAGCATTATGGGTTCGTTATCAAATATGGCTGATCAGAAACGGGGCGCCATTTAATAAATTCAGTGGCGGCACGCAGAGGTAATTCTGTGTTGGCGGAGCAGGGTGGGGGGTAGTGGAGTCCAACATACGACCGCAGATATTTATTTATTTATTTAAGTTTACCTTCGCTGTTGTATGTTGGACTCCACTAGCCCCCCCACCCAGCCCCGCGTTATCTCTGCAAGCCGCCACTGAATAAATCCTACATTTGAAGTCATAATTGCTTCACACTATGTTTGCTGATGTGTGCACATAGTTCGCCACACTTGTTTCCGCAGAGGTGTGCTCATGTTCTGCTGTGTGATTGTAAGTCTGCTATTAGTAGGCACTTGCTTCAGACCTTTTATTTTGTGTCTGAAAGCTACCAGTTGTTAATTCTAGGGAGAGTTCTCTTCCAATTACATATTCCCCCAGCATACTTTGTAGATCCCACGTCATCTTGTGCAGGACTTCCATCTTGGAGTGACAAATGCCCACCAGCAGAAGCAAAGACACTGCCCTGTATTTATTTGTATTCATTGAGATTGTTATTAAATGTTTTAGTCACTATTTTGATCAAATTATCCACAAGCCTATCATGCATTAACAATTTAATAACTTATCCCTCAGGCTAACTATCGTTTAGCACCTCGTTGCTGGTGCAGAGCACAAACAAACCAACATATTATGTGGCTAAGTGTGCACACAAATGATCTAAACCAGAATATCAATAGAAAAAAATATCGCAAACAAAATATCAAATCTTAAAAATCGATAGGTAGGTAGAGATTTAAATACTTGTACCTGTGCTGTAAATATAATTTATATATTCATTGATAAAAACAAAGGTCAAAGTAATGTTCTAGCTAGGTAAAAATTTCAGTGACAACGTAACATTTTAAACTAAAATAAAACACGGAAATTCACTACTTAAATTTATCTCTACTGACTTTAACTCATGCACTAAAGAAACTACAACTTGTGCCCCTTCTGTGCACAGCCTTGTCATTAATTATGTAATTTCAAATGTTGCAGTGAGATTTTGAGTTGAAGCTACTAGAGATAAATGTATCTGGTAAATTTCAGTGATTTTCTTTACTTTAATATGTTACATTGTCACTACAATCTTCAACTAACTATTCCATTACTTCAACGTTTGCTTTTTCTGTGAATGCCTAAGGTTTTTATCTTTTGAGATTTCATCAGTGATGTCATAAATGATGTCATGGAACATGTCAGTGATGTAATATGTGAGGTCATAAGCAGTGCATTGCCTGGTGCAAGTTACAGTTAGCTTTGCTAACTATGACTGGTTCATTTCTGTGTTTCTTTAGTTCAAAATGTTTATGATGTGACTGACATATTCACATAACTATAATATTACTTTAACCTTTGGATTGTTCAATGAATTTCTAAGGATTTTTAAAAGAAAAAACTGATCATTCTATCTCACCAGAAAACAACTAAAAACTTAGATATTTGATAAGTAAAGCTCCCCCCCTCCCCAAGCACCTTGAGACCCTCGGGGTGAGTAGTGCGCTATACAAATTTAAACTTGACTTGACTTGACTTGGTAGACACCACTTGACAAGGTTTTGAATCAAAATGAGTTTCAGATTTTCTTTTCTGTATTTGTCATAAGCTCACTGGATCTCCTCTTTTAAAGATGATGCTCCTTGCATGTCACCTTTTGTTAACATACTCTTTCATATTTTGTTTGTTAATCTAGTCCTTCTCATGAGATATCGCCTCATCTTTCTTTCTCTGATTGATCCATGTAGGTAACGGATCACTGACAGAATATCGACGGACAGAATATCGAGCTACAGGAATATCGACCCTACAATATCGATGGACAGGATTTATGTATATATATATATATATATATACATAAATCCAAAAACACAGGTTGCCCATGAGGAGATGCCACACACGAAGGGGATGCACACACAACACTGCAGGCAGCATTAAGGTTGGCAGGCAGCATGCGTTTTAGTAGCCATACGCGTTTCGAGCCTTTAGTAGCTCTTGATCACTGGCAGCAATGAGGCAAAAAGCGGGCTTCATTAGAACACCTGATTTATTGCAAATTGAAGTTCCGCCCCTGTGGGCGTAGCATACAAGGCATGATGGTACTTGTAGTAGGACTCGCAGTTCTTTACCCAAGTGGGCTCCGCTCATGCTTCAAAGTCAATTATGATAATGTTCCTTGTAAGGTGAAAAGCAATGACAGCTTGCTTTCCCTTGCTAATATCACCCTGGGGCTCAGGTCCCCTCCGCCTATTGAGCGCTTGTGTTTTCAAGCACTCAGAACCGCCACTGTAGCGTCGGGGCATCTTCGCGGCCGGACCAGCCGCTCGTAAATCCAAAAACACAGGTTGCCCATGAGGAGATGCCACACACGAAGGGGATGCACACACAACACCGCAGGCAGCAATAAGGTTGGCAGGAAGCATGGCAACAATCTGGTGTTCCAAACTTACCTGCTTCTTTGATCATTGTGCCAGTGAACAAGAGCATTCTACTGCTCGAAACGTGTATGGCTTGTGTAAAGGCTGGAGTCATGCTGACATTTCTCTGCCTGTGGCACCGTGAGTGGTAACCTCTACGTGTGTGGCGAATGCTAAAGGGCAACCTCTTTGTTTGATTTATTGCGGCCAGCCTGGTCGCGGATTTGCCCCGCCACCATGTCAGCGGATCTGGTGTGTTCGTGAAATTGGACACTTTCTGGAACGTAGGGGGCCTGAGCCACAGGTTCATATTGGAGGGATGACCAGTGTTGCTTCCTAAACCTTTTGCCCAACCGGGTTAAAACATTAACTTTTGACGGAGGTAGCAGTGCACTTGCTATGAGGAACTGACGAGACTTTGGGCATATCAGGGAAACTACGGCATCCAGAATGCCTGCGGGATCGACGCCCATTGGGGCGGGACTCTTATTTTGAATAAATCTGGTGTTCCAAACTTACCTGCTTCTTTGATCATTGTGCCAGTGAACAAGAGCATTCTACTGCTCGAAACGCGTATGGCTTGTGTAAAGGCTGGAGTCATGCTGACATTTCTCTGCCTGTGGCGCCGTGAGCGGTAACCTCTACGTGTGTGGCGAATCCTAAAGGGCAACCTCTTTGTTTGATATATATATATATATATATATATATATACTAGCAGCCCGCCCCAGCGTTGCCTGAGGTAGAAGGGGGCCGGGGGCTGCATTTCAGGTTTGCGTGCTCTCCCGCCCAGGCCCCCGGCCGCCACGACATTGTCTGTGTCCCGGACAATGTTCTGGCGGGCGGGGGCCGGGGCGGGAGAGGACGCAAACCTGAAATGCTGGCTTCCCCTACCCCCGCCTGCCCTGACATTTCCCTGCAGCCCGTGCCCCGCCTGCCCCGACCCTGGCTGCCCTTGATTCTTACCTTGCCTCTGCTGCTCACACCGCCAGTCCATATTTCTCCGCTCCGCCGCTCTGCCACTCACCACCTGTCCGCCGCCACTCCTCCCCGCGCCGTATCCGCCTCTCCGCTCCGCCGCTGGCCTCACTTCATCGCTCCTCCCCTGCGCCCCATGTCCGCTGCTCCTGGGACGCTGCTCCTCCCCTGCTCCTCACGTGACGACGCACAGTCGCAGCCGGCGCTACTTTGGGGGAACTACTTTTTGTAAAAATGTTACTTTTTATATAACGTTTATTTTTTTAATTTTTAAAGCCTATGACCATCTACACACCCTGCCGATTTCAACGGTGTATCGGGTGTGTAGATTGGCGCTGTGGTTCCCGAGTTTACCTTGCCTAAAGGTGCAAGTTCTCTCTTTATAATAGTAGTATAGATTACCACCCTTGGACTCTCCACTTTGTGCCACCTACTTGAAAAAAATATATATATTGATACTACTTGATTCCTGATCATTCTTCACTACAATTGCGACGAAGATAAATCTTGATCTCTCCCTGTTCTGCTGCCAATATATATATATATATATAGGTATTTATAACTTTTCTTATGTTTCTAACATTTTATAATGAAATAAAGTAAATATTTATTAATATTATTACCTTTATGTATATTTAAAAAAATTAAATCTGTATGTTTAATGTTTTCTTATATTACATTAATCATTTATCAGTTTATAACTATTTTAAATAATTCTAACTATAACTTTATTAATTATCTTTATAATATTTAATTATTCTTTTATCGTTTTTAAGACATTTAAAAAAATATATTTTAAATAACGATATTTTAAACAACGATATTTTGGTTTCGATATTTTTGTACTTACCATTGTAGAGATAGGCTGACGCTATTCTGTCCATCGATATTGTAGGGTCGATATTCCTGTAGCTCGATATTCTGTCCGTCGATATTCTGTCAGTGATCCGTTACCTACATGGATCAATCAGAGAAAGAAAGATGAGGCGATATCTCATGAGAAGGACTAGATTAACAAACAAAATATGAAAGAGTATGTTAACAAAAGGTGACATGCAAGGAGCATCATCTTTAAAAGAGGAGATCCAGTGAGCTTATGACAAATACAGAAAAGAAAATCTGAAACTCATTTTGATTCAAAACCTTGTCAAGTGGTGTCTACCAAGTCAAGTCAAGTCAAGTTTAAATTTGTATAGCGCACTACTCACCCCGAGGGTCTCAAGGTGCTTGGGGAGGGGGGGAGCTTTACTTATCAAATATCTAAGTTTTTAGTTGTTTTCTGGTGAGATAGAATGATCAGTTTTTTCTTTTAAAAATCCTTAGAAATTCATTGAACAATCCAAAGGTTAAAGTAATATTATAGTTATGTGAATATGTCAGTCACATCATAAACATTTTGAACTAAAGAAACACAGAAATGAACCAGTCATAGTTAGCAAAGCTAACTGTAACTTGCACCAGGCAATGCACTGCTTATGACCTCACATATTACATCACTGACATGTTCCATGACATCATTTATGACATCACTGATGAAATCTCAAAAGATAAAAACCTTAGGCATTCACAGAAAAAGCAAACGTTGAAGTAATGGAATAGTTAGTTGAAGATTGTAGTGACAATGTAACATATTAAAGTAAAGAAAATCACTGAAATTTACCAGATACATTTATCTCTAGTAGCTTCAACTCAAAATCTCACTGCAACATTTGAAATTACATAATTAATGACAAGGCTGTGCACAGAAGGGGCACAAGTTGTAGTTTCTTTAGTGCATGAGTTAAAGTCAGAAGAGATAAATTTTAGTAGTGAATTTCCGTGTTTTATTTTAGTTTAAAATGTTACGTTGCCACTTAAATTTTTACCTAGCTAGAACATTACATTTACCTTTGTTTTTATCAATAAATAGATACATTATATATACAGCACAGGTACAAGTATGTGGATTTGGGTATAAAAAATCTCTACCTACCTATCGATTTTTAAGATTTGATATTTTGTTTGCGATATTTTGTTCTATTGACATTCTGGTTTAGATCATTTGTGTGCACACTTAGCCACATAATATGTTGTTTTGTTTGTGCTCTGCACCAGCAGCTAGGTGCAAAACGACAGGTAGCATGAGGGATAAGTTATTAAATTGTTAATGCATGATAGGCTTGTGGATGATTTGATCAAAATAGTGACTAAAACATTTAATAACAATGGCAATGAATACAAATAATTACAGGGCAGTGTCTTTGCTTCTGCTGGTGGGCATTTGTCACTCCAAGATGGAAGTCCTGCACAAGATGACCTGGGATCTACAAAGTATGCTGGTGGAATATGCAATTGTAAGAGAACTCTCCCTAGAAGTAACAACTGGTAGCTTTCAGACACAAAATAAAAGATCTGAAGCAAGTGCCTGCTAATAGTAGACTTACAATCACACAGCAGAACATGAGCACACCTCTGCAGAAACAAGTGTGGCGAACTATGTGCACACATCAGCAAACATAGTGTGAAGCAATTATGACTTCAAATGTAGGATTTATTCAGTGACGGCTTGCAGAGATAACGCTGTGGGGCGGAAGGCTGGGCGGGGGAGGGCCGGGTGGGGGGGATAGTGGTCCAACATACAACTGAAAAAGGTAAACTTAAATAAATGAATAAATATCTGCCGTCGTATATTGGACTCCACTACCCCCCACCCAGCTCCGCCAACACAGAGTTACCTCTGCGTGCCGCCATTGAATTTATTAAATGGCGCCCCGTTTCTGAACTACATCAGCCATATTTGATAACGAACGCATAATGCTAAGGGTCCTCCACTAGGTGCCTCAGTTATGCTGTGCTCAACCCGCCTGTGCCAGCTCTGCTGCATACCGGGAGGCCGGCAGCTTCTCCTGGTTTGTGTGTGGCTCTAACCTGTGATTCCAGTCCATGCTAGATGCATCAGCATCACAACTGCTCTCAAACTCCCTCCCTGTCGAGTGGGTAGCACAGGGGAAGCAGTGCTCCTTCCTAAGCAACATTGGGACATGATGTAACATAACATTTATTTGTAAAGCGCATGCTCATCCAGAAGAACCTCTTGGCGGTGAATAACAGATGCTTATTGATACTCAACTCAATGGTGCTCATTTTATTGACCTCAGAAGGACGAAAGGCTGAGGAAACACACCAGGATTTGAACCTGAGCACAGATGCTTATTGATACCCAACTGAATGGTGCTCATTTTATGCCCTAGCAGAATAGATTATATTCTGGTCCATAAAAGATTATGGAAATATGTGAGCGACATGATTGTCACTCCTTCTATCCATAGCGACCATAACCCCCAACCCTATGCATGCAGAACCAGCTGCTTAAAGGGGATCCTCGGACTAGTAACAGACCGAGATTGGCGACAAGAGAAATTATCCCTTCAAATTGCAAAAGGTTTATCAAATGGAAAAAAATTGTCCTTGACGAGCACAAAATAACCACCCTTGCTGCGATCGTAAGAGACCAGACTGTAAAGCTTTCTGATAGTTGTACAGAAGACCCAGGTGAACTTCCGGCAGATGTGATTTATAATGAAACAATTGACAGGATGGCCGCCCATTTTATTGACACTCGGGCGTCCACCCAATGTAAGCCCAGGAAACCTGGAGGTAAATGGTACAACCATGAATGCAGGGGGGCAAAAACTAATCTGATACTTGCCGTCAAAACCCGAGACGCTGCTGAGGTCCGCCTAGCCCGATCTCAATATAGACGAGCATTATTGGTGGCAAAGAGGTCCTCGGATGACATGCATTGGGAGGAGCTGAAGATGGCTAGCCAGGCTAAAAACGGAGAGTGGTTCTGGGCTTTGTTCAGAAATTCAGGTGGAGGCGACACAGATCCAATACCTAATCACATTACCGATGGGGAGTGGTTCGACCATTTTAGTGGCCTATACGATTCGGTAGGGGCACCTGAGAGTAGTGAATTACCTGGACAGGACGTATTACCCTTGATAGCCAGTGTGTCTTTCTTTGATCCTGTCGGGCAAAGAGAGGTTGAGACTGCTATCAACAAAATTGTGCAAGGGAAGGCACCGGTCCAGGATGGGATTCAGGGCGACCTCTTTTGAGCCAATACTGAGCATTGGGCCAAGTTCTTTTCTATTTTTATTAATGCTCTCCTACAGGGGGCTTCGGTTCCGATTTATAAAAAAGGACCCAAAGGAGACCCCGCCAACTATCGTCCAATCAGTCTCATTGATGCTGGTCAGAAGGTGGTTGGCAGGGTCCTGCTGGAGAGAATTCTCACATGGGCGGAGGATAATAATATAATTTCCCAATTCCGGGCAGGTTTTAGGGCGTGCACAAGCACCATTGACCAGGTACTTAGATTGGTGCTACTTTACTGGAAGATAGTAACCATTGGTAAGGGTGGTCTCTACCTGGCCTTTATTGATTTAAAAACGGCTTGAGAGCGCTTGTGATCAGTTTTACGGGAGATGGGGTTCCCCTTGCCCATTTTGAACTTGTTGGCTCGTATGCACGATGGGAACTATGCTCGTATACGGTGGGGTACCTAAGACCAAAAAACTGCTAAAATCCTGGTGAATAGAGGTGTTCGCCAGGGATGTGTCCTGGCGCCCACCCTCTTCTCATTGTTTGTGAATGGGATTGTCTCCTTTTTATCCGATATTGTTGCTGATGCCCCGAGCCTGGCTGGTGTAAAAGGGCCCGCCATGCTCTTTGCCGATGACACCTTATTGGTATCCAAAACACCTACAGGGCTTCAGAAACTTTTGGATCAGTTTTTCACATTTTGTAATCAAAGGGGCCTGGTTATTAACACAACAAAAACAAAGCTCCTCTATTTTAACCCTAGTAAAAAAGCCAACTGCACGATTACCCTTGATAATTTGCCCCTAGAGCGTGTCAAAGTCTTTGATTATTTAGGGATAAGGATATCGGACCAACTTAAATGGCAGTCTCACATTGAGAAAATGGCCCTGAATCATAAACGAGCTTTGGGAGCCATTGGGAGGGAACACAGAGCCTCAACCTCCAGACCTATAGCTCCGGTACTGGAGATCTATTCTGCGAAAGCTATAGGTAGCGCTTTGTATGGAGCCGAGCTCTGGGGTCTTAACAATGCTGACACCCTCGTAAAGGCTGAAAATACGTTTTTTAGGGAGCTGGTCTCACTACCTAGAGGCACCCCAAACAAACCCCTCCTATATGATTTTGGTCGCCGTTCCATTAAAGACATTATTACCCTGCGTCCGCTTCTCTATTGGACTCGCTTATGGCGCACTCCTGAATTTTCTAGCTATGCAAATGGCCTTAAAGAAGTGATGAATATGCAAGGGTCCCACAAAATCGTTTGGCTAACCAAGGTCAAGAAGCTTTTACTTGCTATTGGTCTTAACATTGCTTCGGAAACAGGTGTGTCGGTGTCCAAATTGGAGATCAAGAGAGCCTATTGGCAATGGGTTGATGCCCAGGATTCTAGCGATACGAAACTGGGCAGGTTGACAGATGAGTTCCGTTTACACAAGACTGTACATCGTCTTGAACCCTACCTGGATTTCATTAGGAAACCCAGAGATAGGGCCCTTATATTCAGTTCAGGCTGGGTACTCTCCCGGTTTGTGAACGTACTTGTAAGTGGAAACCCCCCAACCAAACACCTATCAATTGCCCGTTTTGCACCGACACACCCAAAACTATACCACATTTCTTTTTTGCATGTAGTGCCTACAGGAAACCTAGGTCAAAATGGTTAAGACCTGTCTGTTGTCAGCTTAAGATCAATAACCACACCATTGCTCTTAGAATTTTGCAGACGGACCCTAATACCACCCTAGCCTGTGGAGTGGCTAAATTTCTCAGTTGGGCATGGCTGATCAGAATGAAATATCTTAGATAATTTTATATGGTGAATATTCTTCTTTCTTGCTCAAAGCTGTAATTGGTATAATGACTATTTTTTAATTGTAGCAATTTGGTTTAAGTATTTATCCAAATGTCTTTTATAAATGTATTGTATTTTAATTGTAGTGTGCTTTTTAGGTCGAGGGACCGTTAAGCTGCGAAGCAGCTTCCGGTCCGGAGAATTAATGTTATTTAGTAGGGCTTCAGAACCCGCCTCCCTGCTCTGTCTCTCCACCATTGGCTGGCTTCCTAAATGGAGGCCAGCCATTGGAGGAGAGAGCCGTCCCTCCAAAGAAGCCCCGTCTTTTTCGGATTTGGGGGCGTAAGTTTTGCTGTTCTTTAGACAGTGACGCCGTCCATCACTCAGCACAGCAAAACACGCCCCCAAATCCGAAAAATGCCGTAAGCTTTGTGGCCGCCATTATTGACCCGGCCGGCGCTGAGTAAGGTGATGCTGCCGCTTTCCACCCACACTAGAGCCGCTTCCTCTGCTCTGACGCGGACACGGGCAGTCAGGAATTTTTTTTAATGTATTTTTTAACCCCCCGCGCCAGTCCCGTTCCCCCCGCGTGTCCCGTCCCCCCGCGTGTCCCGTCCCCCTGCGCGAGTCTTGTCCCCCCTGCGAGTTGTAAGAAAAGTTCGCCCATTTAAGGCTTGTTTGTTATTTCCCAGAGTTTTGCGCACTTGCAACCAGGAAAACAACATTTATTCCAGCATCAGGGGTAAGCTTGGTCATGTGGGACTGGGTTGGGGAAAATTGGGTGGGGGTTCATTTGTGCTTCTACTGCTCCAGTAAGAGAGGGTTCAGCAAACCGGTGCTCTCGGATCACCCGAGCCCTGGTTTGCTATGGCCGCGCACTAGGCAGCGTGATGTTCTTAGCAGGGGTAGAGGCCGCCAGCATCCAGACACTCCGGTTTTACAGAATGGGAGAATGTCCTACTGGTGTTGTGATCCAGAAAAAACATCGCTGGGGCCAGCTGACACAATATTTTTCAAAAGATGGAAAAGTATACTTCCAGCCCCAAATCGCGACACGAGCACTCCTTGCAGCCGCTCTCAATAATGTTTATGTTCAAACGTTTGTAGTGTAATATGTGCATCGAAGCACTGGGCCGCCCTGGTCCCTGCAAAACTGCATCTGTCTGAGCAGGGCGAGATGCACCTATCCGGGTGCCCAAAGTTCCTCCGCTGTTGCCAGGGCACTGGGAACTAGAATATGGAAAAACTATAATATTTCCCGACAGATCAGCTCCTCGGAAAGGCTGATATGCCTGGTGCAGAGAGACACTTGTCAAACAGTCTTAGAATGAAACTCACCCATCCCTATTGACCTTTTCTGTGACCCTGAGCTGTCCGGACAAAACACACACACTCGACACGACACCCAGCTGATCCTCTCCCTGACCAACGACCCTGCCGCCGCCAGAGCCAACCTGCACGAAGGGATGAAAGAGGTGGCCGAGTGGATGACGACCAGCCGCCTGAAACTGAACTCGGACAAGACGGAGGTCCTCATCCTGGGCTCCTCGCCCTCCGCCTGGGACGACTCCTGGTGGCCTCCCGCCCTGGGCACCGCACCCAAACCGACAGACCACGCACGCAACCTGGGCTTCATCCTGGACTCCTCCCTCTCCATGACCAGGCAAGTCAACAACGTCTCCTCGGCGTGCTTCAACATCCTACGCATGCTACGGAAGATCTTCTGGTGGATCCCCACCGAGACCAGGAAGACCGTAACCCAGGCCCTCGTCACCAGCCGACTGGACTACGGCAACGCCCTCTACGCCGGTACCACCGCCAAGCTCCAGAAGAGACTCCAGCGGATCCAGAACGCCTCAGCCAGACTCATCCTCAACATCCCACGAACCAGCCACATCTCCGGACATCTGAGAGACCTTCACTGGCTCCCCGTCAACAAAAGAATCACCTTCCGCCTCCTCACCCACGCACACAAAGCCCTACACGACCAAGGCCCGAGCTACCTCAACAGCCGAGTCAACTTCTACGCTCCCAAACGCCACCTCCGATCAGCCAACCACGCCCTCGCCGCCGTCCCCCGCATCCGAAGAGCGACTACAGGAGGAAGGTCCTTCTCCTACCTGGCCGCCAAGACCTGGAACTCCCTCCCGACCGACCTGCGCCTGACCCAAGACCACCTCTCCTTCAGGAAGAAGCTAAAGACCTGGCTGTTCGAGCAGTAGCGGCACCCCCCCCCCCCCCCCCCCCCCAGCGCCTTGAGACCCTACGGGTATGTAGCGCGCTTTATAAGTGTCACTGATTGATTGATTGATCAGGCACAGACATGATATACACACTCACGTTCTCTCCCAAGTCTCTCTCTTTAAATGAGTACGCCAATGTGGAAATGGATTTACGATGATGTGAGGCCCCTAGTGCCATATATCAGCATTCGTTACTGTATGCTTGCTGCTCACTGCACGTTTGTTGTAAGTGCAGAGAACCTCCAGGATAAACGTGCTCTCAGGAAAGTTACAAACAACAGGCAACATCTTCCCACCTCATGGTCATATAAAGTGATCAAAAGTCTTACATGCAACAACGACTGCGTTTTAAGAAATGTGATTGTATAACCAAACAGGATTGCATAGCACTGCAGCTGCCTGATGTTTGTTTTCTTTCTCTAATTGCCAGCACTAACTTTTCCTTATAAAATGTTCCATGGCTGCACCGAACCATGACGGCAACATGAACATTCAACACTCACTCTTTAGCATTTTACAGTTTACTTGCTAATTTTTGATATTTATGCAGTTTTGTATTGACATACCTGTTCTTTTAAAACATGGATACAATCCTGAAGTATCAATTTGGGCTGAGTTTCTCATATTACTTTTAATTATGTCCCTGCTGAATTCTGTGCTACTCCTAAATCCAGTTAAAAAGTGATCCTTGCTCATTCACAAGAGCAATTCCCTTAGGAAAACTTCAGACGCTGTAATTGCATTAATTCCAGCCAGTTACCTTATCTAAAAAGATAATTCACCTTTTGAAAGTATTTATTTGGCTAATGGATCAAATGTTACTAACCACCCAGTGGTGACCTGAAAGTTCTAACAGAGAGGATACGTAAAATAACAGATAATTCATCAAAATGGATGTGTTGTCTTAAATAGCACCACCTACGCTGTAATTAAATTTCCAATTAAACATATTATTGTGCTAAATATGTGAGTGTCTGGTCATCTGGAAAATATACCTTGACACAGAACTCCTAACAAAAGGTAGGTTATTGCTAAACTCCCCCACTCTCCGTACGTTCGTCCTTTCTCACCCTTATAATGTTATTTATTCTGTCTCTTCTACCTCATTACTCTTCACTGGACACCTCTTCCTCATCCCTCTTGGTCCTTCACTTTCCCTCAGTCCTTTCATGCAGCATTCTTCAGCCATAGCTTCTCCTTCACTTCTCTTCAGCCTGTCTTCTTCCCCCTTCAGCGCTTCTCTCCCCTTCTCCTCAGCTCTGACTCTTCTTCCTTCAGTCCTTATTCCTACTCTTATTTGCTTTCATGTTTGCATGTCCGCCCCCCTTCCAGGCTGCAGCCCTCACTCCTCCACTGCACCATCACTCACTGCTGCACTCTCTCCTCAGCCTCTTACGGTATCGTCCTTCACTGATGCACTCTCCTCAGCCTCTCACTGCACCATCCCTTCACTCTCTCCTCAGCTCCACTATAACGTCCCTTCGAACTCTCTCTCACTACCTCACTCTCTCTCTCACTACCTCACTCTCTCTTTCACTAACTCACTATCTCTCTCACTACCTCACACACTACTACACTATGTCTCATTCACTCTCTCTCTACCTCAATCTCTACCTCACTACTTAACTCTCTCTTTCTCACAGCATCACAATATCACTACCACATTAACTATCTCTCTAACACACTACTTCACAACTTCACTCTCTCTATCTCACTACCTCACTCTCTCTACATCACTACCTCACTCTATCTATTACTATCTCACTATCTCACTCTCACTGCCTCACTATATCACGACACGCTGTCTCAAAAAATCACTACAACACTCTCTCACTACCTCACAACTTCACTCTCTCTCTCTAACTCACTGCTTCACTCTCTATCTCACTACCTCACACTCTCTCTATATACTACCTCACTCCATTTCTATCTCACTATCTCTCTCTCACTATATCACGACACACTCTCTCTAAAGTTCACTACATCACTCTCTCACTACCGCACAACTTCACTCTCTCTCTAACTCACTACTTCACTCTCTCTTTATCTCACTACCGCACTCTCTCTCTCTCTTTCAAATACACTAACTCACTTTCACTCTCTCATACACTACCTCACTCTCTCTCTAGCTCACTACTTCACAACATCGCTCTGTTTCTATCTCAATACAGCACAACAACTCTCACCCTCACTACCTCATTCTTTCACTACCTCACTCTCTCTATCTCTCACTACCTCACTCTATATTTACTTCACTCTCCCACAAAACAAAAATAACTACATCACTACTCAAATTATATCTATAAAACTATCTCACTCTCTCTCTCACTCACTCTCTCCATAACATCACTCTATTTCGATATCACTCTCACTACCTAACTATAACACAAGTCACTCACTCAAAAAATAACTACAACACTCTCTCGCTGACTCACTCTCTATCTCACTAGCTCACAAGTTCACTCTCTCTCTCTCCATCTCACTACGTCACTCTCTATCTCACTAACTCTCTCTCTTTCTATCTCACTAAGTCACTTTCACTCTCTCTTACACTACCTCAATCCTTCTCTGTCTCACTACGTCACAACATCACTCATTGTTTCTATCTCACAACCACCAAAAATCACTCTCCATCACTAACTCACTCTTTCACTACCTCACTCTCTCTGTCTCACTACCTCACTCTATCTACCTCACTCTCTCTCACTACCTCACTCTCTCTCTTTCTATCTCACTAAGTCACTTTCACTCTCTTTCACTACCTCACTCTCTCTCTATCTCACTACCTCACAAACTCACTCACTGTTTCTGTCTCACTACCTCAGAACATCCCTCTACCTCACTCTTTCACTACCTCACTTTCTCTGTCTCTCACTGCCTCACTCTCTATCTACCTATCTCTCACTACATAACTCTCTACTCCACTCTATCTCACTACCTCACTATCTCACAACTTCTCTCTCTCAAAACATCACTACCTCACTCTCTCACTACCTCACTCTCTAGCTCACAACCTCACAATGTCACTCTCTTTCTCTAACTCACTACCTCAATCACTCTCTATCTCACTACCTCACTCTTTCTATCTCACGAACCTACTTTCACTCTCTTTCACTATCTCTTTCTCTATCTCACTACATCACAACATCACTCTATGCTTATATCTCACTACCTCACAACATCCCTCTCCCTCACTACCTCAGTCTTTACTACCTCACTCTCTATCTCACTACCTCACTCTCTATCTACCTCACTCTCTCTCACTACCTCACTCTCTCTCTATTTCAATACTTCACTCGCTCTCTCTATCTCACTACCTCACTCTCTCTATGCTAATGCAATAGGTATCACATATGCAAAAAACAAAGCTAATGCCAATACAAATGACAATGCCATTTATTTAGGGATACAAAAAAGATAAAAAAATAATGAGCAATTCCAATAGCTCTACCTATAATATTGCCGAGACCATTGCATTGTAAATGCTTGTTAAGATATTTATTATCGAAATAAAGCTTTGTATACCTAGAATGGTGCTCATTTTATCGACCTCAGAAGGATGAAATGCTGAGGAAACCCACCAGGATTTGAACCTGTGCACAGATGCTTATTGATACCCAACTCAATGGTGCTCATTTTATCAACCTCAGAAGGATGAAATGCTGAGGAAACCCACCAGGATTTGAACCTGTGCACAGATGCTTATTGATACCCAACTCAATGGTGCTCATTTTATCAACCTCAGAAGGATGAAATGCTGAGGAAACCCACCAGGATTTGAACCTGTGCACAGATGCTTATTGATACCCAACTCAATGGTGCTCATTTTATCAACCTCAGAAGGATGAAATGCTGAGGAAACCCACCAGGATTTGAACCTGTGACCATGAGGTCAAACACAGGCCCCTACAGCGGACAGCCTTAGTCTACTGAGCCACCAGACCGGGCTGATCAAAGAGCAGATGATGAGCAAGTACTGGGGGTGGGGGGGGGGGCTGCCTCCACAGCATAATTAACTCGCTTCTGTCCTTGGAAGCACCCCAGTCCGCACCCCACCCCCTCCCCCCTCCCCCGCCCCCCATTGAGGAAACCCCCTATTGGTCTACCAGGTCAATCTGGTGTAGAAATGGTTTATGACAGAGTCACCTGGTGACTCTGCACAGGGAACCCTCTTGCGGCTCCAGGTGAACCCTTCGGCAGACCCGCTCCGGCCCTCTGGTGCTGCCAGGACTGTTTCTTGAAACGACCTGTGTGCCACCCAAGGAGCAGACTCAACAACCACGGAGGATTCAGAAAAAGTAATGTTTAGATTTCAAAGAAGATGGTCCTACCATGCCCATGCACATAGGCATGGGGTGAAGAAAATACTTGTTGATGGGCAAGGAGCTCGAGAAACCACTGCTGGGCAGACATTAAGGCAGTTTTCTCATTGCCTTAGAGCCCTGTTTATTCCATGCTCCGGTTTTATTAAGGCTCATATTATGCCTGCGTTCTGGGTGTCAGATGGGGCCCTTCACCACCTCCAAATCCCCTGCCCCCCTCCCATGACCCCACAACCACAGCTGCTGAATTTGTTGTGAGGCGACACACAAGAGACACTCTGTTCCCTGCGACACACAGTTGGTCCAACCACATTTCACCATTGTTTGAGGCAATACATGACCTCGAATTTGCGTGCTATGTATACATTTGACTTGGTATGTCTGTGTGTGTATATAGATATATATGCATGTGCATACAAAGGCAGGTTCAAACACTGCAAGCGATATATATTATGTTTACACACACAGCACACACTCGTTATGATCGCCCTTATGACCCCCGACAGTTTTATCTATGGCCCAATATGCTCTCCCCCACCCCCAAATCATTTCCATAAACACCAGTGCTGAGTGCTCTGAACATTCCTCGGCGGTGTGTGCCAGGCCTCTGTTAGAACATGAAGGATACAGGGATGCCCGGGTTCTAATTATGATGCAGTTCTGACTATGGCCGCTTATGGCGCGCCCATCGCTCTCTTTCTTATCTTAGTGTCTGAGGAATGCTCTTGTAAACCGCTCTGGCAGAAGCGCCATTTTTAATGCACTCCACTCACCTGATATTGCAAAATGTAACTGCAAATAAAACGAGAGGGTGCTTAATGCCAAGTACTTAAGGTTTCCATCGAGGAATAAGGAGGCGGGCCCTCTGCTTGACCACAGTGGGTCAAGAGCTGAAAGAAATGTGTTTCAACTTTCAGGTATTCCCAGAAGATTCCAGAAGAACCTTTCGACAGCCACATGTTTCCAGCTGCATTCCTGGGAAATATTTGAGATTTCAATCAAATCCTGGAAAAATCTGCACGTGTACTTTTGCAAAATAAATTTGATAAATGCAGTGCAAATGCAAATGCTTTTTTTCTTCCTGTGAAAACACTGCCCTGCAGGCCCTTGAACATTGGGAGGGGAAGGGGGGTCCTTTCTCAGGCCTACCAGCTAGAGGCACCCAATTTTTCACTTGACAAGTATGGGACAGGGTCAGAGACAAGCGTGTGAATGTTCACAATCTTACAGGACATTGCCTCTCCATAGTGGCAGGCAAATATACCCACACAACAATCATGGTGTGAGAAAATCTTTGTATGTGGGCAGAATAGCAACTTTAGAATTCCAAAAGTGTTTTTGCACCTGTAAAACGACTTTTTATGTGTTTAGCCTAAAGGTTTCCATGCCAGTTTCTTTGTCAGCCAGAAACTTAAGCTCTATCATGTTGAGCAGGTCTCATCCTCTCACTATGATTCAGTGTCCCTGCTTTGCTAAAATCGCATTAAACACTATTGTGATAACTGGTTATTTCCATTTTACAACTTGACATATTCATCAAAGTCTTGTCAAAGTTTAAATGTTGTGAGTTTTACACGTCGCACATGTTTTAATACAACCGTTTTTTAGGTCTCGCCTGTCGATGCGCATGCGCATCGAGCAAGCGAGAGTATTGAGACTTATCCACTCTTTATCCACACTGCAAGGAATCGTGGCGATTCCTTGCAGTGCCCGTGACTTTTAAGCTCAATGCGCATGCGCATTGAGCTTAAAAGCGCGTGCACGTCTGTCTTGTTTTACCCGCTCCGCCCCCTCCCCTTCCCGCCGTGTCGCATTTCTCCTCCCCTCTCCCCTCTCTTCCCTCCGTCTTGTTTATTTTACCCGCTCCGCCCCCTCCCCTTCCCGCCGTGTCGCATTTCTCCTCCCCCCTCCCCTCTCTTCCCTCGTCTTGTTTTAGTACTGTCTGGCATTTAGTTTCTGTTGTAGGTTTCCCTGTCGACACGATTTGTTACATGGCTACGGTTTCCTTCACGCTCTTAATTGAATATTTTGTCTGGACATGCTGCGTTATCAGTTTAAGCTTTCGCATTTCAGAGCAGATGTTTTGTGTTCGTGCGATTCTTATACTTTTAGCCAAGCTGGTTTCTGGTAGCAAAGTTGCTGGCGTACATTTTTTCCATATGTTTGCGCATCTGTCACAGACTCGCAAATTATGTTTCCTAACCAGGTATAGTTAATCAGGCAGTTTTCTGATGTGTGGCCATTTGGTTATCCTCAATCTGCTTAGATGTTCGTTTATTTAAACCTGAAACAAGCAGAACATAACCTGACTAAAATAATCTTCTAGTCCTTTAGTATAGTGTAGCTTGGATTCAGTTTGTTGTATCCGTCCCCTTCCCGCCGTGTCGCATTTCTCCTCCCCCCTCCCCTCTCTTCCCTCCGTCTTGTTTGTTTACCTGCTCCGCCCCCGCCCCCTCCCCTGCCCGCCGTGTCGCATTTTTTTTTAAATCCCCACTTCCCCCTCTTCATACTGCGTACAGGATGTTGTTCACTTCATCCACTGCACTGATCTATAAGGCTCCGTTGTTTTTTAAATCCCCACTTCCCCCTCTTCATACTGCGTACAGGATGTTGTTCACTTCATCCACTGCACTGATCTATAAGGCTCCGTTGCCCACATACATGTGGAAGCCCCCTCTATCCTTCACTCCCCGCCTCAGTTTCCGTCGACCCTGAACCCGCCCCCTGATGTGTCCATGTCCGTGTCCAGCATGTCTAGCTGCCCTTCAGAGAGGTTCATCTTCACGTCCTTGGCTCTGTGCTTGGTGCGGTAGGTGTTATTAGGAGCGCTGGAGTTAAACAGTTTGTCATGTGCGGCTTGTCATAAATAATATGACTAGCTGGCTTCCATCTTTTCCTCTGATAATATCGCGGCCCCTTTTGGACGAAGCGTCCACGCAGTTGATGGATAATTCAGTGGATTTCTTTTTGGGCCTAAATATTTTTTCCTGAGAATCGTAGGTAGAAACTGCTGTCCTATTTCAGAATACTCTGTCCGATGATCGACTGTGTCAAGTGAGCGCGGGAAAACTCGATGTGCCTTTTGTTAATTTACCCAAGCAGTCTATAGTTACGTTTGTTGTTATGACATGAGCTACATTTTTTAACAGCTTTAAAGTAGGCTACATTTTAGAAAGAAAGAGCTTAACTTCCGTATTGTAATAAGCCTGATTACAGATGATTTTACACACGCCACTCCATAATCTAAGCTTTTGCTTGACAATTGTTAGGGTGGAATTCTGTACGAATGTAATGTGGAATAATCGTTTCCATTGTTACAGCACTGCAAAAAAACACAAGCGCTTTTTACTTATATACTGGCTTGTTAGCCAACGCCGTGGTTCTTGTTTGTCTACTTCAAAAGGATGGAATGCTAGGCAGGCCCTGTATGGATTTATACCTTTCACCTACAAATATTTGGAGAGAGCGTTTAAACAAACTATCTCGCATGCTATTACCATATGTTTTGGTAAACACACCACTGCAGCAAATTCTTTCAGTTCACTGCTGTGCTTGAAAAAAACCTTATCATCACCGGAATGCACATAATAAAAGAGGGGCACCTTTTATTATAAGTGTGCACATAGACTTTTTTGTGCTAAGTGCAAATTGCAACTTTTCAATAAATATTTTACTCTGAGTGATAGAAGGGGCTCTGTTAGTAAAAAGCTGTTACGTACTTTAGGATGCAATTTAATCACTTGTTGAGTAACATTTTAAACCCCTCACCCTCCCTCACCCACCCTCACCCTCACTCACCTTCAACACCTCACCCTCACTCACCCTCACCCACACTCACCCTCACTCACCCTCAATGCCTCACCCTCACTCACCCTCAACACCTCACACTCACTCACCCTCACCCTCTCTCACCCTCACCCTCACCCTCTCTCACCCTCTACCCTCACTCACCCTCAATACCTCACCCTCACTCACCCTCACTCTCACTCACCCTCACCCTCACTCACCCTCACTCACCCTCACTCACCCTCACTCACCCTCACCCTCACTCACCCTCACTCACCCTCACTCACCCTCACTCACCCTCACTCTCACTCACCCTCAACCCCTCACCCTCACTCACCCTCAACCCCTCACTCACCCTCACCCACCCTCACTCACCCTCAACCCCTCACCCTCACACAGTGCAATAGGTCTCGGAGCATTTGAGTTAGAGCTTTAAGAAATGTTTATGGCTTTTTTTTTTTAATTCTTTAGCATTGGCTACAGGAAACAAAAATGCTAAAGATTTACAAAAAAACCCATAAACAATTCTAAAAGCACTAACTCTAATGCTGCGAGACCTATTGCATTTCCAATGCTTGTATTAAATGCTTCAACTAACAGCGAACACCAAAACAAATAAACCGTGCTTTAGACACATGGTTGTTAACCTTTTCTGGGACGATAGTTTAACACAAGTGTTCACAAATTGTAGTTTGCAACAATTTTTTCAAGTTGTCACTGTTTAGGTCGAGCGTGAGTCAGGGTTCAAGCGCTGCTCTGCGGAGAGCTGTGGTAGTTGAGTACAGAGAGAAGCTTTGCCCACTCCCCCGCCCTTCTTTTTTATTGGCTTGTGTCTTTGTCCTTTATAAATGCTGGCTTATGATTCATTATGAGGTTTGTTAGTCCCGCCTTAGTACAGCTATGTTGTCATTTGTATCTTCCCATAGATACTGGCCCCTTTACTTGGTTGTTACACAGGGTTTGTACTATTTCCTTTGTGCACACAAAGCCTCATGCAGCTATGTGCGTGCCTTCTCCTCTCCTCCTCCACCCCCCCACCGGCCCGTCCATTGTCCTCCCCTTCTCCCCCCGCCCTCCCTTCTGATGTCCGTGTCTCCCCCCCCCCCCCCCCATGTTGTCCGTGAAGCCATGTTGCCTAACATTTGCAATGCAATATGTCTGGCTTAAATTGGTGACCTATTGCATTTGCAAATGCTTGTTTTAGAAGCATTTCATTTTAAAAGCAAATAATGAAAGACCTTTTATAAGTTTTTCTGAAGATGTCCCTTGCAGGCGAGGTGTGTTCTTTGCAAACTCTGATATTAGCAGACCCCCCTTTGACCCTGGTGGGTGGCCCGCTAGCCTCATAGGCATCTGGTTTGAAGGGAGTCTTTGCCCCCTCCGGCCCCCTTGGACCCTGGTCAGTGGCCCTCTAACCTCATAGGCATCTGGTTTGGAGGGAGTCTTTGCCTCCTCCAGCCCCCTTTGACCCTGGTGGGTGGCCTGCTAGCCTCATAGGCATCTGGTTTGGAGGGAGTCTTTGCCCCCTCCTGCCCCGTTGGACCCTGGTGGGTGGCCCGCTAGCCTCATAGGCATCTGGTTTGGAGGGAGTCTTTGCCTCCTCCAGCCCCCTTTGACCCTGGTGAGTGGCCCGCTAGCCTCATAGGCATCTGGTTTGGAGGGAGTCTTTGCCTCCTCCAGCCCCCTTTGACCCTGGTGGGTGGCCCGCTAGCCTCATAGGCATCTGGTTTGGAGGGAGTCTTTGCCTCCTCCAGCCCTCTTTGACCCTGGTGGGTGGCCCGCTAGCCTCATAGGCATCTGGTTTGGAGGGAGTCTTTGCCCCCTCCGGCCCCCTTAGACCCTGGTCAGTGGCCCGCTAGCCTCATAGGCATCTGGTTTGGCGGGAGTCTTTGCCCCCTCCAGCCCCCTTTGACCCTGGTCAGTGGCCCGCTAGCCCCATAGGCATCTGGTTTGGAGGGAGTCTTTGCCTCCTCCGCCGCCGAGGACCTCCCACCGTATTTAAAGATCTCTGCCTGCCTTTCGGATCTCTTTGCAAACATCATTAGACATTTCAGGAGAAATTGATTTAGTGATTGAAGAGTTGTTGTTGAATAGCAGCAACTTGTCACTCCTAATTACAGAGCAGCAGAAGGCTGGCCTCAGTCTCACCCCTTTGCAGAGATTTTGCTGTGCTTCATACTGATGGCCCTTCTTTTCCTGCCCATAAGCGCGGACCGCTTCCTTTTAAAGGTTCTGGGTCTGGCTGGACTTTGAGTTGAAGTGTTGTGACAGCACGCTGGTTCTAAACCCATTGCTACCGCTGCGGCGAGCTTTACTCCTAGACTTACCTACTCCCAGAGTCGCAAGTTGGCTGTGAACTGGAATTCCGTCATTTCTGAGGTCAAAGGGTACAAGTGGTCAATTACCCCAAACCACAACCGAGACTGTTCACTAACCACTGCCTGCCCAAGGCCCAGAGAACCACCTTTGTCAAGTAAAGGCAACAAGTGAAATGCGCAGAGGGTGGGGTTGGCTGCTTTGTTTCAAGAGTAGGTAGAAGCCACTGGGGAAGCATTCTTCATTGTGTGGTAAAAGTTGGTTTGGAGTAGGGGGGGGATTTCCCATTTAGTGAATGTACAGTTGATATGTCTTTGATGAAGGAACACGTGGGCCAGCTCATGGTGGGCGGGGTTTGCACATCCATCATAAAGGGAGGGTTTGATGGACAGGAGGATGGTAAATGTAGGCCAATGAGGATAGGTAATTTAAGGAGAGAGGGAGGATAGCATGTACTTCGTATTTGTGCATTGTTTAGAGGAGATTTGTGTGGTGAACACCATATCAGCAGTTTTTTCAAGCACAGACTCTTCAAATTAGATCACTCTTTTAGTTTCTATATGGTATTTTTCATGGATCCGATCAATCAGGCGCCAGTCCAGACTTGGGTGGAGCGAGGTACCATTTCTCTCCCGAGCAGATGCTGAGGTCTGTGTCTAGTGTTTGCTGAATGCTTTTTTTCCCAAGGTGGGACCCTGGCCAGGTTTTCCATGGTGGCCATTTCATGTTATCCCCTTAGGTCTTTCAAAGCTTGCGCTCCGTCACCTCCACCTTTGACATTCACCGGTGGTCGCAGTTTATAGATCTTTTTTGGTTTGTGATTCTGCTCCTCTTACTCAGAGTTTCTGCTGTGTTTGGTCCCTGCTGTGGGATTGTCTTTAGGTAATACTTGTAAAGTGTGAGTATCTGGTCTGGTGGGAAAGCCAGGCTTGTGGACTAGGTAAGAGGTTAGATTGGGTTGTTGGCGGGGTGACTTGGGTAGGGAGGTGTGCTGGCCGTCATCAGAGCCTGGATAGGTTAAGTCGCCGAGTAGGGTAGTTGCATGTACTGAAGCCAGTATGCCCCAGAGGACTGGAATAGCCAGAGGGGGCCGAGGACAGCAGAGGAGGCCCAGGAAATAAAGATGGGCCAATAGGAAGAGGATGAGACCTGTATCTCTTGAAAGAGGAGGACTGTTGGTATGGACTGGGAGGTTCCAGTGAAACTGGAGAAAGAGCTTAGGTGAGCGGTTAGATCAGGCTTATGACAGCCAATCTGAAGGGCGGTCTGGAAGCAGGCGTGGCTTATAGGTAAACGTACTCAAATAACTTGGAAGGGCAGAGGTGATAGAATGTATTGTGTATTCCTGTAGGGCCACCAGATGTTCTGGTTTTCCTGGTTATTTTGTTATTCAGAATCTGTGCCAACCCCTCAACATTTTTCATTAAAATAAATTCTAGTCCAGTTTTGAAGAAAGGGTTGGTCATGCGTGCACACCAGTATAGATGCTGTGCGCTGACACTTTGTTGTAAACTCGCCCCATGACCATGGACATGTTAATTGCTGTAATGACTCCCCCGCTGCGCTGCTGCGCCTCTTCGATGCAGCTCAGAAGGTTTTAAGCAAGGATGAATTAATGTTTGATGGGACCATCCATCAGACGCAGGCCCATGGGGAGGGGGAGGTTGTCAAAAATAATAATTTTACAGTACTTTAGTCTCAGAGCAAATGTTTGCACAATTTAAATAGCTATCTGAAGATGGAACAAGCATTGGCAACGCCAATCGGTCTCACCTATGCTAGAGCTATTGGCTTTGCTTTTCAACATGGCTAAAAGTTAGTGGCTTAAGAGAGAGTGCCCTGGAGCGGAGTGTTGTAGAGGGGGTGACGTAGAGTGTAATAGCATGGAGTGTCATGGAGTGAAGTAGAGTGGGGTCGAGGGTTGTAGAGTGGCATTGAATGGAGAGGACTGTATGCAGTGACTTAGAGTGGAGTATTGTAGATTGGAGTGTCATGGAGCAGAGTGTAGTGTTGTGAAGTAGAGTGGAGTGCTATGGAGTAGAATGGTGTAGAGTCAAGTGATGTACATTAGAGGGGAGTGATGTGGACTACAGTGGAGTGGTGCAGAGGAGCATAACGTGGAGGGGTGGAGTGTGGTGGAGCATAAAGTGCAGTAGAGTGTCATAAAGTGGAGTGTCATAGAGTGTAGTAGACTGGGATGGCATAGAGTGGAATAGAGTGGAGTGGTGAAGAGTTTAGTAGTGGCGTAGAGTTGAGTAGTGTGTCATAGAGTGGTGTGGATAAAGGGGTGTACAGTGGATTAAAGTGGTGTAGATTGGCATACATGGAGTTGCATTGATTGGAGTAGAGTGTTGTAGAGTGGAGTGGCATAGAGTGGAGTGGAGGGGCATAGAATGTGGTAGAGTGTAAATGAGTGGAGTGAAGAGTCGTAGAGTTGAGGGTCATAAAGTGTCATGGAGTAGAGTGGAGTAGAGCAGGGAACAATGCAAATTTTGAGGGGATTGAGGCAAATCAGATTGCACCTATCTTTTAGTGGAGTAATTTATCTCGCAGTTTGCTAGTTGCTATGGACCGGAGACTCAATACCCAAAGCCCACAGAAATGCACAAAATCTCTCAATTTCAAAACCACACAATGGTCCAGCACACTTAGTTCAAGTTCATAGGTAAATATACAGTGATTTCACAAAAATAAGCCTTGATTCAGCTTAAACACTCATTTCATGTGATTAGATCTCATAATCAGACACTTGTGTGGTTTTGGAGTAGAGCAGGGTGACGTAAAGTGGAGTAGAGTGGCCTAGAGTGGAGGGACGCAGAGTGGATGTTCATAGAGTGGAGGGGCGTAGAGTGTCATAGAGTGCCATGGCATAGAGTGGAGTAGAGTGGCGTAGAAAGGAGTGGCATATATTGAAGTGGAGTGCTGTAGAGAGCAGTGGTGTGGAGTGGGATAGAGTGTAGTGTCATGGAGTGAAGTTTCACAGAGTGGATTGTAATACAATGGGGGATTGCGGCGTGGTGTGGAGTGGAGTGGTATATATTGGGGTGGCATATAGTGGAGTGGCATAGCGTAGAGTGGAGTAAAGTGTTGTAGTGCAAAATACAGTGCAGTAAAGTGGTGTAGAGCGGAGTGGCATAAACTGTCATGGAGTGACGTTGAGTGGATTGGAATGGATGGTCAAAAAGTGGAGGGTTGTAAAGCAGAGGTGCGTAGAGTGACCTAAAGTGGAGTATCATAGAGTGTAGTAGAGTGTTATAGAGTGGAGTAGCACAGAGTGGAGTGGCGTAGAGTAGAGTCGAGTACAGTAACATTGAGTTGAGTGGTGCAAAGTGAAGTAGAGTGGAGTATAGTGAAGTAGAGTGCCGTGATGTGTCGTGGAGTGGTGTAAAGTGTCATAGAGTAGAGTGTCGTTGAGAGGAGTGTTGTACAGTAGAGTTGTGTAGAGTAGAGTGACGCAGAGTAGAGTGGTTTAGAATGGAGTAGAGTGGCATAGAGTGGAGTACAGTGAAATAGAGTGGCATGGAGTGCCATGGGTGGTGTGGAGTGGTGTAGAGTGTTGTAAAGTAGAGTGGCATAGTTGTAGTAATGTGGCATAGAATCGAGTGGCGTAGAGTGTCGCAAAGTGTTGTTGAGTGGTTTGGAGTGTCATAGAGTGGTGTGAGGGGAGGGGCAAAGAGTGGAGGGGCATAAAGTGGAGGGGCATATTGTGGAGTAAGGTACGGTGTCATAGAGTGATGGGCATAAAGCAGAGGGACATGGAATGGAGGGGCAGAGAGAGGAGGGACATGGAGTGGAGTGGCCTGGAGTTAAGTGGCATAGAGTGGTGTAGAGTGGCATAGAGTGTCGTAGAGTGGCATGGTCTGGGGTAGTGTGTCATGGAGTGGAAGAGAGTGTCATAGAATGGAGTGACGTGGAGGGGTGTAGTATAGAGCCTAAGAGTGGAGTAAAGTGTTGTAAAGTGGAGTAGAGTGGAGTGGTTTAGAGTGGAGTGCCATCGAGTAGAATGGAGGAGAGTGGATTCAAGTGTCAGAGTGGAGTAGAGTGTCATAGAATGAGAAAAATGTTGTGGCGTGTAGTAGGGTGGAGTGGCATAGAGTGTCGTAGAGTGGAGTGTTGTAGAGTGCTGTGGAGTGCAGTGTCATAGAGTAGAGTGTCATAGAGAGGAGAAGAGTGGACTTGAGTAAAGTGGCGTAGAGTCTCATAAAGTAGACTGTACTGGCGTGAAGTAGGATGTCTTCGAGTTCAGTGTGATATAGATGAGTAGAGTGGAGTAGAGTGGAGTAGCCTAGAATGTCATTGAGTGTAGTGGAGTAGCTTGGCATAGAGAGGTGTAGAGTGGTGTAGAGTTGAGTGGAGAGGCGTAGAGAAGCATAGAGTGGAGTAAAATGTCATATAGTGTCGTGGTGTAGAGTGGAGTAAGCTTGGTGTGGTAGTGCACTGCTATTACAGACAACATTTTTTCAACTGAAATGACCATTACAATTGCACAGAGATATAGTTTCACTGATAAAGCTATACAGAGCACAAATTATAATGTGAGGAAATGGCAACACCTAGTGTAATAATTTGTTTTGATTGTATTCAAACATTTGTTTCCAGCACACTTCAGAATAAAAAGAGTGCTTCATTTGTGCTTTCCCAATTCTGATATATTCTGACATATTTGCCTGTTAATTAACAAACATTTAAATTTTGAGAAAGAAAAATAAACACCAGGTTTCCTTGGAAAACACAGCTTAACATTGGTCATCTGTGTTTGAATGCACAGAAAATGTGAAAAGATAAGAACAAAAAATAAAGGCCCAGTTATATAAAGCAAGCTTTTGTGGGAGAATACAGAAAATAGACTATGCTCCACAGGAGGGACAAGGACATGGTGGACAGCCTAAAGCATATAAAGCCAGAAAATAGAAAGGAAGCAAATATGAGTTTCAAACCACAGCGCCAATAGTAAGCAATGGACGGAATGCATTTCTATGTCAGCTTTCCGAATATCCCCAAGATGTCTTTAGCAAACCAGACAGCTGCGCTGTTTGGGAGGCTTCAACCTAAACATTGGCCCAGATTCTTTTGCTTTTGATTTCTTGATTACAAAATGCAAATGAGAATG
This sequence comes from Lissotriton vulgaris, assembly GCF_964263255.1. NCBI lineage: Eukaryota > Metazoa > Chordata > Amphibia > Caudata > Salamandridae > Lissotriton > Lissotriton vulgaris. The sequence continues at coordinate 19,521,496 of NC_141699.1, read as the reverse complement.
CGTGCATCTCTCCACAACTCTCAGCATCTCTGACAGAAAGGAGTACCTGTGCTAAGTGGTGGGTTTTAGTGGTCTGCAGCCCTGCACACAGGGCACAAGTCCTAAAAAGAAGTGAGGGGACTAACCTATTTAGGCAGTTTGCAAGTAACATCATGGCACGCGACATCACGGCGCAAGACATCCCGGCCCATGACATCACAGCACACAACATCACAATGCATGACATCATAAATGGCATCACAGGAATTGACATCATAAAAAGGGGCATTACAAGCCACAACTTTACAGGAAGTGGCATCACAGGAAGTGGCATCTAATCTAAAGCCCTCACATGTATGTTTAGCAGGTCTATCTTTTGTATGTTTGAGCACATTGTGAGCATAATAGGACAGTGAGATATAGAAAATGATATGTGACTTCTACACCTTGCAATCCCTTAGTCTTATGGAACACATCCTGTACATTCATTTACAAACATATATAATTTATTGTACATGTAATATGCATGTGTTGATGTAAAGAGCTCTGACCTAGTCCTAGGACACCCCCGCGCCGCACGGCCACCAGCTGCTGCGTGTGCTCTCCCTGCCTGACTGCCTCGCTGCCGCCGCTGGACCACGCCCCCTGCCCCCAAGCGGCGTGGTCCGTGCTCGCCTGACCTGCCCATGTTGTTTTTGTCGTGTTATTCTTCTTTTGTCTATTTATATTGCCTGTTTTACTGTTGTTTTTGCTGTGTTATTCTGTATTTGTTTATTATATTGCCTGTTTTATTGTTTTTGTATCTTCCTTCCTGTTTGCCGGTTTTGCTGCCGTCCGTCCTCCCTCCCCGCTCCCCGCTTCCCGCCACCGCCGCCAACCCCGCCCCTTTTTGCCTTCTGTACCCTCCCCGCTCCCGCCTCCCAGCTGCTCCGCCCCCCGCGCACTTCGCCATATATGGCGACCGTGCGAACGCGCAGCGGTCACGCGCAGCGGGCGCGCCGATTGTGCGCCGAAGGCGCGCCAAAGGTAAGACCGTCTGCGCCCGTCCGCGCCTGGACCGCGCCCAGTGCCAGGACCCCTGGACCCCACCGACGGAAGACGACCCGACAGTCCTACGACGCTGCAACACTCATCGCACTCAACACCGGCCGAATCCCGGGATGCTACCGAGCCACCCCGAGACGCACCCACGGACCCTTCAGCTGCCACGCCTGCAAGTTCACCTGCATCCGGACCTGCCTCGCACCAGCACACGCCAAGCCGAACACCAGCAGCAACCACCTCAAGTGCATCCTGCTCAACACCCGCTCCGTCCACAGACACGCCATCGAACTCTGGAACCTCCTAGACGCCACAGCCCCTGACGTTGCCTTCATCACGGAGACCTGGATGAATGCCTCTTCAGCGCCCGACACCGCCATCGCCATCCCAGAGGGCTACAAGATCACCCGGAGGGACCGCACCGCCAACCAGATGGGAGGAGGCATCGCCATCATCCACAGGAACACCATCCGAATCACGACTAGCACCGACAACACCCTCACAACCGCCGAACACCTGCACTTCCAGATCCACACCGACCCGAAGACCACCCTCAGAGGCACCCTGATCTACCGACCCGCGGGACCACGCACTCAATTCAGCGAGGACATCGCCAACTTCGTCAGCCCGCATGCCCTCCCCTCCGCTGACTACATCCTCCTGGGGGACCTCAACTTCCACCTGGAGAACAACAACGACCGCAACACCAGCACCCTGCTCGACAACCTCGCCAACCTTGGACTCAAGCAACTGGTGAGCACCCCCACCCACCTCGCCGGACACACCTCGACGCCGTCTTCTCATCCAGCAAAGACATCGCCTTCAGCCACGCCACGGAACTCCACTGGATGGACCACAGCTGCGTCCACTTCACCTTCAGAAGAACGACGATCCACCACCACCAGCAACAGGTTGCCCGAAGAAACTGGAACAAGATCACAGCCGACCAGCTCGTCGCTTCCCTGAGCCAGCACCCTCCTGCCAGCTCAGCAAACCCCAGCCAGGCCGCCGACAACCTCACGAAGTGGATCAGCAAATGCGCGGATGAACTCGCCCCTCTGAAGACCCCGCCCAGCAGACCCGGCAGCAAGAAAGCCCCATGGTTCACCGACGAACTCAAGAGCTCCAAGAAGAACTGCCGAGCCCTCGAGAAAGTCTGGAGAAAGGAACCTACACCGGACAACATGACCGCCCTCAAACTCGCCACCCGGAAGCACCACCAACTGATCCGCGCCGCCAAGAAAACTGCATTCAAGGACCGGCTGGACAACAACGCACACAACTGCAAGGAACTCTTCAACATCGTGAAAGAGCTCTCCAACCCCAACGCCGGAAACAACGACATCACCCCTTCGCAAGACCTCTGCAACTCCCTCGCCTCCTACTTCCACAACAAGATCGCGGACATACACAACAGCTTCAGCACCCATCCTACGCACGCCACAACCACAGCAACGCCGCCCACCACCACCCTCCGAGCCTGGACTCCGATCAGCACCGATGACACCGTCCGCATGATGAACTCCGTCCACTCCGGATCGCCGGCTGACCCCTGCCCTCACCACGTTTTCAACAAGGCCGACGCTGTCATCGCACCCCACCTGCGGGACATTATCAACACCTCCTTCGACACCGCCACCTTCCCCGAGAGCTGGAAGCACGCCGAACTCAGCGCGCTACTCAAGAAACCTACAGCAGACCCCACCGAACTCAAGAACTACCGCCCCATCTCGCTACTCCCGTTTCCAGCCAAAGTCATCGAGAAGACCGTCAACAAACAGCTGGCCGCCTTCCTGGAGACGAACGGATCCCTCGACCCCTCGCAGTCCGTCTTCCGAGCCAACCACAGCACCGAGACCGCCCTCATCGCCGCCACCGACAACATCCGAGCCCTGATGGACAACGGAGAAACAGCGGCCCTCATCCTCCTAGACCTCTCCGCGGCCTTCGACACCGTCTGCCACCGCACCCTAGTGCAGCGCCTCAGCAACGTCGGAGTCCAGGAGAAGGCACTGGAATGGATCGTCTCCTTCCTCGACGGAAGAACACAGAGAGTCCGCCTGCCACCGTATAAGTCAGAGGCCACCGAAGTCATCTGCGGCGTCCCTCAAGGATCCTCGCTGAGCCCTACCCTCTTCAACGTCTACATGAGCCCCCTCGCGGCCATCGCACACCAACACAACCTCAACATAATCTCCTACGCCGACGACACCCAGCTGATCCTCTCCCTGACCAACGACCCCGCCGCCGCCAGAGCCAACCTGCACGAAGGGATGAAGGAGGTAGCCGAGTGGATGACGACCAGCCGCCTGAAACTGAACAAGACAGAGGTCCTCATCCTGGGCTCCACACCCACCGCCTGGGACGACTCCTGGTGGCCCCCCGCCCTGGGCACCGCACCCAAACCGACAAACCACGCACGCAACCTGGGCTTCATCCTGGACTCCTCCCTCTCCATGACCAGACAAGTCAACGCCGTCTCCTCGGCGTGCTTCAACATCCTGCGCATGCTACGGAAGATCTTCTGGTGGATCCTCACCCAGGCCCTCGTCACCAGCCGACTGGACTATGGCAACGCCCTCTACGCCGGAACCACCGCCAAGCTCCAGAAGAGACTCCAGCGGATCCAGAACGCCTCAGCCAGACTCATCCTCGACATCCCACGAAACAGCCACATCTCCGAACACCTGAGAGACCTGCATTGGCTCCCCGTCAACAAGAGAATCACCTTCCGGCTCCTCACCCACGCACACAAAGCCCTACACGATCAAGGCCCGAGCTACCTCAACAAACGAATCAACTTCTACGCTCCCAAACGCCACCTCCGTTCCGCCAGCCGCGCACTCGCCGCCGTCCCACGCATCCGTAGAGCGACAACAGGAGGAAGGTCCTTCTCCTACCTGGCCGCCAAGACCTGGAACTCCCTCCCGGCCGACCTGCGCCTGACCCAGGACCACCTCTCCTTCAGGAAGAAGCTCAAGACCTGGCTGTTCGAGCAGTAACGGCACCCCCTCCAAGCGCCTTGAGACCCAACGGGTAAGTAGTGCGCTCTATAAATGTCCTTGATTGATTGATTGATTGACACCCTGCATTGGAATGAGTAGGGCTATACAAGAAAGATAGTGGTACTTAAATTATTTCAACGCCCCTCAGGGGAAGTAAGCTCTATATAAATGCACTTTGTTTTGTGTAAATACTGGGAAAGACCAACACATCTGATATTGTTACAGTGCATGTATATCTCCTAAACAAAGTGAAAAGCTGCCTCTGGGTGAAGTGCTAACAAGGTGTGAGCCTTTGTTTCCCCTCTGCTTCATTTGCATCAGGTGTGAGGCTCCTGATCACTCCCAGCCGGGAGACTCCAACAAAAGGAGGCCTGAAGACCCCTCAGACTCGGCCTTTGTTATGGGTCCAGCAGGAGTCTGAAATAAGAAAGCCCCGTCCCCGCCTGCATGCTGTTGCTTGTTGCAGATGGAAATCAGACTTAGGCGCTGCTGAGAGTGTCCCAGTCTTTGGAAATTACACCGGGACGAGTTGAGCACATTATTCAGTGGGGCCCAAATTCTTGACAGGGTGGACGGCGTTCACCCTGTGAAAAAAGTGGGTGGATGCCGTCCACCCGCATGTACCCCTGCCTCCTGCCCTGCCTGCACATGTATTAATGTCTTCTTAGTTGTTTCATTGCAGGAGCGTGGTCGAAGCAGACCGGGTCCTGCCGGTGCTCAGCACTCCGCAGCAGCGCCACCCTTCACTGCCTTTGATCTATCTTCAAAGACACTCCGGATAGTTCTTTCACAGTCTCATCATTTCAGAGCTGAAACATTTTCAATATCATAGACAACGAAGCCATAGCTGTTTCTTATTTGTCTTATGCAACTAACAACCATTGACAAAGCCAATAGTCCTGGCTTGTTGTAGGCGTAATGTTACTTGTTTTATTGTATTTCTGGATGCAATGACAGAAGCAGCGACGCCCCAGGCAGGTGGCACACTATGCTATGCACAGAGTTTTAACTCCCCACTCTGTTCTTTCCTCCCACTTAAAGCCCTGCGTGAGGTAGATGAGGAATGCACTCTGTGTACCGCCCAGTAATGGCGCCTCCCCTGGCCGCGCGCAGCCGCTGATTGCTGGGTTGGTTGTTCTGGCAACAGGCCCCGCTAGGACTAAGTGAGATGATTGACAGCAGCCGTGGGCGGGAGCTGTGAAAGGGGGAGCATCCACACACCGCACGTGCACAAACCCACCCGCTTTAAAGATGTCGCCTTCCGCCATCGGGGCATTGAGTTTGGCTCTCGGGGGTTTTGATGTCATAATTCATATGTGCCCCCTTCTCTCTAGATCATGAGCATATTAAAATGCAAATGAAAGGGAAAGTCGCGATGACAGGCCCGATTATCTCTTTGCGTGGGAAGCCGGTGATTTAGGGTGTAATGGAAATGGATTTGAAAAGACTTTTATCGCTGATCCGCAATGAAAAGTCCTTGCACATAAATACCAGATAACAGGCAGAGCACGACCGACATTTAAATGTAATAATACTCCCGGGCGGAATTTATAGAAGAGATAACAGCAGATTATTACCTGAGCACGAGGTCAGGCGGCGAAGGTGTGTGGGGCTGGTACAAGTGCCTGCCCGGGAGAAGCCCCGTGGAGGGGCCAGTGTCACCCCCCCAGAGGTGCCGCAATGACTTGTTCCACCCCTCTCACCGCGCGCCATTGTTATTCATTAAACGTGGCACATTAAACCTGGCGCAGTTCGTAATTGCATCTCCCCTCTCCCCTTCCTGCGGTGCACACAAGGCTGCCCTGCCTCTGTCGAGGTGGAGTTACCGATTGATGTATTCACCTTCTTGCAACGCATCTAGGGAGCTTCCTGCGCTGCGTTGCGAGGAAGGGAGAGAACAACATCCAACATATTTACTGAGATATGGCACACTTCAGCTCTCTCCTTGCTCTGGCCACTTGTGTCAGCCTTGCATCCACACAGGCACCCTTGCCCCACACTGCAAGGGGGCCTGTGTTGTGGTCAGAATGAAACAGCATGATGAGAGGAAGTAACGAGGAAAAATGAAGATATTTCTTCTCATTAAGCCGGCAAGGCTTAGGTGCACAATTTAGGAGGGAGCACAGGTTTACAGAATCTAGTATATCTGGCCTTGCATCAAAATACGAGTAGCTGAACAGGAACCAGACATGTAACACCGACCCGCCATTTGATTACACAACGCAGTGCCAGGCCTTGCGTTACATTTCTTTTTGGGTGAAACCCCATGCTGACCCATACTAATCTTGTTTAAAGTGTTTTAGTAAATCCCAAAATACATGTTGGAACACGGCTGCATCAAAAGAGTCACCCGACCACAATGCAAAACGCAAGTAAATGTTGGCCTAGGTGCTTCCTTTCATTCTTTGTCTCCCATTGTTGCTGGCCAAGCCCAGGAGGGTACATCCCGCCCTATCAGTGATGAGTGTGAGGGCTGTTAGAAGCAGCTACTGCAGAGCAAGGCATTTAGGATGTGTGAAGCGAGGAGAACTCCAGCCATAAATGTGCATGCTGGGAGGCACTGCGGCAGAGTTCAGCAAGATGCTCTTTTACAGCCCATAACTTCTTGAAGAGTAGGTGGTAACTGGACTCTAGCTGCATCCAATGTCCCTGTTAACTTCCTGATGGCATTTACCATTCAAAAGTGTATACATTAAAGCCAGTTTTACATTTCTCTGGAAAGGCACCTCTGTGCACCAAAATGTGTCCCATTTTTTGTTTTAGATGTAAGTTTCCTGTTCAGATTGCTGTGTTACTATTTTAACATATAAGGCAATTATGAAAACAAAATGTATATACTATAAGCAGAGCAGATGTGGACGAGCATTTGTTAGAAGGTTGCAGTGCAGACACAACAAAGCTGTTGGCAAAATGTCCAAAATAGACAACCCTGTGGGAACACACCCTAAATATGGAATCTCTCACGCATAATAAAGGAATTGATAATGCAGTCCAATCATAACTCAAAACCTTGTCTGAAGATAAAAATATTCACTGAGAAGGAATCAGGTTGCTGGTTTGCACAAGTCACAGACTCTGAACTGATCTCCATCTTCAATGACAAGACATGAATGCTCAGTTCCTTCATCACACCAAGCAATACTGCAATGAATCAATCAAACAAGCATTTGTAAAGCGCACTACATACCCAAGAGGGTCTCAAGGCGCTAAGGGGGGGGGGGTGCAAAGGGGGGATGCTGCTACTGTTCAAAGAGCCAAGTCTTGAGGAATCTTCTGAAGGTCAGTAGGTCTTGGGTCTGCCGTAGGCTGATGGGGAGGGTGTTCCATGTCTTGGCGGCGAGGGTGGAGAATGATCTGCAGCCGGCGGTCACTCTTCTGATACGGGGGACAGTGATGAGGGCGTGGTCTGTGGAGTGGAGCTGGCGGGTGGGGAAGCTGAGTCGGCTGCTGATGTACGCTGGTCTGGTGTTGTGAAGTGACTTGCGTGCCTGGGTGAGGAGCTTGAAGCTTATCCTCTTGTTGACAGGGAGCCACTGCAAGTCTCTCAGGTGGGGTGTGACCTGGCTGCGGTGAGGGATGTTGAGGATCAGGAGTGCGGAGGCGTTCTGGATGCGTTGGACCAGTTTCAGGAGTTTGGCCAAGGCTCCTGCGTAGAGGGCGTTTCCGTAGTTCATAGAGCAATGGGCAGTGTAGCAATCTTGCTTGAATAATCTCAAAAGGACCCCAGCTTGCCCATAACCATGCTGGACCGCCTAAACACCGGAAGCTGTCTGGGGTAACCCTCATGAGTATACAGTTGACACACCTCTTCAATACTATTTGCACCCCAAGACCTCTGGCCAACGACGCCTAGATTTTCATTCAGCTCATTACTGGTGCTGAGAATGCAGCCACTCAACTCAAATACAGTATGACTATAATTGGTAAATTGAAAATTTTAATTATGAAATATTTGAGAGACCTTAGTAGAGGAGATTTTTCAAGCCAGAGCAGATGTGGAAAATTGGGTTACTGGTTGAGTAAACCCTACTTAAGCAGCACCCACAATTCCTGTCAGGGTGAAACACAAGCAAACCCCAAATTAACCTGTGCTTAATCCTCTGGCAGCTTGGCACAAAACCAGTCAGGCTTAACTTAGAGGCAATGTTAGAAATGGGGGTCTCTAGTTGGCAGGTTGTTACCCTGTCCAAGTAGAGACTCTTCTTCCTAATCAGGATAAGGGTGATACACTACTGAAATAACCCCTGTTCAGCCTCTTGGCAACTTGGCATGAGCAGTCAGACTTATCTCAGAGGCAATATGTAAAGCATTCGCACAAAACCAACAGTAATACAAGGAAAACACTACAAAAGGACACCACATGTCTTGGCTTTTTGCTCTTTATATCCCCTCCTTTTTTTGCTGCTTCCGTCTTCTCTATCTTTGTGTTGTGTTTGTCTTTTTTGTCAGGTTGTCAATAAAGCGCCGGGACACTCTTTTTGAGTAGCCGAGCGCTATAAAAGACATAATTAACATAACATAACATAACATAACACATCATTTTAGGAAAATATCCAGTATCTATCTGTACAAAATAAGAACAAAATGATAAAAATCCAACATACAATAATCTGAATATGTACTTTGCAATAATAACCTTAGAAATGCAGTTCCTTGAAGTCGGTAGCTCCATCTGGTGCACCAGCGGTGCTGAAAACGACCAAATCCAACAGTTTTGGTCCAGCGCGTCAGTGCGGACTGGCGTCGACAATCATTGAGGTTGCGGTGTGAAGTGGTGCGGCATGCGGTGCCCTCAGGTTGCGATGCAGGCAGCTGCTCAGTAGTGGTCATCCAGCGGCGCTGGTGAGACCAGGGCTGTGTTGCAAAGTGGGACACTGCTCATCACAGTGCTAACGGTCATGTTGCAAGTAGCATCGGCTGTGGAAAATCGGCTGTTGATGGGGCTGGGATCGGTGGGCCGTGGCTGGGGTATGGGATGAGGCGGTGCTTTATGTAGCTTATGTCGGCACGCTAATCTTTTGCCTGCAAGGGAACCACATTAATTGAAGCTCTAGAGAGGGTGCCACTATATGAAATATACCCCGAGAGCAAATCACTTCCAGAGAAAGTTGTCCTCGCAGTATACCTGTTTGAAGCGCTCAACGAACTGAACAATACTCAATGTCATAGCGCTTACAGGCATTGTTTGAATCACCGACTGGTGTAATTGTTTGAATGAATCGTTAAATTTGAATTTATTGTCGTCATGTTTAAGTTTTTGAATTGTCCAGTTTTTTATGTGTTCATTAACATTTATTCACGAGGAATGTATAAATGAATGAAATGTGTATTCTTTTCATGCTTCAAAAAAATGAAAGGATGTTTGAAATTAAGTTGAATTAATACAACTGTGAAAGTAAAATGCAATGACGTGATGCGTTGTATTTCCAAATCTGCATGAGTAGCTAGCAGTTCCAAAACTGGTGGCCAGGTAATTCTTTTTGAAAAAATTTTGTAGCTTATGAGCGGTTACCCCAGACCACAGTGCAGACCGCAGGGATGTCAGCTGGCATCAGTGAGACCAGGACGGCAGAGCGAAGCGAGGCGGTGCGGAGTATGGTGCCCACAGGTTGCGGTGCAAGCTGCGGCTTGGTGACGGTGGCAGTCGTCATTGTCGGTGATACCAGAGTTGTGGTGCGAAGTGCAGCGGTGCCCTCTGTGGTACCTTCAGGTCACAGAACTGCCGGCGGTCTTGGTAACGGCATCAGGATGCGGTTTACCTCTGTGGCAACTGTGACACGTGGTTCCAGAGGCAGTACCCAGAGAAAGGTGAAATCTTTGCTGTTCCTGAGACTTCTAGAACAGTGGGCACGCTCTACCTCAAGCCCGTAGAGAAACTCAGACACAAAAGTTCAAGAAAGTTCAGTCCAGTCCTTACTTTGCCAAAGACAGAAGCAGCTACTGCAGGCCAACACAGCAAAGCACACAGCAAAATTGGTAGCTCCTCCTCACAGCTTCTCCAGCTCTTCTTCTTGGCAGGTTTATGAGTCCAAAAGAGATCTAAAATTCTGTGGTCTGGGCCCCAATATTTATACCACATTTACCTTTCTTCTCTTGTTGCAAAGATTCTCAGTGCTTATTACAAACCAGTTCTGTCCTCTCTGGCCCAGCTTCCTGGCAGGAGGTTGAGACAGCATTGTGTAAGGCAGACCAGGCCTTTTCAGGTGCAAGGAAATCTATTCCCACTAATCTAAATGCAGCCTAGTCTATTCAGCCCAGCCCTGACTCATCCAGGAAAGGCAGAACACACCTCAACCCCCCCAGTGGCTGTCCGAAGAGAATGCACATCCTCGGCCCCTGTCACTCCAAAGCAAACAATCAATCCACAACCCAGCAGAGGGACAAATGATGGTTAAGCAAGAAAATAACCCCTTTCTAAAAGTGGTATTTTCAAACACACAACATAAAAATCATCTTTACTAAGAGATGCATTTTTATATTCTGAGTTCAGGCATATGAAACTCAATTTCTCTATCTTGTCCCAATGGGAAGTTATACTTGCAAGATGTTACAAAGTATCCCACATTCTATCCTAAGGGACAGATTACCTTTCCGTAGTGAAAAATTATTTACACTGTAGTTCACTTTCAGGACATGCCATACACACCAGCACATATCCTACCTTTCACATATACTGCACCCTGCCCATAGGGGTACCTTGGGCCTATCTTAGGGGTGACGTACATGTCATGAAAAGGGAAAGATAGGGCTTGGCAAGTGGGAGCACTTATCAAGTCAACATGGCAGAAAAAACTGCACAGTTACTGCAGTGGCTGGTCTAAGGTATACCTTTACAGGGCTACTTCTGTGGGTCGCACAACCAGTTCTGCAGGCATACTAGTAGCATTTGTTTTACAGGCTCTGGCACACTTAGTGCATGTTACTAGGGACTTACCAGTAAATCAGACAAGCCAATCATGGAAACACCAAACCATAACATAATTTACAGTAGTATTAGTAGGAGCACTTGCACTTTAACACTGAACAGCAGTGAGAAAGTGTGAAGAGACACTAAAGCAGGACCCTCCTATAGCGGATTTGCTGTTGTTTTGCTGGCCACCCGGATTTATTGCTGCCACCGACCTCTTGACTCTGTGGGGGACCAACACCTCGCCGGACCCACTTCGCGGGTCCCGCAGCGTCCCGCATTCACCCGGAGCTGTCCTGGGAGAGGAGCTGTGATTTTTTAAGACCTCGGGGCGCGTGGAGCTGCCGGCAGGGCTGCGAGCTTGGAGGCAGGGACTCAAACTACCAGGAGTCCCTGCGAGCCCCATTCGCCACACCTGGGCTGCTCTCCCTGCTGGCCCCGCCCCCCGCCCACGGAGTGAAAAGCGGGTTAGGAGTTTGTGATAGTGGGACCCTCCTATAGCGGATTTGCTGTTGTTTTGCTGGCCACCCGGATTTATTGCTGCCACCGACCTCTTGACTCTGTGGGGACCAACACCTCGCTCGACCCGCTACGCGGGTCCCGCAGCGTCCCGCATTCACTCGGAGCTGTCCTGGGAGAGGAGCTGTGATTTTTTAAGACCTCGGGGCGCGTGGAGCTGCCGGCAGGGCTGCGAGCTTGGAGGCAGGGACTCAAGCTACCAGGAGTCCCTGCGAGCCCCATTCGCCACACCTGGGCTGCTCTCCCTGCTGGCCCCGCCCACCCGCCCATAACCTTTCCTCATTCCATCAAAGGAGGTCTATAGGACGCTGCGTGGGAGCGCGCCCGGGAGAAGCCCGGGACAAGGGTGGGACCGTCTGTGGCCGTCCGGGGCCGAAGGAGGCCGGGCTGGGCCCCCCCGCTGACATTTACCGGACTGGTACTCCGCTTTAGTAACAGTGTGATTTGTAAGTCGTTTTGTGATTTAAAGTGCTCAATCATTCTTGAAGGCGTAGGAGGTTTAATAGTATGTCTTCTTCTTCAAGCACTCCCACTTTGTTGCCTCCTTTGAATGAGGCAGGGCAGCCATTATGAGTCCCCTGGACACCTACTTTAAATGAGTACCCCAAGACATTGATAGAGAAATTGCCTTGGCGGAAAGACGTGCAGAACGTAGGTTATCCATTGAACTCTTGAAAACCTCTGTTGACAAACGTCCCTCTCAAAGTTTTCCGGCATTGGTTACCCCTTTATCATCTATTACACTGCCGGTTGCATTGGAAACTCCCTACCTCTTTCCTCCAATTACAGAGCCACCGGTTGTCTTATCTTTGGTATCCGAAACCTCTACCTTGCCTCCAATCCCTCCTAGTACCCCCATTGATCCACCTATTGATCAGTTATGCACGGCTCAATCTAGTGTCTCAACACATGTAGTAAAATCTAAACTTTGTCCTAAAAGGAAGAGGAGTGCAGTTCCAAAGAAATGTTATGTTCCTTTTTTTTTTTTTTTTTTTTTAATTCATTTTTATTGAGCATGTTCGAGAAATACACAATTAAACACATATTGCATTATGAGTATTAGAAGGCAAGAACTTTGCAAATTTCATAATGTAAAGTAAATATATAAATTGTGACAGATATATTAACAGTCAGTAATAAAAAGCATGAAAGAAAAAAGAAAAAGTACAATCGCTTTTCAATTCTTTAAGGCCTTAAAGTATTATAGAAATAAGGTTGGTCTTAGACTAAAAATTAACATAAACAAAAAAAACCAAAAAAAAAATAAAATCTCCTATTTACATGTATCATACTTGCCTAACTAGATTTTGGTTTTAGTCCCTCTGTTGATCGTACCAACTAGCAACTGGTGACCAAATCAGTTCCCCATATGATCTAGATTTTTTCCCTCTGGTTTTATAGATGGCCACTTCTTGAATATATAGCGCTAGAAGTCTATTAAGCCATCCCTGAAATGCTGGGGACTCAGAGTCCTTCCACCGGGCTGCTAAGATGATTCTGTAGATAGCCGTGCATATGTAAGTTGTATAAGTTTCTGAGTTGCTAAGATCTAAAGAGCTATCATAGCCTAGTAGGAACAAAGTTGATGATGTTTTAATTTCATGGCCGAAGATCTCAGTCCAATATTTTGTAATACTTTCCTTAATTTGTTCTAATTTGGGACAATCAAAAAACATATGTATCAGATTTGCGGGACCAAGTGCGCATTTGGGACATTTATCATGATCAATCTTACCCCAAGTAAATAGTTTGGAAGGTGTGTAATATAAGTTGCTTATAGTTTTGTAAATTTGGGCTTTTAAGTTGCTTGCTAATATAACTTTGGAAGATAATTGTAAAGCCATATCTATGTCGACATTAGGATTGTTTAATTTATTGGCCCAGCTAGTTTCTAATTTTCCTAGGTCATCAGGGTGATTACTCAAGAAAATCTCATATAAGTCACTTATTCTGGTTGATTGCTTTTGAATAAGGTCTATGAGTGGTATAGGTTTTAACTCTATATTTGAGATGTGTTGTCTTAATGATGTATAAATTTGGATACATTTTAAGTAATCGGTGGGGTGGATCTGGTATTTAATATATAATTCATCAAATGTTGTTCTGCCATCTAGATTTAAAAAGTCGCCGATGGTGATAAGGCCTAAGTTCTCCCAACGTTTAGTTATATTGTCATTAAGGTATTGGGGTATGACTTTGGAACCTTCTAGATGCCACAGCCCCTGACGTCGCCTTCCTCACGGAGACCTGGATGAACGCCTCTTCAGCTCCCGACATCGCCATCGCTATCCCAGAGGGCTACAAGATCGTCCGGAGGGACCGCAACGCCAACCAGATGGGAGGAGGCATCGCCATCATCCACAGGAACACCATCCGTCTCACGACCAGCACCGACAACACCCTGAACACCGCCGAACACCTGCATTTCCAGATCCACACCAGCCCGAACACCACCCTCAGAGGCACCCTGATCTACCGACCCCCGGGACCACGCACACAATTCAGCAAGGACATCGCAGACTTCGTCAGCCCGCATGCCCTCCCCTCCGCTGACTACATCCTCCTGGGGGACCTCAACTTCCACCTGGAGAACAACAACGACCGCAACACCATCACCCTGCTCGACAACCTCGCCAATCTTGGACTCAAGCAACTGGTGTCCACCCCCACCCACCTCGCCGGACACACACTGGACGCAGTCTTCTCCTCCAGCCCAGACATTGACTTCAGCCACGCCACAGAGCTTCAATGGACGGACCACAGCTGCGTCCACTTCACCTTCAAAAGAACGACGACCCACCGCCACCAGCAACAGGCCGCCCGCAGAAGCTGGAACAAGATCACAGCAGACCAGCTCGCCACCTCCCTGAGCCAGCACCCTCCTGCCAGCTCAGCGAACCCCAGCCAGGCCGCCGACAACCTCACGAAGTGGATCAGCAACTGCGCGGACGAGCTCGCCCCGCTGAGGACCCCGCCCAGCAGACCCGGCAGCAAGAAAGCCCCGTGGTTCACCGACGAACTCAAGAGCTCCAAGAAGAACTGCCGAGCCCTCGAGAAAGTCTGGAGAAGGGAACCTACACCGGACAACAGGACCTCCCTCAAGCTTGCCACCCGGAAGCACCACCAGCTGATCCGCGCCGCCAAGAAAACAGCATTCAAGGACCGGTTGGACAACAACGCACACAACTGCAAGGAGCTCTTCAACATCGTGAAAGAGCTCTCCAACCCCAGCGCAGGAAACAACGACATCACCCCATCGCAAGACCTCTGCAACTCCCTCGCTTCATACTTCCACAACAAGATCGCGGACATACACAACAGCTTCAACAACCAACCAACGCACACCATGACCGAACAACCACCCCCCACCACCACCCTCCACGCCTGGACCCCGATCAGCACCGAAGACACCATACGCACAATGAACTCCATCCACTCCGGATCACCGACCGACCCCTGCCCTCACCACGTCTTCAACAAGGCCGACGCTGTCATCGCACCCCACCTGGGGGACATCATCAACACCTCCTTCGACACCGCCACCTTCCCTGAGAGCTGGAAACACGCCGAACTCAGCGCTCTCCTCAAGAAACCAACAGCGGACCCCACCGAACTCAAGAACTACCGCCCCATCTCGCTCCTCCCGTTTCCAGCCAAAGTCATCGAGAAGACCGTCAACAAGCAGATGGCCGCCTTCCTCGAGACGAACGGATCCCTCGACCCCTCACAGTCAGGCTTCCGAGCCAATCACAGCACCGAGACCGCCCTCATCGCTGCCACCGATGACTTCCGAGCCCTGATGGACAATGGAGAAACAGCGTCCCTCATCCTCCTAGACCTCTCCGCGGCATTCGACACTGTCTGCCACCGCACCCTAGTACAGCGCCTCAGCAACGTCGGAATCCAGGACAAGGCGCTGGAATGGATCATCTCCTTCCTCGACGGAAGAACACAGAGAGTCCGCCTACCACCGTACAAGTCAGAGGCCTCCGAAGTCATCTGCGGCGTCCCTCAAGGGTCATCTCTGAGCCCCACCCTCTTCAACGTCTACATGAGCCCCCTCGCGGCCATCGTACGCAAACACAACCTCAGCATAATCTCCTACGCCGACGACACCCAGCTGATCCTCTCCCTGACCAACGACCCCGCCTCCGCCAGAGCCAACCTGCACGAAGGGATGAAAGAGGTAGCCGAGTGGATGACGACCAGCCGCCTGAAACTGAACTCTGACAAGACGGAGGTCCTCATCCTGGGCTCTTCACCCTCCGCCTGGAACGACTCCTGGTGGCCTCCCGCCCTGGGCACCGCACCCAAACCGACAGACCATGCACGCAACCTGGGCTTCATCCTGGACTCCTCCCTCTCCATGACCAGGCAAGTCAACAACGTCTCCTCGGCGTGCTTCAACATCCTACGCATGCTACAAAAGATCTTCTGGTGGATCCCCTCCGAGACCAGGAAGACCGTCACCCAGGCCCTCGTCACCAGCCGACTGGACTACGGCAACGCCCTCTACGCCGGTACCACCGCCAAGCTCCAGAAGAGACTCCAGCGGATCCAGAACGCCTCAGCCAGACTCACTCATCCTCGACATCCCACGAACCAGCCACATCACCGGACATCTGAGAGACCTCCACTGGCTCCCCGTCAACAAAAGAATCACCTTCCGCCTCCTCACCCACGCACACAAAGCCCTACACGACCAGGGCCCGAGCTACCTCAACAGCCGAATCAACTTCTACGCTCCCAATCGCCACCTCCGATCAGCCAACCACGCCCTCGCCGCCGTCCCCCGCATCCGAAGAGCGACTACGGGAGGAAGGTCCTTCTCCTACCTGGCCGCCAAGACCTGGAACTCCCTCCCTCCCGACCTGCGCCTGACCCAAGACCACCTCTCCTTCAGGAAGAAGCTGAAGACCTGGCTGTTCGAGCAGTAGCGCCCCCCCCCCCCCCCGCCCCCCTCCCCCAGCGCCTTGAGACCCTACGGGTAGCTAGCGCGCTATATAAGTGTCACTGATTGATTGATTGATTGACTTTGCTGTGCCAGAAGGGTGTATATTTTGTATATTTAGGAATTGGAAGTGTTTTGGTAATGCTAGTCCAAGTTTTAAAAGCATCTGTAATAATTTTAAATTTGATCTTTTTGAAGTAGGAGGGCTCAATTTGTCTTAGTAGTAGTCCTCTAGCTATACTTCCTAGTGTTAATTCATAAATAGATGGTATATATTGTGATGGTCTGTTATGATCATGACAGTTGGATGTAGTTAGGAATGTCATTTGTTGTAGAATGGCTGCCCACATATAGTAAGTTACATTTGGTATCGCTAGACCACCTCTGGAAGTTGGTAATACTAGCTTAGGTAGAGCTCTTCTTATCTTCCCATAGCTCCAGATAAACGATGATATAGCTTGGTTTATCTTTTTCATAGAAGCATTATTAATTAAAATGGGGATTGCTCGAAACAAATATAGTATCTTTGGAAATATTGTCATTTTTACATAGTTACTTCTGCCAATTATAGATAGATGAAGGTTATTGACTCTAAGTAGATCTCCTTTTATTTTTGTAATTAGAGGGTCGTAATTTAGTGTATTAATATCATCTGTATTAGACGAGATATTCACTCCTAGATATTTTGCATTTTTAACTCTGAAATGGCTTATAAATGGTGTATTATCAGTGCATATTACCATCGTTTTGTCTTGGTTTAAAGAGTATCCCGAGTAGAACCCGAATAATTTAGTGGTTTCTTCTATTTCGACTAAGGCCTCAGTAGGGTTAGTTGTTAGAACCGCAACGTCATCGGCGTAAGCAAGGACTTTAGTGTTGTATATACCGGTTTTTATTGGTGTTATCACTGGCGATGTTAATAGTTGGATAATCAGGGGGTTGATGTAGAGTGCGAATAGCAGTGGAGAGCACGGACACCCTTGTCGTGTGCCTCTCTGGATTTTTATATTTTCAGATTCGCAGCCACCAGTCAGAATTCTTGCTTTTGGGTCTACATAGAGGGCTTTTATTGATTTTATGAACCCCGGGCCGATGTTATTAATGGCTAATATTTCCCAAAGAAACTGCCAGGAGACCCGGTCAAAGGCCTTTTCGGCATCCAACAAAATCAGCGACATCTGACCCCTCTCTATTTTCATGATGTCAAAGAGAGATATTACTCTACGTGTATGATCAGTGGTGCTTTTGCCTGGTATAAACCCGTGTTGCCAGGGAGACAATAGTTGTTCAATGATCTTACCAAGACAGTTAGCAAAAATTTTGGCATATGTTTTAGAGTCTGAGTTGATCAGTGAAATCGGCCTATATGATGTTGTTAATTCGGGGGGTTTATCCTTTTTCTTAAAGACAGCTATGTTTGTTTGTTTCCACGATTCAGGGGGTTTTCCATGCCATTGAATACCTAAGAAGAGATCATACAGGAATGGGATTATTACTTTACCCAATATTTTATATAGATCAAGGGGTATCTTGTCTGGTCCTGCTGCTTTCCCTGCAGCTAATTCTGCTATCGCCAGCTCTACTTCTATTCTGGTGATTTCTTTATCTAGTTCTTTCTTTGTATCACCATCAATGGTTTGTACCATGTTAGTCTCTCTAAGCCAGTTGACTAAGAAATCTTTGGTTTCATCAATCGATTGTTTGTCTTCATTCTGGTATAGTTTTTGATAATAATCCTGAAAACAAGTAGCTATTTCTTCCTGGGTGGTATATTTGTGGCCGCCATAGTCAATGCTTTGTATGAATTTACGAGATTGAATTTGCCGGGTTCTTAGAGCAAGATGTCTCCCTACATTTTCCCCTGTCTCATATATCTTATTTCGGTTAGCTTGGAGGGTTTCTGCTGCTTTTTGAGTTAAATCATTATTTATCTCTGCCTTAAGTATTAAGATCTTTCTCAGGGTGTCATCAGCCTGTTCGCCGTGATGTAGTTGGTTGGCGTGTGTATGTTCTAGATATATTAATCTATTTATTAGTTGAGTATGTATCTTTTCTCGCTCTTTTTTACGGCTGGCAACAAAGGTGGCAGTCTCACCCCTTAACGCAGCCTTAAAACTATCCCATACACTAATACGTGATGCGCTATATTGATTTATATCAAAAAATTCTTTGGTCCATTGTGTAATATGCGCTATATATTCCTGATTGGCCAGTAGTTTTCGGTTAAATGTCCATTGTGGATAAACTCGATTGTATCCAGGAACTTCAAATGTAGTATAAATGGAATTATGATCGGAGATTGTCTTAGGGGCTTTAAAGATAAGAGCATTCAGGGCAATATCCATGGTTGCAAATATATAATCTATACGTGCGTATTTTCTATGAGGATAAGAAAAGTAGGCGTATCCTGGATCTCTACTATTTTTTAAAGACCATATATCTTGAAGATTGTGACTCTGAATTACGTTTAGTACTGCCCTGAATACTCTTGGTTTCCGGACGGAATAATTGTATTGGCTCTGCTGGGATTGAGATTGATTGAATGTTAAATTAAAATCTCCACAGAGAATTAAAGTGCCTGGCCATGACGCTAATTCTAATTCTAGTTCGATATATAGTGCAGGGTCGTCAAGATTAGGGCCATAGATGGAACAGATAGTAATGCCCATATCTAACTGAACAATGGCCCATCTTCCATGGATATCAGCTTTTTTACGTACTGGGGTGCCTAGTCTTGTTCTTGCTAAAATTGTAACTCCTCTGGTTTTCGTGGTTTGTGTTGTTGTGACTAATAAATTAAAGCCTGGTATTTTTAACTGGCTTATATCTCCTATGGGAATGTGAGTTTCCTGTATACAAATAATGTCCCAGGAGCTGTGAACCAATAATTGGAAAAATTGGGCCCTCTTTCCTCTGTCATTGAGACCTGCCACATTCCAGCATCCTAAGTTTAGCTTCCCCATTTAGTTGTTTTGTATTTAAAACTGTATTTGTAGGCCTTGCAAAATAATGTGTTATCTATCAACATTCCTTTGGTAATCTCGAACTTGCTCATTTTACATTGCTTTACCCCCCCACCCTGCTCACCCTTGTTCCCACCCAACACCCTCCTCAGTCCCCTCCCCCCTTGCCCCCCCCCTGACCTCCCAAAAAAGGCAATAAGACTCCATAAGAGTCTATATTGATGGATTAGCATATTCCAATCAGAACTAGTGAAGCATGCAGTCTTAGGTGTATAGCAAAAAAGAAGATTGTAGTGATAAAAAAGAGTTTGACCCTTATGAATTACTTTCAGCTTGGCTGGATTGTTCAAGTATACTACCGCCTTCTTTTCTTGAAATGGCTTGATGAGTTGCCTGAGTCGCCATCTCCTTTCAACAGTCTAATGACAAAAGTCAGGGCGTACAAAATAGGATATAGAATCCTTGCTGCGATGTTTATCTGGCGTGGCTTTTTCTGAGATAGCTTGTCGAAGCAAGAAATTCCCAAAGTATACTAGGATTGCACGTGGATATTTGCCTGTGGGCGCTGTAGGTTTTATAGACAATGGAACCCTATGGGCTCGCTGTACCTCATAGCTCCAGTCCCAGGTGTTAAGTTCAGGAAGGGTATCACGAAAGAGTTGTATAATAAAGGAGCGACAGTCCTCCCCCTCCATTTTTTCTGGCACCCCAAGCACTCATAGATTATTTCTACGAAGTCTATTTTCATAATCTTCTAGCTTCCATCTAATATCTTGAACCTGTGCTTCGTTTGCCACGACTCGCTCATTTGTTGCAGCAGCCTCTGTTTCATTTACTACGATACGGTCCTCTATGTCATTTAATCTTTCTGTGAATGCGCCCATTGTTTTAGAGAGTTTGCGGACTACTCCTTGAACCTTCTGCAGTCCTGCTCGGGCTTTGCGGCTATCTTTTGAAGTCTCCTCCCGGTGAGATGCTATGGCTTGCAAAACTGTTTCCATTACTTGTGTCAATGTGGCTCCCGATGAATCAGGTTGCTCTCTGTTTGGATTCTGGTCTAAGGATGATATTTGAGGTTTTACGATAGGAATCTGATTCTGATTCAAGGTCAAAACAGTTGGGGTGTAATCCCATGACAATTCGTTGGCCCCATGATGTCCTGCTTTTTTCTTTTTGAGTATGGTTCTCCTCCTATCGCGTTGTTCTTTTGGGGGTTGATATCTGATTCTGAACTTAAATTGGAATCTGTGTCATTCTCCACTTTGTCTACCTCATCAAGTTCATCGGTATCCCCAGACCAGCTAATATCCTCCGAAAAAGAGTAAAAGTCTGTTATATCTTTATCCGCTTCCAGCGCCTCATTAGCGTTAGGGTTAGGAGTTTGTGATAGTGGGACCCTTCTATAGCGGATTTGCTGTTGTTTTGCTGGCCACCCGGATTTATTGCTGCCACCGACCTCTTGACTCTGTGGGGGACCCGATTCGCCACACCTGGGCTGCTCTCCCTGCTGGCCCCGCCCACCCGCCCATAACCTTTCCTCATTCCATCAAAAGGAGGTCTATAGGACGCTGCGTGGGAGCGCGCTCGGGAGAAGCCCGGGACAAGGGCGGGACCGTCTGTGGCCGTCCGGGGCCGAAGGAGGCCGGGCTGGGCCCCCCCGCTGACATCTACCGGACTGGTACTCCACTTTAGTAACAGTGTGATTTGTAAGTCGTTTAGTAATTTAAAGTGCTCAATCATTCTTGAAGGCGTAGGAGGTTTTATAGTATGTCTTCTTCTTCAAGCACTCCCACTTTGTTGCCTCCTTTGAATGAGGCAGGGGCAGCCATTATGGGTCCCCTGGACACGTACTTTAAACGGGTACCCCAAGACATTGATAGAGAAATTGCCCTGGCGGAAAGACGTGCAGAACGTAGGTTATCCATTGAACTCTTGAAAACCTCTGTTAACAAACGTCCCTCTCAAAGTTTTCCGGCATTGGTTACCCCTTTATCATCTATTACACTGCCGGTTGCATCGGAAACTCCCTACCTCTTTCCTCCAATTACAGAAACCTCTACCTTGCCTCCAATCCCTCCTAGTACCCCCATTGATCCACCTATTGATCAGTTATGCACGGCTCAACCTAGTGTCTCAACACATGTAGTAAAATCTAAACCTTGTCCTAAAAGGAAGAGGAGTGCAGTTCCAAAGAAATGTTATGTTCCAAAACCCCCGAAAAAAATTAGAAAAGTAGGAACATGTACACGATCCTGGGATCCTACTGGGAGTAGTCCTAGTGGGCCACCAATGGGAGAGGGGGAAGTTGTCCCACCTGGTCCAGACCCCATAGTGATAGCATCGCCCGAGACATTACCGACCATTCCGCCACTGTTCCTGGAGTTGGAGAGACTAATACGGTCTCTTCGGACTCCCATTGAGGAACGAGTTAAAAAACTAGCAGACCAGTTAGATCATTTAGAACAGGCCAGTCTGGATAATTTTTTTTCCACACAATCATTAATTACGTCCTATTTTAGGACGGAAAGAGAGTAGGAACTCCCAGCAACCTGCTGGGCGGAATGAAAGCGTTCCCACAGTTAAATTCCATTCTCCCGTGGTTAGCATTGTAATTGGGTCACAGGGAAAGGGACAAAGCCGCAAGACTAACACCGAACTGCCAGTTATCTTAGGCAATAACAATGGGGGGAAAACTAAGCTCCCTGATACTGTGGTTAAAGGTAGTAAAGAGTGTTCTAAAAATGCCACCCCTCTAAGTAATGGTATCCAACACCCACCAAGCACCCTGAAACCATGTCAAGGTCCTGTAGCTGGTGGTAACAGCAGCTCTAGAAAAAACAATGCTGTATTTAATAAGTCCCAGGCTTCCCAGGCTCCAAAACATGTTGGTCCTGTAACTGGTGGTAATGACAGCTCTCGAAAAAGTAATGCTGTACCAAATAACTCCCAGGTTTCCAAGGTTCCACAAAATGTTCCAATATCCCGCCCTGCTGTTCCAGATACAAGCCGCCCCACACTCCTTGTGACAAAGCCTCCCCCTAGGATACCCCCCATAAATCTTACCCCGGATTCTTACCCTTATGTGGCTGTCCTTACCAATGTTCCACCTTTATTGGTAGGCCAAAGAGAAACCTTCCATATGATAAAAAACAAGGTCATGCACTGGTTAAGGGCTAATAGACCATTGCCCGGTGAAGTTGATGGTTTGATTATCGGGTTTGATTATCGGGGTAAGAAGGGCTAATTGGATAGGTTGTACTCCAAAAAGTTGGGGGGGGGATGTATTATAATTATTTTTCAAGATCCAAGGGTGGTAGGTTGGATCACGAGGCCGGGCTGGGGCACTAGCAGTGGTGGGATTGGTATTGTGGATCTTACCCTTTTCTACCCAAGACCAATTGGTGCCCAATTTGGTGGGAATAGTGATCTAGGCAGTTCTAGTTATCTATCACTGACAGGGATCACCCCCTTTACTGTGCCTTTGTTCCGACCTAACTTCTACAATGGTCAAACCTACAATTCCTATGATGGGATGAAAAACTCGGGGTGGGGTTGTTGACGAAAGTCTGGTGATTTACTGAATATCGGGGGAAGTGTGGCAAGGGGGGACTTATGTGAGAATTCTGTGGTGTCCACCTTGGATACAATAGTGTATCCAAAAGAAGTGATCAGTGGTGGGAAGATCGTGAATTGGAGGGGAGACAGTGGGGCATGTATGCAAAGTTTGGGGGGTGACGATTCGTTCATAATAAGCACCACTGATACCCAGGAAACTGACGCTAAATCTGCGGATATTGTTGTAGATCAGGAAGGGAACTCTGAGAGCCCAATTAACCTTCTATCCACGTTAGCTATTGAGGTGGGTATCAGAGTTGGCCCTTGCCCGGGGAAGTTTTTCTCGTGGAATATTGCGGGGCTAGGTAGTAGACTATTGTCCCAAAATTGGATAGATTTTGTCAACGGGTTCGAAGTGTGTCTATTCCAGGAGACATGGGCTTGCGATCCAATCTTCCTCCCAGGCTACTTAAATTTTTCCATTCCAGCGAATAGAGGTGCCAGGGGTCGACCTATAGGAGGTTTAACAGTTTGGGTCAAGCAAGGTCTACAAATTAAAGTGAAAGTGCTAGACCTGGGTTGTAAGGATATTCAATTGTTAAGAATGGCGTCGGAGAAGTGGGGTGCGATAGACATATATAACATCTATGCTAGGGGTACCAACACCGGGAGCTCCCCCACCCTAGATGCCCTGTCCACTTTCCTCGTATCACAGTCCCTGGGAAACAGAGTGGTAGTGGCTGGTGATCTTAATAGGACCTTCAAACCGTTGATAACACAGAAAATCCACTAGGGCAAGAGGAAGATATCCAATGGGGTGTCCCGACTCTAAACCTGGTTCCAGTCAAACGGTGGACGAAGGATATATTGCTATTAAATGCAATGTGCCTTGAATACGGGTTGAGGGCCCTTAATGGAAGGACTAAGAGTGACCAGGAAGGTGTTTGTACATTTGACAATGGCCACAATAAAAGTAGAATAGACTATGTCATTTGTAGCCTCAATTTATGGCAGGGGGTATGTGATATGGAAATAAAGGGAAGATTGGAAAGTGATCACAATCCCCTCTGTGTCACCCATACTTGGTGGACGGCCATGCCAGGCAGTTCGCAACCTCGTGGTGGAGTATTACCTGTTATGGCCAATGACATGCGCAGAGTTAAATGGCCAAATGTGCTGGTGAATGTAGTATCTATGGACTATATAAATTCAGAGGTGGATACTGCAATCGCCGCCATGGAGATAGCAAGCCCCGTAATTCCTGGGTCCAGTGTAACCACAGCCATACATGACAAGTTTTTCTCCCTTTTAAAACCACATTTCATGAGATCATACAAGGCAAATAGGAAAGTCCCACCCAAACCGGCTAGGTGGTTTAATAAACAGTGTAGGGCAGCCAGAATAGAATTGGGTAGAGCAATTAGAAGCAGGGACAGGGCTATGATTGGTGTAGCCAGGAAACATTACAATGCTAGTGTTCGCCTGGCTAAGAAAAAATGGGATGAAGAGTATTGGGATGAATTGTTGGAGGCCTCAAGGGCAAGGGATTCCAGGCTTTTCTGGAAAGTTGTGAAGAGGGGTAGAGGTGGCACCCCAAATAAACCAGATAACAATGTTGATGAGGCATCCTGGGTGGAGTATTTTAAACCCCAGTACGCAGAGATTAGGGTGGCCGTGGCTCCAGAAGCAATTCCAGTTGTATTCTATACGGAAAGTTTGTTTTCCAACAAAGAAGTAGAATTGGTAATTTGCTCCTTACAAGGGGGAAAGGCACCGGGTTTAGATGGGATACCCTCTGACATATTCAAAAATGATAAAGTACGGTGGGCCAGGTATGTGACCCTACTGGGAAATGCCATAGCAAAAGGGGCTGTAATCCCAGAAATTTGGAAGGGAGCAATAATCATACCCATCTACAAGAAAGGTGATCGGTCACTCCCGGCCAAATATAGGCCAATAAGTTTGATTGCCACTGTCCAAAAAGTGGTGGGGAAGATGGTGGTAAACAAACTGATGGACTGGGTAGAGGAGAACAATGCTCTGTCCCCTTACCAGGCAGGTTTCAGGCGGGCAACCTGTACGGTAGACCAAATATTCCGTTTCACTATGTTGCGGTGGGGGATGGTGCTCCTTGGCGATGGCAGCCTATACGTCGCTTTTGTCGACTTGCGGGCTGCCTTCGACCTGGTCACAAGGAGCAAGCTCTGGACAGTTTTGAATGGATTGGGGGTCCCGCCTGAGTTGCTCACTTTGATTATGAGGCTCCACGAGTGCAACTTTGCCAAAGTCCAATGGGGGTTGAATGGGGAATCCACTGTCGACTTCCCGGTTGAACGGGGGTACGACAGGGATGTGCAATGGCACCCTTGCTCTTTTCCCTATTTATCAATGGAATTGTGGGTAGGATGCTGGACGCAAGTGTGGATGCACCTTCGCTAGCGGGCATCAGGGTCCCGATCCTGATGTTCGCTGACGATACTTTAATTGTGTCCAAAACCCCGACTGGACTGCAGCGTGCTTTAAATATATTTGATGTTTTCTGTGGGGAGCATGGCCTTGAAGTTAATGTTGGCAAGACCAAGCTGATGGCTTTCTCCCAAAGGCGTAGACCTCCACCAAGGATATTTCTGAACAACATTGAGCTCGACGTAGTTAGTGTCTTTACCTATCTTGGGGTTGAGATATCTAGGCCAGGTTGGTCCCACCATATAGAAAAGGCGGTACTGAGGCATCAGCAGATTGCAGGGGCACTTCGGGTGGAGCAAGTAAAATCAAAAACCAAGCCTATAAAACCGGTTCTTCTCGTCTACGATGCCAAAGCTATAGGGTCAGCCCTATATGGGGCGGAAGTGTGGGGTTTCGAGAGGCTCCCTACTTTACAAACATCAGAGAATAGGTTTCTAAGGGGAATTACGGGTCTCCCCCAGAGTGCGCCATTAATCCCGCTCGGTCTTGATCTAGGGAGGAGATCTGTTAGTGACCGAGCTCGATTAAGGCCTATTCTCTATTGGAGACGGCTATTGACTACCCCAGAGATTCGACACTATGCCGACGGGTTTCTAGCCCTAATTAAAGCAGACACCTTCCACAAAATATCATGGTTGAAGAAACTCAGGGTCGTTCTGGGTGAGCTCGGCCTCCCTAATCTTTAGTATAATCCATCTGGGGAAGTATTCCCAAGTAAAAACACCATTAAGACCCTTTATTGAGATTACATAGAAGAAAGACTCTGGAGGAGTACAAAATCCGAAACAATGGGGGGAAGATTTTTGGAAATTAAAATGAGACCTGTATTAGAACAATATTGGGACAGTATCACTGTCCCAATGGACAGGAAGTTATTTTTCCAGTTAAGGTCTGGTTCCCTTCCCTTGAGATCCTTGACGGGTAGATGGCGGAGCTCGAATACCTCATGCTGTCCGGTGTGTATGGTGCAACTAATGAAAGCATAGGCCACTTTTTATTTTTGTGCGAGGCCTATGCTATCCCAAGGAGAGTATGGCTGGCCCCAGTTTGTAGAAACCTTGGGGCATCTAGTGGTGTTGAGGGGCTAAGAATCATCTGTACCTCCACTGATATGCCCATTGTGCTGGGAACAGCAAAGTATTTGGGGTGGGCATGGTCCATTAGGTGGAGGGTTATATCTGCTAATATGAATTGATATTGTTATATAAGTTTAAATACCTTTTTTTGTTAAAGCTTGCACAACTGTTTTAAATGTATTTATATGTATGAAATACGGATTTTAATTAACATGTATTTTTAAATGTATGTTTGTGCTTTTATGAGTATATATCTCGAATAAAGCTTTACAACAACAACAACACTAAAGCAGCAAAAACAGAGTCAAAACCAGGAGGTCAGAAAGCAAAAAGACAAGGGAAACACGCTAAAAGATACCAGATCTAACAGGCAATGTGTGAAGTACTTATGCAGCATTTCAAACTGTAATAAAGTGAAACTGTAATGCAAGAAAAATGTCGCACCATTTTAGAAAAATAGAGTAAAATGTAATAAATTATTTGATATCCCAATGACAAAAATCCAATCCATGGAACCAGCGATGTGCAATTTTAAAGCTTTTAAGTGAAAACAGGGCTTAGAAAAATAAAGCACCTAGGGCTAGATGTAGGTGGCCAAATACCAGTCGGTAAGGGCCAATTTCGGCCGTTACCAACCGGTATTTGGAGTTTTAGATGTAGGGGGCTTGAATTGTACAGATTCGGTAAATTTACCGGTTCGGTAAAATACAGAATCTGTAAATTTACAGAATCTGTAAATCTACATGTAGGTGGCACTGAAAACAGTGCCACGGGCCCTTAAGAATTCGTTATTTACCACGAAATATTATTTTGTGGTAAATAACGAATTCAAGTGTACATGCACATCTGTGCATGTACACCTGTGCCATAAGGGCATGTATGTGTGTCACATGGCAAACAAGCCTGAATCAGTGGTGCAACAGGGTGTCAAAGTGAGACCCTGCCACCCTTGACTATTCGGTAATTTTACCCAATCGGTATTTACTGATTCGCTAATTGACATTGATTCCTATGGGCCCCAATAAATACCAATAAATACCAATTCGGTAATTACCGAATTTTAACGATTCGGTAATTGTTTCCGAATATTTACCTACATGGCATTTAATTATTTGTAAATACCGAATCGGTAAAATTCGGTATTTACGAATCGGTAAATGCCATTTACCTACATCTGGCCCCTACTATCATTATCTAGTCCTATTGGACTGGGACAAAGTCACAAGTTTTGGCTAACCCCAATGGAGCATTGGTTGGATAGAGGGACCCAGTTAGGCCCACTGAACAAAATAACTTAAATCCAGGTGTGGAGCATTGTGAGATCTCATACAGAGGATGTGTCACACAGTGGCGGTTCCGATAGGCTGCGGGGCGGGGGTGTGAGGTCTTGCATTGAGATGTGTGACACAGCGGTGGTTCTGTGGAGCTGCGATGCAATGTCCAGCATTGAGATGCATCATGCAGAGGCCATTCTGAGGAGCTTCTGTACTGCGATGAGAGGTTCTGCATCAAGATGCGCCATGCAGCAGTGGTTCTGAGTGAGAACAAGCACTTTAACACTGGTTAGCATTGGTAAATTCCTAAGTCCAACGAAAACAAATTTAGCAAACACAGGAGGAGCAAGGCTAAAGGTCTGGGGAAGACTAACGTGAGGTTGGCTGGTCTAACAGTAGACATACCGAACAATGAAGCACCAAGGGCTAGATGGCATGACCATAGTGGAGAAGTGTGACTCACCGGTTAGAGGAGGCAGTCCCTGATGCAGAGGTCAGACCCGGGACCAGGGTTCAATCCCCGACGCGGCAGGGCCTTGAGCTCAAAATGTCCACGGACTCGATAATTCTCACCTCGGTGTCTACTCGAATCGTGGGTTCACATTCTGCAACTCTGGGCAATAGCTTGCTTAATCTCCACTACGGCCCCACCACGATGGGATGCCTGGTCTTCACCTTGGGAATGCCCAGTAGGGGTAATCTCGCAGGGAAAGGCCAGGACGGGTTCCCAAAGCAAGCGCCTTGAGACCTTACGGTGAAAGGCGCTATATAAGAACGTATGATTTACGATTTATTTATTTATGGTGTGCTGGACAATATTTTGGGAATAGCTGTTCACTCTGCTTCTGATATGGGATGCCCAAAATGAACATAATATTGAAGCTAGGTAGAAGGCACGCAAACAATGCAACTTTTAAGTGAAAACACACACAGTTAGTGTCTTTTTTCACTTAAATTAGGTGACATTTCTGGTAGTAAAGTTTTATTCTAGTCTAATGTTATGATTCTACTACCTTTAACTACTGTATCACCTCTGAAGGAATTGGGCCCAAATTCCTTCAAATCACAATCCTGTGGAATCATCTTGAGATTTCATGGGGATCATGATCTTACCTATTAAAGAGGAAGGAGTCAAGCAGCTGAAGGCATGTTGTCATGATGTCAAAAAGCATCTCTGCTGATGCACGTGAGTGCCTTCTCCTCCTGGCCAGTACTATTAATGTGATCCAGCACCACATGTAAACTTCACCCCTTCCTGTGAAACCCCATCCACAAAGCCATATCAGCAGCTCTGCCTTGCTGTGAGTCTGGTGCCATTTCACTGACCATGAAGTTAAGCAGGAAGTGATGTTCTGGTCAGTAATAACATTGCAGTATTAGTATTATTCAAGTACCTAGAAACAGTCCATATACAACCAAATAAAGTAATAGCATACTTAGTGAAATACCTACACAGCTCATCAAATGTATTCTCCTTAGTGCACTTACTTGCTCAGCGGAATGACCTGAGCAGGTTTTTAGAAAGCACAAGCTTTAAACTTTCTTCTAATGGCATTGTTGGTCACAATTAGCATGACCTGGATCTGAGACATTTGACCGAAAATCGCTTCATCCCGAATGTCAACAAAAATAACCCTTAAAAAAATTATTTTACCTGATAACAGTTGTGGCCCGTTCCTCTCCTATGCACTATTCCCGGGCGGTTGTATTGCATTACAACGCGGGCTTTTACCCCACATGCCATTACAACGCGGGGATTACAACGATAGTCATTACAACGACTTTCACTGGAGGGCGCTGGATAGTAGAATAGTTTAATTTTCTATTCCAACTCCAGCCCACGTTGACAGTAGGGAAGGTGTTGGATAGAAAATAAACTATTCTCTATCCAACAGCGCCCTCCAGCGAAAGTCGTTGTAACGACTTTCATTGTAATTCTTGCGTTGTAATGGCATTGCGGGGTAATCCCCGCGTTGTCATGGCTGTTCACCTTCCTTGGCACACCTGTGTGGTACTCTTTTTATCAACAGGAGTTCAGCATTTACCATTTTAAGCATATTTTGACGTTTTAGTGCACATAAATCTGAATACACTGTGCTTTTTAGCAATAGAGTTTCATTTCTTTCCCTAATTTCTGTAAAAGAATTGCCTCCAGTAAGCAATCGACTGCTACGTGTCTTTGGAATGTTCCACTGCTGAGTGGTAAGACCATCAACGCATGTGGGGTACCACATTCTTATCATGAGGAATTTGAAAATGCAGGATAGGACACTTACCACTGGCAATATATGGTAAGATTGTATTTCTAAAAAAATGTGATTTTTTGGGGCGGGTTGGTGCGTGAAATCGTGCCTGAACCATACCTTTCACATCTACCTAAATTCTCCCGATTGCCTCGTTTAAAAAAATCTGTCGGTTTATTAGTTCTGCTGGATGGCAATGCCAGGGCCAAATACTAGACATCCCACTAGGAACATATCTGTGTACAAAATGCCTCCAGAAAGAGTTGCTAAACTCTTATTTTCTTGTGGCTTTATTTTGTATAACATCTTTTCCTGCATATGCTAGTGTGTGTGAGAGAGCAGTGGTAGGTAATCCGCATAGTCAAGGTCATCCAGTGTAGAGAATAAAGTCAATCTGATGATCCTGGCTTGATCTTCTGTGGTGTGTTGCATCACCCAGTCAGTGACCAGCTTGAAAAGCAACTCTGACATCACACATCCTTGCTTCACACTGGTCTTGACCTTGAAGCAGTACTCTATGTCTCCAATTGTGGCTGGAACTCTTGATGAGAACTATGTGCTACGGTATGCTACAGGTTCAAAAGGGAGTGGTGATGGATGGAGCATCTGAATCAATCAAACACTCACACCCAGTCAAAAGATCTGGGTTTAATCCATCACCGTTCTTTAGCCCACTCTGCCGCCCCAGTTCAGACATGGCTATATGCAAATCAGTCTGAGCCTGTGCCTCATGGGAACAGTCCAGCCCGAACTGCCAAGCCATATCTTCCCTGGACCGGAAACAAGCATCCGAGGACCGGTTTCTGGCATTCCAGCCATTTTCAGCCCTTCTTGCTTGAATCCAGAGGCAAAGTGAGCAAGGGACTCACGTCTGAGCATACCCTGCCACACTTATGGCGGCCAAAAGCGGTTCAAAAGGGGGTGGTGATGGACGGAGCATCTGAATCAATCAAACACTCACACCCAGTCAAAAGATCTGGGTTTAATCCATCACCGTTCTTTAGCCCACTCTGCCACCCCAGTTCAGACATGGCTATATGCAAATCAGTCTGACCCAGTGCCTCATGGGAACAGTCCAGCCCGAACTGCCAAGCCATGTCTTCCCTGGACCGGAAACAAGCATCCGAGGACCGGTTTCTGGCATTCCAGCCATTTTCAGCCCTTCTTGCTTGAATCCAGTGCAAAGTGAGCAAGGGACTCACGTCTGAGCATACCCTGCCACACTTATGGTGGCCAAAAGCGGTTCAAAAGGGGGTGGTGATGGACGGAGCATCTGAATCAATCAAACACTCACATCCAGTCAAAAGATCTGGGTTTAATCCATCACCGTTCTTTAGCCCACTCTGCCACCCCAGTTCAGACATGGCTATATGCAAATCAGTCTGAGCCTGTGCCTCATGGGAACAGTCCAGCCCGAACTGCCAAGCCATGTCTTCCCTGGACCGGAAACAAGCATCCGAGGACCGGTTTCTGGCATTCCAGCCATTTTCAGCCCTTCTTGCTTGAATCCAGTGGCAAAGTGAGCAAGGGACTCACGTCTGAGCATACCCTGCCACACTTATGACGGCCAAAAGCGGTTCAAAAGGGGGTGGTGATGGACGGAGCATCTGAATCAATCAAACACTCACACCCAGTCAAAAGATCTGGGTTTAATCCATCACCGTTCTTTAGCCCACTCTGCCACCCCAGTTCAGACATGGCTATATGCAAATCAGTCTGAGCCTGTGCCTCATGGGAACAGTCCAGCCCGAACTGCCAAGCCATGTCTTCCCTGGACCGGAAACAAGCATCCGAGGACCGGTTTCTGGCATTCCAGCCATTTTTAGCCCTTCTTGCTTGAATCCAGTGGCAAAGTGAGCAAGGGACTCACGTCTGAGCATACCCTGCCACACTTATGGTGAACAAAGTGGTACAAAAGGGGGTGGTGATGGACGGAGCATCTGAACCAATCAAACACTCACACCCAGTCAACAGATCTGGGTTTAATCCATGTGAGTGTTTGATTGATTCAGATGCTCCGTCCATCACCACCCCCCTTTTGTAATGGTATACTACAGGCTCTCAGTATACACCATAGGATGTCACAGTGTATAGTGTCAAAGAGGTTCTCAAAATCCAGAAGGTTGATGTATAGTTGTCTCTGCCACTCCATGCCCTGGTCTACATTGTGTAGAGTAAGGCACAGGAGCTCTGGACTGGGTCTAAGGCAAATATGCACTGAGTGATTGATAGGAGGTGAATCTAACTTCTAAGAAAGAAAGTTAAATGTTATAGCGCTAAGAGGCAGTCTTCAAAGAGATGTGTCTTTAGCCTCTTCAATATGAGGAAATATTGGGTTTTTGTCAGTAGTTAGACCTTTGGAGGGCACTCTGGATAAGGAAAGCTGGAGGGATGTATGCACGCCAAGCCTTCCTAACTTCCACCATGTCTCTGCTTATCAGAAATGTTGGTGTTTGATAGTTTACCCTTCGTTTCTTGTGTCCCCCTTGGCAAAGAACTGCAAACATGGCCCTAACTGACAAAAGATGTGCCCAAAATGCTCTACACTTTGACATGGTTTAGGTCTATTTCTACTTTTTGTGACGTGGCCACCCACACATATGACATATTTTATCCAGGCTGAAATGTGGAATAGCTGGATGGGGGCATAATATGTACATACACAATAGCCTGATATAAATTGCATGGTATCGGGGTAATGGTGAAATTGCCAGTATTGTGCAATTATGAGAAAACCCAATGGGAAAGGGAATTACTGGGTGGGACAAATGTTTCCATTCTATGAGGTTTTGCTGCATACATTTATCATTTTCCATGAGCAGATTGGATATATATATATATATATATTCTTCCAGCAATGGCTCTCTGTCACTTATATATATATATATATATATATATATATATATATATATATATATATATATATATATATATATATATATATATATATATAGCAATATATCATCGATTGCTCAGCACTTGCACTTTGATTTATGTTCAATAAGGACTTGATTTTGAATGATAACTTGGAGCACTGGCACTTTAAATCTGACAGATGTAAAATAGTACCATGTAGAATGACACTTCTCCCTCTTAGGCACTTGCACTTTTGATTACCCAAAGGACCTGAATGTGTAATATTGAATGAGCAATACAGTGTAGAGCACAATGCAGAAATTATGTACGATCTGATCTGGCAGTGCAATGCACAGATTGATAATGCGACAATGGAAATATGTAATTAATGGAGCAAAAAATAAAAAAAACATAAATAAGAAGAAAAACAATTTAAAAAACATGGGGGCATATTATCAAGGGGGTTTATCTCCGCTTTTTGGCTTTAAAAGCCAAGAAAGCGGTGATAAAATTATCTCCCTTTTACTTAGCTGTCACTAACACCAGTTAGCGACAGCTAGTAGGAGATAGCGACCATCTTGGGCCCCACTTTGCATGTCAGTGATATTTATCACTAATGGCATGCAAAGTGGGCGTGCCAAGATGTTAGCGACTGGAAACAGACGCTAACATCGCTATCTCCTATTACCAACTTTTTGAGATATTCGCGCTAAGCGCAAATATCTCCAAAAGCTAACACCTGCCCTGAGCAGTTCTTAGCCATGTTATCCAATGGGAGGTGGATAGCATGGCTAAGAGCATTAACTCGGTAATGCATGAATATCGCTGACTTTTCAGCGATATTCATGCATTGCAGCCGATTTTTATCACATTTGCGATAAACCTTGGTAATACCAAGGTTTATCTGCGATAAAAATCGCCGCAGGTCGCGATACATTTTTGTCTCTAACCAAGCAATAGCGATAATTATCGCTATTGCTTGGTAATATGCCCCATGATTATTATCAGCTTGTAATACTAAAAATATTTAGAAATATCGAAAAATCTGTGTATTGTATAACAAAGTGACAAAAGAAATTGCATTAGTCGCTAATACCTGTGTGCTCTGTATGAAACTGAAAGAAGTATGTTTTCCATGTCTAACAGATCATGTGATCAGCCAACTTCGATAAAAATACAAGCGCTAGTGCTTAATTTGTAAAAAATAAGTGCCAGGGCCTCCGTGATGAGGCAACCGCTGTTTGCACAACACATTGTCAGTCCCAGCGCTGCCAATAACAGAGCTTAAAAAATTACTATCCATCACACTGCTACGAGTGTGAGAATTCAGACTGTTCAAGGCCCCAAAGTTTTAAAAATTGGTTTGAGTGGCTCGTAGTAGTTGTTTGAACCCCTCCCCTGCTGATGAGGGAACCACTCCGTCATCAGCCGCAGTTGCGCTGTGCTGATGACGGAGCAGTTCCGTCACGGGCAGCTCGGCACGCCTGCGCGGCGCGGATTCCGCGCCTGCGCTGAGCGTTCTATTGAGCAGGCGGGGCCGTGATGGAACCGCTCCGTCATGAGCACAGCGCAACCGCGGCTGGTGACGGAGCAGTTACATCACCAGCACAGGACCGCTGTGCGGCCCCCCTGCCCCCTTAGCACTGCGGCGGAATAGCCACCGCAGTGAAGGGGTTAAACATGCATTGAATTATTAAATAGCCGTTTTCCTGCTCATCTTTAAATGAGCAGCTGTTCCAAGTGCCGATGCCGGCAATTAAGTGCAGGTGCCGAGCACCGGAAAGCACCGGCTCAAATTAAGCACTGAAAAAGCACAAGTGGCGCTCAGTGTGTGAGCAAGGCAGTAATACTGTCGAAAGTCATGACACCAGTGTTAACAGCATTAATAAACAGTGCAATTTTTTACCAGCCTGCGGTGTCGGTGTCCGGTGTCACGACAACTGGAAATCGTAGTTTAAATATGTATGCAGGCCAGTGGTATAGGTGTGTGAGGGAGTGTGGAGGGGAGTAAGGGAATGAAAGGAATGAAGGGAAAGTATTTTCTGGCAGGGGTAACATTCTATGTTTACAAAGCACTCTTGTGATTGGGCCTCTGTTTTAGCCCTGTGCCAGTCCTGATGGTTCATCAACATTACAGGGGTGTGGCTGCTACGCTATGGCGGAGGAGCGTCGCCCCACCAATGCCAGCTGCGTAAAAAATAAAATTAAAATAAAACTATAATAAACCCCGGTTTATCGCTTTATTTAGTTTTCGGGGCGGCGTGGCCTGGGAGATGACAGGCACCAACGAGGCATGGATGCACTGCTATCAGTGCGCATGACGGTTTGGATGGTTGTCTCAGGCTAGCCAGACTGTCATGGACACGGCAGCTGTCTCCCAACTTCCCTGGGAGTGTAAATCATGGGCGCTCAGGCCAGTACGGAAGCTGCTCTCATATATGAGAGCAGCTTCAGGATTGGCCGCAGGGGAGTCTGGGAGCCTGTGCCTGCAGTGCAGCCACGAGAGGAGGAGCAGAAGTGGCGGCAGGTAAGTTTTTTTTCTACTTTTTTTGTTGATCGTTGTCTCTTTCCCCTGCTCACTCCTGCCCCACCATGCCTCTCTCCTCTCCTCTGACACTGGCCGCTACTGCCACATTATGCAGATGCATAATGCATCAGCGCCAAGGGTCACTGTTAAAAGGGTATGCGCAGCGCTTGGTCCTCAAGTAAATAAAGTTCCATCTCGTCCATCAGGCCCCGGGCCTCTTCATACTCTGCGCCCCTACACAGGTAAATCGCCACCTGTGTCTGTGCCAATTCAAACAGATGTAGCCAGATTCACAAAGGTAAACATACATTTTTGTGTGCATTTACTAGTTTTAGGTAGTCACAAATTTTGTGAGAAGTTTTTTTACTCCAATTTTCCTATACTTAAGTGTGCAGAGTTCTCCACACATATTGACTCAGCAATTGGGTGGAGAACGCCGCACACATAGGAACAGTGTGCACAGTTGTAACACTCCACATGCAGCTTGTGAATTGCATTATGTGGTTGTGCCACAAAAGGAAACACCCTGTACAACGCATGCGTTACAACAGATGCCATTACCCCGCATTTTTTACAATGCCATTTTTTTTACAAAGCACGACTTTACACCCCAAACCATTACAAGGCATTCCCCAAAGTCAAGAAACATCCAGTACAATGCAGTCATTACAGTGCACTGCTTTTACAACGCAACTGTTACAACACAACTGCCTTTACATCACATGCCGTTGCATCGCACACCATTACAACGCATGTCACTACAACACATGCCATTACAACGCATACCATTACAAAAAATGCCATTACAACGCATACCATTACAACGCAGGCCATTACAACGCATTACAAGGTAAATAATGGACATTTTTTAGTTTTGGGGTGGGTAGTTTGGGGTGGATGGGAATAGTAATTTTTACCCCTACACTATGCAACACGTTCCCTACTGTTGCACTCACTGGAGTGGGAATAGAAATTGTTACCCCCACACTATCCAACACTTACCCTCCTGTTGCTCTAAAAGTATTATGCATTGTAGTGGCATGCGTTGTAGTGGTATGCATTGCAATGGAATGCGTTGTAATGGTAGTCGAAAAGAATGCATTTTAATGGCATGCGATGTAAAATCATGCAATGTAATGGTAAATGTGATGTAAAAACCGCATTGTAAAAGCATGCGTTGTAATTGTTTGCATTGTAACGTAATATATTCCCCAAAGTAACACCCCGGTGGAGTTAGAATAGTAAATTGCGTTGTAATGAGGAATGCGTTATAGTGGATTGCGTTGTAAAGCCCTGCGTGGTAAAAGATTTTGCAGCGTAAAAACTGGGAGTTAATGGCTTGTGTTGTAAAAGCATGCGGGGTAAAGTGCCTTATTCTGCTACAAAACGCACTACAAAGTGCAGTTTTTGAATCAGCCCCAAAGTTCTCACTTTTACTCTCTCTTGGCACCAGACAAGCACACAGATGAATTTACATAAATTGAGATTCCGAATCAGTGTTTCTGCATTCTGCTAGGAGTGTTATCTGTCAGAGGAAGAAGTGACAGCCTCCTGGTCTCAGGGAGGGAGGGTGCTGACAGCGCCTGCGCGCTGTAATGAGCGCTGGCACTGAGGTCCATTTGTCATCCGGGCTCTGGCGGAATGATGTCCCGGCCCGAGATGCGTCAGCATTATGCAGATTTCCGCTCTCTGAGCAGCGCAGCTTCTCACTCTTGGCGCGGGGGAATCATGTGTCTCTTTACAATTATCCTAAGTGCTTCTTTGAGTGTCATTTGTCATAAGATGAAATGTCAGACTCCTCAGATCCTTCATCAGGAGGTGGCTTTTAAAGATGCTGTCGCGGCTGCAGGAACAGCAAAAATCTGTTTCATCACTGAACAAGGTGTGTTGTCACGCAGCACGTTTGCCACTTCAGATACTAGGAGACAAGGAAAGAGAGCGATAGAGAAACAGACAGAGAAAGCGAGACAGAGAGGCAGAAGGGAAAAGAAAGAGAAAGTAAGAGCGTGGGACAAAAGGAAAGAGCGCGGACAGAAAGAGAGAGAGCAAGAGATTTAGATACAAACAATGACTGAAAGAGGAAAACAAGAAGCGGAGAGAAAAGGAGGGCACGAGATAATGAGGGAGAGACATAACAAATTGCAAGAAGCAAGAAAAAGAACAAGCATTTACAATGCAACGGTCTCGCCTTTGCAAAAGTTAGCGCTTTTGGCATTGTAAATGACAAATGTTTTATTTATGTGTTGGTTTTGGAAACAGATAAATAAATGGCATTGTCATGAGCAGTAGAGAGTGAGTAGTAGAGAGTGAGTAGTAGAGAGAGTAGTAGAGAGTGAGTAGTAGAGAGAGTAGTAGAGAGAGTAGTAGTGAGTAGTAGAGAGTGAGTAGAGAGTAGTAAGTGAGTAGTAGAGTGTGTAGTAGAGAGTAGTGAGTGTGTAGTAGAGAGTAGTGAGTGTTAGTAGAGAGTAGTGAGTGTGTAGTAGAGAGTAGTGAGTGTGTAGTAGAGAGTGTGTGTAGCAGAGTGTGTAGTAGAGTGTAGTAGAGTGTGTAGTGTAGAGTGTGTAGTGTAGAGTGTGTAGTAGAGAGTGTGTAGTAGAGAGTGTGTAATGTAGAGTGTGTAGTAGAGTGTGTAGTAGAGTGTGTAGTAGAGTGTGTAGTAGAGTGTGTAGTAGAGTGTGTAGTAGAGTGTGTAGTAGAGAGTGTAGAGAGTAGTGACTGTAGTAGATAGTGTGTAGTAGAGAGTGTCTAGTATAGAGTGTGTCGAAGAGAGTAGTGGCTGTAGTAGTGAGTGTGTAGTGAGTGTGTAGTGAGTGTGTAGTAGAGTGTGTAGTAGAGAGTAGTGACTGTAGTAGAGAGTGTGTAGTAGTGTGTAGTAGAGAGTAGTGACTGTAGTAGAGTGTGTAGTACAGTGTGTAGTAGAGAGTAGTGACTGTAGTAGATAGTGTGTAGTAGAGAGTGTCTAGTATTGAGTGTGTCGAAGAGAGTAGTGGCTGTAGTAGTGAGTGTGTAGTGAGTGTGTAGTAGAGAGTAGTGACTGTAGTAGAGAGTGTGTAGTAGTGTGTAGTAGAGAGTAGTGAATGTAGTAGAGTGTGTAGTACAGTGTGTAGTAGAGAGTAG
Source organism: Lissotriton vulgaris (assembly GCF_964263255.1). Taxonomy (NCBI): domain Eukaryota; kingdom Metazoa; phylum Chordata; class Amphibia; order Caudata; family Salamandridae; genus Lissotriton; species Lissotriton vulgaris. The sequence continues at coordinate 19,483,017 of NC_141699.1, read as the reverse complement.
CGACTGTAGTAGAGAGTGTGTAGTAGAGAGTGTGTAGTAGAGTGTGTAGTAGAGAGTAGAGTGTGTAGCAGAGAGTAGTGACTGTAGTAGAGAGTGTGTAGTAGAGTGTGTAGTAGAGAGTGTGTAGTAGAGTGTAGTAGAGAGTAGAGTGCGTAGCAGAGAGTAGTGACTGTAGTAGAGAGTGTGTAGCAGAATGTGTAGTAGAGAGTAGTGACTGTAGTAGGGAGTGTGTAGTAGAGAGTAGTGACTGTAGTAGAGAGTGTGTAGTAGAGAGTGTGTAGTAGAGAGTGTGCAGTGATTTGAGTTTTACATCAAATTAAAAACGGGAACGGAACAAACTCATCCTATACATTATTGTGGTAGGTGCCCACGCATATAGGGTTAAATGATGCGTTAGATGCCACAGGTCCCACCAACACGCTTCCTTTATGATAGGAGAATGCCCAACATCGCGGAGATTTGCTCTCTGCTCTTCCCGGATATTTGTATTTTCAAATGTATAATGTTATCCTGCTAAACGAAGACGATGCTCAAACTATAAAAGAAGAGGGTTTCACAGATATGTTAGTCCTTCCGGGCAAACGAAATGACCCAAAGACAGATCAAGTGACAGTTTAGAGCCCCAAGTGAGTCTTAATAAAATCAGTGTCTGGAACGCATAGCATCAAAAAACGAGCGGGGCATCAAACTGCAGTGTCATTCAATCAAAGCTTCAAGGCTTCTGAGCGCTAGCCGAGAATTATTTTTTGTGAAGCACTAATCACTGTGGAAGGTGCCCCTGCTATCCCAGATGTGAGAAGTCAGTCTGATATGAAAATAAGCAGTATTTGGAATGAATGTATTTGGCAGGGGGAAGGTGGGGCGGCGCAAGACCGTACTGACGAGTGAACAGGAGCCATTTTGTACCGAGTGATTCTGCCTGTGTGCATGTAGACAAACCAGGCAGCAGCATGAGCATGTGATTCGGTAAAATAACAAGCATTTACAATGCAATGGTTTTGCCTTTGTTAAAGTTAGAGCTATTGGCATTGCTCTTGACATTCTGAAGCTCCACTCTGCACTCTGAATCTGCAGCTCCACTCTGCAGCTCCACTCTGCAGCTCCACTCTGCAGCTCCACTCTGCAGCTCCACTCTGCAGCTCCACTCTGAAGCTCCACTCTGAAGCTCCACTCTGAAGCTCCACTCTGAAGCTCCACTCTGAAGCTCCACTCTGAAGCTGCACTCTGAAGCTGCACTCTGAAGCTGCACTCTGAAGCTGCACTCTGAAGCTGCACTCTGAATCTGCACTCTGAATCTCCACTCTGAATCTCCACTCTGAATCTCCACTCTGAATCTCCACTCTGAAGCTCCACTCTGAAGCTCCACTCTGAATCTCCACTCTGAAGCTCCACTCTGAAGCTCCACTCTGAAGCTCCACTCTGAAGCTCCACTCTGAAGCTCCACTCTGAAGCTCCACTCTGCACTCTGAACGGTCAGACTCCAAAAATCGGCCCTAATCACAATAGTATTATTTCACCTGCGTGAATATAAGTCTTTGAAATTCTGGCCAGTGGTAATACACACAAGTAATATAAAATTGTTGTTCCAAAGAGCATTAAATGGAAATAAAACAAGTACCAGATCCATTGACGCCTGCACCTTAAAAGTGAAACTGACTGAAGCAAGCGCCAGGGCCACGTTGAAAAAAAAAGCCACACACATTAGATGCAGTCAAGGCGCGCTCACGAGGTCAGAAGGCACTCCACATGAACAACTACCAGACACATTGACGCCTGCACTTTCAAAGTGAAATGAAACAAAGTGAAACTGACTAAAGGAAGCGCACGGCCCATTAGATGCAGTCAGGCGCGCTCACGAGGTCAAATCTCCAAAGGAGAAGCTCGTGACAGCCTGACTACAGCAGAAAAAGCTTGTAACAGTCTGATGTCCACACCATTCCCAGAAAAGTGGCAACATAAGTTGTCTCGCATAGACAGCAAAAGCTTCGCTTTTGCTTTCGTCTAGGCGAGACCTAAAAATGAGGGGGAGGGGAACAAAGTAATGCAGGTTTTACTTCTGCCTTTTTGGGTCACACTGTAGACTAGCCATTTGTCAGCACCCAAAGGCGAAGTGCTGACACTACTCCACCAGGCACTTCACCCACTGTGCCCCTTGAAAGCAGGTCACACGGATCACCATCACGTCACACGTGCTCTTTCAAACTTCTGTTCACATTCCTTTTGCACCATGTCTTGAAGTTTTGCCAACTCTCAGACTGTTCCTGGTGATGCCTTTATATCTGCAGTGGTCTTGAGCACGGGGTGCACCCAATCCGTGCCCCCAGCCTGCCCCACATACATCCGCACGTCTGTTCTCCACTTATCTTACTCTGTTATCACCTCAGTACTACGGAAGGGCAGGCTGCCAAGTTAACCTGGTAGCCCTCTCTTCTTCACTCAGTTTGCAAATTTCACATGAAATATCAAAGGATGCCCCCTCCCCCCGTGCCTACGTGTCTGTGCCCATGAAATGCTGGTGTGGTTCCTCACTCATTCTTTCGGGATGTGAGAGAGGCTCCCTAAATCTCAAGGTATCTGGTGAAGCAATCACAGCCAAGGTCATGGGAGGCCGCGAAGGAGTCGAGTCGATACATTGTAAGACATTATTATTATTATTATTATTTCTCGATTTGTTAAGCGCGGTTGCTGCCCAAGGGCGTCCAAGCGCTAAGATTAGACAGAGCTGAGACGGAGCACAGGAGGAACTAAGAGGGCTTCCTAAATAGTATGGTTTTCAGTTTCCTGCGAAAAGGGAGTAGGTCGGGTGTGGATCGAAGATCAACGGGAAGTGAATTCCACAGCTTGGCGGCGTTCAGTGAGTACATCCTGCCCCCTGACCTAGCTCTCCTTACTCTGGGCACCACTGCCAGAAAAGTACCGAAAGACCAGAGGTTCCTGTTAGGGTGGTAAGGGATAACAAGGCTGGTGTTGATTGCTGATCCAGTCTTCCAAAAAGCTCGATGTGTGATACACAGAGCCTTAAAAGCCACTCTCTGTCTCACCGGTAACCAGTGTAGGCTTTTCAGTCCCTGTCTAACGGACTGAGACCGTGGGATTTGGAGTATGATACGTGCTGCACAGTTTTGTACCACCTGCAGCTTTCGAAGAGTCATCTCAGGCGCCCCCAGATAAAGGGCGTTGTTTGAGTCTAAACGGGACTGGATAAGGCCTTGTACTGCCACCTTCTTGGCATCCAGAGGTAAAAGTGAGAGGACCTTCCTCAGTGTTCTTAAAAGGCCAAAACAGATGGCAGACAACTTAGTGGCCTGAGTGGAAAAGGAGAGTTTATGGTCTAACCAGACTCCCAAACTCTTGACACTGTCCTTAGGGGTGGGAGGTGCCCCTAGACCAGCAGGCCATAAGGAAGAGAAAGGTAGTGGTGAGGGTGGGCCTAAGAGCATGAGTTCAGTTTTCCCACCGTTCAGTTTGAGGGAGGAGTTAGTCATCCACTCCCTCACGCTCTCCAGGCATTTCAGCAGGCCGGCCGAGGCTTGTCCACCGTTCTCCTGGGCCAGTGAAACCACCAGCTGGGTATCGTCGGCGTACGACACGATTTTAATGCCGTACGGTTCTACTACCCCAGCTAGCGGTTTCATATAGACGTTAAACAGTACAGGGCTCAGCGATGAGCCCTGCGGCACTCCACAGCTGAGAGGCTTGATGGTAGATGTTGTGTTACCATCAAAGATCTGGAAGGATCTGTCGGCCAGAAAGGACCTAAACCACCTTAGTGCGTTTCCCGAAACTCCGATGTTCTGGAGACGGTTCAGCAGAGTGATATGGCTGACCGTGTCGAAGGCGGCACTCAGATCAAGGAGGATCACTGCCACTGATCCCCCCTGATCCAGTATCCTTCGAGACACTTCAGTCACTGCTAGCAAGGCGGTTTCAGTCCCGTGGCCAGGTCTGAAGCCTGTCTGGGAGGCGTGCAGTAGGGAGTGATTCTCCAAAAACTGGACCAGAAAGGCGTTGATGTGTTTTTCCAGCACCTTACCAGTCCATGGAAGCAGTGAGATGGGGCGATAGTTGGAATGGTCGTTAGGGTCCAAATTAGATTTTTTTAAGAGCGCCCGCACCGAGGCTTGCTTCCAGGCAGTGGGCACTGTACAAGTGGACAGAGATGAATTTAGCAGTTCCAGAACTACAGGGAGGATGACATCACCTGCCTGCATCAGGATTTCTGGGGGGGCTGGGTCTCGAGGGGATCCCGATTTGACCTGGCGGGCCACTTTCTCTAAGGTGACAAGATCCAGGAGAGGGCAGTGATCCAGAGTCAACTCAGTAGTAGGCAGGTCTAAACAGGGAGAGTTTTCCGAGTTGGATGGGTCGGGCGTCTCATGATTCAGAGCCATGGCTGGGAAGGTGGAGTATATGTTCAGCACTTTGTCATGAAAAAAATCCGCCAATTCATTGCATTGCTCCTTGGTCTTGGGTAAGGGGGGAGCAGTGGGGGCACTCGTGCATTGCTTTACTATGTTAAAAATTTCTTTAGGTTTTGATCTGGCTTCCAAAATTTTGCCGGAATAATAAGTTGCCTGGGCTGCCTTGATCCCTTCTTTGTAACTTTTGATCGTCTCTCTATAAGCTGCCTTCTTTTCTGGAAGAAAGTCTACGCGCCAGGCTCTCTCATGTTGCCTACATCGACGTTTTAGCTCTCTCAGTGAGTCAGAAAACCAGGGAGCTGATGTCTGCACTCGCTTAGAGGATGTTTTGCAAAGAGGCAAGAGAGAGTCTAAAGAATTGGTAATCCAGCTAACATAGTTTCCATATGCCAGATTAGGGTCTGAGCAGGATGGCGGACGAGTAGCGTCTAACTCACCCCTCCAGAGGTCGCCGGGGAGTTTTCTCCAGTTTCTTCTCAGCGAGATTTGGGGGGATAAATGGGGGGCTTTATAGGTGGACCAGGTAAACGGCACCAGGTAGTGGTCAGACCATAAGAGGGGGATAGGTTGGGCAGTTATTAAATCCATACTGTTGCTAAAAATAGGATCGAGAAGGTTCCCTTTTTCGTGGGTTGGGGATGTAACCAGCTGGGTCAGTTGAAGGGCTTCGAGGTCATCAACTAACTCTTTCGCAGAGCAGTCGGACGGCGAGTTAAAGTGTAGATTGAGATCTCCCAATACTGTGTAGCTAGCCGCCGATAGGGATCTTTTTGCTATGATCTCTGGTAGTGCTCGAAGGAATGGTTTTGCGGATTCAGGGGGGCGATAGATCAGTGTACCAGAGAATGAGTGGTTGGCGTTAAAGACATGTATTGCAAGAAAAATAAAGTTAAAGTCTAGTCACTGCTTTTCATGGAAAAGAAAGCCTTAGATGAGTGTAAATTACAAAAAAGTTAATAATTGAAAGACTGGTGGTATTTGATGTCTCTAGCCATGTCTTTTGACAGATCAAAGCCAGTTTAGACTTTTTTTGGCATGGTTCTTGTTCATGCTTTAGACAATGGATGTGTGATTCTTCTCTGGTTCATCAGACCACCTCGTTTCCCAGAGGAATCCCTGGGACTTTAAGACACTGCGGGGCATAATAACAAGCGGCAGCGATAATTATCGCTGACCGCTGCTAGCGTGAGGAAATATATCGCCGGCTATCGCTGGCGATAATCTCCATGTTAGCGTTGTATTAACAACGCTTAACGCCATGGAGATAAAAATCCCAGAAATAGCGGGGATTATTGCAGTTTTCTATGGAATATCGCTGGTTTTCCAGTGATATTCCATTCAAAATGACGATAACCTTGCTGATAGGGCCTGTGGTTTTAGCCACATAATCCACCCCCCATTACAGGTATGCCTAAATCAGGAATTTAGCAGACATTATATTCCTGAGTTAAGCCCCTGTTAGCGATATAAATTGCAACGCTAACGCTGACGGGGCCCCGTTCTTAATATCGTGAAGCCCCGTTAGGGATAGATTTCCCTGAAGTATTCCCAGACACTCCTACCTTGCATCTCATTAGCGATGCGAGGTTAGGCGATAATAAATCCGGTCGCTAAGCGTTTAAAACCAACCCTAAGTGGCCTTCTTAATACAGCGATAAAATTATCGCAGCTTATCGTCCCGAAAACGGATGCTAAAGCGGTGATAATGTATTTATCATGCCTTGTTAATACGCCCCTGCCTTCTTAGCTCCATTAAAGGTGATTAAAGGCTCTGGGAAAACGGTTTACGTTGTGGGGGATTTCTCAAAGGAATGAAAGGTTTAATCCTATGACAAAGTCAATGTGTAGGTAAGTGCCCGTGGTGAATGATAGTACTCGAAGGACTTTAGAGCACACATTACAGCAACATCCTTTACCTAGGAGCCAACAAACCAGTCACTAGAAGACTCCAGTTGGCTCAAAACCCTGCAGCAACACAACTATTTTCCCGCCCTAAATTCTGCTCCGCCCCGCTCTTCATCGCAAATTGCACTGGCTTCCTGCAGACAAGTCCATTCACTTCAAGACCCTTCACTCCCCGGAGGCCCCATCCTGTTCAACCTCATTTCACCCTACCAGCTTTCGTGACCACTGCGCTCAGCCAAACATACATAGCCTGGGTAGGAACCCCCAGTATAGAGAGTTTTTAAGAGTTGGGGGAGGGGCGGAATGTTCCATCCATGCCCTGGCCCCATCTCTCTGGAACACACGCCCTCTTTCTATCAAGAACATCCAGAGCCACCTGTATTTTAGGAAATCCCTAAAGACATGGCTTTTCTTCACCTAAAGTTCCCTTTGGCAGGCCGGCAGTTCGAGCTTGTTTATTCTCTGGTCCTAGTGCTGGGAAGCCCCGTTGTTGGGGCAGCTATGTGCTTTATCAACCACTAAACATAATATAGGGGCACTAGCGCAGGGCAGGTACTGCACTGCTGCAAAACCTGGAATCGTCAGGCAACCTCCATTTTGGGGTCAGGCACACTCTTCAGTCCTGGAACTGGTGCTGTGCCTGGGCGCGTGCAAGAGTGTACCCAAGCTTCTGAATAGAGTCCTCATTGTGGACAAGAAGAAGCAAACATTGGCAATGCAAGGCCGTGTTACAGCACCAAAGGGGATGCCACCTGGCCTTGATGAAAGACATTTTCTGCTCTGTCTCTGACAAGGGGTGTCTGATCAGCATCAGGGCTCTTGAGGTGAGCTTATGGTGCCCCTGATGCCACCTATCGGCTGTCCATGTAGGTACATACCCAGCCAGCTCATTCGTAGAACAAAGGACATTGGGTGGACTTTCAAGTTTAGTTCGAGATGAGTGGGAAGGGGCACAGCTCAGCTCCAGATGCCCAGGTGGTCCCTAGGGCAGGTCCACCCATGTACTGTCACTATGATGCCCTTTGTTCAGTCCTTGGCTGCGAGGCAAGCACTTTAATGCCTCACATATACAAGCAGTGGGCACTGTTTATATTCCTGCCAGTCGGGATATAAGTGGCCCGCTCCATTTCCGGGGATGCAGGGGTGCGTCCCATGCTGTCCCCCAGACTGCCTGAAGTAGGACAGGTGCAAGGTGGGCTTGTTGTTCTCCCAGGCATGGTATGAGGGTTGTGGCTACCTGCAGTCAGGTAAGTGACTCTCAAGCAGGAACATTCCTGAATCACAGCCAGACAGGTGCTTGAGAAAGGAACAGGGAATGAGCTGACCAGGTTGTTACTATGGGAAGGCAGCCATTCCCCAGTTGTCAAACATGTACACAATCACACACACAGGTGCACATGTCCATACTCATGCACGCTCACACACAGGCATGCACGCATACACACAGACAAAAACACACACACATATGCATGCACTAGCACACTTGCACACAAGCATGCACGCTCACACACAGGCATGCACGCATACACACAGACAAAAACACACACACATATGCATGCACTAGCACACTTGCACACAAGCATGCACGCTCAAACACAGACATGCACGCATACACACAGACAATAACACACTCACATATGCATGCACTAGCACAATTGCACACAAGCATGCACGCTTACACACAGTTATGCATGCACTCACACACATGCACACACGCTCACACATACTTATGCATACACCCACACACATGCACGCATGCTCACACACATAGTTATGCACACCAACACATGCCTTTTTAATTTAGTAGCTAATTTTATTATTATTTAATTCATTATATGATAATTATGTAAATTAATTGCCTAATTGTTAGTTTACAAATTTTGGCATTTCTTAATAAAAACATTCTGGTGGATCATTATATTTAATTATGAATTTGTGATCTAGTGCAAATTAATTCTCTGTTTATAAATTGTTTTAATCATTAGAAAGTGGGGGATCATGTCAGATCCTGGTTCTGGCAGCTATTTTTGGCCAGATCAGCTTTGACACTGCTCCCCCTGGGAACAGTTCGGCCCGCATTGACAGGCCAAGTCCTCCCTAGACCTGAAAACCAGCACCCTGGGACCGGACCAGATCTCTCGAATGGGCGGTAAGAGGTTGAAAAGTTTCAGCACTCCGTCCATCATCTTCTGGTGTTTGCCATGTTCGCTCTAAGTGGCCAAGGGTGTGCCCAGACGTGGGTCCCTTGATTGCTGCACCACTGGAGTCAAGCTATCCTGGCTAGTGAGGGGTGATACCCCGAAACCGGTCCTAGGAGGCTTGTTTCCGGTCCAGGGAGGGCCTGGCCTGGCTGTTCCGGCTGGACTGTTTCCATGAGGAGCAGGGTCAAGACTGCTTTGCATAAGGCCGGGTCCGAACGAGGATGATGCAGTGAGCAACAGAACGATAGATTTAACCCAGATCTCTTGACTGGGGGTGAGTGGTTGAAAAGTTTCAGCACTCCGTTCGTCATCTTGTTGTGTTTGCTAAATTATAATATTTAAAATCAATTAAATATAACATTATATATAGACATTTCAATATACTTATCGTTTTATAATATTTGGCCCAGAAATATCTTTTTTAATATTTCTGTGGTTTTGATACAAAGAATGTGGACACTATTTTTTGATTCATCATATTTTCGTTGCGATATTTCATTATCACAACATTTCTGTTCCCGATATTTTGTCATGGAAGCCTAAAAGGATGAGTGGAGGGAGGGGAGGATTTAGAATTGGGGGCACAGCTGTCAACTACAGCAAACACTGTTTTTGTGATGGTCAGGCAGCGGTTGTCTGGTCAGGAATGAAGTAGGACAGCAGCTGTTTGCGAAGTGGCCTTGTTTTGTGTTGGTAAAATAGCCTTAAGGTATTTGTTGACTGCAATAAAGGGTAATGTGCAGTGCTTAATTTGAGCCAGTGGTTTTCGGTGCTCGGCACCTTCCTTTAATTGCCAACACCAGCACTTATGACAATCTGCCAAACAGTGGCGCTGTCTCTGTCTGATGGAGAGATTGGCACAACAACAGTAGTTTATTAATTTACTATGCATTAAAATGATTATTGCCTACTGCTCAAGCCTTTCTTATAGTTTTGGGGGCCTGTAGTACTCTGAATTGTCACAATTGCAGGAGTGTGCGTGTTACCAGTTGTGTTGGAAGTGTCATTGGCAATGCTAGTAGGGCCAGTGGGTGGTGCAAGCTGACGAGGGCCCCAGGACGGGACTGCACAAATTAAGTCATGGTCATGTGAACAGAATTAAGATCCTCACCGCACGTGCACTTGGGTGACTTTAAGCTCAGGTGCTGTGGCAATCCTGTGTCCTTGTGAGGTTGTCACCAAGAGCCGGCTTGGGGGTGCTTGAAATGCTCACCTTACAAATCCTGAGTCTAAAGTGCCTGGGTCAATTTCTGGGTGTTGCCTATTTTGCGGGACCCCAACGCCAGTTCACGCAAACTGCAACTCATAAAAAAAACAATCTGTTGTAAATAGGATGGTGATCGATGACAGGATACTGGGAAGCTAAGGAGGTAAGAACACTAAGGAAGGGCTAAGGACTACTGTCAGCCATATTACAAGAAGAATCAATATACAACACAATCATTCACCTAAACCGATGAACAATTCTGAGGGTTATGATAATTTGAGTCGCAGATATGAGAGGTGTGGAATACATCCGGTAAATAGATATGTTATTAATCAGCTGCGGGCTGCGTCTCAACAATGCTGATCTACGGCTGCGCCTGGCAGGAGGGTTGATTCCACTGTGAGGTTTTCGGATTCCATTATCTCACCTCCAGGGAAGCATAAATTAGTGTTAAACAGAATATGTGTTGAATTTGCAATCCCACACAGGCCCACGTCTACCAACTTCAACAGACAACCTGCTCGTCTTAGCAAATGTGTGATTAGCAATCACCAGCATCAGCCCTAAAACGTGTGCTGTTAATTTAAAATAAGCCTTGTTATGGTTTTTGAAAATCAGAAAAATGCTGCAGCAAGCAGACAGAAAACGGCTTATGGCGACAAGCTAATAAAATATTGATTAGGAAAATTGCAACGTTACACAACATAGGCCCTGGGCAGCTTATGTACGGTAGGACAGCTGATCACAGCCCCAGGGTCTCCCACTTTAATTGCTCTTACTACGCCCCTGTGACTCCGCCTCTTCGACCCTCAAAACAGTCTGCGATAGGCCGACTGTGGAGTCAGTGGCCACAGTGTCATACCTTACTTTTCTGGCCACCTGCTTTTCAATCAATCAATCAGTGGTTGATAAAACGTGCTACTCACCCGTGAGGGTCTCAAGGCACTAGGGGGCAGCTCCGGATTAGTCGAAAAGCCAGGTCTTGAGGTCCTTCCTGAACGTGTGAAGGCTCAGGGAGCGTCTATTGTTCACAGGGAGCTCGTTCCAGGTCTTGGCTGCGATGTAGGAGAAAGCTCTCCAGCCTGTTCTGTTTCTTCGGATGCGAGGGACCTCGGCCAGGGCGAGGTCGGCAGAGCTGAGGTCCCTCTTGGGTACGTGGAAGGATATCTCTCGTTGAGGTATTTGGGTCCGATGTTGTTGAGGGATTTGTAGGTGTGGGTGAGGAGTTTGAAGGTGACCCTCTTCTCGACGGCGAGCCAGTGGAGGTCTCGTAGGTGTTGGGTAATGTGTTCATGGCACGGAGTCCCGATAATGAGTCTGGCAGCGGCGTTCTGGATGGTTTGGAGTCTGTGTAGTAGAGCTCTGTTGATACTTGCCAAAGTCCATATCCGTCTCCAACCACTTGATTTCTGCTTCTTTTTTTTATTGTTGTTGCTAGATGGCATCTTCTACCACCAGGCACCATCCTCATAGACCGCTCTACAAGGGTGCCCTCCATGTTGTTTCTCCTTCTCGGCATCTGCCCCATGGCCAGGTGGACACCTCACTGGTTGTCTTGGCCCCTTCCTGCTCTCCCTAGCCACAATGTTGCGTCTGCAGTTGTTGGTGTTTTTTATGGGGTAACCCCTTGAAGGCTGCTTCCTTCTGAGTTCCCCGTGATCTGTTTTCACTGATCACATAAGAAGTGCCTGGATACTCTCACAGGATGATTAGCAGGCTCTACAAATCCTGATCGACTGAAGTCGGGCATCATCATAACAGATGGTCTGACAGACATATTTTCTCAGTTAAAACCCCACCTTTTTATTTGAAAGCTCCAGGTTGGCACCTCTTTTCAAATCCTCCCCTTGGCCCTTCTATGGTTGACAACTTTATGCTCCACAGAAGAACTTCACGGCCCGATTCACAGAACTAACTTAAGACAAAATCCTAAACTTACAACTTTTGGTATTCACAGAAGGCATTTAGCAGTAGTAAAGTTAGGATTTTGTCTTAAGTCTGTCCTAAGTTTGTCTTAATTTTATCCTATGTTTGTCTTACGACTGTCATAAAACTGTCTTAAGTCAAACTTAAGTCTAAATCCTAACTTTACTACTGCTAAATGCCTTCTGTGAATACCAAAAGTAGTAAGTTTAGGATTTTGTCTTAAGTTAGTTCTGTGAATCGGGCCCCTGGGCACTGTCTGGGGCTCTCAGCAAGGCCTGGGAAAAGATCTAACAGTTAAGGGTCAACACCTGTGCGCAACACCGTCTTGTAGTAATGGATCATTGCGGATGCCCTTGTTGGGGTCAGTGCTCCAGGAAGTGAGGCACACATCCGGGAAGTGTTGCTATGTTCGAGTGTGGGATTCAAATCACATATGCACCAAAGTGTTAACCTCACACCCAGTGAGTGAGACTGTGCTCCAAGATGTGAAACTCACACACAAACTCTGGAGCTGTGCACAAGGCGTCAGACTCCCATCAAATGAATAAGGCCACACTCCCTGAAGTGGAACTTCTAAGCCCTGGAAAAAAGCAGACATGTCTGTGTGGAATACCAGGGAGGCAGGGAGTCAGCATTGACACACCTTCTCCCTAACGTCAGTCCACAAAATCGTGTATTACTGTTCTTTCATCACCCCCAGTATTCCTGCCTTCTCTGGTAACAGTAGCACAGGGTACGGAGGGGCGGGGGTCGGGGGGCGGGTAAAGGGCCACTTATAACGAGGGTCGAAAAACTTAAAATGCTATTGAACCACAATGCACATGCAACGTGTTACATGGTTTAGGAGATAGAGCACTTTACCTCCATATGCAGGGCCACCCAGCTCCCCCACCCTCTACGGTGTACGAACAGGACCACGCGAGGTGAAGTAGGACAGACCTAAACAGCATCCTGTGCAGAACATTTCAGGGGCATGACTACTCATTTGATAGTTACTGACTCACAACTGGAGACATAAGAAAACCTAATGTCCTGCCAATGTGCAGAAGTGGCGTTATCACATGGCCGACCAGCGGCCGATCACTTGGGTATGACAACTGCCTATGGATGGTCATTTTAACTGACATTTGGCAGGTGTGATTCTATAGATTTAATGCCTGATAATGAGCCACCACTCCGCTCACAAACCTCACCAGTGGCCACCTGCCAGATTACGACGATTCTCATGGTCTGGCTGGCGGTCCTTTGGTGTTCCACGGCGTTGCCTATTAAAAGGCATGCAATGGAAACGCCAAAGCTTGTTCAAGCACGGCATGAACTGTGTAGTCCATGCAATGCAGGAAAGGCGGGGTACCATGCCGATAGGAGGGCACACCATGCATGCATCCTCAGGCCATGAGGGAACAGGTGGCACTATAGGGCACCCTTAGTTTCCTCACCGCCATAGGTTTCATGTTGGACTCAACGGCATGAAGTCTGTGCTGGGGAGGAATCTCATAATATGCTTGCCGCTGCAGCACCGCCAGCATGTTGCGGCCCTCAGATCGCATGCCACCACCATAGATCGCTGATCCCTGACGGCTGTGGCAGTCCTATGGCGGTCCAACTGCCATAGATGTAATACGGTGGTTGGACCACTGGTGCGCCGGTCTCCGACCACCACCGCACCCCCACCAGAGTTTAGCAGTCCTATGGACCGCCAAACTCCTAACTAGGCCATTAGTCCCTTGTTCCTCCTGGCGCCAATTGATACCAAACAAAACAAATGCATTTTTAAAAAAAATAGATAGAGGGGAAAGTCTAAAGAGCTGTGATTTGCAAGGCTAACACAAGCTGTTCTTACCCATAATACCCTTCAAATGTCAGGAATTGGTGAAAAGCACTAGTTCCCCACATTACACCTGACGTCACCGTCAACTGTAAATGCTCAACCTTCCTGCATTCCCAGACCCCCGCTGTTACATGGGGGGCATCTCAAGGTTCCAGATCGAGCCAGGATGAGACCACGTAACGGGTGTACTTGTTAGACAAGTGGAGAGATCCACACATATCTTGTCTTCTGGGTCCTTCTAGGCCAGGGGTCTCCAAACCGGTCCTGGAGGGCCGGATCCATGCCAGATTTTTAAAATTACTACATGTATCTCAATAGGGATATCCCAAAAATCTGGCATGGATCCGGCCCTGCGGGACCGGTTTGGAGACCCCTGTTCCAGGCCTATAGTTTGCCAAAACATAGATTTTGTATGGAGTCCGAAGGCTGAAAACGGCTGCCGTCCCTCATTCTAAACATTGAAAGTTTTGGCAAGTTCACACTTGGAGCTCATTATTGTCTTGTGCCCACACAAAGGGGGTTCTTTGAATTGATAGCATTGTGGGACTGCGGAATGGTAACACGTTTGCCTTTGGCAGCAAATTTAGTTTTTCTGGCACATGAATGTGAGGAAAAAATTTATTTTTTTGCCCTTATATTACAGGGCACTCTGGGAAAGCAACGTTGGATGGATCTCTGTTTTCCCCTGAGGTTCAGGTTTTCAAATAGGCCTGATAAAGGTAGGGTTCCTCTGCTGTCGGCCAACCATCAGGACAGGTACTTCAGCCATTTCTAATTGCTGCTGGGTGTGTCACTCGACTTGGCCACGATGTTGGCCTTTCTTTGGCCCGTATCATTGTCTCTTTCACATACACAGGGTTGCATTTGTAAAATGTTAATTGTGTATGAATAAAAGATTTTCAAACTATTTTGATTACCCTTTAAATTTTGCAAACAATTGTGTCCCTACTGTAATTGAGGAACTGATATAAATATTGGCGGTATGGTTACTCTGTCTCAGTACAGACGGAGTATCCATACCACCAAGACAGTGGTCTGTCTGCCTAATTTATACGCTGGCTGACCATAGGGATTATTGCAGGGGAGACTACACCCTCTTCGCTATGATTAAACCCCACGACAGCCCTGTGGAGTAATGGTGGTCAGAATCAGACCTCTAATCTGCCCACCTAATTCAAATGAGTGGAATTAGAGGTCAAGTTTCACTTCCCACCACCAACAGAGAACACTGCTAAATGCTCCCCTCACCATGGGAGAGGACTTCCGAAAGGAACATTTTCTTTTTCATTTTCGAAAAGAAAATCCTGCTTCAGAATTTTCTTTTTGAAAATAGAAAAAGAAAACAGTTTGATGAACGGCTCTATCATGTTGGTGGAGCCTTGTACCAAACTTGAAAAAGCACTGACAGGCATCACAGAGGTTCCTGCCAATGCTTTAGTAATGACCACCAGCGTGTTGGTCATTTCTGAATTTAGTGGGTGGAGTAGTCTCGGCCAGGGTGATATTAAGTCCACTGCCACGGCAATGGAGATTGCTCTGTCTGCCAAATAAAATATTAGGTACAAATAAGGGCCAACCCAAAGGAGCTGGTACCTGGGTAATGAATAGTACAATATAAGGTGGTCTCAGTTTGCAATATTTCAACAACAAACAAAATAATATACATTGGCAGAAAAATAAATGGAAAAAGACCACGGTGAGTGAGTGATGGATTCGTGTTATTTAATCACATGGTCACACTAGAATATATATTGGCAATATCCTAAAATCTTGTACAAAAACAAGTGCCCGGAAAAAGGGAAGAGAGAGGGGATTGTAGAAACGTTCAGTGGTTTGAGTGAGGATAAAGTGGTACGGAAGGGTAAGATTATTGGTCAAAACACATATTCATGGTTAGAATCATAGAATGGCTCGTTATTTCGCCACAAGTTCCCAAGATTCTGTATTGATTATTAAATATACATCCTTGACGAGAAAAACACAGTAAAACAATCTCTGTTGATTTATGCTGGCTCAAAGAGTTCATCCATAATCTTCATCCCTAATTAACCCCAAAATTGAAAGAATATTCAGTCTCTAAATGTTGGAAATATTGTGGAAAATATTGTTTTAAACCCTAAATCTTGGACCACTGGTATTGAGAGAGCGCAATTTGAATAAAACGTATATTCGAGTCATATTTACAGGCATATCGTATAAACGTAGGAATGAAATGTATGTTGAACGTGAAGTTGACTCTTATAGCATAAAGTTAACAGATGTGACCAAAGTAATATAGGAAACATAACTGTATTTACTCTTGAACGTGCATTAGATTTAGAAGGCCCGTATACGTAGTGGGCTAATGTAGAAATGCTTACGAACAGAAGAACGTGTAAAGTAGAATTCATGTACGCGTGTAACTTTAAAATGGAGAAACGGTGAGAAATGTAACATGGAGAAATGTGCAGAGATCATATATAACGATGTAACAAATGAGAAAATACAATTATATTCTATGTAAAATGTATTCACATATAAGTAGAGGATTTGCTAAATGCGATCATATATAAATGTGTGTTAAAGGTTATACTGAGTAGAAGAAGTTTGTAGGAATGTTAGAAGAGTTTTAGGTCATTTGTGATTATAACCTGACTGACCAAGGGTTCGCAGGAGTGTAGTCCGCTGTTGGTAATTTAGTGGGCTCACAGGAGTCGTGAATAGCCTTCACTTGAATGTGCGAGACAAGGAGTCTAGTTCTTGTTAGATTTAAGGTGTCAATGTCGGACGAAGTTTATTGCCTAAACATTAGAGGAGACGCTTGGAATTTGAGTCTTGTTTTGAAATGACCATTCACAAGACCAAGAAAGGTTACATATACAGTCGTAAAGAGTAAAGTTCTGATAAGGTGATAGACTTTTGCTCCGAAAGTGTCAAATGTAACTTCAATGAAGTCACCAGTAAGAAGACGAAGATGGCGTCTAAGGAGAAAGGTCAACTTAACGGACGACGCAAAGAGACGAAGCCATGGAAAGAGCCAGAAAATGACATCATGGGGGAAAGTCCGTGGTGGGCGTCGAAGGGGCGTTCCACCCACACTGTGATTGTGTATTTTAGGGACAGCACCCCGGGGAGAAGATAGCGAATTGCTCAGAGCGAAGGAGAGGAAGAGCAGATGACTTGAGCAGATGCGCTGAGAGAGATCAGAGCGCAAGAAAGCAGTAGGCCGAGGACCCTTAGAGAGCGGATGGGTAGGCAGAGAGGGTACTGCTTCTTAAACTTAAGTTACCTTTAGGGGATAAGAGAGTTTGAACTTCTTAGGGAGTCAAACTGCTGACACCTTTTTTTTAGGGTACTAGAAACTTGCGAAGTAGGGATGTCACTTAGTATAGAGTAGGGACAGATTTAACTTGTATTCTTTTCTTTTGTAGATGACGCAACGGAACCACATCATATCTATGCTTTGTAATTTGTTGATTCTGGAACTGACTTTAATTGTATTCGTTTGTAGACTGAGGTTCTTTAGGGAATTTATGTTCCTTCTAGTTCCTGTATATTTGTTGAATTTTATCCTGAGAGGATTGTATTTGCAACTTTTCTTAATTTTATATTAAAACTTTTAAACTTCATCAGTTGTAAGTGGTTCTTCAGAGTTGCGTCAGTTCATGGGGTTTATCTAATCTATGCAGGGGTTGTCTTTTACTCAATGACAGATAACAACCGATCCAAAATTGACGAATGAGATAAGTTATCAAATTGATCATAAAAGATATTAAAATCTCATTCCCCGCAGTTGGTAGCAGAGAAAGATGGTTTTCTTCTTGAGGAAGACAACCTAGGTCAGGTTTAGTTTACCCCAAGGTCCCTAGTCATCGACGACCAGAAGAAGAATCCCTGCCGAAGAAGGTGCTGACGGTGCGTCGAGAGAAAAGCAGCAGAGTCGGTCGAGAGTGAGTATAAGGGTCATGCGTTGTAAGATTGCGGTGTTTTATGTTGTTCCTGTGTTGTAATGTCAAGCGGAGTTGAATGCCTGTAGTGTGATTGAGGGAAGGTTGTGAGCGCGCGCAACCGGATAAAAATCTTAGGTCCAGAGAGGGCTTAAGTGGTTCGGGTGTATCGAACACCCAGAGTAATTTGTCTACCATTTAAAGGGTGTCATGAGGTACCATTGATCGCCCGACAGACCGATGATAGGGGGAGCGTTTGAGTGAGTGTATGAGTAACGGACGCTGGTCGGACGTTTACTGTGTGTAAGTAACCTATCAGTTGAGGCAAGCGTCTGACCGTCTGAGGGAAGACGTTTCGCCAGTTGGGGTGACAATTACAGTTAGACTGTGGCCGTACAGTCAGAGAAAAGTGATCGCTTGGACGGAAGTAGTCATTTTTCGGTGTATGAATGAAACGCATGTAAGACCGCGAGACGAGTTAGAAACGAGGGGAACTGCTGCAGAGGGGACAAGTGACGTCAGCGTAGAGTCGCGCTGAGATTGGTCGGTTGGCGTAGAACCGTGTTGGGATAGGCTGACTAGCGAGAGTCGCACAAGGATTGGTAGTTGTCATCGGGACGTAAATAAGGAAAGAATTAATAAGGAAAATTGTAGATTATCAAAAAATGAAGTGTTTTAAGAGTTTAAGGGCAATCTTTAAGAGAAATAGAAGAAACTTATATGCTGGAGAAGAAGCTCCACCAGAAGGCACACCAGCTTATCATATGGCAGTAAATGTAGGCTTACACTCGATACTATGGATCTCCAAGTGGAATAAGCTAACAGAAGGGAATAAGGAACTGACGTTTCCGAGATTCGGAACGTTTAAGTTAGAAGTGTTGAACCAACTGAAAGCAGTAATGCTTGCAACGAGACCTCTACCGAGGCCAACACAGTTCGAAGCACTTAGTGCATGGTTTAGAGCAGCACATGAGAGGAATTTAAAGAGGCGCCAAGAAAGAGTGAGACGATCAGTAAAGACAGTGCAGGATGCGAAATGGGATGAGGAAGCTAAGAAGTGGAGAGTGCAAAAGATAGAAGCAGACAAACTGTTCACCATGATAGAAGCTACGGGAGAAAAGAAACCTCTAGAAGAAGATGAGGATAGCGAGACAGAGGAGGATCTGATAGAGAGACTATTAACAGATAGACCACCTCCGTACAATAGCGAAATCGCAAGTCCCGTACTACAGCAAGAGGACGGAGCTAGATGGGGGGAATATAAATCGATCCCAGTAACAGAGTGGGATACCAAGAAAGATGAGGAAGTACTTCAATCTAGTTCCGAACAGAGAGTAGTAGGAAGATTTGTGGTCCAGAAGGTACCAGAAACACAGCATACAAGATCGTATCAAATGCCAGACGCTCTACAAGTACCTGTTACCATAGGCCCTATAGTGTCAATATACAACCCAGAGGGGGTCCAGCAGGAGGAACAGGCACGATGGGACAGGGAAAGGGCAGAGATGGAGAATAGGAATATCACGATGAATCCTCAGAGGCAGATACTAGCACCAGTGAGTCGGAGTACCCCACTAGATTCCGCAACGGGTCCCTGGATAGAACAAGGGGGTCAAAGAGGATCAATGGATTTGAGGGGACCGAAACCGAAATCCTATAAGGAATTAAGGGAATACCTGAAAGAATGGGATACTGCCGAAGAGGCTCGAAATAAAAGTTTAGAAACAGGAGCAGAGTGGAGAGACCAGGATAACAAGATCCTCTCTCATTGTGGAGCTGGCGAAAGCAGCCCGGAGTGGGAGAGAGGGAGTCAAGGAAGCAGGGGAGATACTTGTCCTACTACTAGTGGCATTAGGCAATTGTGCAACGACAGGAGTACAGGGTGTGGGGAAGTGCCTCGCGTCACCTTTAGTGAGGGGGAACGAAGGACGCAGGAGTACCGAAATACTTTCAGATGCACACACCATACCCCGGATGAAAATGTGCAACATTGGAATCACGGGAACATGGAGAGTCGCGAAGGGTCTCGCCATGCGTCAGGTGATCAAGAACGAAGTCATGAGAATATAGGGAGTCGCGAAACGTCTCGCCATACATCCGGTGATCACGAACGAGATCGCGGGAGCATGGAGGGCCATGAAGGTCCTTATCGTTTGTTGAGTGACACCAGACAGCAAGTGAGTTACAGTGGTTTAGAACAGCACGGAGGATCCTATCTCGTATCTGGAGAAACCGAGCCGAAAAGACGGAATGTAGGGATGAGGGATGGAGCAATGTTCCACCACACCCCAAGGGAAGATGGAAGGGCTTGGGATCTAGAGAGGTGGGAACAAAGAGATGGAAGAAAAATTCCTCATAACTCACCTGTGCTTAGGCGTAGGGCGCATAGTGGAGGTGAGAGGGATGTAAGAGAACAACCTAGGACTGACGTACTGAGAGCTGAAATAAAAGCAAGACGCATAGATGTAATGAGTTTAAAATCAGACTTGGATGAAATCATAGATGGCACAGTGGCAATAGAAAGGTTAGAGCTGTACGAACCAGATGAAATATTGTTTTTATCTAAGGATGTTACTCGAAAAGCAAGGGCAGCTCATGAAAAGTTATCTGAATTAGCAGAAAAGTATATGATAGACATGTCACGAACTAAAGCCTTACAGGCCAACCATAGGCTGAATTGCACAGATCGGGACCTAGATGAACGAAGAACGATTGGGCTAAGAGTACACATAAGGGAACTAATCATGTGTATCAGAATATGGAGAGATCTGGATAGATGGGAGGAAAAATGGTCCAAGAGGGGATCTGTCAGAAGGAGTGCGCTTGTGAAGTCCCAGGATACAGACCTAATGCGAATGGAAGCTTTCCCTTTGCGAGAAATCGCGAACGGAAACTACGTTCATGTACCCTGGAGTAGGGGGGGATTTAGCGGCATTCACTAATTCCTTCCCGAAGCTTAGAGAGAACCCTGTGGAGTGGTACAAGCAGGTAGAGAGATTCGTGAAAATCTCTAAGGTGCTGTGGATCGATTTGAACACCTTGTTCGATATCGTAGTACCCGGAGATTTGTGGACGGCATGCAAACTTAGTATTGAATGGCCCACTTGTGAGCCTCCGAGAGATACCCAGACAAACGGTCCATCAGACAGAGTCATGGAAAAATACGAGAGAGTAATAACATGGCTAAAAGAGAAAGTGCCGGTGCAGGACATAGACTGGGTTAAGATAGATCGAACAACTCAGGAGCCTAAAAAGACCGTTCACGAGTTCTATGAGAGATTACTGAAAGCATTTAAACAGTACAGTGGGTTGGACGTAATGGATCCTAAAGACATAGGACAGTTTGTGTCGAAGTTTGTTCTCGGATTGAGACCGGACATAAGCCTGATGATTCAACAGCATTTGATCTGTTGGCAAAACAAACCTTTAGACGAGATTCTGAGGTATGCAAGATACTGTAGCGATGAGATAGATTCGAAGGCAAAGAAGCTTAAGGAAAAGCTGATGTTGGTACAGATGCAAGCAGCTGGAAAGGGTGGACAGCGACAACAGGGAATAGGAACGCCAGCAAAGAAACAGAATAACCAGAGCAGAGATGAGGAAGAAAGACCGAGACCGAGAATAGATATCGCGACACTGAAAAGGACAACGAGGTGTCATCAGTGTAACGAGGTGGGACATTGGAGACGCGAGTGTCCTTATAATGTTGAGATAGGGGAATTAGAACAAGAGGAGGATGAGGTACAGAGCAACGTGGTTAAGGGAGCAACAGTCCCGAAGGGAAAGTTTATCAAAGGGGGGACTCAGACTCCTCGAGCCCCGTTTCCTCAACCGCCTCGCATTGCAAATGGAGGGAAAACCTATAGACAAATGCCATTGTTCGTAGGAGGAGAAGAATGCTACTACGTTGATCCTCTTACAGGGCAACGAGTGAATAGGGAAGAAGACTGTACTTTAGGAGCAGCCCTGGAAGTAGATCAGAGAGGACCATACGTAGAAGCCGAAGTAGCTGGATGTCCTACGACCTTTTTGGTGGATACGGGGGCCACTAGATCCACGTTAAGATCAGCGGTAGTCCCAGGTCTGCCGATATCAGGAGAGATGATTCAGGTGGTAGGAGTTGCAAACAAGAGGATGACGAATCCTCTGACGGAACCAGTGTTAGTGAAGATAG
The DNA here is from genome assembly GCF_964263255.1 of Lissotriton vulgaris. Classification (NCBI taxonomy): domain Eukaryota; kingdom Metazoa; phylum Chordata; class Amphibia; order Caudata; family Salamandridae; genus Lissotriton; species Lissotriton vulgaris. The sequence goes on along the minus strand of NC_141699.1, from coordinate 19,461,426 downwards.
GGAATTACAGTGACGAACATCAGTTTGTGATCTGTGATTCTAGCCCGGTGTGTTTACTAGGAAGAGATCTGTTGTGTAAACTGAATTGCACAATACACTGCACACCTGAAAGAGTAGAAGTGCAGACCAACGATGAAGATGCCGATTTTAAAGTTGTAAACTCGCAGGAATGCGTGGAACTATATCCTACTTTAACAGTGGAGGAACTTCCACAGGATTTGAGGGAGAAAGTGTCAGCTGAGGTGTGGGATTTTACTGGAGAAGAAATAGGATTGATCAAAGGGGTAGAACCAGTAAAGATCATGGTAAGACCCAATGCCGAGTACCCAAGAACACCACAATATAAGTTGACACCGGAGACGATTGCAGGAATAAAGCCTGTGATCGAATCCATGATTAAACAGGGAATACTGAAGGAGATCGTGGGTAGTCCATGTAACTCTCCGATTATGGGTTTGCAGAAGCCTAGTGGAAAATATAGAATAGTGCAGGATCTTCGGAAGATTAATAATATTGTTGTCTCATGTTGTCCAGTGGTACCGAATCCATCAGTGATATTGTTTCAGATACCATTCCAAGCTGAATGGTTCACCGTGATAGATTTGTGCCAGGCTTTCTTTTCGATTCCTTTGGATGAAGATAGCCAGCATCTTTTTGCTTTTAAGCTGGAAAATCGCGTTTTAACATGGTGTCGTATCCCTCAGGGGTATACAGAAAGCCCATCGATTTTTAACCAGCTACTGAAGAAAAATCTTGAAAGTCTAGTACTGCCCAAGATCTCAGTTCTGGTCCAGTATATAGACGACCTCCTAGTTGCGTCAGAAACTGAGGAAGCTTGCAGAGTAGACACTATCACCTTACTAAATCACTTGGCCGAGAACGGGCATAAGGTGTCTCCAAGTAAATTGCAATATTGTCTTACTGAAGTGCAATACTTGGGCCATAGGATTGAAAAGGGAAAACGGAAAGTGTCTCCAGACAGAATAGAGGCAATTATGAAAATGAACGCGCCTAAAACACAGAGAGAAGTCAGGATGTTTCTAGGCATGGTCGGTTATTGTCGACAGTGGATAGCCAACTTCTCACTGAAGGCAAAGCCGCTATTACAACTGACGCACAAAGGAGTGAGTGATCCGGTACCATGGGACAAAGACTGTTTGATGGCGTTTTTGCAGCTGAGGGAGGACTTGTGTCGCGCCCCGGCTTTAGGAATGCCTGATTACACGAAACCATTTTTGCTTTACTGCTGCGAAAGAGAGGGATGCGCTTTAGCAGTCTTGGCCCAGATACATGGAGATGCGCGTAGGCCAGTTGCGTATTTTTCGGCTACATTAGATCCAGTAGCCGCAGTGTTGCCCGGATGTCTCAAATCCGTAGCCGCAACGGGTGTCAGCATTGAAAGATGTGAGAGTGTGGTAATGGGACATCAGTTAGTGGTGTACGTGCCGCATTCGGTGGAACTGTTAATGACCAGGACTAAGACTCAGCATCTGACGAAAAGCAGGCTCACACGCTACGAGCAAGTCATATTGGCTGCCGAGAATGTGACCCTAAAAAGATGCTCCGTCTTAAATCCTGCTACGTTGATGCCACTTCCAAATGAGGTGGATGATGAAATTTGTACAGATCACGACTGCCTTGATGTGACTGAACTATGTACCAAACCGAGACCAGATATCGTAGATGAGCCGTTGACTGACCCCGATGAAATTTTCTTTGTTGATGGTTCATGCGTAAGAGACGATATTGGTCAGCTGAGAGCAGCTTATGCAGTTTGTACAATCACCAGAGTTATAGAAGCCGCTTGCCTGGAAGGAGTACACTCCGCTCAGGTAGCTGAAATTATTGCTTTGATGCGTGCCTGTTTAGCAGGTAACAAAATTCGAGTCACCATATACACCGATAGCCAGTATGGTTTCGGGGTAGTTCACGATTACGGGCAGTTATGGTCTCAAAGAGGTTACATGACCTCCTCGGGTTCTCCCATTAGGAATGGAGAATTCGTGAGACTATTGTTAGATGCATTGCAAGGTCCATCAGCTATTGCGGTTGTCAAATGTGCTGCGCACACGAAGAATGTAGACTTTGTGTCGCAGGGCAATCGCTATGTCGATGAAGTAGCGCGTTATTGCGCAGAACAAGGATATTCTCACACTGATGTGAAGGTGGGGGGAATCCAAGAAAGAACAGAATTGACAATGTTGTTAGACACTGTAGATACGTGGGATGAGCTAAGGAGTGTTCAGGAGAATGCACCAGATGATGAGAAAAAGGGCTGGGAAACAGCTGGGTGTATAAAAAGTGAGATGAACTTTTGGATCTCTGCAGATGGGAGAGCAGTTTTATCAAATGAACTTGTTAGTCCAATGGCAAGGAAATTGCATGGATCAGCACACATAGGTAGAGATGCCATGGTGAGAGTATTCAGACAGACGTGGTTTAACCCAAAATTCAGAGTAGCAGCAGAAGCAGTATGTCAGCGATGTGCGATCTGTCAGCAACTAAACGTAGGAAAGAGAACACCAGTCACATTGAGTCACATTGGGAGGTCTGGGGGGCCTTTCAATAGGATGCAGCTTGATTTCATAGAAATGCCTAAATGCAACAGACTCAGATACGTTTTAGTGATTGTCTGTATATTTTCTAGATGGGTTGAGGCTTACCCTACACGTAGATGCGATACACTTACAGTAGCAAAACTGTTACTTAGAGAGTTGATACCGAGGTTTGGGGTGCCATCCTCTTTGGAATCGGACAGAGGAACTCATTTCAACAGCGAAATAGTGAAGATGCTATGTTCAGCTTTGAGTATCGATCAGAAGCTCCATTGCAGTTATCGACCAGAAGCTTCAGGGATAGTAGAACAAATCAACAGCACAATAAAATCCAGACTTGCCAAAGTTTGTTCATCAACATCCCTGAGTTGGCCAGACGCACTACCAGTGGTTCTTATGAGCATACGTAGCACACCAGACAGAAGAACAGGTCTCTCTCCACATGAAGTGCTAATGGGGAGAGCTATGAGATTGCCATCGGTTCCGACTGCAGCGTTATTGAACATCACAGACGACTTGATCTTGGACTACTGCAAGGGACTATCTGATGCCATTAATTCTGTGTCCCTCCAGGTCCAGGCTGCAGAGGTTCCATCAGCACAGGACTTGTGCCATGAACTGAGTCCGGGGGACTGGGTTTTGGTGAAAAAGCATGTCAGGAAGAACTGCTTAGACGTGCGCTGGCGAGGACCATTTCAAGTCATACTTGTCACGAACACTGCAGTGAAGTGTGGAGGCCTGCCGAATTGGATACATGCTTCACACACTCGAAGAGTGCCAACACCTCTAGAAGAAACAGCTCCTCTCTCGGATGAGAATCCAGCGGAAAGCGGAGAAGTCACAGAGGGGGAAAGCCAAGCTGTAGAGGTGATCGAAGAGGCTGAACCTGTGTCGGAACAGGTCGACGAAGGTCAGGATACCAGTGAGACCGAAGTCGCCTCAGGAGAAGAAAGTAACTGGGAAATTGAATCGGATACTGAACAAACTGAGAGTGACCAAGAGACAAGTCCCAGAACGAGGAGCAGGAGGACAAGGAGTGACGAAGCTAGTTGGCCAGAGAGAAGGAGAAGGCCAAGCTTAAAGGCACAACAGGAGGAAACTCTTGTCCCAATCTCTGAAGAGTCGGATCAAGAAGAGGAAACTACAGACTCAGGCACTGAGAGTCCAAGGAGATCGAGAAGGGTATGTGTGCCCTGTAGAAGGTACGCCACCCCAGAGTGGACTTATCTAGCAGATGTCTTGGGGACAGAAATCTGGGAGAGTGAGAGAAGTGAAAGTAATCGATCTCGATCCATTTGTGGCAGTGGAGATATGGATGTTGACGCCTGGACTCGAGACTGAGGGATTACTGACTTTCAAGCTTCCCATACCCCCATACTTGAGTCGGATCAAAGAACTAGTGCTAAATCGATTACAGTTTCCGACTTTTGGTCATCAAATTCCCGAAGAAGAAGAAAAGGTCATTCGTTTTGAACTATTGGAACTTGTTGTGAAAGCTGCAGGTACGAGAATAATTGTGGATGTATAAAGACTTTTGTATATAAGTTATAAAGAAGAAGATAACCTAGCACCGAGTGGAAAGAAGAATAAAATTAGGGATTACATTTAGAGGACAGAGAAGGGTTAGGGTTGTCTGTTGTTCAAGATAAAGAGACATTGTTGCGAAAAAGAGACTTTTGTTGATAAAGAGTACTTTACAACCTGAGAAGAAAATAAAGCAAATAAAGACTTGCAAAGAAAACTTTTCTTCGAAAAAGAAGGAGTTACGCTGTTTGACAACATGGAGAACGACAACCCAAACCGAAAAGCCAAATGCATGATAGGTACACTTATAGCAGTAGTAATTTTTCTCATAATTACAGTAGTGACCATATCATACGTAATAGGACATGAAAGTGATAAAGAAGCAGTAGATGTAAAGCCTGTAACGACTTTGAAACCTGCTCTTGATGGGAAGAAGGAGGAGAGCAATGTAATTCGTGAAAAAGCGTTACTGGCAGATGAAGCTCGTAGGTTACATGTAGACGAGTCACAGGGAAACTTTAGGTCAAATGCATATGCCAAATTATTGTACGAGTATATCGATGCCATGGAGGCCAAAGATTGCTATGTATGTATGCAATTGCCGGCTTCTGTAGATGAGGGCATCCGATATCATCATCTCCCACTGACTTATAGGATAACATGTAGTTTACTGCTTAGTATATTTTATGGTAGAGAAGGATTTGAGTACTAGTTTTCAAATTATGATTCGGTACTGCCTGAAGTTCCGAATTATAAACAAATGAATAAGTGGGACTATTACAAAAAGGAGGATAGACTAGCCAAATTCTTTCTTCCTTGGGATACACTAGATACTTCATACGCACGCAGAAATAATCTGACTTGCAAAGTGTCAGAGATTGAGAAGAAATTCATTGGACAAGTAGATGACCGATACAGAAGGCAGAAGATTCTAAAAATGTCAGGACAGTGGAAAACAGATTGGACCGAAGAAGAAAAAGCACATAAAAAGAAAGGGAGCAATGGTCCAATAGCTTTGGATAGAACGCAGAAAGGGAAGTTATGTTTAACTCGAAGCAAGACATATTATGAGAATGTATTTGTAGGTGAAGTTAATTGCGAACATGCATTCAGATTAGAGTACTACACGAAAGATTTTATGAAAGAGATGCAAGTGATTCCTAATGTATATTTTGTATGCGGAAGAAATGCCTATGTAAAACTGCCTGACAATTGGTATGGTTCGTGTTACTTGGCAATTGTCTTCCCCAAAATATATCATGCAAAGGATTTAGCGATCATAGAAGGAAAGGCTTCGACAAGAACGAAAAGGGAAGTAGGTGATGCAGAAGTAGTAGGAGACGTATTTGGAGCGATGTTTCCTTTGTTAGGGTTAATACTTAACGATGTTAAGATCAGGAGACTAGCTACAGTAGTAGATAGATTGTCTGCAAGTACTGCAAGGTCATTAATGTTAATAGAAGGCGAGATGCAATCGATTAGAGCAATGGTTCTTCAGAATCGACTTGCTCTTGATGTACTATTAGCAAAAGAAGGCGGAGTTTGCAAGGCTTTGAAGGTCCAGGAATGTTGTACTTATATTCCTGATAATTCAAAACCACTTGAGAAGGTCATAAGAAACATTACACAGATACATCAAGAAATCGAAGATTTGACAAAAATAAATGTTTGGGAAAAAGTAGGCCATGGAGTAGGAAAGGTTGGAAGTTGGTTTGCCAATCTTGGTAAAAGCATTGTATGGTATATATTAAAACCTGTATTAATAGTATTAATTTGTATAATCACATTGTTAGGATTAGTGAAACTATATAAATGGTATAGGACGAAGCGGTTACACAGATCTATGAGAGAACAAGAAAGGAGATTAGCCGCTTTACAAGATCAACAGTATAAAAGTTTGAGAGCACTTGAAATGATGAAAAGAGGATATGATGTAACTAGTTCTGTGTAAAGGTACTATTCAAATTGCATTTAGTGATGACTCCTAAAAGTCATCAAAGGGGGGAACTGAGAGAGCGCAATTTGAATAAAACGTATATTCGAGTCATATTTACAAGCATATCGTATAAACGTAGGAATGAAATGTATGTTGAACGTGAAGTTGACTCTTATAGCATAAAGTTAACAGATGTGACCAAAGTAATATAGGAAACATAACTGTATTTACTCTTGAACGTGCATTAGATTTAGAAGGCCCGTATACGTAGTGGGCTAATGTAGAAATGCTTACGAACAGAAGAACGTGTAAAGTAGAATTCATGTACGCGTGTAACTTTAAAATGGAGAAACGGCGAGAAATGTAACATGGAGAAATGTGCAGAGATCATATATAACGATGTAACAAATGAGAAAATAAAATTATATTCTATGTAAAATGTATTCACATATAAGTAGAGGATTTGCTAAATGCGATCATATATAAATGTGTGTTAAAGGTTATACTGAGTAGAAGAAGTTTGTAGGAATGTTAGAAGAGTTTTAGGTCATTTGTGATTATAACCTGACTGACCAAGGGGTCGTAGGAGTGTAGTCCGCTGTTGGTAATTTAGTGGGCTCACAGGAGTCGTGAATAGCCTTCACTTGAATGTGCGAGACAAGGAGTCTAGTTCTTGTTAGATTTAAGGTGTCAATGTCGGACGAAGTTTATTGCCTAAACATGAGAGGAGACGCTTGGAATTTGAGTCTTGTTTTGAAATGACCATTCACAAGACCAAGAAAGGTTACATATACAGTCGTAAAGAGTAAAGTTCTGATAAGGTGATAGACTTTTGCTCCGAAAGTGTCAAATGTAACTTCAATGAAGTCACCAGTAAGAAGACGAAGATGGCGTCTAAGGAGAAAGGTCAACTTAACGGACGACGCGAAGAGACGAAGCCATGGAAAGAGCCAGAAAATGACATCATGGGGGAAAGTCTGTGGTGGGCGTCGAAGGGGCGTTCCACCCACACTGTGATTGTGTATTTTAGGGACAGCACCCCGGGGAGAAGATAGCGAATTGCTCAGAGCGAAGGAGAGGAAGAGCAGATGACTTGAGCAGATGCGCTGAGAGAGATCAGAGCGCAAGAAAGCAGAAGGCCGAGGACCCTTTGAGAGCGGATGGGTAGGCAGAGAGGGTACTGCTTCTTAAACTTAAGTTACCTTTAGGGGATAAGAGAGTTTGAACTTCTTAGGGAGTCAAACTGCTGACACCTTTTTTTTAGGGTACTAGAAACTTGCGAAGTAGGGATGTCACTTAGTATAGAGTAGGGACAGATTTAACTTGTATTCTTTTCTTTTGTAGATGACGCAACGGAACCACATCATATCTATGCTTTGTAATTTGTTGATTCTGGAACTGACTTTAATTGTATTCGTTTGTAGACTGAGGTTCTTTAGGGAATTTATGTTCCTTCTAGTTCCTGTATATTTGTTGAATTTTATCCTGAGAGGATTGTATTTGCAACTTTTCTTAATTTTATATTAAAACTTTTAAACTTCATCAGTTGTAAGTGGTTCTTCAGAGTTGCGTCAGTTCATGGGGTTTATCTAATCTATGCAGGGGTTGTCTTTTACTCAATGACAGATAACAACCGATCCAAAATTGACGAATGAGATAAGTTATCAAATTGATCATAAAAGATATTAAAATCTCATTCCCCGCAGTATCTTTACAATCCTCAGCATGTGGAGAACATGATTCACAATTAGAAAAGATGTCATTTGTGGTAAAGGAATGGTATTGAGATGTAAGCTTCACTTCCCTCAAAAGGTTGACCCCAGAGTACATAAGATGTTACTAGCACTGGATGTGCCTTTTTGAACTGTTCCTGAGCAGTATATTTTGAGATCTTAGGGGCAGATACATCAAGAAATGCTTTTACGAGTCCTTAATTCCTATAATTAAGGAATTGCAATTAAGGACTCGCAAAAGCCTATGCATGTAGGAATCGCTATTGAAATAGCCATTCCTAAACATTCCTTAATTGCGACTCGCAAATTGTGAGTCGCAATTAAGCAATGGCTTCCCATTCATTCCTATAGGAATTAATGGGAAATTGCATGAACTATTTCAAGGGTGCACGGGTGTCAAAAGGACACCCTGTTGCACCCCTGAAATAGCGATGGGCACCCATGTTGCGCACACACATGCACCAAGGGCATGTGTGTGTGTGTAACCTGAAACTTTTAAAAATACACTTTAGTGCATTATTCAACGTTTTCGCTAAATACCATCAGGGTTATATTTCGGTATTTAGCAGACTCTAATAGTGAAATCGCTATATTAAATGGAATCTTGCATTGCATTTAAGGCATCGCAATTTGCGATGCCTTAAATGCAATCGCAAATTGCGATTTTTGCATTTGGAATGATGCATCCCAAATGCAAAAATTGTACTTGCAATGAGCGCAATTTCCAATGATGCATGTGCCTCTTAATCACTTTAGAATCTCTCCAATCTTAGCTTTCCAAGTCAGTTTCTTCCTAAAATAATTCACTGATATGGTTCCCGCTCTAGAAATTCTATGTTTTGAAACAACTGTTTGTCCAATACAGCAGATCATATAGTAATATGGTACAATTTAACAGAATAAAATGGAAAGAGTTATAATAGCACATTGCAGGATGTGTTCCTTGAATCATCACTCTGGCTGTTTACAGGAGGACACATTCACAAGTGAACATGTTGTTGAGACTCTTAAAGCATGATCCTATGATAAATCTAAAGGAGATATATGCAGATGTGAGCATCTTAAAAAGAGAAAACACCCGTATACTCTGGGGATGTCCATGCTCAGTTTATAGTTGGGATAGTGCTGAGTGTACATGAACTGAGCCTCAGCTCGCATGGTCGAAGCAAACCCTTGACCTGGCAGACCATCTGCCCCATAATACCTGCCGGGTCAGAGCGGTGCTCACCCCACCCTATTATAAGCAGGCTGCCATCACTTGTTTTCCATTCCTGAACCTCGTGCTGGGAATGCCACTATGCCAGTCCAGGAAATGGAAAACACACAATGGCCTCCACAGTCAGAGAGAAATATAAATTCACATTAGGGCCATTTTAATCGTTTTCTGCAAACAAACTCCCACTTAGGGTGCTTGTTTGCTGAAAATATAAGGCTTTGAAGAGCAAGCACATCATGCAAGATGCCCACTTACCAACAAGTCAGTGCCTTCACTGGACACCCCCCTGAAGGTGCAGGGATTCTGCACCGTCTGTATATGTTGGATGTCTCTGCCCAAGGGCGCCAAGGCAATAACCTCCGCTGATCTGGCAGGATTGTGATAGAGGGCAGAATGAGAAGCATTGTGTAGAGCCCCCCTCAGATCTAAGACCCCATAGCTCCATGCCCACCCCTTTCAGGTTAGAAATAGCATCAAATCTACGTAATCAGCGACAGACCCATACATGGAAACAGATAAGGGCTGAAAGGTAGCAAGTTAAGCAGAAACAGACAGGGCACATCACACTTCAGTTTCAGGAAAATGGACAGAATATCTCAGGGTTAGTTCAGATGAGCTATTGCACGAAGTAGGTCACCACAATTCTCAACTGCTAGGAAAACGAGCTGAGATGCTTCTCACATTAGGGTCTGCTTCCTCTCTATGCGCTGCGGTTTCTTTCACACTTGGGTGAACACATACACAGGAAGAGACACACAGCGGCTCATCCTGCCATAGGACATTTACTGACGAACATGTGCATGCTGCTGCAGAACCCACATGCAAAGGTCAGATAGTCTGGCAAAAGAAACAACATGCAAAGGTCAGTTAGCCTGGCAAAAGAAACCACATGTGAAGGTCAGTTAGCCTGGCATAAGAAGGCAAAATAAACCACATGTAAAGGTCAGTTAGCCTGGCAAAAGAAGGCAAAAGAAACCACATGTAAAGGTCAGTTAGCCTGGCAAAAGAAGGCAAAAGAAACCACATGTAAAGGTCAGATAACCTGGCAAAAGAAACCACATGTGAAGGTCAGTTAGCCTGGCATAAGAAGGCAAAATAAACCACATGTAAAGGTCAGTTAGCCTGGCAAAAGAAGGCAAAAGAAACCACATGTAAAGGTCAGTTAGCCTGGCAAAAGAAGGCAAAAGAAACCACATGTAAAGGTCAGATAACCTGGCAAAAGAAACCACATGTATAGGGCAGTTAGCTTAGCAAAAGAAGGCAAAATAAACCACATGTAAAGGTCAGATAGTCTGGAAAAAGAAACCACATATAAAGGTCAGTTAGCCTGGCAAAAGAAGGCAAAAGAAACCACATGTAAAGGTCAGATAGTCTGGAAAAAGAAACCACATATAAAGGTCAGTTAGCCTGGCAAAAGAAGGCAAAATAAACCACATGTAAAGGTCAGATAACCTGGCAAAATAAACCACATGTAAAGGTCAGTTAGCTTAGCAAAAGAAGGCAAAAGAAACCACATGTAAAGGTCAGATAGTCTGGAAAAAGAAACCACATGTAAAGGTCAGTTAGCCTGGCAAAAGAAGGCAAAAGAAACCACATGTAAAGGTCAGTTAGCCTGGCAAAAGAAGGCAAAAGAAACCACATGTAAAGGTCAGATAACCTGGCAAAAGAAACCACATGTAAAGGTCAGTTAGCTTAGCAAAAGAAGGCAAAAGAAACCACATGTAAAGGTCAGATAGTCTGGCAAAAGAAACCACATGTAAAGGTCAGTTAGCCTGGCAAAAGAAGGCAAAAGAAACCACATGTAAAGGTCAGATAGTCTGAAAAAAGAAACCACATATAAAGGTCAGTTAGCTTAGCAAAAGAAACCACATGTAAACAGAGCCGGACTGGCCATAACGGGCACAGGGCAATCCCCGGGTGTGCCGCACGGGTAGGGGCCGGTTTTGGGCCCCTGGGGTCGTTTTTATTACAGGGCCATTTTTGCAGCATAGCTGCAAAATCGGCTCTGTACCAAAATCTGCCGAAACCCGGCCTTGGCAAAGAGCTCAGCGGCACCTCCAATCCACCCCCTCCTCCCCCCCCCCCGAGTGGGGAGGGGGGCGGCGGTCGAGAACTTTGCCAGGGCTGGTTGTGGTTCCCAGTACGGCCCTGCATTTAAAGGTCAGTTAGCCTGGCAAAAGAAACCACATGTGAAGATCAGTTAGCCTGGCAAAAGAAACCACATGTAAAGGTCAGTTAGCCTGGCAAAACAAACCACATGTAAAGGTCAGTTAGCCTAGCAAAACAAACCACATGTAAAGGTCAGATAGCCTGGATCAATTAGCATTTTGCACAATATAACCACGCACTGTGCAGTCACATAAACATATTCTTGGTTCGCTCAAATTCCGTGAACTAAAACCCACGTGGAGGGTTTCTGCTTATCATGCATGGAAATTGCTAAAGTTTCAAAACTGTCATCTTGTGGTTCCTCCGCATAAATATCGCTGCCTGGAAGCAGTACTTTGGACATCAGGTTTCATCTCCAAGAAGGTGACTGTTCTCCCCGGCTGAATTTGATTAAACCTATATTACTTTGCCAATTATGACTTGGTTTCTTTTTTCTCAGATTTTCCTCCAACAATGGCTATTGCCATCAGGGCTCTGAATGAACCCAAGGGATTCAAAAGACCTGACCAAGCATGCTGGGCTTCAGAGGGACTTTGGACACATGAAGCCAGCAGGGGGGCCTGTATCCAATTGTTGAAGGACAAGCTGCAAGAAGTTTAGAATTTAAATATTCAATGATTATTCAAGGTAGAGTAAATTTGCAGATTTTCCCACTGTAAGTAATGGTGAAATAAGGATAATTTCAAAGAGCCGGGTTGAAATCTTCTTGAACAGAAGGTTTTTGAGAGCTTTGACGTAGCGTATTCTGACGTTTGTCCACTCTCCTCACTCAGCTTGCCTGGGCAGTTTCATTCAAAGTAATTCATGGCTATGCCAGAAGTCTCATAAACGACGATATCTGTAGCATCATTTGAGCATTAATGTGTGTAGTATGACACAATACATTGGAATGGAATTGAACAGAACTTTGCAGGGTATTTCCTGTTAATCTTCTCTGTGGTAGTTTAAGTGAGGGCATTTCTACAGTAGGACATGTTGAGCTTTCCTGGCTAAGAGCTCCAAAGGTGGTAAAGGTAATACAATGAACTAAACACAAGGAACCTTCAATTAAGACATCAAGTAAAAAAAAAAAGTACCCACCTGTCCAGGGTGGGAAACATCCATTACAATGCAGCCATTACATCGCACTGCTTTTACAATGCAACTTTTACAACACAACTGCCTTCACATCACATTACATTACAACGCATGCCATTACAATACATGTCACTACAACGCATGCCATTACAACACATACTATTACAACGTATGTCATTATAATGCATTTGTAAGGTAAGTAATGGAGATTATTTTGTTTTAGGGTGGGTATGGGTCCTGGGGTAGAGGGGAATAGTACTTTTTACCCCTACACTATCCAACACTTTCCCTACTGTTGCACTCATTGGAGTGGGAATAGTCATTTTTACCCCTTCACTATTCAAAACTACCCTACTGTTGCACTCACTGGAGTCGGAATAGTCATTTTTACCCCTTCACTATCCAACACTACCCTACTGTTGCACTCACTGGAGTCGGAATAGTCATTTTTACCCCTTCACTATCCAACACTACCCTACTGTTGCACTCACTGGAGTGGGAATAGTAATATGCTTTGTAATGGTATGTGTTGTATTGAAATGCGTTGTTATGGAATGCATTGTAAATGTACTTTTTAAAAATGCATTGTAATGACATGCGATGTAAAATCATGCAATGTAATGGAAGTTGTGATGTAAAAACAGTGTTATAACAGCATACGTTGTATTTGTTTGGCTGTAAGGTCATATATTTGTACAGGATATTTGAGGGACATCAGTGTCCTAACGGGTAGACTGGCACTGTGCATGTGTAAAATAGTAAGGGCTGCATATCTTGTTAGCTGCTAAAAATTTGGCTTGAACCTTAATTGTCCGACATCTGTGAGAAGTTATGTGACACACTTCTGGCTTCCTGACAAAAATGCACTGGCTTTGATACTCTTGGTCATAGTGCAAAAGTGTGTGCCTTTCTTTTAGCAACATCCATTGTGGCTCCTGGAGAATATTGCTTAACATTTCTGTGGGAGTAGCAATGTCTATTGTGGGAGTGTTTCTGGTCTTGTGGCTTTCAGCACATCTGGTGGCTTTGAAAATATACATAGTATCTCTGGGAATATTGAAGCCATCTCTAAAAGCAAATTGCTAGGGTTTTTGTTCATCTGAGTGCCATTTAACATGGACACCGGTTTTGGCCCGTTCTTGTGCCAAATGATCCCCCCCCATACAAACATGGGTTGATTTGTATAGAAAAAAAGTGCATGAATGAAAGATGTTCGAACTATTGAGATTAGCGTTTTATTTGCGCAGAGCAATGGGATCCTACTGTGACTGAGTCTCCAATAAATGGCTTATTTTTTGCCTCCGTGAATCGCACGCATTTGAACATTGTAGGAAAGTTCTAAATGTGACCGATATAGTCTGTGGTATGTATTATCGTAGCGCTTGACTTCAGATTGCTATTTAGTATCGCTAGCGTGCACTTCCTGGCTGTGTATGGTAAAGAGTTTTGCATATTTTCAAAGCGCCTCCGCTTCCACTGCTGCTTTCCTGACGATACTTCGCCCCCTCTTAGCGCCCCATTGCTCCCGCTGCCTGGGCCCCTATCAGCGTTTGTTGTTGTTGCTGCCATTTTGTTTGTAACCCCTGGCCCTTCCTCCACCTCGCTCCCGCCTCCCAACTGACCTTCCCACCCACTGAAGCTGTAGGCAGTCCTCGCACTCTCGTAGAGCTGTGACCGTCCTGTCCTGGACACGAGCGGTCGCTCCCCTTGCCTCCTCCTCTGCTGAGACCTGGTATTGTAGCGCCTGACTCTGCTTTTGGAAATATTATCGTAGCGCTTGACTGCACATTACCTGGCATTGTAGCGCCTGACTCTGCTTTTGGAAATATTATCGTAGCGCTTGACTGCACATTACCTGGCATTGTAGCGCCTGACTCTGCTTTTGGAAATATTATCGTAGCGCTTGACTGCACATTATCTGGCATTGTAGCGCCTGACTCTGCTTCTGGAAATATTATCGTAGCGCTTGACTTCAGATTGCTATTTAGTATCGCTAGCGCGCACTTCCTGGCTGTGTATGGTAAAGAGTTTTGCATATTTTCAAAGCGCCTCCGCTTCCACTGCTGCTTTCCTGGCGATACTTCGCCCCCTCATAGCGCCCCATTGCTCCCGCTGCCTGGGCCCCTATCAGCGTTTGTTGTTGTTGCTGCCATTTTGTTTGTAACCCCTGGCCCTTCCTCCACTTCGCTCCCGCCTCCCAGCTGACCCTCCCACGCTCCGCCCCTCCACTATCCATTTGAGACAGATGGACTTTCGGGCAGCGTCCACGCGCAGCCGTCACGCCGAAGGTGCGCCAAAGGTAAGCCCGTCTACGCCCGTCTGCGCCTGGACCGCGCCCATTGCCAGACCCCCTGGTCCCCGCATCACCCACCCCTCCCGCATAACATACGACCCATCCACCCTCCTAACACTTAACCCCGACCGACTCCCTAACTGTGCCCAGGCCGCAGTGGGACACACCCATGGACCCTTCACCTGCCACTCCTGCAAGTACAACTCCATCGAGACCCACACCAAAACCACTAACAACAAACAGAGATCCAACACCAACCACCTCAAATGCATCCTTCTCAACACCCGCTCGGTTCACAAACACGCCATCGACCTTTGGAACCTACTCGACACCATTTCCCCGGACATCGCCTTCCTAACAGAAACCTGGATGAAGGCCTCATCAGCTCCAGACATCGCCATAGCCATCCCGGACGGCTACAAGATCATCCGTAAGGACCGCACCAAGCAAACAGGAGGAGGCATCGCCATCGTCCATAAGAACACCATCCGCGTCTCAACCAGCTCGGAAGACAACCTCACTATCGCCGAACACCTCCACTTCCAGATCCACACCGACCCCAAGACCACACTCAGAGGCACCCTCCTCTACAGACCCCCAGGATCCCGTTCTCAATTCAGCGAAGACATCACTGACTTCATCACCCCACACGCCCTCCCCTCAGAAGAATACATTCTTCTGGGAGACCTCAATTTCCATCTGGAAAAGAGCAACGACAGGAACACTACCACCCTCCTGGACAATCTCGCCAATCTCGGACTCAAACAACTTGTTAACACCCCCACCCACTATGCAGTACACACACTCGACCCTATCTTCACCTCCAGCAAGCATATCTCCTTCAATCACGCCACAACCCTCCACTGGACAGACCACAGTTGCATCCACTTCATTTACAATAAGACCACGATCCACAACCACCCTCAACCAACTCTGCGAAGAAATTGGAACAAAATCACAATCGACCAAATCTCCACATCACTTCTTCAAAAACCCTCTACCTATTCAACGAACCCCAACCAAGCCGCCATCAACCTCACTCAATGGTTAACCCAAACCGCCGACAAACTAGCACCCCTGAAAAAACATCAAATCAAGCAAGGAAGCAAGAACGCCCCATGGTTTAATGATGACCTTAAGAAATCCAAGAAACTCTTCCGCTCCCTTGAAAAAACTTGGAAAAAAGACCCAAACACTATCACCCAAGCCGCCTTCAAAAACGCCACCCGCAAACACCACCAACTAATCCGGACAGCCAAGAAATCAGCACTCAAAGACCGACTAGACAACAACGCCCACAACAGCAAGGAACTTTTCAACATCATCAAAGAATTCACCAACCCCACCGCCAGCTCCAACGACATCACCCCCTCTCAAGTCCTCTGCGACTCCCTCGCCTCTTTCTTCCATGACAAAATCGCCCACATTCATAACAGCTTTGACAACCAACCCGTAAACCAGTCAACCCCACTCACCTCCGAACCTGTACCCCCCCTGAATAACCTTCTCAACTGGTACCCAATCACCACAGAAGACACCATCCACCTAATGAACTCCATCCACTCTGGATCCCCCACAGACCCTTGCCCCCATCACATCTTCAACAAAGCAGACTCCATCATCGCACCCCATCTCCGAGACGTCATCAACTGCTCCCTCAAATCCGGCACATTCCCAGAAAAATGGAAACACGTTGAACTCAGCGCCCTTCTGAAGAAACCCACAGCTGACCCCACCGAACTCAAAAATTACCGCCCCATCTCGCTCCTCCCTTTCCCTGCCAAAGTCATTGAGAAAGCCGTCAACAATCAGCTCGCCACCTTCCTCGAAACCAACAAATCACTCGACTCCTCACAGTCTGGCTTCCGAACCAAACACAGCACCGAGACCGCCCTCATCGCAGCAACAGACGACATTCGAACACTACTGGACAATGGAGACACAGTCGCCCTCATCCTCCTCGACCTCTCCGCAGCCTTCGACACAGTCTGTCATAGTACCCTAATACAACGCCTCAGCAACATCGGAATTCAAGGAAAAGCATTAGACTGGATCATCTCATTCCTCGCTGGAAGAACTCAGAGAGTACGCCTCCCCCCTCTTAAGTCAGAGGCCACCAAAGTCATTTGCGGCGTTCCACAAGTATCTTCTCTCAGCCCTACCCTCTTCAACGTATACATGAGCCCCCTCGCAACCATCGCACGTCAACACAACCTCAACATCATCTCCTACGCTGATGACACTCAACTGATCCTCTCACTCACCAAAGACCCAACCACCGCCAAAACCAACCTTCATGAAGGGATGAAAGAAGTAGCCGAGTGGATGAAGCACAGCCGTCTGAAACTGAACTCGGACAAAACGGAAGTCCTCATCTTAGGTGCATCCCCTTCCGCCTGGGACGACTCTTGGTGGCCAACGGCCCTAGGAAAAGCTCCCATACTGACAGACCACGCACGGAACCTGGGCATCATGCTGGACTCCTCTCTCTCGATGACCAGACAAGTCAACGCCGTCTCATCATCATGCTTCAACATCCTACGCATGCTCAAAAAAGACATTTCGCTGGATCCCCACCGAAACAAGAAAAACGGTCACCCACGCACTGGTTACAAGCCGTCTGGACTACAGAAACACCCTTTACGCCGGCACCACCGCAATACTGCTGAAAAAACTCCAACGCATCCAAAACGCCTCAGCCAGACTCATACTAGACATCCCCCGCACAGACCACATCTCCGGTCACCTGAAAGACCTTCACTGGCTCCCCGTCAACAAAAGGATAACGTTCCGTCTCCTCACCCACGCACACAAAGCCCTCTACGAACTTGGACCTGATTGCCTCAACACGCGCCTAAACTTCTGCGTTCGTCCAACCAAGCCCTCGCCGCTGTGCCGCGCATCCACAAAGCCACCATGGGGGGAAGATCCTTCTCCTACTTAGCGGCCAAAACCTGGAATTCCCTTCCCATCCACCTCCGCATTACCCAAAACCACCTAGCCTTCAGAAAACAGCTTAAAACCTGGATATTCGATAAGTAACATCCCCCCCTTCCTCAAGCGCCTTGAGACCCTCTGGGTATGTAGTGCGCTATATAAATTCTGACTTGACTTGACTAGAGCTATAATAAGCGTGTACCTCAGCCTTCTTTGCAAAGAATGTTGACAATTTTCCCCATATCCACTTACTATTTTGTGAATCCAATTGTTGACTCAGTTGGGAAAACCTTGAGCAATCTCCACAAAATACCCCTTCCTGACTTCAATAATTTCCACTGGGTTCCAGAATGTATAGTTTTCACCAATGACTCTGGGAATATCTCTGGTGCAAAGGACTCTGGTACCTCTGGGAGAATATCTAGTAGGTATGTGGTATGCATGTATGTGGTATTTATATAGGACTAATCCAACAAAAGGCAGTAGAGCACTATACGGGGTCCCATCCAAGCATAAACTCAATGAGTAATAGAAGAGAGGGCTGTTGAGCTATTCATGTATTGTGATGTAGTGTTCTTTAAAGAGGTGAGTCTTCAACTCTTTCCTAAATTGGAGTAGTGGAATATTTGATTTTGTTCCTGATCCTGGGCATATAGATGTTTAGGAATATTTGTTGTAGCACTTTGGGTATTTCTGGTTGCTTTTAGGAGTATTTTGGGTTACTCCCATGTATTTCTACTCGACCTGAGCAATTCTCTTGTGGCTCTGTTAGGGTTCATGGTGGTTCTGCCAGTATCTCTTGTAATTCTGAAAAAAACCCTAGTAGGTTTGGAAGTAGGTCTGTTGGCTGTAGGACTATGTCTGGTTGTGTTCGGAACACCCGTGGTGCCTCTGCAATTATCACTGGTGTTTCTATGACTTTTGCTGGTGGTTCTGTGACTGTCACTGGTGGCTCTGTCAGTATCCAATGTGACAACATAGGTATCTCAAATACCTTTAGGAGTATCTCTTATTGCTTTGGAAGTATCTCTGGCGGTGCTGAGGATACATCTGGTGGGTCCTGGAGAATTTCTGGTAGATCTGGGAGTTTCTGTATGCTTTGCGAGTCTTGCTAGTGGCTCTTGACTTTTTCTGATAACTCTGTATTTATTTATGTTCCTATTTGGATATCACTGGTGGCTTTGTGACTTTCTTTTGCAGTTTTTGGAATAACGCAGGTCTAGTGGATGCAGGTGTTTCTCTGGCTCCTCTAGCAAAATCTCTGGTGGTTTTTGGTACCCCTTTGCTGACTCTCGGGTATCTCAGGGTGCTCATGACGTATCCTATGGGTCTTGAATTTTCTATGTGGCTCTGGGGTTTTCCACAGTAGCTCTGATACTTTATCTTGGGGTTATGGGACTTTATTAGGCAGTTCTGGGCCACTGCTCTGGACTTATCTGGGGTGAACCTGGAAGTCTCCCTTATGACAGTTGGAGTATTTGTTGTTGTTTTATGAATATTTCTTTTGTTCTAAAAGTTTCTCTAGTAACCCTAGAAACGTTTCTGGTGGCTTTAGCAGTATCTGTGGTGCTTCTAATAATATCTCTAGTGGGTTTACAAAGAGCTCTTTCATTCTGGAAGTTTTTCTGGTGACTCTAGAAATGTCTATGTTGGCTGTGGTATCACATCTAATAGTTCTAACTGAGTCCTGGGTACATTTACGAGGATTTATATGAAATGTAAGTCTCTGTGAGTATCTCTGGTGGATGTAAGAGTGTATTTGACATCTCAAACAGTAAAAAACATAATCAGAGTGAGGTTTCATGGCTGGTCTGTTATTATTGGCTCTGTTAGAGAATTTTGACATGGTCAATGTAATACTCTAGTGAGCCATCTCAGATACCCTGGAACTGAAGGAAAAGCCCCAGCCTGATTTTCCTCATTCATGACTGACAGAGTCCATTTGGTAGACCTGCCCCCATTTACTCTTCCGAGTTCAATTTGCTTAAAGAATTTACAGGGATTGGCCTCATTTCTTGTATTGTTTAATATCTATATCAGATATTTTGCATACTTATATGGGTGTTTTGTTATCCAAGTTTATCATACGCAGATGACCCTAAGGTGAAATTTCATTTCACAATACTGACAATAAGACGAAGGGCCTGTTTACGATCCTGGCACATGGGATACTCTGTCACAAACATGATGGACATCCTGTCCGCTGTATTACAAGTTCCATAGGATATCATGGAATTGGAATTTGGTGGGCGAGATAGCCATAACCCTGTCTGCCAAGATCGTAATCAGGCTGTAAGTGATTGCTGCATGGATCCAGCAATGGACATAATAAATCTACCTTAAACCCATTGGAGATAATATTGAAATCATTGTTAATAATGTTCCTTAGAAACTGCCTAAAGCCCCAATCGCTTCTGCCCTCTCCATTCCCAGTAACCACTGCTAAGATCCTCTGGATCTTTTTGATCAACATCTAAAATTTAACTTTTAATTGCAATAAGTCTTGACCAATGTGTTCTTGAAACTAAAGTTTTTTAAATGTATTCTTATTTCTTCTTCCCTGACAAACACAGTCACATCAGCGGGTCCTGGTTGTGTCTCACGTAGACTAACACGATACAGTCAAACAGAGATTACTAAAACATTCTATCAACAAAATTCAACAGCTTCAAAACAGGACAGTCAGGTTGGACTGTGAACTTGAGAAGTTTGAAAGAGTTTCCCTGGCCCGGCACGACCTTCACTGGTACAACAGCAAACTTAATTCAAAAGTCTAAGTCCGGCTCATTGGGCCTTCTACAACATTTGACCGAGATTCTTATCACGTAACTTACCGCTTACCTTGAGGACACCACTATTCTCCTCCTCGCTAACGAACTACGCTTCACCCATGATTCGATTAGAGGAATATGCTTTTAATGATTGGCCCCTAAAATGTGGAATAACATTTTTATTGAACTTCATAGGATTCCCAGCTATGGTTCTTTTAAACAGGCTTTGAAGACACAGTATTCTGTTAATCTGGACTGGATTTACCCTTTAGCAGCATTAATTTTCATAGCTGCAAGATGGAAGGGTATAACGATAATACTAATAATACTACTACTATTACTACTACTATTACTAATAATACTACTACTACTAATAATAATACAACTCATAATAACAATAGTAATAATAATAAAATAGCTATAATATTAATACTATTAATAATAATGATGAAAATAATTCTAATAATAATAACAACAATAATACTACTAATAGTAATAAAAATAATAATAATAATAATAATAATAATAATAATAATAATAATAATAATGATAATATTAATAACAATGATAATAACAATAATATTAATGTTATAATAAAAATAACATGTCTTCATTTCACACGTAGGGAAGCTAAACGTGGGCTGTGAAACAAACCTTTACAAAAACAAAAGCCTCTAAAAGAAGTTGGCTGCCAATAAAAATAAAATAAACACCCACAGTACTAAGCAAATTAAGCCACAACACTGGCAACAAGGTCTCCAAACGATCAAAAATTGTCACTCAGATATCAGATTTACAAATAATTTGTAAATGCACTGATGAGTCCTCCTAGATCACGTGCGCTTTTATGTGAATGCAAATTTTACTTCCTCAGTTTCAGTAAATAAATCAATTTACCAGACATCCGCTTGACATTTCCTCAAAGTGCACTATTACCGTCCCCACATCCTAAGTTATGTATTAGTCAATACATGCATTTTCTAAAAATTATATCTTGACATTTTCTGAAATTGCACTGATTAAACCTTCAAATACCAACATTTAATGTGTGTCAATCAAAACGTATCCCATAAATAACTGCTTGCTATTCTCTTTTTTTTTTTTTGCAGTAGAGCAACATCAGGGGAGTGACGTTTCAGGAGCTGCAGTACTACCCAACGCTTAATCTTATCCCCCAGCCCGTTAACATTCCAACTCATCAACCTCAACCCTCTACCCCCATCATGAAAGAGAAAGAGGATCCAGCCCCAAGCAGAGTCCAGCACATCAATAAGAAAGTCCAGCAATAGAGCGCCTTGCAAAAACAGCAACCAGAAAACCAACACCCCCCCACCCCCACTAAAACAACCCATTACAACACCCCCACGCTGCACCCCTGCATACGACTAAAGAGCCACCCCAACTCGCAGTGTGCCTGTCGCCCCCACATCTAAACTAAACTACAAGAAGTAAAGCTGAGGAGGAGAAAGACCCACCGATATTCCCGCAACCCCCCGTTAAAACAACAATCAGATGCACATCATAATTGGATCCATCAGAGTAGCAATCCCACAAATATCCTAGAAACTGGACAAATGGCACTCATTCCTGCATGACCAAAGGTGTTAGAGTAACACCCTGGGGCATCCATTTTGTTGGATGTAGTTGCCTCACACACCCAGAAGGGTGTCATGCTTCATCATCGGCGGTTGCTCCTCGTCGGGGAGGTGGTGCAATCCCCGACGGGCTCACCTCAAAGAGGGGCTCTTTGGCAGAGATCTTTTTATCCAACAGCCTTATGGTGAGGTGGGGGTGTGTGGGCAGGGCTAGGTGTAATGGTGTGAGGGATATTAAAATGTAGCTAGGGGTACCGGAATTCAGTTTATTCTGGGGGTCCCCTGGCTGCAGTTAAAAAGTGGGGTTAGCTCACTAGGTGTCAGCAGGTTAGGTCGGGTGACCCTAGATGAGACTAAGAGTGAAGATGGTCGACATGTTTCTCGCTGTGGGTATAGTCACCCGCGATTCATCAGGACCTTAACAAAGTGAAGGGAAACATGCTAGTGTCATGTGTGTGATTGTTGTTACCTCTGTGGGTTCTCCTATGCCTATACATAGAGAAAAAGGGAACAATGATTAAATACAAATCTGCATTTAAAAAAACAAGTCACGTCAATGCCAGGGCATGTAAACAAAGTGGCATGCTGTTGGTGCTGTTTGGCAATGAACACAACCACTGCATGCCTTGTAAATTGCGTGTGCAAAGTGCAAAGTGGGGAGCACACACAACAGCTGAGTAGGTGAGGAGGGTTGTGGTAGGGTGCTGGCTAAAAACAATGGTTAAAAGTAGTTAAGGAGGGTAAAAATGCAGCAGCTTAGGAGAAATGCACTGCTCCTCTAGTGTAAAACGAGCAGGTTTAGTGTAACAGGCACCGTTTGTGATATACTGTGGCTAGTATGTAGAACACACACACACTGTGACCAAATGAGCTATAGGTTTGGAAAGCCCACGTGCCCCACTTACCTAATGGTCAAGGACTATGTGCCACATGAGGGGTCGGCGGGACAAAACATCAGGGATGAGCCCAAGGGTTTAGCTGGAGATAGAGCATAACATAGCGCCTGTGGGTTACTGCTAAAACTAGTGATAGTTTATCTCAATGAAGTATTAGGCTGAAAGGCTAAAGACCTCCATACTGTCGCCCTCCGCTTATTATTCGCCTATTAGACTCACCTCCATGCTCCTGTGTCCGCGTTGTTAGACCTACCCTTCTCCGCCGAGCTCGAGTAGATGTATGAGCTCGGCGGCCGGGGCAATTTAAACCACACTGACAGGTTGGCGTGTGACAACGCGTCTCCGCCTCCTCTGTCAGGTCACGTGGTTTTGGGAGGTTTAATGGCGGCCATCTTAAGGCGGTGAGCTGGTGCGCTTAGCGCTGGTTGATTTTAATTTATTGTGCCTGATTTTAACACTATTTGGCACGGAGCGGGGGAGTCCAGGGGACAGGAGTCGTCCCATGTTGCCATAGAATTATCCCAGCCGGCTTATGTGGAAACAAGCGTGTTCGAAAATCGCCCGATCTGGTGTGTGAAATACACGGCGGCCATGTTGTGATGGGCACAGAGGCTGTCCTGAGCATGCAGTGTCAGGAATGAGTTAAGGAAGTAGTGGTGTGGTGTAACATGGTATGCCTACGTACTAAGAGCCGTGTATGGCATATGGGTCACGTTATGTAGTGTGTGGTGCCAGCAACGAGAATTAATGTAAAATGATGTTTAAACTCTTGTGGTGGATCACTGTCAGGGGTGCGACCAGTGTACAGGATAATTGGTTACCCACGGTGCAGAATAGGGAACTGGACAGTTTAAAGTGAGTGCCACGGAATATCTTTGTTGAGCCCCTGTTTGTCAGAAGACAGTCGATGGATCCATCTCTGCTCCTTCCGGAACAGAGCATTACTCGGGCAATTGGGGCTGGCTTCTAGTACCACCCATCTCATAGAGTCTTCATCATGATTTTGTTCTACAAAATGTTTGCACATCTTAGTATGAGTCTTCTTGCAGCGGAAGTTGCTGCGGTGTTCAATGATTCTGGTTTTGACGGGACGGGTTGTCATCCCGATGTATTGTAGGTCACACGGGCACTTGAGCATATATATACAGTGTGATGTATTGCAATTAGTGTGGTGTCTGATCTCCCATTTGAAAGTTTCAGAGAGCTGGATAGTCTTGAGTGTCAAGGTGTACCTACAAACACCACACATTCCACAAGGATAGTGGCCCGTAACCGGGGGTAGATGCCACAAGGTGTGTTGGGTTTCTTTTCTGATACACTTAGGTCTAGTGCTGATTAGGATATCCTTCAGGTTTTGAGATCTCTTGAAGGCGAACCTTGGTTCTTCTAGGGACATGTCCCCAGTGTTGAGGATATCCCAGTGACGTCTGATAGTGTTCCTGATTTTGGTGGATAAAGGAGTGTATGTTGTCACACATGTGATTGGTTGATTCTCAACCGGAACTCTTTCCTGCCTTTCTAGAAGGGCTTCCCTGTTGTTGTTCCTGGCGCGTTTCCTAGCTTTTAGGACATCGCGTCTTGGGTAGCCCCTGTCAAGTAGGTTCCTTGAGAGGATTGCAGACTCCTTTTTGTAATCAGATACCTTACTACAGTTACGTCTTATCCGTAGAAATTGGCCGAAGGGCAGATTGGTACGTAGGGCCCTCGGATGGTGACTCTTGAAGTGTAAAAGACTATTGCGGTCAGTGGGTTTGCGGTACATGGTCGTGCTTATGGACCCTTCTTCCAGTCTTATTGTTAAATCAAGGAAGGCAATCTCCTTAGGTGAGGAGGCCATCTAGGGTCACCCGACCTAACCTGCTGACACCTAGTGAGCTAACCCCACTTTTTAACTGCAGCCAGGGGACCCCCAGAATAAACTGAATTCCGGTACCCCTAGCTACATTTTAATATCCCTCACACCATTACACCTAGCCCTGCCCACACACCCCCACCTCACCATAAGGCTATTGGATAAAAAGATCTCCGCCAAAGAGCCCCTCTTTGAGGTGAGCCCGTCGGGGATTGCACCGCCTCCCCGACGAGGAGCAACCGCTGATGATGAAGCATGACACCCTTCTGGGTGTGTGAGGCAACTACATCCAACAAAATGGATGCCCCAGGGTGTTACTCTAACACCTTTGGTCACGCCAGTTAATAATTCTTCCCTAACTCTCCATAGGAACAGTTCAGCAACCCCCTATTATATTCCTAGTGCTAGATACGGACACAAGCTGTTACTGGACCTTCCACCACACTGTGTGGTAAATCGTGTCCGTTGATCAAATGATCAACTATCCTACCTCCCTCTTTTTGATATAGACTTGAGCACGGTTTCGACCGTGGGAGTCCCCTCTTGGCGGGTTAGTCTGTTCAAATCCCCCAACTAATCGACCCCACCAAAATTTGATTGGGTCGCACTGGGTCCATAACCGATTTTGGTGTTGGAACCTCCCCTCTTTCTAGAGTTCTCCCATCCCTTCCTCTATTTTTCCCACCTTTTGTGGAGGACTCCACCCCACCGGGACCAGCCCCCCTTGACCACACCATCATGGAGGGTCAAGGACTGAGTTTTGGTGAGGAGGATGCAGCAGCAATCATGAGGACACCATCCCTCTTTGGCATCGACAGTGAACCAGCAACAGGGAGTAACACCACCGAGTGGCAATCCCTGTCAGACTTGAAACGGGAATGGATAAGGATAACTATCCACGGGACAATGATGGCTCAGTATTTCAAGGCCAAAATAGCACCCAATGGATTGATCGTTAAGAACTTCCCCAGAATATTCTGGGAGGATGGCCAATTTAAAGTGGAATGGTCACAGGTATCGTGGAAGTGCACCCACGACCTTCTCATTCTCATTGTTAATACAGCGAAACGATTAGCAGATGCACTTCTAGTCAAAATCCAAGCAGCCGAGGCCGCCCTGAAAACCGCGGTACAAAATCCTGGCTTTAAAACTAAACTGGCCGAGATTAATAAAGAAATGGCTGAACATAAAGAATATCTAATGAACCAGAAGATAGCCAAACTGCAAAAGGACATTAAAAAATTCTCAAAGGAGAAAGTCTATCCATATGTAAGGGACGACTACGTCCCCTCAGGCACCAACTACAATTCAGATTCTAGAGCGAATTCCTCTAGAAGGGGCTCCAACAGCGGCTCTGATAGCAGTGGGGACAATACTCCTGCACAGATGCCCTCTAGGGCAAAAAGAGGAAGGGGACGTGGACAAAACAACTTCCCCAATCACCCTAATCAGGGACAACCAACGGGTGCCCCGTTTTGGCAATACCCTCAGTTTCCCCATTTCCAGCCCCCGTTTGGCCCACAATACCCTCCATTCTATCCCCCTCAGAACCCTACACACCCTCCTTTTTTAGGCAGAGGTTGGGGCAGAGGGCGAGGGCGAAAAAGAGGGAACGTACCAGAAAAGAGAGTACAATGGGAGGATGCACGCCCCCAAGGGATGGACACGAGGAGCACGAGCCGGTCAGGACCACAGTAAGCTTGGTGGTTAATCTATCTGACCGTCTCCTCACACAGGGTGAGGAAGATGTCCTACAGAAAGGTCTGGGGTTTGTCCCCACACCTAAGATCGATCCATTCCAGCAGACTAGGGAACTCAAATCCTTTTTCAGGAAAATAAGGTTGAAAACCTTCTTTGAAGGGAAGCCCTGTGAACCCATGGATGACTCTGGATTACATAATCCATCAACCTTCACACCTCATAACGGAATGGTTCCAAATGAAGTTCTCACTTTTGAACAAGCTGTGCTCAAAGACATTTCTAAACTGACCCGGACAACACCGCACTGCAACATCTCTGGGAATGAGATGGCCATACTGAAATCTTTGGCGGATGACTCGCTTATTACCATCAAACAGGCAGACAAAGGGGGTGCCACAGTGCTTATGAATACTAAAGACTACGAGTTGGAATGTACCAGACAATTGAGCGACAATAGATACTACACGCCCATCGCTAATGACCCAACCATGCGCCTACAAACCATGATTACAAGCTTGGTTACAAGCGCAGAATGCGACCAATGGATCACTAGAAAAGAGGCAGACTTCCTGGTCAAGAAGGATCCAAGGGTACCATATTTCTATATCTTGCCCAAGTTCCATAAAGCAACAAGACCGGTACCAGGGAGACCCATCGTCTCAGGGATAGACTCTGTCTTGGAGCCCCTCTCTCAATTTTGCGACCACTTCCTCCAACCCCTTGTAAAAAGCATTCCCTCTTACGTCCAGGATACCACAGACGTACTACGTATTCTGGACAACATCCGGAATATAGGAGAAATTGATCTCTTGATCACCCTAGATGTAGAGGCCCTCTACACAAACATTCCTCAGAGGGCTACTCTAGAGGTGATTGAGGAAAGACTAGGCCTGGAAACTTGGAACTCAAACACTCCACAGACTTTCATTATGGAGTGCGCCACCCTAGCTCTGACTGAAAATTACTTCGAATACAGAGGCAAATACTACCACCAGACCCAAGGTACATCTATGGGCAGTACTTTTGCCCCTTCGGTGGCCTTTTTTGTATATGGCCAAGTTTGAGGGACTACATATACACCATGAGACCAATCCTTTCAGGGATAACATCAAAATGTGGAAGCGCTTCATTGATGACATTCTGATTCTGTGGAAAGGCCCACCCACGTCACATGAAGCCTTCCTAGTTTGGGTCAATTCATTAAACCCTCACTTACATTTCACCATGGCCTCCTCACCTAAGGAGATTGCCTTCCTTGATTTAACAATAAGACTGGAAGAAGGGTCCATAAGCACGACCATGTACCGCAAACCCACTGACCGCAATAGTCTTTTACACTTCAAGAGTCACCATCCGAGGGCCCTACGTACCAATCTGTCTTTCGGCCAATTTCTACGGATAAGACGTAACTGTAGTAAGGTATCTGATTACAAAAAGGAGTCTGCAATCCTCTCAAGGAACCTACTTGACAGGGGCTACCCAAGACGCGATGTCCTAAAAGCTAGGAAACGCGCCAGGAACAACAGGGAAGCCCTTCTAGAAAGGCAGGAAAGAGTTCCGGTTGAGAATCAACCAATCACATGTGTGACAACATACACTCCTTTATCCACCAAAATCAGGAACACTATCAGACGTCACTGGGATATCCTCAACACTGGGGACATGTCCCTAGAAGAACCAAGGTTCGCCTTCAAGAGATCTCAAAACCTGAAGGATATCCTAATCAGCACTAGACCTAAGTGTATCAGAAAAGAAACCCAACACACCTTGTGGCATCTACCCCCGGTTACGGGCCACTATCCTTGTGGAATGTGTGGTGTTTGTAGGTACACCTTGACACTCAAGACTATCCAGCTCTCTGAAACTTTCAAATGGGAGATCAGACACCACACTAATTGCAATACATCACACTGTATATATATGCTCAAGTGCCCGTGTGACCTACAATACATCGGGATGACAACCCGTCCCGTCAAAACCAGAATCATTGAACACCGCAGCAACTTCCGCTGCAAGAAGACTCATACTAAGATGTGCAAACATTTTGTAGAACAAAATCATGATGAAGACTCTATGAGATGGGTGGTACTAGAAGCCAGCCCCAATTGCCCGAGTAATGCTCTGTTCCGGAAGGAGCAGAGATGGATCCATCGACTGTCTTCTGACAAACAGGGGCTCAACGAAGATATTCCGTGGCACTCACTTTAAACTGTCCAGTTCCCTATTCTGCACCGTGGGTAACCAATTATCCTGTACACTGGTCGCACCCCTGACAGTGATCCACCACAAGAGTTTAAACATCATTTTACATTAATTCCCGTTGCTGGCACCACACACTACATAACCTGACCCATATGCCATACACGGCTCTTAGTACGTAGGCATACCATGTTACACCACACCACTACTTCCTTAACTCATTCCTGACACTGCATGCTCAGGACAGCCTCTGTGCCCATCACAACATGGCCGCCGTGTATTTCACACACCAGATCGGGCGATTTTCGAACACGCTTGTTTCCACATAAGCCGGCTGGGATAATTCTATGGCAACATGGGACGACTCCTGTCCCCTGGACTCCCCCGCTCCGTGCCAAATAGTGTTAAAATCAGGCACAATAAATTAAAATCAACCAGCGCTAAGCGCACCAGCTCACCGCCTTAAGATGGCCGCCATTAAACCTCCCAAAACCACGTGACCTGACAGAGGAGGCGGAGACGCGTTGTCACACGCCAACCTGTCAGTGTGGTTTAAATTGCCCCAGCCGCCGAGATCATACATCTACTCGAGCTCGGCGGAGAAGGGTAGGTCTAACAACGCGGACACAGGAGCATGGAGGTGAGTCTAATAGGCGAATAATAAGCGGAGGGCGACAATATGGAGGTCTTTAGCCTTTCAGCCTAATACTTCATTGAGATGAACTATCACTAGTTTTAGCAGTAACCCACAGGCGCTATGTTATGCTCTATCTCCAGCTAAACCCTTGGGCTCATCCCTGATGTTTTGTCCCGCCGACCCCTCATGTGGCACATAGTCCTTGACCATTAGGTAAGTGGGGCACGTGGGCTTTCCAAACCTATAGCTCATTTGGTCACAGTGTGTGTGTGTTCTACATACTAGCCACAGTATATCACAAACGGTGCCTGTTACACTAAACCTGCTCGTTTTACACTAGAGGAGCAGTGCATTTCTCCTAAGCTGCTGCATTTTTACCCTCCTTAACTACTTTTAAACCATTGTTTTTAGCCAGCACCCTACCACAACCCTCCTCACCTACTCAGCTGTTGTGTGTGCTCCCCACTTTGCACTTTGCACACGCAATTTACAAGGCATGCAGTGGTTGTGTTCATTGCCAAACAGCACCAACAGCATGCCACTTTGTTTACACGCCCTGGCATTGACGTGACTTGTTTTTTTAAATGCAGATTTGTATTTAATCATTGTTCCCTTTTTCTCTATGTATAGGCATAGGAGAACCCACAGAGGTAACAACAATCACACACATGACACTAGCATGTTTCCCTTCACTTTGTTAAGGTCCTGATGAATCGCGGGTGACTATACCCACAGCGAGAAACATGTCGACCATCTTCACTCTTAGTCTCATCTAGGGTCACCCGACCTAACCTGCTGACACCTAGTGAGCTAACCCCACTTTTTAACTGCAGCCAGGGGACCCCCAGAATAAACTGAATTCCGGTACCCCTAGCTACATTTTAATATCCCTCACACCATTACACCTAGCCCTGCCCACACACCCCCACCTCACCATAAGGCTGTTGGATAAAAAGATCTCCGCCAAAGAGCCCCTATTTGAGGTGAGCCCGTCGGGGATTGCACCGCCTCCCCGACGAGGAGCAACCGCCGATGATGAAGCATGACACCCTTCTGGGTGTGTGAGGCAACTACATCCAACAAAATGGATGCCCCAGGGTGTTACTCTAACACCTTTGGTCACGCCAGTTAATAATTCTTCCCTAACTCTCCATAGGAACAGTTCAGCAACCCCCTATTGTATTCCTAGTGCTAGATACGGACACAAGCTGTTACTGGACCTTCCACCACACTGTGTGGTAAATCGTGTCCGTTGATCAAATGATCAACTATCCTACCTCCCTCTTTTTGATATAGACTCATTCCTGCATCCCAAGTCCTCCCTCTGCTCCACCAGGCTGACTCTCTGGTTCCTGTCGGGCCGGCAGAGTGTCCAACCAGTCGGCTACCACCTCGGGCTTATCAAAGAAGTGAACCCGTTCGTTGTATTCGATCCTCAACTTGGCCGGGAAAAGCATGGCATATTTGAGTCCCATATCTCGTAGTCTTCTTTTTACCTCCAGAAAACTGAGCCTCTGTTTCTGGACCGCCTGCGTGAAGTCCGGGTAGAAACTGATAGAAGAGTTCTCAAAATTCAAGGGTCCACCCGCCCTCGAAGCCTGTAGGATAGTATCTCTGTCCTGAAAGATGAAAATCCGTGCTATCATAGGCCTCAGCGGGGCTCTCACCTTCGGTCTGCCACCCAGGATCCTATGGGCCCGTTCCACCGTAAAAAACTTGCTCAGTCCGTTGGGGGCTAGATGTTTGACGATAAGGTCCTCAACAAAAAGGTCAGCCGCTTGTTCCTCCACCTGTTCCGGAACACCAATTATGCGGACATTGTTCCACCGAGCCCTCCCTTCAAATTCCCAACCAGGCGACCGATAGCAAAGTCATTAGAGGATTTCAGGTTACGGACCTCAGTCTGCAGGTCAACGACCTGCAGACTGAGGTCCGTAAGATCCGTACGGTCCGTACGGATCAAATTCACGTTGATCGCCACTGTATCCAACTTATGAGCAAGGGTCTCCATTTGCTTTCCGAGGGAAGACTTGATACCATCGATGGCGGCCATCACATCCTGCAAAGTCGGTTCCGTTGCCGGAGTCGATGAACCCCCGCTTCCTCCAGCTGTCAGCTAGGTCCACTGGGCGACCCCTTAACCTGAGCGTAGCGATCCATCACATTAGTTTGGGTCTAGCCACCTCGTCTGGTGGTTTTCAACCTCTGTTTGTCCCCCTCCGATTTGTTCGCCATTTCGGTATAATTCCAGGTATTATCCAAATCAAGAGCAGGGGGGGGACACAAGCAGGCCAACCAGAAAGCAATAGACAGCACCCAACTGCAAGGGATGTCGACCAAGATGCTAGAGCAGCATGGAGTCTAGAAAGCGAAAGTCCAAAATGGCCCTCAGGGGAAGGGACAAAAATGGACAAAAAGACAATTTATGGTGCAGTCCAAGGCCAAAACTCCAAATATTGTTCGGCACACCCAAGTACCGCTCAGGATACAAGCTTTCGAAATGGTTGAGGCGTCCTAAGGCCCGGGATCCAACCCAGATGACAAAAAACGAAAGCGAAAGTGGAACCAGACCGAGTGTCTCAGCTGCCTTAGGCCGTTGTTGTTCAACTGCGCCCTGGGCACCGTGCCAACTCGGGCACCGGGGATCCAAGAGACAAAGGCTGCGAACTTTCCAGCGCCACAACTCCGGTCTCCGTGGTCCGATGGGGAAATAAATTTCACTTTTCGCTTCTCCTGTGGTTCATCCACACGAAGACGTCAACAGCGAACAGGATCAGTGACAGGATATATTCGGGAGAATACGTGGGTCTCGGGAGCCCTGTGCTCACGCGACCATCTTGGTTGCGCGCGAAGCTCCTTTCCCTCGCTATTCTCAAAAAAGATATAGATATTCTCCCTGATTACCGCCTGTGCTTTTCAGTAAACTTCTTGCTCCCTTATAAAGACAATACATTTGCCCACAACAGCAGCACGTCACTTATAGTAGATACATTCGGCCCGATTCACAAAGGTAAACGTACACTTTTTTGTAAGTTTACTATCCTTCGGTATTCACAAGGGTAAATTTGGACCAAAAGTGTAACTTTATTACTTTTGGGTATTCACAAAGGTAAATGTAGACCAAATGTCTTACTTTACTACTTTTTGAGAATTCACATAGGTAACTTACTACTAATAAAGTTAGACTTTTGGCCAAAGTTTACCAAAAGTAGAGTGCTTGCCATGTCAAACTGTAGGGCAACATGACTCGTCAACAACCGTCCAGGTTGAGAATGCTCCCACAAGACGGTGGAGCAGAGCCAGTGCAGATTTTGCCACTCTAATCAGTAATCAACAATCTTTCAGTGGTAGTTGATGTCTTTAGTAAATACCCAGAGTTGGAAATAGCTCTTCAACGTTGGTGGAAGATGTTGTGCTGAAGCTTGAAAAGATCTTTGCCACACATGATCTTCACCACAAAATTCGGACTTCTATTTCAAGGCGATAAACTGTCTATGAATTCCAGTTCACTTAATATCAAGCACTGAAAAGAAAACCTGGTTGCCGTAAGCAAATGGGAAGCCCAAACATTTCATGAGGATCCTCAACAAAGTAATCAGAATTTCTAAACTGAACAATGACCACATTGATTGGGCAATCTAATATTTTCTAAGAGACTATCAATACACCATGAATGCATGCAGGTCTCTTTTAACGTTGTATTGTATTGCCTTCATTGTAAAGGCATACGTGGTAAAAGCAGGCAATACAATGAATGCGTTGTTACCAAACGTTCCCTTAACATGGACGTCATTTCAACGGCTTGCATTAGCGAAGTGCTGGACGTTGGAATAGTATCATTTACTATTTCAACTCCAGCCTGCGCAACAGTAGGGAAATGTTGGACTTAAAATCTAACACCAGTCTAACTACACCTTCCCTAATATAGGTGAAGTACTGGGTTTTTAAGAACCCAGCGATGCCAGGGAACACAACCGAAGACTTCGAGTCCTTCCTGTTTCAGACTACAGAAACACAGAGTCTTCTTGGTGAAGTCAAAGATCGTATTTATTGGCTGCAGCCAGTAACAGGTATCCTAGAAGTACAACACAGTGTATGTTCTCAGGAGACTGCTCAATCTTACAAAGCCAGCCTTCTCTTTTTATACAAAATAATATGCTTCAGGCAAACATTCCTTATTTTACAGTTGACCATTCACATATTTCCACTACAAAGAAAAAGCAGAGTCATGATGACAAGCCCATATATCAGTTTGTCCAGCCCACAATCAATTATCCGGCAAGGCTCAGTATTTTCATCAGATATCGACGGGCCCCCAATAAAAACGGGCACCTCCTCCTCGTAAAGCAAGTCATAAAGAAAGAAACAAGGACAGGTGTGTGTAAGATTAGGCATGGTTTGTGTGCGATGAAAGGTTTATGATATGTTGTGCTTAGATACTAATCTCATTCGGCCACTGGGAAAGGAGCTGGTCGAACAGGTTTAGCTTCAGGCAGTGGAGTCAGCTTGCCCAGGTCACAGAGGAGTCAGCAAAGGTGTACGTGTCCTTCAGACTCGAGTTTGGCCTTAGTTATTGGGCTATGTGAGGGCAATCACGAAATGGCTGCCGTTCACAAAATGGAACCCGAGGGTTAAAACGGAAACTCTGATTTCAGGGTGATTTCATCACCCGAATATGACGAAAGTGCTTGTGCATGGTATCCTAATCATTCTCGGTCTGCTAATACCAAAATCGTTATGATACGACGATGTTTATGACACGGGTCCAGAATTTTCAGTACCACAGACCCTCCTTTTGCCCTTACATAGGCAATAACCTATACTCATGCTAATCTGAGTCCAGGTCTATATTCATAAAGTCATTGAGATGTTGCTGCAGCATCATCCTATTACTTAGCTCGTTGCTTGATACAGGCTTCCTTACACACGATGTAGCACAGAGGCCACATATTGCAGGAGCACACTGTATACACAGACAGAACAGGAAAAGAATAGCTAAGATCATCCCAATGACTATCAGAATCTTCCATCCCCAGGCGGATATCAGTTCCCAGAACCACCCCATCAATGACCAATCTCCTTTATCCACGTGAATAGATCCAGAGATCTTATGCAGTTTGGAGATGGCCTGGTAAACTGTTGGAGCGTTATCTGGGATGAAAACACAGCAACTTGATTGGATCACTTTACATACCCCACCTGGGTCTGGAAGTATGACGTCTAATGCGACCCTGTTCTGAAGGGTCATAAGGCGATCCGATTGGAGCTCAGCCGTCAAATTACTAAGGGCACCGGCGGTTTCAACTACAGTGGATTCAACTGTGGAATTTGACTAAAAAGCTCCCTTTTCCCCTGGTGTCCCATCATGCACCCTATCCACCCTGACATCGACCAGGCAAGCCGATCCTCCTACTTCAAGCACAAATCCCGTTGTACCCCCTCTTGCCTGCTCTTTTTCCTCATAAAGCTGATACATGCTAAAAATAATGTCCAGCTACCATGTAACCTACGGGTTTCCGTCCCGTTCGATATTTTCCCTTAGACAAGAACGGAGTCAGTCGGATGGTTGACTCGGAAACCCCCCCTTCCCTAAACTCTGTCACCGAACGAGCGGCTCTCGCTCGTCAATGATTTCCTAGTTTGCGAGGACAGCCACGGGTTGGGTTAAACAACCAAGGGGAGACATAATCAAGCACACGAGACAGCCACGAAGAAGAATAGTTTACTACAGCCCATTCTCCTTCTTCCCCGCTGCACACACATACCATTGTGAAACATCACCACCCTTGTGTACGAAGTAAAGAACGCACAATGCCTCGTCCTCTTTACCTTTTCGACAGAAATGACCCTGTGACAATGCCTCGATTCTCTGTCCTCAGATACCAGCAACTCTGTAACTTGCCACCACAATCGCCCGATGCAATATGTTTGTTTATATGCTATTCAGGTTATTCTTCAAACGAGAACAAGTATGCTATGTTTACTGTATGATTACTTCATGAAATGATTGAATCGAGTCTAAGGGAAACTCCTTCTTTTCGATTGTACTCGTATTGTATAAAAGTGCTGATATCTTTCAAGCAAAGTAGACTACTCCTGAACCCGCTTGATGAAGGAGCTCTCCCTTAACTCGAGTTCTGGAATAAAACCCTTTCAACTCGAAGACCACGGACTCTGCTCCTCATTTTATGCATTACCATTTTCTTGGGTAATTATAGAAATTCCGACACGGCGTAAATAACTAGCTTTTTATTTACCACATTAATTGGCGCCTGAACAGGGACGCTCCCTCTTCCCTACGCGCCGGCGATGTAAGTCGGGTCATTGTCCCTTCCATACTTTCGACGGACTTCAAGTGCACAACAGCGGGGTGTTCCCGCTAACTCCCTCGAGACGAGGAGGAGACAGACTGCGACTGATCATCCACACGAGGCGGTGAAGAAGATTGCGGAGCGTCCCAACCCAGAGCCTGACCAGTGAGAGTGCCGAGTCCGAGGTCTTTGGAGCCCCGAATTCCTGCGCAAGCGTCAAGAGTCCGATGACCAGGTCTTCAAGTTTTGCTTTTTGGTGAGTACCACTGAGATAGTATGAAGACGGGTTCCATTTTTGGAAAACGGTAAAGACGTGTTTCATTCGTGAAACCGGTATGGTTGCACTATATTCTAGTGTATAAAGTGTTCGTTTTGTTTTTGTATATTCCAAGTCTCTTTTAAATCGTAATTTGTTGAGTTTAAGAATGCCTCTGTTTTCCAAATTACGTACAATTGGCACCAAAAAGAATCTGTTAGAAAAACCAGTTAAAGTTCCGCCTAGAGATACTCCTGGATATTTCATGTACAACAAGCATGGATTGAGTGCCCTATTGTTTTTAGACCTTTGGGTAGAATATACCGAGGAATTAGAGATGGCGTATAGGTGGCCTGCCACAGGTACATGGGATAAAGAATGCATTATGAGAGTGGAGGAAGAGTTATGGAAAAGAAAGGCGAGGCCCTCACAGACAGAAGCCATTGAGTTATGGCGTAAGAAAGCGCATAGGAGGGCCCAGAAAGAACTAGGGCAAGTCGAGAAAAGTAAGAGAATGTCGGAACAGGCTAAAGAAAAGCAATTACAGGTAGAAGGTGAGAAAGTCTTAGCTGAACAGGTGGAGAGAGAGAGAAACGCCCTTGTTACTGGTATTTATCCTGTTTTGTCTGAAGAAATTGTAGAAGAACACCACAAGTCCCCGGTGAAAGTGATTCCCACTGCTCCCGAAAATTTCCTCCCTGCCTATCTGTCCAAACCACCCCCCGCTTATGTAAACATGCCTAGAACACGCCCGCCTGCACGTGCTCCTGAACTAGTAGCCGGTGGTTCTACCTCTGATTTAGGAGTGTCCGGGAACAGGGCTGAGGATAAAGACGATGTCCCAACACTTGAGTGTCCTTACGACCCCGAACCCGGTAATTGCCCAATGGCCACGATATCAGAGAGATTAAGACTAGCTGTGGGTCAACTCCAAAAGGTCCCTGATATAACGAAGCATTTGGATAGAGTTTACGAATTCATACGGACAGGTGAAGGTCTGGATACTCTGGTCCAGGTCATGAAGAACAGAAAAGTTCCCATCAGAGGACTGCTCCTGTGGTTCATCATAAATTGTCTGATCCGGGAACTAGACCAGGGTAATGGAAGCGTAGACTCTGAGTTAATAGACCTTAGCGATCAGATACACCGAGGAGCACACGATCTGGGACATCAGATCGACAAAACAACTAAAAAACTGGTTAAGAAAATTGTCACTATTCACTCTGAGAAAGTCACACAGGAGGACGACTCAGAGGAAGATGATAGCCCGACACTAGATAAAATGAATTTCCTGGGTGTAGCGCGATATTGTCCTGGCTCCAAGTGGCGAACCCCACGGATGTTGCAGAAAATTAAAAGATTAGATCCTTCTTCGGAAGATCTTTTTCAGTCCACAGAAAGAGCCCTAG
Source organism: Lissotriton vulgaris (assembly GCF_964263255.1). Taxonomy (NCBI): domain Eukaryota; kingdom Metazoa; phylum Chordata; class Amphibia; order Caudata; family Salamandridae; genus Lissotriton; species Lissotriton vulgaris. Next base: position 19,424,359 of record NC_141699.1, on the reverse strand, counting down.
ATGAATGGATGGACAATGAGCCTCCCCTTACACAGCAAGAAAAAGAATTGGCCCTGTCTGCCACCTGTTGGATATCACAGCACCGAGTATATGGCCCAGATATAATAGCACAAATGTTTTTGGCTCTCCCCCGAGCAGAACAACGACTAGCAGGTATTTATATGGTCCAACACCTGGCTACCTTGTATGAGAATAACTCCCACCGACCAGACAAGCTATACAAATTGTTATAAGAAGTAGTGACATATAAATGGAGGTCTCGGGGACCGGAATTGATCAACATCATTCTGGACCTGCGCCTCCGTATCCTGCAACTCAGTTTAGCCTCATCAGATCATGAACCTTACGGTATAGGCCAATATCCTTTACGAGAAGTCCACCCCATACCCCAGCCAGATGGTACACTGCAACGAGTACATGTTTATACTCCCCTAACCAAGTTAGAAATAATGGAAATGAAAAAGATGGTGCCCTCTCACGAAAAAGATCCCGGAGGATTTCATAGGGAACTGAAAGACATCCTCCAAATGGGTAGTTTTACATATCCAGATATCATAATACTCCCTAAAGTAATTCTACCTACAGGCATATTTGACAAATTGAAGGAAAAGGATTGGGAGGTGGGTGGTAAAAAGATTACGTGGGCTGCCCTAGAACAAGAAGAGACAGACAGAAAACCAGGTGAAGGTTTAGGTGAGCGCGTAAGAGAACTGCCCAGTCTCCTCATACAGGTCCTGCCTCTGTTACTGACAACTAAAAAGGAGGATTGGGATGCCATTTCTGCCTGTAAACAAAAGCCAGACGAGGATACGGGTGATTACTACACCAGATTAGAGAAATGTTTTTCTATAAATAGTGGACTCGCACATAGCAGCGAGGCATATCCTCATCTTTTTGTGTCCAAATTGGTGGACAACGCCTTACCTTCCATCAGGAATAGAGTGTTGAAAGTTGAGAGTACCTGGCAAGCAAATAGTCCTTCACAAATGTTGCAGTTGTTACAGTACCACCACAACAGAATAAGGGAAGAACAGGAACAGGAAAAGAAAAGAGTAAAAGACACAAAAATGAAGGTACTGGTTGCACAGACGGCACCAGTAAATATGGGCCCCAAAAGTAATGTAGGGACCAATAAAGGTACTTGCAACTACTGCAAGCAGCAGGGCCATTTTGTGAAAGAATGTCCAGTTCTGAAACATAACATAGCGACAGGAAGGACAAAAGAACGCCCACACACTCCTAGACCAGGTAACACTCAGCAGCCTCAGACCATTACACCACCACAGGTTCAGAAGCCCGCTACTGCTACCACACAGATGTACCAGTACACCCAATCAGATTACCCCGAGTTTGAACCGTGTGCATGAGACAGCCTTGAGAGAGAAAGTGACTTGCCCCTTATTCCAGTTCCAGTAGATCAGAAAGGTCAATATGTACAAGCTCACTTACTGGGACAAGACAGAAAATTCCTCATAGATACGGGGGCGAGTAGGACTACCATAAGTCATAAGGAAGTCCCAGAGGTTCCTCTCTCTGGCTCACATAATATATCTCTGGGCTTTTCAGGAAAACCGATCATAAACAAAGTATCTGAACAAGTCTCTTTAGGAGTGGGTCCTCTGACACGTACTACTGATTTGGTCCTTACAGAAACGTGCCCAGAGAATTTACTAGGTATCAAGACACTCAAAGAACTAGGAGCAGTAATATGCTGTTCACCGGAAGGTGTAAAATTGTTCCTACGAGACTTCAAAGGACATTACACAGTCAAAGAATTCGACCCCAGACTAAAAGACATTCCACCACACTTATGGGCAAAAAGCTCGACTGATGTCGGTTACATGGACATCACCCCACATCAAGTCACGCTCAAAGAGGGTGTAGTCTTACCCCGTATACGACAATATAAGATTCCACCGAGGCTGAACAAACCTTACTAAAAATAATCCAAGAATTCATAGAGCATGGTGTGGTGATCGAGACTGATTCAAATGTTTGCAATTCTCCAGTTCTTCCGGTCCTCAAAAGGACTGATCCTCAGGCACCCCCGGTCTACCGACTGGTGGTTGATCTCCGAGAGCTGAACAAATGTGTAATCCCACAATATCCGGTGGTCCCAGATATTTCTTCACTATTGACTGCCATAGATCCCGAAGCTGCATTTTTCACAGTCATCGACTTGAAGAATGCGTTTTTCAGCATTCCAATACATCCCGACAGTCAGTATCTGTTCGGATTCAGTTTGAAAGGACGAAGCTTCAGGTTCACTAGAGCTCCCCAAGGCTTTACAGAAAGTCCAAGCATCTACAGCCAAGCACTAAAAAGACAACTTGACAGTATCAATATGCCTGCCAACACAGCGCTGATACAGTACGTAGATGACATCCTCGTCACTGCAAGGACAGAACCAGAATGTGAAAAAGCATCTCTCACAGTCCTACATTTCCTGACAGACAAAGGTCACAAGGTGTCTCCCTCAAAATTACAGTTCTGCGCACAGCAAGTAGCTTACTTAGGACATTTGCTGTCGAAAGAGGGTAGGCAACTAACACAAGAACGAATCCAACTGATTTCGACAATTTCACAGCCAAAGTCACAGAAAGAAGTTTGTGCATTCATTGGTCTCACTTCATATTGCAGACAATGGATCCCTCAGTATGCCCACATAGTCAAGCCACTCATACAGTTAACCACAGTGGAAGCAGCCACCCATACAACTCTCCCTTGGACATCAGAACACTCCCAAGCATTTGAAGCTCTGAAACTAGCTCTGTGTCAAGCACCAGTTCTGGCCACCCCGAACTATAGTAAGCCTTTTACCCTGTTCGTGACAGAACGTGACGGAACAGCACTATCCGTCCTCACACAAGACCAAGCAGGAAGAAACAGACCCTGTGCTTATTTTTCTAGCACATTGGACCCCGTAGCACAAGCTTTGCCTGCATGTCTGAAATCTGTTGCGGCTACAGCCCTGGCCATAAGACAAAGTGACTCAATAGTGTTAGGGCATCCCCTGATAGTACAAGTACCACATGCTGTGGAAGTCCTTCTGAACAGAACACAGACCCAACACCTGACTGTAGCAAGACTGACAGGATACGAACTAACTCTCTTTCAGCGACACATAGAGATCAGACGATGCAACGTATTGAATCCTGCTACCCTTTTGCCCTCAAGCTTAGATGACACGACACAACATGACTGTGTGGAAATGATCGACGTAGTGACAAAACCAAGACAAGACCTAACAGATGTTGCACTCCCAGATCCCGATGTAACACTCTATGTGGATGGATCATGCATGAGAACAAGTTCTGGAGAGTTAGTAGCAGCCTATGCAGTAACAACAGACTGTAAAGTTATAGAGACCCAAAGAATTGACATTCTGTCAGCTCAAGCAGCGGAGCTCATCGCTCTGACACAGGCCTGCATATGGGCAAAACAATTGAAAGTGAACATCTATACCGATTCCCAATATGCATTCGGTGTAGTTCACAATTTTGGAGTGTTATGGCAGGAACGAGGTTTCCTTACCTCAAATGGGGCCAAAATACAACATGGTCCCCTGATTCAAGCCCTACTAGATGCCATACACCTACCTGCAGCCATAGCTATTCTGAAATGCAAAGCATATACCAAAGCTACAGACACCATATCCAAAGGAAATGACTTAGCGGACCGAACTGCTAAACAGACAGCCCAGAGTCCAGTGAACACATCAGACTCTCAGTTACCCACACAGACTGTCACTATGGTAGTGAGAGACCCCTTGAAAGATGTGCTAGACATTCAGACACATGCCACCGCAGATGAGATAAAGAAATGGGCTGAACAAGGAGGGGTCCAGACAGATCAAGGTTGGATGACCAAAGACCGAACAGTGTGGTTTCTCCCTGATTCTATGGTACAAGTCATAATTGATACGGCCCATAGCCCCGCCCACCTAGGCGAGAAAGGTATGCTGGATAGTTTACGGAATATATGGTTTAAAAACATCTGAGAGCTGCAGCCAAACAAAAAGTAAAAACTTGCATGATATGTTGCCAATTTAATCCTGGTAAAGGTGTACCAGTAGAACAAGGTGGATTCCAGCCTCCTGATCATCCTTTCGAAGTCCTCCAAATGGATTATATCCAGATGGACAGATGTAGAGGGTACAAATATGTGCTAGTGGTAGTGTGTACACTGACACGATGGACTGAAGCATATCCCGTCCCAGACTATGGTGCCCAGACAACAGCTAAACAATTAGTGAGAGAATTCTTCCCCAGATACGGGTTACCAAGGGTCATTTATTCAGACAATGGACAGCCTTTCTCCTCCAAATTGATGGAGGCTGTTTCTCTTTTATTGGGATATTCCTGGAGATTCCATTGTGTCCGACACCCTCAAGCAGCCGGCCTAGTCGAGCGGCACAACCAGACCTTGAAAACAAAACTAGCCAAAGTATGTGCAGAAAAAGGGATAGACTGGGTCACTGCCCTCCCGGTCGCTCTCTTTTATATGCGAATAGTGGCACATTCCCGGACGGGACTGTCCCCTTTCAAAATAACATTCGGGAGACCTCCTAACATCTGGGGTGTCCCTTCTCCTAGAAAACTGACTGACATTGATTCTAATATGCTGACAGATTACCTGGCTTCCTTGATGTCTGCACTCCAATCTTGTCGTTCACAGGTTACAGCAGCATTTCCAGACCTCACCAAGCCCGGACAACACGCAATCAGGCCCAGGGATTGGATCCTGGTCAGAAATTTCGATCGTACTAGCCCCCTGGAGAAGAGATGGACAGCTCCTAAACTGGTCCTCCTGACCACGAGGACCGCCGTCAAAGTGGAAGGACGCAAAGGATGGCTCCACTCTAGCCACTGTCGGAAATTTTTTGGACCTACACCCACAGACACTGTGCCTTGTCAAACAGCTGTCAACGCCCCGGATATAATTTCACCAATTCCAGAACTCACTCCTCAACAGGAATACCGATCGCGGCTGCGATCCCACCAAAAACAGACTAAAGACATTGCACCTGATCATAACACACCGGTGGCTAATCAAGCCCAGGAACAAGCTCTTGGTGAAGCGGCTGCTGGGAGACGTTTTGATCTCGTGTCCAGAGACATCTTGATATCAAATCCATAGACATGATGAGGAGAAATGACACGGTGCGTCAATGGAAAAAGACTAATTATGTAAAATTACTGCATAGCTGGTTCTCGATCTTTCTATTTACAATGTTGCTCGTTTGCTGTGTAGCAGCCTGTCTAGGATGGATCTTATGTACAGTTTTCCCTCCACATTCTTCCACACTTGTAAAGAATACCACTATGCATTACTAAGTTGACCTTCCCCCACACCTCGAGGACAGAAGAAAGGAATTTATAAATAATACATTCATTTCCACCCTCCATAAACACCAGCTCATAGTCAACAAGACAAACTGTTGGGTTTGTGGCTTGATGCCACATTCCGTGCATAAGGGAATGCCCTTTTTCTCCCTCCCGTTTGGTTATTCAGGATCCGCCTATGCCTTAGCCATGATATTCTCTGCCTCCCTCAGAAACATTCCCCCGACCAAATAGAAAAACGAAAGTAATTGGAACGAGGTAAAGACCAAAATAGTAAAGGCTGTTTCTAAAACGGTGGATCTCACTGTCACCTGGGGGAGGTCCGAAGATCACGAAAATATCAGTTACTCTCAGTTCCATGACATTGCTTCCTTCAGGGAAATGTTTTCCGTCGATCAAAGACGGACAGATCAAGGAGGTTGGGTAGTACTGCAAAACGGCCGGTTTTGCATACGGGGTAAAGGAAAAGGAGAAGTAATGGGGAACAGCGAGTATGACAGGACATACACACTGCCCGCTCCCGATTTTCCGACCATAGTAACTGCCCCAAACACCTATTTCATTTGTGGACCCCATGCACGCACCTGGTTGCCCCAAGGCTGGTCTGGAAAGTGCTACATCGCATTCCTATTACCACCGACTTACACAGCCCCCACCAATTACCACCTGATTGACCCTCTGACCCAAGTTAGAAGACAACAAAGGGGGGGTCATAGATGCAGAAGATACTACAGGACAAGAAGTAGGAGACTTCTTTAAAGGTTTTCTCCCTTTCTGGGGACCTATGGCAAATAGTCGCCACATCCGACAACTAACCCGTGTAGTTCAGGCCGCCATAGACGAAACAACTGGCGCCTTAAATAACATTACAGCTGAGGTCGCTGCAGACAGGCTCATGACACTACAGCACCGTATAGTTTTAGATGTCCTGTTAGCCGACCGTGGTGGTGTGTGTAAGGTAATAGGGTCCAGTTGTTGTATATTTATTCCCGACAACGCCCCCTCAGTCTATTCTGCTATCTCCCGCCTCCATGTTCTATCCGACAAATTGGATATGGACACCGGCACATGGTCCCTGACCAGCTGGTTTTGGGACCTCCTGTCCACCTGGGGGTGGAAGGCACTAACAGTCCTGGGCCTCGTTTTGGCCACTATCTTCACCTGTTGTCTCTGTGTCCAGTATGGCCCCGCCCTTTGTGGACTGGGTGCCACTTCCTGCACTCCTCGTCCACAAAACAGAGGAAAGAAAAATGAAATGATTATGTTGCAGGAGCAAGTATACGACCTGATGAATATAGAAATTGACTAAGAATTTCTGTAATAGAGTTTCTATGGGACAAGGAGGGAATGTGGAATTTGACTAAAAAGCTCCCTTTTCCCCTGGTGTCCCATCATGCACCCTATCCACCCTGAAATCGACCAGGCAAGCCGATCCTCCTACTTCAAGCACAAATCCCGTTGTACCCCCTCTTGCCTGCTCTTTTTCCTCATAAAGCTGATACATGCTGTGAGAAGTTGGCCTGGTATATAATGCTCACTAGTTCTAGTGATCACTTTGTACCATGCCAAGCAACCCTTATGATGATGGTTGTAATTCAACCTTGTAGACCAGTTATCCTAGTGGTAACGTGGACAAAGCAGTCTTAGGCTAAACTCTGAAAGGCATGTGAAGCCAGCTGTTAAGAACAGCAGGCTGTGGGTCTGATTAGCAGGCCCACAGCCACATTAAGTCAGAAACCAGTGAAGCAAAAAGCAAAAATTTGGGGTGACCATAGGATAGCAGACCCTACTCTCCTACACATGCTAAAAATAATGTCCAGCTACCATGTTACCTACGGGTTTCCGTCCCGTTCGATATTTTCCCTTAGACAAGAACGGAGTCAGTCGGATGGTTGACTCGGAAACCCCCCCCCCCCTCCCCCCCTTCCCTAAACTCTGTCACCGAACGAGCGGCTCTCGCTCGTCAATGATTTCCTAGTTTGCGAGGACAGCCACGGGTTGGGTTGAACAACCAAGGGGAGACATAATCAAGCACACGAGACAGCCACGAAGAAGAATAGTTTACTACAGCCCATTCTCCTTCTTCCCCGCTGCACACACATACCATTGTGAAACATCACCACCCTTGTGTACGAAGTAAAGAACGCACAATGCCTCGTCCTCTTTTCCTTTCCGACAGAAATGACCCTGTGACAATGCCTCGATTCTCTGTCTTCAGATACCAGCAACTCTGTAACTTGCCACCACAATCGCCCCGATGCAATATGTTTGTTTATATGCTATTCAGGTTATTCTTCAAACGAGAACAAGTATGCTATGTTTACTGTATGATTACTTCATGAAATGATTGAATCGAGTCTAAGGGAAACTCCTTCTTTTCGATTGTACTCGTATTGTATAAAAGTGCTGATATGTTTCAAGCAAAGTAGACTACTCCTGAACCCGCTTGGTGAAGGAGCTCTCCCTTAACTCGAGTTCTGGAATAAAACCCTTTCAACTCGAAGACCACGGACTCTGCTCCTCATTTTATGCATTACCATTTTCTTGGGTAATTATAGAAATTCCGACACGGCGTAAATAACTAGCTTTTTATTTACCACACAACCACCCTTGTCAATTGCCTTATGTTCCTGCTGTTCACCATAGGCCCCCAAAAAGGCAGAAAACCCTTTACGAAATCTCCAAATTCTTGTCCTACAGTGTCTTCTTCACTGATGACACCTCAAACTATCCTTGTCTTATGGTAATCTGCCGCGGCCGTGTAGGTGGGAGGCAACAGGAACAAAACAAAACATGTGCCCGAGAAGTCAGGGGGCAACCATGTATAGGCTCTATCATGGCAGATGAAATAGGTACCCTTAGCTGCTAGAAACGAAGGGGAAGTCTGAGATGCAAAAAAATATGTTTCAGTGCAGACACTTTTCCCTAACTGAGCTCTGGGATTCTTGCCATTACCTTGCAGACATAGATGACCCTGATGGGGTACAATCCAAATCGGCAAGGATCTCTTTGCTCGCTGATTCTCACTCAGAGTAATTCCATATCCTGTTATGTTCCATCTATCGTAAGCTTGTAACTCATTACTGGGAATCGTTCTATAAGAGTCAATGTTTCTGCTCATATTTGTGATTCTGACTACCAATGCCTTATTGCTCGAGTTACTTCTCGTGGAACGCGGGGGATATGGTCTGAAATGCCCACAAAGAGCCATTGTAGCTAAATGGTAAGACCAAGTATGGGATACCCTTATCTGTTGTATGTGGCATAAGACCACACACCCAACAATTAGTTGTGTTCACTACTAATTGGTGTTGGTGCAAAAGCTGAATGAAAGAGTTATTGATAAACTCTAATCTTCTAGTGGACTCATGCTCAGGCAGAGGGTGAAAAGAATGCGAGGAAACAGTAGAAGAAGGTATGGGCTGTGTAGTGGTAGGTGCAAAGGTCACTTGAAAAGAGAATTAAACATATCCTATTAAAAACGTCATTACACTTAGCAATATGAAAATACATAATATCAAAAATCGTTTCGTTGTCATCAATATACACATTCTGGCTTTAAAGTTCATCTGTTTGGCAGGTCTCTCCATCTCGAAAAACTCCATCCTCTCTAATTGCTGCCCTTTGCGGTAGGGTGTTCTATGCTAAGGAATGCTTCTGTCAGTCCAGTGCAACTCCCTTAGACCGACCAGAACTGTCGACCTAACGTCTTCAGCTGCACCCCAAAGACTTAGGCAACCGCGACCCTAGCAGCTGAACCGGATGGCGGTTCGAAAAACAAAAATAAGAAAGTTTCTCAGATGAGAGAGCTGCACTTTCAAAAATAGAAAAAAATAAATTTTATTTGTCCATAGTTCTCGGCCTCAAATTATAACGGCTTTTTCCAGGTACTGTCTGGTTCTGAAACAAGAGTTCAGGCTCTGTAGTGTTCAATCGAATTGACGGTGGCACAGCTTCTTGCAAGATATTGTCGCTTTCTTGTTCAGAAATTGTTCCTTTTACACGTGCATCGCTAAAAGGCAGAAAACAAGGCACAATCTCAGTTTCAGAGTCAGCGATCCCCTCCTGGACCCTACGGTCGTACGGAAGAGGCAATGGGATCCTCTTACAGTGTACGCCGTGGATCCAGTTCTTTTTCCCTTCTACTCGAACAGCTGATCTTGTTGAGAGAAGGACGAGGTGGGGACCGGTCCAACGGGGCTGGTCATTCTTTGTCCGCTGGAAATTCTTGACCAGCACCCATGATCCAGGATCGATAGGATGTCCTGGAGTTTCATAGACCTGAGGCAAAGTATCGTGAACCTGTTGGTGTAAAACACGCAATTTAGTCGTCAGTTCACGCAAGTAGTCAAGCAACACAGGGTGCTCGAGGTCACTAAACTTTGTTGGTCTTGGTACGCCCCAAATATTCGCCTGGCGACCAAACACAACCTCATACGGACTCAAACCCATTCGCGAATGCACAGTCATTCTCGTAGGCAGGAGCGCTAAAGGCAAAGCATCTGGCCATTGTAAACCAGTGCTCGCTTGGATTTTAGCTAACTTTAGCTTTAGAGTGCCATTATAGCACTCGACTAAACCAGCTGATTTGCAGCGTGAAATTTCTGACGAATTCCTAGTCCCTCACACACTCTCTTCATAACTTGACCCACAAATTCACTCCCATTGTCACTCCAGATAATTCTCGGCATTCCAAACCTCGGGAAAAACTCTTTTATCAAAACTTTCGCTGTGGACAAGGCAGTATTGTCCTTAAGGGGATAAGCTTCTACCCATCTAGAAAAGGAGCAAACAACCACTAAGACATATTTCAAGTTGTTACATCTCTCCATGTGGATAAAATCTAGCTGCAAAGCCTCGAACGGATACGTAGGAGGAGCAAAATGACCAGCTGGTGTTGGAGTTCCTCTACCAGGATTGTACATCAAACACACCATACAGTTCTTCACCAAGTTCTCTGCACATTTTGGAAATCCCGCATTCTGCCAAACCGGAGCCAACAACTTGCAAATCCCTTTCACGCTGACATGTGCCCTTCCATGAGCCATTTTAACAACCGGAAGCACATACGCATTAGGCAACAACCATCTCTGATGTTCTGACAAATCAGTCCAACAACCATTCGAATCCAATCTACCCTTGCTTTCTCTCCATTCATTCAACTCTTTCTCTGTAGCTTCAGCTTGAATGGATTTCACACTCTCAATCGTATCTTCACACATACTCTTCTCTGGAACCCATCTCGCCAGACCCGCAACGTACATTCGACTCATCACTTTTCTTGCGTTTTTTTTCGCAACTTCATCCGCAAACGCATTACCACGGCCAACATCATCCGTAACTTTCTTATGGGCACTGCATTGTTCAGGGGCTACTACTGGCGAGCGCTCTAGTGCGCAGGAGCTACTGAGGGACACCTATTTAAGGCGAGTCGCCCCGGAGCTCGCCCTGACAAGGTAGCGCTACGCTGCTAAGCGCTTCGCGCTCTTATTGCTGAATGCTATTTTAACAATCCTGTTTGCTATTTGCTTTATATTTTGCGTTCTTATCCCTTGCTTTTAATTCGCCCCTTTACCTGCACTATAATAGGTCTTTCACCGCCGCTTGAGCGGGTCCGGTTCTTGGGTGGGGTTCGTTTTGGTTTTGGCCGCCATCTTGGAGTGGTGTGGTGGTGGTGTGTTCAGGGGCTACTACTGGCGAGCGCTCTAGTGCGCAGGAGCTACTGAGGGACACCTATTTAAGGCGGGTCGCCCCGGAGCTCGCCCTGACAAGGTAGCGCTACGCTGCTAAGCGCTTCGCGCTCTTATTGCTGAATGCTATTTAAACAATTCTGTTTGCTATTTGCTGTATATTTTGCGTTCTTATCCCTTGCTTTTAATTCGCCCCTTTACCTGCACTATAATAGGTCTTTCACCGCCGCTTGAGCGGGTCCGGTTCTTGGGTGGGGTTCGTTTTGGTTTTGGCCGCCATCTTGGAGTGGTGTGGTGGTGGTGTGTTCAGGGGCTACTACTGGCGAGCGCTCTAGTGCGCAGGAGCTACTGAGGGACACCTATTTAAAACGAGTCGCCCCAGAGCTCGCCCTGACAAGGTAGCGCTACGCTGCTAAGCGCTTCGCGCTCTTATTGCTGAATGCTATTTTAACAATCCTGTTTGCTATTTGCTTTATATTTTGGGTTCTTATCCCTTGCTTTTAATTCGCCCCTTAACCTGCACTATAATAGGTCTTTCACCGCCGCTTGTGCGGGTCCGGTTCTTGGGTGGGGTTCGTTTTGGTTTTGGCCGCCATCTTGGAGTGGTGTGGTGGCGGTGTGTTCAGGGGCTACTACTGGCGAGCGCTCTAGTGCGCAGGAGCTACTGAGGGACACCTATTTAAAGCTCCCCGCCTAGCGCAGCGGTAACGCGCAGCAGTGGCGCCTTCGCTTAGCCTGAGTTGTGCCAGAGTCCTGCCCGTCTGCACCCGTCCGCGCTAAGGCCATGCGGGTCGCTGCGGGTAGGAGGACCGTATCAGGCAAGACTTGTCTACGTGATCCGCTATGCTCACTTACTCTAGAGAGAGTTTATGGTCTATTGGTCAGGCCATTCATAGATGTGCGTTACCATCTGTCTATCCTCTCTGTGGTCCTTATCATTGTCCCTGCAATAGGTGGACGCTTGATCCCCCGGGGTCTATCCTGCAGCAGGTCCCTCCATCCGCCCGTCAGGCTCATGGCTCCGCGCCCATCTTGCGGGTGCTTAATTTAAATGCCAGATCGGTGGCTAAACATCATCAAGCCATTTTTGACCTAATTGAGGACGAGTCCCCCGACGTCTTCGCTATTACAGAAACTTGGCTTCAGGATGCGGACGCGGCCATCATTAACTTAGCCTGTCCTCCTGAGTACTCTATGTATACTCTGAATCGACCGACGAGAGGTGGTGGCATAGCCCTCATAGTCAGGTCCGGTTTTTCCTGTAAGTGGAGCGGCCTTAACATCGCTGGCTGTGAAAGCGCCTCTTTTAAGATCTTAGTCAGCCCTCAGTTTACGCTCTCTGGGATGGTTGTCTACCGTCCTCCTGGTAGCGATGTAGTGTTCAGAAACACCTTTCCCGATGCTGTTTGTACACTAGCCATGGGATGTGCAAACTTTTCCATCTTGGGTGATCTGAACCTGCATTTTGATATTCAGACCAACCCAATGGTGAGCAGTATTCTCGCTGACTTAGAGGCTCTTCAGCTCTCCCAACAGGTATCTCAGCCCACCCATATAGGGGGACACATTTTGGATCCCTTTTTTACCAACCTGGACGAGGCTAAGGTGGCATCCATCTCTCCTCTAGAATGGACAGATCATTTTTTGGTGACTATATGTTACCCTTTGCCTGAGACCCCTCCCACTCCATCGGTTAGAAGGGTCGCTAGGCGGCATTGGAATAAACTTAGGCTGGACGACCTGCACCGCCTCCTAGCGGAAGAGCCGCTAGGCCCACTGAATAGTGTGGAAACGGGCTATGACCAGTTCTGCAATTGGATTTCTACGGCATTGGACTCTCTGATTCCCATTGTCTCAAGTAAAGTAAGAGCTAGAGAGTCGAGTCCCTGGTATGACAGTGCGCTACGTGCCTTGAAAGGTATTTGTAGAAGGGCGGAAAGAGCGTGGCGGAAGTCTTATGGGGCTGATTTAAAAGCTGCATATGCTGCTTCCGTCAAGACTTACCATCGGGCTCTTTGTAGAGCTCGTGCGGCATTCTATGCCTCGGAGTTCCGCAACAGCTCTAACCCGTCCAAAACAATATTCAAGGCCGTTAAAGATCTCTTGGCGAAAAGGACCTCCTCTGTGGCTGTGGGGTCCACTTCCCATTGTGAGTCCTTGGCCTCTTTTTTCTTGGAGAAGGTCCAGGCAATTTACTGGGCCTTCCCGAGTACGGGGACTGTCTTAGGAGTCCTAGATGGGGTACTAGGCGAGGCTACCCTGCACTCTTTTCCCCCATTACTTTTGGACGGGTTTAATAAACTTGCCTCGCAGATCAAATCTGGCTCTCCGTCGGATCCAGTTAGACCCGCTCTTTTTAGAGAACAGTCCTTTCTGGGGCGCTCGGCAGTGTGTTCCTCAGTCAATCTTTCACTGGACTCAGGAGTGGTTCCAACTAAATGGAAGCAGGCCGTGGTCTCTCCAATCATCAAGAAGCATTCGCTGGACCCCTCGAAGCCCGAAAGCTACCGCCCCATTTCATTGTTACCCTGCCCGGCAAAAATTGTGGAGGCTCACGTCAACCTGGCCTTATCAGAACATCTTGCCCGGACCAATGCCTTGGACCCTACACAGAACGGCTTTCGTGCTGGGCACAGCACGGAAACAGCCCTTCTTGCCATGGTAGAGCATCTACGTGCAGTGTTGGATGCTGGTCAGACGGCGGCGCTGGTATTATTAGACCTCAGCGCCGCCTTTGACACTGTTTCCCACAGCATTCTGTTGCATCGGCTAGAGGAGATCGGCGTAGGGGGACAGGCCTTGCAATGGTTCCGCTCCTTCCTCGACAATCGTTCTTTCTGTGTGGCTATCCCTCCCTTCAAGTCCAAATTCCAGCCTCTGGCCATGGGGGTTCCGCAGGGATCCTCGCTGAGCCCCACGTTATTCAATCTGTACGTGAGACCGCTGGCTGAGGTCGCTAGGCAGTGGGGCCTAACTTTGGTCTCATATGCCGATGACACTCAGCTGGCGGTTACTCTCAGCGGGGATGCGGAACAAGGCGCCCCAAGGTTTCAGAATGGACTGAAGGCGGTGGCCAGCTGGTTGACTGCAAACTGTCTCCAGCTTAATGCCACCAAGACAGAGATTATGATTGTCGGCAAGAGAGTGGAGCTCTGGGGTGACAGATGGTGGCCATCCGAACTGGGACCGACTCCGACTCCGGTCTCGGAGCTAAGAAACCTGGGAGTCTGGCTTGATACTGGTCTCACCTTTGTTGGCCACACTAAGAAAACAGCAGCCTGCTGTTTTGGCGTTCTTCGGGGTTTAAGACCTGTTCTTAAATTTTTTGATGCCCCAACTAGGCAGCTGGTGATTCAGGCCACAGTCATGTCTCGCCTGGATTACGACAGCTCCCTCCTGGTGGGTGCCAATCAGGCAGAAATCACCCGCCTACAGCGGGTACAAAATGCCGCTGCCAGAGCGATAGTCGGCCTGCCCAGATACTGTCCTGTGTCCAATGTTCTTCGCTCCTTGCATTGGTTACCAGTGAGGAAGAGAATCCATTTTAAGGTTCTTTGTTTGACTTTTAAAATTTTGAAGGGTATAGGCCCCCAGATATGGTCTAATCTCCTGTCTTTCTATGTTCCAACACGTGCTCTGCGTTCCTTGGGCCAGGCCCTCGCCGTGGTCCCTCGATTCAGGCTTTGTCGTGCCGGTGGACGCTCTTTTGGTGTTAAAGCAGCAACCATCTGGAACTCCCTCCCGGTGGAAATTAGTCTGCTGGAAGATCTCATGCTTTTCCGGAAAACCATTAAAGCATTCTTGTTTTAGTCTCTCCCTTTGGGTGTCTTGACCATCTGCTGTGTTATGTTCTACCTTGTTAGTGGCGCCAGGACGCTCCTTTGCTGGAGCAGCTGTGCGCACAATAAAAACCAATAACATAACATAACATTTCACAATCGCTACTTGTAATGGCAAAGTAAGAGATTCAAGAAGTTCATTCACCAACTGTCCATTCTGGATCTTTGTCCCATGCGAAGTTAAAAAATCCACGTTCACGCCACAAACGTCCAAAGCTATGAGCCACGCCAAAGGCATATTGGCTATCAGTATACACATTCACTTGTTTCCCTTTCGCCAACACACATGCTCTCGTTAATGCAATCAACTCCGCTGCTTGTGCTGAATTATGTGGGATACGCGCAGCTTCAACAATCGTATGCAAAGTCCTAACAGCATATGCTGCAGCCGTATCACCATTCGGCAACTTAAAACACGAACCATCAACCCACAAAGTACCATCGCATTCAGGAAGAGGAGTGCCCCTAAGGTCTACTCTCCCTTTCGTTTCTTCTTCAGTTCTCAGAAAACAGTCATGCTGTTCTTCACTATCATCATCTGTCTCAACTGAAATGGGCAACAACGTGGCTGGATTCAACATGTTGCATCGTTTAATGTACACATGACTCGCTAACAATGTCAACTCGTAACCCGACAACCGAGCACTAGTTAAATGCATTGTCTTCGTACGGTTCAATAAGATATCCACTGCATGTGGAACCATAACCACTAGCGTGTTGTCCATAACCAAACCAGCAGATTGTCAAATTGAAACAGCCGCTGCCGCCGTAGCTCTCAAGCAACTAGGCAACGCTCTAGCTACCGGATCTAAAGTCAAAACTGCTGAGTCAAAACGGACAATGCACATCCCTCTCTCTCGTGGACATACAATGTGAAAGGCTTACTGTAGTCGGGAGTACCCAACACAGGAGCCGAACACAACGCATTACGTAATTCAGAAAAGCTCGTTTGACATTCGTCAGTCCAAGGAATAGGATTTGGAGTATCCTTAACAATAAGAGCTATCAAAGGCTTCGCTAACAAGAAAAATTAGGAATCCACTGTCTACAGTACGACGTAATACCCAAAAACGCACGTACTTCTCTCTGTGTCGTAGGCACACTCATTTTCGCAATAGCTTGAATTCTTTCTGGGGTCAATTTCCTTCCATCCTTCGATAAGAGGTGACCTAAGTAGGTTACTTCTTGTCGACAATATTGTAACTTAGTGAGAGAAACTTTGTGATGACAATCAGACAAGTGACGTAGCAGCGACAAAGTGGCTTCCCTGCAAATCTCTTCAGTATCAGCGGCAACTAGCAAATCATCAACGTATTGAATAAGGGCTGCACCATCAGGTAAAATCAACAAATCAAGTTGTGTCTTCAAAGCTTGACTATAGATCGATGGACTCTCGCAATAGCCTTGAGGAGCACGTTTAAAGAGGAAACTGCGACCTCCTAAAGAGAATCCAAAGATGTCCCTACTCTCCATGGCAATCGGGATGCTGAAGAAAGCATTCTTCAAGTCAATCACCGAAAACCAGGTGGCTGTAGCCGGAATCAGAGTCAACAAGGCTTTAATATCAGGCACAACAGGAAATTGTGGAACAACAATCTTTTTCACTTCGCGAAGATCGATGACAAACCTATATACAGGAGGCTGTGAAGGATCAGTTCTCTTCAGAACAGGCAAAACAGGACTATTGCACACATTACCTCTCGTTTCCTCAATAACACCCTTTTTGATTAAGTCATAAATAATCGCTAAAAGTGCACGCTCACCATCACTTGAGATACAATATTGTGGAATGCACGGTAACTTAGCATTCGCCTTCAATGTCACAACATATGGGGAAATGTCCAGTAGGCCTACATCATTCGGACCAGTAGCCCACAATGAATCTGGTAAAGAAGACAAGTCAGATGGAAGACTATCTTTCGACACGTACATCGGAGAGATCACTCTCTCACCCAAAGTAAGATGTACTCCTGATGGAGAACAATACAATGTCGCATACAATCTCTTCAACAAATCCAATCCCAGCAAATTCTCATTACAACCTGTAGTCAAAAGAAGGGGTGCTTCGAACTTACGAGGACCAACAGAAAGAGACAATGGAACAGAAATCGGATTCGTAATGGGGGCGCCAGAAAAACCTACAGAAACATTAGCAAAGCCAGACAAAGGTGCGCCAGGGAGTTTAGAATGCATAATAGAACTCTTTGTAGCACCAGTATCTAGCAGAAAAGGCTCTGACAGACCTGATGCAATCACTTCAACATAGGGTCCACTCTGATCTACTGGAACTGAAACAACTCCCTCTCTTTGTCCATGGCTGTCCTAACAATGATTACCATTTGCTTCTTCACCTTCAACATAGTAATCATCCACATAGTACTGTGTTGGCCTACCAGACGAACTCTGCTGTTGATCAAAACTATTCATCGAGTTCTGCGGAGGCAAAGGACGTACGTTCTGTCCACGATCTCTACCTGTAGGCGCTTGTTGAGCACCTCTACCTCGTACACCAGAAGCACCATTCGTGCGTTGTAAAAGGACCGGACAACTATTCTTGTAATGGCCCTCTTCTTTGCAATACGAGCACTGATTAGGACCATACGGAAAACGCTGTTGAGAAAACTCGTTTCCTTGCGAGTTTCTCGAATACTGCTGAGGTTGCTGATAAACGCGCTGATTATTAGTACGGGGTGGATAAGCTTGTTGCAGAAGAACTTTAGTCTTCAATTCCTTAGTCTTCTTATCCACTTTCTCTAACTCATCCTTGCGCCTATTCTCATAGTACTGGGCCGTAGTTAAAATCTGTGCTGACGTGGAAACAGCCCAAGCACTCTCAGAATCCTTCAATTTATTACACAGTTCAGGAAGCAAATTATGTACAAATTTGTCACCAAACAATCTCTGGCCACCCTCGGTAGCCATATCCTGACCACTATGATCTACAAAGGTTTCTTTAAACCGCGTGAAGAAATCAGACACAGTCTCGTCTTTCTTCTGTTTACATGCAGACAACTTGTCCCAATTGACACGCACTTCGGGCATCAAATTCTTCATAAAAGTAATTATTCTACCAGGAAGTTCAGTAATAAGATCTTCAGGCTTAGCACCTCCAACTTGTCTATCATTTGCAGCAACAAGATTAACCCATGTAGCACCCAATTCATTATCATGATCCGTGTGTTGAATTACATTCCAGATAGGCTGTGGAACAACATTACCAAACAACATGTCTATGTCCGCTAAATTCATGACGCACAAACCCACAGTTTGAGTGAGCTCTTTATAATATCCCGCCGGATTTTTCAGTGGATCAGGTAAAGCCTGCTTAAGTGCTAAAACTTCAGCACGTTTCCAAGGAACATGTACCCATACTCACTGAAAGTGCGCAAGAGTAGGTGGAACAGCATTAGGATCAGCAGGTCTCCAACTGGAGACCTGCTGATCCTAATGCTGGAGGAACCTCACGTATCGGATACTGACGCGCTTTTCTCCTAACTGACGAATCAGGCTCAAACAATCGCTCGGAAGGAGCATTATTACGAAACGACAACAACGTCGACACCACTCTCTCGATGTCGAGGAGACTCACAATCGTCCCTTTCGCAAACTCGGAACGCACTCGATACAATTCTTCAGGAGCTTTACCTACTTTGTCCATCCACTGTTCATTGATGAACGCACACATCATCTCAAAAACGTATCGTTGCTTAGGTGCTTTCCATTGCTGAAAAACATCCATAATACCCTCAAGATCGTACTGGGAGGTATACGTAACCCATCTACGTGCCATATGATCCAAAACTGCACGTTCGTCTGCATCGGGCAATTGACTACGTAATTGTCTACTCTCACTCACAGGAGACATGCCCAATTGTCCCAACAATGGAGTCAGAAAACCAGAAAAAGCAGCAGTCATTCGCTGTCTAGTAGAAGGGGAAGGTGAAAGAATAAGGGAAGACGGAACAACAGTAAAAGAATCCAGAGTCAGAGCAGGAGGAGCATTAAGAACAGACATAGAAGTAGCAGATAAAGGCAAAGTTGGCGACACCTTCTTCACTCTAAGCATCTGTTCGCTCTCTTGCTCTTCCTCGTTATCCCTATACGCAATAGCAGCTTGTACCATTGACATACCTTGTTCTCGTTTATTCTTCTTCGCTAATTTAATTTCTTTCTGTTTGGCTTCTTTGCACCATATGCGGAAAGAGTCAAACATTGCCGGGCGGGCTATCTTCTTAAAAAGTTTAACCTACAGATTATCCAAAATCTCCGTGTCAAAACTACCATATTGGGGCCATTTTAAAACACCATCTTTCCTGGTGTATCGGATCCATACTTCATTATATGCGATGGGGCCTACGCCATGTTTCACATAAAGTTCATAGGTCGGAGTTCCAATCGGAGGAACC
The DNA here is from genome assembly GCF_964263255.1 of Lissotriton vulgaris. Taxonomy (NCBI): domain Eukaryota; kingdom Metazoa; phylum Chordata; class Amphibia; order Caudata; family Salamandridae; genus Lissotriton; species Lissotriton vulgaris. The sequence goes on along the minus strand of NC_141699.1, from coordinate 19,405,079 downwards.
GGACACGAGTCCTCCAATCGGGAATCCCTATTTCAACCAAGACAAAACAGATTTCCAAGTCTGCTAAGACCAGGCATCTTCGCTCTCTAGTCTAGCTTCAAACTTCAAAGGATTATCGAATACGATAGTCCTGTGAATACACGAGTCCCTCGGCTTTGGTACTTGCAAGTTCCAAATCAAAGTGATCTCAAGGGGATACCAAAAAACTAAGAACCAAACTAAGGACTGGGAGACGCTCCACTAATACTTAACTGAGGTATCGATGACGTCACCAGAAGACTTGTCTAACGTTTCGCTCTACCAATCATCAAGGGTCCAAAACAGGGCGATAGTCAGGGCAGCAGTCCTTCGTAGCCGTCGGGAAGCGGGGAACCTCGCAGCAAAGACTTTCGGACCACGTCGACATACAGGGGTCGATGAAGTGGCGGCCTTCCTCCAGAATTTTCACACGAAGCTCCTCACGAACCTCTGGCTTGGACCTGTAACGCTGAAATCGCCCCACGTTGGGCGCCAACTGAAGTACTGGGTTTTTAAGAACCCAGCGGTGCCAGGGAACACACCCGAAGACTTCGAGTCCTTCCTGTTTCAGACTACAGAAACACAGAGTCTTCTTGGTGAAGTCAAAGATCGTATTTATTGGCTGCAGCCAGTAACAGGTATCCTAGAAGTACAACACGGTGTGTGTTCTCAGGAGACTGCTGAATCTTACAAAGCCAGCCTTCTCTTTTTATACAAAATATTATGCTTCAGGCAAACATTCCTTATTTTACAGTTGACCATTCACATATTTCCACTACAAAGAAAAAGCAGAGTCATGATGACAAGCCCATATTTCAGTTTGTCCAGCCCACAACCAATTATCCGGCAAGGCTCAGTATTTTCATCAGATATCGACGGACCCCCAATAAAAACGGGCACCTCCTCCTCGTAAAGCAAGTCATAAAGAAAGAAACAAGGACAGGTGTGTGTAAGATTAGGCATGGTTTGTGTGCGGTGAAAGGTAATTGATATGTTGTGCTTAGATACTAATCTCATTCGGCCACTGGGAAAGGAACTGGCTGAACAGGTTTGGCTTCAGGCAGTGGAGTCAGCTTGCCCAGGTCACAGAGGAGTCAGCAAAGGTGTACGTGTCCTTCAGACTCGAGTTTGGCCTTAGTCATTGGGCTATGTGAGGGCAATCACAAAATGGCTGCCCTCACAAAATGGAACCCGAGGGCTCAGAACGGAAACTCTGATTTCAGGGTGATTTCGTCACCCGAATATGACGAAAGTGCTTGTGCATGGTATCCTAATCATTCTCGGTCTGCTAATACCAAATTCGTCATGATACGAAGATGTTTATGACACGGGTCCAGTACCACATAGGTAGTTGTAACAAATTGCTTGGTAAAGGGATGCGTGGTAACAGTACATTTGTTGTAGCTCACACGTTGTAAAGGCGCTGTGTGGTTCTTTCACCTTCAATGAGGTTACCCATTTGTGTAGGAAGGTTCAGTAATCTGTGAAACATGTGCTTGGAAGAGCGGCTGTGAAATGCACTCCCCTTGCCTCCTGCCTGAGCTCCTATGAAATAGTCTAATGGATATCAGTTCATCAAAATGCCAAGAGTAGATGAAGTTACATCATATGTCCTTTGACCCTGATGACATCACAGGAAGTAATATCACATCAGTGTGCCATCCCGATGACAGCACAGGACATGACATCACTGAAATTAACTGAAATCTACACTATGTACAAGGTTAGTGAAACTATGCGTCATTCAATCAGGGAGTTTTAAGCGCGCTACTCATCTGTGAGTGTCTCAAGGCTATGTTGGGGTGGGGGGAGCAGCTCCGGCCTGTCAAAGAGCCAGGTCTTGAGGGTCTTCTCTGTGGATGCGCGAGGGTTCGCCTAGGGCAAAGTCGGCAGATCGGAGGTTCCTCTTGGTTACGTGGAAGGAGAATTTCTTGTTGAGATATTGGGGTCTGGTGTTGTGAAGGCATTTGTAGGCATGGGTGAGTATATTGAAAGTTACTCTCTTCTCAACAGGGAGCCAAGAGAGGTTTTGCAGGTGTTGGGTGATGTGTTTGTGTCGATGGATGCCGAGAACGAGTCTGGCTGTGGTGTTCTGTATAGTCTGAAGTTTGTGGAGCAGAGACTTGTTGATCCCGGCATAGAGGGCATTTCGGTAGTCAAGTCTGCTGGTTATGAGTGCATGGGTGACAGTCTTCCTTGATTCGGGGGGGATCCATTTGAAGGTCTTTCAGAGGATGCGGAGGGTGTTGAAGCAACTGGAGGCAACAGAGTTGACTTTTCCGGTAATGGAGAGGGAGGAGTTGAGTACGATGCAGAGGTTTTTCAGGCGTGGTCTGTGGGAGTGGAAGGGCTGCTGAGGGCGGTGGGCGACCAGGTGCTGTCCCATGTAGAGGGAGAGGGTCTGAGGACAAGGACCTCTCTCTTCTCCGAGTTGAGCTTCAGGCAGCTGCTGCTCATCCAGGATGCAACGTCCTTCATTCCTTCCTGGAAGTTGAGTCTGGTGGTGATGGGGTCCTTGGTGAGGGAGAGGATGAGCTGGATGTCTTCGGCGTAGAATACTATGCTCAGTCCATGCTGTCTGATGATGGCGGCGAGGGTGGCCATATAGATGTTAAAGAGCGTGGGGATGAGCGACAATCCTTTGGGTACTCTGCAGTTGATTTCTGTGGGTTCAGAGAGGGCGGGTTCCTGTATTCCGGCATCGTGGAGTCTGGCGGTGAGTGTGCGGTGGGAGACGGTGCTGAATGCTGCAGACAGGTCGAGTAGGATCAGGTTCGCGGTGTGTCCTTGATTGAGGAGGGTGCGGATGTTGTGTGTGGGGGCAAGTAGAGCGGTCTTGGTGCTCTGGTTGCTGCGGAATCTGGATTGGGGGGGTCGAGGATGGAGTTTTCTTTGATAAATTGTGTTAGTTGGGCGTTGATGGTCTTCTCTGTGACTTTGGCCGCGGAGGGGAGGAGGGAGACGGGTCGGTAGTTCTTGAGGTCCGTGGGATCTGCTGAGGGCTTCTTGAGCAGGAGTCTGACTTCTGCTCGTTTCCAGTCATTGGGAAAGATGCCGGTTTTGAAGGTGGCGTTGATGATGCATCGTACTTCTGTAGCGATGGTGGTGTTGGCTCTGTAAAATGCTATCAAATAAAAACTGCTTAACTAGCACACATATTTTTGTTTGTATGCTGCCATGACATGCCAGTGATATAGCCATATCATGCCATGAGGACAGCCATCATCTACCCAAGGCACAGCCTCAAATGCCCAAGCGCATCCTTTAATGCCCACATACAGCCAACGCTTGCAGAGGTATAACCTCAGAGGCCCAATGCAGCCCTGAAATGCTGAAATGTAACCTCAAATGTCCCATCAGCCTCATCCTGGCACAGGCTTAGCCTCAATGCCCAGTCTAGTCTTCATGCATGAGGCTAGCCTCAAATGTTCATTCAGCCTCATCCTCACACCGGTTTAGCTTCAATGCACAGTCGAGCCTCCATGCATGCAGTCTAGCCTCAAATGTTCAATCTGCCTCATCCTTCAACAGGTTTAGCCTCAATGCCCAGTCTATCCATCCCTCATGCAGGAGCTAGCCTCAAATGTGCAACCAGCCTCATCCTCACACAGGTGTAGCTTCAATGCACAGTCTAGCCTCCATGCATGCAGGCTAGCCTCAAATGTGCAATCAGCCTCATCCTTGCACAGGTTTAGCCTCAATGCCCAATCTACCCATCAAGCATGCAGGGGGCTAGCCTCAAATGTCCAATCAGCCTCATCCTCATGCAGGTTTAGCCTCAATGCCCAATCTACCCATCATGCATGCAGGAGCTAGCCTCAAATGTCCAGTGATTGCTATGACTGTCTTCTCTGCTGAAGCCACCCAGCAGCGTGGGCATAACTTATTTACCTCTGCTGGTGTCAGGTAGGGAGGGCTAATTGGTGCACTCTGCATGTACATGTACACTCTGCATGTACAAATTATGCGCCCAATGAGGCCTTTGCAGCACCCCCACGGGTGCTTCAGTAGAGTCTGGTGCTCGGAGGATGACTCCTACAGCTGGGGAAATCAGACAGAGCTAACCCAAGGGCTCCCAGTGCCGTAAGAGCTCTTGTAGCCTTTGTAGGTAGTAAACTCAGAAATTCAGAAAAAATCGAAGCATCGCACACAGAACAAGCGTCACAAATGTGCCGTGCCCATTCAGCAGGAGAGTGGTAATGGTGTTCTATGTGGCTGGTGTTGCATTAGGGAGCCCACTGTCGCAAATATATTTCTAAAGCATGATTTGCTGGCCACTATCATTAACAAACAGCATATTTTACTTCGAAATGAACGCTAAATGTGCACAGACATACAGTTTTACAGATAAAACTATACAGCACAAACTATAATGTGTGGAAACTTGTTTTCAGCGAATATTTGTCAATTGTGCATCAGCAAGGAAAGTGTCTTGACTGGTTTTGATCCTATTCAAATATGTGTTTCCATCACACTTTAGAATAGAATTTTTTTTGTCCTGTTTATATATATATAGGCATTTATAAGTTGTCCTGTGAAAACAAATCTAAATCATACAGCCTTTTCCTTCACACCAGCAAGATTGTCACATAGTTCACTTTGCAAAATCTTCAATATTTGTGGTAAGTGAAAGAAGAAAAAAAGTAAACCCCAATCTCCATGTTTAAAGAATAAGCAGCAATTTGTCAATAGACTAGACTGACATTTGACCCCTGACTTTGAACACACAGGAAATGTGTGTTCACCTTCCTTAGTCCAGCAAGACTAGTGAGGTGCCCTCTCAGGACTTAAGGGCTGCTGTAGTCTGGCCCTCTCACTCCTCCAGGCCCGGTGCACTGCACCTGCTGCACCTCTGGTAGCTATACTCCTTTAAATGATTAAACATCACTCCTAAACTGATGAATCATATGAAGCCTCCTATGATGACAGCAGCGGAGTCAGACAACAGACTTCCCCAAGGTCCTCCCCACCCCCTCCCCCCTCCTGGGCACAGGTCGCTTCTGCTTTCCATTATCATAATGAACATTGTAAATATGAAGTGAAATTCATCTCACTCAAAGAAGGAGTTCTGTCCTCGGCTGTCAGATCGATAGCTTGCTTATGGTAAATGACAGGACAATTTGTATAATGAAGCCAACATGAAACTGTAAATGTACTGCCAGGAAGAGCATTGTTTCTGGCCCCACAGCGCAGTCATTTCTCTGCACCAGACGGCAGTAAACCTGGAACAGCTCACACAGGGAGTGCAGCTTTGATTGAGTGAAGCCAATTCAGAGGCAGGACCATTACAAGCACCTGTTTTTATAGCATCTGACGCCGCAGTCTGACAGATTCGGGAACCTGGGAGTATTTAACGTTCATATGACTCATCCCAATGGTAGGTTTTTATTTCTTCTAGGATGGATGAAAGGCTGAGTCAGCTAAGCTGAGAAGTAAACTTGCACCTTGGTTTGTTTGGCAGATGCCTGAACCCACTGAGACACCTTCTACAAGTTTTAAAATCACGAGTTAAAATAATGATGCATCATTGGACATCAGGCGAGAAAGGAAATGACATCACATGGTATGGACTACGAGACCACGTGCATATGAACCACACTGCGAGTTATAGGACTGTGTGGGTGTTGACCCAGACGGCATCATGGGAAACAAGCATTGGCAAAGCTAATAGGTTTTATCATTTGGGACTATGTGAGTTGACAATCTCTTTTGAGGACGCTGTACATCATCGCCAAGATGCTATAGAGCAGCCCCCACCCCAAAAAAACTCAAAAAAGCAACACAAAAATAATAATGCGTGCGCAGTGGCTGCATCATTTCGTGGGTACACGCACACTCAATGGCGCGTGCGCAGTGGCTGCATCATTCTGTAGATACGCTTATGTGCAATGGCATGTGCACCTGCAAACTGATGCAGGTGCCTGTGATTTGAATTACGCATTGAAAAATATGAATTAAAAAGAAAAATTAAAAAAGAAAGTTGAGGTGAGGGGCAACAGAGGAGCTGTTGGAGGGAAGGATGGAGAAGTAGTGTATGAGGGAAGGATACAGGTGCATTGAAGGAAGAAGCACACGAGCAAGAAAATACCATGGATGGCAGTGGAGGGGCGGGGTGTGGTGAGGGAGAAGCTTGCAACACAATGGAAAACACAACACGATGATGGACGGAAGGCTGACACTTTTCAACCACTCACTCCCAGTCAAAAGACCTGGGTTTAATCTATCGTTCTTTTGCTGGCTGGGATGAGATAAAACAGGCATTTGTGATACTGTAACACTCATGGGGCCCGATTCACAAAACTAACTTAAGACAAAATCCTAAACTTACTACTTTTGGTATTCACAGAAGTTAGGCTTTTGTCTTAAGATAGACTTAAGACAGAATCCTAACTTAAGTCTGTCTTAAGACAAAATCTTAACTTCTGTGAATACAAAAAGTAGATCATCTTGATTCCACGTGCATGTTTTGTGCAGTGTAGATGTTGTAGCTATGAAGCCTCACACAAGCCAGCACCTATACCCGGGGAGGACTGCACCACCTCTGCAGCAGAAGACTTGAGCACCAATGGCATTCGGAGGAGCCTGTCTCCATGCCTTCTTGGCATACACAAGTGAGTGTGGGTCATGTATCAGGATACCCGCCTTATATTAACCTTAACCATACACCTGCACTGCACACTAACCCTAATGTTAACAATAAAATATTTTTAAAAGAAAGTCTTACTTAAACACATGCACATTTTTGGGGGGCAAGCCCTAACTCTTAGCCTTCACATAACTGTAACCTTTACCCCAACCCTTAATTGAGCATAATTAAATATTTTCAAAAACAATAAAATTCTAGTCAACATTTTGATATTTTGTAATCCATAGTATAAAGTTAGTTTATTTGCTCTTTGAGCCAAAGTCCAAATGTATAGATCGCATTGATGGCTGTCACAGTAATGGTATAGAAGACAAAGGAATGGGGCGGATGTAGAAGTACATTATTCACAGTAAAAGTACACTACTATATGTGGTTGAATTACAGCAGGTTGTGCTGCAACGAACAGGAAACCCTCTTGTGAGAGTCAGAGTTACATGTTTTAGGATAAGAAACAAGAAAAAGAGTGCAGCACCCAGAAATGAGAATCTTAACTCAAAAAGAGAATAAAACCTACTGGAGGTTAGTGGAGTGTGAGCACTGCATCAATCAACAACCTGTGGTGCTTCCACCCTGTATAAAAATGGGGTAACCTGTCAGGAATTGTCTACTCAAAGTTTATCTCACTCTTCCACCAACAAGTAACTCCCATAAAAGGAGAATGTGTGCCAGCTCCACTTCTCCTAAATAGCCTGAAGGTTTAAAAGAGATCATGGTGCCCTAAAAGGTGGCACAAGATGCTTTTATCAAAATACTAAGCAGTAGCGTTGCTTTATTGACCAGCATAATATTCACACCAATAAAAGGACATTGTTGTAGTAATTGGGGTGCACAAGTATTTTGGTTTAAGTGTGATCAATAAATTAGAACATTGTACCTAAGAAACGTTGGGGCATTTATCAAGAAACTACTTAAAAATTATCGCCGCTTTAGCAGCAGGAAACTGCTGCTAAAGCGGTGAAAATGGGCTTGATAATATGCCCTTGTGAATTCCCATAGAAGCCCAGGTTCTGGTGTGAACATGGGCTTCTATGGGAATTCACAGCACAATATTATCAAGCCCATTATCGCCGCTTTAGCGGCAGTATCCTGCCTCTAAAGCGGCAATAATTTTAACACCCTTCTTGATAATATGCCCCATTTTTTCTTAAAGAACATTGAATAGTAAAGTTATTGTGCTGTTCTTGAAACAGTGCACTCATGCTACACTGTTTTTAAGGTCCTATGGGAACAGAGGCAAATCGTGTTGGGCATTTTGAAAATCCAGAGGTATAAAAGTGAACCCCGCCTTGTGCCCGCTGCTTATGATTTAAGTGGGGAGGCTAGGGGGGGGAGGTTGTGTTTCTTCCAATCCACTTCTGGACAAAAAGAAAGAGGTTCTTGGCATCTTCATTTAGTAGGAGTCAGTAAAACAATTACAGAAACTTTGAGCTCTAGTAAGTCACAGTAGATGGCTACATTTTAAATCTGTTGATGAAACATAATCTCACTGTTTTGTGGAGATCACTCAAAAGACAAATGATGATTACAAGAAGTAAGCAGAAGGAATATTGTGGCATGATTGAAAGGTTATAGGTGATCCATAATTTCAATGACATCACAATCTGAAGAAAATGACAATTACAGAAACTTTGAGCTCTAGTAAGTCACAGTAGATGGCTACATTTTAAATCTGTTGATGAAACATAATCTCACTGTTTTGTGGAGATCACTCAAAAGACAAATGATGATTACAAGAAGTAAGCAGAAGGAATATTGTGGCATGATTGAAAGGTTATAGGTGATCCATAATTTCAATGACATCACAATCTGAAGAAAATGTTTGATTTATTTAGCGCACTCTGAGAAGGTTAATAGATTCATTAAGAGCAAAAGATACATTTGGCATTCATTGAAAATTGTTAATGTAATTTAGGAGATCTCATTTAATGCATACATCTGAAATAAGATTACATTAACTCAAAGGCAGTTATTAAAGCACAAAAATACCCTTAAAAGGCTATATTTTACCCTTATAGGTGCTCATCCTTTCATGTGCATTGCTTCGATAAATAAAAATTGCTTTAATTTTCACAGAGTCCCTGACTATGATCATGTCTCATTCCAGGTCTCCTTCCCTGCAGGACCCTCCTTAATTCTCCTCTCCTCATCTGGCCACTCTGAACTTCTGGTAATAATATTTGCACAGTCGGCACCGCCGGAATGGCATTTTGAGGGTCCTACTCCCGAGGAATCTGGATCCTGGCAGAATAATAGGCGCCCAACTACCTCCTGAGCAGTGCCATCATGATGTCTTCCATCAACGACCTATGAAGACGTATGTAAATGTAGAGAGTATTATTAGTTCCCCAATGAGAGATAGTTGTGGTAGGTAGCCAGCCATGTAGCTCATTTGCAAACTCAGGTTGGCCTTTGCAGTATATAAAACTTTATAAATCAATAAAATGAATCAATTAAATGGGCAGCCTGCAAGACAGGTAGGAAAACGCAGGCAGCTTATCAGCCTTACCAACATCAAATAGGTTGGGAATCATTTGTGTGTTCCGGGCATCTCTCACAAGCATCGTTGATGTGGCGATTCACAGTTTCGCAACAAGAGACAGGAGGGCAGGTTGCATCTAGACGTGGCATTGGTCAGAGGGGTCAATTGGCCCGGAGTGGTGGCAGCTCACATCTCCCTGGGATTTAGCCAACGGGAACACCTTTGGATTCCTTGGTTCATGAGTGCAAGTAGGTTCCGTCCTGTCTTGCAAAAAATCGTTCCAGCACTATCGTCGCTGCGACCTATGGAAGTATTCAGAGAAGTGGTGAATGGCAGGGCATAAGCCAGGATAATCAGAGATAAAAGATCCCGGGCCCGGGAGCTTCCCTATGGGGCTTCTACTCAGTGGGCATCTTGCTGACATCGCACATCTAACAAAGGTGGTACACACGTGTTGAGAGGCAGACAGCCAGAAGCATCATGATAAAAAACAATTTGATCTTATATATGTTCTGTGAGAAGTTGGCCTGATATGTGATGTCCACTATTCTAGTGGGCACACTGTATCAGTCCAAACAACCCTCATGGTGATGGTTGTAAAGTCAACCTTATAGACCAGCTATCCTAGAGGTAGCATGGACAAAGCAGTCTTAGGCTAAAACTTCAGAGGGCATGTAAAGCGAGCTGTTTTACCATATGTAACCCCTTGAATACCAAATGAAAGGACACCACACAGGATGTATATAAAATATATATGTATTTATTTCCGAACAACCCCTCTGAGCTCTTTATGAGCACATAACAAGATACTCAATTATCATACAATAAGTTGCACAATATACAGTAGCACCCTAGGGGCACGTCAAACCATAAACTAAAATAGTGGTATAAGAACCACGTCACGAACAAAGGATAGGCCTAGGGCCTAGGGAAACGCTGGGGCTACACTGCACTACCAAAGGATAGGAAGTAGGAGGCCCATGGGAGGCGTGTGCAGAGTCTTTACACACACGCAAGTTACCATAGAATTAGAATGGGAACAAAAGAATTGGAAACTAGTTGTTTTAGGTCACTTCCGTGATGGACTAGGAGAAAGCTACTTGAAAGTTAGACACTAGGATAGTTAATACCCACAGGAGCACCAGAGTACTCGCGTTACCTCATCCACAGGAAGCGGGTGCATAGGTGTCAAAGTGTGTCGGGTTTCGTCGCTGAATCCTATGGACCCTTGGAGAAAGATGCTGCAGGCGACCAGGAGAGAAGTGTCGGGTTGGATCCAGGGGTGGATTGAGGATGAAGAGTACCTGAAAGCAGAGGGGACAGAGTCTGGGTCACTAGCCAGTGACTACGAAGGAACCAGGCGATGTTGTGAAGCAATCAGGTGATGTTGTGAAGCTTGTCTCTGCAGCCACATGGACCAGGAGGCGTCAATGACAACCAGGAGTCAGGCCAGACTGTCCCACAAAGGCTCTCGCTGACGGCGGTGTCGGCTTTCGGATTGGAGTCAACAAGCCTTGGCTAAGGCAACCCACACAGGATGGCTTCTTAATCAGACCAGCAAGGTCTGATGGGCTGCTCCTTTTCAGGGGAGCAAGGGCCAGTCTGGAACAACCAGACCAGTGGTATAGATTCAAGATTTCGTTGTCACAGAGGCCACTAGCCAACGGGCAAGTGACCGAACAGACACGTCGAGCAGGACAATGCAAAAGGGCCCCACGCAGCACTCGTGGAGTGTGGAGGGCTGATCTTCGGTGCAGTTGGTGCTCAGGGCTGGGGCATCTCAATTCCCAATGCACAACTTCGAGGGTGCCTCAGAAGTTGCACGGAAAGAAATTCACTGGCTTTCCAAGATGGCCGGTCCCACGTCTCACGTCGCCTCAACGGGTCTCAGCTTTGCTGTGGATCGGGCTGAAGGAAGTCTGGAAGTTTGGGTCTTGTCAGGTTTTGTGTTTGGGCAGGGAGCAACGACAATGCAAATTGTTGATCGCTTGATGGTGCATGCTTGTGCAGGGTGGTCACTACTTGACCACAAGGGAGATGCTTCAGTCTTCTATCTTCAAGTAGAGCGTCGAAGGTCCAGAGTTTCATTTCAAGTTTCAGTCAGGATTAATCTAAAGTCTTGGGACTCAGCTCCTACCTATATACCAAAACTAGGGGCTGGATTACCTGCTAGGTCCCTCCTATAGGTGGGACCAGGGAAGAGGGTGGTTACACCCCTTTCCCTTTGTCCGGTTTCGTGCCAGAGCTGGGGCTGGAGTGCCCCAGCACTTGTTTGAACTGGACTATGCATAGGACACCTTGTGTGCCCCAGGCAGTGTCTTATTTCTTTCAGCCCTCCCTGCCCCAATACACTAGAGCCTGTCTGGGGTGGTGCTAGCACCTCCCAAGACAAGAAACCTATTGTCCAAGCCTCCCTCGCTGGAAGGTCTACCAGCAGCAGGAGGTCAGACTTGTGTCTGTGGCAGCAGCATCCATTTTGTGATGCTGAGGCTCTGGTTAACTTTAACCGGGATTAGTAGGAACAACATGTCTTCTCCCTCTAGAAGGGTGGAATGCTACCCCCGTCACCAGAACTGGTGAGGGAGTAGCATTTCAAAGCGTATGACACCTTACACAACATGTTTTGATAAAGCCAAACCAGAGTTAGCATTTGACCGCGAGGTTCATAATGCACTTAAGAGAAAATTGCATGGCTATATCCTAGAACAGCTATAAGGACATGGTTCCGAAGGCTGCAGACAGGCTCAGCTCATGCTAGAGCCTTATCTCACATAAAACCGAGCACCCTGCCTCCAGGATTGTTAAGGCCTGCCATAGGAGTGACTTATAGGTGTATATGCGTCTAGATATAAGGTTAGATATAGGAATACTATATCTAAGCAAGGGGTGATTACATGACCTTGTCCAAGCTGAGTGTTCAGCCAGTTGTGTCAATATGAGTGGCCAGCCAGGGGTGGCATAATACATGCTGCAGCCCCTGGTAGGCCTTGGATGCACCTATGCCCTGGGTACCTATAGTAACTGTACAGGGGCTCATAAGGTGACCCAATACCCAATTGGAGATATACCTAAAGTACATGGAGTCCATTTTACAGAGAGAGCAGATAGCCTGGGGCCCTGATTAGCAGGATCCCAGGCCAACTAAGTCGAAAACCAGCTAAACACTAGGCAAAAAATCTGGGGTAAGCATAGTCAGGTATCCACCTTCCAACATGTTCCACAATTTAAAATTATCCTAACACTGCTGTCACGCTCGTTGCATAACCATAGAGCTGACTGGGCAGCCCACACTATCACCTTTAATTCCGATCGATATAAACAAACTTGCATTTGTGAATCAGGCCTAAATTCCTTAGGAAAGAAGTCAAATTGGAATGGTCTGAAATAATAGAGCAGACCTTCCAGGGTCTATCAAAGGCCTTTGCTACCGCACCTATACTAGCCCATCTGGATACAAGCTGGCCATTCATTGTTAAAGCAGATGCTTCAGACTCTCCAGTGGGGTAATACTATCTCAGAGAAATTAAGAAACAATAATGCAATAATGTAATGCTGCCCAACAGTTTCAGCACGTTCCAGGCCCAGCTTTCCCTGTGCTGCAGCATCACTCGTACTTGGCTTCTCCTTACTTCTTCCCCATTTTCTGAGTACTTTCTCCTTGCTTTTCCCTAATTTTCACTGTTTTCTGCTTGCTTTTCCCCCCATTTTTGCGTGCCTTCTCCTTGCTTTACCCACATTTTCATTGCTTTCTTCTTGTGTTTCCCTCATTGCTGCTCCCACCTGCCACTCATTTTCACACCTCCTGCCTCTCACCTAGCCCAGCTCACAGAGACTGAGCGACCCTCTCTCCTACCAAGTGGGGAGGCGCGACCCCATTGAGCTGGTCCCAGTCTCAGCTCTCCCGGTGCTACTGCATTGCTCTTGCGCCTGTCTTCCCCTTGCTCCTTCCCTGTTTTCTGAGTGATTTCTCCTTGCTGTTCCCTTATTTTCCCTGCTTTCTCCTTCCTTTTCCCCTGTTTTATGAGTGCTTTCTCCTTCCTTTTTTCTCCTTGCTTTTTCCCCAGTTTTGAATGACTTCTTGTTTTCCCTACATTTTCATTGACTGAACAGATTACAGCAAAGCAGTTAGCAACTCCAGCACCTTGAGACCCTCACCAGTGATTTGCTGTCCATCGCAAATCCTTGATTGATTGATTTCACTTCGTAACTTACTTTTTTGAGTGACCTGATCTCTCTGGCACGACAGAAAAGATTTATTAATCTGTCCAAAATTGAGTAATCTGAATAGCAGTATCATGGATGATGTCATTTGAAATGTCCTCATGGATGAAATCAATGATGTCAGTTGAGATGTCATGAGTGATGTCATCTATCATGTCACATGTCATGAGTGATGTAATATGTGAGATCTTAAGCAGTGCATGAATGGGACGCAGGATATAGTTAGTTCACTAATCTATAACTGGCAAATTACAGGGCGTTTTCCACTTTTAAACGTTGGTTCTTATCTCATTTCAACACCACTTCAACCTTGTTTTTTTCAGCAAACAAATACATATATTTGTGTGTGTGTATTTGTATGTGTATATTTGTGTGTGGGATATGTGTGTACATGCACTCAAAACAGACTTTCACTCACCTTCAGCTGAATAGATAAAAAGGGCTTTAACATCTGAACTCTAAGAATAACACAAAAAAACCATAAAATGGAAGAGGGATTGCGGGCTGTTATTATGGCAGTGTCACCAAGGCAAGATAGAAATCCAAGTGCCCTGCTGTGGCAACGCTGCCTGAAAATGTACTGTGCACAATCTAAAACGTGTTAAATAATACTTATGCTCAGCATTAGAAATCCATTGTAAGTAAGGTGCAATCCCATCAGCGGTCGTAATCTCTGTATGACGACTGACTGTGTCCATAGCCTGGGTCTTAATATAGCCTTATAACCCGCCGTAGAGGGCTATACCGGCTATTAGGGGCCCTCTCCAGCGTTTCGGTTCGGGCCTTTAACAAGGTATAGGGACTTTAATAGACGGTATAGCCCAGCTACGCAGGGCTATAAGGCTATTAGAACTTTCTGTCACTAGAGGGCAGAATGTTCTACCAAAAAAGAACAAAGACTTATGGGAGCGTGAGGGGATTGGACTACCCTCGGGCTCCCTGAAGCCTTTGTTCACAGCCAGAGCGGTGAACAAAGAATCATTGGAATGTTGGAGGTCCGGGCTTAAACCAGCCATTATAAGCCCAGAGCACTCCATTGTTTTCAAAGGAGCTCCCAACATTCCAATGTTCTAATAATTCTTATTGTTGTTCTATATTCGTAAAAAAGAGATTTAACCCGAGCCCATGATTTATTGTCGATGTCATTTGGGCATTTCAACAGAATTTGTATACCGAGTTCTGTGAATGTTTTATAATATATATGGCCCACAGGATAGAATCCCTGTGATCCAATCTAACACCATCGGTGCGGCGCATTTTCCCGCTGTGCGCTGAAGATTCGAAAATCCCGCGATTCATGACGAGCTCAGCTCGTCATGAGCGTACGAGAGGTAAACTTCATGGCGAGCTGAGCTTGTCATCAGCGTCAAAGGGGTTAATACAATCCGCTAGTACTTGGTGTGAAAAGTTGATGTAAGTCTCTGCAGCCCTACACAGTGCATTTAGGTTAATGTGGTCCATCTTTGCAAATCTGCAGTTCTTCCAGTGGAGCAAAGCAGGACAATCATTAATTTGTTTCAAATATGTAATTTTTTTTAGCTCCAATCTGGGTGACTCCCTGCTCTCTAGGACTTCATTTTAATTAATATGTAAATAACTTAATGCCATCTCCTTAAAGTTCATTAAAAGTGTGATGGCCGGGGTAACCTCGCCATGACAGTACAATGGACATGGATGTGCCGCCTACCTAACAGGCTTTTTCAGCACAGGCAGAGTGGTGGCAACTCCTTACTCCCCTACTGTAGTGTGTTGGGCCTGTCAATGCCCTGCCCTTACCACCAGTTGTGTGTAAGATGGGCCAGCTGATGCCACGCCTGGAGTGTTAGATAACAGTAAGATGGACAATATGTGACACTGCTTCTTTACTGTCATTTATTGGTGCCCTGGACAGGGTGACGCCCTCTTTTTAGTCTCCTTTCGTAGTGTGATGGACAGGGCAATGCTCTTTCCTTACCGTCCATTGGCCGTACCATGTGCCGGGTGATATACCCTTTATAGTGGTCGCCAGGGCCGGACTGGCCATAGCGGGCACCGGCAAATCCCCTGGTGCGCCGCACGGGTGGGGGCCAGTTTTGGGCCTCTGGTTGCCGCTTTTGTTAAAGGGCCGTTTTAGCTGCAAAATCGGACCTGTACCGAAATCGGCCAAAAACCGGCCCCTGCAAAGCGCTCCGCGGCACCTCCAACCCTCCCCCCCCTTGAGTGAGGAGGGGGTCTTCCGAGCACTTTGCCAAGGCCGGTTGTGGTTCCCAGTCCTGCTCCTGGTGGTCGCTAATAAGACAGACAACGTGGCGCTGCTTCCTTGCTGTCATCTAGCAGTACTCTGGACAGGGTGACGTCATCTGTTTAGTGACCTTTAATAGTTCAACGAGACCTGATGTTACCTCCTTATTGTGTTTTAATAGTAGGGCAGAGAGGGTGGCATCCGCTCTCTACAGTCCTTTACAGAGAGGTAGCCCATGAGATGCCCTCTCTGCTGTCTTTTAACAGTGAGAAGGTCATAGTGACAGGACCGCCATATGGCCCTTTAACCCCTTAGCTGGGGTGGCTATTCCGCCGCAGTGCTAAGGGGGAGGGGGCGGCACGGCGCTCCCGTGCTCGTGACGGAACCGCTCTCTCACGAGCCTCGGGTGGGCTGTGCTTGTGACGGAACGGTTCCGTCAAGGCCCCACCCCCTTAATAGAACATGCCGCGCAGGTGCAAAATCAGTGCCGCGCAGGCGTGGCGAGCGGACCGTGACGGAACCATTCCGTCACCAGCACTGCCCACCCGAGGCTCGTGACGGAGCGGTTCCGTCATGAGCACGCAACGGGTTAAAAGCTGCTTCTCTGTCTTTACCTGTTAAATGGACAGGGTGCCTCTCAGTTTCATTCAACGGCTCGATGGCCAGGGTCACCCCAATTGTTACTGCCCTTTCAGGGTATCACAGAAGCCGTCTCATTTCTGTGCTGCTGCTACTACTCTGCCAAAAGTTTCCATAATTAACATTTAAATCAGACGACAAGGTAGCCTCCAGGTTTCATATAATCTCAATTTTAGAATCACATTGCAGAGCATTCTTGACTTCTCTATCACAAATCAATTCCCAGCGCACTTCGTGCGGACGGAGGGACCAGCGCAGAGTTGATCCTGGGCCAATTAATGGACCTACTGCCACCTGGTCCTAAATCTCATTAAATGAAGCTTTTCTTGATTTAATATGTCCTATCTGTGAAGAGCCGTCACTTCCGAGAACGGTGGATGTTAATCAACTCCCCTCTAACGTGGACCTGTTTGAAAAAAGGAATAATTGCAGAAAAATGTGATCAAAAGCTCGTTTCAAAAATCTTAACAATCTTACATAGAAACGTAAATCATACAACTAGAACGGAGAATGCTGTGTACTCAGTGTGAGGAATGTCTGTTGCTTTGAGTGTTTTCCTACTTGGACGCAGGGGTTTGTCTGAGTCTTTGCTGTGATTTGTGGCTGTTTGTACTCTAGGTCGGCTGAAAATCCTAGAGGCTAGGAGGGTAACTAGCAGCAGTGGTACCAGGGAACAGTCTGAGGGGGCGACTGCTCACCAATTAAGGCTGATCGTCATTACTTACATGGGCCCCATTTTCCCTGCTTGCTTTTTCCTAGCTTTCATTTTCCTAGCTTGCTTTTTCCTAGCTTGCATTTTCCTAGCTTGCATTTTCCTAGCTTGCATTTCCCTAGCTTGGCAGCTTTGCTAGTCTCTGCTGGAGGCGTGTTTACAATACAGCACCCCTGCTTCCTACAGGAGCAGCACCAGTAGTAGGGAAGTGATCTACCACCATGGACAGGCCAGGCAGCTGACACTAAACAGGTGATGAAAGTCCCTTACCTGTAAATGGCTTGGAAGTTTCCTGAGCAGGATGTATGGTGTATGTATCTAGGATGAAAGTGTTATACACAAAAGATCCCTGAGCCAGGTGTATAAATAGGATAGCTTTATTTAAGTTGAGTTGCAGATTAGGTTCTTAAGATGTAACGGTAAAACCCCACCAGGAGTGACCTCCCTGTCGCTCAGCCTGCCTGCCATGAACTGTCCCATTAAAGAAATGGGGTGACCCAAAAGGTACTGGACCTGGGTAACGTATTAATATAAACAAACAGCGGTCCGAGACCTATATATTTCCAAATATGCAAGAAATCAAAATTTGATCAATTAGAAGGCGTATGTTATTTAGACAGCCCTGATCAATCAATGATGAACATGTAGAAAATAGGCAACAGCAACAAACTCAAAATATATATGCAATATTTTAATCTATTGTCAAATTGTAGTAACGAAAGCACAATTCACAGTATTATGTACTTTTCTTTATATACATTGCCCCGTATTTAGAACGTGCAGTAAAGCAAAAGAGGTGTCAAAAGAGCGTGAACGTGGTAAGGTGAAAGGAAAAGAAATCACACAGATTTGAAAAAAATATTCCAAATAATTCAAAAGAACACCAGCCAATGAAGGCCGGAACAATATATATCCTGGCCACTTCAATTAGTCAGCACAATTTCCCTAATTTTATTCCTAGGCATAAGATGTAAAAAATGTCTGCACTATATCATTGAGGGCGATATAGTTAGTGGTCCAGGTTTATTAATAAATGTCGACGTTTCGACTCGTCTTGCGGCCTTGCGGTTGATTATTCCTGGGCCATGCGAGTCTTCTTCAGGACAGGTGGGACGGGACAATATAGGGATCTCATTGATGACCCTATGAGAAATATAAAAACCCATTAGGGTTTGGGCTGATGCCTAGTTGCTTAAAAACAAGGGCAGAATTCCAAGAATGCTTACCCTTCTAGGGATATAATGGTCGTGATTCCCACTCCAAATTGACTCAGTCCTTATGTTTCCAGGAAAGTTATCCGAGTATTCTGGAAAATCAATGAGGAGCCCATTTGTAAAACCATGTATTAAACCTAATATTCACATCAGGCAAAAAATTATTAAATAATTACCTCTGCAATATTGTTTGGTTTCCTATCCACGGTGGAAAACTGGTTCCAATCGTAGGTATTGGACAATTTCAATATAATTTAATTCAGGCAACTCCTCACGAATTAATTAGCCTGAGGAATGAAAGACCAAAGAGTGAGGGGAACATCCCAAATTATGGCGCTTTGGAGACAATAACTGGTTAAGAACACAGGGTGTCAATTACCTGAGTAGATTAATTATCTAGCTTAAAGTTGGTCACTTTATCGATGCAGGCAAACTCAGGCGGCTGAAAAGAGAACCCATAGTGAATGTCCGCGTTCGATCAAGGTCTAAGTTAGGCGAACATAGCGAGTGGGTAGGAATCACGTTACGTGCTTACCGAGAATTAAGGCCAGAGGTCCTTAAAAATGACACGCGTCTGTCGGGAACCACAAAAGAAATGCTCGGGAGTGAACCGGAGCGTTGCCTGGCAACCTTCTTTTGTTGAATTCGGATGCCTTCCTGTTTGTGGAAAGCGAGGACGGACTACCCCGTTCCTTTCGCAGGCTCCGTTGTTTGAATTAAAACAAAGCTCACGGGCCAGCGGACTCATTCCCTGCATCGCGGTGCGCATCAGTGTGTTTTTCGGGAGCGCTGGGGTTTTTTCTTAGTTTTTTGGCATCATTATTGGTAAAATTATGGTGCACGAAATGAGCCTAGGTATTAGTAGCTAATAAGCACAAACACTTCTGGCTAAGTACATAAACAATTCTATGTCTATTGGCCCACTTATACCCACATTACATACATTAATAACCATCATTGATAGAAAACGTGGCTGCCATTTTAGTTTGGGAAGACAGATGTCAAACCATGATTCCCATCGATGTGTACATTATTTAAAAAAACATATTTACAAGAACATCTAACACAATACTGTATAGCAGTATTTTACAAATTAGCCACTGTTCCATAATATTTACAAAATACTTAACAGGACAAACAAACAAACAAATTTCAGTGTTTCATATAGTCATTATCTGCAATGGCTAAGGGGAACAAACTTAGAGAATTGCGACCTGTCTGTTAATCTCCTCTAATTCGTTAAGACCCTTATGTGCCGTGTCTAGAAGATATATCCAACGACATTCTCTTCTGCTCAAAATGCTCTGAAGTTCACCTCCTCGTGGATTTACATGTACCTTCTCCACGACCCACCATCTGATACTGTCAGGTGGATGTGCGAATGTCGTGAAGTGTTGCACGAGTGGAGCTCCCACTGTCTTACATCGTATCCGACTGACATGTTGGAGAATCCTGCACTTAACTCGCTGTATAGTTTGTCCCACATACATAAAACCACAGGGGCACAAGATAGCATAGATTACCCCGGTGGTGTTGCAGTTGCTATGTGCTTTCAACGTGTGTGTCTGATCGTTGTGTGAGAAGGTTGTGCATTCGATGGTGAGGGGGCATGCTTTGCATTTTCCGCATTTTTTATGTCCCAATATTGGCGGTAAGCCCCAAAGTGTGGTTTGGGAAGGGGCTGATGTTGTGGGAAGGAGTGATTTAATTAGGTGGTCCCTGATACTCTTCCCTTTTCTGAAGGCATGTAAGGGTGTTGGAAGTCCACCCACTTCGTCTTGTACTAGATGCCAATGTCGATTTATGGCTTTCTTGATCTGGTTGCTTTTGGTGTTAAACGTAGTGACACAGACTAACCTTTCTTCACTTTTGTCCTTGTCTTGTACCATAAGCAATTGATCCCTGTGATTGTGCCAAGCTCGCTTACGTGCCTTCTTGAGTAGGCGTAAGGGGTAACCTCTCTCGCTTAGTCTGGCTATCAGGAGTGATGACTCGTCAAAGAAATCCTCCTTCTTGGTACAATTCCTTCGGAGCCTCAGGAATTGCCCAAATGGGAGGTTGTCCCTGAGGTTCCGAGGGTGGTGGCTCGAATACCTGAGGAGCGTGTTGCGCTTACTACTCTTCCTTTATAGAGTAGTGTACAGATGTCCCTGTTCAGACCGTATTTGTATGTCCAAAAAGTTGATCATGTGGCTATCGCACTCCAGGGTGAACTGAATATCGGCCAGTTGTTGATTAAGCCAAATATGAAATTCAGTTAAGGATGATTTATTCCCATTCCAGATAAGAAGGACATCATCGATGTACCTGGCCCAAAGTTGGATTTGGTCTCTGTATGGGTTTTGTTGGCTCAGCACAAACAAGTGTTCGTATTCGCTCATGAAGATAATAGCTAGGTTGGGCGCAAAGCTCGCCCCCATAGCCACGCCCTTAGTCTGTATATAGAATTTACCTTGAAAAATGAAAAAATTCTGTGTCATTGCTATATTTAAGAGTTTAAGGATAAACTCAGTCGGAACCCTGTGTGGGGCCGGTCTGCGATTCAGAACCGTTTCAATGCAATCTAATGCTGCCTGCTGCGGAATATTAGTGTATAGGGCAGTGATGTCCATTGTAGCAAGCAGGTTGGTTTCCGGATCATATTGAAGCCCGTCTACCAGCTGTATAGTTGCCGTAGTGTCACGTAGATATGTAGGGGTAGCAATTGCTATGGGTTTCAGGAATATATCAATATATTTACACAGTGGTTCTAAAACAGAACCACATCCTGAAATAATTGGTCTCCCCGGTGGATCTTCTAAGCGTTTATGCACCTTAGGGAGCGTGTAAATCGTTGGCATGCGTGGATATTTATTATTGAGAAAATCAAATTCCTGTTTTGTAATGTACCCTTCCTGTAGTGCAAGGCTGGTCACGGTGCCCACTGTTTGACAGATCATCTTGGTCGGGTCTTTTTTAAGGAGCTTGTAGTTACCCTCAACCTGCAATTGGGATAGTATCTCACTTTTATATTTCTCAACGTTTTGGATGACAATTGCCCCCCCCCTTGTCAGCGGGCTTCACTACAATGTTGGTGTTGTTTTTTAAACTATACAGGGCCGTCTTTTCCTGTTTCCTCATATTGTATGGTACATATTGTCTGGTATTTAAAATCTGTTCCACATCCCGTATGACCACCTGTTCATAGGCTAGGATCTTGCTATCCACCATGTGGGAAGGCGGATTGAACTTAGAGGGAGGTCTCAATCCGCTAGCTGAGAAAATCGGATTATGGGGGACCTTCTGGAAGTAGTGTTTTAGACGGACCTTCCTGAAAAATTGCTGTAATTCAATCTTGAGATTGAAGTCGTTGGGCATGGCTGTTGGGACAAAAGAGAGCCCTTTGGAGAGCACACTCTGTTCATCTTGGGTCAAGGTATGGTCGGACAAATTTATGACCGGGTTTTCTGGTCTATGAACTACCACCTGTAGTGTTGCCGTCTTGTCCGGATCTCGCCATGGGAGTCCGACTGAAATGTTTTCTTGCCCCTGCCTGTCCCTCGATTCCATGTCACACCCCGTGTTCCCCTGGGTCGTCCTCAGGGACGGCCTCTGCCGCGTGGTCCCCACCATTGTTCCTCACCTAAAAAAGGTTGTTGGTCTTGAAAATTCTGGGCTGAGGAGTTAGACCCTGCACTAGTACCTGGGCGTTCTAGATCGTTGTCAGAGCCGCTGCTGGCTGATGAGCCCGAGAAGGTATTATAACGTCTATAGCCACCGCGGCCTCGGCTAGAGAACCCCCCTCTCTGATCCTGCGTGTAGTATCCCTCCTGTAAATAGGGGTATGTCACCTGTTATCATATGCCTTAATGTCTTTTGCCACTTTTTCCAATTTTGTGCTTTGTGTGTAAATGTAAAATTCCTTGATGGTTTTTTCTAACCTCTCTAAGGCCTCTTTAGCATTAACTAAGGCTTTGTCATCAATAATTTCCTTTCTCAGGATAGCTATCTCCCTGGTGAGCCTTTCTACTTCAGCTACCGCAGTCTCAATGCCCAAGACCATCCAATGTCTTGAGCATGTATTAGATATAAAGCTAAAACCCTCCTTAAACTTAGGGTTCTCCAAAAAGATGGCCGGTTCGTTCCGGACTTGAAGCCCGATTGGGATGACGTTTGATCTTAAATATTTGGCCAGAGTGTGCCCATGCAGCCTAGTGCATATTAACTTCTTTTCCAGGCGTTCCAATTTAGTAATCTTTTCATTCAGTGTCAAATCATTAGTCGTAGTGGTGTCGGTAAGAAAGGTACCACTCCCTTCTTCTAGTAAGAGTTTATCTATGTAGTCCTCACTATAGGATAAGGTCTCTTTTTCCGACATCCTATGGTTAATAAATTTCTAGATAGAATAGTCTCATTGACTATAACAGAAACACATCATCAACATAATTACTACACATTTAAACAATATCAACCGCAAGGCCGCAAGACGAGTCGAAACGTCGACATTTATTAATAAACCTGGACCACTAACTATATCGCCCTCAATGATATAGTGCAGACATTTTTTACATCTTATGCCTAGGAATAAAATTAGGGAAATTGTGCTGACTAATTGAAGTGGCCAGGATATATATTGTTCCGGCCTTCATTGGCTGGTGTTCTTTTGAATTATTTGGAATATTTTTTTCAAATCTGTGTGATTTCTTTTCCTTTCACCTTACCACGTTCACGCTCTTTTGACACCTCTTTTGCTTTACTGAACGTTCTAAATACGGGGCAATGTATATAAAGAAAAGTACATAATACTGTGAATTGTGCTTTCGTTACTACAATTTGACAATAGATTAAAATATTGCATATATATTTTGAGTTTGTTGCTGTTGCCTATTTTCTACATGTTCATCATTGATTGATCAGGGCTGTCTAAATAACATACGCCTTCTAATTGATTAAATTTTGATTTCTTGCATATTTGGAATTATATAGGTCTCGGACCGCTGTTTGCCATGAACTGTCAGTTCACACACAGGCCAGGCATCCAACATTCCACGATGTCATCAAACATTCCAGCAGTCAAACCATGTAAGCCACAGGGAAATCCCAGCCAGGGAAAAGAGACGTAGATCAAATATAACAGAAAGACAAACTGGGGCAGATTTACAAGCCCACTGCGCATTTCACTTTTTCATATTTACAAGGAGAGAAAGAGCCAGCCTGTGTGACTTTTCCTCGTCTTGTAAATATGGCCCCTTCACACGCAGCACTTTGCGTGGAACGGGCGTTCCATGGGTGCTGCTGTGGGTGTTCCCACACAACACTCATGGGACCTATTTATTTATTTATTTATTATGCAATTTGTATCGCGCAAACTAAACCCGAAGGTGTCAAGGCGCCTATCAAAAAAGATCAAAATTGCAAAGCA
The DNA here is from genome assembly GCF_964263255.1 of Lissotriton vulgaris. Taxonomy (NCBI): domain Eukaryota; kingdom Metazoa; phylum Chordata; class Amphibia; order Caudata; family Salamandridae; genus Lissotriton; species Lissotriton vulgaris. The sequence goes on along the minus strand of NC_141699.1, from coordinate 19,381,528 downwards.
CCACTACAGGTACGCGCGTACAAAGAGGTGGGTCTTTAGGGCAGATCTAAAAGATTGTAAAGTGGGGAGAGACCTTAATTCAAGAGGGAGAGCATTCCACTATTTAGGGGCCAGATTGGAAAAAGCTTTACCCCCCATCTGGTCTTCCGGATACGAGGAACAGAAAGAAGAAGTCTGTTTGAGGAGCGAAGGTTCCTGCCTGGATTGTGATGAGACAGAATGGATCCAATGCCAGTAAGGCTATTTTTAGCTAAAGCCTTGTAGACGATACACATGGTCTTAAAGAGTATCCAGTCCTCAACAGGAAGCCAGTGGAGCTGCTTCCGGGCAGAGGTGGCAGAGGCACGTCGGGGTAGATCAAGAACAAATCTGGCTGCTGCGTTCTGGACCACCTGCAAGCGCTGTAGCTGACTTTTATTCAGTCCAGCATACAGCGCATTGCAATAGTCCAGACGGGAGCCCAGGAGGGCAACGGCAAGTTGCTTTCTTGCCTGCAAAGAGAGATAGTGCCTGATTTTCCTTAGTATGCGGATGATACCCCAACAGGTCGATACAGTCCTGTTGACCTGTTGGCACATACTGAGGATGGGATCAATCATAACCCCAAGGTTTTTGGCTGAGGAGGTACCTGACACATTTCCAGATTCACAAGGAATCGTAAATCTGGAGATGCGTCTAAATGCTACGCCACCCTAGGGGTGACGTAGAGCGATGCAACAAGGAGAAATGTTTTAATTTCTCCTCGGTTTTCCTCTTTCAATACGTGCTTTATTCTACAGCATGCATTGAAAGATGGAAATGCCTGAAGTGTTTGTTTTTGTGCAGGAAGGTGCCCCTTCCTGCACAATAACAATCTCCCCATGACGCAGGCAGCCTTGCACCACGGTGCATGGGTGCCTGCGCCAGTGCAGTTTGAGCGCCAGCGCTGGGGTGAGCACAGGAATGCGACATATTATAAATATGTTGCATTCCTGTGCTTCCAAAGTGCCTGCAGCTTGGCGCAGCCAAAGGGCTTGTGGCACTTCCTTGTAGATCTGCCCTGAAGTTTCCACATGTAGAATTGCCACATAAATTGACCCCCCTGTAACGAAGCTGCCAGCAGTGCTGCAGCCATTCTCTCCTACAAACATAAACATAAATGTCCGATATAACCCGTCTGTTTTGAAAGTCTCTGCATGTCCGGTGGTTGTCTGCCCTTCCCTGTCCAACAGGCGATGACCTGCAGGACTTCTAACTGGGCATACGGGTGTGCGAGAGTCCAGGCTGCCATCCAGAAGGGACTGACCCTTGAAAAGATGGCGCAGGGACCTCAAAAAGAAGAGGGTCCGGAGTGTAAGCAGGCGAGGGAACTGCCCACGGATCTTGGAGGACATGCTGGTGTTAATAGGTGCATTGAGTCAGGTGAGGGAGACACTCTTAGTCCGAACTGGCTGAATTCAAGGTACCATAAAGTCCTACTTATGCAGACATCTGCAGGACTCAACACGAGTGTCCAATACTCAAAGATGTTATAAGTCAGACAACAAACTGAAACCTGCAATCCTGCTGGACAGGCGTCGGAGGTAGTGTGCAGGCATGATGCCTCCTCTTCTTCCGTCAAGGTAAAGGTTCCAAGTTGGGCTATTGCAATAGGCTAGTTGGGCCTCACAGTTACTGTGGGCTTTTATGAGATTCGGCTCCCAACACCTCCATGCCTTGGACCATGAATCTCATACCATTTCTGCTGGCTCCCAATGATGATGGAGGTCAGGATTCCTTTTGTGGCCAGTCTAGCAAGGCAGACCAAGCTTGAGTGGCAGAGCCTGGCTTCGATCATTCTCTGCCAGTGGTGAACAAACTTTAAATAACTTTGATTGTCCTCTTAATCGTACAATCTCTTCAGCCAACAGGTTAATCCTGTAGTCTTTGACCATATTGTCTGCTACCCTGGAAGGCTGCCCGTAAGGAGATCACAGGCAAGAGGTCCACCTGGCACTTTACACCAGAGTAAGGTAGCGCGATTTATGAAAGCAGTGTGGGACAAGCATAGGGGAAACCATAAGTTGTTGAGAGCTTTTCACCATCATGCCAATGAGCTAGCTGAAAGGTTCAAGTCAATCCTCAAAGCCATGCTTGGAAGCCTGTAAGAACACTGCTGTAAGAAATGGGACACCATCTTGCTGTGACTATTATTTGCTCACAGGAGGTTCCACAGAATGAAGTGGGACTTGGCTCTTTTTGACACCCTATAAGTGGTTCATGGACTCTTGATGATATTAGCAGGATAAACAGCGAAAGCACCCGCACATGACATTGTGGATTACATACAGGGATTCAGAGCCAGCCTGCCTCAGTTTATGAAAAAAGACAATACAAGCTTTGGAGGACAGTAATTTTGGGAACAATGTTGTGATCAGAAACCCACAGTGACAGCACCAACCTGGAATATAGGCTGGATTGTCAAGTCTCTGGAGTCCAGAGCCCTCCACCAAAACTCCTGGAACCTATTACACTGCTTAAAGAAGATATGAGGAAAAGTCTGACATCCCATGGCAACAACACCCTATGTCATAGAAATAAACCAATCAACTTACTGCCATCCCAGTGAATAGCCTGACCCACCTCTGTACTCATAGACCCCAAGATCAAAAGTCAAGTGAGAGCCGTCTTAGCTCTCACAGGGTACTGAAAAATGTTTGCCATCGGAGATGGAAGCCTTATAGGAACCATCACAGAGCTAACCTACAAGAAGCAACAAACGGTAGTGCACGGGGCCCTAAAAAAGGGAAGTGTATGCAGCTGCTGGACTGAAGTCAACGGGTTTCACTAAAGGCCTGATTATGAGTTTTGACCTCCCCAATTTGAACAAAAGTTGATTTAATGCATCGATTAATTATCAGATGTGTTAAATACCTTCAAACTCATAATTCTGACCCATATGTAAATCGGGATTTAATTATGGGTCAGAATACACCATCCATCTCATAATGCGGCCCCTAATGCCCAATGTACAGACAGAAAAATCTGATTCTGGCTTAAAGGTAGCACTTTCTTGGATAATGTAAGCTGGGCAGGAGCATCTGTGATATTCCTAAACTGGTTCTTCTTGCCATTGACTCCCAGTGGACTCCAGTTAAGTGACAGGCGTCATGGGACGCGGTCACTGTAGACACTGGGCAGTACCTGCTTACTGTTCATTTTACTGTTCATACACATTACAAAAACTGAGCATGCCACTGAAGATTCATTTTCCAGATTTTTCTGTTTAGATAGGGAAAGTTCAAAATCTTGCATAGGCTTGAGGGCTTGCAAGTTGTTTGCCCAAAATACATATTTACCACAGGCTTTTTCTTTTTTTCTTCTTGTAATTGCAATCCCTGAGGCCTACTGGAGAAGCTCAGGTACATCTAATCTATGTTTAAAATTTGACATCTCTTTACCTAGTAGAGCAGCTCGGGATAAACTGACACAACCTACCACTGTTGACAAGTGAGATGACAGGCCTGATCAGGCAATAAAGCTGCCATAACATGTATATTATGATTTAGCTGAGGAGGGAACATACGTTGTCTGCCCCACGACTATCCCATAATTTTAACCTTGTGTGACAAGCCTACAAGGGATGATGTAGGGATTTTCTCCAAAAGCAATGGAAGTAAAATGTATTTTTCTGTGTCGAAGTCAGTAAATGAATTTCCTTTGAATCCAAACTCAGATTTGTAGTAACTCTTTCATCGAAGATGTGTCGATTTTCAAATGTTTCAGCTCCTGAGATTAAAGGACAATCACATATCAAATTGGGTATAGGCCTGGTAACCTCTCAATCTAACGGCCTCATTTATGAAAAGTGACGCATCGCTGCGTGAAAACAGCGATGCGTCACTTTTCACTGCGCTCTCCCGGCGACACTAACGATGCGTCATATTTACAGTATGACGCATCATGGCGCAAGGAGTTCCAGAAACGTTAGTATTTCTGATGTACCTGTAGGCTCAAAAGTGACGCATTGCTGGAGTGTGCCACAAAAGTGACGCAACTCCAGCAATGTGTACTTTCACTTGGGCAAGTTCCACGTTGTTAGTACCTGCGTCAGTCTTACGCCTGGCATGAGGCAGGCATTAGATTTTGACGCATTAGCGTAAAAAAAAATGGCGCAATGAAATCTTTGAAATTTCACTGTGTCACTTCTATGACTCTTTTTTGCGTCAAAACGCCCCTCCCCTGCATACATTATACCTGGCGCAGGTATAATGTGGCGCAGGGGTTTACAAAGTGACGCATCTACCTAGATGTGTCACTTTGTAAATATGGTGCAACAAGGCAAATTTTTTACCCTGCTGGTGCGTCACAAAAAGTGACGCACCAGCGGCGTAAAAGTGACGCAAGGGCTCATAAATGAGCCCCCAACTGTTTAAGTACATCATTGCCCTCATCATATGTGGGCATAAGCATCACGTGTTATGGAAAGAGGGAGGGAGACCCTACCAGATCAACCCCTGTCTGACAGAAGGTTAATACTTTCTACAGCTTGGCCATGTCTATTCGGAGCCCGAGCAAACCCTGTGTCACCAGCCTTCAGCAGAGGGTTAGGGTTCATGGGATGCCATGCGCTGCCCATTGCTCACCAAATAGTAAATTCACCTCCACTCAGCAAGTTTTCCTGATGGTTCCTTGTGGCTGGATAAAGACGGCTCTACTTGGAAATATTCAAGCAGGTGCCTGCCTCTGAAATACTGGTGTTTTGTCATGTGTCAGGAGAAGGTCTAAGTAAAATATTTATTATGCTAATGGAAATTCTTGCAAGCTCTGACACTGAGTCACTCATACTTCACATCCTTTCTTTTGTATATATGTTGACTGTATAATTTTCACTCTCAGGAGACTTATAGCGTAATTTTTCTCTTGGCAGGTGATATGCCAGCCTGCTGTCACTGTAGACCCCATGCCTACATTTAGCACTTTCACCAGTGTTGTAGACATGCTGAACACATCTTAGATTAGTAAATGAAGGGGGGTGTGGCTTGGTGCGTGGCAAGATGGCCACACTGTAGTGCTGCTCTGCCGGCCGCCAAACGAAATCCTAAATTTATCCTGCCCTAGCCCAGCAATCCACTCCCTTAAGACCCAAGACTGACTTGCTGGGCATCTGGTCGAGCTGGTGACGAGTTTTGGGCTGCCTTGACATGCGCTGTGCGTATAGATCAGCACCGCGTGTCAGGCTGTGGAGCTGCAATCATGGCGGCGGTGTGAGCCGAAGAGACTGGCTGCCGGGACCTGTGGCAGCATGTGACGGTGCTGTTGGTGCAGCTAGTGCGGACTGGGGGAGCAGCGTGGGCGAGGTTGCAGGAGGAAAAGCTCCCGAGAGGTGCGTGACATCGTGAGGACGAGCGGGGGCTGCAGTGGAAGGTGAGCGGGGGCCCGGTGCAGAGAGGCCGGGACGCCGAGCTACGCAAGTGGCCGGCGCCAGTGCCTTGAGTGGGCCTTGCTTGGGCCACCCTCTTGGGAGCTGGATCAGTGTTGTACTCCCTCCCCTTGCTGAGCCACAACGCTGGTGTTCTTTTTGGACCCCTACTGTTAGGCTGCCTGCCCAATCACCCGCCGTGCGCACTGGCGAACATATAGTCACCTGCACCCGGGACGACAGACTGGCATTGCTGCGATGGAGGCCCCCCTAGACGTGACAAGACTGGATTATTGGGTAGCTGGTCGGGAGGGGCATTTGCCACGTTAGACATCCTGTTCTGGAGGACACATTGCGACCGCACAGGGGTATTTTTTATGGGCCTGCATATCCTCTGCACCGCGTGGTTCTTCCCTCCCCTGCCCCATCCGGCTGTCCTAGGCTGCGGAGCACACGCTGGTGGGTGAACTGTATGCATCATTGCCGGGTTTCCTCGATACCTGGAACTCATAACAGACATTTGCTCAGCGCCATATTCCCAACTGCTACACAGAAGTGGTTTTTTTGTAAATAAGGACCTATTCACGATTGCTGCTGAGGGGCAAGCGGCAAACAAAAGGCTCCTCTGGTTGCTGGCAGTCACAGTGTCCCTGCCCAGGGCCGACCTTTACAGCTGCCTATATCTTGGAGACACGTGTGAAGCGGTTTCATTTTCGCGTTTGCCGCACTAGGGCATTGAGGATAGCTGAGGACGCCATGGGAAAAACAGAAAAAAACCATCTGCGCCTCACATTTGAGCTCTGCAAAGGCGGTAAACCTGCACAGAACGCGTCCTCGGAGCTAGAGTCATCAACACAGGCTCCTACGGCCCTTGAGAAATCGCTCGCCGCCATTCAGGCACGCCTTCCGGCCATAGATGGAAAAATTGAAGCCCTTCACAGAGGGATGGACGATTTTTCTGCTAAACTAGATAAGCAAGCAACACGCATTGGAGAAGCGGAGCAGCGTATCACGGATGCTGAGGACAGCTTGCAGAAAGTGGTGGAAAAAGACATCAGACATCACAAAACTATTAGCGGTCATCTAAGCAAAGAACAAGGACATTGAAGCCCGGTCAAGGCGCAACAACATCGGCGATTTGGGCCTTTCTGAATCAACAAATGTGGGGCGCCTGGAGGACTACATGGAGACGCTCCTACAAGAGGTCTGTGGCAAGGATGAACTATCGCCCCTATTTGATGTGAAACGGGCACATAGGTCCTTGGCGGGGCACCCTCCTCCTGGCGCGCCTCCGAGGCCAATCATTGCTAGATTGCTGAATTTTAGAGATAGGGATACAGTGCTGCACATCACACGTCAAAAGGGGTCAATTACTCACCAGGGCAATGCGCTGTCATTTTACCCGGACTTCACAACCGCGGTGCAAGCTGCTTGGAAAGAATTCCAAAATGTCAAGAAAGTGCTGATAAATGAGCAAATCCCTTATGCCATGCTTTATCCGGCAAGATTGTGGATTGAGGCTGCGGATGGCAGAAAAAGTTTCACGCATGCAATGAAGCACGCTAAATCTCTGCGACACCAGCGAAACTCCCCAGCTCACATGTCGAATGTCGATGATTGAATAGTAAGAGGAAGTGTGCTTTGTAACACAGTGGTATTTTCTGACCCTTTGGGGACTTGACAAAGTTGAAAAGAGGTTCTGCAGGGCATTTCCAAGGGAGGCGCAGTTTGTTGCTAGGCTTGCATAATTTACAAGAGCGCCTGAACATGAGGTGGTGGTGGTTGCTGGATAGAGGCGCCAATGTGGGTTTGTGGAGCCACTTGATGCTATATGATACTGTGCTTAGGCATATCTACCAGTGCCTGAGCTCCAAATATACGATATAGTGCTGGGCCTACCAGCGTAAGAAGGTCGTTGGACTGGCTATGGTTGTGGGAAGCGGAAACACATCAGCGGCCCCCTCCCTACCAGACCTGGGCGTAGCTATTGCCGCTATAACCCCTGATTGGTGATCCCCACCAGACATACCATTATCTCTTGTTGTTGTTGGGTTGGGAGTTGCATGAGGGGAAAGTCTTTTGCAAATTGGGGATGCTGAAGTGGGTGGAGGGAGGGTGGGTGTGTTCTACTATTTTTTTTACCAAAGGTAGTGTACTTGGAGGTCAATAACATATGTAAGTTGGGTAACCGTAAGCACATTTGCTCTGAAATGGTCAGTTATTGCTATGTAAATGTAAATGTACAGGAATTTATATAGCGCAAATCACAGAGCGGTTTCTAAGCGCTTGCTTAGGGAACCAGTCCTCGTATTCCCCTGTGAGTTAACCCCGGCAGGGTATCCGCAAGGTGAAAGCCAGGCATCCCGCCGCGAGGGGCCATTGTGGAGATTAAGCAAGCTATTGCCCAGAGTCGCAGAGTGTGAACCCGTGAATCGAGTAGGCACCGGAGAGAGAATTGTCGAGTCCATGGACATTTTAGGACTCAAGACCCCGCCGACCCAGGAATTGAACCCTGGTCTCAGGCTGACCTCTGCTTCCAGGTCTGCCTCCTCTAACCAGTGAGCCACACTTCTCCACTATGCTGATGATTACCACTATAGATGTCAGCTGAAATGTATAAATGTATCACTTGGAACGTCCGAGGTTTAAACACACCCAAGAAAACCAGGCAAGTGTTAGCGCAACTAGACAGGCATAATGTGAAGTTTGCTCTGCTGCAGGAAACCCACCTGAGTAAGTACACAGAAGGCAAGGTGGCATGTCGCTGGGCAGTCTACTGGCTGGCATCATCATACTCCACATATGCGATGGGGTCCTTATCTTGATCAAGAGGGGTGTCCCATTCACTGCAATACAGACTAGCGCAGACACGGAAGGCCGCTGGGCTACCGTGCTGGGGAGATTGGGGAGAGTGCTAGTGATCATTGTTAATATGTACAGACCAGTGGTAGAAGACAAAACACCCTATGTGCAAATGTTCTGCGCAAATGGCCGGAGGCGGGGATCATGTGGGGGGGGTCTCAACACGCATCTCAACCCACGTGTGGATAAATCTAACCCAGCAGGTGCACGGATGGTAAAAGTTGCACAGTCTGTAAAGGACGGCATGCTGATATTGGGACTGGTGGAAGCCTGGTGACTGCGTAATGATGGGGTATTAGCAGGTACACACATAACACCAGCATTTAATAGTTGGTCCCATCTGGACTATTGGCTACTAAATGAGGAAGCGAATAGGTGGGTAGCTGAGGTTCACACGACCCCTAGGACTTTGTCTGATCACAATCCGGTTCTCCTTGCATTGACCATACCTGCCAAGCCACACAGGCCATTCAAGTAGCGATTTAGAGCAGACTCACTTCTTGACCCGATATATGCTGACACTATCAGGACTGCTATCATACAATATTTCGACTTAAACGTGGGCTCGGTCAAGAGCCAAACTACCCTTTGGGAAGCCTTCAAGGCAACAATTAGGGGGACTTGTATCAGTACTTTGGCGGGGATCCTTAGAGACATTAGCGGAAACTCACTACACTAGAGAAACAACTTGAGAATCTAGAGGCCCAATATGTACAAGCGCCATCTGGGGAAACACTGGCCCGAATTCATGAACATGTTGAGGAGTATAACTCACTAGCAAGAACAGAAGTAAAGTATTTATCTAAAAGAAATGTGGCCAGGACTTATGGCGAGGGTGGGAGGCCAGGTAGGATGCTGGCAAATCGATTGCGGGGTAGGGCTAATCACTCCCCGATTGACCATATTATTGATACTAATGGAGAGGAGTGTTATTCTCAACATGCAATAGTGGAACAGTTCCGGAAATTTTATGCCACTATGTAAACAACACGGGGTGGTGTTAAAACCTAGACTGCAGGGTCAACATCATCGGCGCCATCTTGCCCCCTTTTCGAGCCCATTAGTGCGCATCAGCAGCAGCCATTTTAAATGCCATGGCCTCTCTGCCCATCGCCGACAGCCAGCGCGTCTCTCTCTCTCTCTCCTGACCTCGCAGGCATCCCCCGCGCGCTGACAGCCCCCGCTCTCACATGCCTTGGGCCATAAACCCCTCCTCAGCACAACTCTGCCTCGGAACCCCATCCTGTTCCCAGCTCAACACCTCCCTCCATTCCTTTCATGATCCTGAGTCCTTTGATAAAACCCCCCCTTTCCTCTATGCCGATTGTCTTACTCGTTCCAAGGCCGCCACCTGGCCCTGCGGATGCTGTTTATTGCCCCCCATACAGTAGGAAGCTTCTCCCATCAAAGGATCCCCGAGTTGATCAAAGCCCCCACCCCATGAGATCCGATCAACCACATACAGTCCGTGAATCGGCGGAATGCCCAGCTGCGCAACAATCGTCACCTGTTGTGACCGGGGTGGGGATTTCAACTGTAAATGTGTGTGGGAACGGGCCTGAAGCGGGGATTCCGAGGATGTCCTTTCATACTTCAAAGCATTTGCAAGAATGTGCCACATGCAATAAACTGTAATAAAGATCATAAACCTGTGTATAAGAGGCCAGGCCTCAGAGATGCGGTTAGAGCACCTCGAGAAGATACCGTGTTGTCTGATTTGATGTGTTCTGCTCCGTCTGAATAAAACTTCTGTTCCCTGCCTTCCAGTCTCCAGCGCCTGCCTCTTTGTTTGGTAACTTGAGTGGTAATAGAGGCGTTTAACACCGGGCAACTCTGAAAAAGGTCATCGGCCCTACCTTTTTCCACAATTGGCGTCCCAAACGTGGGGCCCATCAGTGACTCGTGGATCCAGTGGGAGAGGTCCTGACGACAGAGTGAACAGTGGCGGTGCGTCCATTGGGGGCGTTGGGGCGTTGCCCCACTAGCTGTGGATGACCATCACGCTGAGGCATGATTAACAAATTCCAATTTGAATATTATAAATCTGAGCGTGAGCGCGCACTCGCAGCAAACTTCTGTGCGGCCGGCAACGCTAGCTCAGCTTACCGACGGCACAAGATAGACATCGCGTTGGAAGGTGTGGGGGCGGGGCTGCGGCAGTGATTGACAGCGCAGCATAGCAGTCTGCAGGAACAGCGGAGCTGCAGTGTGCGCAAGTCAATGTATGGCTATACATTTTTTGGACTTGCTTTCGCATGCGCACATGCTACAGTACTTTTCCCTCCCTCCCCAACAGCGAATCAGGGTGCGAGGGTCCCGGGCCCCCTGGGTGTCACATGGGCAGGCATTAACCCTGCTCTTCGCCAATCCTGGTATAGTGGTGCTGCTACTGCAGCGCCAGGATTGGCTGAGAGCAGTCACCACGGCGCGCAATGTGACTGTAGACCTTGGCTCGTGCGTGCCCCTGGTGCGTGTGTGAATGTCTTGACTTCCTCTGTGACTCAGCCGACTAAGATAGTCATTAGTGTGTTCTTACACACCACATTTGCTCCACAACAAAGTATGCTGCTAATAAGTTCACCAAACGTAAGTTTTTTTTTTATTTCACTTGACTCAGCTGTTGTTAGTTAAGTTTCTCTAACGTGGCGCTGTGCTAGCGGTGCATGGTCATCGCTACTTAGGCGTTGGGCAGCGGCTCGCCTCACCGGCTCTTCTGCTTTGAACATTGATTGATTGTATCTGAGACGGTGGGACCTAGCTGTCTGCCACCTCCTGGCTGGTTGTCGATATAAACTGGTGTATTATTCCCTCTCCCGCCCAGAGGTTATTTAGGAAATGTCTTTAGTTCCCTTTCCGCCTGATTGCTCACGCGCGTTTTGAGAGAGTGTGTGCGGCAGCGCTGTATATGTTTGTGGATATGTATGTTGTGTAATGTGTTTATATGTGTGAGTATGTGTATTGTGTATGTGTATATATGTTGTGTAATGTGTTTACATGTGTGAGTATGTGTATTGTGTATGTGTATATGCACGTGTTCCCGTGCACGAGCAGATGAATTATCTATAGCGGGACTTCGATACCACCTGGTGACGTCTTTAGAACCCACAAGGTCGCCAGACATTCTGTTTTGTCTGCTTGCTGGACACAGGTCTTACATTCCCGTTTTCCATACTGATTGTAAGGAATTAATTTCGGCGCCATTTTTGTGCAATGAAATCATGTTAAACCGGTATGCGTTTATTTTTCGAATTCTTCCATGTGGAGTTGGCAAGCATTTTCATTGTGCGTCTGCGTCTGGAGCTTCCTCAGAGATGTACAAAACAGTTGTTTACCCCGGGATCAGACGGCAGGCTTTGCCACAGCAAAACACCTCTGTCGAGGCCACCCCCCATATTTCTACCGGATGGTGAGCATGTGGGCAGGTGGTAACTTAACAGAGATGGTGTCAGGCCAGTCACTTATTTGGAACACCAAGCAGTAGCATGGGCCAACGATGAAAGCCATTGCAAGGTTGTATTCCAATTATATCGACTTGGTGTCTGCCTCCGAGGGTATTTCCGAACTACCAAGATCCTAAGCTATTTGAAAGAACAGCAGCTCTTCTGTACAAATCTGAGGCAGCAATATCGCATATGCATCTTACATGGAAGGATATTGCTTAGGTGGTCAGGCGGTAAGTGGTGGTAGCCGGGAAGCAGGGATATTAATGATTTTTCCTTAACCTCAGAAAACAACAAAATGCAAAAGCCTGTTGTTTTCCTTGAAATTGCTGAAGTAGACAGCCTCAGTTTTAAAGACACGGAAAGAGCCAGCTCCGTGTTAGTGGAGCAGGTGCTTCGGCAGCTCTGCTGGCTGTGGAACCGAGGAAGTAGCCGGATGTGAGCACTTCACATTCAAATCGGTCATAGCACAATCATGAAACTGTATGTGAAGGATGGAGATCCTGAAGCCAGACCAACTAATCATGCCAGGGGCAGTCAGTATGCGGTCGAGGTTGCACTTCATGATACGAGAAAGGAATCCTAAATGTACTAAATAATCTATTGTCCTGAAGCCTTTCTGGATAGGATCATGCGGCAGCCTCGACATATATTCACGGCTGCTTCTGGTGTGCACTGTTCGAGCTTCATTTTGGTGTCCCGGTGTGCCACGCTTTTTTTTTATTTTGAACGTATGTCCCGGTTTTTAGGACAAGGCCAAGTCAACCTGTGCAGTACAAGTGAACGGTGTACGTTGTCTGATTCAGGCAGCGCAGGAGGATATGGACTGAATGCATGCTGCAGCAGAGGGGAACCAGGGTGGGAAGGACGGCAGGGGTCTCAGGGCAAAGGTAATGCATATGGCTTCATCAAGTGCTCGTTGGCTGCCATCGTTTGCTTAATCTTAACTCTTGAAACCTTCTGTGCCACAAGTTGCCGAGCTGCACCTAATGCAATTTTTATGTACCTAAATAGAGCATAAGGCATGTGAAAAACAGTATTCCTCGTATTGCTCGGTTTAAGAGGACTTCACCCTTACTGGAAAGTGCCCTGATTGGGGTTTTGAATTTTTCCCGATTTTGAAAGTGTTTTGTGCATATCACAAAAAGTGATGAAAAACGTGTTGTGGGATGTAGGGGGGTGGGTTACCTCAGCTAATCTCAGCTACTGGTAATTACTTTGGACCTCAATCGAGTCCATCTTTTTGCCCCACAGTGCCTTCAAAAACCGGAACCAGGTGAAATGCGAAGGGGTTACATATGTTCCCCTCTCAGAGGAAATCATGTTGGGTTGGACTGTTCGTCTTGGAGGAAGACAAAGGCTGATTTACACAAGACTGGTGCCTGTCTGCGGTGACTTGATGTTTAAAAAGGAGGCATTGTTCAGAGCAATTACCAGTGGCTGAGATTGATTCAAGAAATCCAACAATCACGTTTTCGTTTTTCTCAGTGTGATGCCCTAAATCCAATGGGTATGCCCAGACCTGGGTTTCATGCTCCCCAGGACTTAAGTTTCATGGTATTGATGAGACCCCCATAGGCTGAAAGAGGGGCGAGGTTGTGTGTGTATTGCTCAGAGGGCCCTGGCAGTGAAAGTACGACTATTGTTTTATGCCGCACCCCTTTCAAAAGTCACCAGCCGCCACTGAGAGTGAACGACTGCAACGATCGGGAGAACTCCTGTCCGATAGACCCTCGTCTGACAGCCGATCATCCGAACTTCACTGGTTCCGAACAGACCTCTCTCGAGTGATCTACGGTCCTGACTGGGAACCATCAGGAGTGCCGCGAAGATCACGAAGAATATAAGACGATCGGGCGCTGGATTCGGAAGACAAGAAACTGTCCATGCGGTCCGGGTAAGGTCGTGTAAACGCGACAAATTGCGAAATAATTGTTTGATTTGGATAATACTAGTATTACTCTTTTGTTGGTTCTTTTGGAGATTCACTGTCTGCAAACGGAGAAACAACAGGCTCTCTTTGCAAGCAGTGAAGGATAGGTAACGCAGACTTTTGTCCCCGTTGTAATCCATCGTGCCTATCTTCCTCCCCCACTGATTGATTGATTGGCCCGAACTGTTGTTCGCGGATTGTTTTCTGGAGATTCTCTGTCTGCAAACAGGGAAGAACAGGTTCTCTCTTTGCAGGTAGTGAAAGGGTAGGTAACGCAGACTTTTGTCCCCGTTGTAACCCGTCGTGCCTACTTATTCTCCCCATTGATTGTTTGATTGACCGAACATTGACTGTTCGATATTGGTTCTTTTGAGGTATTCACCGCCTGCAAACAACGAAGAATAGAAATATTCTGTCTAGTCTTTGTACGCAGTGATAAGATAGGTAGTGCAGACTTTTGTCCCCGTTGTAATCCGTCATGCCTATCTTCTCCCCACTGATTGGTAGCCTGTTTAGCCCGGACCGCTTATTAGAGATGAACCATCCGGATCCACTGGAAGGCACCCCTAATAAGGACATGTTCATGAAGATGGATTAATCGCTATAGCTTATAGCAAGCTGTGGCATAAATATATGAAGAAGGATCAGAAAAGTCAGTGGCCACTGATAGGAACCTTCGACGAGGATAAAATAAGCGCGCTAGAAACAGCCCTTGGGAAACACAAGACAACGCCCACTATGCTTGATAGTCTCGGCATGTGGCGCAAAGAAACCGAACAACGTAAAAAGAGAAATGAAAGTAGGTTGGGAAAAGAGCTGCGAAAGGCAGCCCACCTAGCTGCTAAGAAATTAGAAGAAGAGATTAAGGAAAGAGAAGAAGCCAAACAGAAACTAGAGGTAGAGACATCAAGCCAGTGTCCGGTTAGAACACCCTCTACGCTCTATCCTGAATTGCCCTCGAAACAGCGAGCCAACGATGATCTTTTGTTAGGTCCTCCGATCATCTACATGCCCCCTCCATATGCCCCTTCCCAACCCTTAGCACAGCACTCGCTACCCCCAAGCACAGACGAGAGTAGTATCAGAGCTTTGGTCCCCATGACCTCCGCGCCGGTCGAACCCCTTGTACTAGATACAGCACAAGCGACAGTGTTAGATGACCCAGAGACCTGAAAGGCTGATTCCGCAAGAACGAACAGATTAAGCAAGGATGAGCGAGCAGGGATTGACAAGATAGTGAGGACACTGGTAGAAAGAAAGGAAAGTGAAGAGCACATCACGGATATGTTCAACTCATATGCAGGGAGCCACAGACGACATTTTGCCGTACAACTGTGTTATCATGCCCTGAATGCGTATGAGGACCAATATCGAGACAAAGGTCCCGAGAGCCTAACGACTCTGTATAGAAAGGTCGATATCGGGGATGAGGGCAAGTGTGATGTGACGGACCTCCTTACGCGTACACTTGAGGTTTTCCGCCACCTCACTGAAGAGGAATCGGAAGCTAAACCCACGACACCCATAGCAACCGAACCACGAACTGAGCGAGCTAGCCCCATGATGCCAATAAGAGAGGTTGCCCCCTACTGGGTTCCTCCACGAGCTCTAGGAACACACGATGACGTCAACCACCAAGATGCAAGAGGGAGGGTAGTGTACAACTGGGTCTACCAGCCATGGGATCGGCAAGATATTCTGACGTTCCGGAAATCTCTGCCCGATTTACGTAAAAACCCCACTGCCTTCTACACTGAATTAGGTACAGCCCTAGGTTCAACGATTATGACCCTGGCTGACATCGACTTGTTTTTCGGGTTATGTCTGCCAGCTGATGTGTGGAAGCAAATCCGAAAAGTCAACCACCTTGAGCTGTTCGGACATACATGGTCACAACTCGATGGCATAGATAGGCAACGAGAACCTGGACAGAAGCCTTTGAAATCCATTTTAGACCTCCCAAACAAAATTGTACAGAAATTGAAAACCCTCATCCCAGAAAAGAAAGTGGACTGGTCAATAGTAACGGCTTGCCGTCAGAAACCCCAGGAAGACGTATCGGAATACTTCTCCCGGTTTGAAACGGTGTTCTCCGATTACAGCGGCCAGGACATGACTACTGCAACCGGACACCATCTGTTTGTCCAGAATTATGTAAAGGGTTTGTCGCCGGAGGTCTCTCAGAAACTGCAGGCCAGTGAGAGTAGTTGGGCGGCCTCCAAACCTGCGGCTATCCTTCAGACGGCCCAATATTACGAGCACCAGAAAAATGAACACGATAGAGCAACAGAGAAAAAGAAGAAATACTTAAAAGAGAGGGTAATGATTGCACAGTTGCAAGGGGTGACTGTAGGACGAGAGCAATACAAAGGGAACTTTCAGACAAATGTCCCTAGGAACGCACCTCCTAAAGACCGTACCCCAACACCCCACATTGGACGTAGAGACATTAGCGAGGACCAGTGTGCCTTCTGCAAAGGATTCGGCCATTGAAAATCCCAGTGCCCGGTTCTGTTGGAGATGAACAGAAATAGGGACCCCAAGGACGTAGCGGGTGGACCGAGAAATAGAGGACAGCAACGGGGGTCCGCAAATGACACGACTAACGATAGATCGAACAGACCGAATACATTTGACCGTCCCCGACAGAACCAGTACCAGCAGTCGGACTGCGACGATGCCCGCGACTTCGCATAGGACTGCCAAGGGCAAGGGAGGGATCCAGTCGAGCTCTATGTTGACCAGCAAGGTCCTTATGTCACCGCTAAGGTCCTGGGTACAAAGTCTCCATTTCTGGCAGACACTGGCGCGACACGTAGTGCGTTATCTAAACGACTGATTCCAAGGGCACCCTTGTCTGGCTCACTTGTAACATCGATAGGTTTCGATGGAACGCCCTCCACTAACCCTTTGTCCACACCGATCCCCTTTGACTTAGAGAACAACACAACTGACACGACGTTTTTGCTTACCGCCAATACTCCTGACGCCATTATGGGACTTGACTTGCTGAAGCATTTCCGAGCGACTATTAGATGTTCCCAAGACGGAGTTCGAGTTTTCCTGTACGACAACCCCATTCTGCTCAGACATTGCCCTTCCCGACGCATGTTTACTATCACTGACACTGACTCGTCCCTACTTGACACTCTGCCTCCGTATCTGTGGGCCAAGACAGATTCGGACGTAGGACGCATGATGACTGACCCAGTGCACATCACTGTTCGACCGGATGCAATACTCCCAAAACTTCCACAATATCGGATATCGCCCGAGGGCGAGAAGGCATTGGTAAAGATTATTCAGTCACTGATAGACGCAGGAGTGGTAGAGGAAGTGGTTAGCAACGTTTGCAACAGCCCTATCTTGCCCATCATCAAGAAACAAGGAGAGGGAGATGAGAAAGCATACCGCTTCATCATCGACCTTCGAGAGATCAACAAAGTAGTTGTACCCCAGTACCCCGTGGTCTCAGACATCACCACCATCCTGACTTTGATTCCTTCTACTGCCACCACCTTCACTGTCATTGACCTCAAAAACGCATTTTTCTCTATCCCCATCCACCCAGACAGCCGATATCTCTTCGGCTTTACCCTAAAAGCCCGCTCATATAGATTCTGTCGAGCACCCCAAGGCTACACAGAAAACCCCAGCATCTACAGTCAGGCCCTCAAGAGACAACTGGATGAGGTCCAGTTACCCGATGGAGTGGTGTTAATACAATACGTCGATGACATCCTTTTGGCGGCCGACACCACTCCACTAGCAGTCACCGCCACCATTCAACTCCTGCACTTCCTTGCGGAAAATGGCCACAAGGTCTCCAAGAAGAAGTTGCAATTCTGCCAACCCCAGGTCACTTACTTAGGCCACCTTTTGTCCAAAGACGGAAGGAAACTTACTCCTGACCGGATCCAAACCATTCTGGAAACCCCTGTCCCTAAGACTCAGAAACAGGACCGCTCCCTACTAGGCCTCACCTCCTTCTGTCGGCAGTGGTTGCCAAACTTCAGTCTCATGGACCCCTGAATGCCAATCCTCCTTCATAGAACTGCGAGATGCCCTTTGTTCGGCCCCTGTCCTCGGTACCCCCGATTACACAAAGCCCTTCTCCCTCTACACTCACGAAAGGGAGGGGTGTGCTTTATCTGTCTTGACCCAGTCCAATGGCCCAAAGCAACGACCATGCGCTTACTTCTCTGCCACTCTTGACCCCGTAGCCAGAGCCTTGCCTGCCTGCCTTCGAGCTGTAGCTTCCGCTGCTATCTCTATCCGACAGAGTGAGGGGATCGTGCTCTCGAATTCCCTCACGGTATTAGTACCCCATGCAGTTGACACCCTCCTGAACCAAACTAAGACACAACACCTGACGAGTGCACGACTGACTGGATACGAACTGACTCTGCTTGCACCCCACATCACCCTGAAAAGATGCACCACACTGAACCCGGCACACTTTGTTGCCCCTACCGGAGAACGATCCAAATGTGTCCCCTGTACATGACTGTGTGACCCTCACAGACGAACAGACTAGAAGTAGGGTTGACCTCAGAGACACAGCTTTTCCTGACCCTGACGGAGAGCTGTGGGTGGACGGCTCTTGCATCAAACTCCCCGATGGCACCACTTCAGCTGCCTATGCAGTCACTGTAGTAGAGACAGCCCGCATCACACAACGATCTGCACAGGCAGCAGAACTGATTGCCCTGACACGAGCATGCATCCTAGCAGCAGGAACCACAGCGAACATTTACACCGACAGCCAGTATGCCTTCGGGGTGGTTCACCATTTTGGGCTCCTTTGGAAGGAAAGGGGATTCTTGACCTCACACGGGACCCCCATCTTACATGGAGATCTAGTCTCCGCCCTGATCGAAGCCGTCCTTCTCCCCAAAAGACTTGCGGTCATCAAATGCCAGGCACACAAGAAAGTGACAGACATTATTGGACAGGGAAATGCACTAGCCGACATCACTGCTCGAACCACAGCTGAAAATAGGACGACAACACGCATGTACGTAACCAGGTCCCAAGCAGAGAAATGGACCGACGCTAGGGACACTATTAGGGACATTCAAATGGCTAGCTCACAACACGAATTGACTGAATGGGCACGGGTGG
Organism: Lissotriton vulgaris; assembly: GCF_964263255.1. Taxonomy (NCBI): domain Eukaryota; kingdom Metazoa; phylum Chordata; class Amphibia; order Caudata; family Salamandridae; genus Lissotriton; species Lissotriton vulgaris. Next base: position 19,362,789 of record NC_141699.1, on the reverse strand, counting down.
GACTGAAAGACGATGAAGGCTGCTGGCGGACCAAAGACACGAACAAATGGTTGCTACCTGACTCATACCTGATTCTCATATTGACTATGGCACACTCCCCTGCACAGATAGGATCAGCCCCCATGACTGAACTTGTCTCCAGAGTTTGGCACAACGACAAAATCACAGACTCAGCCAAACGTCTGGTCCAACAATGCTTGATATGCTTGCAACATAACCCCGGGAAAGGAACTGTGGTACCCCGGGGAGGGTTTGGGGTTCCCAATCACCCGTTTGAAGTCCTGCAGATGGACTACATCCAACTAGACAGATGCCAAGGCCTGAAATACGTACTTGTTGTGGTGTGTGCATTCAGCAAGTGGGTGGAAGCATACCCAACCCGTGATAACACTGCTATGGCCACTGCAAAAGTTCTGTTAAAAGAATTTTTCCCTCGCTACGGCCTTTGTCGAATTTTATGGAGCGACAATGGCCCCCACTTCGTAGCCGAAGTTATCCAGCTCATCTTGAAAGGGCTGGGTGTAAAACAGAAGTTCCACGCAGTCTTCCACCCCCAGTCTGCTGGACTTGTTGAGCGATACAATGCCACCCTAAAATTAAAACTAGCCAAGATAGTGGCTACCACAGGACTGAAATGGCCAGACGCTCTCCCACTGGCATTGCTATCGATGCGTTCCACCCCCACCAAACACCACTTGACACCTTACGAGGTCGTTTTCGGCCGACCCATGAGTGTCTGGTCTGCACCAAAACCGGCTTCCATTCATGACGTTCCGGACGTCCTAATGTCTGATTACTTGTATAAATTGACTGAAACTCTGTCTGTCATTCACCAACAGGTGCTGCATGCCATCCCTGACGCTTCCAGGGGTCCCGGACACAACCTGCAACCCTGGGACTTCATACTGATAAAGAACTTCCAGCGCGCCAAGAGTCTGGAACCCCAGTGGACCTGCCCCTGGAAAGTCCTACTCACCACCCGAACAGCTCTTCGAGTGGAAGGAAAGCGGACCTGGGTGCATGCTCACCACTGCAAACGGATTCCCCCGACTCTGACGACGACCGAAGACGTGACCACCCAGGAAGAGCTCCTGAACAAAGACCGACCATCGCTGAATTGCTACCCTGACACAGAGACACTTGAACTTGCAAAGATTCCTGACCCCACTGTGCCATCCAAAGAAGGGTATAACCTGCGACGAAAGGAGAGAGTTTCGGCTAAGCAGACCATTGACTAAGTCATAATTCTCAGATCGGTGGCCTAACACTACAAAGGCTGTCAGGAGAGAAAGCCAAACGAGGTTTTTGGTTCTGCCCGCTACCGAGCTCCCTTGAAGATGATGGAAGCGCCCAATAAGAAGGTGATGGAAGCGCCCGATAAGAAGATGATGGAAGCAACCGGACGTCCGAAAATTCGCTACAGAAAAACAAAGACAGACAGAATCCACAGTTCCAAGACAATTGCACTTTTTATCACGATCCTCTTCTGCCTTCTCTTCATGACCACACTCTGGATTGTGGAAGAAAACACGCCCACTCATGAGACATTCCTGACCACTGCACAGCCTACCACCATGAAGGAACATTATTTGATTTCTCTCTCTCCCCAACTCAGAGAAAGGCGAAAGGAGTTTTGGAACAACTCCTTTGTGCAGCTGCTGCACCAGCACAATCTTGCCACCAATGCCACCAACTGCTGGATCTGTGGGTTGCTACCCCACGCCACTGGACATTCGATACCCTTCATCCCTTCACCCTTCTCAATTCACGGCTCCTGCCTTGCTTGGCTGATCCTCCTGTAAGAGAGCTATAGGGACAATGCCACCTCCAGCAAAACCATGACGCATTTCTTTCATGAGGTCTGGCGAAACAAAACGAAGACACATTTCTGCCCGCAGACCTCCAACGACTCTATCCACATGGACATCCCTGCCAAAGAACGAATTGAAATGCAGGTGTTCAACAATCCGACCAGACCCACCTTCTCCTACTTCAAAAGCGAACAGCCGCCACCCTGACTGTGGCCCTATCTGTCATCAACGTCACAGGTCTTATGTGCATAGAAGGGCTTGGGACGCAGCTGGTGGGCCGCAGTGCTTGCCGCATCACCAGAACTCTGGATTCCACCGATCCACCTTCCTTTGTATCCTCTCCAAACATGTACTTTGTTTGCGGCACAAAAGCTTACACCTGGCTCCCCAAAGGTTGGGGGGGCACTTGTTTTATCTCCTTCATCCTTCCTCCGACCTATGTGGCTCTGGCGAATCACCATAGACAAAAACGAGCCAAGGACATTGAACAAGCCGACTCTACAGGAGCACAGTTCCTCGATGCAATGAAGGGACTTGTTCTACTCTGGGGCCCGATGGCAAACAGCCGTGCCATCCGACATTTGACTCAGGCAGTCGAGACAACAATGAACATCACAGCTGGTATCCTTGCAAACAACACAGCGGAGCTTCAAGCGGTCCGCCTGGTGGCTCTCCAGAACCGCCTTGTTCTAGATGTGGTTCTAGCGGATCGTGGTGGAGCATGCCGCATTATTGGGTCCAGCTGCTGTACATATATACCGGACAATTCACCCTCAGTATACAAGGCCATCGAACATCTCCACAGACTCTCCTCAGAAGTTCACCAGGAGCAGGAAGAATGGTCGCTTGGTGGATGGTTCTGGAGTACTGTTAAGAACTGGGGCTGGAGACTGTTTACCATTATCCTGATTCCTGTGGTTGTAATATGTGGGTTCTGCTTAGGAATTCAATACCTGCCGCCTCTGTGTTCATTATGTGCGAATTGTATCTGCCCTAAGACTGTGGACTTTGGAAAGGAACGCATGGGAGCACTGTATGATGTCGAGGTTAGGAATTTAATGCAGATAGACCTTGAGTAGACAAGCTGGCTAGATATGTTGAAAAGGGAGGACTGTTAAAACCTAGACTGCAGTGTCAACATTATCGGCGCCATCTTGCCCCCTTTTCGAGCCCATTCGTGCGCGTAAGCGGCAGGCATTTTAAATGCCATGGCCTCTGCCCATCGCCGACAGCCAGCGCGTCTCTCTCTCTCTCTCTCTCCTGACCTCGCAGGCATCCCCCGCGCGCTGACAGCCCCCGCTCTCTCATGCCTTGGGCCATAAACCCCTCTTCAGCACAACTCTGCCTCGGAACCCCATCCTGTTCCCAGCTCAACACCTCCCTCCATTCCTTTCATGATCCTGAGTCCTTTGATAAAACCCCCCTTTTCCTCTATGCCAATTGTCTTACTCATTCCCAGACCGCCACCTGGCCCTGCGGATGCTGTTTATTGCCCCCCATACAGTAGGAAGCTTCTCCCATCAAAGGATCCCCGAGTTGATCAAAGCCCCCACCCCATGAGATCCGATCAACCACATACATTCCGTGAATCGGCGGAATGCCCAGCTGCGCAACAATCGTCACCTGTTGTGACCGGGGTGGGGACTTCAACTGTAAATGTGCGTGGAAATGGGCCTGAAGCGGGGATTCCGAGGATGTCCTTTCATACTTCAAAGAATTTGCAAGAATGTGCCACATGCAATAAACTGTAATAAAGATCATAAACCTGTGTCTAAGAGGCCAGGCCTCAGAGATGCGGTTAGAGCACCTCGAGAAGATACCCTGTTGTCTGATTTGATGTGTTCTGCTCCGTCGGAATAAAACTTCTGTTTCCTGCCTTTCAGTCTCCAGCGCCTGCCTCTTTGTATGTATGTATTGGCATTTATATAGCGCACTACTTACCCGTAGGGTCCCAAGGCGCTTCGACCGCTGCGAAACCCTTCCTGGCTTCCCTGAGACATGGTCCCTTAATGGGTATCTCCAGGGTGAGACCAGGCATCCCCGGCGGTCTGGTGGGGCCGTTAGTGAAGATGAGGCAAGCTAAAGCCCAGAGTTGCCGAGTGTGATCGCTGATCAGAGTGGGCACCGAGGCGAGAGAATTATCGAGTCCGCTGACCCTGGTCCAGAAACCTGCCGCGCCGGGAATACAACCCTGGTCCCGGGCCGTCCTCTGCTCTCAGGTCTGCCGCCTCTAACCAGTGAGCCACACTACTTCAGTTTGTTTGGTAACTTGAGTGGTAATAGAGGCGGTTAACGCCGGGCAACTCTGAAAAAGGTCATCGGCCCTACCTTTTTCCACAGTGGGATGGGTGAGAGTTAAATGACACGGCCATTGCGTGGTTGTCAGACATTCACAGGAAATATCTTAGTTTACCAATTGATGAGGAAGACGTAAAGGATGCTATAATGTCCCTCCCAAATAGTAAGGCCCCTGGGCCAGATGGTCTTACTGCAGAGTTTTATAAGGTATATGCAGACCTTATTGTACCACATTTATTAGGAATGTATGCAGAAGCTCATGAATCGGGCATTCGTCCTCCCTCTTTATGACAAGCCTTAATTATTACCCTATTAAAGAAGGATAAGCCTCCGGAACGCTGCGACTCGTACCGCCCATTATCCCTTATAAACCTAGATGCGAAAATATTAGCGAAAGTCCTCGCCACCAAACTACAGCCCCTCATGCCACTCCTTGTACTCCCAGACCAAGCCGGGTTTATCCCTGGGTGCTCCACTTCTCTTAACCTACGCACTATTTTTGGCATGTTTCATTTACTCAATCCTGATTTGTCGGCCGTTGCAGTGCTTCTAGATGCTGCAAAAGCATTTGATTCTATAGAATGGCAGTATATGTTACATATCTTGCACAGAATGGGGTTCCCCTTCCCCTTGGTCTTCATACGCTGGATACAGATCTTATACACTGACCCTTCAGCTAGGGTTAGGGTGGGCGGCTTTACATCGGAACATTACAACACATTTTTGGGTAAGGTCAGAGGCAATTTTTAAAGACCTAATGGGATAGTGTGCCCCAAACAACTGAACTCGACAAACAAAGATATCCCACGGTCTATAGAATAATAGAGAACTTTAGAAATTTCCCTTGAGCAAGACTGCCACGTAAATATAACTGAAAAAAATATGCATTAATTTAACGGATTCCCATCACTCAACCAGCCAGGTGACATGCTTCATCATCTGGGTCTCCTCTGATAGTCAACCTGGTGACTTCAAGGGCTACAACTCCATCTTAGTGGTGGAGGAGCCCGAGGATGTTTTAATCTCTATTAAGGGTAGTATGTCGGATTACCCAGATATGAGCAGTGAAGTGCATGGGAAGTATGTGCAGTGCAATGGTGAGATGCGAAGTTAAAATTAGATCCCGGGAGACCCAATATTTATTCCTGTCCACCATAACCCAAATTAAAAACAGTGCAGATAGACAGTTTCAACAAATAGCTGTCTATACTATGTTAGGTGGTCAACATGTTTCAGCACATGCGGGCACCGCTCTGCCTAGTGCTTTCTTCAGGACCTATCATAATTTTTAGTTTGCTACTGCAAAGAATGAAAGACAAAACAATGTGATAATACACATACAGTGGTTGAACATAATACAACCTGATCGATTGATAAGCGGTGTAAATAATTTCTCCTCAAGGATACTCGTGTATCTTGAGAAATCTACAAAAAATACAAAACGGCATTTTGTAAGATCAAGAGAAAACTCATAAGCTCTTCAATTAAATAACCATTGTGGCAATACATTGCCAGCTAGCATGCACCATACTAGGGCAACCATTCTTCATTCTTACCTCAAGAATCTGAGGGAACTACCTCACCCCACCTGGCAACAGCTCAGGATAAAGGAGGCACCGCTCTAAAAGGAAAGAAGCAGGACAACTCATCACTTCCCGTGGTGTTCTGCTTCACCAAAACATCTTGTCGCTCATCATACTAATTACAGTCTACACACAACACTGAAAGATCATATCATCATTAAAATATCCAACATTTCCTTTCCAACCCTGTGCATTCATACGCGTTATTCCTAAAATGTAGAATATAATATAGAATATAAGAAATGACATGGGCTAAGTTTATGTTTGATATGATTTTTTAAGATTTTTCCAAATTATTTTCAAGTTGCATCAAAGTTCTCTGTAGTCACATAATCCATTTGTCAATATAGCAACCAGTATATCAACCTTTCTATAATGAATAGAATGTGTATCTACTCCAGGCACTAATCACTACACTTGTTCTAAGTATAATGATGTTCAATGTGGTTCTGATTATGCACAGATATTTCGAACTACATGTTCCTTTGACATAAAAATTCAATATGCTTATCTCCCAGACTACTGTCTCTTAGCCCATCCTATGGTCACCCTCGCACTGTCTTACTGGGTGAACTACTAAATGACCAAATGTATATTAAATGTGTGTTAGTAGAGGAGGTAACGCGTTCTTAGTGTCAATAAACGGTACCATTGGATGGGTGGATTAAGGATATGGTGTACTCTCGAGGGCAGCTGGAGCTGTATGCCAAGGAACTGCCGGTTTCTTCCAAACCAAAAGATATATGGGTCCCCCTGCGAGAATGCCTGTTGGCCGGCAGTGAAGTAAACTCTGATTAAACACTGCCTGCGTTGAAGTGTTCTCAAATGGAACTGTAACACCCGGACGATGTACTTCTACTGTATTATGTGGTAAAAAATAAACAGAGTTTAATATATGCCTGCTGGACACTGACCTAAGGAAAGTACCTATAATTATATTGCTGACCAAATGTACTCTGGTTCTGAAATGCTGTTTTCTGGTGAGTGTTTATGTAATGATGCCAATGGTATATATATGATGTATGACTATGAAACACCCAATAAAAAATAATAAAAGATTGGTAAATGAAACAATGTTTTTGCCCCCCCTTGGCATTCTTTTTGTTTACAGCTGCGAAACTGGATATGTGTAGGGTGTTCAGTTTTCAGTTTCAACCTAGTAAAAACGATAAACACCCACCAACTACACTATTTGCTGCAAGTCTTTTTGTGGTGCTGCCCTTCTCCAATTTGAAAGGGCAGAATGCTCCGTATTTATGAGTTAAGGTGCATTCCTGTCCTTTCATCAATTGCTGGCACACAATTTGGTGACTTGCGCCAATGCAGACAGTCTTGCACCATGGTGCAGGGGTGTGTGCATTGTTGGCAGGATAGTTTTTGTGCTGGAAGGGGCACCTTTGTGCACAAAGACCATCCCAAGAGGCATTTTCCTCTTTCCATGTGTGCTGCAGAATGGGGAGAAATTAGGGAAAATGGAAACATGTTTCCTTGTTATGCCTGCTCTTGGGAGGCAGAAGCTTTTGGAGCTGCCCCAGGTTTAAGTGATTTTGTAAATCTGGGGCAGCATCAAAATCCATGAGGGTTGCATGGAAACACCCACCACAAGGCCCATAGAACGCCTCCTTGACGCAGAGTAAGGCAACACAGCGCTTTGCTGTGCCTTGCCTTGCTCCATATCTATGAGGCCATGCTAAGCCAGGTAGGGTGGCTTTGTGTCACCTCATACATATGACTGGGAGGCTTGCATCATCAGAGCATCAAAAAACTGACGCTCTGGCAGAACAGGCCTCTTGTAAATATGCCCCAGAGTTCTTCCTGTGCACTTGGCTCTTGATCTCACAAACCAAACTGATTTTGTAATATATTTAGCAGGCTTTGAGTGCATGACGGCACAAGTCTCAATATTCAGTACCCCAAGACCAAAGTCAAGGGAGAGCAGTCTTAGATCTCACAGGGTACTGCAAAATGTTTGCCGTTGGATATAGGAGCCTTATAGCAACCACCCCAGAGTTAACCAACAAGAAGCAACAAATGGGCCTCCAAAAAGGGAAGGCATTCCACACTCTGAAGTGTATTCAGCTGCTGGACTGAAGTCACCAGGTTACACTAAGGGCCTGATTACGAGTTTTGACCTCCCAAAATTTAACAAAAGTTGATTTAATGCATCCATTAATTATCAGATGTGTTACAGGGTATATGTGGGAGTGAGAGTGATGCTGAGCAAAGGTATCTGGTGGGTTGGTGGAAGTGAAGCCGGTGATAGAGGTATCCTGGTCCCATATTGTGTAGTGACTTGAATTCATGTGTGAGGAGATTTAAATAACAGTACTTTGGGATGGGTAGCCAGTGGAGCTCTCTGAGATCATCGCAGGAGGTTGAGAACTATTCTGGAGATGGATTTTCATTGGATCTATACTTCTTTGACACTCTGTGGTGGCAAAGCATTATAAGTGAACACCTTCCAAGAGTGAAGAGCCACTGCACGGTGCAAGGCCATCACCCAACCCACCTCAGTCAGACAGACTATGGAATTCAACATCTCCCTCACCACAGGAGTTGAACACTACAAACATACCAAACATACCAGCTTTGCCACAGCGGATTTACATACACAGAAAGCGAGGCAGCCCAATCCAGTAGGCGCTGTCACCCACTGTAAAAACATGTCTTCTTCTCAACTCTGAAGGACTGGCTCTAGTAGCTGATCAGAGTTTTTATGCTCGCCAAGCTGTACTTCTCCACCTGCTTAGATTCCACAGCTGAAGAAGGGAGAACAATTGGGAGGGAAAAGGGGTCACAAAATGTATTTCTTTTTGAAAAACAAAGGGCCTCATTTACAAAAAATTGGCGTAGGGCAGCGCTGCAAATCTTTTTGTGGTGCTGCCCTACACCAATTTGAAAGGGCAGAATGCACCGTATTTATGAGTTACGGTGCATTCCTGTCCTTTCAGCAATTGCTGGCACACAATTTGGTGACTTGTGCCAATGCAGACAGTCTTCCACCATGGTGCAGGGGTGTCTGCATTGTTGGCAGGATTGTTTTTGTGCTGGAAGGGGCACCTTTGTAGACAAAGACCATCCCAAGAGGCATTTTCCTCTTTCCATGTGTGCGGCAGAATGGGGAGAAATTAGGAGAAATGAAAACATGTTTCCTTGTTACGCCTGCTCAAGGGAGGCGGAAGCTTTTGGAGCTGCCCCAGGTTTAAGTGATTTTGTAAATCTGGGGCAGCATCAAAGTCCATGGGGGTTGCGTGGGAACACCCACCGCAAGGCCCACCTCCTTGACGCAGAGTAAGGCAACACAGCGCTTTGCTGTGCCTTGCCTTACTCCATATCTATGAGGCCATGCGAAGCAAGGTAGGGTGGCTTTGTAAAAAATGTAAATTGATACTTGTATAGCGCACTACTCACCTGCAAGGGTCTCAAGGCGCTTGTACGAATACCGCTGTGGAACCCATCCTGGCTTTCCCTGTGAGGCGTCCACTCCTGGGCACCCCCAAGGTGAAGCCAGGCATCCTCAGCGTTGTGGGGGCCGTTGTGGAGATTAAGCAAGCTATTGCCCAGAGTTGCAGAGTGGGACTCTATGATTGGAATAGGCACCGAGGCGAGAATTATCAGGTCCGTGGAATTCTGAGCCCAAGACCTGCCGAGGCGGGGAATTGAACCCTGGTCCCAGGCTAGACCGCTGCATCAGGGTCTGCCGCTCTAATCATTGAGCCACACTTCTCTTTGTGTCACCTCATACATATGATTGGGAGGCTTGCATCATCAGAGCATAAAAAAGTGATGCTCTGGCAGAACAGGCCTCTTGTAAATAAGCCCCAGAGTTCTTCCTGTGCACTTGGCTCTTGATCTCACAAACCAAATTCATTTTGTAATATATTTAGCAGGCTTTGAGTGCATTATGGCACAAGTCTCAATATTCAATACCCCTGAGCAGAATTTTACCACATTGGATGGCTGCATTGCCTTTCTACATGACTTAAATGTTCCTGAAATTCAAAAGCACCCTAAAATGCTTGTGTACTAATATTTTCTGAAGTAGGCTGCTTTAAATCTTGGGAACCAATTTCCAGTCATTTCAGCGCTTGGAGGGTTTGTGTTCTCATGCACCCATTGCAACGGAATCCCCTGTGGGTCTTGTTACTGGTCCAGCATGCAATAATATTATTGTTGAAATGTGGAAGTACTTGCCTATTAAAAAGATTATCAATAAGTGTTGTTATCTAATCATTAAGAAAATATATTGTAGAAAGGGAATGGGGTAATAAAGACTTAGTTTAAGATTAGTATTAACTGCCAACACTGCACAATTAACATACTTGACACTGCGAAGAGCAGTGTAAGTTCACTGGAGAATGACACTATTGTAGAGAAGTAAACAGATTGTTCTGTTAAATTATTACATTAATCCTGGGAATGTTCTGACTCCTCCATTAAACTGGTTGACATATCCATCTACCAATCATACATTTATAAAGCGTGGAAAATTGCTCTTTGGAGTCTCTAGGCACTGGAACTGTTGCTGCTGCATGGAGGTGCAGTCATTCCAACAATCAGGACTTTAGCTATCTTCTGAATTCTTGACGTGATGGTGCCGTTCTGAGTTTCAGGGGAGACCATTCCAAATCTTGTCCGCCAAGTGCGAGAAGGAGTGTCCTCCACTGTTGGTTTGGTGGATACGTGCTGAGTCGGAGAGGGAAGCTGATTGAATGTGTCTGGTCGGTTGATGGAAGGTCAGGCCTCTGTTGATGTATGACAGTCCTTTATTGAGCAGGGGTGTCTATGCATGACTCAGCATCTTTAACTGGCATCTCTTCTGGATCAGGAGCCAGTGCCGTCTCTTGAGATGGAATGTGATATGAGTTCTTCTGGGTAGGTCAAGTATGAGTCTTGCTGCTGAATTTTGTATTGTTTGAAATCTTTTCAGGAGGTGTAAGGTGATTCCTAATTAGAATGCGTTTCTTTAGTCTCGTCTGCTGGTGATAAGGGCCTGTGCAGTGGTCTGACTGATGTTAGCCGGTAGCCACCTGAAGCTCTTGTGTAGCATGCAAGGGGTGAGGAGGCAGGCAGATCAGACTGTGTTGACTTGTTTCTCAAGGATAGCTTGCTATCCAGGATGATGCTGGGGTTGCAAGCGTGGTCTGTTCGAGCTGGGGGTTGGCCAAGATCTGTGGCCCACCATGTGTGGTTCCATGGCGAGGAGCTGTTTCCAAATGTGAGGACCTCTCTCTTGTTTATGCTGAGTATAAGACAGTTGTCTTTCATCTGGTCCGTGATGTTCATCATGTACCACTGGAAGTTGGCTTTGGTGGTGGAGGGGTCTTTGGACAGTGAAAGGATGATCTGGATGTCGTTGGCGTAGGAGATGACTATGATTCTGTATGATCTGATGGTGTCAGTCAGGGAGGGTCACGTAGGTGTTGAAGAAGGGGAGGCTGCGCAACGATCCTTGGGGTACTCAGTAGATTATCGTCTTATGTCTTGATGCGAAGGGCATCTGTCGGTGAGGTATGATGTGATCCATTTGAGGGTATCTCCTTGGATCCTAATGTGGTGGAGTCTGTTGATCAGGATGTGGTGAGAGACGTTGTCTAACGCAGCAGACAGGTCCAGTAGGATGAGTGCTGCTGTTACTCTGTGGTCCTGGAGTGCTCTGATTTCCATCTGTGGTTGCAGTGCGGGTGGTCTTAGTGCTGTGGTTGGCTTGAAATCTGGATTGGGAAAGATTCAGCAGGATGTGGTCTTCTAGGTGTTGGCTGAGTTGCTGGTTGGTCACTTTCTTGAGGACTTTGGCTGGTTAGGAGAGTAGCAAGATGGGTCTGTATTTTGTGAGATATGCTGGGTCAACAAATAGCTTCTTCAGGAAGGGTTTCACTTCTGCATGTTTCCAATCCTCCGGGAAGGAGGTTGCGGTGATGGTTGTGTTCAGTGAATTCCTGAGTTAATTGCCGTATTGTCTTGCTTCCAAGGTTGAAGACATGATGGGGGTATGGGGGTCATAGGTGTTCCTGAGTGCACAGCGTTCATAATGGTGTCTTGCATGGTGTGGTAAACCCACTGGGTAAGCAGAGCTTCAGGATTTGTGCTTGTGTGTGTGAGTTGGTGGATGAGTACAACGGCGGACGTTCGAAGCTCTTGTTGATGGCCGATATCATATTGTGGAAGAAGTCCTTAAGGTTTTGGCGTAGTTCCTAGGGGGTGTGATGTCATTCTCAGTGGTTGTGGGGGTTGAAGAATTCCCTCATAAAAGTGTAGAGTTCCTTGCTGCGGTTTGTGCTGGCTTCAAGGTGGTCTGCTAGGGCATTCTTATTGGTGTCTTTCAGTAGATGGTGGTACCATTTGATGCTGGTTTTGAAAGCAATGTTGCCTTCTGTCCTTCTGCTGGTGCACCCCTTCATTTCGAGTTGTCGGCAGATTCATTTGGTGGAGTGCAGTTCTTCATTGTACCGGCTTGCTTTTTTGGTCTGTAATTGCTCATTGTTTATTTAATTTTGAGGATGCTACATGATAGGTGTGTTTAAACACTGCCCCTACACACCATATGTAAAGTAGTACTCTCCGCAAACAGCGATACATTATTGATAAAGTGGTTCTCTCCATCCCATTGTTGAAAGAGCTTGCACCTCTCCTAGGGCCATGGGTGATGAGTTCTTGCACTCCAGGTTTATGTTCATATTCCCATGTGAACTCTTTGTGGTGATCAGAGAAGAGGAGACGGTGTGGTAGCAATGGTTCAGCTATAATCAATGTCTTTCTGAAAGAAGGCTGTGGTCACTGGATGCTGAGGTGCTGAATATGACTGTAAGTGGGTCTAAAGCAGGGGTCTCTAACCTTTTATGCAGTGAGAGCTAATTCTGTTCAAGGAAAGTCCTGCCGAGCTACTAGCATATTTTATCACTGTAAAATGCTGATGGTATGTATTAACATTACATTATGACCATCTTAGGAAAGATTTATCAGGAGTCACTACCCAAACAATCCAGATGAAGTTGTAAGCCGAATGCTAGGAAAACATTTATCAATTTTGAATGCTTATAATCAAGTAAAATTCAAATCATCACATTCTGTGTGCCACAAAGGGTACTACCACAGCAGTAAGTCTCCCCAACTCAAATTGAATTAATATTCAGCTAACAACTTTATATGTGTTTTAGAATTGTAATATTTTGTCTTCATTAGCAAATTAGTTTTTTAAAATACACATATTTTTCTATCAAAACCACTCTCCACTTTCCAGCTATCAATCTCAATTTTCCAAAAGAAAAACCTTTTCAGAACAAGCATACTTTTTCTCTTTAAAAATCAAATCAGTATTCATTGTTAGAAAATACACAGTCCTTAACATCATCTTTTTGTTTTCTTTGAGTACCGCCATGTAAAAATGTCAGGGATGGATAAATTCTGCTTCAGATACCCAGGAATTGGAATCATAGGCCATGCTTGCTCACCATAACACTAATAATGCATCTGTTATGCTAATAATGCCCACAAGTAAACCGGGGCTAACACTGTGCCACAGCTGGATGCCCAACATATATCAGTTATGGCCATTATTATGGGAGAAGCGGTTGCCACTCTGTCAGGAATGGCTAAAAGCAGGCCAGTCATGCTCTTAATATGTCAATGGTGGCAGCAAATATGTAATTACTAGACTAGACTTGTATGCCCAAAATAGTCAAGGATGTAATATTAATGCAATGGCACAATTATACCTTGAACTAGCACAATTGCGTCAGAGATAATACTCTTATGATGGGGACCAGCATACATATTTGGCAGTCCTTGACACTAGGAGTAGCTTTAAGGAACCAACACTGTTTATTAGGGAAAGACACAATGTCACACACCCACACAAAAATGTATATGATGCTTCTAACTTTCTCTGGCATGGATGCATCCTCTCTTCCCTCAGCTCTTTGGTTGATCATGCTCCCAACTAACACATTTTCACTCTAGTCCTTTCAGCCACACACTTTGGTGGGTCAGCCCTGGTTACTGCTCCCACTACTCTTTGATGTCACAAACGGTGTGACTGACGGAGCAGGACATATAACATGGCCAATCTCCTTCTTAAATAGATTTAAAGTGGATTACGATGGTTCATGTGACAGACCCATAGGCCAACACCATAGCCTGCACATGCTTGAACACCTTCCGCATACTTCGCAAGACCTTTAAATGGATCTCTCCCGAAACCAGGAAGACCGTCACCCATGCACTCATCACCAGCAGGCTGGACGACCGGAATACCCTCTATGCCGGAATCAACAAATCTCTGCTCCACAAACTCCAGACAGCCCAGAACGCCGCACCCAGCACCTATGGGACCTCCACTGGCTCCCCTTCGAAAAAAGAGTGACCTTCAAGCTGTTCAAACACCTGCAAAGCCCTCCACAACACCGGACACCAATACCTCCACGAAAGAATCTTCTTCTAAGCATCTAAGAGAAACCTCAATTCTGCTGAAAAGGCCTTGGCCGAAATCACCCGCATCCACAGAACCAGAGCAGGAGGCAGATCCCTCCCCTACATCGCAGACAAGACCTGGAACAAACTGCCTCTCAGCATCAGACGAAGCCCCACACTAAAAGTATTCAGGAAGAGTGTCAAGACCTGGCTTTTCGTATGATGGGAGCCGCCCAAATGCCCCCCCCCCAGTGCTTTGAGACCCACACAGGTGAGTAGTGCACTCTATAAATCCCTGATTGATTGATTGATAGACCAACAGAGTGTGTTTTGACTGTTATCAAGAGGTCCTGCCATTGGTTTCGCTGTCTGTAACTCTTATGGGTAATGAAACGAGCAGTGCTGCCTTCTTTAATATACACAGAATCCCTGAGATCAGATTGGTTTGGCTTCACCTCTGAGAGCTACTTTGAGGTTGCTGGTGAGCTACCAGTAGCTCCCGAGCTACTGGTTGGAGACGCCTGGTCTAAAGAGTACTTTAATCTGTGGTGTAATTTAGTTTCTTCAGAGTAAAGATTGTCATCCATCTATATTAGCATCAATATGTGTACAAGTTCCAGCTGGTCCGAAGTAAGCACGTGAAAGCTCCTATATAGCTCACTCCATATTTGAGATGTTATTACTGCAGTAGAACTGTCTTTTTATATCCATTTTATAAACATTAGAACAGCACTGTCTCTGGCAAATTATAATTCTAAAACATATAAACCTGTTTAACAACTGGTTTTCAGAGTTGGGAAAACACAGGAAAATGCCCACTGGAAATCACAAAAAATAAACACTGAAAACATGACTCTGTGCCACGGCTCTTTTCAAATGTTAGCAATGTTCATGTGACTTTTTATTTAATCTATACATCAGCAATTTGAAGAAAACCCTCCTGGAGACTAAGTCGGACTTCCCCAAGGCAGGACGGCGGGCTCTGCTGGTCTTGTTATATACAGATGATGCTGTCCTGATGACCAGGACCGAACGGGGTTGCAAATGCTTTTAAACTCCTATGCCCAATTTATGAGGGACCAGGACTTAACAATTAACAAATCGAATACGTATATCATGCAAGTAGGGGCCCGGCCCAGCAAGCCATACACTTTCAGGGTAGGGTCTACCTTGATTCCAAGTCGAGTGTGTTGTCATGTGTATTATTAGATGACAAAAAATATTCGGGCCCCAACTTCACCTGCAAGAAAAATGACCTCACCCGGGAGACTGCAGCCATTTACAACTTTGCCTCTAGATTGAGGAAAAGGCTGGTGGGGGCTCTTTTAAAGCTCTACAGGGACAAGTGCAGCTCAAAGGCTCTTTATGGCAGTGAAATGTGGGGGTATACCACCACATATGATCAACAAATTGTGGAAAACACATTTTTGAGATGTCTTTTATCGGTCCCTCAGGGTACCCCCTCTTTCACTGCTCATGAAGAGCTAGGCTTGCCCTACGTTTCTGATCTGATAACATTTCACCCTGCCCCTCTCTGGCAAAAACTTGTGTTGAGAAGGGGACCTCTTTAAATAAGCAATTTTAAAAGACTATCTGACTCTTGAAGACACATCCAGGGTACCGTGACTCAAATATGTAGAAAAGAGCCTTTTAAGCTTGGACAGAGGAGATCTTTTTTCTAATCTTGATGCGAGGAATAAGAATGATCTGGCCTTCCTTGGGCACCAGACCATGGCAAGGGAGGAGAAGGTGTTGAAGAAGGGGAGGCTGTGCAGCGATCCTTGGGGGACTCAGTAGTACGTCGCTTCATCATGTTTAGGACCACCCAGATAGTGGAGCTGTACTTACTGGGGTTCATAAACTCATATGACTGCTTTCTCCTGACCAGGTGCCAGTTCAATCTCTTCCACCTCCTCCTTACCCATCCCAGGGGTCAGCACAAAGCACACATTCTGTCTTCCCGTGGCTGCGATGGAAAATCTCCACAGGATATGGTTCATTTTAGGATTTTTTGCCCATTTTATGATACACCCCTGAAAATCCTTTTTAATTCCTATTTTGAAACAGGCCAGTTTTAGGCAAGTACGGCCTGCTTTTATTTTTCTACAAATGGTGATGGGTAACACTGTTTTTACGTGCTTCAGCCACTTTTTGAAATCCGCAATCAAGCTTGGAGCCAGTTGTGACTAACTAGCCTGACCCCTGATACCCTTCCTGGCCCTATGCACTTTATCCTGCTCTCCCTGCCTGTAGAACTAATAACCTGATTGGGTGCAAGGTCCTACTGCACCTTCCAGAGTGTTTCATTTAAGAGGCCTTATCTGTGTGTTTGTGGAGCTTTGGTAAACAATATTATTTTTTAACTTGTATATCCTATTTTTAAACCGGGTTTGTCCCCATGTGGTCTGTTTGTACTATATTTTATTTTATGCTTTTATGGTTTTTATTACATGACACTGAATAAAATGTATTTGAGTTGAGGCGACTTCAGAAACCTTATGCAGAATGTGCTAAGTTTGCATCAAATACCTTTTGTGAAAGATGGCAAACCTCATGTTCATGTGTAATATGCCTATGATCTCTAATTCTTGCAGGAATGAAGAGCCTGATTTACTAAGCCCTTGCATCACCACTGCATATCCCAAAGCAGCACAGGGCAACAGAAGAGCTTTGGTGAGATTTACTATGTCGCACAACAAAGCCACCTTTCATGACTCTGCGTGGCTCAGGAAATCCAGAGGAACACAAGGAAGCACAAATCGCTGCCTTGCTTTACTCTGCGTTGGGGAGGTGGTCTGTGAGTGGAGTGTGGGTGTTCCCATGCATCCATCCATGGATCTTGACACAATACCAGACTTACTAAGGTTAGTAAACCTGGAATTGTGTCAAAATGGTTTGCCTTTCCACCAGAGACCTAACAAGGAGAATATCTTTATTTCTCCTTGTTATTTCATCTTTCTATGTGAGCTGCATTCTGGGCAAAACAATCTCAAGAGCCATCTTGCAACACACATGGAAAGAGGAAAAAACAAGAGGTAATTAAAACATTTCTCCTTGATATGCCTGCTCTAGGGAGGCGTAAGGCTTTGCACTGCCCAAGGTTTACGTGATTTTGTAAATCTGGGGGCATTCTGCAGCACACGTAGAAAATGGAAAATACCTCAAACGATTGTTTTCTGCAGGAAGGTGTCCCTTCTTGCACAAAAATAATCCTGCCTAAAAATGCAGGCACTCTCGCACCATGTGGCAAGGGTGCCTGCTTTGGTGCTCAGCAGCATTCAGAGCGCCAGCACAGGGGGAGAGCAGGTATGTGTCAATATGGTGCATTTCTGCTCTCTCTCTATCACAAAACGCAGCACAGCAAGTTGTCTTGCTGTGTTACGTTGCCTTTCATTGCCTTACATGACTTTTTGATAAATCTGCCCCTAAGTGTATATCGAGTGCTAACAATTACCTCCACCCCGTAGTCCGGAGTGACTGACATGTCTATCACTCTCCCCAATTGAATCAGTCCAACGCAGGTGTGCCTCCCAAGAACATCGATTCATTACAGGACCTCTAACTATAGCCATTAGTTGTGATGTGTCTCCCTCAATCAAACCTGCAAAATTAAAAGAATACAGGGGCATATTATCAAGAACTGCGTTAAAATTACCTGCCGCTAAAGCGGTGATAATGGGCTTGATAATATGCCCTCGTGAATTCCCATAGAAGTGCAGGTTCACACCAGAACATGGACTTCTATTGGAATTCTCAAAGGCATATTATCAAGCCCGTTATCTCCGCTTTAGCTGCAGTTTTCTGCCGCTAAACCAGCGATAATTTTAACGCCTTCTTGATAATATGCCCCACAATTTCTTTGTATGTCCTTGCATTTCCTTTCCGGATGGGGCCTGCTCTTTACGTTTGTGCTCATCCTGACCTTCATTTTTCTGTCCTTTGTAGTTTTCATTGCTCTCTGCTTCACAGGTGTCTCCCTCTCCCATATGCAATATCTGGATACTCGCTCCCTGCAGTCCCCAGCTGTAGCTCTTCTCCGCTGCCAGCCTCTGCCTCCCATTCTCTTTCAATAACCTTTCCATGGCCAATTGTCTTTCTTTTGTAAAAGATCACTAAGCCTAATGTTACTGCTGGGATCGATTATTGCCTCCCTGGTCCTGTCCATCCATTTCCTGTAATGTTTCCTTTCAAAGGTCTCCAGCGTTGCTGCCTTTTCCAATTCCCAACTAAATTGCTGAGCAATCTAGAAAAATGAAATGTTTGAGCGGATTCTTGGCTCGTAGAGACCAATAATGTGATGTTTGATTACATTACCAGAGTTTGGCCTCTGCTGACTTCCCTGTGGGGCAATAATCCGCTGACTGTATCACTTGGAAGGAAACTTCTGAGCGGAAAGCCTTGAATATTTATCCGATCCCTGGGAGACGCTCCAGCCTTCGTTTACGGGGATTTGGTGTAGGGCAGCGGAGCAAGTCAGCGTGCTGCCTTTGCGCCAAAGGGAAAGGGCAGAAATGCACCATATTTAGTGCATTCCTGTCCGTTCCGCTTGTGCTGGTGTCGTTTCGGCAGCCTAGCACCAACGCAGGCACTCTTGCACCATGGAGCAAAGGATGTCTCTTTTCCCCCAGATTTGAAAAACTGGACGTAGATTTAACCCAACTCAGCTAGAGTTTGCAGAGTGAAACTCATTATGGAGTGTCCAGGGCAAGTTGTTGGCCACATCTGACCCCAAGATAAAAGTCACCTTCCGCCACCTCCATTTTTCCCCATTTAGGAACCATTAGAACATTCAAACCTCTTGCACTAAAAATCACAGGGTAAACTCACAAACTGAGGGCCATATTAGCAAGGGCGATATTGCCGCTTTAGCTGGACTATTTCCCACTAATGCGGCAATATTTTTATCACCCTATTAGCAAGCTGTCGCTAACAGCAGTTAGCGATAGCTTATAGGTGATAGCTACAGGTTTGGGGCCCGCTTTGCATGTCAGCGATATTTATTGCTAATGACATGCAAAGTGGGCGTACCCAACCTGTTAGCATCTGTGTGCGGACGTCTGGGAAACTCCCAAAGTCCATGCTGATCTTCATCCAGGGAGTTAGGCATGGTTCTTCCATCAACCCGGGCACCAGAGCGGAGTAGTTGACGGTGATTGTACAGGGGTCGCAGTGCCAGATCTCTTTGTCCACCAGCTGTCTTGTCTTTGTTTTCGTGGCTCCTTGGTGCCCTTGATGAGCGAGTGCGACCATTCGACTCTGTAGGCTCCTTGGGACAATGATCCTCTGTTCTCGTAGAACCAGACCAGATCCACTGATGCTTAATTCCTGCCGCACTCTTCCGAGTTGGCATTTCACATTCTGCACCTCGACTACTAGTGATTTTAATCCATCGAGGAACCAATGCCATTGTCCCCTGCCATTCTTCTTCACCTTCACAAGGGTGTCATCTGTGCTCGTGACACTCCTGATGTCCACCTGTGTGACTACGACTGGGCAAGCGTTTGGCCTCTACCATATTTATGAAGCATTCAGTGCGCTCATCCTCCACTGTGTGTTCCCCTATGTTGCCAGGGGAAGCCTGTCTTGACAAGAAGTTAGCCAGGTTGTCTGCTCTTGGTCTGTAAATCAATTGAAACAAGTATGCCTAAAGCTGGATGGCCCATCTCTCTATTCTCGGCGGTGGCAGGTGAGACGACCCATTAAATAGAGGTAGCAGTGGTTAGTGGTCTGTCACTATGTCAAACTGGTGGCTGCCGAGGTATAAATGGAAGTGCTGGCACGCCCACCTGATGGCCAAAGGCTCCCACTCTATTTAAGTGTAGCGGGTCTCTGTCTGAGATAGCAGTCGGCTGGCATACGCGACCAGAACACAGGTCCTCTTGGCGTTTTCCTGGAGGAGGACTGCCCCTAGCCCTATGGGACTGACGTACATTAATACTAGTGTTTTCCTCTTGGGGTGAAAGTATGCCATGGTTGTTTGGTCCAAGAGTGCCTTTTTCATGCTGTTGAGTAAAGTTTCCTCTTTGGAGCCCCCTTCCCCTGGCATGCTGATCTTCATGGGCTGGCGCAGGGATTCTGACAGGGTGGCCTGGCCGGGGATGAAGCTCCCACAGAACGTTACCATGCTGAGGAAACTCCGGTGGGTTCTGGTGAACCGGGGCATTTCTGATGGTGTCTGCCTTGCGTGGATCCACCCAGAGTCCTTCTTGTGAAAAGACATAGCCGAAGAACTTCACCGGGCCTAGATAAAATGAGCCTTTCTTTTAGAATAACATGAGGCAACAGTCTACCAGGTGCTGTAGGGTTGCTGGCAGCCAGACGTGATGCTCCTCCATACTCTTTGAGTATATCAGGATGTTGTAGCTTAAATTGATCACGTCCACCAGGCCCAAGAGTGTTTCTTTGATAGTGTTTTGGAACACCTCGGCCCCTGAGGAGATGCCTAAACTGTTCCGAGTGTACCTCCCGAGGCCCACGTGCGTGGACAAGGTTGTAATGTAGCAACTTTCCAGCCCCAGTTCCAACTGATGGTATCCATAGTTCAAGTCCAGTTTGGAGAACCACTGTGCGCCGCTTAAGTCAGCTACAATGACGTCCATCGTCTGGGTCACGTGCCTTCCCATCCGGATTGCCTGGTTGGGGAGCCTCATATCTGCGCACATACAGATAGCCCTCCGGCTGCTTGGACCTAAGTGCTATAGCCAGTGGGGAGACCCTGGGGGTGATGACACCCTGATTTTCTAGGACTTCCAACTCCTTCTCTATGAGCTGGCGAAGGTGAAATGGAACGTACCTGTGTCTGAGCCCTGTAGGTTTGACAGTCTTATCTATGTGCTGCTTTACTGGATGGCCCTTGAGTTTCCCCAAGCCCTGGAAGAGTTTAGGAAGCTCGTTCAGGATGTCCTCTGCATGTATTTCATGTTCATGCTTGGCAAAGAACACCAACTCCAGATCTTCGGCAGTGTGGCATCTGAGCAGCGTCCCTCTCTGTCCTACTTTTATGTGGACTTTAGTTTTAGCGGTGTGGTCTGTCCTGGAGACAATGACTTCCATCACTCCCAGGAGCAGTAGTGTTATGATACCACCATATGTATATACCGGCCAAGCTAGGAGCCAAGGCTGGTCAAGGGGACAGTTTTTCATACTGGCTCGCGTCCATCACGCTCACAGATGGTCTTGTATCTATCAGTGCATGCTCTGCTGTTCTGCTGACCTGTACGTGGCACATTGGTGGGGGATTATTTCTTGCAACCTGACTGTCTGGCGAACGAGATGACAAAGAATTCGTCCTCGTAGTAAGCAGTGGCTCCTTGTCCCCAGGATGCTTCTGAGTGGGTGGTGTCCTCCAGGGTCTGGTGGCGTAGCGTCGTGGTGCAGCCTCTTGACGAGCCTCCATGGGAACACCCGCCGCCTTCAAGGCAGACACTGGCATAATCGTTAGCCCTGCAACATTTAGAGCAGGTCTGCCCTCGTGCCGGACACTGGTCCTGTGCCATGTGATCAGACCTGCAGTACCCACATTTCCCTGTGGACCGGCTGGGCGAGGTCCATGCGCGTGTTGGTCTGGGGCGTCGTTGCACTGCCTCCACAGTCTATTCCTTGATGTGGACTGTTTTTGTTGTTGAAGTGGCGAGGCTACTGTGAACCCGGGTGGCCTTCATCTCCTCTGCCCAGCTGTCCGACAGCTCATGGGTGTGAGTTGTAAAGGGGTGGGCCCTCAAAACTCATGGACCTGGGTCAATAAGTAAGTACAAAAAGAGGGGTGGTCCGAGTTGGTTGAATATACTTTTCAATTATTTCATGTTAATACATATCTACAATCACCACAATTGTATTTCACTGTGGGTAAGCTTAGCGCAATAAGAGTAAAGTATGCAGTATTCAAAGATAAATTGTATTTATTCCATGTAGAGGTGTATTCATTATACTTGTTACTGCAAATAAATACTTAGAAACCATCAACATATTATTAATGTAATTGTGAAATCATTACAAAAATAGTGCTCTCAGTGAGAAGGGGAAAGGGAGTGAGGAGTGTGTGAGGGACTAGGTAAAGGTGGCGTGACATTGGTACATCACATTCAAATAAAAACGCCTTTACAATCAAGGTAATATATGTGTTCCCAAGGCACATCACACATAGGAAAGATTGATTCGTTCTTTTGATGCTATGGCGTGTAGGGTTTGGCGTAGTCTACGTTTCGACCCTGAGTACGAAAAAGGGTTAGTCTTGCCTCATGTTGGGGTCTTCATCAGGACATAGAGGAGAGCATAGAAAATGACGGACGGCGAATCTTGCGTCGCGTCTTGGGCTTGAGCGTGCTCCTTTCCGTTTTGCGATTTGACTTCTTTAGAATGGAGGAGGGGTATCGTTAACTCTTCATATGGTAGGCTTCTCTGTACACCGCGCACCTTTCTAACACCCGAATTATTCCCACAACTGGTATCGGAGCCGGTACGGCCACCGAAACGGGTCCGTTTCCTGTTCACCACAATCCTTACGACAGCTCCTGGGAGCATGCCAGGACGAGGATGTCATCTAGGGTCATGCCTGGTTGATGGAGTATCTGGTGCCTCAATGTGACAGACTTACATCCCTGAATGATCTGTGCACGGATCTCCTCCATTTGATCAATGTTTGTAAATATATGGGACATCTTTCTCAGCTTGCTGAAAAACATGTCCACCATCTCTACCTCAGTTTGCCAGTCTTGCCGCAGCTTGAATCTTTCATAGTTCAAATTCATTTGCAGGTTGTAGTGCCTATTGAGAGCAGTGACCGATGCGTTGTAGTTGTGATCCTCCCCATTGTCATGCAGCATTTCGAAGAGTTCATCTAACTAATCACCCCCAAAGTGCATTAAAAGAGAGAGGTTCACTGCCCCGTCAGTCTCTCTAGTGCCCATGAAATATTGGTTGAGGCGTCCCAACCAGAGCTTCCTCCTGGGAGTGGTTTTGGGGGGGTCGGCGAGCTGGCTGATGGGGGGGTATCAGAGTCACAGACATGTGTGAAAATGCTGCTGGTGGCACCTGCACAGGCTGCTGTTGTGGTGGTGGATCCCCCATGTTTTGCAGAAGTTAGCCCCTGTGGGCAGTTGGTGCAGTGCTGAGGAAGATGAACAAGGTGCTGTGGTGGCACTACTGACTTTGTAGCCAGTAACTGATCTTGTGTTGCACCTGGTAGTCCTCTTTCTTTGCCATCTGTTGTGTCCAGAGCGTGTTTGGTTCCTGTGGTCTAAACAGGCCATGTCTAGGCAGTACCGGGCTGCCACAGGACCTTGGAGGCTGGTCCCAGGTCGGCTGAGGCAGTTGCAGGGCACAGGATAATAATAATAACCCGGTATTTGTAAAGTGTGTACAAATCACCCCTAAGGGTCTCAAGGCGCTGGTGGCAGTTGGCTGGTACCAGGCTTCCTATTGTGCGGTATCCCTCCCGCTCTCTTCACTACCTTGCAGAGCGAGGCACTCGCTCACCCGGGTCAGGTGGTGTGGCACACTGAAGGCAGGCAAGAAACCATGCCCCTCGCTGTGTTGCTCGTGCGGCCAGAGAAGTATGAGCAGGCCGTGGGCCTATGTCACATTGTGGCAGGCTCCAGACCAGAAGGCAGGCCTCTGCCAACAATGAGGGCGAGGACCACATACATGATGCACTGCCACAGCGGGACACAAGCAGCAGCGCGTTGAGCTGAGGTGGACAGCTGTTTTTCGACACACCCTGCCTGGGGTGCTGATGGTGCAAGCAGCAGGCCGGCAGCACTGCAAATCAGCTTCTGGTAAATGCAGGTGCAGGAGGGAGGGTGAGGGTCTGTGACTCCTTGTTGCCAATGTAGCAGGCCAGGTATGTGATGTCAGGGCCTGCCGGATGCAGCATGCAACACAAACATATGAGACAAATTGGTGTCTGCTCGGACAGTGATCACATACAATTCTGCCCAAATATTTATACCCTCGGGCCAAGCCCGGTCACGAGGGGTGTCTGCAGATACATTGTACGAGAGAGGCTAGGTGGCTCTCTACACCACATACCACATTCCCTCACATGCACATGCTGAGAAAGAGGTTGCTGGCTCT
Organism: Lissotriton vulgaris; assembly: GCF_964263255.1. Classification (NCBI taxonomy): domain Eukaryota; kingdom Metazoa; phylum Chordata; class Amphibia; order Caudata; family Salamandridae; genus Lissotriton; species Lissotriton vulgaris. The sequence goes on along the minus strand of NC_141699.1, from coordinate 19,338,617 downwards.
GGACTTCTTCCTAGGGCCTATTTCAACATACTTATTGGAACGTTTGAGCACTTAGATCTCAAATCACTTCACAGATTATACACATTCTGGCCTCTGTTTAATTATGACTGAGAGATGCTGTCTATCATCAGTAGGCAGTGAGAATTTCTCCATTAGTTTATCTGCAAGGCTTAAGATAACAAAGGGTAGTGGTGGTGTCACAACAAATGCATACCCTTATACAGCCTTATGCATCAAATATAGACCATACTATTATTCATAAACATATCTCTACCTTAAGACTTCTCCTTCTCGAAATCTACAAAGTGCTATCTTTATTTATATCGGTCCTATATACAAAATGTAAGCATTCCTGGTGGATAAATTGAGGACACAGGAAGGCTGGTTCAATGAGGTTTATTCAAGGAGAAAGATCCCATCCATCTCAAGCCAGCATCAGTTTCAACTGACCACTTTACATTCTCTAACAGAGAACCCAATGACATACATACAATTCTAAGCATCACAACAAGGACATGTTATGAAGGATGAAACACCACACATCCCCCATCCTTATCAAATAAAAGAACAATACTACAAAAAGCATAATAAATTAACAACCAACTAAAAGAAATTATACGAAATCATCATAACGAGCAGGTCGTCTAATAGCCTTAGATCAACTGCGTGCATTCTGTATAAAGTTATCACAACCAAATACAGGATCTTTGTTGGATGGATTATCACTAACTACACAATTGTGTTTGTATCGCATTATTAAACACCTTAATAACTTTTATAGGTTTCATGAATTTAGATGAAGAACTTCCTAATAAACCGGGCCGCTTTATCATCACCCAATCACCAGATTTTACAATTGTTCTCTTAACAGCTTTCTTTCAATCAAAATATTTCTTTCTATGCTTAGCTTTTTCTTCGTCTTTCTTTTGTATTATTAGACCATCACAAACACTCTCTTTGCCTTTAGATAATTCATACCTATTGACCCAGGAAGGCTCCACCATAGTATTGGGCTCTGGACCTCTGAACAGAAGAAAAGGTGTGTTACCTGTAGTTGCATGTGGAGACACTCTATACTCCTCCACCTTCTTCAAAACTTCCTTTTTTCAGTCTAATGGTTGAGATTTAGCTAAAACAATAGTTTCCTTAATAACCCTATTAAATCTCTCAATCATGCCATTGGCCTCTAGATGATACAGATCTTATGTAGAATACCCTTAGATAAAAGAAAATCTTTCATTTCTTTGGAGATTAATTGCACACAAATTGTCGGTCAATAAAGTTTCTGGAAAACCTTCTTCAGCAGATAAATTCTCCAAACATTCAATCACATTATTTGTGTCAATTGTCGATAAAAAGAAAATGATTGGCCACCTTGAATACATGTCAATTATAGTTAATATATATGATTGTGACCCCTCACTATGAATAGGTCCAACAATATCCAATGCAATGGTTTGCCAAGTTTTATTCGGCCTCTTTCTTAACAACCTTGGTTGCTCGTGTGTACATTTAGATTTGTCACTCAACATGCAAGGAATACAATCTCTTATGATACGTTCAACCATCTTGTCCATACCAGGCCACCAATATGACACACGTAATCGCTCTTTACACTTAGAAATACCAGAAGGAGATGTATGAACCAAGTCAATAAGTTCTTTCCTACAACTGCAGGATGGAATTAGTTTAGTACCACACAAATAATAATCCCTTGTCCACTGACAACTCATTACACATTAACCAAAATGGTTTAGTAAATTCAAAACCATCTTTGCTACTGTTTCACCTCCTTTGAACAAGAGACAGTTCTTCACATAAAATTGGATCACTGACTATTTCCTCACTCCACCTTTCCTCAGAGATGACATCATGATTCACCACTCAGACCCATTCTTCTTCATCATCCAATTTATCTTCTTTTGAAATATCCGCGGAACAAGTTGGGATAACACATCAGCAACCCCATTGTCAATCCCCGGTATATACTTAAGCACAAGGCTATACTCTTGTAAACCTATAATCCCCTTAGAAATCCTATTCGAAATTGAGTCCAATCCCTTTTTATTGAATATTTCTACTAGTGGCTTATGATCAGAATGCACCTCAAAATCAACTCCCCAAAGACATTTAAAACATTTTTTGATAGCCCAATTCACTGCAAGAGATTCCCTTTCTACCACAGAGTAATGAGTTTCAGGATCTCTCAAATTCCTTGATAGAAACATCACAGTTTGAATCCCTAAAGGACCACTTTGTTGCAAAACAGCACCCAACCCCTTTTCACTTGCATCAGTTATTAGAACCGGTTTAATGGTGGGATCAAAGCTTCTAAGCGATGGTGCATTATTGAGTTTTCCTTTATTGTTAACAAATTCCTCTTCACACAGACTAGAACATACAAAATCTACACCTTTGCATAGCAAACATCTCATATTAACAGTAGAGGCAGCAAAATATTTCACAAATTTTGCATAATATTCTATCATGCCCAAGAACTGTATAAGCTCAGTCTTGTTCGATGGAGGAAACATTTTATTTATGGTATTGATTAGATCAGCCGTAGGTTTGACTCCACCACCAGTTATATTGTGTCCCAGATAATTAATGGAATTTGATCTAAATCTACACTTCTCAGCTTTGATGGTAAGATTATGATCACTCAAATTCTTTAAGAGTGATTTAAGTCTTGTATCATGATCACAAACATCCTTTACAAATATTAGAATATCATCCTGATATACACACTCACCAGGAAGACTTTTGAGGACGCTTTCCATAACCCGCTGAAAGACCGAAGAAGCAGAGTCAAGCCCTAAAGGCATACATATAAATCTAAATGTACCAAAGAGTGTAATAAAGGAAGTGCCATCTCTGGAAGACTCGTCCAATTCAGTCTGGTGATAAGCAGATGGTAAATCAATTGTGCTAAGAACTTTCGCCCACCAAGAAGAACCAAAAGTTCGGTAATATTCGGTAAGGGATACTGATCAACCACAACATTTTTGTTAAGTTGTCTCAAATCAATACAGAGACGGAGATCTCATTGGGTTTGCGTGCTGCAACAACCGGAGCCAACCATTCCGTTCCTTCAACTTCCTCAATAATCCCCCCTTCTTTCAATTTCAAGATCTCATATGTTTCCTGACAGAAATAGGTACATTTCTTACCTTACAACATACAGGAGTGGCATTTTTTTTAATTTAATCTTATGACGGTATCCTTTCAAGCACCCCAAGTCCTCTTTAAAAACATTGGGAAATTCTGTCTTTACTTTACGTATGAATTCATCATCACTATTCCTTGTCACAGAACAAACTTCTTCTCTAAGTTGAATGGGAGGATCAGCATTAGGATCAAGACAAACTCCTAAGTCACCTTGATGTAACCAACAAATTATTCTGTCACCTCTCTTGGATATGTAGATTTTCCCAGAAACTAACCTATTTTTATATTCTATGAGACCTACAAAATAACCATGTAATTTGATAGGCGCACCACCACATGCCAGAGGAATTATGTCAGGCTTTAACAATACAATTTTCTCTTTTAACTTCTTAATGTAAAATTAATTTGAGACTAAGGTAATTTTTGTGCCAGAGTCAAAAAGAACTCTAGTAGTTTCACCCAACAGACCACGCACGCAACTTGGGCTTCATCCTGGACTCTTCCCTCTCGATGACTAGACAAGTCAACGCCGTCTCCTCATCGTGCTTCAACACCCTGCATATGCTCCGTAAGATCTTCCGCTGGATCCCCACCGAGACCAAGAAGACCGTCACCCAGGCACTCGTCACCAGCCGACTGGACTACGGGAACACCTTCTACGCCGGAACCACAGCCAAACTGCAGACAAGACTCCAACGCATCCAGAACGCCTCCGCGCGACTCGTCCTGGACATCCACCGACGCAGCCACACCTTCGGCCACCTGAGAGACCTACACTGGCTCCCCGTCAGCAAGAGGATCACGTTCAGGTTCCTCACACACGCACACAAAGCTCTCCACGACCTGGGCCCCAACTACCTCAACGACCGCCTGACCTTCTACTCGCCCACCCACCAGCTACGATCGACCAACCTCGCCCTCGCCGCCGTTCCACGCATCCGCAGAGCCACCGCCGGAGGAAGATCCTTCTCCTACCTGGCAGCCAAGACCTGGAACTCCCTCCCCACCCACCTGCGGATGACCCAGGACCATCTTCTCTTCAGGAAGCAGCTCAAGACCTGGCTGTTCACGCAGTAACGTACCCCTCTCCTCCAGCGCCTTGAGACCCTTCCGGGTGAGTTGCACGCTATACAAATGCTTGTTTGATTGATTGATTGATTGAATCAAGATTTCAGCGAAGGGACTCACTTTGCCATTTTGTTTGCTTTCAACTGAAACTACTATCTGCCCACAGTCAAAATATTCAGAGCTAGATTCAACTTTATCATCATCATAAATTTCCACTTTCTTAACTTTAGTTTTTGGTTTGCTTTTGCACAATGATGTGAGATGTCCCTTTTTTTTACACTTTGTGCATGTTTGAATAAGTGCAAGACACTTTCTATCATTGGCAAGATGGTGTGACTTGCCACATCTATAACATTTTCTTTCAGTCCACGATTTTATAACTTCCTTCTTATCTTTAGCAATTGACATTTAATTTTTGTCCTTAACAACATGTACCTTCAACTCTTTATTGTATTCCTTTTTTATAACAGCCACACATTTAAGAGAATGTTCTATTCTTTTTGCTACTGTTAAAACCTCATCTAAAGTGGGTTCATCACGCAATCAGAGTTCCTCCCTGACACATTGTCAGCAATGCGGAGCCAATGAACTAACACGGAACAAGATTTCTCAAATTATCTTATCTTGTAAAAAGTAGTTTGTTGAAAATTCTAGCACAAACGCTCTATCCCACATTTAATGTGACTGGCCACTAATAATATTGAAGTCATAGAATGGGTGGATATTTCGTATCACCAGCCAGATTCAATTTTAAATAGTATTTAAAGTCATGGAATAAAAACTCATTTGACCACAAAATGAAGTGAAGATTACTGCTTCCCAGAGAGAGAATAAGGGCTTGTCAGTTGATGAAGAAAGATAACAGTTTTTGTGGCATCCCAAAAATAAAAAGGTTATCTCTTACCAATCCTTTGAGTTAGGATCTGCCCATCCTGCCGACTACACCAGTGAAGCATTCCTGGTGGATAAATTGAGGACACAGGAAGGCTGGTTCAATGAAGTTTATTTAAGGAGAAAGATCCCATCCATCTCAAGCCAGCATCAGTTTCAACTGACCACTTTACATTCTCTAACAGAGAACCCTATGACATACATCCAATTCTAAGCATCACAACAAGGACATGTTAAGAAGGATGAAATACCACAAACATTACATACTTATCTTTACAGAGGGGCATTTGGGTCCTAATTGTTCTTCCACTGGCCTGTGCCGCTGTCATTCACATTCTGCTACTACCCATGGCGGTTTCTTCATGAGGGCGGGGGAGCAATGTAAAACATAAAATGGCCGCCAGCCCTCTCCTGAGCCAGGAGAAATGTGGGGCATGCCCTCTACTGCCGATTATCAGCATAGAGGACTAGAGCAGTGGCTTGACAGGACGCTCTAAAGTGAGAATGTCGGTGTGGCCAGCTGTTTTATGACAGCCACCCTGACATGCACATTTTGCAGCTCTCCAACTCAGTTGTCTTAGACAGCTTGTTGGCGAACAAGCACAGGTCTCCAGGGCCTGAAGGAGAATTCAGCCATCCCGCTTCATCCAATCCTGGGGCTTCTCTCATGCTGCATAACAGCATGAGAGCAGTGTCTGGATTGGTTGGGGGAGCTCCCCATGCATCAGACTGCAGAAGAACACAGAGGAGGATGTGCAGCCATGGGTAAGTACCATTTCATTTTAATTCATTTATTAGAAATGTGCAATGCATGTAAGTGTATGCATGTTAGTTAGTGGTTATGTTTTATTTTGGGCTTTTGGAGGGAGGAGTTGTTTTTATTTGGGCTTTTGGAGGGAGCGGTTCATTTGTTTTTGGCTTTTGGAGGAAGGGGTTGATTAGTTTTTAGGGAAGTGGTGGGGCGCTTTGCTTGCCGCACCACTTTCAAAGGCTACCCGCCATCCCTGATAGAAATACCAGTTACAGAGATACATAAAGTTTGTATTATGAGGTCTGAGTTACTAAGTGTTGCGATGTATTACTGAATGGATGATTTTGAATAATTCATAAATCCATGTTTTTATTATCCTTAGGCTCACTTATAAATACCTGTGTCTTATCTGCTTTCATGAAATCCCAGAGATGGAAATCAATAATAAAGCTTGCTATACTCCTGGAGTACTAGAAGGGGGAGGGGCAGCAAGCCCCACCTGTCCTTTCCTCATACACACATTCATTCCTTCTCCTCTGCATTGATATTTCCAACAGGATGTTGTTGTTGTTGTTTTTCTGCTTCTGGCAGTGTCCTTTTCCCAATATGAAATTCATAATGTTTGTAATCCATGTGACAGGTGATCTTGGCATGAAGTTCACAATCCATTAATGAACATAATGTGCTTGTTCTGTGTCATAATGTTGACAACTGCCTCGCAAATGGAGGAAACATGAGTCAGTAAAAATTAAAAGTGTATTGTTTGACCTTTGAGAGACATGCTGATTTTCATAAACAGGACGTTGATATTTTGAATACAATGCAACATTATTCATTCAACCAGTTTATCTGCTTTCTATTACTACCGTGAGCAATGTACGAGGAAGATTTTTACGACACATTTTAAAATGTACAGCACATATAAAACTATCTATCTATCTATCTATCTATCTATCTATCTATCTATCTATCTATCTATCTATCTATCTATCTATCTATCTATCTATCTATCTATCTATCTCTATCTATCTATCTATATATCTTGTCTGTCTGTCTATCTGCCTATCTATCGCCCTCACTCTATCGCCCTCACTCTATCTATCTATCACCCTCACTCTATCTATTGTTATCTATCTATCTATCTATCTATCTATCTATCTATCTATCTATCTATCTATCTATCTATCTATCTATCTATCTATCTATCTATCTATCTATCTATCTATCTATCTATCTATCTATCTATCTATCTATCTATCTATCTATCTGTCTGTCTGTCTGTCTGTCTGTCTGTCTGTCTGTCTGTCTGTCTGCCTGCCTGTCTGTCTGTCTGTCTGTCTATATATATTTGTTTCTGTTGTTTTCTTAGTCTATCTGTCAATCATCTGTTTGCCTATTCATCTATCTGTTATCTACCTTTCTCCCTTCCTCTCAATCAATATGTCTTTCTCCCTTGCTGCCTATCCACCTGTCTGTCTTGTCTGTCTTGTCTGTCTTGTCTCTGTGCATCTGCAGATGTAGCTTTGCTGAGGCAGTAAACACAAGAACAATGTGGATAAAATCAAGGTCAGAGCTGCAGCTGTGCTTAGCCTCCAGGTTAAAGAGAGCCTTTATAATGCAGGTGAATCCTCCTGGGCCAGAGACGGCTCAAGGATTTCACCCTTTATGAAAAATAAAACAAATCAGTGTGTGCTCATTCATTGCTGTTATGCTAGTGTGTGCTGTTTCGTTCGGTGCTGTTATTTTAGTATATTGATTCGCTTCTGTTATTTGCTTGTTCGCTGGCGTAATTTTAGTATATTCTGGCGTGGTGCTGCATTTTAGAGTGATTCAGAAAATGGGGTGGTGATGAACAGAGTGTCTGAATTAAGCAGACCACTCTTACCCAGTCCAAAGATCAGGGCTTGATCCATCACCGTTATTTATCTCACTGCACCATCCCAGCTCAGAACCTGGCTATATGCAAATCAGTCTGTCCCTGGCCCAGTGCATCATGGGAACAGGGCAGACTAAACTACAAAGCCAATTCTTCACCGGAAAGGAGACAAGCTACCGGGGACCGGTTTCTGGCATTTCAGCCTTCTTCGGCCCGGCTTGCTTGAATCCTGATGGTGCAGTGAGAAAGGGACTCATGTCTGAGTATACCCTGCCACACCTATAGTGGCCAAAAACGATTCAGAAAATGGGGTGGTGATGAACAGAGTGTCTGAATTAAGCAGACCACTCTTACCCAGTCCAAAGATCAGGGCTTGATCCATCACCGTTATTTATCTCACTGCACCATCCCAGCTCAGAACCTGGCTATATGCAAATCAGTCTGTCCCTGGCCCAGTGCATCATGGGAACAGGGCAGACTAAACTACAAAGCCAATTCTTCACCGGAAAGGAGACAAGCTACCGGGGACCGGTTTCTGGCATTTCAGCCTTCTTCGGCCCGGCTTGCTTGAATCCTGATGGTGCAGTGAGAAAGGGACTCATGTCTGAGTATACCCTGCCACACCTATAGTGGCCAAAAACGATTCAGAAAATGGGGTGGTGATGAACAGAGTGTCTGAATTAAGCAGACCACTCTTACCCAGTCCAAAGATCAGGGCTTGATCCATCACCGTTATTTATCTCACTGCACCATCCCAGCTCAGAACCTGGCTATATGCAAATCAGTCTGTCCCTGGCCCAGTGCATCATGGGAACAGGGCAGACTAAACTACAAAGCCAATTCTTCACCGGAAAGGAGACAAGCTACCGGGGACCGGTTTCTGGCATTTCAGCCTTCTTCGGCCCGGCTTGCTTGAATCCTGATGGTGCAGTGAGAAAGGGACTCATGTCTGAGTATACCCTGCCACACCTATAGTGGCCAAAAACGATTCAGAAAATGGGGTGGTGATGAACAGAGTGTCTGAATTAAGCAGACCACTCTTACCCAGTCCAAAGATCAGGGCTTGATCCATCACCGTTATTTATCTCACTGCACCATCCCAGCTCAGAACCTGGCTATATGCAAATCAGTCTGTCCCTGGCCCAGTGCATCATGGGAACAGGGCAGACTAAACTACAAAGCCAATTCTTCACCGGAAAGGAGACAAGCTACCGGGGACCGGTTTCTGGCATTTCAGCCTTCTTCGGCCCGGCTTGCTTGAATCCTGATGGTGCAGTGAGAAAGGGACTCATGTCTGAGTATACCCTGCCACACCTATAGTGGCCAAAAACGATTCAGAAAATGGGGTGGTGATGAACAGAGTGTCTGAATTAAGCAGACCACTCTTACCCAGTCCAAAGATCAGGGCTTGATCCATCACCGTTATTTATCTCACTGCACCATCCCAGCTCAGAACCTGGCTATATGCAAATCAGTCTGTCCCTGGCCCAGTGCATCATGGGAACAGGGCAGACTAAACTACAAAGCCAATTCTTCACCGGAAAGGAGACAAGCTACCGGGGACCGGTTTCTGGCATTTCAGCCTTCTTCGGCCCGGCTTGCTTGAATCCTGATGGTGCAGTGAGAAAGGGACTCATGTCTGAGTATACCCTGCCACACCTATAGTGGCCAAAAACGATTCAGAATTGGCTTCTGTAGTTTGGTTTGTTCTGTTCCCATCATGCACTGGGACAGGAACAGACTAATTTGCATACAGCCAGGTTCTGAAACTGGGATGGTGCAGTGAGCTGAAAAATGGTGTTAGATCTAGCCCTGATCTTTTGACTGGGTGAGAGCTTTCTGCTTAATTCAGAGACTCTGTCCCTCACCACCCCCTTTTTGTAAATATTTTTGTCCACCCTAAGCGTGGAAGGGTATTCTCAGATGTGAGACCCTTGCTCATTGCACCATCAGGATTCAAGCAAACCGGGCCGAAGACGGCTGTAATGCCAGAAACCGGTCCCCGGGAGCTTGTTTCCTTCCTAGTGTAAGAATTGGCTTCTGTAGTTTGGTTTGTTCTGTTCCCATCATGCACTGGGACAGGAACAGACTAATTTGCATACAGCCAGGTTCTGAAACTGGGATGGTGCAGTGAGCTAAAAAATGGTGTTGGATCTAGCCCTGATCTTTTGACTGGGTGAGAGCTTTCTGCTTAATTCAGAGACTCTGTCCCTCACCACCCCCTTTTTGTAAATATTTTTGTCCACCCTAAGCGTGGAAGGGTATTCTCAGATGTGAGACCCTTGCTCATTGCACCATCAGGATTCAAGCAAACCGGGCCGAAGACGGCTGTAATGCCAGAAACCGGTCCCCGGGAGCTTGTTTCCTTCCTAGTGTAAGAATTGGCTTCTGTAGTTTGGTTTGTTCTGTTCCCATCATGCACTGGGACAGGAACAGACTAATTTGCATACAGCCAGGTTCTGAAACTGGGATGGTGCAGTGAGCTAAAAAATGGTGTTGGATCTAGCCCTGATCTTTTGACTGGGTGAGAGCTTTCTGCTTAATTCAGAGACTCTGTCCCTCACCACCCCCTTTTTGTAAATATTTTTGTCCACCCTAAGCGTGGAAGGGTATTCTCAGATGTGAGACCCTTGCTCATTGCACCATCAGGATTCAAGCAAACCGGGCCGAAGACGGCTGTAATGCCAGAAACGGGTCCCCGGGAGCTTGTTTCCTTCCTAGTGTAAGAATTGGCTTCTGTAGTTTGGTTTGTTCTGTTCCCATCATGCACTGGGACAGGAACAGACTAATTTGCATACAGCCAGGTTCTGAAACTGGGATGGTGCAGTGAGCTAAAAAATGGTGTTGGATCTAGCCCTGATCTTTTGACTGGGTGAGAGCTTTCTGCTTAATTCAGAGACTCTGTCCCTCACCACCCCCTTTTTGTAAATATTTTTGTCCACCCTAAGCGTGGAAGGGTATTCTCAGATGTGAGACCCTTGCTCATTGCACCATCAGGATTCAAGCAAACCGGGCCGAAGACGGCTGTAATGCCAGAAACCGGTCCCCGGGAGCTTGTTTCCTTCCTAGTGTAAGAATTGGCTTCTGTAGTTTGGTTTGTTCTGTTCCCATCATGCACTGGGACAGGAACAGACTAATTTGCATACAGCCAGGTTCTGAAACTGGGATGGTGCAGTGAGCTAAAAAATGGTGTTGGATCTAGCCCTGATCTTTTGACTGGGTGAGAGCTTTCTGCTTAATTCAGAGACTCTGTCCCTCACCACCCCCTTTTTGTAAATATGCATTTTAGAGTGAGCTGGTTTGGTGCTGTAATATTAGTTAGCCTATTCTGGTTCTTTTTGTGCTGTTATATACCTGTCCAAGTATTCAGTGTGGAAATTTTGTGTGTGCTGGGTCGGTGCTGTAATAGTCTATGCTGGCTCGTACAGCGCTTTTGTTTTGGTGTGGTTGACTGCTGTGTTTTTTGTGTGTGCTGGTTCTGTGTTGTTATTTTGCATGTTCTGGGTAGATGCTGTAATAGTGTATGCTGGTTTGTTCCGTGCAGTTATTTTAGAGTGTGCTGGTTCATTCATTGCTGTTATTTTATGTCTGCTGGTCCGGTGCTGTAAATCTAGTACACAATGCTTCAGTGTTGCTATTTTAGTACGTGCTGGTCAATTGCTGTATTTTTAGTATGTGCTTTTTCTGTGTGGTAAATTTTAGGGTGTGCTGTTTTGGTGCTGCTATTAGTGTGTGCTGGTTCTATGGATAGTTTTAGTATGTGCTGGTTTATTCTGTTATTTTCGAACGTGCTGCTTTGGTGCAGTATTTTCAGTGTGTGCTGCTTTGGTCTTGAAATTGTAGTGTGCTGACTCAGTGCTGCGATTTTACTATGTTACTAGTTCTGTTCTGTAATTTTAGTGTGTGCTGGTTCAGTGCTCTGTGGTGATTTGGTGCTATTACTTTAGTGTATGCTGGTTCAAAGCTCTAATTTTAGTCTGTGCTGCTTTTTAGTTTGTGCTGGTTCGATGCTATGTTCTGGTTCGGTGCTATTATTTTAGCATGTGCTTATTCAATGCTGTTAGTGTAATTAATGCCGCCTTGGTGCTATTGTTTCAGTGTGTACTGTTCAGTGTTGTTATTTTAGTTAATGCTGTCCATCGTGCTGTTATTTTAGTGTGTGCTGGTTCAGTGCTGTTATTTTAGTTAATGCTGTGCTGGTGCTGTTATTATAGTGTGTGCTGGTTCAGTTCTGGAATTTTAGTTAATGCTGTCCTGGTGCTGTTATTTTAGTGTGTGCTGGATCAGTACAGTTATTTTAGCTAATGCTGTCCTGGTGCTGTTATTTTAGTGTGTGCTGGATCAGTACAGTTATTTTAGCTAATGCTGTCCTGGTGCTGTTATTTTAGTGTGTGCTGGTTCAGTGCTGTTATTTTAGTTAATGCTGTCTTGGTGCTGTTAATTTAGTGTGTGCTGGTTCAGTACAGTTATTTTAGTTAATGCTGTCCTGGTGCTGTTATTTTAGTGTGTGCTGGATCAGTACAGGTATTTTAGTTAATGCTGTCCTGGTGCTGTTATTATAGTGTATGCTGGTTCAGTGGTGTTATTTTAGTTAATGCTGTCCTGGTGCTGTTATTTTAGTGTGTGTTGGTTCAGTGGTGTTATTTTAACTAATGCTGTACTGGTGCTGATATTTTAGTGTGTGCTGGTTCAGTGGTGTTATTTTAGTTAATGCTGTCCTGGTGCTGGTTCAGTGCTGGTATTTTAGTTAATGCTGTCTTGGTGCTGTTGTTTTAATGTGTGCTGGTTCAGTACAGTTATTTTACTTAATGCTGTCCTGGTGCTGTTATTTTAGCGTGTGCTGGTTCAGTGCTGTTATTTTAGTTAATGCTGTCCTGGTGCTGTTATTTTAGTGTGTGCTGGTTCAGTGCTGTTATTTTAGTTAATGCTGTCCTGGTGCTGGTATTTTTGTGTGTGCTGGTTCAGTGCTGTTATTTTAGTTAATGCTGTCCTGGTGCTGTTATTATAGTGTGTGCTGGTTGAGTGCTAGTATTTTTGTTAATGCTGTCCTGGTGCTGTTATTTTTGTGTGTGCTGGATCAGTACAGTTATTTTAGTTAATGCTGTCCTGGTGCTGTTATTTTAGTGTGTGCTGGTTCAGTGCTGTTATTTTAATTAATGCTGTCTTGGTGCTGTTATTTTAGTGTGTGCTGGTTCAGTGCTGGTATTTTAGTTAATGCTGTCCTGGTGCTGTTATTTTAGTGTGTGCTGGATCAGTACAGTTATTTTAATTAATTCTGTCCTGGTGCTGTTATTATAGTGTGTGCTGGTTCAGTGCTGTTATTTTAGTTAATGCTGTCCTGGTGCTGTTATTTTAGGGTGCGCTGGATCAGTACAGTTATTTTAGTTAATGCTTTCCTGGTGCTGTTATTTTAGTGTGTGTTGGTTCAGTGCTGTTATTTTAGTTAATGCTGTCTTGGTGCTGTTATTTTAGTGTGTGCTGGTTCAGTACAGTTATTTTAGTTAAAGCTGTCCTGGTGCTGTTATTTTAGTGTGTGCTGGTTCAGTACAGTTATTTTAGTTAATGCTGTCCTGGTGCTGTTATTTTAGTGTGTCCACGATCAGTGATGTTATTTTAGTTAATGCTGACCTGGTGCTGGTTTTTTAGTGTGTGCTGGTTCAGTGCTGGTATTTTGGTTAATGCAGGCTTGGTGCTGTTATTTTAGTGTGTGCTGGTTCAGTACAGTTATTTTAGTTAATGCTGTCCTGGTGCTGGTTTTTTAGTGTGTTCTGGTTCAGTACAGTTATTTTAGTTAAAGCTGTCTTGGTGCTGTTTTTATAGTGTGTGCTGGTTCAGTGCTGTTATTTTAGTTAATGCTGTCCTGGTGCTGTTATTTTAGTGTGTGCTGGTTCAGTGCTATTATTTTAGTTAATGCTGTCCTGGTGCTGTTATTTTAGTGTGTGCTGGTTCAGTGGTATTATTTTAGTTAATGCTGTCCTGGTGCTGTTATATTAGTGTGTGCTGGTTCAGTGCTGGTATTTTAGTTAATGCTGTCCTGATGCTGTTATTTTAGTGTGCGCTGGTTCAGTGCTGTTATTTTAGTTAAAGCTGTCCTGGTGCTGTTATTTTAGTGTGTGCTGGGTCAGTGGTATTATTTTAGTTAATCCTGTCCTGGTGCTGGTTTTTTAGTGTGTGCTGGTTCGGTGCTGGTATTTTAGTTAATGCTGTCTTGGTGCTGTTATTTTAGTGTGTGCTGGTTCAGTACAGTTATTTTACTTAATGCTGTCCTGGTGCTGTTATTTTAGCGTGTGCTGGTTCAGTACAGTTATTTTAGTTAATGCTGTCCTGGTGCTGTTATTTTAGCGTGTGCTGGTTCAGTACAGTTATTTTAGTTAATGCTGTCCTGGTGCTGGTTTTTTTGTGTGTGCTGGTTCAGTACAGTTATTTTAGTTAAAGCTGTCTTGGTGTTGTTATTATAGTGTGGGCTGCTTCAGTGCTGGTATTTTAGTTAATGCTGTCCTGGTGCTGTTATTTTAGTGTGTGCTGGTTCAGTGCTGTTATTTTAGTTAATGCGGTCCTGGTGCTGTTATTTTAGTGTATGCTAGTTCAGTGCTGTTATTTTAGTTAATGTTGTCCTGGTGCTGTTATTTTAGTGTGTGCTTGTTCAGTGCTGGTTTTTTAGTTAATGCTGTCCTGGTGTTATTATTATAGTGTGTGCTGGTTCAGTGCTGGTATTTTAGTTAATGCTGTCCTGGTGCTGTTATTTTAGTGTGTGCTGGATCAGTACAGTTATTTTAGTTAATGCTGTCCTGGTGCTGTTATTTTAGTGTGTGCTGGATCAGTACAGTTATTTTAGTTAATGCTGTCCTGGTGCTGTTATAATAGTGTGTGCTGGTTCAGTGCTGTTATTTTACTTAATGATGTCCTGGTGCTGTTTTTTGTAGTGTGTGCTGGATCAGTACAGTTATTTTAGTTAATGCTGTCCTGGTGCTGTTATTTTAGTGTGTGCAGGTTCAGTACAGTTATTTTAGTTAATGCTGTCCTGGTGCTGTTATTTTAGTGTGTGCTGGTTCATTACAGTTATTTTACTTAATGCTGTCCTGGTGCTGTTATTTTAGTGTGTCCACGATCAGTGATGTTATTTTAGTTAATGCTGTCCTGGTGCTGGTTTTTTAGTGTGTGCTGGTTCAGTGCTGGTATTTTAGTTAATGCTGTCTTGGTGGTGTTATTTTAGTGCGTGCTGGTTCAGTACAGTTATTTTAGTTAATGATATCCTGGTGCTGTTATTTTAGTGTGTGCTGGTTCAGTACAGTTATTTTAGTTAATGCTGTCCTGGTGCTGGTTTTTTAGTGTGTGCTGGTTCAGTACAGTTATTTTAGTTAAAGCTGTCTTGGTGCTGTTATTATGGTGTGTGCTGGTTCAGTGCTGTTATTTTAGTTAATGCTGTCCTGGTGCTGTTATTTTAGTGTGTGCTGGTTCAGTGGTGTTATTTTAGTTAATGCTGTCCTGGTGCTGTTATTATAGTGTGTGCTGGTTCAGTGGTGTTATTTTAGTTAATGCTGTGCTGGTGCTGTTATTTTAGTGTGTGCTGATTCAGTGGTGTTATTTTAGTTAATGCTGTCCTGGTGCTGTTATTTTAGTGTGTGCTGGTTCAGTGCTGGTATTTTAGTTAATGCTGTCCTGGTGCTGTTATTTTAGTGTGTGCTGGTTCAGTACAGTTAATTTAGTTAATGCTGTTATTTTAGTGTGTGCTGGTTCAGTGGTGTTATTTTAGTTAATGCTGTCCTGGTGCTGTTATTATAGTGTGTGCTGGTTCAGTGGTGTTATTTTAGTTAATTCTGTCCTGGTGCTGTTATTTTAGTGTGTGCTGGTTCAGTGCTGGTATTTTAGTTAATGCTGTCCTGGTGCTGTTATTTTAGTGTGTGCTGGTGCAGTGCTGTTATTTTAGTTAATGCTGTCCTGGTGCTGTTATTTTAGTGTGTGCTGGATCAGTGCTGTTATTTTAGTGTGTGCTGGATCAGTACAGTTGTTTTAGTTAATGGTGTCCTGGTGCTGTTATTTTAGTGTGTGCTGGTTCAGTGCTGTTATTTTAGTTAATGCCGTCTTGGTGCTGTTATTTTAGTGTGTGTTGGTTCAGTGGTGTTATTTTAGTTAATGCTGTCCTGGTGCTGTTATTTTAGTGTGTTCTGGTTCAGTGGTGTTATTTTAGTTAATGCTGTCGTGGTGCTGTTACTTTAGTGTGTGCTGGTTCAGTGCTGGTATTTTAGTTAATGCTGTCCTGGTGCTGTTATTTTAGTGTGTGCTGGTTCAGTACAGTTATTTTAGTTAATGCTGTCCTGGTGCTGTTATTTTAGTGTGTGCTGGTTCAGTGGTGTTATTTTAGTTAATGCTGTCCTGGTGCTGTTATTTTAGTGTGTGCTGGTTTAGTGCTGGTATTTTAGTTAATGCTGTCCTGGTGCTGTTATTGTAGTGTGTGCTGGATCAGTACAGTTATTTTAGTTAATGCTGTCCTGGTGCTGGTATTATAATATGTGCTGGTTCAGTGGTGTTATTTTAGTTAATGCTGTCCTGGTGCTGTTATTTTAGTGTGTGCTGGATCAGTGCTGTTATTTTAGTGTGTGCTGGATCAGTACAGTTATTTTAGTTAATGCTGTCCTGGTGCTGTTATTTTAGTGTGTGCTGGTTCAGTGTTGTTATTTTAGTTAATGCTGTCTTGGTGCTGTTATTTTAGTGTGTGCTGGTTCAGTACAGTTATTTTAGTTAATGCTGTCCTGGTGCTGTTATTTTAGTGTGTCCACGATCAGTGATGTTATTTTAGTTAATGCTGTCCTGGTGCTGGTTTTTTAGTGTGTGCTGGTTCAGTGCTGGTATTTTCGTTAATGCTGTCTTGGTGCTGTTATTTTAGTGTGTGCTGGTTCTGTGGTTTTATTTTAGTTAATGCTGTCCTGGTGCTGTTATTTTAGTGTGTGCTGGTTCAGTGGTTTTATTTTAGTTAATGCTGTCCTGGTGCTGTTATTTTAGTGTGTGCTGGTTCAGTGCTGGTATTTTAGTAAATGCTGTCCTGGTGCTGTTATTTTAGTGTGCGCTGGTTCCGTGCTATAATTTTAGTCAATATTGTCTTGGTGCTATTATAGGGACTGTGGCATCTATATTACTGTTCAACCCTAGCTAATTCTTCCTTGGGGTATTCATCTACAGGCTTGTCTCTCCCGGGTCTCCTTCTTATTTTACTTTTTAATTTTTTACACAAAGGGGGTTATTTACAAGCCTCTTGCACCGCCCGTGCGAAGACAGCTACGGCGTGTCCAGAAATCCCCAGCTAGACACAAAGGAGGGCCAACTGCATGTCTATGCTTAGGACCTTCTTGACTATACCTGGATTCAAGGGGCAGGTTTGTGCTTTACATATACCAGTAGCATAACATAACACAGTATGAAAATAATTAAAGACAAAAACACTAAAGACATGGTAAAAAGAAAATAATAACTATATGACTGTAATAGCACCTGGATGGAAAATGGAAAATGAAATGAAATGAAAAATGATAAGCTGGTTGCAGAAAGAGTTTGCAAATTGCACAACAACTTTTTGCGACCAGAGGCCAGATGTAGGTCGTCCAATCGGTCGGTAACGGCCGAAATTACCAAAATTTCGGCCGTTACTGCCCGGTATTAGGCTACTGAGATGTAGGTGGCCTAAATTGCAAATTCGGTAATTTACCGATTCTGTATTTTCAGGAATCGGTAAATTACTGATTCCTTAAAATACCGTATCGGTAAATTACCGAATTTGCAATGTAGGGAGCACTCAAACGAGTGCTTTTCCCATTTTAGGATTCGTTATTTACCACCAACTATAAGTTGGTGGTAAATAACAAATACCTTTGAAAATGCAAATCGGTGCATTTTGAACTGTGCATGTGGCAGACATACATGCCCTTAGGGCATGTATGTGTGCCACATCTGCACACAAGCACGATTCAGGGGTGCAACAGGGTGTCAAAGTGACACCCTTGCACCCTTGAATGTTTCCCCCATTTTACTGAATCGGTAATTACTGAATCAGTAAATACCGATTCGGTAAACACCGAATCTTACCGATTCGGTAATGTTTACCGATTTTTTTGCTACATAGCATTTACCGATTCTAAAATACCGAATTGGTAAAATTCAGTATTTTAGAATCAGTAAATGTACTTTACCTACATCTGGGCCCCAGATGTTAATTTTCTGGTGCCACCTATGCTCTGTTAGTCCCAAACATAACATTTCCAGGGTAATTACAGAACGACCCGCCTAATTAAGCAGGTGTCAATTTATGACCCCGGACAATTGACTTACAAACACAGGGATGGTGGCCTAGAAGCAGCAGAAGACCACCAACTCTGGATTTACATTCAGAAACTGGATCTTTTCTAAAGCCACCTGTATTTCTTAAATCAGTGCTGCTTTAAATGATATAAACAATCCTGCCTGGGAGCATATGGGGGAGCATGCAGTGGTTCCAATGGCTGTGGCCTGCCCCCTTGAGCACAGCTTGCACGTTTCCCAAAGCTCAACCTGTCGAACAGGGGCAGCTCCCCTTTCACAAATCAATCACCCCCATCCTTCGAGGCGTCTGTAACTAACCAATGGCTGTTCGCCAGAATTGCAGCCACAAGCCATTGAGACATACCATAATGAATCGTAATTAGAAGGTGGCACCCTTTGACGTCCCTAGTTAATTGGATCCATATGGGTTCTTAAACCCATTCTGCAATTTGGAAATGCTTTTCTGACTCACAAAATGGGTTTAATACATGCCAAAAAGTTACTTTGCTGTTGCAAACCCTGTGATTTTCAAATCTCAGGGTCTATGACCCCAAAATAGCTTAGAACATCAGGGTCACAATGCCTCATACTTGAACAGGAACTTAATGTGATGGTCCAATCCTCGGCCCTCCCCAGACTCGACTTAAGAAACTCCATTCCCAGACTGAGTCCAAAGGTCTGCCCTGCCCCTGGAAGCAGCTCTATATGCCGGAACCCGGTATGTCTCTAAGAGCGTGTGATACATCGTATCTCCCTAGCGATCATCTCTTTACCATGGCTTCTCATAGAGGGCAACATGGTCCAGCAGAATACAAAGGTTCCTCATCACAAGTGCCTCCGAGACAGGTGTGGGGATACCAGAGTGCTGCGGAGCGAACACAAAGAGATGATGGACGGAGTGCTGAAACTTTTCAGACACTCCTCATCAGCCAGGCTAGCTTGAATCCAGTGGCAAAGTGAGCAAGAGACCCACGTCTGGGCATACCCTGCCAACTTAGGGTGAACAAAGCAAACACAGGAAGATGATGGACGGAGCGCTGAAACTTTTCAGACACTCACCCCCAGTCACAGATCTGTGTTGAATCCATCATCATTTGTTAGCTCACTTCGCCACACCAGTTCAGACCCAGCCATATGCAAATCAGTCTGACCATGTGCCTCATGGGAACAGTCCAGCCTGAACTGCCAAGCCATGTCTTTCCTGGACCTGAAACAAGCATCCTGGGACTGGTTTCTGGCTATCAGCCATCATCAACCAGGCTAGCTTGAACCCATTGGCAAAGTGAGCAAGGGACCCACGTCTGGGCATACCCTGCCAACTTAGGGCGAACAAAGCAAAACCAAAGGGGATGATGGACGGAATGTTGAACACTGCAAGCACTCACCCCCAGTCAACTGATCTGGGTTTAATCCATCATCATTCTTTAGCTCACTCCGTCACCCCTGTTCAGACATCAGTCTGACCCTGTGCCTCATGGGAACAGTCCAACCCGGACTGCCAAGCTATGTCTTCCCTGGACCGGAAACAGGCATCCTGGGACCGGACAGAGTGCTGTCATCTCCAATTTCAGACTGTGTCCTTGCACCTTCATGCAAAGATTACAAGTTATTTCCCCATTGAATGGGGAATAACACAAAGATATAGCAATCCCAGGGTCAATTCAGAATGTTTCCCCCTTCTGGGTAAATAAAGTCCTTAAATCTGCACACGTTTATCACCAGCTTACAGCAGGGGGGATCTTTTCTCTTGGCTGTGTTTGGGGTAAGTTAGCAGTACAGGTTGTTATGCCCCACCCATGCTACATTATGCTTTCTGGTGAGTAGAGTTTGTTTCAATTTGTATTCATTTTATTGGGATTTAAGACAAGATGGTACATGTTTTGATGCCGTAGTAACAACCCAAATCCCCCACTTCCCCTCCCTCCTGGCTCTAGCACAACTGTTGCACAAGACTGTTCAAAAGAAGAGAGCTGCAGAGTCCATGCTTCCAGGACAAACAAACCCCTCACAGGAGTTACATACGTACTGTCTTTTATGTGACAGGTGCAAAACCGCAGAACTACAACCTCCCCCCTACCCCACTCGTGGCTTGAATTACTTGTCATATTCACATCATCCACCATCATCCGGTGTGTCTAAGGGGGCCTGACATCAGGGGGTTCTAGTAGAACAGTGAGCATCGCAGCCCATGCCTGCAATGCATCAGCAAGCTTATTGTCTCTCTGGCTTATTCGCATATGGCTTTCATCAGCCACTGCCCATTCAGGCATATCTCTCACCCACTCATTCACTACTGGGGGGGTGGGGGACATCCAATGAAAAGCCACTATGTGCTTAGCAAGGACCAATCCTAACAATAGTGTTGTGTAGTTTTTTTTTTCTCTTTTTTTATTTTTTATTTATGTGTTTATTATTTCAAAAAACAATAATAGTACACAATGACACAATACTTCGTCCCATGATCAGTCTAGTAGTACCAAATAAATGCAATAAACACAATGGCATATTTACACAGCCTTTTAGCCAACAACCCTACTTGGGCAGGCGGCGTTGTTCAGCAAATCAAGGGGAAAAAGGGAGGGGGGAGAGGGAGGGGGCAGGAGTGGGACTGGGAATCACACAGCTGTGCGGGCCCCGTCAGCCAATCCCCGCTGGTTCAATCTCAGTCTCCGGCCTTCCAACATTTAAGCCGTTCATCTCAACATTGTCGCTCCCAGTTTCATGCTGCATGTATGTGACATACAAACTGCAGAAGTTCTTAGGCCTACTTCTGGGAGGCAGGAGTTCACTATATGCCTCAGACTGTGTGGAGCAATAAAGCATGTCTAGAGACCATTTCCGCAACGTCGGGGGAGGTCCCCGCATCCAACACAGTGCTACTCGCCTCTTGGCTACCAGTAGCCCCATATCAACCAATCTGCGCACCGCCTTGGGCAGTGCCTTGGAATATCCCAAGAGCGCTAGCAATGGGTTTAGTGTGAGATTCAGGTCAATCACTTTACTAAACTCCTCAAACCCACTTTCCCAATAGGTATGTACTCCCGGACACGTCCACGCCAAGTGTATAAAAGCTGCAACCCGCCCTTCACTCCTCTCACACTGTGGAGTGTCACATAAGCCATACATGCACAGCCATTCAGGAGTATAGTAGACCCTGTTCAAAAACTTAAAATGCACTAATCTATGCCGGCCATTAAGGGACACCCTTTTGGTGTTAGTACAGAAATAAAACCACTTGTCATCCTCCAATTGGACTTCCAGGTCACGTTGCCATGCAAGTCTGGCCACTGTATATTTGTGTGACCTATGCGACAGCGCTATCCTATAGATCGACGTAATAAGCTTCCGAGGGGAAGCACTTTTGATAACATATATTAGCTCGGGTACCTCCGCAGGTTCTTCCATACCATCGCCCAACTGCGCTCGAAGCACCCTGCGAACTCTGTGGAATTGGAATCTAGTCAACAGAGAGGGTTCCTCCATATCACCCCTCGCCTGCTCCAGCATGCAGGCTACTCCTTCGCGAAACAGATCTCCAGCCACCCCAATCTGCAAGTAACGCAATGCCTGTATAACAGCCCTTTCAGTGCAGGGTCCTATCCACCTCATCCACTACAGTGGCATAACAGGGGAATATAGTAATGAACCCGCCTGATTATTGAGAAGGTAATTCCACGCATGCCGGGTAGTATTTAACGAATCAATTATGCCCGTCCTGCGATCAACGGGCTCCATAATAGTAGCTGGTAGCGGGATAGGTTCAGCAAAAAGCCTCTCTAGACGCAAATACGGGACCTCGGCGGGGCAGTGTATCCAGCTGTGCAGCTCCACCCCCTGAGCCGCTCTATGATATAACTCGAAGTCTGGGGCACCTAGTCCGCCCATATGATATGGCAGCACTAGTACTTCCCACTTCACCCTGGCCTGCCCTCCACCCCACACCAACTTCAACATCAATTTCCTCAGTTTGTGAAAGAATATACGTGGCAGTACCAGCAGGATATTAGTGAAGAAAAGTCGGGGTAACACTACCATTTTCATTATAGAAATTCACCCCTTCAGGGACAATGGCAGCCGACACCACAAGTACACCTCATCTTCTAGCCGAGATATGGCAGTGCCGTAGTTTTCCCTAACGACTATATCCGCATCTGTGTGGAGCCTCACTCCTAAATATCTCACAGAATCCGTAGTCCACAATAATGGATATTCCATATCGAAGTTCGTAGTTATCGGTGTCAATGGGAACACCCGAGATTTACCCCAGTTCACACGAAGCCCAGACAATGCACCGAATCGGATCACCTCCCTGATAATCAGAGCTAGATTATTCTCCGGGCCCCGTACGTACAACAGAGTGTCATCTGCGTAAGTGGACACCACTAGTCTGTACGATGGGAATCCGATGCCTTCATTCCCGTGATACTCCCTCAACGCGCAAGCCAGTGGTTCAGCCACAAGAGCGTATAGCAATGGCGACAGCGGGCATCCCTGCCTGGTGCCTCTGGAAATAATAAAGGGGGCCGTGACCATATCACCAATTCGCACCCTGGCTGTTGGCTTATGACAGCGTGTCCCTAGCATTTGCAGAAATACCGCCCCCAGCCCCATTCTCTGCAACACTTGCATTAAAAAGGGCCATTCTACTGAGTCGAACGCTTTTTCCATATCAAGGAATACTGCTACCACCTTTATGTGCGGCCGGGTATACTGCATCATTCCAAAGACTGTACGAAGATTATACGTTAAATTCCTAGACAGAATAAATCACGCCTGCTCGGGTGCCACCAGAAGGTGTGCCATCAGGGCCAGTCTAGTAGCCATGACCTTGGCGAATATTTTAACGTCAACGTTAAGAAGTGGCAACGGACAAAAAGAGCTACACTCATCTAATGGTTTACCCGGCTTTGGGATTGCCACCAGCATTGCCTATCTCATAGTCGGAGGCATCGTACCCTTTTCACACATGTCATCAAATAGGATTGCAAGATGCAGGGAGCAACTGTTCCAAAAAGGTCTTATAGAATGCAACTATCAAACCATCCGACCCCGGTGCACTGCTCACCCTCATACTACCCACAGCTTCAATGATCTCATCTCTTTCTATTGGGTGCATTAACAACTCCCTGTGCACATTAGGGAGAAAGGGAAGCTGAATATAGTCCAAATAATTGGCAATTTGTCTGTCGGCACCCGTTGATTGCGAGGTGTATAATTTTGTATAAAATTGATGGAAGCGCTCAGCCACCTCCACTTCTTCTGCCAAGAGCTCCCCGCTCTCCGACTTAATCTGAGTGACTAGCCTTCTGCCTCTTCTTGCCTTCATTAATCGGGCCAGAACTGTTCCCGGCCGTTCCCCTTCACCGTATACTCGCGCAGCAGCATACTTGCCCAGATGTTTCACCTCACTACCCGCTGTTGCGTGGTATTCCGTCAGCGTCACTTTAAGTTCCTTGTCTATTAAGTCGCCGCCCCCTGCCAGCCTGCGCCGCTCTAGTTCTGCTAGCTTCACCTCAAGATCCATCAAAGTCTTGCACAGCGTCCTGAGGACCCCTGAATGCTTAGCCATGGCCACCCCTCTTATGTAGACCTTGAATGTCTCCCACAGAGTTTGAACATCGGCAACAAATCCAGTGTTGGTATCAAAAAAAGTGTCAATGGCTTCAGCCATCTCCTTCCTGAAAACCTGATCTAAAAGCGAGCAAGGGGGAAACCTCCACGTGAATGGCGGCAGCCGCCTACCCAGCATCTCTAACACCATCAGCAACGGTGAGTGATCCGATAGCGTGCGTGGTAGCACTGAGCAGTGCCAAACCTTATGTAACAGCGTAGTCGTAAGCATCCAATAGTTAATTCTAGTATGTATATTATGGTATGCTGAGTAGTGTGTGTAGCCCCCTCTCTCTGCATTCCTTTCGCGCCACACATCGCACACATCCAGACGTAGCAAAACCTCTTCAAGCTTCCTGGCAGCCGCCGACTGGAGCCTATGTGGCCCCGCAGATCTATCCCTGTCCAGGTCTCTGACTAGGTTAAAATCCCCTCCCCAAAGAATCATCGCTTCCCCCAACTTGGCAACTATTGTAGCTATATCTCTAAAGAAGTCTGGGCAGTCAAAATTTGGGCTATAGACTTTAACTATTAGCAAGTCAAGACCCCTGCCCACACACCTGGAAATGACATATCTACCTTCTGGGTCACCAGTAAGGTGTGTGAGTGTGAGTGAAGATCTGGGGTTAACCCAGTTCAGGACACCCCTAGCGTGCATGGTAAAACCGTCCGAGTTGGTATTACCCGCCATCCCTCTATATTTCAACATAGGACTCAATTGTGGGAGATGGGTCTCCTGCAGCAGGGCCAAATCAACCTGCTGCCTGTTAAGGTAGCTCAAAACTGTCCTAAGTTTACGGTGATCATTGAGTCCCCGAACATTCCAGGTCAAGACTCTTAGTTTCCCGCTCCTCCCCCGAACTTCATGTTACATATCTGCCATTCGCTATATGTATTGTGTATGTAGCAAACAGTGATCTATGGGACATAAACACACCATACTGTACCCCACCAACCCTCTCGAACTTCCATATCGTACCCTGCAACTCAACTCCCCCCCTCAACCCCCCACCCACAGCAGACCGCCCCCAACTTGGCTGCATGCTCAATCGGCCCCCAACCCTCCACCCCCAACCCCCCCCCCCCACACCACCCATGAATCCTACAATGCTAAAGAAAAGAACAACAGTGCAAGGCACACGTGGGCAGAGGTAGCTCATTGCTTCCAACTGAAAGTGGTGATAACAACAACTGTAATGTGTTCCCAGCCCCCCCGCGCCACACCATAAAATTTACAGCTAAGGCCAAACAAAAGCTTCCCACCCCAATTAACCAGCTGACAAGCATCCCCAACTTATCCCAGTCTTCAAAACCTGGTCCACTCTCCAAGGATCAGCTCCAAACAGTTGAATCCCGAGCCGCCTCGTGCAGCCCACCAAACCAGCTGTGGGACCCCCCACAACCATTCAACAAGGAGACTGAGGCATAGCGACTGTGCCCGGCTGCCACACCTGCAGCATGGACTCCCCTCGACCAGAGGGCCCCCCATCAGTGTAAAATAATAGTTGCCAAGAGACATTCTCCACCTCAATTGACTTCTACTGTAACAGTTTGTTATTACAAAAGCTGTCAACGCGGAGTTCGGTCTTGCTCGTCCAATGTAGCACCCTCCGTTCCCTCGTGTTGCGATGGCAGCCGACTAGACCGTTGGTCCTTGGTCCAGGTCTTGATAGCCTGTTGCAGAATCTTGGGGTCTGTGAATATGTGTGACTTCCCCTGTCTATTCACTCGGAGCTTTGCAGGGTATAACATGGCGTAGTCCACTCCTAGGTCTCGCAATTGCTTCTTGAGGGGCACAAAATGTCTACGGGCCTCCTGTACCCGGGCTGTACAGTCAGGGAATAATGAAATTGCCAAACCTTTGTATTTCAAAATCTTCTTTTCCCTGGCCACTCGCAGGGCGGCGTCTCTATCTCGATAATTCAGCAGTTTCGCGATAATTGGGCGCGGTGGAGCGCCCGGCGGAGGGCGAGGTCCCAAAGCCCAGTGCGCCCTCTCCACAACAAACATTGTCGAGAAGACCCCTTTTCCCAGCAAGGAAACAAGCAATTTCTCCATGAATAACTCCATGTTGCCCGTTGCGGTCGTTTCCGGAAGGCCCACCAGTCGCAAGTTACAGCGCCGAGAATGCGCTTCAATGTCCTCCGTCTTATCCTGCAGAACACCAATAACTTTCCCCAGCTGCTTATGGTTCACTTCCAGCGTTGTGTGGGCCTCCTCCACCTCCGTGAGGCGCCTTTCAGACATATCCAGATGTTCGGCGTGCTTGTCCAAGCGTTCCACCATTCTATCCATCCTATACGACATGGCGTCCATTTTAGCGCCCAGCGCAGTGATGCCGCTCTGTAAGGATTGTTCCATTGATTTCAGGATCGTGCGGATGTCGTCCTCTGTTTCCTCCTGAACTGGCATCATCGCCCCTGCTACCCTGCCAGCGCCCGGGTCCTGCGACTTGGAACGGCGCTATTCAAAGGTCAATTTAGACCGGGTCTTGTCTCCCTTACCCATACTTATTGCGCGAGTACTCTCCAGGTTCTCCAGGCTGTTTCACAGACAAAACTTATGGTGACCGCCGGCTATTATCAAATCACCCCGGCAGGGCACGGACCACTTGTGAAGGTCACCTTTGTCCAATTAGCAGGAGCAGTGAATCAGTGCATCCCCAGCGGATTCTAGGTGCTGCACCACAATCACCTCTCTAGCGCACAATCTAGCAGGCCCTCCCGAGTCCAGCAGCCCTGCTGAGGAAATAGTCCAGACTGTCCGCCTGTATTCCGGTCCTGAGACTGCAGTCCCAAGTGCAACCGGGCCCACTGCCTCCTCCACTCTACAGGCTCTCGTGCCTATTTATACAGTTAGTTTATGGCGTTTATTATTGTCCCCAGGGGTGGAAATGACCCATTTCAATTGTCAGTTATCTGGGACAGCTGTGGGTGTAACAGACAGGCCTATTGCCTCTTTGCCACACTATGTCTTGTGAGTCTCCAGCCGTATCCCGCCTGCAGGCCTCCACACTAAAGCCAGCTAGATGCCCAAAAACCTGTTTGCAGTGCTCTCCAACATCATGACAGCAACCAGGGCATCCAGAGTTTTACCGCCGTCCAAGTCCGGGCCTATACTAGGCCGCCGCCATCATCTCCCCCGGTGTCACACTCCGGCTGCTCTCAGTGCCCCCCTGCAGGCACTGACACCACGCTGCTGCCGTCCGCTCTTTGCCTCCTCCGAGGCCGCCCGCTGCAACCGCGATCACTCTTAGGCACTGCACCGCACCGGGGCCGACGCAGCTTGTCGCGTTGCCCAGTCACCGCCGCTTCGTCTACCTCCGGTGTCCGATGCCCCCCAGGGCCGCACGTCGCCTCACGCAGCCCGGCCACCCAGACTGCTGTGGGCCGAGGATTCGCGGCCCCGCCGCGGCGCCTCTCCTCGCCTCCTTCCGCCTCCCGGTGGTCACTGTCGTCTCTGGTCTAGGAGTACGGATCGCCCCACTAGTCACCGACAAGGCCTCGGGAGCACTCGCGCTGCAGCAGGGGTCCTCAGCTATAGGATATACCGCCAGATAGTTTGGTGGCTCGCTGGAGCTACCGGACTATGTGGCCATCGCGCACCTGAGCTAGCTCTGCCCTCCTATAGTGTTGTGTAGCTCCTATAGGAAATATACAGGATCTGTGCACTTAGACAACATACAAAGTAGGATTGGTGTCAGACGAACTCTGATCACCCCCACCTGGTATGTTGGCCTTTTTATACCAACTAGCTCACAGTGCCACTAGAATCTCCTCTTACCAAGGAGAGAATAGTTCCTGGCAACAATCGAGCATGACAACCCGGAACCCTCAGGACCGTCAAAACAATATACTACTTTTCGCTCAGCCACTCGCGCTTACTTAGTTTGTCTTAGAGAGGTACACCGAAAACAAGCTGGGCCTTTTTTACAATAATCATTTATTGAACAGTTGTTATTCTAGTGTAGAATATATGTGCTGCAACAACCGTTAGACAGTATAAGATATACATGATTAACAGTACTGTAAAAGTAAAAGGATGGTATAATTCTACCATCTTACTAAAATCATGAATACATTCAAGTATATAAAACACTTGATAAAAGATGCGTACTCCTACGATGCCTCCCTAACTAGATGTACCTAATCCTCTAGGATTTAGTCAACCCCATTATCTGAAGTGACACTATGGGACCCCTTCCTGGTCTCGAGCTGGACACCCCACGAGGGGTGTTAACCACTGCAACCTGGAGCATCTGCATGCAGAAACTTCAGCGTCTCTGGTCAGTGTGTTGGCTGGAAAGTCTCGGTCTCCTCTAGCTATTTTAGCAAGATGTGATGTATATATACCCATAGGTCTCTCCAGGGGTACTACTTGCTGTATTACTGTGTCAGCCTAAGGATGACGTTGGGATGAACTTTATACATAGATTTTATACAGGAGATGGCAGTCCTGCTGTGCTTCCAAGAATCCTCATACATAATGTATGAGATTTCGAACTAGGGGAAACCCGCGTTCTAAATGCAGTGTAATATCTAGGTAAAAGGTCAGTCCCTATAAAACATGACAAGTGTAATGTGGGGAGAGAATATGGGTGAAGGGTAACAAGTTTACCAAAGCCTATATTATAGAACCTATATGGAATATAACAATAGGACCTGCCTACTAAATCCTTTCTTCTTGCGCATTGATACCTGCCCTAACAAGCATTGTTCAGCATCTTTGTGGACTCCCCACCCTGAGGCCACATTTAACCTATCAACTATGGTCTGCCAGTACATGTCCAGCTTGGAGTATTTCCATAACATATGCATAAAGTCTGCTACTTCAACCAAACAGTGAGGGCAGGTGGGCGCCTGCCCAGGTAGATAGTGTGTAGTGTGGTGTAAGTAAGATATTCCTAGTGAATAACATTATATTTATCCATTTGAACCTTGAGTTAGCTGAAGCAGTCTTCACCCACTTGGGTATGCTCTCCCACTCCTTGTCCATAATTGAATCTCCCAGTGTTTCCTGACATCTGCCCTGAACCGGCAGCGCGCACAGTGGGACATCCTCCCAGAGAACCCTGTTTATTGAGGAGATTAGTTTACAACCCCCAGCCAAGGTGAGAAAAGTCCCCAATGTCTGAGACTCTTTGGTGGCATCTGGGCCTGAAGGCCAGATACCACGCGCTGTGGAAGCTATTATAGCAAATTGCAAAAATTGTCCATGGCCTAAATTGAATGTTTCCATCACATGCGACAGGGTAATACATCAATCACTTGGATACAACTCCTGTAGCATTTTACAGCCTCCCACCCGACACCGATCTACAGCCATTGTTTGCACTCTTTGTGCAAGCGGGTGTAGGGACCACACGGGCAATGTGATGCATAGGGAGCAAGACAAAGTACCCTCTGAACCGCCCCCTCTGAAGCCCGACACACCTGCCTCACCACGTACAGAACCAAGTAGGTGCACCTACCCCTAACATCAGGAGTTCAGACAAAGGCATCTCGCCACATGAGTCGTGTAGCAACCATTTCTCCCAGTTCTCCCCTTCATCCAGCCAATGTGCCGCATGTTGGAGCTGTGCAGCAAGATAGTAAAGCTCCAGTCCACCACGCCTCCAGGTAAGTAGCCAAGCTCACCCTCTTCCGGCCGGATCCCAAAACAGATCAAGGGTGATTTTACCTAACTCAACAAGGTAAGTTATGGGAATGTCTACTAGAGCTTCCTGAAAGCGGGGCGAAACAATCATTTTTAGAAGCGCCACCTTACCTATCAGGGACAGTTGGTGAGTGTTCCAAAATTTCAGCTACGACCCTCCAGAACTCTACTGATGTTCAGAGTCTCAAATGTCCGCCCCTCCCTCTATATTCTCATCCCGAGGTATCTCACACTGGTGGTCCCCAAGGGAGCCCCGGCGTCAGAAGATCATGTCATAGAACCCCCCTAGAGTGACCAACGTTAACTATTTGGACTTGATCCGATTTACATGAAGCTCAGATAACTCCCTGAGTTCCGCCAGGCTTGCTAACGTAATAGGGCACGAGTTTTCCGGCTGTTGCAAATATACCAGTGCGTTGTCTGCGTACAGAGAGACCACATGTGTGGACTCCCCAAACGGCACTCCACAACCACGCAATACAGAGTTCAATTTACACGCTAGGGGCTCCATCACCAAAGCAAATAGCAAAGGGAATAGCGGGCAACCCTGCCTAGTGTCCCGGTGCGGCGATGAGTGGAGGTTGAGTGCTGTATCTGCCCACCGCCCTTCAAGGCAGCGATGAGTGGAGGTTGAGTGCTGTATCTGCCCACCGCCCTTCAAGGCAGCGATGAGTGGAGGTTGAGTGCTGTATCTGCCCACCGCCCTTCAAGGCAGCGATGAGTGGAGGTTGAGTGCTGTATCTGCCACCGCCCTTCAAGGCAGCGATGAGTGGAGGTTGAGTGCTGAATCTGCCCACCGCCCTTCAAGGCAGCGATGAGTGGAGGTTGAGTGCTGTATCTGCCCACCGCCCTTCAAGGCAGCGATGAGTGGAGGTTGAGTGCTGTATCTGCCCACCGCCCTTCAAGGCAGCGATGAGTGGAGGTTGAGTGCTGTATCTGCCCACCGCCCTTCAAGGCAGCGATGAGTGGAGGTTGAGTGCTGTATCTGCCCACCGCCCTTCAAGGCAGCGATGAGTGGAGGTTGAGTGCTGTATCTGCCCACCGCCCTTCAAGGCAGCGATGAGTGGAGGTTGAGTGCTGTATCTGCCACCGCCCTTCAAGGCAGCGATGAGTGGAGGTTGAGTGCTGAATCTGCCCACCGCCCTTCAAGGCAGCGATGAGTGGAGGTTGAGTGCTGTATCTGCCCACCGCCCTTCAAGGCAGCGATGAGTGGAGGTTGAGTGCTGTATCTGCCCACCGCCCTTCAAGGCAGCGATGAGTGGAGGTTGAGTGCTGTATCTGCCCACCGCCCTTCAAGGCAGCGATGAGTGGAGGTTGAGTGCTGTATCTGCCCACCACCCTTCAAGGCAGCGATGAGTGGAGGTTGAGTGCTGTATCTGCCACCGCCCTTCAAGGCAGCGATGAGTGGAGGTTGAGTGCTGTATCTGCCACCGCCCTACAAGGCGCGTCCAATGTCTGAAGGCAAGGGGGACTAGAGACCGAAGGAAAGCTGCCTCTGCCTGGAGAAGGGCTCCCCTCTTTACTCAACACTGAAACCCTACTTCCTGAGACCCCTATTGGATCAGGGACTTTACCCACTCTCTGTCAGCTGCACTCAGTCCTTCCCACTTCCAATAGAGAGCTCTTTGCTGTTCGAGGAAGAGTCGGTTTAAACACGCTTCGATGTAACTAGAGCATATACCCCTTCAATTGTTTAACAAAAACCGCATAATGTTCTGATTTCCTATTTCTTTTTCCCTGTCTCATTTCCCCATGAATGCACACCTGTCTGAAGGCTGATCTCTGCACACCTCTGTGTTTGTGTCACATGCGAGACCAGGATCAGGGGTCCTGGGGGGGGGGGGGCAGCATGTGTGGTCGTCCCTGTTACTCAAGTCTGGGGAGATTTGCATAAAATGACAGAACAGCAACGCTGCGCCTCTGCACAGGATGACAGACAGAGCGCCTACGAACGGGCTTCTATGCTTTTCCCACACCTTAAGCAGGAGTCATTGGTATGCGGCCTCACCACAGCCCCTACTGCCGAGCTGGCGCTTCTTAAAAACGGGTCGTGGCCCCAGCGTGGCTCTCAGCCGCCTCTGATGGGGCCCCTCGTGAGGGCGGATGAATCAGTCCTAATGATGAGAGTGGAGGTCGGGGGTAAGCGCTGCATCGAGCCTGGACCACACTAAAGAGAAAGGAATCCACGGCAATGAAGAGCCCTCCGCGGAGGGTGAAGGTTTCAGCTGAATTTACAAATTAAAACACATCAAGTAACTCACAGAGCAGCTGTCAGCGCTCGATGACACCCCTTTGATGACCCCCCGCCCCCTCCTCCTCGCAGGCAGTCTGTATGAAGCGTTTCCAGACGAGCGCGGCGCTTCCTTAGAATAACTCAGGGCTGGGAGCTGTACTAAGTGACCCAGATCACACAGTGTGTCACTCCGGGGCACGCCGGGACTCTGGCTGCAGATAGGTTGTCTCCTTTTCTGGTAATTCCCTCCGCCATTATATGGTCATAAGTCCGTAAAATACCCTAGTGAGTAATTCCCGTAAAATATGTCAGTGACCACAAGCCGTTAAAAATACATCCCGCGCGCTCAACAAGCGCCTGATTGATCGATCACGGGGTTGGGCCACAGAGCAGTAAAACGCGTCAGTGACAAGCGCCCAGGTGAGGTAGGCCTAAAACAGCGAGGTGAGTAATATGCCTCTAATGCCCTTGAGAAACGTCAGCGAGTTATGCCATAGGCAGTCAAACACGTCAGTAAATTTTAACACACCCCCCCTGTAAAATGCATCAGTGAGTCAGACCATGGGCCCCTAATGTAGACAGGTGAGTTAAGCCATGGGCCCCTAAGACACGTTTAACCCTTTACGGTCAGGGCCCTTCAGGCCACAGCCATTGCCACTGGAATTATGCGATGTTACACCCATGCATTTTTTTTGTGTTATCATGGGTTTGACACATTTACCACATAATCCATAATTTGCTGCATAATCTACAGATTGTACCAAAAAAATGTGTTTCTAGTCCAAACAGAACAAAAGTTACTAAAACACAGTGACTGGTTGTTGAGCAGTAGAAGGCCCTCCGCAAAGGTTGGCTGGTTGCTTAGCTGTTAGGTATTGCTGTATTTCGGTGTTAAACTGGTACATCATTTGTTTTTTACATGCCACATAACTCCAGTGGCCCTGGCCATAAGGCAGTAAGGCCCACATGCATCATTGTTACATTTTGCGATTTCTTAATTGCGAAAATGAAGGAATCACAATTAAGAAATCGCAAAATGCTATGCATTAAAAAATCGCAATATTTTTTGCGATTCGGTATTTTTCCTTAATTGCAATTCATAATTTGAGAATCGCAATTAAGGAAAACCCTTCCCATTGATTCCTATGGGCCAAAGACCCATAGGAATGAATGGGAAGGCATTCACATTTTGTGAATTTTAAATTGCGAATCGCAAAATGTGAATGCAATTTCAAGGGTGCGGGGGGGGTCCAATGAACCCCTCCCTGCACCCCTGAAATGTAACTTTAAATGCAATTTACACGCACACATGCCCCAAGGGCATGTGTGTGTGTGTAAATTAAAACTTTCAAAAATGCAATTTGTGCATATTTGAAAGTTTTCGGTAAATTAGCATGAAGTTCAACTTCATGCTAATTTACCTCTTCCAAATTGCAAATTCGCTATTTAAAAATATTCATGCATTGCATTTAAGAAATCTCAAATTGCAATTTCTTAAATGCAATCGCAATTTTAGAAATCGCAACATGGTTGCGATTCCTAAAATTGCGAAATGCATGATGCATTCCAAATTAGTCAATTGCATTCGTAAACGGACGAAAATTGCTATTCGCACCGTTTGCAAATGCAATTGACTTTGATGCATGTAGGCCTAAGATACGAGTGCGAAGTCACCCATAAAATACATCAGTCACTTAGGACTTTGTCCAGTAAAATACATCTGTGAGTTAGGCAATAGCTAGTGAGATAAATCAGTGAGTTAGCCTACGGTCTGTAACATAAATAAGTTAGTTAGGCCGCAGCCAGTAATATACATTAAGTGAGTTAGAACATCAGTCTGTAAGATGCATCATTGAGTAACACTCATAAAATGCATTACTAAGTTAGGCCATAGCCAGTAATATACTTTAGTAGGTTAGAAGACAGGTATGTAAGACAGTGGCATAATGAAACTGGAGTGGGCCCCCTGCAAAGTTCTTGGAGGGCCCCATCGCTCTAGGACCCAGTCAGGAGCTCTCGACCAGGGGCCTTTGTCCCATGTACAATGCCGGTGGGTTTAATGGCAGAACTACTACGCATACTTTTACCATGCATGCCTTTACAATGCAGCCAATAAAATGAACCTGTTGTTACAACACATTCCTTTACCACGCAAGTCGTTACAGTGACTCGCCTTAGGGAAGGGTTTTAGCTTGGAATAGTATAATCCTCTATTCCATCTCCTGTCTGTGCAACAGTAAGGAAAGTGTTGGACTTAAAATCCAACCCCAGCCCAACAATGCGTTTCGTAAAACAAGTCTCTCTGAAGATGTGCACGGTAAAGGAATGTGTGGTAATGAGGCATTTGTTCTATTGATCGTGTTGTAAAGGCACTGCATGGTTCTGGCCTTACTGCTGAAGACTGTTTCTTACAAAAGAAATCTGGAGTAGGTCCCAATCTACGGAGTAATTACAGACCCATATCACTCCTCCCATATCCGGCAAAAGTACTTGAAGCACACGTAGCAAAACTCCTTTGCACATTCATCGAAGAGATTAATTTCTTGGACTCCCACCAGGGAGCATTCAGACCATCACTCTCAACTGAATCAGTCATCTTAGGTGTAGTGGATGACCTGAAGGAGGGACAGACAGGGGGTGCACACCGGCATTGGTACTGCTTGACCTGTCCGCTGCGTTCAATACTGTGGATCACACCATATTAGCAGATAGAATGGCAGTGGCAGGCCTGAGGGGCACGGCCCTATATTGGATAATTTCATTCCTAGGCGACCGCACCCACTCTGTTAGGCTGGCACCATTTAACTCAGCCAGGGAAAATACCACCTTTGGTGTACGATAGAGCTCAGCCCTCTCCCCCCACCTCTTCAACATGTATATCTGCCCCCTGATAAATTCCCTTCATAGCAGGGTGGTGAAGGTATATAACTATGCAGATGATATGCAGTTGATATTCCCGATTGACGAGACAGAGGAATCTAAGGCCTTCTTCAAAATACCATGCTTTTTATTAAAGACTGGATGAGTCACACCTATCTTAAATTAAACTCTGACAAAACAGAGATAGTGATTTCTAATAACAGACTCCATCCAGTGGCGTAACGAAAGTTGAGGGGGCCCCCATGCAAAGTACATGGAGGGGCCCCCCTTCGGACTCACTCAGGAGCGTTCAGGCCAGCGTACAGTGCTGCTGGGGCCCCCTGGAGCTCGGACCATCCCCAACTTTTGTTGGTAAAAGTTGCACTCAATATATTTTTTCCATTCATTTAGTCATTCATTCATTTATTCGTTCATTAATATTTGTTTCTGAGCACCTGGCTCGCTGTCAAACAAAAAAAGTCATAGGAAATAGATGTGAGCCAATGTATAGTGGTGAGTGGGACAGCTCTCCTCTTTTGTTTAAGAGACAAAATAACATTGTCGCAGTCTTAGAATAAGGCTCTCTACTCGCCAACTCGCCAGTCCAAACATCACTGAATTCAAGAGTCCCTCTCTGAATTATCACCCCAGCATCTCTAAGTCATGGCTTATTTACAAGGAGCACCACTTTAACTAAAACGCGGTAGTCCTTGTGCCCCTGAAATTCTTCACCTGTCGAAAGGAGAGCATCAATAGGCTATTAATTCTTTGATGACCCCCGCTGGGTCAGGTAATAAGTGCTGAAATGTCAGAGGAGTTGGCAGCTCTATTCAAATGCGAAGCCAGTATGGTTACCAGGCCTTTGAGAACCAGAAGGGAGTCCTCACTTCACTAAATAAATATCCAAATCACCAAATTTTTTTTTTATTTACAACAAATTCCTAATGAAATCATTTGGTAACAGACTCCTTTAACTCTATACTAGTACATCCAGGTGTTTAGGTGAAATGCAAAGTAATTGACTTTGATAAGGATGAAATCCAAAGTAATCTAAGTTCAATATATACTAGAAGTTTAAAACGCTGACAAACGCTAGAGTGTCATATCCTTTGCCTGGTGTTAGGAAGTATCTGGGTTTTCATTCTGATCAGAACAGGGCCAATCTAAACAAGTAATGTGCCTGAACAGACGAGTGATATGTAACTTTGCAGTTTACACTACATTCTTTGATGAGCATACCCTAATATTTTTTGGATCATAAAACGCTAGAATGTTGACCATCCTGAGGAGAAGGCAACACAACAGCTAGTTTAATATTTAATATTACTGCACAATGTAATACTGAATGTGATATAGGGATAAATCCATGAGATCAAACATGATGTAACATGGTCACATAAAATGGGATAGACTTCA
Source organism: Lissotriton vulgaris (assembly GCF_964263255.1). Lineage (NCBI taxonomy): Eukaryota > Metazoa > Chordata > Amphibia > Caudata > Salamandridae > Lissotriton > Lissotriton vulgaris. The sequence goes on along the minus strand of NC_141699.1, from coordinate 19,302,800 downwards.
GAACTGCATTCAGACATCGATGTTGTAACATCGATTTCCACGTTATTAATCATTCCAGATAGGAAATTTTAAAAGTAATTTAAAGGTGAAGTAGTACCACTCATATCACTAATCCCGAATGGATTATTATCACACCTTTTTAATGGCCCACTTCAACTGAGGGCCTATGTGCCTTCCCATAGCAATCTCTTCATTAAACAGATCCTTAGTGTTTGTATTTATGTCTGATGTTATTTTGGAAATGATCATATATATTGATTGAATAATTACTACTACCTTTCTTGTCAATGCTTCGACTGTTTTGTACTGTCTTATATCTGGACTGAAAGGGAGTTATTCAATCTGCGCTTTGCTTTTTTCTCCATGGGCGCCTATACTGTATGTATTCTTGGTAGATGCGCCATCTGGCAGAACATAAAAGCTCTTGCAACAAACCTCCTGCTCTTTCACATTTCTACCTATTTCTCCATGGATAGTTTGGTTGATCGTCGGGATGTTTTAATGAGGGCAGTCTTTCAGATATATATTTGTGGGGTTTTTTCGGCTCACAGACTGCGAATGCAGTCTTGAAGATTACTGGGTCATGTTAATTGTAGCAGTGGCCACGCCCCGCCAGTATGCTAAAATATTAAATTTGCAAACTGGGGTTATCCGGTCATTTCCTGTTATTCTGGCCTTGCACTAAGTCGCCGTGTATAACAATTCCACCACCAAAAGGTTTTGGGTAATTTGGGATTCACAATGATATGTGTGTTTTAACCAGAAATGTGTAAATCTTTCCACGAGGCTCTGCAACTTAGGTTGAAATCGAGTATTGCAGATTCATACCAACTGGATGTATAAACTACAAAGTCTGTGATAAAAGAGGAAGCTCAAAGCAGGCACTGCCCAAATCAAGAAAAAACTATCTGTGTGCAGACAGTGGAACAGTCTATTTTGACCCCCCCCCTCCATGGCCTCTTTCTCCATGAATTCCCTCAGTGTAACTCTCCAACAGTGCATCTCATCTCTCCATAGCCGCTCGCTGACATACATTTCATTTTGTTGTAGTGCTCAGTTTCACCAGAAACATCAATCACCAGCGTTCTCTAGACATTTATTTTAATACCTAAAAACTGCTGGATGCACTAGGAAGTTCACATGCTTTTATACCAGTAGTTATTTTTAAACATAGCGCCCCCCACCACCAAACTCAGTGCCAGGTGCGGATGCACCGGTCACCCCCCCCCTACAAGCCGGCCCTGAAGGTAAGAGCAAGTTAACAAAATGACTATTTAGATGCCATCAATCCATCGTGTTAGCAAAGAAAAAGGAAGAGCTATCACGGTCTGTCAATTATCACGAATCTAAATATTGCTTAAGAGCTTTGCAAACATTTTAAGAATCTGCAAATTCGACTCGACCGTCCATTCACATAAATAGGAGGCCTGAGAGGAGAGCTTTCAAAATGTTTGCCTTTTATGATTCACACAAAGGACATCTAACAGTGGGAATGTGACCTTGACTATCAACACACTTCCTCCCAAATCATAATATTATCAATACTATCATAAATGACCGTTTGTGTAAGGCAGCCAACAAACGAAACACCTCTTATCCTTATGAATAGTTGTTGACCTTCCCTCAAATGAATGGAATCCAATGGAATTAATAGATCTAATTTCACACTGCAGCTGGTGCGTTTACTCACTGAGGTACCTTCATTTGACTGAAGTATGTTTCACAGATCTTTCTATAGCAGTTCCATCGTTCATGTGCACTTCAGACCAGTGAACAATATTGAGAACAGATGAGTAAACCAAGCGTAGAACAGCATTTTGATGAATCTTTGCAAAAGCTTTCCCATGCATGGGCTTCTTTTTACGGGCTAGTGGCGAGTGGCACTGGTAGGGAAACCGATCCTGAGTTTGTTTTATATCCACATCCCGAATAGGAGATTTAGGGCTCATCAGTGATGGGCAAACTACTGAGTACATTTTCAAAACATTCCAGTTTCATGCTGTGACTTGTCACTTCACAGTACATCTCTCATCCGCGAAAGTTGAGCCCCCCCCCCCCCTGCCAACTACACAGAGGGGCCTCCCGCTCTGGGTTTAGTCCGGAGCACTCAGCCCTGAGTTCTGTGATGAGGGGCACCCTGCAGCTCGGGGCACCCCCGCACTGCGGGGGCCTGTGTTACGCCCCTGACTCCATCATTGGACGCCAGGACACTTGCCAGCTGGATTGGGCACCCCACCTATCCCTAAGAACTCGGTCAAAGGTCTGGGGATCAAAATCAATGCTAACTTATCCATGCATGAACAGATCAGTCTGGTGGCTTCCTCATGCTTCTACCATCTAAGGACATTCAAGAAAATTAAGAGAGTTTTTACTAGGGAGTCAAGCATGGTAATCATGCTGGCCTTGAATATGTCCTGGCTGGATTACGCCAATGCTATCTATTTGGGTCTCCCCGCCAATCAAAGCCAAAGGTTGCAGCTGATCCAGAATCAGGCAACTAGGTGAGTCTATCAGCAACCGAGACACTGTCATACCAACCCACTAATGAAGCAGCTTCACTGGCTTCCTGTGACCCAGCGGTCCATGTTTAAGACAGGGTGCATGATTTTCACCGCACTCCACGAGACTGGCCCCAAATTCATCCCCACAAACATTTCACAGTACCTTCCCAAACGGAATCTCAGATCAGCCTCTATGAATATGCTGACCGTCCCCAGATTTCAGCATAAGAGAATGGGTGGTTCTCGCTTCTCTGTACTCGGCCCAACACTCTGGAATTCCCTTCCGATTGACATCAGACTAATGTCGGAGTATATCAGTTTCAGAAAAAAACTGAAAACTTGGCTGTTCTGAAGTATACTCTAACAATACTTAAGAGTATACTTCAGAACGGTTCTCCTATCTCTGATAGAGCCAAGAGAACTTTTGGTGAATGAGGGCTTAATAAATCCCCCAAACATAAACATAAACAAGCGGCCCCACACACTGTGGGGGCTGAAGGAGATAATGTTATGCCTCTAATGTAAGATGGATCAGTGAGTAACGCCGATAAGATACATTTATGAGTTAGATCAAGGTCCTCGAAGATGCGTAGGTGAGTTAAGCCATTACCAGTAAAATGTATTAGTGAGTTAAAACTTAGGGCCCGATTACGATGACAGTGAACCCGCAACCGCCAAGCTGCCAGTGGGGTGTTCACCGACATGGGAAGGCCTTTTTCCGCCTGCCAGATTAGGATGGAGGGAGGTGTGCCTGGCTGACGGAAAGCTCGTCTGCCAAGGGTCTGACAGAGGCAATTGTTACAATTGCCTGTCAGACCCACCCGCATCCACAAAATGGTGGCGGTGCCTAGCAGGCACCGGCTGCCAGATTTGGATTCTGCATCCCTACCAGCCTGTCTATTGCGGGCCCCCCTTGTGCAGGGGCATGTGCATTATGCACTTGATGGGCACCTCTGATGCCCCCCTACAGTTCCCGGCACCACATGGCAGGCACCGTGTGGTGCCTGCCACGTAGTGCCGGGAAATGCACAACATTCATTTTTACCATTGTGGCGGGTGCTGCAGCCAGCAGCACCCGCCGCAATGGTAAACATGCACAATGTGACCGCCACAATGGCGGCCGCAGTGTAATTTCATGTGTGGGACTGCTGCCATATAGGCGGCCCGTCCCAATCGCCGGGACGATGGCGGGCGGACTACAGTCCGTCCGCCATCATAATCACCCCTATAGTTCTGTACAATGCATTACTGAGTATCACCCATTAAATACATTAGTGAGTTAGGCCATAGACAGTAAGATACATTATTAAGTTAGAACATAGATGGATCAGTGAGAAAATACCTATAAGACACATCAGTGAGTTAGATCAGGGTCCTCTCAGATACATCAGTGAGTTATACCATAGCTAGTAAGATAGATCAGTGAGTTAAGCCATCACTAGTAAGATACATCAGTGAGTTAGAACATAGGTCTGTAAGATGTATCAGTGAGTAGCACCCACAAGAAACCGCTTCTAGTTTGTAGGATTTCATGCACTTTGAATAGTTGAAGTTTGATTTTTTTCCTGAAAGTTGGGTGTTCTTCTTGTGCCTACAACAGTGCCTCCCAAACCCACCATCACCACCGGCCTTTGGTTTCTGATGTGCATGCGTGTTCAGCGCAGAGCCCCCCACCCCCACCCCTTCACAAAGCCTTTCTGAACTTCACTATGGTTTACTTTTTATGTCTCATACTCTGGCTCATATGCAAGGTACCACAGCTTGACATATATGTGCATCTTCACCCGCATTAACGAGGCCAAAGCCAACCAAGGCAGATTCTTGTCCAATGGGAATTCTTCAGTTGTTTCTTCAAGTTTGAACTCTCTGTCACATATTAGCAGACACTGGAGATGTAGACTGCCGCACTTTAAGTTGATTGAACCTATTGCTTAATCTGGCCTTGTAGCAATTTACGTTGATTGAACCTATATTGTAAATTAATAGCTTGTGTCCTGGGGTGGATGGAGGTAATTGGATAGAGGTTGTTTGCACAGAGGGAGAAGTGGCGTTGGCAATAGGAACATATGGAACAAATACAACGTATTTTATTTATTTTGGTGTTTTGTGACAGTCAGTATGTTGTCTTTCTTCTCCTGAGGGTTTTGGACATGGTGAATGTGAGACCTGGCATCGTTTGCTTGGTTTTCCCCCTAAGTTTTTGCCTTCAGAACACCTGTTTTGCTTACTTCAGTTTTTCTGCCTTTAGGATTCTGCACACTTTACAGTTACCGCTATCCAGTCAGTGATAAAGTGCTTGTGCTGTCTCACTAAAACATGGTAAGATTGGCTTATACCCAATTGGCATATTTTTCTTACATGTAAGACCCTAATAAGTTGTCACTACCTGTGCCCAGGGCCTGTAAATTACATTCTACTAGTGGGCCTGCAGCACATATTAGGCCACCTGTCTAACAATCACTTTAAACATGTCTCATGCCTGCTACTGCAACCTGTTTGTGTGTAGTTTTAAACTGACATTTTGACCTGGCAAAATAAACCTTTTGCCAGGCTCAAACCTTCCCTTTAATACATATAGATCACACATAGGGTATGCCTTTGACAGCCTAGAGGGTAGGGTGCCATGTATTTAAAAAATAGGAAATGTACTTTTATGTTTTACATGTTCTAGTGGTGAAAAACTCTTATATTTGTTTGTCACTATTGAAAGACCTACCTCTCTCATAGGATAACATTGGAGTTATCTTACCTTTAATACAATGTAATATCCAAATGGAAATATGTAATCAGTTTGTGTTTGTTGTCTTTGGAATTGTAATAAAAAATCCTAATTTACAGTGAGGTGGGATTTTAAATAAATGTTTTGAAAATGCCACTTTTAGACAGTTGGCATTTTCCTGCCCTAGCCATCTGGTGCCTGCAGGGTGTCTTTGGGTCACAATTGGACTTTATGTATGCCTCCAAGACAGTCTCACACAATAGGATGCGTAGGTGTGCCTGGATGGGCCATCACTGGCAGGATGGGAGGGTAGATCTGGGCCCAAAACCACCTACACATGAATAGGATGTGACCTGACTCCACACAAATAACTGCATTCCCACTGTAGTTAGTCTGGATCCAGGGAAGGGAAAGCATGGCACTTGTGCACTTCACAGACATGCCTCTAGAAACTTCTCCCCACCTCAAAGTATAAATACTGGACCTCAGACAACAACTCATCAGTCCACGTCTGGACCTGTAGATACCCTGCCAAGGAGAAGGACTGCTGTGCTGCTGAAAGGACTGACACTCTGCAGGACTGATGCTCTGTAGGACTGGGCCCAGCTGTGCTGACCTACTGCCTGATGCTCTCTTGCTTGGGTGAGAAGGACTGGACATGCTTCTGTTGAACCCAGGACCTCAGAGTGACTGCAAAAGCTAGGTGGTTGGTCTCCTGACTTGAGCCTCAGGGACAGAAGGCTAAAACAAATGTGAACCCAGCACCTGGAATTTTCCATCTGTGGTCTACCCTGCCTAGTGGTGACACCTCAGTCCTTGACCCATGGAAGTGGACCAAAGGTGCTCTGCTAGCCTCTGTGGATCCAGCAGAACCAACACATCTCTTCTGTGTGGCACAACCCCGAGCAGAACCAGAGTATTGCCACTGCTATGTCGATCGAACTCATCGCATAGACCTGCATCACCTTCACCGACCCTGGACTCTTCAGAACTGCTGCTGAACGATGCATCCTCAGTGCAGGCCTTCGCATTCGTTGTCAACATCATCCTCAACAATGCTGGATCTGGTATCGCAGCCTCGCAGCTCTTCCTAACCGATGATATGTCCCAACTGTGGAACACATCCTCGCTGCAAACTTTGCATCCTAAGCCCTCGTCGATGGGATCCTCGACAATGATGCAGTACATCGCACCACAACCTTGCCGCATCTCGAAACTGATGCATCGATTTGGCTCTCCAACCTAAATTCGACACATATCCTTGCAACGTCCACAAACCAGAATTTAAGGTACTATGTTTAGCAGTCCAAACTTGTTCCCTGTAGAATTTGTCCTCAACTTGTTACTTTGTCCCAGTCCAGTGCGACCAGATATGTTTTGTGCTTTTAGGTGTTATTTTTACTGAAATAATTACATTTTCATATCTCTGGTTCTACTAATTGAATTCTTGTTGTTTTGGTCTTATTGTATTAATTAAAAATAACTCTATTTTTCTAACATGGTGTTACATTCATTTTGCCTGTTATTTTTTACTTTCATACTGTTTGAAATGTTGCGCAAATACTTTACACATTAGCTCTAAGTTAAACCTGACTACACTGTGCCATGCCACAGAGGGTTGAGCACCGATTAAGTTAGGGTTGGCTTGTGCCTCACATTAACTTGGGACCATGTTTGCTGCTTGACCAGTCAACCAACAGCCCAATGTTTTACATTGAGTATGAAGAAAGTCACAAAAAAGTAATAGATCTCAGGAAATGTGGATAGTTAAATGTGAGAGACTAACCAGCATGTATCAAGGATGCAGGCGTGGTGGTGAGCAGGGGAGCATGTTCCAGGGTTCGCTGATGGAGTCCAGACTACAAAGCCTGAGCGGAAGTGAATGCAGAAAATGATCACTGCCCACCTTGTCAGTTTCCCCTTTTGTTTTAGCACCTGAGCGTTCCACGGGCCATGACGAGCTGGGCTCGTCATGAGCGTCGAAGAGGTTAATACTCACCCTTAAAGAAGAGACCTAGGGAAAACTTCCAAGCCTGGCTTTTCTTTGTGTGTTGCAAGCTATTTGAAATTCCCTTTGTTTGCAGCCAAGTGCTTATGCATTGACTTTATTTTCACACCTTACCTTTGTATTTTGCTTTATACCCCTTGGCTTTCCCCAGGGACTCATTTACAAGCCCTTTGCACCACTGGTGTATCACTGTTTTGGACGCAATGGTTGCACAATGTGCCTGCCCATATTTACAAAGTCACGCAAAGTCACCCTGCGTGGCTTTTCATGGTCTTGAGGAGAAAGTTATATCTGAACCGGCCAACTTAACAAGTGGGGTCCCGCAGGACTCCTGTCTCAGCCGGACCCTTTTTAACGTTTATATGGCCCCCCTGACAGCCATATTAGCCCCCTCTGGAATCCGCATGGTGACCTATGCGGACAACACGCAACTGGTGTGGACACTCAATCAGGTAGAACATAACACGTTCCCTCCACTGGCTCCCCGTGCATGAACGCATCAAATTTAAATAGTTGTGCATTGCCCATAAAACACTGTCAGGAGCAGGCCTCGCCTTGAACTCAGCCCTGATCCTTCCTTATAAAGCTAACAGGAAACTTCGGTCAGATGATCTGCGTCTGGCCGAGGTACCTAGAATAAGAAGAGCCAGAAGTGGCGGACGACTGCTCTCCTACAATGCCTCCAAACTCTGGAATTCCTTGCCACTTCATCTACGCCTGATCCCCAATCACCAGACCTTCAGAAAACAATTTAAGACCCTACTGTTTCCCTAGTCTGTCTCCGTCCATGTTGGTCCACAGCGCTGGGACACTTCCGGGTAGCAATGCGTTCTATAAATGCCTTTACATTTCATTTCATTTCTTGTAAATATGGCCCTCTTTCACGCATTAGTCTGCGTGAAAAGGGGCATTACATGGGTGTTGCTGTGGGGGTTTCCATGAAACATCCATGGGGCCTGACACTTTCCCAGATTTAGAAGGTTTCATAAACCTGGGAATGCGTGAACCTCCTTCACCTCCCCGGAGCAGGAGTAAGGGAGATACAAGGAAGAGAAATACCTTTATTTCCCTTTTTTCCATTTCTATGTGTATTTCATTCTACAGCACACATAGAAAGAGAAAAACACCTCTCATGATTTTGTTTTGTGCAGGAAGGTGCATCTTCCTGCACAAAAACAATCCTCCCTGCAACACGGGCACCCTTGCACCATGGTGCAGGGTGCCTGCGTTGGTGCACGGCAGCCCATTATGTGCCAGTGCAGGGGAGAATGACAGGAATTCGGTGTATCTTGTCAATACGGCACCTTCCTGCCCTTTTCTTTTGATGCAGGGCAGCGCATCAGGAAGACTTGCTGAGCTGCCGTGCAGCAAAGTATTGTAAATGAGGCCCCCAGTATCAAAGACTATAAACCTTCCCAGACTTTGGTCACCTTCTTTGAGGTCAGCGTGTTGTCTCAGTGACTCCTTGGGCGACGCTTGTTTAGCCCCACAGGCGTTGGATGCATGGACAGAAAAGCTGGAGGTCCGTGCTGGCGGCAGTGGTGGAGTGGTGCGGTGGCTGCTGGCAGTGAGCACAGGTTTGGGTGGTGGTCTTTCTGTATCTGTGTGTGACGTGTATGAGGACCAGACATGTGCTCTGATTGTGGGACAGGGAGCCCCCTCCACACCTTTGTTGAGGGGACACTTCAGCGTCTGAGAGGCTGCGCATAGGTTGTGTAATGTATGATTATTGTACTGCAGGAAGTGTGATGTGTGGGGGGCTGTGAAGTGTGGCGGCTGCAGATGGGTTCTGATCATGGTGCAATAGACAAGTGCAGCTATGAGAATGGGAGGGGTATTTCTGGGTGCAGTGATTGGTTAACCTTAGAAGGGATTTGCTCCACTGAGGGCTTGTCAGGTCCACCAGTTTCTTCTAAGAATGCTGAACTAAAAGCATGGCAGTGCCGAGAAACACCTAGTGGGGGCGCCTGGTTGTGCAACAGGTGGCAGCTATAATCGAGGAGGGGGTCAATACCGGGCACTATTTAGGTGACACTGAGTGCAGGGGCCACGACCAGGCAACCAAGCGCGTGGTCGGGACATAGATGCAACTAGTAATTCACAAATCAACGTGTAGAAAGTACCATGCTACGTAGTCAGTTGGTAGGAAGTACCCAGGTGCCAAGTGCCAAGAACACGGGGCAGCTGTGTGCAAGGAATGCAAGCGAGCTGATGGAGAACAGAGCCACATACACTCTCGCCACTGCTGGGGGAGTGGCAGAATAGGGTACCTGAGGCTGAAGTAAAAGGAGGGGTTGGGGAGATAGGTGAGGCCAGGGTGCTGCGCAGGGAAACGCTCCCCGATTAGCAGGGGTGATTAGGGGGGGGGGGGGGAGGCGGACAAAGGTCCTGCTCTTACGCCTTGCAGACCCTCTGGGATGAACCAAGGAATCCAAAGGAGGATCATGTTTTTGCTGCTTCGGCCGATCAGTGTGACACCTGGGATGGATGCGCAGGGGTTGAAAGGCTGGGAAGGAGTAGGCTGTAGGGTTGAAAGGAGGAGCACCTGATTCCTAGAACCAATCGACAGAATTCAAACTCTGAGGAAGTGACTTTTCACAAATGCAAAACTTTGAGCAAACGAGGAAAATTCCGGCTTTAAGCTTCTCACAGTGGTTCACAAGCTTCACAACATTGGCAGCTGGAAAAATGTACATTAATTTATAAAATGTTGCGCACAATCTAAAATGAGTGAAATAAATGCCAAATACATTTGGCTTGATTGGACAGAAATGTTTCATGTGATTACCACGTAGCCTTTCACATGAATCCCTTAGAGTTCTAGATCTCACGAAGACCTGTGTCAAGGTGAAGAGCTCTTTCACTGCAAGGATCTTATGTCAGGCAAGGTTACCTGAGGCAGACCAGAGTATGGAGGAGAGTCCAGTCCAGACCAGAGTCCAGTCCAGAGTCCAGACCAGACCAGAGTCCAGTCCAGACCAGTGTCCAGTCCAAACCAGAGTTCAGTCCAGACCAGAGTCCAGTCCAGACCAGAGTCCAGTCTAGAGTCCAGTCCAGACCAGAGTCCAGTCCAGACCAGACCAGACCAGAGTCCAGTCCAGTCCAGACCAAATTCCTGTCCAGACCAGAGTCCAGACCAGACCAGACCAGAGTCCAGTCCAGTCCAGAGTCCAGTCCAGACCAGAGTCCAGTCCAGACCAGACCTGAGTCCAGTCTAGACCAGAGCAGAGTCCAGTCCAGACCAGAGTCTAGTACAGACCAGACTCCAGTCCAGTCCAGAACAGAGTTCAGTTCAGACCAGAGTCCAGTCCAGTCCAGAGTTCAGTCCAGACCAGAGTCCAGTCAAGTCCAGACCAGAGTCCAGTGCAGGCCAGAGTCCAGTCCAGACCAGAGTCCCGTCAAGTCCAGACCAGAGTTCAGTCCAGACTAGAGTCCAGTCCAGTCCAGACCAGAGTCCAGTCCAGACCAGAGTCTAGTCCAGACCAGACTCCAGTCCAGTCCAGACCAGAGTCCAGTCAAGAGTCCAGTCCAGACCAGAGTCTAGTCCAGACCAGTGTCCAGTCCAGACCAGAGTCATCCTAGAGACGGCAGGAGCATCTCTACCAGTACAGACAGCTCAGCTCACGCCATATTTGGTGTAAGTAGCTCAGCCAGTCATCTTTCTCCCACACAGTCCAGGGATCTCACGTCATCACACCTCATGCATGAATCATCAGGGTCAGGGATCTTAAGGACATCTCACAGCAGGAATAAGCATTTCACTCAGTTCAGATGTCTTGAGCCATCTCATTCTAGGCGTAAACATCTCACACCCCAGTCTAGAGACCTCAAGCCATCTCATGTCAAGGGACGGCCTTCGGTGGTGGCGGACAGCATCCTCAAGGTCCCTACGCATGGCTCAGCCTGGCACCAGCCTTGGCTCGCAAGCACAAGGTCTGTTCGGAGCCTTGACGCTTCCAGTTCATAAAGCATTTAGATAGGACAAGAAGACGTGGAATTTACATTTTTAGTACATTTGCCCTGCTTGATTTGCAATCTTCTTAATTGAATTTGTAATCAGAGTAAATCTAAAAGACTTTAAGGTGAAACAGCTGAATAGACTCTTTTCTTCCAGCTGATGAAGTTAAGGAAAGGTGATGTCACTGCTGTCGGCGCTGACACCAGGAGCTGCTGATCGGGTTAAAATTGGATTCCAGATTTTTAGGTTGGCCGTCAGCCAAGACTCTGGGGGCTGCCCCTTTAACAACATGGGAGGGCCTGGCTGTAAGCCAGAGCTCTGGAGGCTGCACCTTTAAGAGGAGAGAAGGGGATAGCTGTCAGCCAGGACTCTGGGGGTAGCCCCTTTAACAGTATTGAAGGGGCTGGCTGTCAGCCAGGACTCTGGGGCCTGCCCCTTTAAGTGCGAGTGAGGGGCATGCTGGCAGCCAGGACTCTGGGGGCAGCCCCTTTAACAGCGTTGAAGGGGCTGGCTTTCAGCCAGGACGCTGTGGGCAGTCCCTTTAACAGCATGGGAGGGGCTGGCTGTCAGCCAGGGATTTGGGGATGGCTTCTGTAACAGTGTGGCAGGGGCAGGCTGTCAGCCAGGACTCTGGGGCAGCCCCTTTAAGAGCGAGGGAGGGTTTGTCAGTCAGCCAGGGCTCTGGGCCGGCCCCTTTAACAGTGTGGGAGGGGCTGGCTGTCAGTCAGGGCTTTGGGGGTGGCTTCTGTAACAGCATGGGAGGGGCTAGATGTCAGCCAGTGCTCTGGGGCTGCTCCTTTAACCCCTTCCATGCTGATGACGACCCCCAGCCATCATGCATCACGGTGCTTGTGTGCTGATGACGGCTGGGGGCAGCGCCTTTAACAGCTTTGGAGGGGCTGGCTGTCAGCCAGGACACTGGGGGTGGCCTCTGTAACAGTGTGGCAGGGTCTGGCTGTCAGTCAGGAGTTTGGGGGCATCCCCTTTAACAGAGTAGGAGCCCTTTTAACATGAGGGAGGGGCTGACTGTCAGCCAGGACTATAGGGGTGGCCCCTTTAACAGTGTGGGAGGGGCCAGCTGTTGACTCTGTCGGAGGACTCTGAAGTGGCCCCCCCACTCATCAGGCAGCCAGTGGCAACTGGCATCTACCAAGGGTGGTGGGGAGGGCGCCCCACAAAATAATTAAGGCTTATCTTCTTGGCTTGCTGCATGATGTCTTCCTTGCTTGGTTCTTCTCTCCTCAAGGCAGGCTCCAACGTGGGACCCAGCCAGCTCTCTTAGCCAATCCTGATGCTGCTTTCATGCTGTTAACCAGCATGAGAGAAGCACCAGGAGTTGAGGGCGCGGCTTCACTCAGCACTCTCAAGAGCACTGGAGGTCTGTGCTTTCTCTTAACCCACTGTCTAAGACAGCGGAGTTAGAGAGGTTTAAAATGTGCATGTCTGGCTGGTTATTGCAAGATGGTTGGCCAAAGAGACATGCGCATTTCCAACTTCAGCGCACAACTTCCTGCTGCCACTGGATAGCACTGACCCCGCCCCGTCCTGGCACTCAGTTTGGGACAGGTTTCTGCAGAATAAAATGCTAATAAATAAACTTTATTACCATTTCATTTTTCAGCATTGGGGGTTGCAGGGCGACGCTCCACTGCCAAATGAAGGAGCTACCCCATGCAGTCAGCAAGGGGCTGGATGTCAGCCACGTATCGCAGCTATGGAGAAAGATGCTCAATTCTACGTGAGTTTTTGAATATGACTAGAGGACTTTTCCTTTCCTCCCAATCGCACGTCTACAATTTTCTTTTTTGTTTTAGTTATTAAGTAGCGTGTTTTTTAAGAGCATGTTAACTGTGTATTAAATATTGAATTAATGTGTTACAGCACAATAACTTTATATTCCATGATGCATTTTAATATATACTTAGATTATACTCTATATTAACAAAATGAAAATCCCTTCTGTATTAATTTGTTTTTTAAATGTATTATTCATTAAAATGTACTTAACGTTGCGTATACAATTAATATTAATTAATATTTTTCTAAAATATTTGTATTATTAAATGTTATATATTATTTATGGATACGTTTTTTTACCATTAACTCAACGAAACGGTGCCTTTCCTAAATTGGCTAAACTGGGCGCTAACTCTATTTTTGAACTCAAGTGGCTGTGCTTTCATTTCTCCACTCTTCACGCACAGCAAAATGTGCAAATGTGAAATGCTTTGTGATGTTATTTATTTCCTATCAATAATATTTTCTTCTTGGCCATGCTGCTCCTGCCTGAAGCTCACTGGGACACTTCATTTCATAGCTCTGTCATTGCTTTACCTGTAACAAGATTTGTTCTGTCACATCCCATGACATAAGAGCAAATGGGGAGTCATTATTATTCATTTAGAAGTTATTAGGTATTGCTGCATTTTAATATGTGTTGTGATGTGCTGAACTTAGGTATTATTTGTCTCACTGCATGCTGACTGTCTGATTTTTGTTGTGTATTTTGCTATAAAACAAGGCTCATTTTGGGGGTGAGCCAGAGTTGCCTTCCCTGATTGTTTGAGAGTTGACTTATATTTGTCAGATCTCATGCTTTATCTATCAGCTTAAAGCTAGGCTGTATTTGCTTCTAGTACTAATTCCCTGTGTATGAGTAGGAATGTATGACGGAAAGAGATTGTGAGTTGAAGGTGAGAATTGGATGTGGGAGTGAGAAAGTAGGCTCCACAAGTGGGGAAAAATAGAAAGTCCCAGAAAAAGTGACAACCACTGTTTGGTGCAAGGCTTAAAGACAGGGCCAGAAGCGGTGGGGAAGCGCATTACAGAAGTAACAGTAATTGGAAGGGTACGCTACCAAGACTGCCTTAAGTTGTCCCACCAACACCAGGAAGGGAATGCTCATTAAAAATACAAGAATAAGATTTGGATGATTCTTCCTGACAGCTCTTTAGAATTGTGAAGGAACTCTCACACCACGCGGTGGATGCCAAAGCGGTCTTTAGCCTCCTTCTTTGCTTACAAGTTTGATAGTAACAGTACTCACTTCACAAATACTAGTTTGCTTGATAATGAAAACATCCATGTCACTTTTCCCAGTACGAGGCTCCTTCAATTCACCTCTCTTATAATAGATGATCACCTCCAGGTACTGCAACTACGAGCCTTAACTGGACCCCATTGCCATTGAAACTCAACTTGCCATCACTGCCGAAGAATAAACTCTGACTTCGTGGCCCCTCATCACCACTGTCAAAACAGCTGGTACCTTGAAGACCATTCACTCAGGGGCCCCATCTAACCCTTACCCCCACCACTCCTTCACCAAAGGACGTCTACTTATCAGCAAAGGACTAACATCCATCCTCAATGCATCAGTTGACTGAGCCACATTCCTGGACACCTGGAAAGTTGTCACCATCATACCCCTACTCAAGAAACCATACGCAGACTAAGGTACACTTTCTAACTCCCTCCAACCATACCCGGCTATGGTCTTAAGAAAATGAATCAATCAATGCCTCCCATACCACCTTAGCAACCACCAGCTCATCGACACCACACAGCCCAGATTCAGGCCCAATCACAGTACAGAAAAAGCAATCATCAGAGCCAGATGACATCAGCATGATCCTTGACAGAAGAGAGATAACTTCCCTGATTCTCCTTGCCCTCTCTACATCTTTAGACATTGCCTCGCACTCCATCCTCATCAGATGCTGCCCAAGATTGGAATTCAAGGATCTCTCTGCGCTTTCGATCTGCTCCTTCTTGTCGGATAAAACACAAGGTGTCAGCCTGGAACTGCACTGCTCAGGAGCCAGCAAATTCGTTTAGAGTGCGTCAAGGTTCATCGCTCTCTCCACCCCCTTGTGGCCCATGTCATCCACCCACATTACATCAAAACCTTCTTTTACACTGACAACATAAAAAAGTTCACCGCCTGCATGACCACAGTCACTAAGTGGAGGAAAGCCAAGTTTCTCAAGCTCAACACCGGCAAGTCAGAAGTAGTAATCTTCAACAAGAACTCCTCGTCATGGAACCCCACGTGGTAACCAGCAGAACTTGTACCCATCCCATCCCCAGCACCCACACAAGGAACTTCTTCATAAGACAGCCAAACGGACATGACTGCGCAAGACAGAGCTGTCACTGTATCCTGTATCCTCACCCATGAAGATGCTGAGATAGTTCTTCAAACGGCTTCCAAGCAACACCAGAAAAACTGTCACTCAAGCCCTAGTCACTGGCAATTTGGACTAAGGGAACACTCTCTATGCCAGGATCACCAAGCAACTCCCCAGAAGACTGCATGCTATCCAGATGTCAGCAGTGAGACTTGTACTCAATCTTCCTCACAGAACCCGCATCACTCCACACCTTATGGAGACCCTCTGGCTTCCAAATACATAAACAAGCTCATTGCAAATTTGCAAGGCACTACACAAGTCATGGCCCACCTATCTGAACAGTCACATCTCTTTCCACCAACCTCCTAAAAACCTCTACTCTGCAGGACTCCTACTCACACACCTCCCACACTTACACTAACTCAGATCAGGAGAACGGGTGGTTCTCTTACATCACTCCTGAGGTGTGAAATGGCCTCCCCCTCCACATAAGAGCCTTTTCCTTGTGTCTTGGAGTCTGCAAGATGCTGATGGCCTGGACTAGGCATAAACACCTGCTCAACACCAGGATACTTTTGCAGGTGATAGTGTGCTTTATAAAGGCACAAAGCATAACATAACTTAAGGGTTAAATCAGGCCCCATTCTGGACCACTGTTTCGCCGTTTTATGTGTGTGTGTATATATATATTTCTATAGCAAAAACCAAGCCAAAAGCTAGCGGAGCACTATACAGGGTCAAAGACAACCACAAAGATGAAACATAGAAGAGGTAGCCGGTGTGTGGACTATAAATGCATTTAGATGTAGTGTTCTTTAAAGAGCTGCATCTTCAGCTCTGCAGGTTTGGGGTGTTCCTGATGCTTTTGGAGATGTCATTTCAGACTCTGGGTCCATAGATGGAAAAGGACTGCAGCCTGTATTTTTTGTTGCACTTCTTCCTCTGCAGTATGCTGGTCTCTTTGAGGAGAGTGTGTGAGAACCTCCAGACATGTTGAGCTTGTCTGCATGATAAGTGGGAGTGCTGGTCGCGATGGCTTTGTAAATGATGCAGTTGATTTTAAAGATGTGCTGGCCTTCAAGGGTAGCCAGTGGAGTTCCATCAGGATTGGGGTGACGTTATCATACTTATTAGGGTGCATTGTTTAACAGTGCATGGTCAGCCCTGCCAAGTGCCTCTCATCAGCAATCAGACTAATGCATTTCAGTGCAGGTTTCTGCATCACCCCACTGAAATGCAATATCATGCGTAGTTGCGAGCTCGTATTTGCCTTTAAATTCTGTCAGTGTGGCAATATTTCAGAGAGCACGAGATCTGCTCCCTGAGGTCAAGGTAAGGTAGAGTGATAAAAGCCCACTCCCCATTATGTGGCTTTGGGTGAGCCATTGTCCTTGCTGCAGTCAGAGAAGGGAGAGGGGCTGTGTGTGATGCTAGCACAAGAGCTTCAGGCAAACAGCAGTCACACAATGGCGTGAGTGTGAGTAGGAGACAGCGCAGGGCTGAAAAGAGCCTGTCTTCTCTATATTAGTGAGAATGACAGTCACCACAGTAGCACTACTAGAAATTAAGGGCCACATTTATAAAAAAATGTCGCACAGTGCAAAGCAGCAAGACAATTTGCAGAACTGTTCTGCATGACAGGAAGAGCCACTGGATTTAAGCTAGCCTGGCTGATGAGGGGTGATGCCCCAAAACCGGTCCCAGGATGCTTGTTTCAGGTCCAGGGAGGATCTGGCTTGGCAGTTTGGGCTGGACCATTCCCATTGGGTACAGGGTCAAGACTGATTTGCATATGGCTGGTTCTAAACTGGGGTGGCATGGTGAGCAAAAGAACAATGGGGCAGATTTACGAGCCCCTTGCGTCACTTGTACGCTGCTGTTTCATCACTTTTGTGACGAAACGGCAGTGTGAAAAATGCAGCAAATCTACTACGTGGCGCATCTAGGGAGATGCGTCATGTTGTAAAGCCCTGCGTGACATTATAATGTATGAAGGGTAGGCGTTCTCACGCAGGAAAGACTCCTAAAAGTGACGCAGGGAAATCTACAAGATTTCACTGCGTGACTTTTAGGACTCCACTGCGTCAATACCTTACGCCGTCTTGAAGCAGGCGTAAGGAGTGATGCAGTGTATTGAAAATAGGCCACAACACGCATTGCTGAAGTTGTGTCATGCTTGCAACACAACTCCAGCAATGCGTGACTTTTCCACCAACAGATGTATCAAAATTTCTGATGCATCTGTCAATCTTTGCACCATAGTGCGCTGTATTGTAAATTCGGCACATCTATGGTGGCTCAATGGTTTTTCACTCAAGCGCAGGCAAACTGACGCATCTATACAGATGCGTCAGTTTCTTGTAAATCTGCCCCAACGGATTTAAACCAGAGCGATTGACTGGGGGTGAATGTTTTGTTTGCTCTGCATTCTGTCCAACATCTGTGTGTCTTTTGCATGACAGGAAGAGAGCACTTGTACTCTCTCTCTGTGCTGGCACGCTGAAAGCTGTGTGGCACCAACGCAGGAACCCTTGCACCATAGTGCAAGGGTGCCTGTGTTACCGGCAGAATTGTTTTTGTGCAGTAAGGGACATGTTCCTGCACAAAAACAATCCTTAGAATTATTTCCACTTTCTATGTGTGCTTTCAAAGAGGATGTTTCTCCTTGCTATGCCTCTGTTGGTTATGCATACCATTTTGATGCAATCACAGGTTTGCTGTCCTTAGTAAATCTAGGATTGCGTCTGTTGGAACCTAAGTATGTCAGGTCACCTAGGGTAGCCTGGCCTAGGGTAAGACACATTCACTAGAGGCACATGTGTGAAGGTTGCAAACCACCCAGCAGTAAATCAACGCAATAACACCCAAAAATGACACTACACCAATGTTTGGAAAAATACGAGCTTGTTTATAAAAATATTCTTTGCTCTCTTGTTTTTAGAAATCACAGCTTAGTACATACAGTTGTCATGAAATTAATAATAATACTTTCAGAAGTGCTAACTTAGATCATTAATCAGCGTCAATAGTACATTACATTAGTCTCCAAGATTGGTTAGACTCGACTTCTGTGAAGTGCTCTATACTTTTCTCTTACAGCACCTCTAACCCCCCAACAGGTACACAGTCAATGAGAGGTTTCAGATATACAAGAATTTTACATAGGCACCAGCAGCCTCTATGAGGAACTTATACTCCTACTTAAACAGCAGGTACCTTCAGCACTATTTTGGCAGTTGCTTCTACCGCCAGATTCTTAGTCAGTGGCTGCTTTTCCCTGGACCAGCACTTAATGAAGTTTGTTTCCTCGAGCTACTCCCCACCTCATAGAACACAGTTGAGGAAAAACGAACAGTGTCGGAGCTATCTTTTTTACAGGCTCTAGCACCACTTTCCCCCTTCACAGACAGATCTTTTAAGGTCCCCTCTCCTCTGCTTCTCGAGGAGGTTAATCCCTAGGGGCTCAGTCTTCCCTCCTTCCCCACACTCTCCTTACTGTGAAGGTAGTCGGCCTCACTCTTCAGCCCACGCAACCGCTTTGGGGCCTCAGTCGATTCCTCCCAGCAGGTATCACAGGGCTGAGTTTCAGATTACCCCCGCCAGCCCCGTGAGAAATTCGCGCTCACTCGCGCTCTGTGAGGAGGCCCCTCTCCGCCTCTTCCTGCCTCCGGGGATTCCCCTGCTGGAAGCGCTCCAGCGCATGCGCGAGGGAGTAGCGGCTTAGACCGGTGGCTGCTCCCCTTGACAGCGCCGGTAGCGGCTCACCTCTGGGCCTGCTCGATCCTAGGCCCCTCCTGCCAAAACAGTGGACACCGCCCAGAGTCTGCGCAGAGGCGCGTTGTCCAAACTTTGTCAGCGCCACGCAGTGAACACCGCCGAGAGTCTGTGCAGAAGTGCGCCGCCCAAAACAGCCAGCGCTGCACTTCCGCTTCCCTCAGACTTCAGGGCAGCGCCGGATCTTCCGCTTTGAGGTCCACAGGTGAGAGGGGATGACACCGTCTGCGCTCACTTTCTCACGCAATGGGGACCCGGTTTTACACCGAGGGGGAGCTAAGCAAGGTTGAAGTTCTGCGCTCCCAAAGCACCACTCCTCTAACTCCTGCCAATTACTCAATTCCCCTCTACTGGACAAGAGTGGGTCGAGGTTTGGTTTTACACCACACACCCTCCTAGGCTGGAGTCCCCATGTCCAGGGTCAGCAGGATGGGGCTAACTGGGTCAGGCTTAAAGAAGGAAGAAGGGGAGGAATCATAAAAGGGGCAACCCTTAAGAGGCAAGCTTCCCTGAAGACTCTACCCTCTACCAGACCCTTCGCCTATACTCCAGCTGCTCCTCACTAACAAGACAAAATGGCTGACCAGCATTCCGCCTTTTATAGGCTGACTCTCAGAGGTCCAGAAGGGACCAGAAGGTTCTGGAATGCCCTACTCTATCCTATGGGACAGGTTCTGGGTATGACAGTTGGGACAGTTGGTAGCCACCATTTTGTGACTCCAAGGGAATTCCTGTCAGGAAAGGCCTCTAGGCCTGAGGTGAAAAACTATGAGGGTGAAAAAGCACCTATCCCCTAGACCAACACCTTGAAAAAGCTAGTGGACACAAAAATAAATAAAGGCATGAGGGGCAAAAAGGGGACAAAATAAATAATGAATTGGAGGGACTATGCAAAAAGTCAGACAGGTCTAACAGCGTCAAAATCAATAGTTGATGCATTGGAACGCACATGGTCGACCCATGAAATGCTTTCCCAATGCAGAGTAACACAAGGCAGCGATTTGTGCTACTTTGTGTTACTCTGGATTTACTAAACTATGCAGAGCAACACAAGGTGGCTTTGTGTGCCTTAGTAAATCTCCCTTAAACCTTTGTTTTGCCTTGCATGGCCTTGGGTGACTCAACAGTGACACAAGGGCTTATTAAATCTCACTTAAGTAAATCTGGCCCCAGGATTCTCACCCAATGTATCTAAATTTAGAGGAAAAACACGGTGTGATTTGTGGGCTGGACATTGGCTCGATCATTTATCTGGTTACCCTTTTATGAGAGGCAGCCACACACATTGCACAGTACATTTTGAAACCCTAATTCTAATTTCATCGTTCATTTTCCTTGTCCCAAAAATCCACATATTGTTGCATTTTGAAGCATAATTTTTGTCCCAAGTTCAAAATCCCATATTTTCATTAAGTTCTGTTACAAGATCAACGTTTCTATTAGATTAAGATAATATTGCACACATGCAAGCATTATATTTGTGGATAAATAAGTGGCATTGCGTGCAGAAACGTGCTAAAAACTATCAAAAATTTATAGCAAATAACAAAAAACTTCGAATTTACTACCACCTACAAGGGAAGCAGCAGTAGTAACATAGCAGAGTGCAGCTTCTATACATGTTTCATACCAGTTTTATGTCCAAGATTCCTTCTTAATAGAAATCTGTAAGGTCCAGGAGACCTCTCATGGGCAATGCACCTGCCTTGCAATAGCACTCATTGTGCCTTCCACATTGTATGGTATCTTACTGTATTGTGGAATTTCAGGAGCACTTCTTACCTCTTATTGCTTTCCAAAATTACTTTCAAACTGGCCAGCAGGTAGTTACCCAGTCTTGTAGTACCTGGAAGAGCAAAATATGTTGGTTACACTTTCAACAAATAGTTGTGTTTGGTGTCATTTGTGATGCCTTGGGAGTGTGCTCCAGGCTTGCAGTGGCATGTGTCAGTGTATTATGCTTGAGGGATAATGTCAAAAAAGAGCTTTACAGGCAGAAGTACAAACTAATATGACTTGATGTCAGTTATATCATATTTTAGAAGCACCTAGGGCCTCATTTATGAGAAATGACGCATCGCTGCGCGAAAGCAGCGATGCGTCACTTCTCAGTGCGCACTCCTTGCGACATTCCTGATGCGTCATATTTATTGTATGACGCATTATGTCGCAAGGAGTTACAGATACGTCAGTATTTCTGAAGTATTTGCAAGCGCAAAAGGTACGCTTTGCTGGAGTGTGTCACAAAAGTGAAGCAACTCCAGCAATGCGTCCTTTCACATGGGGCAAGCCCCATGTGAAAGGGCCTGCGTCAGTCTTACGCCTGCTGTGAGGCAGGCGTAAGATTTTGACGCAACGGCGTCCTAAAAGTGACGCAGTGAAATCTCAAAGATTTCACTGCGTCACTTCTACGACCCTTCCGTGCGTCAATACGCCCCCCTTGCATACATTATACCTGGCGCAGGTATAATGTGGCACAGGGGTTTACAAAGTGACGCATCTACCTAGATGTGTCACTTTGTAAATATGGCGCAACAAGATGAATTTTGTACGCCACTGGTGCGTCACAAAAAGTGACGCACCGGCGGCGTAAAAGTGACGCACAGCCTCATAAATGAGGCCCCTAGTGTTTATTGATATTCTGAATTTACTCCACTAAAGCTGATCATTAATAACGATGGTACTGTGGACCAAAGCTTGTTGGACAGATAATAAGGTTTTGTGGGGTGCTATAACAGCCTAACCACAGCATCAGTGCTTAATTTGTGAAAAATAAGTGCCAGAGCCATCATCAGGAGGCCACTGAAGCTTTCCCCACCCATTGCATCTGCCAGCACTGCCAATGACAGTACCAACACAACTACTAACGGTCACACTCCTACAAGTGTGACATTTCAGACTATTCCAGGCCCCCACAGTTCCAAGAATGTCTTGGGCAGCAGGTTTTAGCCATTTTTAATGTACATTGAATTAATAAACAACTGCCGTATTGCTCATCTGTAAATTAGACAAAAAGCGCCACCATGTGCCAGAATATCTTAAGTGTTGATGTTGACAGTAAAATTCCATTGAGGAGCACCAGAAACCAACGGCTCAAATTAAGAACTGCAGGAGGTACTTTAAACTCCCTAGTAAATCACTTTATATGACCCTCCAGGTACCCTAGAAGTCCTTGGAGGCAGCCTCATGCTATCTGTACACACCATATAAAGCAGTGTTCTTCAAACTGTGGGGCGCGCCACCCTGGGGGGGGCGCGATGCCATCTCAGGGGGGGGCGCGCACTCCATCCTAAACTCTTACTATCATTTCCCACATCACAGGTCCGTCAAGGAGACATGGAGGGGGTTCACCTGTCAAGGATGGTTGGAAGGGAAATGGATGGGTCACGACGTGCCCATGCTTTTTTTTTTTAATTTCAAGGGAAAGTTTGCCTCCCTTCTAGAAAGAGCTAACCCTCCCGGGAATGGGTTAATTGTGAGAGCTGAAACTTTTCAGATGCAGTGGGAGGCAGGAAGTCTCCTCTGCTATGAAACCGAAAGCAAACACAAGACAGTCTACAGTGGACTGTCAGTTACTTTGTTTTCCATTTCATGGCAGAACAGACTCCCTGATTCCCACTGCAGCTGAAATGACTGTCCCCGTTTGTGGAGAGGCCCCAGAGTTTCACATATACTTATTGGTCTTTGGCTGAATGGGGCGCCACCTGAAAGGATGAGGGGCCCTTGGCAAGTATCCTGCAGGTTTGAAAAACACCCAAACGATTTTAGTCCCAGAGAAAACTTAGCCCTCAGACCAGCAGACCAAAGCTCAGAACATAATTAACGTGAAATGGTGGGTGCGTGAGTAAGTGAAGGGATGGGTGGATGGTGGAGTGGATTAGTGAAAGGGTGAATGAAAGGTTGAATGGATGGATAATGAGAGAAAGGATGGATGGGTGAGTGGGAGGATGGATGAGAGAAAAGGTAAATAGAGGCATGTATGGGTGGAATGGTGGATGATGTGTGAATGAATGGGTGGATGGATGAGTGAAATGATGGATGGATTGATAATTGAAAGGGTGGACGGACAGATAAATAAAAGGATGGATGTAAGGATTGATGGATGAGTGAGTGAAAAGGAGGGTAGATGGACCAAAGGATGGGTCTATGAGTGAAGGAGTGAAAGGGTGAATGGATGAGAGGAAGGATGGATGAGAGAGGATGGATGAGTGATAGGGTCAATATACGGATTCATGAGTGGATGGGTGGGTGTATGGCAGGCTTGATGGGTGGCTAAGAGAAAGGGGGATGGAGAGAGAAAGGGAGAATAGATGGATGACTAAAAGGGTGAATGGATGGACGAGTGTAGGGATGGATAGGGTCAAAGGGTGGATGTAGGGATGGATGAGTGAAATGATGGATTGAAGGATATATGATGGATAGGTTTTCAAATGGCTGAATATGTGTGCCCATGGATGGGCACACATGTGGAAGGACATGGTGAAATGAATGAATGGTGAAAGACTGAATGATGGATGAAAGAATGATTAAACCTGGTAGCCCCATTATCTTCAGAACATTTACTTTCACATTTATATGAGTCATTATCTTTATATAATGTGTGTGATTTAAAGCACTTCAACACCCTGACGTACATACTTGGGATGAGTAGCACTATAAAAGAAACCAAATACACATGTGAGACGGTCTATGCGAAGATGAGGGGCACCATTGGAGGGTGGTAGCAAGGCTGACTGGCTGCACCGGGTATCAGGTGTTTCCCAGGGAGGCTGGAAAGGTGGGGGCGGGTTTGTTACTGGGGGCTGACACTGCAAAGTTCCTTGTATATCCACCATTTTTTAGGCAACAATAAAAGTGGCATCGCTTATATTCAGGTGTAGTTCACCAGGGTCAGGTGACTAATGTACCTGCTGGAAGATTGAGTTTTGAGCTCTGTAATAAACCTTTGTCATTTAACCACACCCACTCACAAACCTGTAGTTAACTAAACACACTTATTGTGTTGGACATTTTTTGCCGGATATGGCCCAGGATATGAGGGTGGCCATCCATTATGTGGTGTATGAGATTCCAGAAATTTGTCAGGTGGTGGGGGGCCCGACATGTAAAAAAATATCAGTTGGGGGGCTCAACCTACAAAAGTTTGAAGACCTCTGATATAAAGTCCACCCTGCTCATATATTATAGTGACTATGCCAGTTGTGTAATTCAGTTGATGCTTGAAGAAGTGTTAAATTGAAGGGGTTTATTGGCATAAACCACAATGTACTACTATTTTGGTAAAGGTGACCTGTTAGTAAGGAACGTAAGAACCTAGCTCTGTTCTGCCCACACAATCTCACTCTGAATCATGGGTGTTGCATCTCGCTAATTTCTTTACTACCAAAATCAAAACTATTCAAGACTCTTTCCCCTCCACAAATCTGATTTCACCCCCAGACACTAATCTCCCTCTGTACACATCCTTCTCCGGCGAGGGTCCATCCCTGTCGAAATTTCCCTCTCTATCTCTCTCTCTTCTTCTTCTGAGCTTCTTTCCAGACTCAAATCTGGATCACCTCAGGACTCTTGCCCAGCAAAATATCTTGGGAAACTGGCCTCAGTGATCTATTTGTTGATCAATCCGGTGCTCAATCTCTCCTTGAGCACGGGTGAGGTCCCTCAGGCCTGGAAGACACGCCCTGATTCTGCCGTTGTTAAAGAAGCCTAATCTTGATCCTTTGGCCTATGCCAACTACAGGCCCATCTCCCTCCTCCCGTCACTGGCAAAAGTGGTGGAGAAGCATGTCCACATCTCTCTCTCCAGACCGCACTCCTTGAAGTCACTGATGCCATCCGTGAGGTGTTAGACGAAGGTGGAAAGGCCATGCTGGTGATGCTGGACTTGTCGGCGGCCTTCGACACCGTTCCCCATGGTGGTCTTCTTTTAAGACTCTGGGAGATCGAGCTACGGGGAGTGGTGTTCAGCTGGTTTAAGTCCTTCTTAGCAGGCCGCCGCCAAACGGTCTGGGCCCCCCCGTTCTCTGCTGAAGTGCCACCATTGGAGGTCGGGGTGCCTCAGGGCTCCGTCTTGAGCCCCACCCTCTTTAACATATATCTGGCACCCTTGGCAGCCTTGGCAGAGTCCTTCGTGGCCCAGATCGTTTCTTACACTGATGACACCCAGCTTCTCTTCACCTGCAAGAAGGGCTCGGACTTTGACGGCGTGCAGATCAGAGGCTGCCTGGGGGCAGTGTTTGAGTGGTTTGAACATCATAGCCTCAAATGCAACTCCGATAAATCGGAGCTGCTGTTTTTTGGCTGTCCCGCCGATCCCAGATGGCAGTCTTGGTGGCCTCCGGCCATGTTTCCTCTGTCGGCTGTCTCCTCCAAGGCAAAGAATCTAGGAGTGCAGATTAATGAGGGTCTTACTCTGAAACCTCAGATCCTAGGTCTTGTTGGAAAGTGTTTCGGCATTTTGAAAATGCTTAGGAAATTACTTCCTATGCTCTCTCTTGCTCATCGAAAAGTCACTGTACAGGCCTTGATAGGCTCCCGCTTGGACTATTCCAACGTCCTCTACCTGGGCATGCCTGAATACCTGTTATCACGCATACAGGTAGTGCAGAATTCGGCTGCTAGAGCCATCTTTTGCCTCCATCGTAGAACCAGCGCAAAAGAGCTATTGAAAAAATTGCATTGGCTCCCAATCAAGAAACAGGTGACCTTCAAGGCACTTACACTAGCTTTAAAAGCAAATCACGACTCTGGAGCAAAATATATTACAAATCGACTGGCCTTCTACATGCCGTCCAGAATGCTGAGGTCAGCCTCTCTGGCCTTGGCACTTGTTCCATCCATACGTCGGGCCCGGATCGGGGGTCGCTCCTTCCGTTATCTGGCACCCAAGCTATGGAACTCCTTGCCAGCTCCTTTGAGGAAAACCACAAATTTGTTGACTTTTAGGAAAGAGTTAAAGTCCTGGCTCTTTGTTCAATAGTTTCCTGTCCCTCCACTGCTCCCAACAGTCGCATTAGGTTTTTTTTAAAGCGCCAGGACACTCCTCGGAGTAGCTGAGCGCTAGACAAGACCATTAATAACATAACATAACATAACATAACATAACATAACATAACATAACATAACATAACATAACACGTAACATAACATAACATAACATAACATAACATAACATAACATAACATAACATAACATAACATAACATAACATAACATAACATAATCTTTTATTGAAAGATCAGGCAGGGTGGATATTTGATTGCACATTCACAGCTCTACCAGTGTCTAATAGGCACTCGCTTGTCTGGAAATCAACCCTTAATCAATATTAAATATTATAATAGTTCTTAAGCCCAGTGTAGAGGCATATTTCGCTTCTAGTAAGAGGTCAGACCTCTTCACCCATTGGTCAGTCCTCCTGTCATTTAGGTGTATCTGTGCTGGGAGCTTACTAGAGATTGCATTCAGGAGAAGTTGATGATGTGCTCTTCACACAGTCAGTCGTCATCTTGAAGGACGCCATACTCATAGTTAAGCAGGGAGACATCCATTACAACGTAGTCATTACTTCGCACTGCTTTTACAACACAACTGTTACAACGCAATTGCCTTACATCGCATACCATTACATCGCATACCATTACAACGCATACCTTTACAATGCATGCCATTACAACACATTAAAAGGTAAGTAATGGAGATTTTTTTAGTTTTAGGGTGGGTATGGGTTTTGGGTCAGATGGGAACAGTAATTTTCACCCCTACACTATCCAACACTTACCCTATTGTTGCCCTATAAGTATTATGCATTGTAATGGTATGCATTGTAATGGTATGCGTTGTAATGGAATGCGTTGTAATGGTAGTTTTTAAAAATGCATTTTAATGGCATGCATAGTAAAATCATGAGATGTAATGGTAGTTGCAATGTAAAAACCACGTTGTAAAAGCATGCATTGTAATTGTTTGCGTTGTAACGTCATATATTCAGTTAAGTATCCTCACCAATCTAGACTTTACTGGCATTTCTGTGTTCATGGTGGTCACCTTGTAGAATGTTCCACAAGCCGCACCGTCAATCAGGCGAAAAGGGCAGTGACAAAAATGCAGAGTTCAGCCTTTGGCAAAAGATGTTCAATTATGTTTTTTCTTCATGTGAAAATGGGTTTCAGTAATGGGATGTAAAAAAAAACCCAATAGATCTGTCTTTTCCAATATGATGATCTGTCGAGAGAAATCTATCTTAGGTTCCCAATCCAAGAGGGTGTAGAACATTCCCTGTCATGCCAGTTCCAGTTCAAATCGTATATACGTGGCATTAATAACTAGTTCAAATTCAGGATGGACCTCAAGACCTGACTCTTTGAATGATCCTCCACCTAGTACACCCAGCAGCCCCCATGCCCCAGAACCTAGAGACCCTCACGGTTGAGCAGCCATGCTATACAAGCCCATGATTGATTGATTGATTAGATGAGTCATAATGTTTTTTTGCCTTATTTTTCATCACATTCTTTGCAACCTTGCTATTGTGTATGTCCCTGTTTGATGCGTCTTGCTATTTGAACTTCTACTGGACGCATTTATTTTTGTCTTTGTTTGACTTTTGCTCTTCCCTGATATTCATGGGGGGTTTGACACCTTGCTAATCACTTATGTATTCATCTTCATCTTCAATCAAGAGCCACAAGATTGACAAGGAAGTTTATTACCCTTTCGGGTTTTCCTTCCAAAAAAGACCCTCTTAAGGAGAAATTTCCAACCTTTCCACATCTGCTTTTGTTTGCAGGGTGGCACAATGGCTATGAGGAGGTCCTGTCCTTCTTCAGGCAGTCAACAAGGAAACTGAACAAGACCTTGCCTGCTTCCCTCCCTTCACATGTTCATATTGTGCTTCTGCTCATCACTAAAACATTCACATGGGGCATTATATCAGCCTACTTCAGCCATTGTCTCTCTTGCACAGAGTGAATGCATTTTTTCTGATCACATGTGCACATCCACCTAAAAAGATTTGTTGGCCAAAACGTTATTCTTGCAATGCTTTTGTTTTTCTATTTTTTATCTTTTTTTCAAAGTTTTTGAGTCATCCTTGCATATCCAAACTATGTCTGTAGGTTTCAGTAATTGAAAGCTGTTAGAAAAATCCGCTTTTTGAGTGGTTGCTCCCACCTTTTGTTAGACTTTATTGCTGTTCTTTGGACTGTGCACACTGCACACTGCTGTCCAATGCCCAGTGCATGTGCTCGGAACCCTAAAACATGTTGAAATAGGCTAAACTCCCAATTGAGATATTTATATTACTCTGAAATCCCTAGTAAATGGTACAAAGTGTACCCAAGGCCTGAAAGTAAAGGTCAATAATGGACTGCAGCTCTCAATGTCTCACCCACCACAGTGACAGTGCAAATATGACTGCATGTCTACAACTGTAGCCTGCCTTTGCAGTTTTAAAACTGCAAATTCAACCTCTCAAAATAACCACCTTTTACAGGCTTAAATCTTACTTTTGAATATTAAGAAGTCACTCCTAAGTAGACCTTACTGCCCAAAAGGCAGGGAGCATGATATCTGAAAGTGGGATATGTAAATATTTAATGTTAAGTGAGTCCTTACAGTGAGAAGGCCCCAACCACTAATTTCAGTATTGCAAGTTGGCTGTTCAATAGAGAAATATTTGGATACAAAATCAAACCTAATAATGTTATCATCGGCTAGGAAACGGATACTAATTTGATTCTAGGACATTTAAAATATTTATTACAAGCCCAATTCACTGGTGAAGTCAGATTTGTAATAAATATTTTGGAAAAGGTACTTTTAGAAAATTAGCTTTTCCCTACCTAGTGCCTCTACAGTCCCATTTGCATGAGCTCCGACTGGCACCTGACAGCTGAATAGCTCATTGATGAGCTGTGAATTCTGCTCCCTGAGCACAACAAAGACCTTGGATGTGAAGAGGTTTTCTATTCCTCTGGTAGGAGGACCAACTGGGTTGTGCCCAGGAGCTTGATTAACCTCAAAGTGGCCTACCCAGTCATATGCAAGTGTTATCTGACACCTGGTCATGGCCCTTCTTTGTTCTCTCAGTCTGGCAAGCATCAATACTGTTGGGAGGGGGGTTGCCACCAATATTAGCTTGAATTGACAACAGGGGAGATCTAATTTCCCTGGCCACACCTCTGTGGTGGGGTGAAGGGTTTCATCATCTTAGATTTTTGCACAGAGGGTCAGTGTAGAATTGTTTGCAGTAGGCCTCACAGGCACTGCTGTAAATGTGGATAAGGGTACCCCTGGAAACGTTTTCCTATCGGTTAGGGAGGGACGGTGAGTCACCACCACCGACAGGCTAGTGCCAGGCATAAATGTGGCCCTCTTGGGTACCCTCCTAAGAACACTACTGGACTTGTGGAAGGCAGAAGGATTTAACCTGATGTTGAGACCTGTGAGGAGTCCCGGAATGCTGGACCTGCTCCTATTAGTACTCACGACAAAGAAGTGGACTCCAAAGGTCAGTTGGCAGACACGCTGTTTAACTACAGAGACACAATAAGCCGCAAGAAGCCCTTTTGGTTTTTAAAATCCCAGCTGACCAGTTATATTTAGGCCTGCCCTGGACCATGCTCGCTGTTTCTGCTATAGTGAGTCTTGATCCATAAAGTGCTCACCCTGATATCTTAGGACCCTTCAGTTTGTCATAGTGCACTTATCCTAACAGCCTGAAAAACCTCTGAACCTTTTTGGCTCCAAAGGACTAAAACAAACCTGCTAAATCAGTCAGATAAAGATGCATTGCCATTGGCCTAAAGATTTGGGTTGCTCCTGGTCAGAGCTTTTCCACAGCAGCAAGTCTATTGCAGCTGGACATCGTAGAGAGGGTATCCAGCCTTGAGAAACGCTATTCAGATACAGATTGCAACCTTGCCCCAATTGAGGAATCCGAAATCCAAAATAGTGACTAAGTCCAAATGTAGAAACCTTCACCTGGCATAGGCACCAAAAGTATCTGCCCTCCAAGGGATCTTCTTTGGGCACAAATTTATAATTTCTCCCACTCAGAGCTTACCATCCAAAAGTCAACTGCTTCACCGGGACCTCATACCGTGGCATTGTGGAGCCCTTCTTGACCACAGCCTTCTGAGTTGCCTGGCTGAAGATTTTTGACTTCCATTTAAAGGACTCATGGCCCAATTACATTCTTGGGGGACAGGGTTACTCTGTCACAAACTTGATCCATGTCCTGCCTGCCATATTACAATTCCATTATATTGTATGGAACTTGCTAAACGTCAGACAGGATATCCATCCGTTTGTGACGGAATATCCAATCTGCTTAGACCATAATCAGGCCCTATTTCAGAAAGTAAAAAAACAGACTTGCTGGAACCTAGTGTATGTAACACATGTGCTCATTCGCGACCAACCTTAAATCGCACCTAGATACCGATCAAGCAGAACCAGATGACCGTAGTTGTGGAGTAATGCTTGTTGGTTCTATTTTTATATAAAACTTCAAATATTCATATCTCTGGGTATTCTTATTACAATTTTGTCATTTTGGTGGCATTTTTTTCTTTACATTTTTCACTAATTTTGCAAATTACAGTGGGATTTATATTGTGATGTGTTTTTGACTTTTTAGCCAGTTTGGTGCTTCTAAATGCCTTACACATTTTCTTGAGTTAAGCCTGTCTGCTCTGTGTCATAGGTATACAATACGGTGTGCAGTTCCTGTAGAAGGAAGGTCAGGAGTGCCTGAAGGATCAAGATGGGGATTTGATCCTTCAGGTGCAAGAGCTCTCACACGAGCCAAGGGGTGTCATGCTTCATCATAGGGCAGCTCCTCGTTGGCCCGGGGCTGCAATGCCCAACGGGTCCCGCAGCGGTGCTCTCAGCCAGAGTTCTTTTAAACTGCTTTAGTGAAGTGTGAGGGTGGCAGTGAGGGTGCTGTGAATGAGTAGGGTGGTGAGACTAAAAATAACTCACATGGGGGCAGATTTACAAGCCACTAGGGTCACTTTTGCGCTGCCAATGCATGTTTGTGATGCAGCGGCGGTGTAAAAGTTGCAGCCCTAATACCAACATGACGCATCTAGGGAGATGAGTGACGTTGTAAAGCCCTTCGTCACATTATACCTGCACCAGGTATAATGTATGCAGGGTAGGCGTTCCCATGCAAAAAGCCATGTAGAACTGGTGCAGTGAAATTGACAAGATTTCACTGCGTCATTCTACGCCTTCACTGTGTGAAAATCCCTATGTCTGCTCAGACCAGGCGTAAGGATTGATGCAGGGCATTATACCTGGGACCTACCTATGTTTTCTGGTGCATTGCTGGAGTTGTGTCACTTTTGTGACAAACTCAAACAATGCATCACTTTTCCTCAAACAGATGCATCAGAATTTCTGACGCATCTGTAATTCCTTGCGCCATGGTGCACTGAATTGTAAATACAGTGCATCCATGGTGCCGCAAGGACATTTGAAGGTGGCCCAAGGAAACTGACGCATCTATGCAGATGCGTCAGTTCCTTGTAAATCTGCCCCAGGGAATCTAAGTCAAGCTTTAAAGTATGAGACCATGGGTTATGTTTAAAAACAAATACAGTCTAAAGTGGATGTAATGGTCTACACATAATCTTTTATTTACAAGTATTGGTCAAGTGTTTGGTCAACAGGTTTCTTGCTGCTAGAGTCAAAAATGATCAGGGCAATTCATGAACTGTGAGACAACTAAGCTAATTAGGGGGGCTGTCAGAGGTCATGCCCTTCCTAATGCTAAAGGATATGTGATCTACCTTAATACAATTGATGAATTGTCCCACCGCTAAGGGATGGAGTCAGGGCTGCATGAGCGGAGCCGCACTGGAAGAGCGTTTTCCCGCTATTCAGGTTCACTGCAGGAAAGCGTGTGACCTACCCCTGGCTCAGCCGATGCTCGTCTGCGCAGTTATTTTTAGTCTCGCCACCCTACTCATTCACAGCACCCTTACCACCACCCTCACACTTCACTACAGCAGTTCAAAAGAACTCCTGCAAAGATCACCGCTGCGGGCCCGTTGGGCATTGCAGCGCTGGCCCAACGAGGAGCTGCCCTATGATGAAGCATGATGCCCTTTGGGGGGTGTGAGGGCTGTTGCTCCCCTATCTTGATCATTCAGGCACTCTCGACCTTCCTTCTACAGGAACGGCACACCTGTTTTGTTTACATATACTCTAGGGGGCGTGTGTGCTGGACCTTGATCTGCCCTCTGTCCCTCCCTTGTGATTTCTGCTCTGAGTCATAGCTACCAGGGGTTGAGCTCTTGTTTAAATTACTGAAACCTTTATTGGACCTGTCAGGAACAGTGACATTATTACATTTGGTAGGTTACCATTCATCTAAACTAACAATCTACTTTCTCACAGAAGTCAATAGTACATTTACTTTTTGTAACAAGAATCATATTTTCCTGTGATGTGCTATAACACTTAAAAGGGCGTCGATAGCTTCTCTTAGTACATCTGCTTTCAAGGAAGCACTCGTATTGTTCTTTTAAAATTGAAATGTGATGGCTATTTATTAAAGTAAAACTTTTTTTGCAAGCCTATAGCAGTCATATTTAAGCACCTGCATGTCTTCTTTCTTTCCTTATTTTGCTGCCTGCAGCAAGACCTATTGGTTTTGCCACCAACTATTACTTTTACAAATACAGATTCGGTAAAATGGGGGAAACATTCAAGGGTGCCAGGGTGTTACTTTGACACCCTGTTGTACCCCTGAATCGTGCTTGTATGCAGATGTGGCACACTTACATGCCCTAAGGGCATGCATGTCTGCCACATGGCACAGTTGAAAATGCACAGATGTGCATTTTCAAAGATATTCCTTATTTACCACCAACTTATGGTTTCTGTCATAACCTGTAGAGGGAGTCAAGTTTATCCTCTTACTTCTTCCATACACCTTCGGTTTGGCAGTAACTACTGTACAAAGAACTCCGTTGTGAATCCACCAGCAACGTTTCCACTTCCCCACATTCCAAACCTCCATGAGCAGCCCAACACTCTCCCTGTTCTTATACTATAAAATAAAACACAATTTCAGAAATAAACAAAAGAAACATGAACAGAAACTTGAACAATTGATTTTTCTTCAAGCACAAACATACCCCAGGTAATATAAATCTATCTAAAAACAAAGATATATAAATAAATGAAGAGCACAAAGCTTGACTTGAGAATAAAAGAGTATAGAAAATTGTACTTGGAAATTAAACAATGAAGGTACTGGTGCCACTGTCCATGTGCATAAAAACCACAATGTAACATGAAACCTACATAACTTAACAGTCTACATCACAAAATTCTTACACCTTTTAGGTCTAGTTTTGAGTCTCCTGGGATATTGCTGAAATTCTTGACCTATACTGGACTCATCCAAAGTGTGATCAGTTACACCAAACACCCTGCAAGCATATCCAGACATTGCATTCAGGACAACACACACAACCAGAATATCCCAACACTTTGCCATTCCCCAACACCACCACATGATGTTTGACTTCCTTGACATGAACAGGAGCAGAAAAATGTGAAAGACCATTGTGAACCTGGCCAGGTTTTTTAATTCTGACCCATTCCCCCTCTTTGACTACCAGTGTGCGATGGTTTTGTCCCACTGTACTGTACATGCTTTGAACCTCTTCGCTTATGTCAACTATCCATTCCATTTTGTCGAAGTTTATAGATTTCCTACCCAACCATTCACTGTTTAACCTGGAACCAGCCACCCTTCCACTTAATAATGCGAATGATAATGTTCCTGTACGAATATACAGAGTAGTTCTCATAGCCCACAACATGTCCTTGATAACAGATTTGCATTCCAGACCATTAATTAAAGCTAGATGTAAATGGTCTTTAACCCCTTCGATGCTGATGACGTGCTGAGCTCGTCATCAGCCACGGGTGACGTGTGCGGATGACGAGCTTAGCTCGTCATGTAACGCGGTTATTCGAAAACAGCCGCACAGCGCAAAAATAACCGCAGCAGCGATGCGGTTAATAAAGTGATTCACTTTCTCAACTATTCCATTACTGCATGGGTGCTACAGCAAAGTTCTGAGATGTCTGATCCCTACCAATGTCAAAAAACCCTGCACTTCTTTAGATATCAGCTGAGTCCTATTGTCAGTGACCAACTCATCAGTGTAACCTTCTTTCAGAAATATCTCCTAAGGAAAATAGATGACGACCCCTGAATTGACATGCTTCACAACCTTCATTTCAGGCCACTTGCAAAAATAATCATTGAAAACCAGCATAAATTTAGATTTACTTCCTAAAACTCCAAATGGACCCTATATATCTAATGCCACTTTGTACCACAATGATTAATTCATCACTATGGAAGTGCCTGGACTAGGGGTAGTACCCTATGTTTTATCACTGATCGCACACTCACAACAATTCCTGACAATTCATTCCAGCTCCTTGTCCACATCTCACCTCCAGAAATCCCCTCTAGGTCTGCTCTTCATGGCACGTATGCCGACATGTTCTGCATGTATTAAACCTAAGACCCTGCTTCGAAGACTGATGGGAACTGTAAGAAACCCCACCTTTAGTAGTACACCATCTACAACAGACAACTCATCAGCAACTCTTTTTTATGGAATTAATTTTTTCTTGTAACACCTTAGAAACAAGACAACCTTGGGATAAGTGCTTAAGAACTGTCAATATGTCGTCATCTTCCATTAACGCTTGTTTCCATTCCAGTTCCAACAATGCTCCTTCTGTGACTGCACTCACAGTTTCAATAGCACACACCATTTCAAGAGTATCTAAAAGATTCATCAGGATTCTCCACACTGCCCTTGATAAGCAATCTGCAACAAAGTTGTGTCTTCGTTTGACATACCCAAGAGTCTGAATTGCCATTTCTCAGTCCAGGGTGTAGCTCTATCACCACCTGAGGTACTCAATACATTTACTAAACAGTTTATGATCTGACCAAAGGACAAATTGGATCCCCCAAACAAAATTCCTGAAATATTGGATATCCCACCGTAAAACAAGAGGTTCCTTCTCAATGCTAGAGCACCCTTCAAAGCTCTTGAGGCAAGCCACAATTTCTTCTCTACCATTGTTTCTTTTGTGCATTAGTTCTCTACTCAAACCATGGTTACTGGCATCTGCAGTGATGATTCTTGCATCTTTGATATCAAACGGTTTCAGTGGTTTGGCATAAAAAAAATTTTGACTGACTCAAATACCTTGTCACACTCAATGTCCTATATATAATTATTATTCTTCCACAATAAATTATTCAGCAAACTTGATGTCTTGCTAGCAAAATTGATTACAAATTGTTTACAAAGTTGGCATAGTACTCTAAAAGACCAAGGAAACACCGTACATCTTCTTTACTGATAGGGTGAGGTGCCTTGTCTATGGCTTCCAAAATCCTGATCTTAGGTTACATTCCTTTCCTGACACAAAATGACCTAAATAATCTACTCCTAAACAAATAAATATACATTTATATTTTTAAAGTGTCAGTCATCAATGACCGTTAGTCTCTTTCTCACTCTCCTGATATACTCATCTTCATTTTTCCATAAATAAAGACGTCTTTTTAAAAAGTAAAGGACACCCTCTATATCTTTAAATTAATTGTTCATCAATCTCTGAAACACAGAGGCAGCTGACGTGAAACCAAAAAGCATACAGAGTAAAGAAAAGCTCCCTCAGGTGCCACAGAGGAGGTCAAGTGCATGGAATCCTCATCCTGATAATAGGCTGATTACATGTCTAAAGAGGTAAATACTTTAGTTCCTTAATGTAGTTAACATCTCATTTATGTTCGCCAGAGGATGACGATCCACCCATATCTTGGAGTTTAGGTTGAGTAATCCTTAAAGACATGTCTGACTCAATAATTCCCAAACCACATAGTTTCTTCAGTTCTATTTTTAATTCCGTCCTCAATCTCATCGGAACCTTGCAAACTTTGTCGACTACTGGTTGGACACCTACAGCCTGATTCATGAAAAACGGGATTTGCGATTCTCAAATAGCGAAAAATTGCGATTCGCTATTGAGAAATCGCAAATCGGAATTCATGAAGATTAGCGATAATAAAATGCGATTTGCACGCGGGCGCAAATTCCGTTTGCGATTAACGATAATCGCAGAAAATCGCTATTTCCGGCTACCCGCGTCGGGATTGCGATATCGCAAATTACGATATCGCTAATTGCGATATCGCTAATTGCGAGATCGCTAATTGCGAGATCGGGAAAACGGGAAGTCGCATTTTGAGCACAGTGATGACATCACAACCAGGAAGCAGCCAGTTCCCACCCCCATTCACCACAGTGAGGCAGACCTCGAGTCAGCAACTGTGAGAGCTCCTGCTATTCCATTTTTGATTCCTACTCTGCAACAACAGTGCTGCCATGTCTGAGGAAGCTATTCCTGGCCCCAGCAACACCACAGGGCAGAAGAGGAAGCTGAAATTTTCAGAACAGGAGCTGGAGCATTTGATAGAAGGGGTGGTGGCCAACCACTCCAAACTGTTTGGCAAGGACTCCAGGAGGGTGCCGGAGCAGGACAAAAGGAGGATCTGGCAGGGAATAGAGTCCACCGTCAACTCCGTGGGTGTGGCCGATAGGTCACTGGACGAACTTAAAAAAAGATGGTACGACCTCCGAGGTCGTGCCAAAGAGAAGGTGGCGGAGCGCCTTGGAGAGGCATCGGGCACTGGAGGGGGAGGACCTACAGTCCCTCCAAACACAGCCTTGGAGGACCAAGTGGAAGACACGCTTGAGAGGGGGGCGTGCATTGGATTCACGCATCTGGACTCATCCCGCCCCACCCAAGACACCCAAGGTAAGTGGCATGCGACTGCGACCCTGTCCCCTATGAATGTCCATGACCATATAGGCTCCCATAATGTTCCATAGTCATGCCATTGTTGCACATCAGGTAATGCCCTGAAGCATTGTGGGACATGCAGTGTGGCCACAATGTAGTAGTACGACAATGCAGGTTCCAAAGTACGCAAAGCCATAGCCAGTCAGGGAATGTCACCCAGCATGCATGTAGCAACTGCACGTCTGACAGATACATGCAACTAATTATCGTCCACTTACCCTCACAGGTGGAGCTGAAAGCAGCGACAGCAAAAGGCTGCTAATAGATGAGGAGGCCCATGATGAGGAGGAGGTGCTGCCACAAACACAGGCACCAGCCCCTGCCGCAGCAACAACACCAGCAGCCAGGTCCACCAGCAGTGTGCCCCCTGGGTCTGGCGCACCAACTACAGCTGCAGCCAGGCCCACGACTAGTGTGCCCCCAGCCTCAGCCGCACCAACTGCAGCCGCAGCCAGGCCCACGACTAGTGTGCCCCCAGCCTCAGCCGCACCAACTGCAGACGCAGCCAGGCCCACGACTAGTGTGCCCCCAGCCTCAGCCGCACCAGCAACGCCTGCTGTGACACCACCAGCAGCTGCTGCGACTACATCAGGGCCCGCGACAGCGGCAACACAGCGGCCAGCCACTGTGTCAGGCCAGCAGAGCAGGCGTGGCAGGTCTCGCCAGAACACCAATGCAGCAATCAGCAGGAGGGGCAATGGACAGCGGCTGGCGCGAATGAGCGTCGAAAGATGCATGCTGCGTATTCATCAGCGGCAGGCTTGGCAGCAAGGCGCCATACAGCTACAGCTGTACAATATTGGGCGCAATGTGGCCGGAGTGGGGGACCGCATGGACCGCATGACGGCGGCCATGGCAGGTGTGAGGGCCCGCATGGACCACATGACTGCAGCCATGGCAGGTGTGGGGGAGGGAATGGCCCGCATGACTGCAGCCATGGAGGCCAACACTGCAGCGATGACAACTCAGCGCAAAGCAGCACGCCGGCGCCACCATCAGCTTTTGAGCCGGCTGGCGGCCTACACCAGGTCCAATTATGTTGCAGGCAATGCAACATCACAGTTGTCGCGGCGGTCCCTTGCACAGCAGCACCAACTCATCCAGTGCTGTGAGGATATGACCAGGGTCCTGGAGCACCTGACCACGGCGGTGACAGCACTACACCCTCCTGCTCTACCTGCCACTGTTGGGGGTGATGATGTCAGTGAGGGGACATCGAGCATGAGCAGCCACTCTGCCGGTCGTCCCCTTCTGATTCACTGCCAGAGATGTCGACAGGTATCCGGCGCTTGGTTGCAATGTTATGTAGTATTGCGCTGGACACCCACAATGCGGCAGCACACTGCAGGACTGTAATACATGGCCCCACCTGTCTTGTGCAGTATGCGGAACCTGCTCTTGAGCAGCCCAAATGTCCTTTCTATGCAATTCCTTGTCCGTATGTGTGCAAGATTGTAGCGCCGTTGCTGGGGTGTAGCAGGGTTGAGGTATGGGGTGAGGAGGTATTCACGGAGGGCGTAGCCACTGTCACCTGAATGAGAGGAGCAGAGGGTGATTGCCTGTGCTGCGCTGTTACATCTTAGCAATGTGACATTGTCGACA
Source organism: Lissotriton vulgaris (assembly GCF_964263255.1). NCBI lineage: Eukaryota > Metazoa > Chordata > Amphibia > Caudata > Salamandridae > Lissotriton > Lissotriton vulgaris. Next base: position 19,264,184 of record NC_141699.1, on the reverse strand, counting down.
AAGTGTACTTACCAAGTACGTGTCCTTCCCCAAAGTCTCCCCTGGCCAGTCGTGTGTGGAGGCCGCTGTGCCGGAATATGAAGGAGTCATGGCTACTCCCTGGGTACTGGGCCACAATGTCAGTGATGTATGTCTTAGCATTGCAGACCATCTGTATGTTGAGGGAGTGGTAGGACTTGCGATTGCGGAACATATACTCCGTGGCAGCTGGTGGGCAGATGGCGATGAGGGTACAGTCTATGCATCCGAGTACATGTGGAAAATGGGCTACATTGTAGAATTGTAGCTTGGTCAAGTCCAAATCCTGTTGGCTGGTGGGAAATTTGATGTGACGGTGTAGCTGGGTGAGCATAGCGTCAACAAAAGTCTGGAGGCAGCGTGACATGGTGGGCTGGGATATCCCCCCAGCAGCCGCTACTATCCCCCAGAAGCTCCTGGAGGCCAGGAGGTGCAGGCTACACAATACCTGCACATGTGTAGGCACCGCATTGGTACGCCTTGTTGGGTGCTGCATCAGGGGGTCAAGGTCCTGTATTAGCTGCATTATCATTTCCCCATTCAGCCTGTATTTTGCATATATCTGCTCTCTGGTTTGGCCCAGCAAGGTGACCCGCTGGCGGAAAATCCTGTCCTGGATCCTGCGTCTCCTCCGTGCTGCTCGCTGTAGCCTTCGACGCCTGACCACCATGTACATTCCTGGCATTGTGGAACTCCTAATGCTGCTGCTGATTGTCCTTATGTGTGATTGGTCAGGCCTGAACCTGTTACTGATTGGACAACGGTTTTTTAAAAGAAAATTTTTAATGGCTTTTATGGTTACCACCTGCTTTGAGTTGTCCTTAATTTGCGTCGCGCAAACAGCGATTTTTGGGTTTTTCGCTATTTGCGATTTTTCATGAATGCCGATTGCGATTGTATTGCGAATTCGCTATTTATTTCGCACAATCTGTGGATTGTCGCATTTTCCAATTCGCTAATGCTCCCCTACCGGGATTCTGCAATTTTAATTGCGAATTCGCTATTATGTGTTTGCGATTTCGCTATTTTCATGTTGAATGCCAATTACGGATAATGCGCCCGCAATTGCATTTTCGCAGCGATTGCGGGCGCAATTTTGCTTCATGAATCAGGCGGCTTGTTTCAATAAAATGTGATGTTGGAAACCTTTCAACTTCCCCAACGTGTTATTAAACACCTGTGGTAATTCATTCACCCATCCCTGCCTTTTGACGTGGTAGATCGTACTAGATACACTTAGAAATTGTTTTTGGGGCACCACCATGTCTGGATGATTGGGGTCTAAAATCATTTCAAGTTCCCACTGGTCATTCCACCTCCAACAAATTCGACCCATTCTTATCAACATAAACCTGTGCAGTGGTAACACAGTTATCAAAACTAACTTAGCTTTAATTTTCCCGATACCTTCTTTTCTTTTAATGCCATAAACAAAGACTTTGACGTGAGAGTCACATAACTGCACTCTCTTGCGATTTGGTAATCACATCCATTGATTAATTTGAATGGGGAATCAGAATCCGCCATGACTTTGAACCCTCTATTGTTGATGGATATTATGCAATAGTGTGGATTCCTCCTCCCCACACTCTCAGCTCTTCAAACACTCCTTCCTCATCATAACCTGGGAGGACAACACCAGCACAACATTGTCATTGTCTTCAGGGATACATTCTTCAATAGCTTTAACAATTGGGGCAGATCACAACTTTGGACTCCCAGAAGCTTTGCACAACCTTGCAAAATGCCCATTTTTCCACACTTAAAAGAAATCTGGTTCAGAGCAACATTTGGCATTCCCCAAATAAGTCTTACTGCCACAGCAGTAACACACTTGTTTCACATTTCTCACTTTTACTGTGAGACTTCGCACTTCTAGGTTTCTCGGATTCTGGTTTTGGTATCCATTTTTCAGGCTGCTTGATAATTAGCTGTACCTCATTAGACTTCATGTTTGTGTTAATTTCCCTCCAGCACACTTGAGAGTGCCCTATGACACATGCAACGCATAATGTAGGCTCAAAAAAGGGTCTTCAATTCACAATAACCTTTTCTGAATCTTTTTGTTGTTTGCTCTTTCATTAATTGGTCGCAAATTATCTTGTCCTTCAAATTTGCGATAATTACAGGTAATAGCCACTGTTCTTAGTGCAGCTACAATGTCATCCATTGATTCATCAGGAAGCTGAGCCTGTTGAAGAAACTGATGGCATTCTTACACAATGTTTTCTCTGATTGAATCTTGTATCCAGTGTCTTGATGATAGACGCTTATTCATTCAGTATTCACTTCCTCTAATGTTTGACCACTTCTAATGGAAATGTTTTTAAAATACTCCTGCCTTCAGATCCAAATTTTGTTTAATAAAAGAGTTTTTTTTTAATTAAAGTGAAAGTGTCACCGTCAGTGGCCTCGAGGTATGTTTCAAATGCTTCATGCCATAATTCCCAGTTGAGGGGAGGGGTACCAGACAGCTTAATAAATGGAGGTGGTGCTGCTATTTTTTCCATATTGAGCACAAAACATGGGTGTTTTGTTGGCACACACATACACAAAAGAAACAGGTGTTTAAATATTGCACATTTAAATGATGTGTGCACATACATTGCATTCACTGTTTTAATCCCAAATGAATTAGGTGCTTGTGAACCAAGAAATCGGGAGATTAAGTAACATAAGATAACGTGTATTTGTAAAGCACATGTTCACCCCAATAGGGTCTCTTGGCACTGATTAACAGATGTTTATTGTTACTCATTTTATTGACCTCAGATGGATAAAAGGCTGAGTGGACCTGCCGGGATTTGCACCTTTGACCATGAGGTTGAACACAGGCCCCTGTAGTGGACGCATTAGTCCACTGAGCCACCAGACCCAGCTTCATACTTCAGGTTAGGAGTAAAAATTATGGGCCAGATGTAGGTAATCCCAATTTACCTATTCTTAAATACCGAATTTTACTAATTCGGTATTTAAGAATAGGTAAAAGGGATGTGGATACATTTTCCGTAAAAATTACGAATCAGTAAGATTCGGTATTTACAGAATCGGAGGCCCATAGGAATGAATGGCAATTACCGAATCGGTAAATACCGATCGGGTAAAATGGGGGAACCATTCAAGGGTGCCAGGGTGTCACTTTGACACCCTGTTGTACCCCTGAATCGTGCTTGTATGCAGATGTGGCACACATACATGCCCTAATGTATGTCTGCCACATTGCACAGTTGAAAATACACAGATTTGCATTTTCAAAGGTATTCCTTATTTACCACCAACTTATAGTTGGTGGTAGATAACGAATCCTGAAATGGGAAAAGCACTAATTTGAGTGCTCCCTACATTGCAGATTCGGTAATTTACCGATTCGGTATTTTAAGGAATCAGTAATTTACCGACTCCTTAAAATACTGAATCAGTAAATTACCAAATTTGAAATTTAGGCAACCTAGATCCCAAATGCCCAATACCGGTCGGTAACGGTCGAAATTTGGTAATTTCGGCCGTTACTGACTGGTATTGGGCCACCTACATCTGGCCCTATATAACTTATTCTGGGTGCACACTTGAGTTGTTTGCCGATCAATGTGAATTTGCCTAGCTTCTCAAAATGTATTCTATAAATACTGTTGATGTAGACATGAACTGTTTACAAGTCAATACCAATTTGTCCTGCTTCTCAAAATGTCTTCCATAAATACTGTTGATGTAGACATGAACTGTTCACAAGTCAATACCAATTGTTCAACTTCTCAAAATGGCTTCCACAAGCAACTATGACGGGTGGTATATCAAAGTTTGCCAAAATGGCTGCCAAATGCACCATGTACATGCTCTGTATAACAGATGGGGACAGTTTTCCCAGACACTGAAAATAAATGGCTGCCAAATGCGCTGTGCTTGTGTTCTTTATAGGCGATAGGGCTTGTGTGGTTTCCACATGCTTAATAAATTGAAAAAGAAAACAAACGTATTTGAGAATGAACTGCGCATGTGCTGCAATTGTTAAAGGCCTGCCTCCCTAAATCGGCTCAAATTTTTAAGTTGAGACCCTTCTGCCGGCAGCAATGGGCCAGCCTCCAGCATTAGTAATGCCTTTACCGTAAAGCTCTATGGAACATGGAGTGTTGGCAGCTACAAAAATATAAACCAGGAGACTCCAGTCGCAACTTGTCACCACTGAAAAGATACCAGGCAGGTAAGGTATGCAGGAGTTTATTTCATGTATAACCACAGGGGGAGCATGTTTTTAAAAGTGGGGGGATTGTTTACTGTGTATACACACCTCTTTTTACTGTTCACTGAGTGTTTTTTAAATACTTTGGAAACCACTGCCATCTCTGTTTTTTTTAAACTGCTTGACGGCCACTGTTTCAGGCACAGGAAGTGAGTTCTTTTGCTGGGGGAAAGGGGGGCTATTTAAACAGCAACCAAGCGTGACTGCGCACCACCTGTGCTGGTAACACCAAGAATCTAGCTAATTGGCAGGTTTTGGGGGAGCTGTTTTTAAAACTGGGGAATTGTTTTCCTGTGTATTCAAATCCTTTTAATGTTCACACAGTGTTTTTTAAAATACTTTGGAAAACACTTCCATCTCAGATTTCTTTTAATCCGATTGACCGCTGTCATTTCAGGTACAGAAAGTGAGCGGTGCAGTTCTTTTGCTGGTGGCAAGGAGGACTACTGAAATAGCAACCTGGCGTGACTGCGCAGAGGGCGCAAGCAGCGGGTGCACCGCTGGCACTCCAAAGGCCCACCATGGGCAAGCCTGTCTGCACCTGTCAGCATCCAGGAAGTGGCCAGCACTAGACATGCTACCAGTTATGATTCAGAAAGGCAGCAGCAAGCCCCCAGACTAGTGTATTAAAGAAAGGAACTTTTGAAGCTTAGTCCCAATTTAACTAACGAAAGAGGTGGAACAGAGAACCAGGAAGAAAAATGGTGTTTGGTCTGATCTCTTCCAAGGGGGATGATAAGGAGGGGAGGACTGGAGCTGAACCACACAAGTGTGGGTTATTTAATGTGTGCTCTCTGGTGAAACATGCACTGGAATGAAACCTCCTATTGGATTCCAAAGAGTGGGATATTATTTTTGTAACAGAAACCTGGATCCCCCGGATTCCGTAGGAGACTTGGGCTTCACATGCCCGCTGGGGTATATAGCAATACACCAATCCAGAACATGGTTCAGAGGAGGAGGGGTGGCTCATATTTTCAAAGAATAGTGGGAACTTTTGACTCTCCAAGTTGATCAACTTTAGTGGACATAACCTCTTGGCTTCTCCCTAAGGGAGAGAAGTGGGATGGCCCTATTGGGAATTCCATGCTACAGGCCTCCAGGGACTTTACAGGATTTTACTCAACCATTTTCTAAACGGATTTCAAATTTGTCTCTGGTCCACTCTCATTTTTTAGTATTAGGATATTTTAACATCTGGGCTGAGGATAGTTCACATAATCAAAGCAGAGACTTCTTAAACTCATGTGAGATTTTAAGATTGCCACAACAGATTAAAGGTCCAACACATCAAGACGGTCACGCGCCTTGGTATAATACTTGCGCCACCAGTCAGGGATCTGATCCCAGTAAGCTGGTCTGATCACTCACTAGTGACCTTCAAACTAATTAGGCCCAAATGACAGGTAGATGGAAAAGAATCAAAGAACACAGTTCAAGGAAGAGCATGGGCTAAACTAAAGAAGATGAAAGGGGGAAGGATATTTGACACCTCAATCATGCTGTTATCGTGAGAATGATACAGTGTAAATAAACTATGAGCATTTATAAAAAGTAAATTATGGATACATTAGATAGAATAATACCGGTGAAATTAAGACCTTTAGTGCCCTGGTTTATAGGAACCTTGAAGGAAAGAAAAAACAACTGTAGGAAGTTGGAAAGGCAATGGTCCAGGACCTCTTCCGAAAAAGATAAGGTACAGTTAAATAGTGCACTAAACATTTATGGGCAAATGGGCTCAGGAGAAATGCATTACAATTTAAAGGAAGCAAATCAGAGTTTCTATACTGCACCCTTTCCAAAGTGCCATATTCTGTTCATATTAACTTTTGGCCCTGGTCCAGAACTGATGGTGATAACAGATGAATCTCTGATGGGTGGAGGAGGCCTTCTGGGAGAGGTGGAGATTCAGCAGACTCTGGTCTCTGGCAGAGACTCACCTCTACAGCAACATATTGGAGTTGCAAGTTATTCATTTGGCTCTAAAAGCATTACCCCCAACCATCAAGGGGAAACGAGTGTAGGTTCTCATGGACAACACACCCACCTTGTGATATCACAACAAACAGGGCAGTGCGGGGTAGTGGGTCCTGCACCAGGAGGCGCTATGTCTCTGGAAGTGGCTGGACGCTCTGGGTATTTCCCTAATTGTCGAGCACCTGGCATGATTTTTGAAGAACACAGAGTCCAAATTGAGCTGCCATTGCCTAATGGATCACGAATGTTAGCTGCACTCAATAGTGGCACAGGGCATCTTCCAGCAAAGGGGAGAACCCTAGCTCAATATAGTCACCACAGAACACACAGTGCAGAAGCTTTTGCATGTTGGAGTTACCAGGGCAGTTCTCTCTTGAAGACGCTTTGCATTTAAACTCAGACTGCTGTATGCCTTTCCACCTCTACCTCTGCTGCCCAGAGTGCTGAAAAAGTTCAAGAAAGACTTCACCCAAGTCATCCTGGTCACTCTGGACTGGGAGAGGAAAATGTGGTACCTGAAACCGAAACTTCTGGCCATGAGAATCCGCCAATCAGGCTTCCCCTTCAGGAGAACCTCCTGTCGCAGCAGTAGGCTGGTGTCTTGCATCTAAGCCTGCTCAACTTGCACCTTCATGTATGGAGATTGAGCAGTGACAGTCCGTTTTGATTTGCCTGCTCTCTCCCCACATTATCCAACCCCAAAACACCCAGTTGTCTGACGTCATGTTGTTTTATCTGTCTTTAGCCTTAAAAGGCCTTGCTTTGGCAACAGTAAAAGGTTATCTTTTGGCCCTATAGATCTTTTTTACCTTTGTTAGTCCAGCCATCATTTTTCAAATCACCTGTTGTGATGTGCTTCTTGAAAGGGCAGACTCACATATTCCCACCAACACCTTTTGTGATGCCGCAAGGGGACCTTAATTTGTTCCTCAATGTCATATTTTGTTATGCCATGTCATGTCATCGTATGTTAGGTGGATTTGTAAAGCACAGCTTATCACCTTTAGGGTGTCCAGGCACTTAAGTGCAGGCTCTTTGAATCCATTCAGAGCTGCCCTCCACACCTGTTGTCCAACAATTCTGTGTTCCTCATCGTCATTCCTTGTGCAAGGCGAGTGAGTAAACTCCTGTGTCAGTCTATCCAACAGCCATACGCAGCATTGTTTCCTGATAAATTGGTCCTTGGGGCAAGAGTGACATTGCTGCTGAAAGTAGTTATGCCCACCCACATTGGGCAATCCATCACCTTGCTGGCATTTTGCTCTCCACCTCACCCCTCTAAGGAAGAGGAATGGCTCCAACATCTCAACCAGTGGGAGAACCATTAGGGCCATATTTACAATAAAGTGTGTTGTAAAACCAAGAAGGCTTATTACACTCTTCACCACTTTAAAATGCAGGGCTGCATCATATTTACTAAAATATGGTACAGGCCTGCATTTCCCCCTGTACTGGCACTACATAAAAGCTGCCTAGAGCCTACACAGGCACCCTTGCACTATGGTGCCTGTGTTGAGGGGAAGATTGTTTATGCGCAGGAAGGTGTCCCTTCCTGCACAGAAACAATCATTAAATGTCATTTTGTAACTTCTTTGTGTGCTATTTAATGCAGCACACTTAGAAGCTGCAAAACAGCATTTTTAAATGATTGTTTATGTGCAGGAAGGGGGATCTTCCTACACATAAACAATCTTTGGTGTTTTGCCCAAGGCAGCATACATGGAAACAGCAAAAACGCGGATAAATATAGCATTTCCCCTCATTTCGCCTGTTTAAGGTGAGGTTTTCCCTGGTCTTAATGTTTGCGCTGCCTCCTATTTACGCTGCTCTTGTAAACAGGGGGCGTCATCATAATCAATGGGTGTTGCGGTGTAACGCCCACCACAGCACCCATTGCCCGCCCCTTTCACGCTAACTATAGAATGAAAGGGGGCCTTAATTACAAGTCAGCGTTAAGCCACAATAAGGGGATTGACACTGCCTTGTAAATAAGGCCAATCCCCAATGGCCATCACATTGTCACTGAAAGTGACATTGTGGTTGCAATAGGAGTTAGAAAATATGCCCCTCAGTTTTTTAATTGATCTTACTAGAGACCTTTGTTTGAATGATTGACTTTGGGCATCTGTATTTATTTACTTATTTTAATCTTTTTTTATCAACATGCTCAGAATTCAGTAGTTCACTTAAGTTACATTGTAGCACAGAACAAGTTATATGTCTTTGTTTTCAAATTGTAATAAACATACGTTTCGACAAACGACCTCAGTGCCATCCCACCCCCCCACACATCCTTAGTACATGTGTCAGTCATCCCCCGTCCCGATGTGCACACCATTGTTCCCAGATTCTTTCCCATTTCTTCGGGCAAACCCCTGCTCAAATAAACCATGTGCTCTGCTTGTTGATACCAATCAAAGTCCGAAATCCGTTGGGACACCTCCGGTGTGGCCGCCGCCCCCCAGTGCTTAGCAATGTTCAGTTTTGCAATGATTGGAACCAATTGTAAGCATTTTTCAGTGCATCTGGGCCACGACTGTTCATTGGGAATAAGCAGCAGGAACCATCTTGGGTCTAGTAAGACCTCAGACTCACCACTTCTGTCATAATGTCCTCTACTTTCTTCTAGTATATTTGTCACGCTGGGCAACCCCTAAGCATGGGCGAATTTTGTGAATCTCGCGTTCGCGAATTTTGCGGATTTGCGAACTCGCAATCCGCAAAATCCGCGAATTCCCGCGAATTTGCGGATTTTTTTTTTGTGTTCGCCCGTGTTTCTGCCAGTTCGCGAGGGTTTTTACAATTTCGCAATTTGCGAACTTACCTGTCGGGTCGCAAGTTTTGCGAACTTGTTGTTTCTACGTGTCCAGCCTGTTTGGGACACTCTTCTTCATCACTGCCACTCTCTGTCACCACTGCCACTCTCTGACTACTCATGCCACCCTCTGGCCCACCCATGCCACCCTCTGTTTCATCACCACACCCTCTGGTTGTCCAGTGTACATTATTTTCGGCAAAGCAAAGCACACCTTCCCTGCCTCAAGTGACCTGAATTAATTTGGGGCTGATTAATGTGTCACAGAATATTTTTTTAGCTGGCACCTGCTTCCTTAGTGCGCCCTGATTAGTGATCTTTTTCACTTGCTAAGTGCTTTCATTGTTGCAAAATTAGTTACAACACCTGCCCTGCCCCAACTGACAATAATGAATTAGGGGCTGATTAATGGATTTTAACTTCCAGCCTGGCTCCTGCTTGTCTCCCTTAGCTGTAATTCAGGACCTTTGTGGCATATGTGTAACTATTCTGAGGTTCAGAGCAGGGTCACATAATAGTTGCAACTAGCAACTGAACTCTGGAGGGGCCCCTCAGGAAGCACTACAGGAAATGGCTACTAATGATGAGCCTGAACTTTTGAACCTGGTAAGTAGTTACTTTCAGTTTTGCTAAGATCGTATTTCTGCAATTTTGCACTTATTCGCGGGGCGCGAACTCACGCGAACAGTGCGAACAGTGCGAGCAAAATCCGCTGCTCGCGGATTTGCGGATTTTGCGGGAGATTCGCAAATCTCGCGGATTGCGAATTTACCGAAAATCCGCAAAATCCGCGAGCGGAACGGATTTTCCGCCCATACTTAGCAACCCCACAACATATGAAAATAAGTCCCCACCTGCCCACATCGCCTCTGACATTGATTATTCTCTATACGTCCCATGCAGTATATTGCCTCACTGGAGTAATACACCCTATGCAGGATTTTGTATTGGATGAGTCAGAAGCGCGAACGGATCACAACTTCTGGTGGCCTCTGTACCATGTCCCTCTATTTTTCCTCATCTCTCTGCCCTAGGTCCACCTCCCATTGAGCTTTTAATGTCACCAATGTGCCTGGGGAGTTTTCTCTAACTCCCAAGCACACGTAATTATATCAGCTTATTGCAACTTTTTCAAACCAAACATGTTAATTATTTAGGCACAAAAGCACAAGTGAGCCAATAAATTGAATTTGCAGGCCAACTTCTTGTCTTGATTATTTAATTTTGATTTTTCTTCAAGCAGCACCACAGCCAACGCGTTTCGTCGCTACTTCCTGCGACTTTCTCAAGGCTAGTTGTTTCAGTTTGCGTGCTTTTAAGTGTGGTGATAACTCCAACCCACACGTGGGTTCCAAATATCCAAAAACGTGTCTGTATTAGTGTTCTTAAACTCCGTGTTCGGTTTTCATCTAGTGATTCTTTTAGTTCAGCTCGAGTAACGCTGTCTCCGTGTGTTCCCTCGCCATATCTGTTCCGCGTAACAGATATGGCGAGGGAACACACGGAGACAGCGTTACTCGAGCTGAACTAAAAGAATCCCTAGATGAAAACCGAACACGGAGTTTAAGAACACTAATACGGACACGTTTTTGGATATTTGGAACCAAAGTGTGGGTTGGAATTATCACCACACTTAAAATCACGCAAATGGAAACAACTAGCCTTGAGAAAGTCGCAGGAAGTAGCGACGAAACGCGTTGGCTGTGGTGCTGATTGAAGAAAAATCAATATTAAATAATCAAGACAAGAAGTTGACCTGCAAATTCAATTTATTGGCTCACTTGTGCTTTTGTGCCTAAATAATTAACATGTTTGGTTTGAAAAAGTTGCAATAAGCTGATATAATTACGTGTGCTTGGGAGTTAGAGAATTCTTGTGGTGAGGGACTCGTCTCTCCATTTGTGGAATTTATGTGGTTTTCCATACCTTTGAGCACCGTACAAATACATAACTATTGATACAGAGTGCGAAACTGAAACCTGAGCGCCATTTACCATATCACTAACCACGATAATTTTTGTTGTGCCTGGGAAGTTGTTGATGAGCTTTCTTTATCCATATGATATGGCTTTACTGGTCAATGGATCGTCACCAGCCTGTCTTCCAATGGAGACGACACTGGTAATGCCGACCCCTCCTATATATATGCTTTTAGGGCATGTCCCAACTGGAGATACCTCGACCATTCTCCCTGAAAGGTCATTGTCTTTTTGCTGATCTGTGAATGTTGAGTAGACCCTGCCCCTCCACACATCCCCCAGCCGTTCTAAGCCCAGTAACCTCCATTTGTGAAAGCCTTGCAGGTTGCCTGACCCCTCGAGTTGCTTACTTTCCCAGTGTGGCGTCATATCTGTAAATTTTTAAATAGACCTGTTCTTAGAGCAAGGATTGTTTTTACCTGCCATCAGATATTCATTTCTCCTGATTCCTAACCTCGCGGTGTCCGTCCGTTAGAGCAGACCTACCATCTTGAGGTCAGCGTAGTAGCCTTTTCTCGCCTAACGCAACAAAAGGACACGTGCAATGTGTAAACACATGGGGCCTCATTTATGAGCCTGTGCGTCACTTTTACGCCATTGGTGCATCACTTTTTGTGAAGAACCAGTGGCGTAAAAAATGCGCCTTGTTGCACCATATTTACAAAGTGACGCATCTAGGTAGATGCGTCACTTTGTAAACCCCTGTGCCACATTATACCTGCGCCAGGTATAATGTATGCAAGGGGGGCGTATTGACGCAAGGAAGGGTCATGGAAGTGACGCAGTGAAATCTATAAGATTTCATGGCGTCACTTTTAGGACACAAATGCGTCAATTTCTTAAGCCTGACTCACAGCAGGTGTAAGACTGACGCAGGCCCTTTCACATGGGGCTTGCCCCATGTGAAAGGACAAAATGCTGGAGTTGCGTCACTTTTGTGAAAAAGTTTTTCAGAAACGAACGAGTAGCAGGGAAGGAGGAATGGGTTTTATCTTTGAAGAAATATGGGACTTTGTCCTGCTAGACATTGATGCGATAGAGGGCTTTGAGCTACTGGGATTCACGCTAAAAGACCTTAATGGGTATGTGCTGACAGGTATTGTATGCTATAGGCTTTGGGGAGTCGTTAGTGTGCAACAACAGCAGGCATTGATCAAGACCTTCAGCAACATGGCAATTACACACGCCAGCCTGCTAATTCTGGGTGACTTCAACCTATGGCAAAATGGAATCTTGGACTCCAGATACAACAATCTCCTCCAATCATGTGAAGGCTTAAACCTACATCAATGGGTTACAGAGCCAACACATAAGGGAGGACATATTCTAGATCTAATTTTCTCTGAAAAACAGGTGATAGGAGATCTGAACATTCTGCCTGTGGGTTGCTTTGACAACCACCTGATTAAATTCTGGGTATGTAACCTGAGAATGTATAGCCCGGTAGCCAGTGAGGTGAGAAACTTTGCCAGTAGGAACTGGAAGTCTCTTTTAAAAAAGGCAAGAGCCTCCCCTGTGTTCTTCCTGAATGAATGCTTTAAGATAGACAGACAGGTGGAGGATAAGTATGCAGCCTTATGTGCACAGATACCAGCTACGCTAGACCAGGTTGCCCCTTTAAAGGATCATAAAAAAGTGGGCAGACCCTTGAATGTAAGCAGGCAGTGAGGAAATGGAGAAGGGCTTACAAAGATGAGGACAAAATTGCCTGGAAGACAGCAATTATCAGCTATAAAAAAGAACTAAATACTTGGAAGGCTGAATTCTTCTCCAATACTATTCTGTAAGCACCGAAAAGTAAAAGAAGTATTTTCCAAATAATGAATGACATGATCAGCCCAGACTGTGCTAAGAATAAGATTCATCCCACCCAGGACCTCTGTGACTGCCTTGCAACGTTCTTCAATGATAAAATTAGAACTATCATTGAAGGCCTCAAAAGGGACAATTTGCCTCGAAGGGGTAGAAGACCCCAGTGGCAACAATAATAGAGGTCTTCCAGATATAAAGAAGACAAGAGAGGTAGGGATGGAGATCACAAATGCCCTAACCGATTTTGAGATACCATCGGTGGAGGAATTTAACAGAGTGGCCTTAGTTGTTTCCTCTGGTTCACCTATGGATCCTTTACCATATAAAATCTGGAAGGAATTGGGAACAGAACTATTCCCAATACTTCGCCCGATTTGTAACCAATCCCGTTCTAGTGGTCCAGTACCGGCTTGCTGGAAACAGGCACTGGTGACACCCCTCTTAAAAATAGCATTTTTCGCTTGATCCAGCTAGTCCAAAAAATTATAGGCCGATCTACCTGCTGCCTTACCCAGTAAAGACTGTAGAACGACTGATGAGCAGAATGCTTTCAAAGCACTTGGAAACTAAAAACATTCTAGAGGATGTGCAATTTTGCTTCCGTCCTGGACACAGAAGGTAGACCGCCCTTGTGATTGTGATGGACGATCTTCGAATGCGTGCAGACAGAGGTCAATCAGCGACACTCATCCTGCTGGACCTGTCTGCCGCATTTGACACAGTCATCCATGAGGTTCTCCTAAGTAGACTTGAAGAGGTTGGGATAGCAAGCACAGCTTTGAAATGGTTTCAGTCCTACATATTAGATAGGAGGCAGGCGGTGGCCCTTCCCACCTATCAGTCCGAATTTACAAACCCTGTGCATGGCGTTCCCCAGGGCTCCACGATCAGCCCGATATTGCTTAACATCTACATGAGACCTCTGATTGCTGTCATAAGGGCACATAATGTCAATATTGTAAACTATGCGGATGACATCCAACTTATTTTTCCACTTGCCCTGTGGAGAAGGTACGGAATCTGGGAATCATGTTTAATAACAAACTCACCCTTGAATCACAAGTAAAATAAAACCGTGAGGAGCTGCTTTGCTATTATAAGAGCTCTTTGGAAGATCCTTCCGGTTCTGCTATTTTAATTTGGCAGCGATTGGGTTAGCATTAGCAGAAGCCATCCTGTAGTTAGAGACTATCTTGTCCGTTCTGTGAATTCATTTTGTATTTCTGGCAGCCATCTTGTTTGCCATGTGCTGCCACGTGCTCACCATGTGCTCTGTCCTACTTTGCTGTTGTCAGCCCTTGGAATCTGCCTAGAGACAGGTAATATTTAGCCTCTTCTGCTTCGCACATGCTCAGTTGAACTTGCAGCTGTCCATGCAGCTGCTGTTAGCCTGTTGCTCATTGCACCATCAGGATTCAAGCAAGCCGGGCCGAAGACGGCTGAAATGCCAGAAACCAGTCCCTGGAAGCTTGTTTCCTTCCCAGTGAAAGAATTGGCTTGGTAGTTTGGTTTGCCCTGTTCCCATGATGCACTGGGCCAGGGACAGACTAATTTGTATATAGCCAGGTTCTGAGCTGGGATAGTGCAGTGAGCTAAAAAACGGTGTTGGATTAAGCCCTGATCTCTTGACTGGGTGAGAGTATTCTGCTTAATTCAGAAACTCTGTCCATCACCACCCCCTGTTGTTTAATTATTTTGTCCACCATAAGCGTGGAAGGGTATACTCAGACGTGAGTCCCTTGCTCATTGCACTGAAGAAACAAATATTTACAATACTCCTTCTCAGGGGTCTTACCAATAAGTAGTCCATTCAAAAGTGGCAAAGAAATCAACACAGAATCTGAAATATGAAAAGACATCTTTATTATCATTAATTGTGAGGCTCCGTCGCCCAGCCACGCTTAAAGCAACTGGATGAGAGAGTCTGCCTGCATGGCCTTCGCACAGGCCTTTTATACAGAAAATTGTGCTCTAGGCACACACATTCCATATTATTATTAGTCACTCCCAGGACGTGCACACAAAGCACCACTTTCAGGATAAGTCCAGGCTAAGAAAAGAATTGCACACATGCTTGGTTTCCTGTTCCATCAGGCCGGACAAACCCACCATAAAACCCTTCAACTAGATCGATGAACATGTCTTTAAAGGAAAGGCAGCAACAGATGGGACGGAGGTAGGAGCCGTGGGAATGGTGCCATAAAAGATCGGACATGTCCTGCTCTTTGAACTTTATTGCGCCAGCTGCTGAACAAGGAACTGGCTTGGGAGGTTAGCCTCAAGCAACAGGGTCAGCTGTCGTCAGGTCATGCAGAAGTCAGCACAAACCCATGCTAAGGTTATGTCCTTTAAATGCTTGCTCTGCCATGGGGAAAGCCTACTGTAAGCCTACTGTAAGGGCAACGAAATAACATGGCTGCTATTTACAAGATGAAACCCAAGTGTTCAATGCAAAACCTTCAAATGCACAGTGAATCCATTGGTGTAACATGATGAAAATACTCATGAATAACGCATTCGCCATTTGCGGTTCACTGATACCAAATTCATAACGGAATCATGACATTTAAAACACAGGTTCAGAATGCCAAGAACCACAGAGCATCCTTTTGCCCTTACATAGGCAATAACCTATACATGGCTATACTCATCACTAGCTGGTGTTGATGTAAATACTGTACCAAAAGAATTATCAGTAAAATCTGACCTAACCAGTTCATGTTCAGGTAAAATATGAAACTCATGTGAAGAAAAAGAAAGAGTATGTTGGGAAGTTGGTGCAGACGTCAATAGTGTAGGGGGAAACATACCAAAATATAGTAGCCAATAAAATACATTAAAGTATTAAAATAGATAGAGCTATACTGCACTTAAAGAACAATATTCTGTAATGTCTGTTTTTCATCTCCTGCTTTTTATCGTCATTCCTCAATACAATCTCCATTTTCTAATGTCGCTCACGCAATCTTGGTAGAGTACATCAGCTGTGATTATTAGCAGGTCATAGGGACACTGCAAGTCCTGCAGGCCTACTGCCACTACTCAGGTCACAAACTGAACCATTTGTACTCCTACGTGACCCTGCAACTGGCAAATGGTAACCAATCAAAAATTTAACAAAAAACCATAATACAATTCAGCAAGGGAAAAAAAGAACAACAAAAGGTCAAATGCGTAATACTTGCACAGTCCTAAGCAGACAGCAAATCATAGAATTTTCTAATAACGTTTTATATTGCTTCCTATGCATTTCAGTAATTCATTATATGTTTAAGTGAAACAATGGTGTTCCTGATCAATGCTCTCAGATGAAAAAGGGATACTCTTCCACAGAGAGTGGACTTTATTCTGCTTTTACTAAACAGAAATACTTTAAAACAATGCCAGCAAAGCAGCAAAAATCAGTTTCCAAACTTCAAGTCTATACAAGCTCACAAAAAATACCCAAAGTCCATCAGATCCGCTTCCAGTTTTTTCTTCGCGTTGGGCCTCTTCAAGTCAGGCCTTTCATGAGGAGACAATACTGTTTAGTTGGAGTGCCGCTCGGGGAAAACACTCACAGCTCACTCGAAAGTCTCAGTGTTTCAAAACAATGCACCAGTGTCTCTTCTTGTGGCAGACACTACAAATGATGTGCTGTTTATTGATCAAGGGCACAAAGCATCTCGTGCAGATCCAAGCACTATTTAGCAAAATCAGCAGCACTTTCAGGCTCCAACACTCATCATTTAGTGTCAGAGGACGCTCAAGCTGCTCTCTCCTGGGCACCAGAATGTAGTGCCTTTTTCTAAACGTGGATCCTTGGGTGCACTGCCTTTCCACTGGTGCAAAGCAAAAGAGGTGTGAAGGTGGCCAAAACTCGGGCCAATGGCTCAAGGGAATGTACACTGACAGAGGTTTCCAGCACATAACAGGTACAGAGCCCAAACAACAAATAAACGAATCAGCTCCTCCTTTCTTCTGCAACGCCTTTCGCAAATCAACTGCCTTGCTTTGGAGGTACCACTGATGTCGTGCTGATGATCGTTGTCCCGCTTCGCGACTTCCTTGTTTGCAAGAAGTGTAGAGCCAGGACATCTGTTCATCTTAGAGCGGTCACTGATGGGGTGTGAGCTTAATGTTGATCACAGGTCTGCAGGGAATCACTCTTCCTTTGACTCTGGAAGATCTTAGCAGGACCTGTTAATGATGCAGGATATGTAACACAATTGTTAGTTTCCTTCAAATCAAGCACAAAAAGCAGTTCATGTGTTTTAACAAAAGGACTGGCAAGCAGGTGACCTACAATCTGAAAGGGAGTGACAATGTGTCATGGGCATAAAATACAAGAGCAAAGGCAAAAAGGGCAAAACAGTATCTTTAGAATCTTCAGGTATGTTCTTTTCATTATTCTCTGTCATCTATAGCTACACAGGAATTCTATCAAAATGAATTTCCTCACACAGTGGCATTGTCTAATGGGGTAAATACATGTGTTCCCTCAATGACTAAGCCTAGGTGTTCCTAAATTCCTTATCTAGAACATCTCGAATAGAAAGATAACATCATTCACATTATCAAAGACATGAAGAAAAGTCCCTTTAAAAATGTGCATTAAGTGCACTATGCAATACAAAAGGCTAATGATCAAATGTGAAGACAAAGAACAAACACTAGAAAGTCCTGGTATTTGCATGTTTAGAACACATCTAATCCCACCAAAAATTAAAGCAGCAAGAAAGCTGAAAAATTAAAAATAGACATTGGAACCAGCCTATCACTACCTTGACAGTCAGTCTGAAAAAAACATTTTACATAACATGGGGGTCCCTAATACATAACTACGGTCTAGAAATGTACACATAAACAATACACCCATAATAATAAATGGGCTGACTGGTGAAAGGAATATGGGAAAAGGGAAAATGGAATTAGGACACAACTAAAATGCCTAATTACTAAGCATAATGCGACATTGGTCAGGGGCATTGGTCAGGGGCGGAACAACAAAAGAAAAATCTATAGGAAGAACAAGAGTGTGCTTGGGTGTCTCAGGCATGTAACACAGCACCAAGAGAACGGGGAATACACAAAAGACCAAAGTTACACAAATTCTAATTCTATATTCCTGTTCTCTCTTCAGGGAGAGGAAAAAAAATGAAACCTGGCTTCCTTTCAAGGGACAAAGCCATATGCTATTTGGGAAACAAAACATGATTAAATAATGCAATATAAAAATTAGATCACCGTGAGTCACAGATCTATAATTCTATCCTTAGGTCCAATCAAGGATATATAACAATTTAGGGCTGCCTATTCCTTTAAGGGAATGTGCAGTACGTAACATCAGGTGATACACTTTGAACCTGTTATATTTGTTTAGTTATTTATTTTCAATACAGCCAAATGTATAGCCAAAGGTAGGCATGCACTGGTAAAAGTGCTGCCATCCTTCCTCACAGTATGCAAACCATATCTGTGAAATTTATCATTATACCAAATTCATCCAATACAGGAGAACTTGTGATGGTAACAACATGAACAAACATACAAAAATGCAGCACCATGGCATGTGTATTTTATGCACTTTAAACCTGCAGTCAAAAACCCAATATTTGGGCCTGTCTAAATTGTCAGGTCCAAACTCCATACAAACTCTATACCCAGCGTTTGACATTTGAGCACAACGCAGTTGTAGATCAATTGTCAAAATATAATATGTCATGACAGCTGTAAATACCTTAAACAGAAACATGTACATTTTTTTTCTGTTAAAGAAATGACGCAAAAACACATCTTTTGTCAATTAGTCAAACTCACGTGTCTTCCCTTCTTAAGAACAATCCATGAAAAATCTGTTGGCAAAAACAGAAAAATACACAACACAAAACCATTGTACCATACACAAAAAATAACTGTTAATTACTTAACTGTTAATGAGCAAATCTGTATTGAACGTAGGCCTGTAACCTATAACCTTCAAAATTGTGTGAAAAAGGCTGCATGTTATTTTTATCTAAAACTGGATGCATCATTTCGTTTTCTGTAAAATAAAACACAGCTAGCAAACATTATTTTCCATAACGTGGAAACATAATGTAGCAGTCCTGCCAAGCATTTAACACAATGTTTAAAGAAACCCCTTTTCATCTCCCCGTTTAAATCACAGTCCTTCATGTTACCACGTGAAACCAGAAACCTCACTTCCAGCAGCCCGTGCAGAGAGGTCATTCTGCATTCCTCGGAAACAAAGGCCTAATTAAAAGGCTGTAAATGGCAACACTTGAGGGGCCTTCTCCATAATTTATGGGGAAACACTTAAAAGAGAACATCTCAGCGAGCGCGCTGAGCCAGCTGTTGCAAATTCTCCCAGCCCCCAGCTTCTGCCACAGTGGAGCTGACAAAGCCAGTAGGCTGGATCTAATCAACAATAATTCAAGCTATTTTAAAAAAATAATTTCTCTTTTTAGGCTCTAAAATTATCACAATTCCCATATTATTAGACTACATTCACTGTCAATTTGTCTCAAAAGCTGAAGACACA
Organism: Lissotriton vulgaris; assembly: GCF_964263255.1. Taxonomy (NCBI): domain Eukaryota; kingdom Metazoa; phylum Chordata; class Amphibia; order Caudata; family Salamandridae; genus Lissotriton; species Lissotriton vulgaris. The sequence goes on along the minus strand of NC_141699.1, from coordinate 19,244,820 downwards.
CAGACCAGTTTTTTTAGAGTAATTTACTTTTGCAATCCTATGGCACACACTTCATCAGTGTTAAATAAGCAAACTGTCCGTAGGCCTATCTTGAAAGTAGAACCTCCAATCCTGATATTAAAACGAGCCTGTGTACTGGCACATGAACCCACTGAATCACAAGAAAGCACAACCTTATGTCAAAACCTAAATGCATGCATTTGCTTAAGGCTGAGACACTTTAAGGAAAGCAAAAATGCAGTTTAAACAGTGAATTTACTCAAAATCGACTTTCTTATTTTGGGCATTACAAAATGAATATTTTACAATTTTCTTGCAGAATATGGATTACTAGAAAGTCTATTACATAATCCAAGAGTCAGGTATCTGAAAATAATAATTTATACGTTATAAAAATGAGCTTGCTTGCGCCTATGGCAAGCGAATTTATACACATGGATTCTCGTCATTTTAGTGATGCAACATAACGCAAATCACATTTTAATGCTAAAAGGTCATAGCATGAGTGTCAAGCTTTATGAATATTAGAAAACGATTTTGGTAGCACTAATTTTTATGAATTATTTTTCCATAATTAATAATTTTTGTCTTCTAATAAAACCCAATTATTTCTGTTTGTGATTGCTTTTACATATAAGAGCCCGCTACATTCCTTGTCTATTATTTAGAAGCATCTACTCACAAACCTGAGCGCATATGCCTAATTTAAAAAGCGTCAAATTCTGCGTCACTTTCTGCGTCACTTTCTAGGGCCTCTTTAATGTAAAAGGGCCATCATGCAAAATTCCACCCGTGTTTAACTACAAAAAATGCTGGCTGAAAAAACATTCCTATCAAATATATTGCAGCTAAAAACGTTTTGCCTGTGAACATTTAATACAGTGCATTTAAGTGAAAACGCTGTAAATGCATTTATTTCTGCAAAAACATGTAACTTCGTTTTTGGCTGGGGCCTTATCTAAATCCATTAAATGTGAACCACACACATTTTGAGCACATTCAGACATAAACAGAAAGTGTTGAAAACATTTAGGACACACAATACAGCGCTCTCCAACCATTTCTTGTAAATCGCGCCGTCGCAATGTACAACAAAACTCACAAACAAAATAGACATGTAAACACACATTTTAACCACGCATTCAAACATACATTTAAACCCACAAATCAACACTCAGAACGAAAACAGGACAGTCCGGACCATACGTAGCTGTAAGTCATATTTACAAGAAACACTGCTCAACAGTGTAAAAACCAAAAATACACTCAATTTACTAGCTGCAGCTGGCAGAACACCAAAAATCGTTCTGCATATCCATTCATAAAAGTATACAGAGTAAAGCATCCTTATTATGTATTATTACATATTTTAATTCCCTGCAGATACAAAATCACCAAGGAAGAAATATGTTTGTAAATCTAACCTATTTAGATAAACCGGTTAATTCAAACGTATACAAAGTTGGCCAATATAAAGCTTCAAATTCGCTAAGATCAGGCATCTTATAGCTCACTAATCCAGCATCAAACTTCAAGGGTTACGGGATTTACCAAGTCCCTGCAAAGAACAAATACCCTCGGTTTTTGGCGTCTGCAGGCGTCAAATAATACAACAACAACAAAAACGCTAGCAAAGTGTCACCGACAAAAACACTAGCAAAGCGTCAACAACTAAGGACTATGGGAGCGACCCACATATACTTATCACAGCTGTACCAAAGAAATAGATGTCCAAATTCTAACTGCCAATTTCTAACTGCACTAACAGTCTCTTTAAAAAAACTTGCGCCAAAAAGGGTTGCTCAGTCAGGAGTGACATCTTTTGGAGAGTTTTAAGTCAGAAAAATCAAAAATATGCCAGGCCGCAAAGACAGAGAATCCCCCAGAACCTCCGTGCACAGAGTACCTCTTTTAGAAGATTCCTGTCTTGCCTTCCCCAGCATAATTCTTTTCTCTGAAAAATCTCTCCTCCAGGTTTTCACTTCCATGATGAGCCCCACGTTGGGCGCCAACTGAAGAAACAAATATTTACAATACTCCTTCTCAGGGGTCTTACCAATAAGTAGTCCATTCAAAAGTGGCAAAGAAATCAACACAGAATCTGAAATATGAAAAGACATCTTTATTATCATTAATTGTGAGGCTCCGTCGCCCAGCCACGCTTAAAGCAACTGGATGAGAGAGTCTGCCTGCATGGCCTTCGCACAGGCCTTTTATACAGAAAATTGTGCTCTAGGCACACACATTCCATATTATTATTAGTCACTCCCAGGACGTGCACACAAAGCACCACTTTCAGGATAAGTCCAGGCTAAGAAAAGAATTGCACACATGCTTGGTTTCCTGTTCCATCAGGCCGGACAAACCCACCATAAAACCCTTCAACTAGATCGATGAACATGTCTTTAAAGGAAAGGCAGCAACAGATGGGACGGAGGTAGGAGCCGTGGGAATGGTGCCATAAAAGATCGGACATGTCCTGCTCTTTGAACTTTATTGCGCCAGCTGCTGAACAAGGAACTGGCTTGGGAGGTTAGCCTCAAGCAACAGGGTCAGCTGTCGTCAGGTCATGCAGAAGTCAGCACAAACCCATGCTAAGGTTATGTCCTTTAAATGCTTGCTCTGCCATGGGGAAAGCCTACTGTAAGCCTACTGTAAGGGCAACGAAATAACATGGCTGCTATTTACAAGATGAAACCCAAGTGTTCAATGCAAAACCTTCAAATGCACAGTGAATCCATTGGTGTAACATGATGAAAATACTCATGAATAACGCATTCGCCATTTGCGGTTCACTGATACCAAATTCATAACGGAATCATGACATTTAAAACACAGGTTCAGAATGCCAAGAACCACAGCACCATCAGGATTCAAGCAAGCCGGGCCGAAGACGGCTGAAATGCCAGAAACCGGTCCCCGGAAGCTTGTTTCCTTCCCAGTGAAAGAATTGGCTTGGTAGTTTGGTTTGCAATGTTCCCATGATGCACTGGGCCAGGGACAGACTAATTTGCATATAGCCAGGTTCTGAGCTGGGATGGTGCAGTGAGCTAAAAAACGGTGTTGGATTAAGCCCTGATCTCTTGACTGGGTGAGAGTATTCTGCTTAATTCAGAAACTCTGTCCATCACCTCCCCCTGTTGTTTAATTGTTAGCCTGTAACTGTCAGGATGTGTTCACCAGAATTAGCAACTGTTAGCTCCTCCCACTTGCTGACAGTGCATTTTCTGTTTGACCTTATATGTACCTAAAAACTTCTTCTTCTTGTACTTGTACCGCCTTCTTTTGATCCCCTGTGTGGGTATAAAAGGACCAAGCTCCTTCCATTCAGTGTGCTACTTCATACATTACTGAAGGGTGTTGTGTGAATGGAGTTCCACCTCATGAGGTTTAATCAATCTTGTTTCAGGCAGGACAAGGTCCCCCCAGCCAAATGGGCGACCAAAACATTAAAAGCACTAATGTAGAAAGCTTGAACATTCTGTCATGGAACGTAGCTGGGCTAGAGAGGAAACTTAAACTCCCAGAATGGCATAACTTCGTGAACAAAAATCGAAGTATCCATATTCCAGGAGAAATGGAGTTTAGTATCTCTCCATAAATCAGGTTATACATCCTACTGTATCCCTGCCATTAGCTCAGGCAAAGGGCGTCCGTCGGGTGGGCTTCAAATCTGGATAAAAACTGCCCTCAATTGGATGGTCACTCCACATACTGGAGACTCCCTCGATTTATTACATCTGACCATCAAAGGACAAGGCAAGGGTTTGGCACTTGAGTTATTTATAAGTATGGGCGAGTTTTGCGAATCTCGCGTTCGCGAATTTTGCGGATTTGCGAAGTCGCAATTCGCAAAATCCGCGAATTCGCTGATTTTTTTTTTTGTGATCGCGCGGGTTTCTGCCAGTTCGCGAGGGTTTTGTACAATTTCGCAAACGCGAACTTACCTGTCGGGTCGCAAGTTTTGCGAACTTGTTGTTTCTACGTGTCCAGCCTGTTTGGGACACTCTTCTTCATCACTGCCACTCTCTGTCACCACTGCCACTCTCTGACTACTCATGCCACCCTCTGGCCCACCCATGACACCCTCTGTTTCATCACAGCACCCTCTGGTTGTCCAGTCAGTGTACATTATTGTGGCAAAGCAAAGCACACCTTCCCTGCCTCAAGTGACCTGAATTAATTTGGGGCTGATTAATGTGTCACAGAATATTTTTTTAGCTGGCACCTGCTTCCTTAGTGCTTCCTGATTAGTGATCTTTTGCACTTGCTAAGTGCTTTCATTGTTGCAAAATTAGTTACAACACCTGCCCTGCCCCAACTGACAATAATGAATTAGGGGCTGATTAATGGATTTGAACTTCCAGCCTGGCTCCTGCTTGTCTCCCTTAGCTGTAATTCAGGACCTTTGTGGCATATGTGTAACTATTCTGAGGTTCAGAGCAGGGTCACATAATAGTTGCAAGTAGGCAACTGAACTCTGGAGGGGCCCCTCAGGAAGCACTACAGGAAATGGCTACTAATGATGAGCCTGAACTTTTGAACCTGGTAAGTAGTTTCAGTTTTGCTAAGATCGTATTTCTGCAATTTAGCGCTTATTCGCGGGGCGCGAAGTTGTATTGGGAAGCCGCGAACTCACGCGAACAGTGCGAGCAAGCCATAAAATCCGCTGCTCGCGGATTTGCGGATTTTGCGGGAGATTCGCGAATCTCGCGGATTGCGAATTTACCGAAAATCCGCAAAATCCGCGAGCGAAACGGATTTTCCGCCCATACTTAGTTATTTAATGTCTATTACAGAGGGTCACCTGGTGCCCAAACTTCTCCTGTTATTTCCACCCTCGAGAGAAGCTTGGAATCCATAATGCTACCAACAAACATAATCGTAGCTGGGGACTTTAATGTCACCTTTGAACCTTTGAGTTCGGGTGACCAAATAGGTATCACCGAAGAGGATGGTAAGAGGATGGTAAATGGGGCATCCCACCCCTTAACCTAGACCCAATCAAGAAATGATCACAGCCAGCGATACAAATTAACGCCCTCAGTCTGGAATATTACTTGAGAGCTGTTAACGGTAGATCGCGCTCTGAACAAAATGGAGCATTTACCTTTAACAGATTGGAATCCCCCTCCAGGATAGATTATATCTTCCTGGATGTTCGGTTATGGCGGGATCTGATTGACATGGAAGTGGTGCCCACACTTGATAGTGACCATAACCCACTCTGCCTTCAGCTGAACAATATTTTGCAGTGAGGAGGGTTTAGGAGACTTAATCGCCCTGCCCTGGCAAGTAGAGAGGTAATACCATCAAACTGCAAGAGACGCCTCAAGTGGAACAAAGTTTCCCATCAGGAAGGCTTATTAGCAAGCATGAGGGATGAAGTTGTTGTCAAAAGTAGTGAGTTGATGGCACTGTATAATGGCCTGGGGGAATATTCCGACTGGTATACTAAGGATTGCAGGGATAAGAGGGCAGCAATAGCACTTAGTATTAGGTCGAAGGACCCATCTGCTGTCAGAAGTGCCAGAAAAGAGTATGCTAGGGCATTGGTGGAGGCCAAAAGGGGTTGGGAGGAGGCGCACTGGCAGGAACTGAAGGTAGCTGCAGAGCAGAGAGACCCCATAGTATTCTGGGATCTAATTAATTGTAAAGATAGGACATCAATGGACCCCATGCCCAACCATATTACTTGCTCACAATGGCAGAACCATTTTGCTAATTTATACATGGGGGAGGCGCTATCTGAGCCTCTCCCAATAGAATCCACTTTGGTCTCACAGGAAGCCCACGGAACATCAGATAGATTTGACCTTCTGGAAGTGGAGCAAGCAATTTATAGCATCTCCCCAGGGAAGGCCGCTGGCCCAGATGGATTGCCTGGTGACCTGCTCCTACATGATCCCATGCCTTGGGCCCGACTCATTCTCCATATCATGAATCTGATAGTTAGATGGTTTGCCATCCCGGACTCCTGGAAAGGAGCCGAGGTGGTCCCAATATTTAAAAAGGGGAATAGAGAGGACCCTGCCAACTATCGGCCAATCAGTCTTATAGACGTGATTCAGAAGGTTGTTGGCAGGGTCCTTCTGTTGAGGATAAGAACATGGCTGGAGGATGGCAACATCCTATCACACTTCCAAGCAGGGTTACAGCAAAAGGTGGGAACAATGGACCAGGTCTTCAGATTCTTTATGATCTATTGGAAGTCAGTCCTTTTGGGCAAAGGGAGTCTGTACCTGGCTTTCATAGATCTGAAGACTGCTTTTGACCTGGTCCCCCGGGGCAAGCTTTGGCAGGTTCTTGGACATCTGGGTATGCCACCTTATATCTTAGATTTTATCCAAAGGATGCACATTGGCAATTATGCCAGAATCAGGTGTGGGGCCCAAGGGGAGTTAACAGAGAGGATCGCGGTAGGGAGGGGGTACGCCAGGGCTGCGTGTTGGCCCCCACCCTATTTTCAATATTCATTAATGGGGTGGTGGCCCACCTCAACAAGGAGCCATCTGATGCCCCAGTGAAGATACCCACCCTCCTCTTTGCCAACGATACTCTCCTAATCTCCAAATCCCCAGCTGGCCTACAGAAATTGTTGAAGAGCTTCGACTCTTTCTGCAAAGAGCAGGGGCTAATCATCAACACTAGTAAAACCAAGCTGATGACTATTAACCCCTCCAAACGTTTTAGGAATAACATCACCCTAGACAAAGTTGCATCAGATATGGTTGAGTCCTTTGACTACCTGGGGATTAGAGTTTCAAGAAACATGAAGTGGTCCCTACACCTAGATAAAATGCTTTTAAACCACAAGCGGGTGTATGGTGCAATTGTCAGAGAACAAAATCTTTTGGTTAGTAGACCGGTTGCACCAGCACTCGCAATTTATGATGGGAAAGCTCTCCCCTCGGCTCTCTATGGGGCGGAGCTCTGGGGCATGGAGAACATCACTGAATTATCTAGGTCAGAAAATATATTCTTAAGAAACCTTGTATCACTTCCCACCTCCACCCCCTTGAAGCCTCTGTTCTACGATACTGGCAGGAGACATATTCAGGACATCGCTAGACTCCGCCCTCTGCTCTTTTGGGCTTGGCTCAAGACAACGGAGGAGCTTTCTAAGTACGCCGCAGGGTTTGATGAACTACTGGCGGCAGACAAGGGATGCAGGATAAAGTGGTTGACAGATTTGAAGCACCTTATGGGTCTCATCGGTCTAAGCGAGGCATGGGCAACCTAGACTCCCCCTTCCAAGCCCAATTTAAAGCGGGCATATTGGGACTGGGTGTCAAAACGTGAGTTATCATGCCAGCAGGCAGGGAAACTCACGGAGGGATTCTTCGAATTCAAAAGCATATGTAGTTTAGAGCCCTATCTCGACTTTATTCAGGTCCCTAGGGATAGGACCTTGTACATGAAGCTGAGATTTGGCACCCTGCAGGTCAATTCAGTGACATCCTCGCGGAAGGGGTCGAATCCGGTTGGTGCACCTTGTCCCAGCTGTGGCCACCCCGATGAGTCCATCGCCCACTTTTTCCTGGCATGTCCTGTCTATATAAAGGCCAGAGAAAAGTGGCTTAAGCCAGTTTGTAGAGCGCTAGGCTTCATGAGCCATACGGCTGCCCTGCGCATTATGAAAACAGATACCTCTTCTCTAACACTGATTTGCGGAGTAGCCAAATACCTGGGGTGTGCTTGGCTATTAAGACTAAAAGCAGTAGGCAAGAATTTGCAGGTTCCAACTTGAAGGATCTTGGATGAATGACTGACCTGATTAAACAGTGAAGTTAGTGGGCACCAAGTGGTTGCCGTCTCATGTATATATGAATTGGTGATGAAGTCCCATGAATGCAATCATTTTAAATTGTATATTTTATGTTGATTTTATTGGATCTAATGGATTAATCTTTTTTTATCTGTATTGTGCTCTTTTTAAATTCTGGTTACATTTTTGTATTTCTGAAATGCTTTTATGATAAATCTTTTATCGAATAAAGCTTATCAAACACTCAATAAATCTTGTATTTTCTATTCCAATTTCTGAGCCAACTTATATTCTGTGGTCTGAGGACTCTGTGCAGAGAAGGGCGAATGCCTAGCACTGGTAGGCCTTGCTGAGGCCCACTACTACACTGCCAGCACAAGCTCAAGCGCTGGTAGTACAAAGTGCCATCCACAGTAAGTTGAACTACTGTAATGCCTTGCTGCTGGAGTCTCCAAGATATTTTATTGAGAGGCTCCAGAGGATTCAAATGATAGCAGCTAAGCAAGTTTTGAGGAGGCCAAGACGTTCATCTGCCTCCTTGGCCTTGAAGGAGATACACTGACTCCCTATACTGCAAACAGTTCAATTTAAGTCCCTTTGCATAGTTTTCAAGGCCTTGCATGGGTCTGGACCCAAACTAATGCAGAAGAAAGTCACCTGGTATGCCCCTGGTAGGAGCCTTCGCTCCTCTTCCCCCAGAATGGTGAAGGTGCTAACTTTAAAAAAAGCAAAGTCAGGAGGTAGGGCCTTCAACACCTCTGCTGCCCGACTATGGAATAATCTTCCATTCAAGTTGAGTCAGCTGGAGGATCTTCTTCCTTTCAGGAAGAGAATAAAGATATGGCTCTTTCCTAGTGCATAACTCTACTATTCTGATGAGACCACCCTAGCACGAGCCCAGCTGGGCACACATATGTTAGCTCCAGGATGCCTCCTGGGTGACACTGCACTCTAAGTGTTGAAAAATAAAATAAATAAAAATTACCCCTTTCCACCCTCCGTGTTTGTGGGCTACATTCCATGCCTTTATAACTGTGAGTGTATGAGGCGACAGAGCATCAACTTTCTCGGGGTTGTAAAGGAGGCGTGGGAAGCCTGCCTCTCCCATACTATCGATGTCAACATGATAGTCCCGGTCTGCTCTGTCTCCAAATACCTAACTGTTAACGCATACTAACTGCAAAATTCAATAGTATAGCCTAATGTTTGGCACCACTAACCCCCATCATAAATCCCCCTCTGTAATTTCCCCAGAGCTATGAACGGTGGACAACCATTCCAAACTAGGGCTCTCAGCTGGGCCTCCATCTGAGTAAAGAATGCGCTAAGAACCTCGAAATGGGTGTTTTGTATGGCGTAGAGGAGTCGCGGGATGGTCATCATTTTGAAAAAGGCCACGCTGCCCGTTAAAGTGAGGGGCAATTTTTTCCATTGTTCAGCGTCTGTTTTGAAGCGGGTCAACAGCTATTTGATATTTCTCTGATAAAAGTCGTGTGGATTCCTGGTAATATAAATACCTAGATATTTGAAGCCTCCTGTTTCAATAGGGATCACACATCTACTTGTGAGGGTTGGGGTGCGACCTTCTAGCAAGAAGAGCAAAGATTTGTCCCAATGTATGCGATAGCCAGCATAATTGCCCTATATGCATAGAATATGAAGCAGCCTATCTATTGATTGCCTGGGTTTCCTTTCATACACTAGGACATCGCAGGCGTATAAGGATATGCTCTCCTCCCATTCCTCTTCAATAGGTGTCCCCCAGTTCAGTGGGTCACAGCAAATCCATGCCACCCGAGGCTCAAGGGCCAAAGCAAATAGAAGTGGGGAAAGGGGACACCTCTGTCTAGTTCCCTTCTGCAACGTGAATGCTCGGGATACCGATGAGTTAACCCTCACTCGCACTATGGGCTAGCTATAAAGAAGCTTCTCCCATTGCACAAAATTGGGTCCAAAGCCTAAATGGTCCAGTACTGCAAACAGGTCATTCCACTCAATGTTATCAAAGGCCATTTTGGCATTGAGGGACAGCAAGGCTGCTGGCTGTGAATCCTCTGTGGATGTTACATGGAGGACCCCAAACAATCTCCGTAGATTGTCTTGTGTTTCTGTGTGGCATAAACCCTGACTGATCCGGACGTATGAGGGATGTAATTAGCTTCAACAGTTGTGTCACCATGGCCTTGGCCAGGACCTTTGCCTCGTAATTTATCAGGGAAATTGGTCTATAAGATTCACATTTTTGAGGGGGTTTACCTACCTTTGGGATTACGACTATTGTCGCCAGCCTCTGGTCAGGGGGGAGAGTCCCCGCCATATTGGCCTCCACGTACATTGGCAGGAGGTGCTCCGCTGTTTTATCTAGCAGTACTTTAAAAAGTTAAAGTGGCAGACCGTTCGGTCCCGCCACCTTCTCAAATTGTAGCGCTCGTGTAGATGCCTTGATTTCCTCTAGTGTGCGATCACCTTCTAGCATCTCCCTGTCAGCCTAGGAAAGAAGCGGCATTCAGATGTCTTTTAGAAATTCCTTACATTCTATTTCAGATTTTAAGGAGGGGGCTAAATACGATGAATCGTAGTATGTAGCAAACGCCTCTGCTATTGCGGTCCGAGTCTCATGCAGGTGCCCTGTCTCGTCTATTATTCTGGGAACCCAGTTATGTTCCATTCTTTTCTTATTGAGCCAAGCCAACATATTACTTGCCTTATCCCTTATATCATAGAGCCTATTGTGTGGCCCGGACCAAGGTTCTAGCACTGTTGTCCAGTAAGTCCCTCATCTCCTTTTGCTTTAATTGTAACTTGCGTCGTGTGCTAGTGTCGTCTGCCTCCTCTTTACCCAGTTGTGCCTCAGCGCCCGCCACCTCACGCTCTAGGGCCAGGCATTTCAGAATTTTGTCTTTCTTCGTCACAACAATGTGCGTCTGTGCCAGACCATTTTAAATGCTTCCCAAAGCGTTATTTTCGAAGCCACAGACCCCACGGTTTTGCTAAAAAAGTGTTGAGCTCCCTTCCTTAACTCCCTCTGAAATTTGGAGTCTTTGAGATACCACGGGTCAATTCTGGGGGGTAGGGTATGGTCTCTCCGTGGACCCTACAGAATGCCCTCTACCGGGGATTGGTCAGACATTCCCCGAGCAGCATGGGAAGCCCTGCTAAAGTCCCCCAGTGCAGCAGCCTTAAAGTGTAGTCTTAAAGTATGCTCTTTCTTCAATAAGCAGCCAGTGAAGCATTATAGGAACAGGACTAATATCCTAAACTAGTCTAGATATGCTGCCCCAGTAATCCGGTGGCCGTCTGACCAGAAAGTGTCTCTGCTGCGCGCGCTCTTGTAGTCCATTCTCGTGCATTTGAAAGCCACTTCATTTTTACAGACCTTAATGTTCAACTCAGGAAAATTACTTTGTTTCTGTATGTAATGGAGACGGTTAAGTGACGGGCCAGTAATCCGGTGTGCCGTTACAACCCCCTTAGGGCACCAGCATGCTGTAAAGCTATAGTTCCTGCGTGCACAATAGAGTTGGTATCACAACCAGAGTTGCAAGACAGGTGAGGTACATACAGGCCCGGACTGGTAAGTCCGGGCACCGGGCAATCCCCCGGTAGGCTGGATGGGGTGGGGGCTGGTTTTGTGCCAGGGGGCCGGTTTTGTGCCAGGGGGCCGGTTCGGAATTGGACCCTGGCCCTGGTAACGGTCCGCGACCCGAGTCAGTCCAGTAGCAGCTAAATATGCTGCATAATTAATGCTATGTACGAATGCTGGCAGTATTCCATGTTAAAATTATTAAATAAATGCATCTGCTGCTCCACGGTGTGCTCAGCGCACAGATGTCTCCTCCGCCCGGCCCCCGCGTCTGCGCGCGGCCTGCAAGCGTAGTTCACCCCTTAGGGCGGGGTCTGGATTGTGAGATCATGCGCCTTGGGGCCGGGCTCACACATAGTGCGTGCGAGGTCAAGGAGGCAGGCATCGATCTTGTGATCTCAGAGGCAGAGAGAGACGAGTGAGTCAACAACAGAGAAAAAGAGTAAGAGAATGTCTGCAGTTTAGTCTCTAGTCAGGACCTTCTGGTCCCAGTCATTTAAATTGCTGACTGCATTCTGTGTGTAATCGTAATCCGATCTCCGATTCATCATGGGCAGCTAGTCTTGGGTGCGTGGGCCGGATTCGAAATAGAAATTAAAAGCAAAAAGCGGTGTGGTTAGGCCGTGATCGGGACGGGCAAGGCAGGGGCAGGGCTGCTTATTATTTATTAACATTAACAACATGCGCAGGTACTGCTGGCCAGGCCCTAGCACCACAGGAGGGCGCCTGGCGTTATGTCCTGCTTCTAGAGAGCGCAGGGAGTAATTAAATGTTGGTGCGAGCAGGACTTACTCTGGTACAGATTCGACTGGCATGGCTGCTCAGTTCTCACTGGTTTGCAGGCGGTCGGGAAATAATGGTGCTCGCCCCACCGCACACTGCTATTCGCACCACACTAAGACCTGCCCAGCCGATTTGGGTCCATCACGATGTGGGCCAAGGCCAGGAGCTAAATGGTCACGCCGCACGCCAGCGAATTATTTTCTGCAGCCCAGGAGGGCCGAAGGCGAGAGGCTGAGGGCAGATTGTCACCGGTGCAGAGTTACAGAGTCATGCTTCCTCAGCTTGGGGGCAGAAGAAGGCCAGAACCAGGCCAGAGCTAACAGAAGTTAACCAGCCGCTAGTCAAATTAACACAATTAATCACATAATGTAATGTTAGCAGAGCGTGTGATTTATTACTCTGATACTGCTGCTGCAGCAAGCGCTGTACATATAAAGTGTGCGTGTAAGATGAGATCTCATTCTACTTAATTGTCTCTGTCATTAATAGCAGACTGCCTCTCATGAACACTGGGGTGACATCTGCCTGTGACTGGTGCATTTGAAGTGAGTGCGTGTAAGATTTCTCACTCTACGACGCAGTGAACATTGCCGAGGGTCCGGTCCTTTCGGAGAGATGGCAATTGAATGTCCAGAGTTACATTCACCCAGATGTTTATTGCTCGATCCACCTGTAAGAAACACGTCCCATGGTTCCATTTTTAGCCATTACGTTAGAAAATCTGCATTAGCTTTGCAGTATATCGGCACCCGCCTGCGGTGTTTTTATTTTAGAAAAATACTCTGCCGTTTAGAAAATAAAAAGCTTGCAATTTGCTACTTAAAAAACGGATTTACAAATGCATGCATTTTAGTCAGAACTGTACTTTGCACAATTGAAAGGCAATGTTTGACTCTGGGCTTTATTTATAAACAATGGCATTTTAACTTATTCCAAGAATAATGCATTCTTAATTGTGTACCGTGATCTCATGTAGTAGCCTGTATCATAGGCAACCATATGTAGAGCCTCCCAAAATGTCACTGGCTGGCTCAGACTTGTAACTTTCACAATCACTGACTGGAGTGCAACGGACTTTTTAACACTCATCTTGTGTTTCACCAAAATAACAGACACGCTCTCGCTTCTGTGTAGCCCTCATGGTTTTCTTGAGGTGATATTGTTACTCCCCTGCATACCAACCATTTAACAGTTCCTAGACTGAGTGAAAACCCCCATTCCATCTACCCTTTTTTGTACGAGCTGGCTGCTGCACTCTCGGTCCAAAGTTGGACAATTGTTTATGTAAATGACTCTTTTGAGTGCATACACTGAGACATAAACAACAATGTGTTGCTTTTCGACGCTGTACCCTGGATAGTGCTTCACGTTTTTTTAATTCCAACCAATGGTATCCGTATGTGGCCCAGGTGAGTCAAATGATAGATAGGAGTGTCCTTAAAGCCCCAGTAAACTGGACATTTTCGTTCATTCTCTCATTTTGATAGGAGGAGTTTCAGGCCATAGTAGTTAAGGGGGAACCTTTTTACCACTGAAACTCTGCACGAATTTGTAAGCATTTCTTGAAGACGGGCATTCTCTTGTGATTTCTGCCCCAGTTGTGGAGTGTGATATAAGCTGGAAATAAAATGGTTTTAGAAGTAATACTTCCTGCAAGTTGCTACCACTGGAGAAATGTAGTTTGTGTGTAAGCCATACAGTTAATTACATTGCCAATGCATGCCCCTTTCATAAACTCACACTTTTTTCATCCCACTTAAAACCCTGTTGTCAAGCTCTTCCATTTCTAGTACTTTGCAGAACTTTTAAGATGATCTTAGAGATTCTCATTGCTTAAATGGCTGTAATTTCTATGTTTCCCTCATCTTCATTGCTTGATTTTTGCTCACCAGAAAGTGTCACACATTGTCATTGAAATGCCACTCGTAATTGCACTGAAATTCAGAACATGTCACACATAAGCAATCTGAAACTGTGGCAGCTATGGCCGCATGTTGTTAATGGCTGGCTGGGGTCAGGGTATCAAGGCAATGCGGGTACATACACACTGCCAGTGTCAGTAGACCAAACAGCTCCACCTCCACAAGCACCCTCTCTGCTCACTGAGAAGTGCGAGTGAAGCCTGTGGGCAAAGCTCGCCTCCGAAGCTATGGGACTCCAGTCCAGGGTGTGGGGCTCGACAGCCAATAGGTCAGTGAAAGGGGAGAAAATTGAGACACGAGTCCAAGAGCCATTGAGACTGACTTGGAGTTAGCCACGCCTGCATGGACAGACTCTCCCAAATGACCAGAGCACTGGCACCTAGATTTATCATTATCCTAGCCCGTCGTTAAGTGGCACAAAAGACAGCCTTGAGTTGACCAACGCCTTCTAGCAAAACATTTTTTGCAACAAAAGAGGACACAAGTACAGCACCAAATGCGCACTGCATGCAGGGAACACCTTTAAATTGTGCAAAGTGGGCACATCTTGGTGGGAAAAGTGCCGGCACTCCTAGGATTTCATGCAAAGCTATAGCAAGTAAAGTCAGATAAAGTGGTACCTGCTCACTTTCCATGCAATGATAGCGCCAAAGAAACCCAGACACAAGCCATGGCAAAAACACATCCTGTGATACACTATGTATTGAGTGTACATTTCACAAAAATTACTATGATGCGATCTACCCACGGGCGGTCATTTGTATGAAGAGAACTGTACTCCAGGGGCTGCCTCCAGTACACAAGGCTCTGCTCGCTTTGCCTTTGAGGTATGGACTAATCCTAAATTGTGCTCAGCGTCACACATGTGCTGCAGTTATTGCACTGGTATGTCCAATAACACCAGAGCATGACGTTGTGGGTATAATGCAATGTAGATTTTGGTTGTTTACACACACAACAGATTTGTGTGCAGTGTTGTGTAGAGTGAATCTTGGTAAATCCAGTTCTAAGATTGTGCTTCGAGTCTACGATTGCATCCAAGCCAAGGAGGCAAATAGTTTGCAGACAGCAAGGTCTGGATGAGAACTGACTGCTTGGCATGCAACCCCCTGCAGTGGCTGTAGGGTAACCTGTTATGGTCTCAGCCCCAGGAGTGGCCCTGCGAGAACCAGTAGGCTTAGATGTGTGTGGGACAAGCTCTTGTTTAATTCTGAATGAGCATTAGCAATCAAGCCCATTCATCAAACCTGTGCTCGCTGCACTACAACTTAAAATTAACTATTCATATTATAGTTAAGCAATTAACTATATTGTGTATTTATGTGTTATGAATGTATGAGGACAGGTTGGCTATACTAGCAGCACACATTGTTAACTTAAATTAATTATTCTCTGCTTATGAAGTATTTGGTATTTCTGTGGTCTTTTTGCTCCAAAGACTCATTCCTAGTGAGGTGCCTTTTTCCTTACTTTTAGGAGTTTTGACTGTTTCTTTAAGTATTTTATTTTTAAGTGGATATTTAAAAACATGGTTTAACCGCTTTTCCATGTTCATTTCTGCAATAAATTATATGGTTCAACCTTAGGCTGAGGGCCATCAATATGGGCAAGTTATCTTTGTACTTCTGTAAGACTACTAGTATTATTAAAATTGTGTCTGACCCAGTTTGCATCCTCAGTATTTCATGGATGTGAGGTGGAATGCCTCTATCTTGATTGGCAGCTAGGTCATATAATAGCTTCATGTTTACACGTTATCAGTAATAGGAATTTCACATCAGTTCTACGACAATGTTCTTCCAAATACAAGCCTCTTAATAACGTTTGTTACTAATTCACTTATTTACAAACCCATGCAGTCTCTCTGAAATATTTCTGATATGCATTCCAAGGGTTTGAGTATAGAACACGTGAAGGGAAGCATGCCTTTCCTTAATGAACTCAAAGTATATTAGTTCCCATGCGTTAAATTATCAAGCAACAGTATTTCACTTTTTAAATAACTGTTCCTCTGTTATTTAAGATCAGCATGTCAGGGAAACATATAGTTGGTGATAAGCTAACATCTCTCATTTTGTTTGCTAGGTGCGTGGGCACCATCTCTGTAAGGTTAAACATGCGTCTTTCTGCGCCTGTAGAATAAGATGTTGTTTAATGGAGTTAATGACTGTAAAAGAAGCATTTTGACCACTCTGGGTGTTGTTGGGCAGGAAGTCAAATGGCTTTTGTGAGAGTTGGGTGATGATTTGTGAGAGTGGTGACGGTTTCTTTGGTGACTTGCAAGAGGTTTGCATTGTTTGAAGCAGTGTATTTTTTATGTCTGTTCTAATTGTCGTTTTGTGAAAAATATTAAGCCATCCTACCTTGGAGTCAGATAAACCTTCTATGCACAAGGCAGTATTTAACGTGTGGGGTAGATTCACAAACAGAATATAAAAGATCTAGCCACAGATCACAAGAGTCTATGTATTAGGAACTGGCAAAAGCTCCCCTTTTCTCTATCTCTTCACCTGAGCAATACTCTAAAAGGAGAAATGTGTCACATGTTAAGCCTTTTTGTGTAATGTGAGCATTGGAACTCAGTTGGTTGTATTTCTCCAAATAAAAAAAAAACAGAAGTGAAACTAACAGAGTGACAGCCAGGCATCTCATCTGGTGACCTCTCCCTCATTTTACTGGTGTGCACATTGCTGAGTTAAAGCTTAGACCTGCTAACTGCCACTTGCAATCTTCAATATAAACATCTCGCTTATTATGAAAAGGGACTTATCACTAAGATCTGTCACATTTCAGTGGTCTTCCCTCACTCCCACAAACTCCAAACTCTTTAGGACCTTTCTTCGTTTTACAGATTTTGGGCACCCGACCGAAAACCCTCTTTCCTTCAAAAGTACCTGCATTAATGATGATTTTAGGCACACTTGCTGGACACTGAAAGGTGTTTCCTTATAGTTCTTCTTTTCATTGATTGTGAAGATGCTATTTACGAACAAAGTTCCAGAAAACGTCCATCATTATTTATTAACAGCTCCTCAGAAAGGGTGCTTTAAGTTTTCTTGAAACTGGTTTTCATTACCAGCATATGCTGAAACGCATATTACTGCGACCATGGCCAGTTACCTTGGCCTCGATATGCATGTGTGTGAAGGAGCCATTCTTTCCGGTCATTTCCTGGGTGGGGATCCTTTTCCCTCCTGAGATACCCTGTCCAATGCCCATTGCAACTGCTGTCAAGTGACTCTTGTTTCCCCCACCTACTGCCTCTTGTAAACTCTTGGGGACACATCAGATTTCTTAGTTAAATGGTAGACAATTATGTATATGCTGATAACAGGTGACCATATAGACGTAGAGGAAGTGTCTACCCTTCTAAGGGCAAATGATCATTTTAAATACCATGGCAATGTGACAATCATCATCATTTTTTTTTTGATTTGGTGCACACAGGTTTTCTGTCCACCCTAACAAGAAGTGGAGAAGTGTGGCTCAGAGGTTAGAGGCGGCAGACCTGGAGCTTGAGTTCGGCCCTGGACCAGGGTTCAATTCCCCGCTTAGGCGGGTCTTGGGCTCAAAAATTCCACGGACTCGATAATTCTCGCTCCGGTGCCTTCTCGACTCACGGGTTCACACTCTGCGACTCTGGGCAATAGCTTGCTTAATCTCCACAACGGCCCATCGCGGTGGGATGCCTGGCTTTCACCTTGTGGATACCCTGCCAGGGTTATCTCACAGGGGAATACCAGGACGGGTTCCCTAAGCAAGCGCGGAGATGCCCCAGGGTAAGTCGTGCGCTATATAAGTTTCATTCAAGTGGAGATGGCCACTACCCTTTTATTTGGCTTTGTATGGGTGGGAGATGGAACAGATCTGTCGGATACAATATGAATATCTAATGAAAAATGTGCTGTAAAATTCACCATTTTGGTCTGTCGTTTTCTAAAAATTTCTTGGGGGGAGAACCCCCCCAAACCCTCCTAATAGTGATCGTGCTCGCTCGCTGCGCTCGCTCGCTACGTGCCGGACAGGGGCTGGTCTGGCTAAATTTGCCAGGGCTGCTTTCAGTTCCCAGTCCGGCCCTGGGTACATAAAGCCGGTGACAGTGAATTTCAAATTCCCATTGCACTGTCTGTAAAAATAGACCCAGAATTGTAAATATCTAAATGTTTTTTTATTCTTCACTATTTTATCTTTTTGTATTAGATTGCATATTTTAACAAAATGGACTATTATAGTTTTTTCGTAATATCGATAACCGAATAAAGAAATTTTGATTTGATTTGATTTGATTTGATTTGACCCATGTATCTGCAGATTTTAGGCACCGGGCCCCGGCAACAGGCATGGCGTATTCGGATTATCCCCACCCTCAGCTCCGATCTTCAGGCCGTGGCACTCTGTCACACTCGGCTGCTTCTCAGCTTCCAGCCAAGGCCCCGGGGCTCCTCCGCCCGGTGTTGCACTCTCTCTGCCGCTTACCTTGGGGGATTGGCGCCACTGTCTATGCGGTCCAGGCTCCTTTCTGACCTTATCTCACGGACAGCCGGGCCCCAGTCACACACCTCCTGGCCCCCCCGGATACCTTCCGTCTCCAAATGGGTTGCAGGCAGATACTCCAGACCTGGGATCAGCAAGGGCTCCAACTCCCTTCTCAGGGCAAGGCCTTGTGATGCATGGCTTGCCTTCCTGACTCCGCCGCTCACCCCCAAGACGCGGCTCCCATTCAAATATTTCCGGCTCCTGCGGGCCACTGCATCTTACGGATCTCTCTTTTAGTTTATTGGAGTACCGTCGGATTTTGGGTCGGATGGCAGGATTCGTCCCACTGACTACGGAGCTCAGCAAAGGGCGGTCATCTTCGCTCGTGGCCAAGCCACGCCCATGGGTATCTGTATTTTTTTTTAAAAGGAGAGCAGTGCAAATGACAACCATCTCTTGTTGTATTGTGCTACATATTAGGATCTGCTATGCTTGTAGTGAGCCAGTCTTGAATATCTTCCTGGCTGCTTCATGGGAATCTTTCCACACGTTCATGAAGCACTATTGCCTGGACAGCCAGGTCCAGTGGGATGGGCATTTCACCTGATCTGTCCCACAGAATTTCCTGGTCTGAGCCATTGCTCTTACCCAACCCATTTGGGTGGGTCTGCTTTGGAATCTATTCAAGAGGTGAGCACTCTGCAGTTGGAAATATTCATCAGAGGAACAAGTTACTTACCTTCGGTAATGCCCTTTCTGGTAGAGACTCCATCTAACGCAGATTTCTCATCAACCCAGCCTCCTCCCCATTCTGTGTAAAGGACACATACAGTGCATCAATAAGATTCCCGTCTGGAGATATGCACACTGACATGAACTGGGTTCTATCGGTTCCTCAACCAATGGCGCGGACATAGGTCAGAAAGAAATCGATGCGGCACGCAGAGGTGGAGCAGGCATAGTGGCCTCAATGTCACATCTGATATTTGATGGCCCTGATGCAGAGCCCCACAGCGCCACCTATCAACACACGGGGAAACCCTATCAAAACTCTCCCAACCCAGTCTGGTACCTGGATAAATTTACAAGGGGAAGAGTCTGCGCTTGGATAGACCTTCTACCAGAAAAAGCAGTACTGAAGGTAATTAACTTGTTCAGCAAAGCAATCATGTCCTTATTACGCTCACCAACCTGGACAGGGCCTCTAAATCCCATTACTTCCCTCCAAAGTCATATATTTTCTTATTTGAATTTGATTTTATTGGGCTCGCTCCACAGATGATAGCAGGTTGAACAATATACCTATATATAAATATTTAACACCACAATTTTCGATTGGCTGTGCATTGCCAGCAACGATACTGACTAGTTTATGTGTTTTTGCGATAAACTTGGGGAAAAACATAGCATATCAAAGGAGATTACTGTGCACTGAATAAGCGATGTCTTGGCCATGATATATTAGCCCACGGCATCATCACACAGGTCTCTGTAGCTTCTGGTCCCTAGGGTAATTTCTGGCCCCCTGTATAATGGTTCGCTGGAGCTCACGCTGAAGACCTGCCACTTTTATATGAGAGTGAATGAGAGTGGAAGGTGCCCTAGGGAAGCAATGTTCATGGAGAGGCCTGGACGAGCGGTTTTCTTTACAAAGCCTGATAAATGGCACAATTAAAGAACACACTAAAGGCGAGAAAGTGCGACCGAGGGACAGTGCGGCCGGTACCAGCCATCTAATGTGTGAAATAACAATCTGTGTTTGATGGTGTCCCTGTAGACCACAGATTACCCATGACTAGTGATTTTACTGCAAAATATATTTTGACTATAGTGACAAATCTGACTTAAGAGGAGGAATACATCAGAAACACAGAACTAAACATAATTCCAAGCCTTCGTTTGGGTTGGTGCTCCAGCCTCCATGGTTTAGACCAGCAGCGGCTCCTCGTAAGCTGCAGAAGGGGGGTTGCCCCACTGCTTTTATCCGCTCCACTGAACAGTGTGAATTCAGGGTGCCGCTGATAAAAACTCAGCGCCATATTATCAAGAACTGGGATAACATTATTGCCGCTTTAGCGGCATGAAACTGCAGCTAAAGCGGCGATAAGGGGCTTGATAATATGCCCTTGTGAATTCCCATGGAAGCCCAGGTTCTGGTGTGAACATGGGCTTCTATGGGAATTAAGAAGGGCATATTATCAAGCCCATTATCTGCCGCTAAAGCGGCAATAACGTTTTCGCAGTTCTTGATAATGTAGCCCGCACTGCCATATGGTGGATACTAGGCAGGATAGGCTCATGCAATTCCTATATTGTGGGGTCACAAAGGGAGGGGGGAGTGGCTGTTGCCATGGAGTGCTGCAGCGCTCTTGTTATGTTCCATATAGGTACCTTAATATAGGTTCAGGTAGTCACCTAACCCTTCACCTATATTCTTCCTTCTGTTACACTGCATAACTATTCTTATTACTGACCTTGTACCATGTTACGGTAATGTCCAGAGATTACATGTTTTTTTTTCTGAAAAGCTTAAGTCTCATTCATTATGCATGAGGATTCTTGAAAGCACAGCAGGCCTACCATCTCCTGCTGGTATATTGCTTTGGGCACAGTGCAAGTGCTCCCTATGTAAAATTACTGTATTGATTGAATTCCATGTTTGGCTTATTTGGTTTACTGTCAGTCCCTAGTCTAGTGCACCAGGAGTGCCAGGGCTTGTAAATACAAATTCTGCTCGTGGGCTTGCAGCACATGTTGTGCCACCCACAAGAGCGGCCTAGTAAAAGTATGTCCGAAGGTCTGCCATTGCTAGACCTACGTGCAGTCTGGTACTGTCACGCTGACTGCGCAAGTACACCTACTTGCCAGTCCTAAAACCTTCCCTTAACTTCATGTTAGTCACCCCTATGGTAAGCCCGCGGACAGGGTGCATTGTAAGCATGAGGTAGGGCAAGCCTGACCAAGTTGGCATGTCCTAAACGTGAATTACAGCCATATTTGTTTTCCACTATTGTAAGGTAACCTGCTCTCCATTAGTTAGAATGAGCTGCCAGGATTATTAATGCTATAATCCTAGCTGGCTCGGGGAGCGTGGTGCAATGTCGAGTTTGGTATCCCTGAACTCGGGGTTTGATAACGCATCAGTTTGTGTGGATGGTTTTTGGACTCTGGGTTTGAAAATAGCACTTTTAGAAAGTGGCTCTCTGCTTCAGGAGCTTTGCATCATTGTATAGAGTCTTTAGTCAGGATAATAATATTATACGGTAAGTTCCTTGGACAGTGTACGGTCAATGTTGACCTATGAGTCTTTAAAGATGTGTCCCCGGCACCGTGGTGTTTGACGCAGAGAGAGGGATGCTTTGCCGGGGACACATCTTTAAATAGTCATTGGTCAGCATTGACCGTACACTGTCCACTTACTTTATAATATTATCCTGACTAAAGACTCCAGACAAAGGATGCAAAACTCCTGCAGCGGCTGTTTCATCAACCGAATCCCATAGGGGTACAAAAAGACAAGTGCTTATTTGTTTTTGTCCTTCCAGCTCCTTCTATGTGTCTATAAGCTTAAATTGATTGCTTGATGATTGAGTGCAGTGTTAAAATTGGTACTGATGGAACTGATGATGTTATAATTATTTTTGATTTGCAAGAGGTGTTTTTTTTTTCCAGACAGTCTTTTTGTAAGTGATTTGTAAAAGGTAGTAGAACGTGGTAGAAAAGCTGGAGTGGGCTAGGGGAGCTAGCTAGACGCTCTGGCAGAGTTGGATATTCTAGACGGACCACCTCTGCGGGGACTCACACTGGACTGCCAACAGCCGGACTCGCTCCCCCGAATTTCGCTGGCTCCCACTTAATATTTCATCATTGCCGTTTCTCCACTGGGTGCAATGAATCTGCGGCTCCTGTGTGTGTCTGCACGTCTGATGCCTCTGCAGTTTCTGGTGTCTCTGAGATCCAGAGGCCCAGAGGTCCCGCAGCGTCTTGCCTCTTCTGCCAGATCTCGACTGCAGCACCTCAGCCCCCCACACCTCACCCTCACCTTGCCCCTCCTCGCCCGCCTGCCCCCCTCTGCCGCCGCCCTGCTCACAGCCTTGCAGTGGCTGCTACTGGGGGCATGGGGCAAGAGGCTAGGGTGGTGGATGAAGGGCAGAGGGCCAGGGTCAAGAAGAAATGGTGCAACCGTGCCCCCCAGGCTACAAGCCACAGGAGGGGCACAGGAGTCACAAGGGGGTTCACGAGGGGGACCCAAGGAAAGGCTGCTGCACGGAGCAACGCAACACCGCAGTCTGCTCTACAGTCCTCCACAGTCCAGACCACGCCAGCCGCTAATGAAGGCGGGGGTCAGGACAGCGGGAGCGGGTTCAAGAGCGGGTTAAAAAACGAGAGCAAGAGCGGCAGAAGCAAAGCGCCTCCCTCGCCGTGGCTGGGGCAGAGCAGTGCAGATGGTACTGCCGGCTGTGATGAGGGACTGGATGGGGGACCAGGATCGAGACCGGGACCGCTGCAGCCACTCACAGGCCCCCCTCAGTCTTCTGCGACTCCACGCAGCTCCGCTGCAGCATCTATGCGCCTCCTGCTGTAATACTGCTGCAACCCGCTGTGATTTGCGGGTAACGTGACTCCTGGCTTCCCACAGCACCACTGCAGAGCCGCAATTCCAATACTGCTCCTGCTGCGGTTTGCACGGTTCGTAACTTCTGCCGCGGCTCTTGGTGTGAGGCTCGAGGCTCACGATATCACGGCTTTGCAGTCTCCCATCCTTCCTGCTGTCCGCTACCACTTCACCTCCGCTGCTGCAGCTCGGGGATGGGGGCTGTGGCCAGGACAGCGCCTGCCACCTCCTTGCTTCCTCGCCTTGCCTCAGCTGCTGAATGCAGGACACAGGACACAGGACACAGGACACAGGACAAAGGATTCGGACGAAAACACGGACTGGAGTGAAAACCAGTGAGAAGAGGGAACACTCATGCAACAGAACGGATAATTGATGAGGCCTGAAGAAGTCCTTTAATAGGACAAAACATGTTGGCTACTGTGTTATGTTATGTTATGTTATATAAGCTTATAAAGCGCCTGGTTACACTGCACTAGCACTAGCACTAGCTGCAGACTGCTCTGAGGTGAGCAAACTACTTCAGGATGTGACCCCCAAGCATACCATAGCCCTGCTGTTTGGGAAACAGGAATGTTTTCAGCTTTTTGCGGAACTTGGACTCTGAATTCTCCAGCCGGAGTTCCAGGGGCAATTTATTCCAGTGTTGGGCTGCCAAGACCCGGAAGGAATGGCCTCCCATTCTGACTCTTCTGAACTTAGGCACCACCATCATCCCTGTCCCGCTAGATGTTAATTGTTGGGCTGGGTGGTATGGTGCAAGTAGGCTGTGCAGGAAGGAGGGTCCTTTCCCTTGCAAGATTGGGTGGCCAACGCAGAGTGCTTTAAAAGCCACGCGTTCTCTAATTGGGAGCCATTGCAGAATACTCAGAGCTCTCCTGGAAGCGGCTCTCCTAGGCAGCATCAGAACCATACGTGCAGCCGCATTTTGAACGCTCTGCAGCCTTTGTAGGCATCTGAAACTGGCTCCCAAATACAGGACATTGCCGTAGTCCAGCTTGGATGTAATTATTGCATGGACCATGGTCTTCCTCGCGGTCATGGGTACATAGTCCAGAGTCTTCTTAAGGACTCTCATTGTGCCATAGCATGTGCTGTGAAGAGAGGAAAATAAAGATTCAAAGAATAAAGAATTGTGTGAACTACTTTGCTTTTATTTATTTATTTATTTGCGGGTTTATAACGTGCTAGGATTACTTCCCAAAGGAGTATCTTCGCGCCTTTGGCAACCTTCCAACACATAAACAGTGGGTATATAAAATGTACACTAGTTTTGGAATAAAAAGGTTTTTAACTGTTTTCTGAACGGGAGATACTCCTTGCAAAGTCTCAAGGAAAGTGGGAGGCTGTTCCACAGCGTTGGGCCAGCAATTGAGAGGGCTCTACCACCCTGTCTAGCCTTTTTTGCTCTCGGGACCTGCAGAAGAGCTTGTTCACTAGATCTCAAGGATCTCATAGGTTTATAGGGGAAAAATCTGTTAGACAAATACACACGGCCTTTCTTCTGGAGACACTTGTATATAATGCAACAAGTCTTGTACTTCACCCTTTGCTTGATGGGAAGCCAATGCAGGGTGTTCAAGAGGGGTTTGGAGGGGGTGCGAGGGGGCTGATTTAGAACAAGACGGGCCGCGGTATTCTGGACTACCTGCAATCTGGCAGTTACTCCCTCATTTGCTGATAGAAGCAACCCATTGCAATAGTCTAAGTGACTCAACACTAAGGCCTGCACTAACGTCCTCCTGGTTGAGTCAGGGAGCAAGGGAAAAACTTTCCTCAGCATTCTGATGACATGGAAGCAGGACCCCACCACTTAGTTGCCATGTTGCTTCAGGGACAGCTCCTGGTCCAGACGCACACCGAGATTTTTAACCACCTGCTTGGGCTCTGGGACTGGGCCAAGATCTTGCGGCCACCAGTCAGGGGACCACAGGAGTTTGGCCTCACAGAACAGCATCACCTCCGTTTTCGCAACATTGCATTGCAGGAAGTTAGATGCCATCCAGTGGGCCACTGCCTTCATCCCCTGGGAAAAGGAGTTCCTGACCTCATCCGTAAAGTATTTAAAAGGAAAGAGGAGTTGGGTGTCATCCGCATATGACACAGGGATAAACCCATGGGACCTCATGATGTTCGCTAGGGGGGCCACATAGATATTAAAAAGAGTGGGGCTCAAACAAGAGCCCTGTGGCACCCCCTTCGAGATCCCCAACTCCTCTGACCGATATGCACCCAAGGTGATTGTTTGGGTGCGATATGTCAGGAAACTCCTCAACCACGCTAGAGCCCCACCTTCCAGGCCTATGTTAATAAGCCTGGTGGTCATGATGTCATATGACACGTGTCAAACGCCGCAGAGAGATCCAACAGAACCAGGATAACAGAATGACCTTTATCCTGGAACATGTGTAGATCGTCTGTGACTGACAGCAAGTTGGTCTCGGTGCTATGTCTCGGCCTGAAACCCGACTGGGATGGATCCAGTCCATTTGTCTCCTCAATGTATCTAGACAAATGCCTATTAACAAATTTCTCCATCACTTTACCCATAAAGGGAAGGAGAGAAATAGGTCTCAAGTTGGTAAGTTCCGTCCAAGGAACGGTGGTATTCTTTCTCAACGGTCTCACTAGTGCCCTTTTCCAATCCCTCGGAACCTCTCCCGTGCTTAGTGACAGGTTAATTAGCTGCTGGATTTCTGGGCCCAGGACTTCCGCCAGCATAGGCATGATGCGGGCAGGGATAATATCCTGAGAGCTACCACTCTTAATCTCGGTCACTAGAGCAGTAACTTCCTCTAAGGAGATAGGGGGAAAGCTTCTTAGGCAGTTAGCTTGTGACTTCTGTTGTGTGTTGTTGTGGGAAAGGTTGTTAGGATCAACCACCTCAGTTGTCTTTGAGGTCATTATCTTTCAGCAGGTTGCATCTATCTTCTTCATGAAGAATTGTGAGATCCCGTCACATAGATCTTGAGATGCAACCTCTACAGTCTCGCATGCCACAGGCTTAGTGAAAGTTTGTAAGATTTTAAATAAAACTTTAGAGTCTTTCCCTGCCTCTGTGAGTTGCATCGCGATGTGGCTTTTACGAGCTGTCCTTATGGCCTTGTGATATGACCTAAGTGAGGTTTTATGATGTTGCTTGTCCTCCGGCCTCCGAGACTGTCTCCATACTTTTTCTAGCATTCTGGTTTTTTGTTTCATCAGTCTCAGATCCTCGGAATACCAGATTTCTTGCTTGACTGCCTGACGGGGTTTATATATTTTCAGTGGGATGGTGTAATTAATCGCTTTGCTAACTGCATTTTCAAACCGCTCAAGTTCAGTTGACATTATTCCCGTATAATCATTAATCAGGGGAGCTTGATAGGCTTCTCGGAAAGTGTCCACCGTTAATTTGTGCCAGGGTCTTCTTTTAGTGGGCAAGGAGGTCTGTATGCGTGGCTTATCCATAGCATCAGTATGGAATTTTAAAATAAAATGATCAGTCCATTCTACCTGGGTGGGGGATATACACGTGGCTTTGTGGAACTGATTTCTTGTGTAATGTGTGTGGATAAAAATATCTTTGCAAATGTTCGTGAGGTGTTTCTCACCTCAAAATACAGCCCGCTCTGCAGTGACTTCTCTGTAAGAGCTCCCGACATTGTGCGTAAAAGGAAAAAGCGAATGTGGCTTTCATTGTGCTCAGCGGCCTCTTGTTAGCCATGAATGTCAAGCAGTTATTACCTCGGCAAGCCGCCAGATATTAATTCCTTTTAAAGTGTCTGATCCATTTCTAGAAGTCCACGGGGCCAGTCTGAAGAGGCCCTGACCTATCTGTGGTTTGCCAGGGTGCACAAATTAAATCTGTTAAGATTCAGACCGGTGCCGGAATGCTGAGAATGGTAATGAAACAGAAGTTCAACGTGACCTTTATATTAAAAAAAAAAAGTTAAATCAATGTTTATCTAACCACGCTTTAAAGTAGGCAACCTTTTCTTTCAATGAAGAAGTGTAATTTGCTAAACTTATACAAGTGTATGACACGTCATTGTAATAGCAGAAAACTTCCATCATGACCTGTCAATTTGAAGATTATTCAACAAAATATATTTTCTGTCGCAGATGGAAGATTCCGATGAATTGCAGTATGCGGATGTGGGCGCCCATACGGCTCTGATTCAAAGCACGTTGCGCACGTGTTAATTACACTGCCGCTGAATGACGTCATCGGCGGGTGACCAATCTGGGACCGATTCTACATTCCGACTCCCAATCAGGAATTACACGGAAACTGCGCATTGATCTACTAGCTCGAGGGTGCGCACATCAGAATTCCATTCAGTTGACCCCCACCAGCTGCGGCCAGGCAAATTCCTGCATCGTGTCCAATGAGGACCCAAAATGTCCTTCTAGTTCCAGAACCCGAAATAGGATGTCATTCTAAGGGGAGCCACAGCGGAAGAAAACCTGCATGGAGATCAGTTTGTCCTCAGTCCTAAGTTTAGGGTCGAACACCCAGAAAAGTTGTAATTTTGTGAGTTTTCACAAACATTCCAGTTCTTTTTCCACCGCATTTGCGCAAATAAATCTACTCCAACAAAGTTCAAAGTGGATTCATAAATACGGTGGGAAGGTTCTCACAACACAAACAACAGGTTTTAGGAGTCTAAGGGATTTCTGAACAATAGAAATATCTCCCATGTGGCCCAATTTGCGAGTACGTATTGGGTACTCGCAAATTGTGCATGCAATTCCCATTCATTCCTATAAGCCGCTAGGCCCATAGAAATGAATAGGAAGCAATTCCTTATTTGCGACTCGCAATTTGTGTGTCACAAAATAGGAATATGTAGGAATCGCAAAAATTTTGCGGAAACCTACATACATTGCATTTTGCGAGTCTGTAATATCGAATCGGTAAAATTCGCTTTTATAGACTTTTCAAAATCCAATTTTGATACATCTGGCCCATAGTATCATAAGAGCTTCCTCGGCATAGGGTCTTTGGCATACAGGAAGCTCCCAGGTCGGGGACTAGAGCTGCGTGTGAGGCTGAGCCGGGAGCCTCCAAGAACATGCCCAGGTTCAGTTTTTCTGAAACGCAATCTCCGACTTCTGCTGAGCTGTAAAATGTCCACAGTGGGCCCCACAACACTAGACTCAAACTTTGTGTGGTGTTTCATAATTTACAGAAAGGGTCTAGGATATAATACCACACTTATTTATATTACAGGAAGTTTTGTTAACATATGGTGCGTTGATCAAAGCAAACAGGACCCTTTTAGTTTCCTATGATGTGAAAAAACTTTCCACAACAGACATTTGCAAAGATAATTTGATCGACACACATTACACACAAGAAATCAGTTCCACCAAGCAAAGTAGTTCGCACAAATATTTATTCTTTGAAATTTATTTTCTTCTCTTCACAGAAGCCAATGCGTTTCGTTCAATTAAAGAACTTCTTCAGGGCTCATCACTTATCCGTTCTGTTGCATGAGTGTTTCCTCTTCTCAAATTGAGCAGACCGTATAGTCCTTCTTCTGTGTCCCTACAGTATTGGGATCTTCAGTTCAAAAGAAGCACCTGTCTTGTGTACCCCTATGGGATTCTGTTGATGAAATAGCAGCTGCAGGAGCTTTGCATCCTTTGTCTGGAGTCTTTAGTCAGGATAATAATATTATAAGGTAAGTTCCTTGGACAGTGTACGGTCAATGTTGACCTATGACTCTTTAAAGATGCGTCCCCGGCACCGCGGTGTTGGACGCAGAGAGAGGGATGCTTTGCCGGGGACACATCTTTAAAATGTCATTGGTCAGCATTGACCGTACACTGTCCACTTACCTTATAGTATTATCCTGACTAAAGACTCCAGACAAAGGATGCAAAGCTCCTGTAGCTGCTGTTTCATCAACAGAATCCCATAGGGGTACAAAAAGACATGTGCTTATTTGTTTTTGTCCTTCCACCCCCTTCTATGTGTTTATACGCTTAAATTGATTGATTGATGATTGAGTGCAGTGTTAAAACTGGTACTAATGGAAGTGATGACGTTATAATTATTTTTGATTTGCAAGAGGTGTTTTTTTTTCCAGACAGTCTTTTTGTAAGTGATTTGTAAAAGGTAGTAGAAGGTGGTAGAAGAGCTGGAGTGGGCTAGGGGAGCTAGCTGGATGCTCCAGCAGAGTTGCTTATTCGAGACAGACCACCTCTGCGGTGACTCACAATGGACTGCCAACAGCCGGACTCACTCCCCCAAATTTCGCTGGCTCCCACTTACTATTTCATCATTGCCGTTTCTCCACTGGGTGCCTTGAATCTGCCGCTCCTCTGTGTGTCTGCACGTCTGCTGCCTCTGCAGTCTCTGAGATCCAGAGGCCCAGAGGTCCCGCAGTTTCTTGCCTCTTCTGCCAGATCTCGACTGCAGCACCTCGGCCCCCCACACCTCACCCTCACCTTGCCCCTCCTCGCCCCGCCTGCCCCGCTCTGCCGCCGCCCTGCTGCCGCCCTGCTGCCGCCCTGCTCACAGCCTTGCAGTGGCTGCTACTGGGGGCATGGGGTGAGAGAATAGGGTGGTGGATGAAGGACAGAGGGCCGGGGTCAAGAAGAAATGGTGATAGACTGCAGCTGTGCCCCCCAGGCCACAAGGCACAGGAGGGGCACAGGAGTCACAAGGGGGGTCATGAGGGGTACCCAAGGAAGGGCCGCTGCGCGGAGCACCGCAACACCGCAGTCTGCTCTACAGTCCTCCACAGTCAAGACCACGCCAGCCGCTAATGAAGGCGGGGTCAGGACAGCGGGAGCGGGTTAAAAAACGAGAGCAAGAGCGGCAGAAGCAAAGCGCCTCCCTCGCCATGGCCAGGGCAGAGCAGCACAGATGGTACTGCCAGCTGCGATGAGGGACTGGATGGGGGACCAGGATCGAGACCGGGGCCGCTGCAGCCACTCACAGGCCCCCCTCAGTCTTCTGCGACTCCACGCAGCTCCGCTGCAGCATCTATGCACCTCCTGCTGTAATACTGCTGCAATCCCGCTGTGATTTGCGGGTTACGTGACTCCTGGCTTCCCACAGCACCACTGCAGAGCCGCAATTCCAATACTGCTCCTGCTGCGGTTCGCGCAGTTCGTAACTTCTGCCGCGGCACTTGGTTCGAGGCTCACGATATCACGGCTTTGCAGTCTCCCATCCTTCCCGCTGTCCGCTACCACTTCACGGCCGCTGCTGCTGCTCAGCTCGGGGAGGGGGGCTGTGGCCAGGACAGTGCCTGCCACCTCCTTGCTTCCTCGCCTTGCCTCAGCTGCTGAATGCAGGACACAGGACACAGGATGCGGACGAATACACGGACTGGAGTGAAAACCAGTGAGAAGAGGGAACATTCATGCAACAGAAAGGGATAATTGATGAGGCCTGAAGAAGTCCTTTAATAGGACGAAACACGATGGCTACTGTGTTATGTTATGTTATATAAGCTTATAAAGCGCCTGGTTACACTGTACTTGTGTGTCCCTGCGCTGCGGACTGCTCTGAGGTGAGCGAACTACTGCAGGATGTGACCCCTAAGCATACCCTAGCCCTGCTGTTTGGGGAACGGGAATGTTTTCAGCTTTTTGCGGAACTTGGACTCTGAATTCTCCAGCCGGAGTTCCAGGGGCAATTTGTTCCAGTGTTGGACTGCCAAGACCCGGAAGGAGTGGCCTCCCATTCTGACTCTTCTGAACTTAGGCGCCACCATCATCCCTGTCCCGCTAGATGTTAATTGGCGGGCTGGGTGGTATGGTGCAAGCAGATTGTGTAGGAAGGAGGGTCCTTTCCCTTGCCGGATTCGGTGGCCAACGCAGAGTGCTTTAAAAGCCACGCGTTCTCGAATTGGGAGCCAATGCAGAATACTCAGAGCTCTCCTGGAGGTGGCTCTCCTAGGCAGCATCAGAACCATACGTACCGCTGCATTTTGCATGCTCTGCACCCTTTGTAGGCATCTGAAGCTAGCTCCCAAATACAGGACATTGCCGTAGTCCAGCCTGGATGTAATTAATGCATGGACCATGGTCTTCCTCGCGGTCATGGGTAGATAGTCCAGAGTTTTCTTAAGCAGGGCCGGACTGGGAACCAAAACCGGCCCTGGCAAAGTGCTCAGCCGGCTCCCCGGGGAGTGTGGGGGTGCAACCGAGCTCTTTGCCAGGGCCAGTTTTCAGCCGATTATGTTATAGGGCCAATTTCGCAGCTATGCTGCAAAAACGGCCCATGTAACAAAAACGGCCACAGGGGCCCAAAACCGGCCCCAACCCTTGCGGTGCACCGGGGGATTGCCTGGTGCCCGAAACGGCCAGTCTGGGCCTGTTCTTAAGGACTCTCATTGTGCCCTAGCATGTGCTGTGAAGAGAAGAAAATAAAGATTCAAAGAATAAAGAATTTTGTGAACTACTTTGCTTTGTGGAACTAATTTCTTGTGTAATGTGTGTGGTTAAAATGATCTTTGCAAATGTTCGTGAGGTGTATCTCACCTCAAAATACAGCCCGCTCTGCAGTGACTTCTCTGTAAGAGCTCCCGACAGTGTGCGTAAAAGGAAAAAGCGAATGTGGCTTTCATTGTGCTCAGCGGCCTCTTGTTAGCCATGAATGTCAAGCAGTTATTACCTCGGCAAGCCACCAGATATTAATTCCTTTTAAAGTGTCTGATCCATTTCTAGAAGTTCAAGGGGCCAGTCTGAAGAGGCCCTGACCTATATGTGGTTTGCCAGGGTGCACAAATTAAATCTGTTAAGATTCAGACCTGTGCCGGAATGCTGAGAATGGTAATGAAACAGAAGTTCAACGTGACCTTTATATTAAAAAGATGAAAGTAAAATCAATGTTTATCTAACCACGCTTTAAAGTAGGCAACCTTTTCTTTCAATAAAGAAGTGTAATTTGCAAAAGTTTTACAAGTGTATGACACGTCATTGTAATAGCAGAAAACTTCAATCATGACCTGTCAATTTGAAGCTTATTCAACAAAATCTATTTGCTGTCGCAGATGGAAGATTCAGATGAATTTCATATTAATTGCGATATGTGGATGTGGGCGCCCATACGTCCCGGTTTCAAAGCACGTTGCGCACGTGTTAATTACACTGCCGCTGAATGACGTCATCAGCGGGTGACCAATCTGGGACCGATTCTACAATCCGACTCCCAATCAGGAATTACACGCAAACTGCGCGTTGATCCCAGTGGCTCGAGGGTGCGCAAATCAGAATTGCATTCAGTTGACCCCCACCAGCTGCGGCCAGGCAAATTTCTGCATCGTGTCCAATGAGGGCCCAAAACGTCATTCTAGTTCCAGAACCCGAAATAGGATATAATTCTGAGGGAAGCCACAGCGGAAGAAAACCTGCATGGAAATCAGTTTGTCCTAAGTCCTAAATTTAGGGTCGACCACCCAGAAAAGTTGTCATTTTGTGAGTTTTCCCAAACATTCCAGTTCTTGTTCCACCGCATTTGCACACATAAATCTACTCCAACAAAGGTCAAAGTGGATTCATAAATACGGTGGGAAGGTTCCCACAACACAGACAACAGGTTTTAGGAGTCTAAGGGATTTCTGAACAATAAAAGTATCTCCCATGTGGCCCAAAATGAACAGAGGCAATATATGAAAGATGACCTAAAAACGAAGAGCAGGGAAAACGCCCAGAGTGATTATTACCAGCAGTTCAAGCATCACTGGTTGGTATTCTAAAGAGAAGTTGGTGGAATGTCATGAGGTGGGCCCAGTCAGTGGTCCCTGTGCTGGCCAAGAGGGTTGGATGCTTTTGGCCTCTTTGCTACTCTGTCTAAAAGGTTCCAGTTCATAGAGGTCTGAAATGAGCTGGATCCAACCTGAATGTGGACAGGCCTCTGATGAGTACACATACAAGGCATGATGACCGTGCCATAATTGAACGCTGCAGCGGTGCCGGAACGAATGTCAGAGTGGGGGTGCTGGCATCAATGTTGCATAACGGAAGTCATAGGGATTGGGAAAAATCAAAAGGTAGAACAAGAGTCACAAATGAGCTTCATCTGTTTTGCAGGAGCATGGTAAGGGTGTAGGACGTAACTGGTGGTGCATTTTGGGGCACACTGTCACAAATATATTTTTAAAGGATGGTGCAGCTCACAGGAAGCACATTTCCTTTAAAATAGCCACTACATTTTCACAATCGTGCAGTTCTATTGAAATTATTAAAAAAACAATGATTTGCCCACTCATTTCTTTAAAAAAAAGAACTCCCCCTAACCTACCTTATGATGTTTAGGGGCCCATTTGGATGGCAGGCGGACTTTCGTCTGCCCGCCACCCTAGCAGTGCTGGGACCGGCCGCCAGTTGTGCGGCGGTCCCGCACTGGCGATTAAGATGCCACCGTGGCGGTGGCATCCTCCACTCCCAGCATTGTCATGCACAAGGTGACAGGCACCGTGAGGTGCCTGCCACCATGTCCATGACAATGCAGGGGGGTCCCATAGGATCCCCCATATGCAACCCCCAGCCCCCCAATACCCTGGGGCCCACAACGGGCCCCCGTAATCAAATTCTGCAAGCCTTTCCGTGGCAGTAATGCCGCCACGGAGAGGCTTTTGTCCGCTCCTATACTAATATGGATGGCAGCGTCTAGCAGACACGCCACCATAAATAGCCCCTTTTCCGCCCGGTCGACTGGTTGACTGGCGTAAAACCGGCGGATGGCCTTTCCGTCTACCGTGGTCCCCTCACCATACTGATATGGCAGGGGGAAATGAGTGGTGGGCGGGGTACGATGTAGGGCGGATCGCCACCTACATGTGGGTGGTGGCGATCCGCCCTACATCCTAATGGACCCGCTTGCAATGTAACTCATCCATGACTTTTACTGCAACCCACATCAAATGTCAGCAGCCACCACTTGTTAAGACAGCTACTGCATCTCCACCTGTCCAAAAAAGAAAGTGATGGCTGATAAGGAGCTTTATTGCAGCATACTTCAAACACAGAAATCACCTTTTTTGGTCAGCGTTCACAGCACGGCTGATAAACGGAACATTTGCTTTTTTTTTTTTTACTTTTTTTATTGATGTTGACAGGATGACAGAAAAAAAAGCAAGAGAGCAAAAATCAGCAAACATTCGTAAGACAATCGTAAGTTGTTTACAGAAAGGAAACTAGCGAAATTAAATAATTAAAAAAAAAACAGATTAGTTATGGTGTGTGGTCATCTTAATTAAAGTTGCAGTTACATTTTTAGTACATGAGAGTTTCACATTTCAACAGTATGAAAACAAATTCCTAATTTTAATCTATGAAGCTACCCCAGATTCTATCGAATTTTTTTAAAGAACGTGCTCCCCTGAGATTAGCTAGAGCCAGTTCCATAGCATGTACCTCTGTTACCAATGTCCACCACTTCCAAACCGTCGGAGTATCTAGATCTATCCAAGCCCTAGCTAAAGTTAATTTAGCACATGAAAACAATATAGTCGTTAAAGGAGATAGTGGAGATGTAGATAAATTAAAATCTATCAGAACCGAAGCGGCCGTGATGGTGGGCAGTGGGATATTTTTTATTCTTAAAACCCTCAGTATATCATCCCAAAAGCTCTTAAGTTTGGGGCATGAGTACAAGATATGAACTAGATTAGCTGCTACAGCCGAACATTTGGGACATTTGGTACGGCTACTAAACGTAGGGTTCGGAGACCATCTAGCGATCCTTTCAGGTGTGTAGTAGAGCATACAAGTCGTTCAATATTGTTGGAGCCTAAGGCTAGATGAGCGTACCAGTTTATTAATGTTAGTAAGAGAATTCTCTATCTGCTTGGGCGTAACATTTAGATTTAATTGTATGCTCCATTTCAAAGCCAGTTTGTCATTATCATTTGTTTTGAATGTGTTGAATATTCGATAAGCTTCACTGATAGTGGATTTGTTCCTATTTGTATAAAGGCATGCCCATATATCGCATTCAGACAAAGTTTGTATCTTTTTTTTATTAATCAAATAATCGTGGATTTGCATATATTTAAATCTTGAAGTTTCAGGTAAATCATATATTTGTTTAAGCGTGTTAAAATCTAGAAACCCTTGCCCGCCATATAAGTCCATTAAAATATTAATCCCTGAAGAAGCCCAGCTGTTGATGGTGGAATCTGTAAATATAGCCGGGAGACCTGGGTTGCCCCACAATGGTAATTTTGAGTGGAAAAAAGTTGTTTTACAGAATTTTAATATGTTTTCCCATATTTTAATGATATCTCTAGCAGTCTTAAATCTTACCCTTTTGTAGTAATTTGGGTCGTTGATTCTAAACAAAAAGGATAATGAGTCTTGTTTTAACATAAAATAATGAAAAAAAAGTGTACTACCCCCATGCAGTAGAGAGCGTATGCGTGTAATAAATGAAGACCAAAAATATAGTTTGAAGTCTGGGGCATTCAACCCTCCCTTATTTATATTGTTTTTCAGCATTTTTAGTGACCTTCTGACTTTTTTGTAACCCCAAATAAAGCTACTAAAAATCCCATCTAAGTGTTGGAAGAATTTATTATTTAATGCCAGTGGAATCGATCGGAATAAATAAACATATTTAGGGAGTATTTTCATTTTTATAAGGTTTATCCTGCTAATCATATTCAGAGGCAGTTTGTTCCATTTTTTCAATATGAGAGTAGTCTTTTTAGTCAGGTCATTATAGTTTATCTTATTGATGTCTTGTATTCTAGCTGTTAGTTTCACCCCTAAATAAGTGGCCTCTTTACATATCTCAGGAATAGGTGCGATAGGAGAATAATTGGCTATAACTTGCGTCTTCTGCTGGTTAAGCTTATAGCCTGACACCTTCCCAAATTTCTCAGCCTCAATATATATCCCCTTCAATGCCTTGGCTACATCTGTGGTGTATACTGCAATGTCGTCAGCATAAGCTGTCATTTTCAGTTCCTGTGAACTGGAGCTAAAAGGAGCAATCAATATTTGGGAGTTAAGGGCAGATAAGAAAGGTTCCAGTGTAAGAGCAAATAAAAGGGGAGAAAGAGGGCACCCCTGCCGGGTCCCCCGCTTTATTGGGAATTCTGATGAGGTCAGGCCCCCATAACTAATACAGGCGGTAGGTTTATCATAGAGCGCTTTTATACCCTTTAGGAAGCTGCCCCCAAAGCCCATTTTAGACAGTACGCACCAGAGATAAGTCCACCCCACCCGGTCGAAAGCCTTTTCAGCATCTAATAGTATCATACCGAGTGGGGTGGATTCAATCTCCGCAATATCGAATGCCGTTATTGCCATGTTTACGTGTATCGTTGTGTCTCTCCCTGAGATAAAGCCGTGTTGTTGCGGGTTTACAATTCTAGGCATGTATGGGGCAAGTCTGAGTGCGATGATCTTGGCGAATATTTTGGCATCCGTATTTATTAGAGAGATGGGTCGATATGACCCTCTCTCCTCTTTAGGCTTCCCCTTTTTTAAAAAAAAAATTATTTTGGTCCGGTTCCAGGATTTAGGGGTTGTTCCATTTATTCCGATTGATTGAATTACTTCTAAAAGAAGTGGTTCTAGTTCTAGTCTACAGATTTTATACAGTTCTAGAGGTATCGAATCTTCCCCTGCCGCCTTTCCTGCTGGTAATGTATTGATAGCCTGTTGAAGTTCGATCAATTGTATGTCGTTGGAGAGTGCATCCAAACCTAATAAATTCTCTGTGTTTACTGTGTAGTCGTTCAAGTATTCCTTAATTTGATCCATATTTACGGGACTGTCCGGGGTATATAAGTTTTCGTAATATAATGCAAATTGGTCTAGTATGTCTTGTGGTCGGTTATATATCTTGTTCCCCAGTCCTCGAATGTTAGGAATTAGTGTGTCAGCTCTTTTTTCCGCCACCTTGTAGGCTAAAATTCTACCAATCTTGTCTCCACCCTCATATTGGGCAAATTTAAATTTCTGAATCCTTGCACTATTTTTACGAATAAGATTAGCTTTTATGTCATTTTTCAGTGCGCTAAGTTTTATGTTAATTTCCATTGCCGATGGAGAATTGATCTGTAAAGCTTTAGCTAATAAGTCTTCTTGGTTGGTTATGTTCTCTAGTACTGTAATCTTATGTTGCTTTTGTTCTGCGTTTTGCCTAAAAACGTACGCCTGGGTAAAGCCCCTAATGCTTGCCTTACAAGCATCCCAAACCATACAGCACCCGGTTGAATTCCTATTGATGTTAATAAATTCGTTTATATGAGTCTTAAGTTGTGTCACATAAGTAGTGTCTGAAATTAGATATCTTGGAAAAGAAAATGGCCTAGGTGGTGTCCTGGTACTTTGTGTATTAAATGTCAATATTAGCGCGTTATGGTCAGATGTGATCCGGGGACAGAGGATCAAATAACCTGTCCGTAATAAATTATCGCTCACTAGAGCCATGTCTAATCTGCTACACATCTTATGGGGAGCAGAATAGTACGTATATCCTGGTAGGGTTGGATATAAATACCTCCAAGCGTCTTTAATGTTATGTATCTGACATAAATCTAATATTGATGATCTAGTCCTATGCATCCTTTGATGTACGTGAGGTTTAGTTGTGTCAATTTTGTAGTCTAGAATGCAATTAAAATCTCCCATTACAATTATCTCCCCCTCCCAATCCAGAAGTTTCACGTTTAGTTGGTCAAAATACTTTGGTTCGTCTATATTTGAGCCATAAACGGCACATAGGACATATTTAACGTTTGCATAGCTGATTTGCGCTATAGCCCATCTGCCGTCCTTATCGTGAGCAGTTTGGAGTACTTGTACCCTAAAACGTTTATCCTTAAGTATAGCCACTCCTCTCGTAGAATTCACAAAAGTGGAACAAACCAAAACATCATACCCTAATTGGTTTAAGATTTTCCTATCTTTCCAAATAATATGGGTTTCTGTTAATAAACAAAAATGGGGGTTATGTAGTTTCAGCTCTTCTGCTACTAGGGATCTTTTATTTTTGCTATTCAGCCCTGCCACGTTCCAAGCTAAACATTTTATAAAATGCATTTTAATGCCAGTGAAAATACTACGCTCCTCTTCAAATAACCATGTAAGAAAGCTAGTTCTCTAGAGCCTCTATAACACAAAATGGTACCATCAGAAATCAGTAAAAGGTTGCAAACTTTATCGAATTGATTCCCCCTGTCATCCTGCCAACAGTTTTTACTATAACCCCCCCCTTCCCCTCCCCTTGCCCCCAACCTGCGGAGAAGGGGCCCCACCCCCCTCCCATCCCCCTCCCCCTGGCTCTCTCCCCAGCCGGGGAAGAACCACCCTCCAGTAACTGCCGCCGTTGGTGAGGCAGCACGTATGGTGACACACCCATGAGTCTCTCCCGCCCCCCCCACTTCCATAAGCAAACTTCATGATACAAACTGTAAAAATTGCGTGAATTTTTTCCCCCCCCACACTTTTTTTTTTTTTGTTTTGTTTTTTCCCCTTCCCTTTTTTCCCCTCCACCCCCACGTGTGTATACCGTGTGTTTAATCCCCCTCGGCCTCCCTCATGTACCCTCATGTACCCAATTCATCAGTAGTGACAATGCTGTTATATTGCGTTTTTAGCTCTGATTAGAGCTAATACTAGAGAGATAGTTCTCTGCCTCTTTTACATCGTTAAAGGAATACGTATGTCCGTTTCTTATAACCTTGAGGCGTGCGGGCTCTTGAAGAAATACCTGCCCTCCGTGATCTTTAATTGGGTCCATGAGTTTCCGGAGTTGCCACCTCCTTTCCATAGTATCCCTGCTAAGATCTGAGCGTGCAAAAAACGAGAGCTCTCCTACCGCAATCGGGGAGTTAGGGCGAGCTCTCTGCCAAACCGCTTGTCGTAGCAGGAAGTTGCCAAAATATATGAGAAAAGGGCGAGGGAATTGGTTTCCTTTATTCCTCTGGAACAGGGGCAAGCGATGGGCCCTCTGAATTTGCGAGTCCCAGTCCCAGTCCGCTAGGTCTGGGAAGGCCTTCTGAAATACCCCCACTATGTAAGCTCTGGGGTCCGTGCCCTCTGATCTCTCCGGGATACCAAAAAGTCGTAGATTGGATCGTCTTTGTCTATTCTCCAAATCTTCGACCTTTAGCTGCAGTGCCTTCAGCTGGTCATCGTGTTTTCCTACTGCTCCTTCAAGTTTAATATTTATTTCCTCCACCTGAACCACACGTTCCTGCAGTTCTATGGTTTCTTGGGAGACCCCCCCGATTTTGGTGGTAAGGTCCTGTAAGGAAGATTGCATCTTGTTGTTATCCTCCCTAAGCTGAAGGTAGTGTTCCTGTGCCTCTGCCCGCTGGTTGCTCAATTGTTTGCTCAGCGTGATAAGTATTTCGTCTAGAGAGGATGTACCAACTCCGGCTCTTTCTCTAGTTGGGTCGGTAGTTTGGGGGGTCGAGGGAGAATCCCCACATATCTCGGTTGTAGGAGAGGGGTTACCTGCTGCATGGTTGTGCAGTTGGGTAGATAAATGAGTAGATAAATGTGTAGTTGAATGTAGAGCGGTGGAGTCGATGTTCAAGTAGTTAGTGCTCGCCTCATCCGATAAGCTTGATTCCAACCCATTATAAGGCTCCTTCGCCAGCTCTTGGTCTTGGTCTTGGTCTTGGTCTTGGTCTTGATCTTGTTCCTGTACTTGTCCTTGAGGTTGTTGCCCTTCGGTCTGTTCCACCAAGGGTAAGTTATCTAGATCAATTGGAAAGCTATTCCCCGGGGGTATCGTTACTGAAAGGGTGTCTGTAGGGCTCCCGCCAGATAGCCGCAGTGTCATAGTTTTAACCAGACCCTTTGTAACAATCCAGCTTCTTAGCGGGCTTTTTTCCAATGTGTGTTTTCTCAAGGGTAGGTTACTACCAGTCTTTGATTTTGGTCGTTTAGAGATAGCACCGGCCCTGTTGTTTTTCTTAAACTTCTGCTTGCCCTTTCCCTTATTTTTTGGGGTCTTGTCTTCTTCAACTTCAGATTCCGCCTCCCAATCCTCGTAAGAATCGATCTCGTTATCTACGGGTAGCAGAATATGTGTTGGGTTCTCCTCCGTCTCCTCAGTCGCCTCAGGCACCTCAAGTTCGCCCCCATGGGCTTCTGTTATATCCACCAAATTACTTGGATTAATGTCATTAGGGGGTATCTTTAGTATTATCTTAGAAGGTGACTTGGGACAGATTTTGTTTATTTTACTAACATCGGGCTCCATAGTCAGATTCTGTACACTTAAGGAGTCGCTAGAGTCTGCGCCCCTACTTATTTCGGGGCTTAGATTTGACTCCGCACCTTGGTAGCATAGGGGCATTGTTATTCCTTCCCTCTGTTGTATTGGATTAGTGGAAGTATTCTTTAAGGCTTGTGGGGGTTGTGGGACTATCTCTCCCAGCGCCCCCCTCAAAGTTGCTGATGCTTTAGCCCCCTTTCTGTCTGCCTTATTCTGCAGCCCAGCTGGAAAAACAGAAGGTCTCAGTACCTGTTTCGATGCGACGGTGCTGGTGCTGGTAGTCTTCCTCTCCCCCGCAGGAGCTGAAGCAGGAGCTGAAGCAGGCGCTTGAGTAAAGGTGCACACAATCGCCTCATTGTTCCCATTGTTCTCTGACAGCTCCAAAATCTGCGGGGGAGCGGCCGCTGCCGTCGCTATGGTTGGCGCCGTAACTTGGGGTGCATCAACAATAGTAGCAGCGGTAGGAGCAGAAACGGGAAGGAAGGTTACCGGGGGTGCTGGCGCTGCCGCTGCTGTCGTCGTGGCCGCCGCTGCTGTGGCCACCGCCTGTTTGCTGTTCCGGGTCTGTCTCGGCGGCAACGGGTTAGGATTTTTAGGGGACATCCTCCGTAGCCAAAGGACACCGGCGCTCAGACGCTGGCTGACCGCAAGACCCAACCAACCGATCCCGGAGCTGCCGACCCGTCCTCGCAGCAGCCGCTGCAGTAGTCGGGTGGTTACCGGGATAGAAAGCGCCGGCATCAGCTTGTCTAAAATGTCAAAACCGGTCGTCTTTGAAGGGGGTCTCAAGGGTTTTTAAGGCTCAAAGCTGATGAAGACGAGGATTAATCCATAAAGTCGCTCTTTCTGCAAAGTTTAGTGAAGGAGAGCGGAGCTCACGGGTGTGTCCACCAACGCGGATCCTCACTCCGCCATCTTGGATCCGCCCCCGACCCATCTAAACGGAACATTTGCTTATGATATACTTAGGGTTGCCTTTGATCCCAACCTCACAATCTCATCATTGCCTTTTTGGCCAGCCGCTTGTAATCAATGGCTTGAGAATGTGTTAATCACATCTTGGTTAAGTCCAAGGCAGTATTTTCCTTTCCCCGGCTGCCAATGGATGTTAGGATGTAGCTTTCCAACACCAAAGCACTGCTTGTATTGTACTGTATGAGCAACTACTTTACAGCTACAGACCTTTTTGTTTGCTGTTACTAGCTCCATCCTATCCCTCCCTATTTACTGTGTGTTTCAATCTTCCTTTCTACCACCTGCCACCACCCCTCATTTCTCCCATCTAGCCCTTCTTTCGCATTTCCTATTAACAGCATAACCAAAGGGTCACTAGAGAACCTGGTACATTCAAGCCCATAAATCCTGCAGAGCCGTGAGACTTAATTGATGCGAGTAGGCACTACTGCCCTGATGATGGTCTATGCCAAAATGAGGTCGGGGACCGAAACTTTAACAAATTTGCCTGATTGGTATATGTTGGAAAGTAGATTATTAGTAGTGGTAAATGTATATCGACCACTGACAATAAGGCCAATAACACAGTCTAGGGCTCAGAATAGGTGTCAGAAAATTATTCTCATGCTCAACCCTTGGTAGCTTGGCTGCGAGCAGGCAGGCTTAACTTCAGAGATAGGTATGTTATGCATTTAAAAATAACAATTCAGTAAATAATTAAGACACAACACACAATAAAAATCCAACACCAATTTATAAAAATAGTATTTTCTTTATCTTTAAAATGACACCAAAATTAAAACAATCCAATTTAGGGAACCGGAGAAAGACTTTAAAACATAAATGTAGCACTATATAGCACACAGAAACCTATACCACTTGTTGGGATCTCTAGTCACACTTGACTTGAGCAAAGTAAAAGTTTCAGGCTGACCACGATGGAGCCCTGCGCGGATACCCCTCGCGGAAGGCCTCGGTCAAATATTTTACCTGTGACTTAGAAACGCTTCTGGAGCTTTTATTCCTGAGGTCCCTCGAAGCTTTCAGCCAGTACAGATTTGGTGAGGGTTAGCCGGCGTGCCGTGCAATGACCTCCCAATCAAGTCTATTGAAGTCAGACCTCTGGAGCTTTCCAGCGGGATGAGCCAGAGATCCAGGCCGGCTCACTGTTAAAGTTGGGCGGATCGGCTCTTGTGATTGGTCCAAGGTCACCTTTTCTATGTTTGAACATAGAAACTTTTATGGAGCTTGGGTTTCGATTAGCTCCTGGTCAAACTCTGGAAGTCAGCCCACCAGAGCTTTTCAGCGGGACGAACCTTGAGGGAAGGCCAGCTCACGGTTGAGGGTTGCCTGCTTGGGTGGCCAGGTCGAGTCAGTCCACCTATGGAGCTTTGGAGCTTTCTTTCAAAGTTGATCCAAAGTTCTAGAGACTTCTGGAACTCCTTTCGGAAGTCCCTTTGAGGGTTCCACAGTGTCCACAACTTATTCTAAGGGTCTGGCAGCTCTAAGATGGTTTTTGAAAGTTTGGGACTTAAATTCCCACAATTTACTTGGACCAAACCCTTACAAATCTACTGGTAGTACTCCAGGCTGGGAATTCTTGGTGGTGATAATCCTGGTGAGCTCTGTTAACCTGTAACTTGCAGGAAGTCAACGCTATAATTTTATTGAAGCAAATTAGGTCTTCAGGGCTGTAGTCCCAGATTGTGCAGCAGGCGCTATCTTCCAGAGTGCATGGGCTGGTTAGGGCAAATCAAAATTCCAGAATGGACCCTTGATCTTTCCTTTGTTTCAAGCAGCAGGTCTGAGACATACTTATTGAGTGTTCTCTGGGGTCACACATGAGCGCACTACTGTCCAATGAGGTGCAGGTCAACACACCAGACCCTTTCCTCCAAATCTTGGCACAATGGTCTCCCAGAAAGCACTATTTCTTAAACATTCAATATGGGGAACTCTCAACAGAGAGGCAAGCACTGGCTAAACCAAGTTCCAGGATTGCGCATCCCCGTAATCTTCCTCCCCCTGGCATCTGCACATTCCTTCCTTAAGCGTGCCATCAGCCTGGGTTCAGAGGGTAGGTGTGTAAAAGAAACTGTCTTCTTCTGCCTGTCCCCTCTTTCCTTTGAAGATCATTGTTTATGCCCGCTCCCCTTTACTCTGGCATTCCTACGCAGCAGAAGCCCCTCCTTCCAGAATGGCTCCTTCATCCCAGGGGCTACTTACCACCTCATCAAAGCAGCCTGGCTAATCCACTTAACTCTGATCAACTGATCAATCAGAGAAGATTAATGGGAAGTGGAAGTGTGGCTTACAAACAAGAAAGTCTTATAACATCTTGTCTGTAATTTTTAGGATACATTCAACAATAGCATATTGTTGGGGTTATCAATACCTTTCTACCTAATCCTTGAAGGATAGTTTTCTGTATTTCCTAGTGGTGTTATTAATTAGTAACTCATTGCCATGTTAACCTATGGGACTGGGGTTCTGCAATGGGGAAAATTAACTTGGCAATTTTTCCAACACCGGGGCTCATAAAACATCTATTATAAGGACTCTGCCTATATCTACAGGACCTCGCCCCACCACTGGAACACCTAGGCAAGAATTTAGGGATTCTGAATATGTAAACACGTTGCAGATCTTAACTCCACAGTGCTCCTAGCACAAAAGTCGATTTTGGGAAGCACTTTACTACAACGAGGGAAGTGAAATGTGCAATTTTACTGTCTACATGGCATATCACACCTATTGTATGAGTGTGATTCTTATAAGTACCTCACCTCACACCACTGGGACAGTTAGGGGAGCCCCTGGGGTACTTAATATGCCAAACCATTGTAGTTTAATAATTTTTAAGTGCCCCAAACACCAAAGTCGAATTTGGGTACAATTTACATTTTAAAAGCTATCCTTCAACACAGGGCTGCTTTTAAACTGGCCTCCTGCTTCAGCAGTGCACACATGCAAGTGTAGAAAGGGCTGCTGGCCTGTAAGCTGCCATGCCCTATTATATACTAGGGAATTAAACATAGTTTTAATCCCCCTGCCCTATTATGTACTAGGAACTTATAGGAGAGGTTGTGCCAATCATAGGGGTAAAAGTGACCCATAGTGTGCCCAGCGTATGTAGGAGTTTTCACAATTTACAATTTGTGTCTTCAGCATAGCACTGGCTTTGGGCCTTGTTAGGCAGCGCCCAGGGACAGACATAGTCAGTTACCACCAGTACCA
The DNA here is from genome assembly GCF_964263255.1 of Lissotriton vulgaris. NCBI lineage: Eukaryota > Metazoa > Chordata > Amphibia > Caudata > Salamandridae > Lissotriton > Lissotriton vulgaris. The sequence continues at coordinate 19,200,294 of NC_141699.1, read as the reverse complement.
GCCAACAAAAAAATGGGGGTACCCATGGCATAGGATGACTGTGCAACAGTATAATATTAAGTTAATTTGCTTTGTGATCTCTGAGCAGGTTGTAATTGTGTATTTTGTATGCCCTCATTTTTGTTTCCTAATTGAGTGGAACTAAAGCACTGGTGACATGACTCTCTTCACCTTGGAATGAGTCTCTTGCATACCTATATAAGAGTCACTCCAATCTCTGGATTTTGAGCTTGTCTACCTTAAAAGACACTTTATCCCTGATTGGAGCCATCTGACCATTAGAGAGACACCTCTCATCTTTCAATCTCTGGGCTGTGCAGGTGAGATCCTCATCCTCAGGTTATAAACTTTGGGGCATATTATCAAGAAAGGCGTTAAAGTTATCGCTGTTTTAGCGGCAAGAAACTGCAGCTGAAGCGACGATAATGGGCTTGCTAATATGCGTTATAGAATTCCAATAGAAGCCCATGTTAGATGTCCTGTACATCTAACCTGGGCTTCTACTGTAATTCTATAACGCATATTAGCAAGCCCATTATCACCGCTTCAGCTGCAGTTTCCTGCCGCTAAAACAGCGATAATTTTAACGAGGATCTTGCTAATATGCCCCTTTCTTCTTGGCTATGATCTTCTTGTCCCTAGATGAGTCCTTTACTGCTGATAAATATAATTCTTTTACTTAGACAGGAGCTTCTCACCTCTCCACAGGAGCCCTTTCATCCCTGGACTTAAGCCCCTCAACCGTAGGTGACTTTGTCCAAGAGTGAAGATAGCTTCCAATTAGACAGTGCCTGTTTTATCCTTGGAAAGCTTAGCGCGAATATTTCCATCGCTACGCCTGCCTTGCTAATAGGCGATAACGATGTTAGCAACTACTTTCAGACGCTAACAGGTTGGGTACGCCCACTTTGCATGTCATTAGCGATAAATATCGCTGACATGCAAAGCGGGCCCCAAACCGCTCGCTATCGCCTACAAGCTGCCACTAACTGCGGTTAGCGACAGCTTGCTAATAGGGCAATAGAATTTTCGCCGCTTAGCGGCTGCAAACAGCCACTATAGCTGCGAAAATTGCATATCGCCCCCCTTGATAATATGCCCCTTAGTTATCTGCACTTGAATGTTCTGTTTGTGATAGGGAGGGGGTGCCAGCGTTTGTTTCCCTCACTCCCCTCCTGGTGGTACAGGATCTGAATATCTCCCGTCAGCCTCGTTGTTTCAGCTTCTGTATTATCCCTCAGTTAAAGGAGTGACGTAGTAGGGTGCATCGGAGGGAGCGCCGTTCATCAAACCCCTGATAAGTACCTGAGCCGGCACCAGGGCCGTCACAGATTCTTAAACTCTAATTAAACTGCTGCTCCCCGCGATCTGATCCAATCTCTTTTAATTATTACTAAGTGCCTATCAAACCTTCAAGTCTCTGCAAGCGGTGCAGGGTCCGCCATGCTCTTAATTATTAATTATTTGCTCAGTCCGGTTCCACCTCTTTGATTCCTAATACAGGAGGCCCGAGAAGGGATGACATTGCAGTGTCAGATTACTTCCTCACCCCAGTTCATACTGAGGTAGGCTGCTTCCAAGACAAAACCGACAACCCTGTGCCTTAGCACAGTCTTACTAGGAAAATAGAAGCAATAGGTGGCAAAGGCCATAGTTCTGTCTTTATAATACTAATGCACACAAACACAGACATATGCAAATGGTGGGTGCATGCATTGGCATGTTAAAGAACATGTATTCTACGCAAATAAATAAGAGTTCAGCATGACTGCAGCCCTGCAATGCAATAAAAAGTGACGTCAGAGAGCTTGTCGTCAACTCATACTACACAAAATACGCTAAGACATCCTGTGATGGTCCACAGAGCTGTCTTAAAGTGTGTCAGAGTCAGCGAGACCTTTACATTTCAGAGATCCTGCTCTTTCATTTGAAAGGAAGTGGTGTACCGTTTAGACATAGAGCACAGCTATCAGCTCAGTTTGGTTCATGCCTAAACTCATCAAGAAAGGGAAGGGGCCGCATGTGCAGGGCTTTAAGTGGGCCGGGTCTGTCCGGGTTTGAGCACCGGCAGTTATTTTCAGGGGGCCTCGAAACGAGTCTCTATCAGGCTCTATTTTCAGGCCCGCAAAGGTAGTCCGTTTTCCTTTTTTTTAATTGGACTGCAGTGAGAGCATGCACATTGCTCACTACTGAGTAGTGGAGACGTCATGCCAGGTGAGCCGTGTTGCAGGGGCTGGGAAATCCTTTAAAGAGAGCCATTTTATCTCTGGATTTCCCTTCTCTTTTTGCAGCGTAGGAGCATCAATATTGTGGGATGATTAGTAGAGAGACGACCAGGCACGCAACATCCTTTGCCCCGGGCTGAGACAGCTTCCTGGGCACACACATAGCTGCGCCCCAATACTTCACAGGTCTTTAAAAGACCATTTGCTTGTAAATGAGGCTCTGTTGTTTTTCACCCCTTTTTAGAGCCCCTGTATCCCCACTCTGCCTATTACTGAAAGAATTAGCCTCCACCAAAATGTGGCTCTAGTTGTGCCTCTGGAGAGGATCACAGGCAGCCAACTTCAGCACGAACCTGCTCTAACCTTTCACAGTGTCTTGTTTTAGTGCTATGAAAACACACGCTTTGCCCAGCTGACTTAGTTCTCACACCCCCTCTTTAATATGAAGCTAGTAACGTTGGAATTACCTTTATATTCCGATACTGTGCCTCACATGGAAATATAGAAGAGCAGGTTCTCACCACCCCAAATTAGCTGTCTGGTATACTCATTATGTAACAACTACTGGTATTCAGTATCTGTCAGTCATGGCCATTTTAAAGCAGTGTTCCTATATAGAAATGGACAAAAGGTTATGTTTCTGAATTGGCGTCTTACACTGAGAAGCTGGTTTACCTTTCTTTCGCTGGATCAACCTTTGTTTAAACACCACCAGAGAAGGGTGGTGAATTATGGTCTGCAAAGAGCAACTGAAAGCTTTCTTGTTCTTTAGTAGAAACATCTGCCTCTCAATGCTTATCACCAGCCTTTTCAGCCCATTAAGAGGCTGGGTGGATGAGTATAATATGGGGTATTTAGGATCGGGAGGAGGGTGCAAGGAAAGAAGGACAGATAGTTAAATAAAGGGCAATTGGATGGGTGACCAGATGGATGAATGGATAGCTAGATGGATGTATGGATGGATGGAAGGATGAATGGATGCACGGACCAGTACTTAGGATAGGTGGGTGGGCTGATAGATGCTTAGGATAGGTTCTGGGACAGATGTATGTATGGACGTATGGATGGATGGCAGAGTGCTCAGGATAGGCCGGTGTGCTGATAGATGCTTGGGATAGGTCCAGGGACACATGTATGTATGTATGTATGGATGAATGGATGGCTGGCTGGATGAATGAATGGATGGATTGCTGGCTGGATGAATAGATGGGTGGATGAACGGATGGATGGATGGATGAAAGGATGAATGGATGAATGGACCAGTACTTAGGATAGGCGAGTGGGCGGATAGATGCTTAGGATAGGTGCAGGGACAGATGTATATATGCATGTAGGTAGGAATGTATGGATGGATTGAAAGATGGTTGGATGGCGAAGTGCTTAGGATGGATGCATGCAGGGCTTTAAGTGGGCCGGGTCTGAGCACCAGTAGTTATTTTTAGGGGGCCTCGAAACCGGTCTCTATCGGGCTCTATTTTCAGGCCTCGCAAAGGTAGTCCATTTTCTTTTTTTTTATTGGACTGCAATGAGAGCCTGCACATTGATGTATGCATGCTCATTTTGCTCACTACTGAGAAGTGGAGACGTCATGCTAGGTGAGCCATGTAGTAGGAGGAAGAGAAATCCTTTAAAAAGAGTGTTTTCCGAAGGTAGGATAATTGGAGGGGATTTTCTTAAGCACACAATGCTAGTTATCTTGATTTAGACCACACTCCTACTTGGATAGGACACACCCCTTTAAGAGGTTTGCCCCACCTCTTTTAGAGCACCCCCAGTTTTTTTTCCCACTTAAAGCCCTGCACATTTGCAAATTTTCTTTTCATTCGCAAACCAATTGAGCCGTTTACGAATGTGAAAAGGCATTTTTTAAGTACAAAGGCCCAATTTCTGATTCAGTAATCTATTATCAAATTTCACATTGGATTTGAGATTCGGTTTGAGGAAGGGGCGTGTTTAGTGCAACACTTCCTATTCCTGAATCACAGTGGTATGTGTGAATGTTTTACAAATGTAATGCAGTCGCAAAACATTCAAATTTTACCACCTACTTCAAGTAGGTGGTAACCCAGGGGACCCCTTCCCCTTTGTGAATGTTGGTTAAAAAAAAAATGTAAGAGCAGGCACCTCTGCCTATTCTTACACAATTAAAAGACAATGGGCTGCATTCAAAAAAAGATTGCTTTATTGAAAACTGATCCCAGCAAGCCACCAATCATTGTGATTTTTGCAATTCCAATGGGTCGCAACCCAAGACAAACTTCATTGATATTCATGAGGTAGGTCTATTTGCGACACACTGGGAATTGCAAAATGTGTTAATCATACATTTGTACATTACTGTTTGCGATGAATAAAATGGCGAACCACAAAAATTTGCTCTTTGGTCATCGCAAATACTTATCTTTGCACATCTGGCCCATAGTAATTTCTGGAGTTAGGAGATAGTAACAAACTGATGCAAAGCTTGCATGCTCTGAAGTAGCGTTTGTCATTAAAAGATGTGCCTCTTGATTTAGGCACTATTCCTCGATGACTGTTTCAAGGAAGAGCAATACTGGAAGGCATATTCAAATTTATTTAAAAGGAATTCTGCGGACATATCCTCTCAGGGAGTCTCTTGCATCTGTCAGATAAGAACGACATGGAAAGAGACAGATAGCAGCACAATTAGACACAGAACAGGCAATATTTATTTATTTTAAGTGGTGTCCCTCATGAGTTAGATTGAAGTCTTTGAAAACTCTTTTATGAGGTGCAGGACAGCAGCTCCTACTCTGCCTCCCTTGAGTTCAACACAAGTCTTTTCAACTTACAGCTGCAGTGTGTCGGACAGTAACTCGCTGCCCCACTAGCGTCCTAGTTGAAAGAAATGTGCCTCCCACAGAAAACACCGTTGAACACCTCTATTTGGTAAAACTGGAACAGAGCAGTGGAAAACCTGACTGTGTTTTGAGCACTGCAGATCAAAAGGAGGGCAGCTTCTACAGATAAATAAGCATAACCACTTTTGGTACTTCAAGTGTAGTTGCTTAATTTGTCCGCACTAAATACATATGTCAATGCTGAGGTATGAGTGATGTCATTGTCATGGCTCTGAATGCAACTCTTGCATATTGTAGAGTAGGCAGATGAAGACATCCCAATGCTATAGCTACTGTCCCCCACTGGTACCCTTAAAGTCCTTTATTCTGTACATCAAACATTTTTGTATTGGTTTTATTTGAACATGGGTGCATAGCTCAATGTGTGACAGTGGCACAGCTTGTCTAGTTGTGCTGTTATATGATGTCCCAGTGCCTTGCCCAGTGCCTCGAGACCCTCACAGGTAAGTAGTATGCTCTACAAATGTATTGATTGATTGATTGACTGTCCTCTAAGATGCCTGAGAATGAACACTGATCATGATAGCCTGACACTTAGACAGCTGCCTTGTAGTCATGCGAGATTTCGATATTTTTTGTTGATCTCATGAGAGGTTGGCTGCCATTGTGCGGCAGACCATCCTTATATGCAAAACAAAATAATTTAAAATGGCCATTTTAGAGCCAGGCTTGAACTCCTCACTCAAAACTAAAACCAAAAAGACGGCCATCTTAGAGCCAGGCTTGAACTCATCACTCAAAACGAAAACCCATAAGACGGCCATCTTAAAGTCAGGCTTGAACTCAAGTTCTGATCCATACATAACAAATTAAAAGTGTCAAGCACAGAAAGGGAGTGGTATGCTGTAACCCACTACAACACATTTAATAGCATCAACATTCATAAATGCCAAGGGAAAGTCAGGGGAATGGTATATTTGTCAACATTCATTTCACTGTTTCTCCACCAACGACATCATTTAGACTTGTTATAAAAATGATTATGGTCCTTTATTTCAATGTTATACAAAATAATAGAGGACATCACATATATTTTTTAAGAGTTGTGAACGCTGTAATTTACATTTTCCATTTGTGGAATTGGGAGCTAGCTTAACAGGTTTATAGTCACAATGTGTGTATACTTGTAAAGCGCACTATCACCTGACAGGCATCCTGGCGCTGTATACCGCTGTGGAACCCGTCCTGGCTTTCCCTGTGAGATGCTCCCTACTGGGCACCCCCAAGGTGAAGCCAGGCATCCCAGCACTTTTGGACCGTTGAGGAGATTAATCAAGCTATTGCCCAGAGTTGCAGAGTTGGACCCATGATTAGAGTAGGCACCGAGGCGAGAATTGTCGAGTCCGTGGACATTGAGCCCAAGACCCTGCCGCGTCGGGAATTGAACCCTGGTCCCAGGCCAGACCTCTGCATCAGGGTCTGCCGCTCTAACCATTGAGCCACACTTCTCCACAATGTGTTGCTTGTTGTAGGGGAAGCTGCAACATTCAACAAATAATCCCTGTCACACGCTGAAAACAATGCTAATCAATCATCGAGATGGAAGCCGTCCATAGGTGGTGAAGTGATACACCAAACAGCCAATAATATGTGGTGTAAGATGTGTAGTCCTCTGAAGCCCACGGTATGCATATTTGTAGAAGACTAGTTACCAACGCTCTGACCTACACCGGAGCTGTTAAGCCATACCTGACAATACTAACTAGCCTTTTGGGCTTTATGTCCTATTTCACTGCTTCTTATCCTTCATAACCACCCCCACCCCACCCTCTATTGCTCCTGCAATAGTCACACCCCATCGCTGATCACACTGGAAAGGGAGGGAGGACATGCAACTATAATAAGGAAAATTAATCTTAATGTAATGAAGGTTACTGGTAAGTAATCGGGCTGTGGCCCTTGATGCTGCTGGCAGGTATGGACTCCCAGGCCAATATCCCTTCCTGCTCCCAACCCCTAGATCCTTCTTAGTCTCCAGCTCTGTCTTTTCTGTTCCTATTAATCCCTCCCTTGTGTTTGCCTTATGCCTTGAATCTTGTTCATGGGATTTCTGAAACAATTTACCAAGGAACTGGAGGGTTGATCTCCAAGTAATGCTTAGGACAATAGTTATTAAACAGTAAACCTTTGGGCATGGTAATGCAGTATCACCCCATGAGGCACCACATGCACCCACTAGGTTGTGGTAGACAAACGGGCCTGTGTTTTTTGACTTTTTTGAAAAGCAAGAGCTGGTTGCAGAGGTTCTCAGTGTTACTGTAAAGTATGAAAATCAAAAAGAAGGTTCTTCGACAGAGACAGAGGAAGCATGCTAAGATGTCATACAAGGAGAGCTGCATGAGAATAAATTAAGAATTGTTGGGACCAGCATAAGAACATGAAATACCAAAAAGGATTCTAAATCTTGGAATTTGCTGGGCTGATGGCTCAATGAGTAAAAAAGCTCACAGCTGACATTTGTATCTTTATGACATCTGGGTTAGTGCAGGACTCAAACTCACATTCCAGCTTGTCGTCCTTCAATCAGTAGTTAATTTAATACCATCAAACTGGAAAAACACTTTGAAATTTCAAAACTGTTTTAGGCAGTTCTACTTTATTCTGGATGTGTGGCACAAACTTGCCATCCTGCACTCTTAAGGCATGTGAATGCAATTCTCTAAAGTCATTAATGCTACCCTCATTCTGGAGTAGAAAAGCCTGGAAATGCCCTTCAAATGTCTGTGCTACTTTGTTATGTTATGTTATAATTAATTTATACAGCGCACGGCTACTCAAAAGTATCCCGGCGCTTGCTTCAGAAAAGGAAAGATGCACACCAATCAGAAACAAAAAAGCAACGTTTTTAGTCTTTTCTTAAACAACAGTGGGTCCTGGGTGCCCCGAAGAGCCAAGGGAAGCGTGTTCCAGGCCAGACCGGCTTTGCGCACAAAGTAATTCCCACCAAGTCTTTGGCGGTTAAACCTAGAATCTGTATCAACATCTGAGTGGACGAGCGCAGCTGTCTCCCTGGTATGTAGAAGGCAAACTACTTCTGCAAATAAATAGGGCCTAGGCCGTAAAGGGCCAGATGAGCGATAGACAGCATTTTGAATTTCAGACGAGATTCGACTGGGAGCCAATGCAAGGAGCCCAGGTGGGAGTGAACACTATGCCTTGATGACAGACCCAAAAGAAGGTGAAAGGTTTTGTGTATCCTGAGGATGCACTACACACGCACATAGGTTTCTGTACTCAAAACTACATTTCTCATGAATTAAGTGAACTATTGTGATGGTGAAAAATGATGACACACAGTACTTTGTCTATCAGGGTGGAGGAGGACAATATGTCTGCCACCCTGATGGACTACCATCTAGCAAATTTAGATCACAGCTGGCCCAGAAATCTCAGCACCTTGACAGGAATCACTGTCATGACAGGTCTTGTCAAGGTACAAAGGTCTGGTGGATGGCCACCATCAGTATTGACAGCCGACCAACAGACTTTAACAAACACTTTGCTTTTCAAAACCATACTGGAAGTTTATTATTGAAAATCAAAAAATAATGACCACCACAGCTAGGGATTTTTTTCCTCGAATTTGGGGAACATTATTTATTTTTTTTTCTCCCTCACTGATGTTTCCTTGCAGAGAGGGACAGAAAAAAAAGGACATCACACTGTCCACCCTAAATAGAGTGGGAAGTGTAAAGTACGTCCTCTTACAGCCGAGACTCCAACAGGCTGTCGAACAAAGCTTTCCATTGACTGAGCCAAAGGGGAATCTATTCATGGGAAGTTGATAGTCTTCTTTACTCTAAATAGGGCGGAGAAATCACATTTTGGTGGACAAGTCTATTGGTGGTTGGAGCTGAAGTGGCCAAATGTTCTTGGCAGCCAACCCATTCCAAATTCTGAGGTTAAGAGCCAGGGATTTTTAGCTTGATGATAAGTTTTTTATGGCAATCCAAGCAAAGAAATTAGCAGCCACCTGTTTTGGCCTGCTAAGGTCCCTGACAAAACTTCTGAGATGGCTACCCGAGCCATCTCGTAGGGTAGTCGTGCAAGGTTTGGTCATTTCCAGACTTCATTATGTGAATTCCCTATATTTATGGAGTCCCAAAGCTGTCATAAATAGGCTCTGGGTTATTCAAAATGCTGCTGCATGTATTCTGTTTAAAATTCCTTAAAATTCCTCTCCCATCGTGGCCCTGGTAACTTTGCACCGGCTACCTGAGCTAAAGGAATTCAATTTAAAGCTCTTTGCATTGCTCATCAAGCTAAGTGTACAAGGAATCCTATAATAATTCAAAGCCTACAATCCTACAGGAGTTCAGCGCTCTACTGACCAGCAGTCTTTTGCAGTACCCAGAGTTACAACAGCTAGGAGGGGAGGGAGCTCCTTTGCATTTCTTGCCCCTAAGCTTTGAAACGTGCACCTGCCGTGTATTAGGAAGTGAGAATCAGAAGATAAATGCACTAAACTGCTAAAAACTGCCTTACTCAGTTAAATATGATCAGTGCCTTCTGTTCCTGGTGCTGGCTAGTGTTGGCAGGCCCTTCTGGGTAGCCTTGTGATTTATAAATCATCCTCAATTGAATTCAGTATTGCATTTGCTATTTACTGCCCTGCCATCCATCAAAAACATAAACCTTCCCTAAGTTTCCTTCAGGCTTAGAGTGTGTTTTCAAGGCAATTAAGATATGTTATTGCCTCAGCAAGTACCTTGTTTCTAAACTTTTGTTAAGATATTGGAGTTTGTTTTCTGTTGGAAGCACATTAAGAATTGAAGTCAAACTCACAAAAATATTCTGAGAAATTCATAGGATTTTGGAAATGAGCCTTAATAGTTGAAAGAACCTTTTCAGAAACAAAAACTTGAAGGAATATAAATTATACTTTTTTGCATCTCTGGATATGAATCTCCATGAGTAATGAATAGGATCCCCATCACCTTACAGATGGCTGATAATGTATCAGGAAATACAAACTATATTAGTGTTGTAGTATATGTTATTGGAAAATATAATTCCATGACATCAATGTGGGTTATGTAATCCTGGTGAAGTTGTATTAATATTGCAGTTTAAGAATAACCGTGAGTGCATATTAGAAGCAGAGAATGTTTTCTCACACAACAGAAAAGTAAAATTATGACAATATGAAAGATTTAATTTACTAACGTTCTTTTTCCATTTCAGCTTCAGGAAGGTCACAGTTCCATTAATATCCCAGGGAGTGTGAGGCATAGACTTATTCTGAAGGTATATTATTTGCTACAGTTTGGCAAAAGGACTAGGGCTGGGCGGTATTCGCGTAGTCACGCTACACAAAGCTCCGCAAAACGGTAAAAAATCTCTGTGAGCACACAGAGTTCTACGAACACGCAGGATTGCTTGTTCCACCGTTTGCGATGCATTATTCCTGTTCGCTAATGCTGTTTGCATGCTCGGGGGGAAATATCTTGCGAATATGCATTTTGAAAGCGCAAAAAAGCAAAAAGTTCAGCAGATCACGAAATGTCAGGCAATTCCGCGTTCTTCGCGGAACGCGAAATTACCCAAATTCCGCACATACCACAAGCGGAACGGAATTTATCGCCCTGGTCTAAACTGGACTCAATGCAACTATATGTTCTAAAGATAATGGGGCATATTATCAAGGGGGTTTATCTCCGCTTTTTTGGCTTTAAAAGCCAAGAAAGCGGAGATAAAATTATCTCCCTATTACCTAGCTGTCACTAACACCAGTTAGCGACAGCTAGTAGGAGATAGCGACCATCTTGGGCCCCACTTTGCATGTCAGTGATATTTATCACTAATGATATGCAAAGTGGGCGTGCCAAAATGTTAGCGACTGAAAACAGTTGCTAACATCGCTATCTCCTATTACCAACTTTTGGAGATATTCACTCTAAGCGTGAATATCTCCAAAAGCTAACACCTGCCCTGAGCAGTTCTTAGCCATGTTATCCAATGGGAGGTGGATAACATGGCTAAGAGTATTAGCTCGGTAATGCATGAATATCGCTGACTTTTCAGCAATATTCATGCATTGCGGCGATTTTTATCGCATTTGCGATAAACCTTGGTAATACCAAGGTTTATTTGCGGTAAAAATCGCTGCAGCTCAGCGGTAAATTTTTGTCTCTAACCAAGCAATAGCGATAATTATCGCTATTGCTTGGTAATATGCCCCATTATTCTTGTGTTTAGCTGTCCAAAAGGGTCCCGCCATAGTGGTGGTGGTGTCCAGCATCTCTGTTTCTCTCTCTTGCCTCATTCCTCTTTCACTGGGTCTTCTAGTAGCCAACCTATCTCTATTGTGGATGTTTGTCCCTGGATACGGGAAAGAGTGCAAAGTATATTGCCTGGATCCAGAATGCAGTTCATTGTATTCTGAAATAATATTATGAAAAGGAAAGTATTACTTTCAGCAACATTGAGCAAAGATGTGAAGAAAATTGGCTAATTTTCGCAAAATTAACATTTAGCTATCAGAGTAATGTACTTCAAAGTTACAACAGTTTGGTGATTAAAGTGTTTTCTAACATGTTTGTACATCTTTCACTTTACGAAAATATGCAATTATTGAATTATTTAACTGTTTGTTTAGCAGTGAATAGGCTAATTATCATACATCATGAATGACAATGTAGTGAAGAAATGGCAGATGAATGTGAGCTGATTGACACAGACTAGAGCCAATGTTTGAGGGTGTTGTCCTTGTGCCTCTCTTATCTGTATTCATTACAATATATATGAATGGTGCAAACGCTATTAGATGCTGCAAGTAAAAATAATGTGATGAACCACCAACAAATAACCAATAAAGACATATTCAACAGCATGAGAATCATGTGAGCCTCTTTCATTTTATACAGTAACAACTCTTCAGACTACGTGCAGATTTCAAGAAATAACATTTCTAAAGATAACAGTTTCCGTTTTATTTACCACTTTTGTTTATTGGCATTTCTTAAATTCCAACAAAGTAGTACTGTATAAACACTGAGCCAGTTTCTTGGGGTTACAGCTATCAGCAATGCAGTACTAAGTAAACACTGGATACGATTCTGAGTTTTATAAACACACTGCACCAGCAGGAGCAAACAAACACCTACCAGGGATGGGGTTATGTTACCTCTTTTAGGAGCACTCACTGCCATGAGATAATATTAATAATACACATATAAAATATATGCAATTACGGTTTCCAATATCATCAACTGTGTCCATAACACTTACCATTTACTGATTCTAAAATAGATACTTTGAAAAAGAGTTGCTTCCCAGAGTGTCTGTTCTCAAAATATATTTAAGTTAGCGTAGTGTACAAGGTGGATATTATCAAGGGCCATTTCGCCTCTTTTTTGGCTTTAAAAGCCAAAAAAGCGTCGAAAATTACATTGCCCTAATAACAAGGTGGCGCTAACATGCATTAGCGCATGTTAGCAGCTGTTTTTTAAATGCCACGCTTTGCCTCGCAAATGAGATGCAAAGTAGGGATTGCTTTCAGGAAACAACAAGAAAATGATCACTAACCGTACAGCGACGTATTTGCAAGTCATCCCAGAAAAAGCTTAGGGGCCATATGTATCACGGCCAAATGGGTTAGCAAACGCCGAAATTCGCAGAATTTCGGCGTTTACGAACCCATTTTTGCAAAATGGTATGTATCAAACAATTTGGGTGCAAATTAAGGAATCGCAAAATTTGCCATTCCTTATTTTGCGATTGCATTTAAGGAATCTCAAATTTTGCGATTCCTTAAATGCAATGTATCAAGGCAAAAAAAATTCTAAAATGCCCTTAAGGAATCGCAAATTACCACCAACTTCTAGTTGGTGGTAAGTTGCGAATTCTTTTAAAAAAGCATTTTTATGAAAATCCAATGGTGCCATGTGACTCTCATACATGCCCTTAGGGCATGTATGTGCACCATATGCGCACACATGTCATTTTCAGGGGTGCAGCAGGATGTTCTTGAGACACCCCTGCACCCTTGAAATTATTCTCAATTTGCAATTAGCAAATTGCGAATCGCAAATTGAGAATAATTTCCCATTCATTCCTATGGGCCTCCTGGCCCATAGAAATGAATGGGAAATTATTCCTTAATTAATCGCAATTAAGGAATTTTAAGGAATCGCTTAAAAATAGCGAATTTTTTCATACATACCATTTTGCAATTTCTAAATAGCGATTCCTTAAAAATCGCGATTAAGGAATCGCAAAAGGGTAAGTTGATACATATGACCCTAAGCGATGAAAAACTCTGTGCTAACCGCTGACATCACCTAACACTAATGTCTGCTAAATTCTCAACTTAGCCATGTACATAATGGGAGGTGGATTGTTTGGTTACATCCACTTCTCCCTATTTACAACATTTTCTTCAGCGCTGTTCTAACATCGCTGGTTTTTATGCGGTATTGATGACAATCGGCGTATATCGCCGGATTTACAAAGCCTGTTAGCAAATCGTTGCAAATGCGCGCTAACATGGTGATGTACTCTGGCCATATACGGCGATAATGTAAAACACGCTAGACACGTTTAGCAATATTTATCGCTCGTTGACGATGATATGCCCCCAAGTAAGTTGCGTTTAAGGGTACAGGATTTGGGATAGGGAGATAGGTTTAAAGTATAGGAAAAAGGTTTGAGGTGAATGAGTGTTTTAATTGTAATATTTTAAATATATTTAATGTACAAATCTATGGTTTGAAGTTTAAGCATGCTGAGGTAGTATTTTGTTTAGGTTTCTGGGAATGTTAGCATTGAGAGGTAGTAAGGATTCATGGAAAGGTAGCATTGGATTTTTTTTCTCCTTTTTTTTTCCTCTTTCCATGTGTGCTGCATTCTGCAGCGCACATAGAAAGAGGAAATCACCTCTAATGATTGTTTTTGTTCAGGAAGGTGCCCCTTCCTGCACAAAATAAATCCTGCCACCTTTGCAGATGCAAGGGTACCTGCTTTGTTGCTAGACAGCAAATTGTGCGGCGACACTGGCTGAAAGGACAGGAATACATCCTACCTCGTTCCCTTTTATTTTGGCATAGGTCAGCGCTGCAAAAATATTTGCGGTGCTGCCCTACGCCAATTTTTTTTATGAATGAGGCTGATGTGTTTTATCTAGGACCCCGATCAATATTGTGATCTCATGCCCCCATACGGCTATAATCAATACATATCCCTATAACGGCATAAAAATCAGAGCCATATTTCAGTAACTCGCCTCTGCAGTCCATGACAGTCCATGACACAGCAGAAGCCACTTCCTTAGATTCCTAGATAGCACACCGAGTTCTTTCGACATACCAAACCCCGAGCAACCTGGGAAAGCCCCGCTTGCTTTGTTTTGATTAGTAATAGAACTCCTGCGAGCACTGTAAGAACGACCAGCTCTTAGTGACACCTTTATTGACGTCTTATGTCCAAAAACTTACGTCAAACTTGGCACCTTTCAGGTATAAATATACCAATGTTGCCTTAAGCAAGCACACGGTGGTGGTGAATACTTGAGCAGTACAGCTGTCCCCTTGCAGAGAGCCCAGCAGATGCGAGAAGCCCACGGACGCTGCCCCTCCTCCTTGACGCGCTGAGAAAGACGCTGTCTTTTCTCCTGCCGAGAAAATCCAGCTCCGGCGTTTCCAGCCTACCCTTGTGGGTGACTGGGATATCGGGTCCTGAGAGGAGATACCAGACCTCCTACATTCTATTCCAGAGGTACGGTGCTGACTAAACCCTTAGAGAAATTTCTTGAAACAAATTCTTGGCAAAACCAACTTAACTTAAATTGCTACTTACTTACTCCCTCCCATGTGTTAGGCTTAGGTCAGGTACACTGGGGTAGGCATAGCTAGAAGCACCAGTAGAGGTCGTTAGCCAATGTATATATGAATGTATATATTTTATTCATTTTAACTATCTTATGGCTAAGAAACCATATCAATGCTTTTACAGTATTATTTTGTAATACTCCTTTTACTGTACGCACTTTTTATAATAACAAGTCTTGCAATTGTGGCAATTCATTTCTCTTGCATGAGAAGGAAGACTGCTCAATAAATAATATATTTTATTGAAAAAGCCCGTCTCTCTATCCGCTGCATTCTGGTGAAAGTAAATCTGCACAACTGACTGAGTGAAATAGCTGTCTATTGTTTCACACGACTCTAGAGATTGACTCTTATTCTGAGGAGCAAAGTTGTCATGTTTATGCGGTTGTCGGAAGCTGAATCCCTTCTTGTCTGAGCCAGGGAAGCTGATCACTTCCTATTCAGTCAAGAACGTTTCCAGTGACCTCTGAGCTTGCTGGCGCAAACCTAAATTAAGTCTAACATAGTCAGTAGAGACCTAGAAGACCGCAGTCCTACGTCTACACTGCTTTTTATGTTATTCCAATGCACAGGGCCTATAGGGAAAATAGGAACTACACTACATGGCGCCCAACGTTTGGTAAGGCGATAAAACTAGCGCAAGACATTAGAGTAACTCAGTCGTGCTTTTTCACACATACCCTTTCTCCCGTAAATACTCCAATAGACGTCTGGAGTGGGTGAAAGGTTAAAATCCGCCGGAACTTAGTAGGAAGAGATTCCTATGTAGAGTTTCTGGTTTAGTCAATGTTGAAGGATACAGTGTTCCAAAATATTGTGTACCTAATCTTTGTTTCCTTGAAAACCTGATCTGCAACAAGAAAACCTTTCTGACAGTAAAATGGGTGATGAAGAAAGGGATGCTACTATATTAGCAAATCAACTAATGGAGGACGACACAAGTCTCCTACAGAATGACCGGGATGCAATCCTCATTCCAGTCAACATAAGAAAAACTATAACTTTAAAACTTATAGAAAACGGACTGACATCGCGAGGTGGTACAGTCATTTTTGTGATAGAGGCACACGAATATCGGCAGACAGAGGTATTCTATTCTTGGATACATTTTCCAGCGGCAAACGCTACAACACACGAGTTCCACTATTACAAAATAGAGGAACCACCGGAAGAGTACGCTCCTTTCGAGGAGATTGAAATCCCATTAAAATACCAAGAGCACCTGCTCTGGTTTAAAGGCGCCCTAAAACATAATGATCACATTACCAGGCTCGGTCCACTAGGTAGACCAGGAGCAACGTGGCCAGGTTCTAGCCAGCTACACACCACATCCAGACATTGAAAAAATGTCAAGAGAAGAACTTTTAGCACAGCTAAAATTATTAATTAAATTACACAGACAGTTAGTCCAATATGTAATGCGGACTGCAACAGTCCAAACAGCTGTTAATATTCCACAGCTAACCCCTCATCAAGGGAACACAAATAAAATTGCACCACAGAACATACAATCATGTCTTGAAAAAACTCCCGCAAAACGGGAACAAATTCCTTTCTGGTTAGCACAGAAAATTACTCAAATAGAGGCAATATTCCCGAATACTACCCCTATTGAGAAACACAGAATTCAGACTATATGCCTTCCAATGGGGGTCGCACCACATGTGGAGTACTGTGACACTTGGGGTACAGTCTTTGCTTCCATTTACACAAAAACACATGGTGTTCCGTCCATGGCGGTAATACCAGATGTGCTAAAACAAATTCAGAATGAATACGGTCCAGAACCTGCTTTAACTCTTGGTATGAAATTACTGAAAGACTTCAAGCAGGTCTCGGCTATTTTATTAGCCAACATAAAAGGAGAAGCAGCATCTGTGGCGATCCGCCAGAAATTGAAAAAAACAGATATAACAGATCAACCAATTGAGCTTGCCAGAATAAAAGAAAAATGCTATGAAGAATTAGGTAGAGATAGGTTGGGTGGGAAACCAGTAAAACCCCAACTACTCGAAAATCCTGAAAAATTATTTATTAAAAATAATCTAAACACTCCTAAAAAGAGCTGGGATGGAAATAAACAATCCACTCCCAAAGAAAAAGTTTTCCAGTCCAGAGGAAGGTCTCCTCGGTGGAGGGAAAGAACTCCGAATCGAGAACACCAGTCTCCCCAGAGGGAGCACTCTGAAAAAAGATACAACCTTAGAAATAGGGATAACTTGAAAAAGCCTGATAGATATCAAAGTATTGATACACGTCCCTCTCAATCTTTTTCGCAGAAATCGTAAAAAAGAGGACGGTCAGACCCAAGGGAAGAGCACACCAAGTCCAAAGACAAGGAACCTGCTCAAAGTAAAAAATGACAATTTCCAAGGAAGAAGGTAGCCAGTATTAGACCAATCGAACATGCCGAGAATACTGAGGATACAGCTGAAAAACGGAGAGTGGGCACAGACAAGGCTAGACAGTGCAGCAGAAATCAGCATAGCTCGCAAGATCCTGATGAGTCATCTGGAGACAGTGGACACAAATTAATACATTCAAATAGAAACTGCAGACACCAGAGTTAGCGAACCTCATAAGATATACGAAATAACACTGCGTATAGAGGGAGATAAGACTAGGAAAATAAGGGGTCTATTTTGGGATAACCTCTCAAAAGGCTATGACATCCTGTTAGCAGAGAAAGATTGGCCCCCAGAGTTTGTCAGGGAGTGCCCTCATGGCGAAGAAATGATTATGCCTGCCTTCTCAAATCACGTTCCAATTCACACTAAATACATATATGCAAGAAAATGGGCAGAAGCCCAGGCACCAGCATTATATAAAAATCATGTAGGATGGGATGAGGACTCTCCTCCTCACAAAATCCAGTTAAAATGTCAACCAACTGATGACCTGGCGTTACGACTACTTCTGCAGGCGCAGCACTCTTACGCCTCGGTGTTACTAGATGAAGCTCGTCTGTCGTGGCTGGCCACGCGGAGGAGGGTCTACCAATGGAGAGATAAATCCTGCACCATGCTCCATAGGCTCTGCCAACAAACACTACAACCGCTCACCTTACCAGGCCTCACCGAAGGGGAGGGGACCTCGATAACTGACCCTGCGACTTTGGCGGTGAACTTTGCGCAATATTATGCAGAGCAGTATGCACCTCGGGAGTGCCTCCAACCAGAGGCGATTGCTAGGTTCCTCGCGGAGGTTCCCCCTCGGGCAGTCTTGGACGAGGTGAGGAAGGCCCTGGACCTCCCCCTGACAGCGGAGGAACTGGGAGATGCGCTGGGCCAGCTCAACGTAGGCAAAGCACCGGGACCGAGTGGGTTCCCCAGTGAATTTTATAGGAAATTCCACTTGCAGCTTGGGCCACACTATAGGCGGGCATTGGAATTGGCGTGGGAGCAAGGTAGCCTGCCGTCGGACTGGCGTCAGGCCGAAATTGTGGTATTCCAGAAACCAGGTAGGCCCCCCGATCGACACGAGTCCTATCGTCCCATATCCCTGATCAACTTCGAGGCCAAATTACTAGCCAAGGCTCTGGCAAACCGTCTGCTCCCATATATTGCAGATCTGGTCCACCCGGATCAGGCAGGCTTCATGCCGCACCGAGCGACGCGACACAATATTAGGCGCGCACAGGCGGCGGTAGATGCTGTGGGGGCGACCGGGGATCGGGCGGCGTTGTTGCTAGCAGACATTGACAGGGCATTCGACTCGGTCAGCTGGACCTACCTCTTTGCCCTTCTGCCGCTCCTCAACTTGGGACCGGTGTTCATCTCCTACGTGAGGCTGCTGTACACAGACATCACCGCCTCAGTGCGCATTTCTGGAGCGATCTTGGAGAAGTTCCCAATTGCCAGGGGAACCCGACAGGGATGCCCCCTCTCCCCCTACCTCTTCGCTCTGGCCATGGAACCATTGGCCACACGGGTACGTCTCGATGCACAATATCGTGGCTTTGTGTGGGGAGCGGAACTCACAGATAGAATCGCATTGTATGCGGATGATGTCCTTTTCTTTATGACTGACCTTCACCGCTCTGGCCCTCGCATACTGGATATGATGCAAGTGTTTGGCGAGGTTTCGGGACTCTTTCTTAATCCACGCAAATCGACCCTATGGGTACTGGGCGACGAGCCGGAGACATACCCCTGGGCTTTGGCTTTACAGGTAGTGGTCGGTGGTCTAAAATCCCTGGGTGTCTTCCTGTCGGAGTCTGCTGCGGTCGCGTGGGAGCGTAACGTGCTGCCGGTGTGGGATAAAGTCCAATCAGACGTCAAAACCTGGTCTCGCATGCCCCTTAATATATATGGCAGATCTGCCATTTTCAAGATGGTCGCCCTGCCACGGCTTCTCTACCAATTACAGAACCATCCGTACAGGATTGACCCGCAGTGGTTCTGTCGCGTGAACTCAACACTTGGCCGGTTTCTGTGGGCCGGGGGTGCCTCTAGAGTGGCACTGCGGACTTGCTTTCTATCCACATACTGTGGAGGTCTGGCTACCTCTGACCTCCTGTCTTACTACCAGGCCTCTCATCTGCTGCTTCTGAATGAGTGGTGGTATGGCGACCACAGCGACCCGGCTTATGCGTCGGAGCACTTTTTGATGGGCGATGCCATGCTGCACACGCTATTGTACTCGGCCAGACGGCGGAGGATGCTGCCGCGGGTCACTCAGGTGGTCTTTGTGATCTGGAGGCAGGCGCTGCGCCGTATGGGTTGGTGGGGCAGGCTGACAGCCGAAACTCCGCTGTGGAATAACGGTCGGCTTCCGGCACTGGCCTCCCTATCGGGGTTTGGTGGCTGGGACGCCATTGGGATTTCCTCCCTCGGCCATGTCCTCACAGGGACCACCCTCAAATCCTTTCAGGATTTCAGCTCCGAATTCAATATGCCCAGGACCCAATTTTTCAAATATCTGCAATTCCGCCATGCACTCGCGCCGAGTCTGGTGGGGCTGGACCAGCTTCCTGAATTCAGCCCGGTGGAGGCCAAGCTCTTCATGGGGGACCTGGGAGATAAGAAAGTCTCCAAAATCTACCAGACACTGGTTACTCACTGCTCTTCTTCTCTCCTGTCACTGAAGGCCTCCTGGGAGACAGATGTTGGCCCGTTAGATGAAGATGACTGGAGGGAGGCCCTTGAATTCCCCCGCGGGGCTGCCATTGCTGTACGACTCAGGTTCATACAATTTAAATACCTGCATAGAGCATACTACACTAGGGAGAGACTGTGGAGGGCAGGCCTCATTGCCGCTCCGGAATGCTTGCGCTGTGGAACTGAAAGAGGAACGCTGCTGCATACGGTGTGGTCTTGTATGGGTCTGACTCGATTTTGGAATGGGGTTTGGAATTGTCTGTCGGAGGTGCTGGGGTGGGATCTCCCCCGTACTCCCAGGCTGGGCCTCCTCCATGTCCTGGAAAATGTTGGAGGCTACATCTATAAACGCCACCTACTGTTACTGGGTTTGGTTGTAGCTAAGCGAGATTTGGCGAGAGCCTGGAAGAGCGACCGTGCCCCCCCACTTACCGCCTGGAAAGCGGGCTTAGACTTTCTTATGGGCTTAGAATTACCTGTATTTGAGGCCAGGGGGTGCCCCCGGAAACATTATAGGATCTGGAAGCGGTGGGCAGACTACAGAGGACTGACTTTGGAACCCCCAGCTGATATAGAGGATGTGCCGCCTCCGGATGGGGACTTTGGGCCCTAGGTCGATACCTGATACCTACATTGCCTTGCCTGTATATTTGGTGAAATGTGAACACGTGCACAGGGTTAGGGTGGGATAAGGGGTGGGTAGCCGGGGGAGGGAGTTGGGGTGTGTTCTTGGGGGTGGGTGGGACGTGGGACGGGGAGGGGGGTAATTTCAAATTTAGGCTTTCTGTTCATCCTGCTATATGTTTACTGTGGACGGCATCCTCCTGATTGTGGAGAACTGTACCTATGCTCTGCCTAATATTTCAATAAAGACGGTTGTGAAAAAAAAATGTCAACCAACTGCACAAAGGCAGTACCCAATTAAGCAAGAAGCTAAAAAACAGGTCAGGGAGAATTTAGATCAAGTTGAATACAAAGGGGTAATTGAAACATGCACCTCTCAAATGAACAATCCTTTGTTTCCTGTCTCCAAACCGGACGAATCATATCGTCTAGTCTTGCACTACAGACACCTTAACTCATGTTGCAAAACATTTGCAGTACAAAATTCGCATAGTGCTGCACTAATGAATAACATAGTTCGCAAAAAATACAAAACAACATTAGACATATCTAATAGGTTCTTTTGTCAAAATATTGCACCAGAAAGCAGGTACTTGACCGCTTTCTCAATAATGGGGTCACAGAAAAATTTCTGTAGGCTCCCACAGGGATTCAAGAACAGCCCAGGACTATTCTCAGCCAGAGTAACAGAGTTACTACAAATATATGATGATGAGGCATTATCTTATGTCGATGACATCTATCTCACAGACGACGACTTGGATACTCACTTGAAAAGAGTGAACACCATAATATTTGGGTTTGCAGCAGAGGGCTACAAATTCAACTTTAAAAAGTCACCAATTGCCCATCTAACAGTCTTATTTTTAGGATACGAATTATCAAGTGAAGGGAAATGCCTAGCGGACAACTTCTTAGAGAAGTGCGCTGTACTCCAAGCACCGAAAACGCTGAAGAACTTACAATCGATTCTAGGCTTCCTGAATTTCGGAAGAACTTACATTCTAAACTATGCAGAGAGGGTTAAACCTCTCCACAAATTAATAAAACCTGATTTCAAACCAATCAACTGGACTCAAAAACACACAGAAATTTTGAGATCACTGCAAACAGACATGTTAGCTAAAACTAAATTAGATACACGTGACAATACACGCAACCTTGTAATCCGGGTCATCCCAGGAAGATGCGGATTCACGTACCTGACCTCTAATGAGGGAGAAACGGTACCAATAGCTTACAAATCACATTTGTACACACAAGCAGAAAGAACATTCAGTCTCACAGAAAATACTGTAAAGGCAGTGCAAACTGCTATAGCGAGAGAATGAGCACTAGCGCAAGGCAAAAGAATCACTGTTTTCACAGCAGAATCAGCCTTCGAGGCATTAAGAAGCCAGGTCAACCTGCCTACTGTGGCACTAGATCCGAAATGGATACAGTGGGAAAATTCTCTTGCTGCAGAAGACGTGAAATACTATTTCGTACCGAACATGAAAAAACTAAATGATTTAAAATATGAAAAAGAATATCCTCTGCCAATCGAAATTCTGCCCCTTGAACAGTACTCCTGTATAATCTATACAGACAGATTTGTACAGCATTACAATGTAGAAGATAAATCCTACGATGCAGCCTGCGCGATTGTTAAAGGTCGCTGGCTCTGCAGTAAATTCAGACCGAAAATAACAAAAACTGAATCACTGAGAAAATGCTCGGCTCAGCGAGCTGAAATCAGATCTTTAAAGATGGCGCTTGAAAATGCCGAACGTGAATTCCCGACACTAATCGTGTGCGATTCGCATTTTTGCGTCAATTCTTACAATAATGATTTGCAGAGCTGGGTTCAAAATGATTACAAAGACGACACAGGTGCCACAATCAAGCATAAAATGCTTTGGAAACAAGTAGTTATTTTACAGAAAGAACTACAAAAGACTCACGTGATACACACTCTGAGTCATCAACGTGATGGTGTTCACGTTGCAGGGAATTCATTTGCTAATACAGCCACAGCGGAAGCAACTAAACCGGCTTCCGTAGCCACAAAAAAGCGTGCAGAAAAATACATAGACGGGGAAACCATGCTGGCGGTAAAAACGTCTTCAAAAGGCAACTGTGCAGCACTATCTGTGAACTATCCACTCAATTATACATAAGTAATTGATGCAAACTCAGTTCCTTTTGCTCGAATCCCTGGAGTGGGGGATAGGGTAATTCCAAACACGAACCGGAGAATCTTATTAATAGCAGACGCACACATGGGTGAAGGTCCAAGGCACAAACAGATGAAGGAATCTCTGACTGAATGACAATCAGAATACTGGTGGCCGGGGATGAGCTTGCACCATTATAAATTTGTAAAGAGCTGTCCAGACTGCGACAGAGACCGCAGTAACGAGTCAAGCGGAGTAATGCCAAGGACATTTCTGAAGGCAGCATAGGGCTATCTACACATGAAACCCAGCGTCCTGTTAGTTATTTAAGACTACACATTCACTTAAAAATGTGGCCCTAGCGCTCGGCTGACGCCACAACTGTTATAAAAGATTTGCGAGTCTTCATCGGCACATACGCAATTGCCATGCTTCATTCTGACCAGGGTCCAGCTTTTAGCTCTCGAGCTTATAGGGAGCCATGACCAGTATGGGCATTGGATTGCGATTCTCTTGTCCCTTCCATCCTGAGGGAAACGGGGTAGTGGAAAGAAAAAAACGAGACATAAAGCAATCTATAACGGCAAAGGTATTAGGTTTGGGTGATGGGTGGGTCCAACATTTAACAAGTGTCCAACGTAGTCTTAACAACTTGCCAAGAAATTCTCTACAAGGTTTCAGCCCATACAAACTATTGTTCGGAACTAGAATGTATGTTCAGGACTTAGATAGTCTTGCTTCAGTGGTAGAAGATAAGAAAAAAGACTTTGACATCAAAGATCGTTTGGCTGTTTTACAGGACTTAAATGAAACAAGAAAAGCCCTGAGCAACATAAAGATAAAGCAACAGCCAACCACCACTGAAGACACACCACCTGTCCCAGCAAGACCTGTCTGGATTCCAAAGATTGGGGATCTGGTCAGAGAGAAATTAGCGGGGAAGAAGGAATTTGGGCCTTCTTACAGAAAAGCAGTACCTGTCTTAGCAATCAACGGAACAAGATCAGTAGTACTACCGCCTCTTGCTGGTAAAAAGGAGAACATAGTTGTATCAATCGACCTGATAAAACCACAATCATGTGGCCTATAATGAATAGCAGGCCCAGTGGACTCCCAAGAAGTAACAGAATACCCAAATTTGCGAGTATCCAAGAGGTTCAAACTGAAAGACTAATCACATTTGATAAACCTGCAGTGAATAAAAAAGGACGATGCAGAAATGCCATGGAACTTGTGCCTCTTGAAACCCAAATTGAAACAGTTTGTCATGAAACACCAGTCTACAATGATGTAGCATCAGAATGTGCTAATGAAAGGCAAATTGAGAAAGCAATTCCAACAATCGACAGAACTGCATCTGGCTACTTCATCAATTTCGACAACTTTTCTGAAGATCAAAGCGAACCTGAAGTGACGCCAGTAACAAAGACTTTTAAAGAAAAAGCAACAGAACTCTTTCATTAAGTCAAAGAAGCATATCTAAATGCTCCATTGATTGAGCATTGGATTGTATCAGGGGTACTTATACTCCTACTATGCCTAATTTTTGTTTTAATTTTAGGAAAATTTATAACAGTTCAATGGACACAGCAAGTCAGAACATCAACTTAGTTCTGAAGCCTCACAAATCATCTCACATCCAGAAAAGAGAACTATCATCAGTAAATGTCACAGACATTCCAATACCCGGCGGGGTAGTTTGGGACAAGACAGACTATGAAATATATGGCCCGGTCGAGCTCTTGAAATATCCTCACCAATTTAAGGTTTCATTAAGTGACTTTGTAAAACCAAGTACATTCTCTGATGATTGGGATTTTGAAAGTATAAACAATATGATGTCGGATTTAGTGTTGTCAGCAAAATTTACAGAACATGATTATTTACAAGGTTCATCTAATTATGAACAGATGTACTGTTTTACACATTACGCAGACCACTATTTACATAAATCTGCTCAACCTAGAAATGTTTTTAAATATAACCAATGGGAACATTGTGCTACTCCACCTAAAAGCAGTTCAAAAACATTCTATGACAAATTCCAATACTTCTCAGGGTTCAACACAAGTAATGCAGAAACATTTTTATTATAAACTGTTGGATAAAACAGGGACAAAAACCATGCTGACAAATACTAAATTGATATATTCAGAAGCATTTTATGAAAAAATGATTACATTTGGTTATGATTTCTGGAAAAATAACATTGAAACAAAAACCATCTGGGGTACAAAAGATTGGCAGGTACAAGGCCTAGAAGCATTGTTTCGAGCCTGCATGATCCCAGAACAAATAATGTTGTTGAATGACACAATTCAACAAACAACCTGTCTTGGCCTAGCCAAGATTAAAGACCTTAACACACCATCTATTCCAAAGCCAATACCTGATAATGCAACCACAGATATTGAAGTAGACGTATCCAAAATTTTAAATGAAAACAGAACACATCCTGATTGGAAAAAGTGGTTAATCTGGCCTACAGACACGAATAACTGTCAAGATAGATTCCTGAACAAAATACAGGGGTTAAAAATGACCAGACCACACCCTAGATACTCCCAGAGACAACATCCAGGGATAGTAACAACTTACATTGTAGGGAAACTATGCCTTGAATGGCTACAAACATCCACACTGGCACAAATTAAGCAACATTTGTCTTTACTTAAAGATGGTGCTGATTTGCGAGATTTCATAATGGGACCAAGCAAACAGCGTCAAAAACGTTTCATAGCGGCCAGCATATATGCTGCATACGAGGCATGGAAAGAAACTCAAATTGAAACAGCCGAGAAAATACGGGAAATTGATCGTATTAATTTGGAAAAAATCACTTTCTGTTGTGGACAATGGGTTAATGACTCTGTCCTCCAGAATGTATTCACTGGACAGTATTGTATCATCTGCTATTGATACAATAGACCAGGACTGCTAATGTTACAACATGTCAGTAAATCAAAAAGAGACTAGCTAGGAATGGGGTTAGTATGACATTAATATTATAACCGTCATGGTGACTCAGTATTGTTTTGTCAATTAGTGGTGGCACCTGTTGTCCGGGGATCTGGACTAGCTATCTGGTCCTCTCTCTCCCTCTTGATTCTCGCAATGTTACAACATGGCCAGTCCCAATTACGTTCTATTGTACAGCTAGGCTGGACGTTGCAAAATCTTCGTTCAGGCTATGTGCCATGGCGTTTAATCAACACAACGTCATTGTTTTCTATCTTTAACCTTACTGATAAACAAATCAGTTTGGCACAGAAAGGAGCAGACTATACAATCCTGAGCATCGAAAAACTTGAGAGATTACCATTGACAATGTCAGAAAGACCTGTCATTGAATGGATAATACACGGAATTATCACAATTCCGATAACAACTTTCCAGTTTAAAAATTGCCTTGAGTATATACCGGCAGGCCAGTATGAAAAGTTGGGTAAAGGATACATTAAGTCATCATGGAAATTACACACACATGTTATAGTGACAACAACAAAAGTGTATTTCTTAGTGGTGATAAGTGTAAACATTCACTAACATTCACTAAGCGGTATACTTTTGTGCCAAGGTATTAACTTGCATGGGGCCTGTGAGGGTACTTCGAATAACCTTTCATGCCACCAGCACGGCACACCTGCAGCACAAATAGAGCCATTCTTTAGGCAACTTTCTAACGGGAGTTACGTTCTAATAACGGATCACAGCTGTTGTGGCTTGGTGCCAGGGAAAGCATATCTCTTAAGCATGAGTTCCATGGTCACTTGCTGTATGCAAGCATTGTATCCAAATGGCCCTGGAGACTCAGTGGCTCCGATTTGGCCTCCTTTGAATATCTCTTCTATACGAATTGATACTTTAAGCAGAATGAAGTCTGTGCTTTTGCAGACAACAGTGCCCATCATGTCATCAAAAGAATCGTATGATCTCCAAGTTGCAAGGACAACTGCAGAGATACATACACTTTTATCAACAAATTGCCCGGTGCATTTCACAGAAATGCTCAGCCAAATCCTAAATATGTCGAATGCCAGTGGTATCTCGAATATATTTAAGACAATTTTTTCGGGACTTTTAACAACATTTGAAGCAGTCCTGGGCATCTTTCCCAATTTTGTCCATTCGATCTTTGGTGGCTTACCACTACTTTTGGGACTCGTAGCAGGTATTCTATTTTTGACCCTCCTGCTCCGATATGGCAAACCAAAACGCAGACATGACTCCAGCAAGGATGGAAGAAACGATCCTAGCAATACGCTACCAGGACCGCATAACTAAAGTCCTTGGGATTGCCCGGCTAAGAGATCTGAATATGACCTGGTTTCTTTCATTCAGACCTATATGGCAGACCTGCATCTTACCTGTGCTTCGATGTATGCTATGCGGAGAGGAATGCGTGTTAGACACCTGTCTTGCACTACAATCAGCAGTACCTATGGACGTCGATACTTTGCTAAGTCCAGTTACGGCTAACGCATCGTGTTGTCCCCAGCGGTTACCAATCCTGATGACGGCATTTGTTGAGACTCCTGCGCTACGACTAGGTGGTGGCAGTGAAGCAAGAAATGAAAGAAACATCACCCAGGTACGACCTTCTGTGAGCATTGCTGATCCTGAAATCGATTATAGCAATCATTCTCACAACTGCCAAGTTACAGCATTATCAAACTTGGTCGAACTGTCACCTGAATATGTAGACCAATTCTTTGCGAGCCTGTCTGAAATGATGTTCTCCCCTGAACAGAAACAATAACTTTTGGAAAAGAATCCGGCTCACAGCGTTCCCATGAACTCTGAATTCGGCCTTCAGCTTTGATAAACAAAAGCTACTGAATAGCGTTTTGAACTATTTTTTTTTCCCCGTTCACCATGAAATTATTTTTTTTCAAAAATTTCCAAAATATTTACCTTTTTTCTGGCACACATACTTTGCTTAAAGTAGAACTATTCATAAAGAACAGAGCTTCTATTTTTAGTAGATCTAGAGACAAAACTTTACCTCAGCCTCTAGCACATTTTACAGCAATTGTATTTATATGTGATGAAATAGTCTCGCCCTTCTTTTCTGTATTAAGAGACATTTCAAGTGTAATTTTTCGCAAAATCATTCAACTGATTACATATGCAATATTTTTTGAATGATTACTATGCTTGAAAACGTACAGTACCTATTATCATTTTCATGTATTTCATACACACCATTTCAAATTCAAAAATTTATTTTGGGGTGGGTAGGAATACACGTGCATCCTTTTGCTTTAGTTTTTAGTAATTTTATGGACATAAATTCGTGGAGTGGGTGATGTGTTTTATCTAGGACCCCGATCAATATTGTGACCTCATGCCCCTATACGGCTATAATCAATACATATCCCTATAACGGCATAAAAATCAGAGCCATATTTCAGTAACTCGCCTCTGCAGTCCATGACAGTCCATGACACAGCAGAAGCCACTTCCTTAGATTCCTAGATAGCACATTGAGTTCTTTCGACATACCAATCCCCCAGCAACCTGGGAAAGCCCGCTTGCTTTGTTTTGATTAGTAATAGAACTCCTGCGAGCACTGTAAGAATGACCAGTTCTTAGTGACATCTTTATTGACGTCTTATGTCCAAAAACTTACGTCAAACTCGGCACCTTTCAGGTATAAATATACCAACGTTGCCTTAAGCAAGCACACGGTGGTGGTGAATACTGGAGCACAACAGCAGTCCCCTTGCAGAGAGCCCAGCAGATGCGAGAAGCCCACGGACGCTGCCCCTCCTCCTTGACGCGCTCCGGCGTTTCCAGCCTACCCTAGCGGGTGACTGGGATATCGGGTCCTGAGAGGAGATACCAGACCTCCTACATTCTATTCCAGAGGTACGGTGCTGACTAAACCCTTAGAGAGAATTCTTGAAACAAACTTGGCAAAACCAACTTAACTTAAATTGCTACTTACTTACTCCCTCCCATGTGTTAGGCTTAGGTCAGGTACACTGGGGTAGGCGTAGCTAGAAGCACCAGTTGAGGTCGTTAGCCAATGTATATATGAATGTATATATTTTATTCATTTTAACTATCTTATGGCTAAGAAAACGTATCAATGCTTTTACAGTATTATTTCGTAATACTCCTTTTACTGTACGCACTTTTTATAATAACAAGTCTTGCAATTGTGGCAATTCATTTCTCTTGCATGAGAAGGAAGACTGCTCAATAAATAATATCTTTTATTGAAAACGCCCGTCTCTCTATTCTCTGCATTCTGGTGAAAGTAAATCTGCACAACTGACTGAGTGAAATAGCTGTCTATTGTTTCACACGACTCTAGAGATTGGCTCTTATTCTGAGGAGCAAAGTTGTCATGTTTATGCGGTTGTCGGAAGCTGAATCCCTTCTTGTCTGAGCCAGGGAAGCTGATCACTTCCTATTCAGTCAAGAAAGTTTCCAGTGACCTCTGAGCTAGCTGGTGCAAACCTAAATTAAGTCTAACATAGTCAGTAGAGACCTAGAAGACCGCAGTCCTACGTCTACACTGCTGTTTATGTTATTCCAATGCGCAGGGCCTATAGGGAAAATAAGAACTACACTACAAGGCCCTCAGTGTTCAGGGAAGGTAGGGTTAAGGGATAATAAGGGGTTTTTAGGATTTAAGGAAGGGTAACATTAGAGGGTAGTAAAGAGTTTATAAGGTTCAAGGAAAGGTAGCATTAAGGGATAGGAATGAGTTTTTAGGGTTCAGGGATGGGTAGCATTGGGAAAGTGTTGAAAGCACATTGATGATTGTAAACGTTATTTTTATTCTATCGTTTCAAAATAAAACATAAACATTCTTTTCATAGTAGCACTGTGCTTATTTTTTTGAAAGGAACACTGCACAATTTTGAAGCAAAGCAATTAGAAGTGTTAGACATGAACTGATGCTATTTAAGGTACAACACATGCTGTTAGTGCATTTGCAGTTATGTCCAGTAAGCTGTTTAATATGGTACCCCTGGGGTTTGTATTTAGCAGTGACACATCAATCTTCATCTACCAAGACATAACTGCCCATGATCAATAATAATGTATATTACAGACATCATTCGCTTCATATACCCCGCTCCTCCCCAATAGTCACCCATCTGTCGTCCCATCTCACCTGTGCCTCTTCTGTTCCAGCTCACTAGTTGCAATACTCACAGCACCCTCTTTTTGTGCAAAACTCTTCTACTGAAACAAGCTGTGTTGCTGCTAGTATCACACATGGTTTATTGAATATGGGCCACATGTACAAAAATGTCCATTTGCGATTCTCAAGTAGCGATTTTTTGTGAATGGCTATATGAGAATCGCAAAATGCTATGGGGCAGATTTATGTTAACTGGCGCATCCCCAGGGATGCGCCAGTTAACCTGCGCCACAGTGCACCACAGCTCCGCCACCCATGGTGCGCCGCATTTATAATCCGGTGCACCATGGTGCAAAAACGGCACAGATGCGTGACTGTGCCGGAAATGTGGCGCATTGCTGGAGTTGCGTCACAAGCGCGACGCAGCTCCAGCAAGGCTCGGGGGTACACCATCTGCACAATGCTGCGTCAAGACCTACGCCTGCTTCAAGCAGGCGCAGGGTTTTGACGCAGCATTGCCCTGAAAGTGACTGAGTGAAATCTCATAGATTTCACTCAGCCACTTTCAGGAGGCGTTCCTGCGCAGGAACGCCCCCCCCCCCTGCGCAGGAACGCCTCCTTATGGCGCAGTGCTTTACAACGTGACGCATCTCCTAGATGCGTCACGTTGTAAATAGGGTGCATTGTTTGCGCCGCAGTTGCGTCAAATAAAGTGACGCAATTGCGACGCAAAGAGGCGCAACGGCCTCATAAATCTGCCCCTATGTATGTAGGATTTGCAATAAATTGTGAGAATCCTACATATTCCTTAATTGCGAATCGCAAAATTGCGATTCGCAATTAAGGAATACCTCCCCATTCATCCTTTGGTCCTAGAAGCCCATACGACTGAATGGTGAGACATTCTCAATTTGCAATTCTCAATTAGAGAATCACAAATTGAGAATGCAATTTCAAGGGTTCCAGGGTGTCAAAAGGACACCCTGTTCCACCCCTGAAATGAGCATGGGTGCAGATGTGGCGCACATACATGCCCTAAGGGCATGTATGTGAGTCACTTGGCACTTTGAAAAATGCAAAAAAGTGCATTTTTCAAAGAAATCGCAAATTGCCACCAACTTGAAGTTGGTGGTAATTTGCGATTCCTTAAGTCCAAATTGCCCTTTTTCTGTGCTTCTTACATTGCATTTAGGGAATAGCAATTTGTGATTCCTTAAATGCAATTGCAAAATAAGGAATCGCAAAATTTGCAATTCCTTATTTTGCGAGGGGTGTTTGTGTCATACATTGGACAATGCTGATTTACGATTGCATACGCCAAGATCTGCGAATTTCGGTGTTTGCGATCCCAAAATTGTCTTCATACATATGGCCCTACGTCCCATATGTACGTAAAGTCATATATAAATAAGTATGTGCTACTTGTAAAGTGCAAACCTAACCAAAGGCTATAGAGCACTGCACAGGGTCACAGGTAAAAACTCTTTCCGAATTTGAAGCTGGGCTTGGGCAGTCCTGATGGATACAAGATGAGGGTTCAGATCTTGGGTGCAGAGTGATATATATCCATGCATGCATGAATACACTCATGCATACATGCATACACTCATCCATGCATGCATCCACAACTACATTGCCTCTTAGCCGCCCAAATATCTCTGCCCCAAATAAGTATGACATAAATATCCATACATATCTCCCCGTTCCCCCTACTGACCAGTGTCCCTTGTCCAGCACAATATTCCAACTTGTTTCTATAAGGAATGGAATGAATAAATACAGGTAAGTCCATGATGGAGTGCACAGTTGAATTGTGTATTTATTCATTGAAAAAAAACAAAGGTTACAGGGATGTTATAGTTAGGCTAACATTTCACTGGTACAAACCATAGAAATTGAGCAGGTATAGTTACCTGAGCCAACTATAACTAACGCCCCAACAATGCACTGCGTATGACCTCATCTATTACATCACTTGTGACATGGTCAGAGACATCACTCATAACATCACTGATGACATCTCAAATGACATCACTAATGACATCATCCAGTGACTGTTATTATTTTCTAAAATGCCAAACAAATATACTAAAGTAAGTGGCTGTTTGAGTGTCTGCATGGGTGACTAAGTGGGTGTGTAAGTGGTGTACAGAAGAATGAGTGGTTATGTGACAGACTGCATACATAAGTGAGTGGGTGTTTTTGTATAGGTGGGTGAGCAGGTGTGTAAGTTTTTGTACAGGTGAGTGAGCGGGTGAGTCTTTGGGTGTATTAGTATTAATGAGTGGCTATGTGGCTATCTCTGAGTGAGTGAGTGGATGTGTAAGTGGCTGTACGTGTGAATGAGAGGATAAATGAGTGGCTGTATGGGTGAGTGTGAAGGTATGTCAGTAGCTGTAAATACTGAATGAGCGGACGTGTGAGTGGCTGTATGGGTGACTCAACAGGTATATAAGTATATTTATGGTTGACAGAGAGGGTAAATTAGAGTCTCTATGGGTGCATGAATGGGTGTGCAAGTGGGTGCATGGGTAAGTGAGTGTGTGTGAGAGTGGCTGTATCTGTGGTTGAGTGAGTGTGAGAAAGGTTGTATGGGAAAGTATGTGTTTGTGTCAGTTATTGTGTAGGTGAGTGAGTACATTAGTATATGTATGAGTAAGTGAATGGCTGTATGATTAACTATCTGTGAGTGAGTAGGTGTGTGAGCAGCTATATGGGTGAATGGTTCAGTGCGTGAGTGGATGTATGGTTGTATGAGTGGGAGGGTTAATATATCTGTGTGACTGGATGTGTGAGTGGCTGTGTTGGTCAGCAAATAGGTTTTCAGGATCTTGAAAAGTGCTTCCCACCTTACAGAACGTTTAATGGGGCCCATTACAAAATGAAATATGAGAGGCCCCAGTGAAGTTACATGCCCGCATACTTCCGCTGAAACTAAACTGTAGCCCTGTTCATCGAAATTAAAATTAAAATGTTCCAATCAGGAATATCTGGAAAATTGCAGTTAAAACTTGCAGTTGGCTCTACATGTCTGTCCTTCCCCTTGCACTTTTTTAGAGAAAGTCTTGGGTCACCCAATTTGAGTGTATAAGCTGCAATCCCCCGTTTTATCAAGGGTGTCCAGTGTAGGTCCAGATTGGCCAGATATACATTACATTTTGTGGATTTTTGCTGCTGCAGTAAAAGGGCAACTGTAGCTAATGTGAATATCCTGAAAAGCAGACCCGGAACCGGCCCTAACGGACCGACATTATACACCCCAGTGCTGCAAGCATTCTTATCCACATATGCTGCAGGTCTCCTCAATTCTTCTAAATATTGCCTTGCCTTCTATTTCTCCTGTATTTGTGTCACATCTCAATTGGATATCCTTTTGGCGTCATATACCCCTCAACAATATCAAGGTTGCCCACTCGTTATCCAGCTCTGTTCATTGCTTTGGACACAAGTGATGATGTGAGCACAAAATGACAGCTTCAGAACAGGAAGCAGAAGTTCAGGACCATGGACAGCAGTACTGATGTGAACCCAAACAATGAAGCAGAGATTCAGCACCAAGGACAGCGGTGCTGATGTGAACCCAAACAAGGAAGCAGAGGTTCAGGACCATGGACAGAAGGGCTGATGTGAGCCCAGAGCAGGAAGCACACGCTGAGCGCCCTGGATAGATGGCTAAAGTGAGCTCAGAGATGGAAGCAGAGGATTGCTTCCCTAGACCTCAGTGGCGAGATTAGCTCAGTGTAGGAGGCACGGGTTCAACGCCAGAGAGAAAAGATGAGTTCAAACCCGGAAGCAGACGTTCAACACCCGGGAAACTGCGCTATGTGAGCTGAGGGAAGGAAGCATAGGTTCACCATCTCTGACAGAAGGGCTGTTGTGAGCTCAGAGCAGGTAACACCGTGTTTGCACCGTGGTGAGAACGGCTAATGTGAGCTCAGAGCAGAAAGTAGAGATTCAGCACTCTGGACAGAAGAGTTGATGTGAGCTCAGGGTGAAGCCCTGGTTCAGGACCATGGACAGAGGAGCTGGCATGCGCTCAGTGCCAACAGCACAGTTTCAGTGTTAAAAGCAGCATTTCTGATATGAGCAGCACACAGGGCACAAGTCGGGAGTACACGCAGGTACACGGTGTTCACACACTATTTTTACAGGGTGGACGCCGTCCCCCTTGCCAAAAACTTTGGCCTCACAGAAATATGCTGAACTTGTCCCGGTGCCATTTTGAGACACCGGGACACGTTCAGCCGCGCCTGTACGTTGTCTGCTTGCCATTTCCAGCAGCCGCAGCAACAGCAACGTGAAGGCAACAGGGGGGCTTTATTTTCACCTCCAGTTGGGCCGATGTTAAGGGGGCACCAGGCCTCCTTTTGTTTGAAAATCCTGACTGGGGGCGGCCTGGAACCTCACACTTAAATGGAAATGCCACAGAGGGTAAACAAAGACACACCGAGTGTTATTTCAACACAGGTACTTAAGAGAGGTATGCTTTTGCCTTTGTTCAGTCCCTGCGTCTAATAGATGCATGCACTCAAAGAATGTCAGGTGTGTTGGCATATCCCAGTATTTACACAAATAACTATTTATTTTATAGCGCTATGCAACCCAATTCAGGGTGTCAGAGCTCTTTATGTAACATATCTATACTACTATTATAAAGAGAGAACTGTGTCCTTTGAGCCAGGTAAACTCGAAAAGTACACCACCAATCCAAACACCCAAGACATCTTTGGAAACCTCAGGGCAAGCAGAAGGACATAGGCTATATAAAAATAAAAAATATACGTTCTTTAAAAAATTTAGGAATAAAAAATAAGTAGTCCCTTGCAAGTAGCGCCGGCCGCGACGTGCGTGATGACATCGGGAGCGCGGGGAGGAGCGGCGTTCAGGAGCTCATTCTGTCTCTCCGTGAAGAGCTGAGCGGATCCACTTATAAATCCATACCTTCATTTTGTGTTGCGGGGGGGGGGGGGGCCTCTGACTGGGCTGGATTTGGTCATGTGTGGCTGCAACAGGTGGGGCAGCAGCATGCGTGTGTAAACTTTTTAAATTCCATTGCACGTCGCCAGCCGCCTTATCATCAGGAAGCACACACTCACCAGAAACGGCAGTCCAGCACTATTATGTAAAGCAGGAGCATGTCATGAAGTGTGCAGCGCCAGATCTCGGGTAGGTATTTCTGCAATCAATGTCCCGTTTTATTGGCAGGCACAACTTTTCTGAATAAAAAAGCAGACACTTTTCATGTACCAGAGATGCTTTCTCCGCATCAGTGTTTAGTTACGGCAGTTCACTGCATGATTTAGAGTGACCCCAACTTTCACGCCTCGACGGTTGAGCTTTACCCGGAATCCCAGCAGGCTCCACATGCTGCAGACCTCACTCTACAACTCCTCCACATTGCCTGCTGTGCCCCTTCTGTCTCTGTGAGGGCGCACTCTATCCCTCACATACATTGTCTCTGCTGCTGTGTCTCCCTTAATGAGGAGAGCACGCTTGACCAGATAGGATGTTTAGAGTTTTAAGGCAGCCAGGGAGCAGCTAACAGATTTGCAGCCATTGCCATGCCTTCTGGCCAAGCCCTTTTTACTTTGCATTGTAGGGGTTTTAAACCTTTAGCCCTTAGACATTGTTAAATGTATTCCGTGTGCGTGCTCTCTCCTCCCTCTCCCGCTATTACACTCAGGTACGGGCCGGCTCATTAACTATCATTTCGCAGACCAGGCTCAGTAATATTTACCGAGTACACTGCGCTGTGGTATCTATGTCCATTCACAGATGATTATCTGTTGATCTCTATGCCCTAGTCGGGTGCTTGGAGGTGTGCTGGTTCTGGGTGCACAGATGCATATGTGTTTCATTGTAGTCCTGCATTGGTGCCCGTTTGACTGTTTGCACGCACATCAGGCAGCACGTCTATGTGTAGATGTGGGCATTTTTGTTGTTGGTCTGTGTTCATGCATTAAATGCTTTGAACCATCTTGCTTCTCTTCCTGCTCCTCACACAGGGTTATTATCCTCTTACACATTATTCCGCCCTCACGTGCCCCTTCTATGTTTCACACGGGACGTTCCCTCCACTTCTCTCTGCCCGCCGCCTCCCTGCATTGACGTGGGCATTAGCATCGAGGGCACAGAATATAGGGTGCCTGTGCATGGCGCGCTAGCAGAGCAGATATGAAGCGATGACAGCACAGTCTACACAATAAGACGGAGCCAGCATAGCAGGGAGCAACCATTACAGGGGCCAGAGCTCGGAGCTTTACTGAGTAACAGCAGTGCACAGAGACATCACTCTAAGAGAGGATCTGTACATTACAGGCAGCAGCTGAGCATGACGGGCAAAAAACATTAACGTAGGAAAGTAAAGTCACATACAGCATGCATGCAGAAATAAATGCACTAAGACCACTGCTGTACACAGGACATACATGAAAAGAAGCATAGACTCCCATGGACTCACAAATGAAATGGAGCCGTGTCTGTACACCGAGACAGCAAAGCAGCTGTAAATGCCACTTGCACCAATTCAACTCACATGCAGGCACAAATTGGCAGCACATGCAGGCACACATACATTCTGCACCTGTAGAAATACTGCATACATGCGCACATACATACACAAAAAGCACCAACAACATTAGGGTGTTGTCGTGAGGGGAGAAAAAAACAGTGGGTGAAACAATTTATTTTTTGCATTGTTGAGAGGAAGGGGTAAACTGCTAGAAACAGTAGAGAGAAATCAAGAGACAGACACAGAGAGTGAAAGAGGGTGCAAAGAAGAGAAAGGCAGACCTAAAGACACAGGGATGTAGCTAGAGATAAAACGACAGAATACATATAAATAAATTTAAAGAAAGATGTAGAGCCAGAATGAGAGAGAGGAGAGAGAGAGAGAGAGAGAGAGTGTGTGGGAGACAGAAGTAATGGATTGTGAGAGAAGGGGGTGAAACAGAGGGAGATGGAGCTAAGCAGAGCCAGAATGAGAGAGTGTGGCAGAAAGAAAGAGGGGTATAACAATTTGTTGAGCTAGAGCGAGAAGAAGAGGGACATGGGAAGTAAGACAGATAAAGGTCTGAGCATACATACAGTTATCTATACTGACCCGAAGGCGCCTTGAAGCCTTCGGGTTTTAGTTGCGCTGTATAAATTTTCTTTCATTCATTCATTCATCTATACTACTATTATAAAGAGAGAACACAAACCTTTGAGCCAGGTAAACTCGGGAACCACAGCGCCAATCAAAACACCCAATACATCATAGGAAACATCAGGGTAAGCAGAAGGACATAGGCAATATACCATAAAAAAATATACCTTAGAAGGAAAAAGTACGTTCTTTCAGAAAGTAGTCCCTTGGAAGTAGCGCCATGTCTGAGGTGGGCGTGTGCATTTTATGCGTGCTGACATCACAATCACGGGTCCGCCATTGAAGTAAAGTAGTAAAGTGCTCAGGGAGCGGACTGGAGCGTGGCCAGAAGCTGGCAGGACAGGAGCGCCGAACCGAGAGACTCCGAAGTCCTGCTTTCCGCAGCAAGAAATGCCTTGCCTGGGATACTGGCGCCCTTTGGTGACTGGGCACCGTGATTGTCACTGCATATGCGGTGAGGTGTGCTGGGCATAACCAATTTGTTTGCATCGGTCTCCTCCGACCTCGTATGTGTGCCTATGACTATTTTATGCTTCATGCTGCTCGATTGACACTTGCAACATTTCCGTGGCTGTGGCCTTGATTGGGGACTTCATCCCTCTTGTTTGAACTGTTGTCCGGTTGTTGGCACGGACTGTTCAAGGAGCACTTTCGGTCTGAGCTTCCACATGAAACGCTCGCTAGCCAAACGGGAACACACGGGGCTGCCTAGGGGGATTATGGGTCTTGCAGTCCCGCTGGGAGGAGTAGCAATTACCCGGAGGCGGCCTTATACCTACATACCTGATGTACGTGCCTCTTCTTCATTGGAGCAGGACTGTCTTTTGTATATATATATATATATATATATATATATTCTATATCTATACTACTATTATAAAGAGAGAACACAAACCTTTTGGCAAGGTAAACTCGGGAACCACAGCGCCAATCCACACACCCGATACATCGTTGTAATTCTCAGGGTTTACAGATGGACATAGGCTATATAAATGAAAAATAAATACGTTATTAAAAAATATAAGTTACAAAAAAAAAGTAGTCCCTTCAAAGTAGCGCCGGCCGCGATGTGCATGCTGACATCAGGAGCGGCGTAGAACAGCGCGGGTTGTGTTCAACAGATTATCGCCAGCAATAAACACCCTCTGGCAGAAGCAACGCTTTCACTTTCATCCGTGCGAGGTGCTTTCCTTCCCTGCAGTATACAGACCACACATAAGCGGAGACAAGCACACGCTCTCCGCCCCGGGTCCGCAACAAACCTTGCGGGTTTCTCCAGCTGCAGCAGGTAAGTGGCTCTGACCCACCAGCTCGGTCCATAGGGCCACGTGCTCCTTCTTAAGTCTGCAATATTGGGCACCAAGGCACTCAAGCTCCCCTTCTCTGGCTAGGCAGGGGGTGGGACCCCACATCTCTGGGCTACGGTACCCCGCACCACACAATTGATGGCTCTCCCCTGGAAGGACTTCCTGCCGGCGGGCCGCCGGCTTTCTGTATGCTATTTTGTTTGGTTTTTATAGCGCCAACCATCCGTGCGTTTACATTCTCTTTCCAAACGCTGGATTTCGGGAAGACACTGCAGAGGCGTGGGCGACAAATTGCAGAAAGGGTGGATGACATTAGGGAAGGAGGACAGGATAAGAGCTTCTTAAAAGGTGTTCGGTCGGAAGGATTAAGGGGGGGTGTTAAACGCAGACCAGGCATGGCCAAGTTAACCTACCTGTGCCATGTTAACCAGGCATGTAATTATCCTGTGGCATGTGCCATGTAAGACTGGCTTCCTCCTCATTTGTCTGTAAAGCGTTCTAACATTTCCTTAGATAATGCCCGTGATAAATAAAAACTTTAGTCAGTAAGTAAATAAATAAGGGCTGCAAGTGAAATTATGTTTGCTTCACAGGGGTCGGAAAGAGCAAGTCATTGAATATTGTGTCCTTCTAAGGCAGAGCATTTCCTCAGTTGGATGAAGGTCGGATCAGCCCTGCTGACTTCTGGCAGGATGTCGTATTGCATCAGAGTGAAGGATGGATTCTTTCTGTGAAAGCCTGGGGCGGCTTTACCACCATGAATCAACCAAAGACCAATGTTTAAGACTGCCCCGTCCCTAACCGAAGTTGTTCTCCCCTAGAAGGTGTGGTGCAAAATAAAAACATTATTATTATTACCAGTTTCCTTCACGCACAGACCACTTTGCTGTTTTGTGGTTCACTCTGTAGAAACCCTACCTCTTTGTACCTCAACAGAAAGAAAGATGCGAAACATCTGTATTTTAAATATTTCCAAAGTAAGCGCTTGCATAATTTCTTGCTAAACCGCCTCACCCACTGCGCTAACATACCCCTTCTTTGAGGTTGTTTTCAGGGGCACCGGGAGGGATCCCAGACTCAAGACACAACGTAGTTCACGTTGATGTGCAGAGGGTCAGAGTGGGGCGCAGAGGGTGTGCCGCGCAGCCTCATTCTATATCTGCCAGTATTGTCACCACTTAATATAAAGAACATGAATACATCTGAGTTTAGAAGTCACGAGACGTGGTCATGCGCTGAGAGCTGTGTCAGGCTGACGCACCCTTTAGTGGTGAAGGGCAGGGTCGGATTGGGATCACAATTTGGCCCGGGCAATGACGAAAAAAGTGGTCCACATTCAAGGGGCGTGGCCCACAATTAAGGGACGTGGCCCACATTCAAGGGGGGTGCCATTTCATGAAACACCATTTGGTTACACACGTCAATGTCCTTGAATATTAGATGTAAATACATTAGGAATTTGGACAAGTATGGTAGTGCACTGTCCAGTGACCAGCTGAAGGAGGGCATAAAAGATCAGAAATCTATATTAAAAAATATAAGTTACAAAAAAAAGTAGTCCCTTCAAAGTAGCGCCGGCCGCGATGTGCATGCTGACATCAGGAGCGGCGTACACGCGAGGAGCGGCGTACAGGAGCGGCGGAGAACAGCGCGGGGAGGAGCGGCGGAGATCAGCGCAGGGAGGAGCAGTGACGAAGAGCGGCGGAGATCAGGGGAGCAGCGGACATGACCGGCAGACAGGCGGTGAGGATCGGCGGGCAGATAGTGAGGAGCGGCGGCAGGGAGGAGCGGTCAGCGGCGGATAAGGTAGGGCGCCAAGTTACCAGTCAGCAAAGCAAACGTGAGGGAGGAGCGGCAGCGGGTTGGAGCGTTGAGCGAGCCACAGGTACCGGAGGAAAAACAAACGTGTGCAGGAAAAAGTAACTGGGCAGGTTAACACGAGGAAAAATAAACGTGTGCAGGTGACAAAAGCGTACAAAGTGGAGCGGGGAGCAAACGGGCCATTACAGGATGAAAAAGTGAAACGGGGCATTACAGGGAGGAAAAAGTGACGTGGGCAGGTTAACAGGAGGAAAAAGAAACGTGTGCAGGTGACAAAAGCGTACAAAGTGGAGCGGGGAGCAAAGGGGCCATTACAGGACGAAAAAGTGAACCGGGGCATTACAGGGAGGAAAAAGTGACGTGGGCAGTGACGTGGGCAGGTTAACCGGAGGAAAAAGAAACGTGTGCAGGTGACAAAAGCGTACAAAGTGGAGCGGGTAGCAAACGGGCCATTACAGGGCGAAAAAGTGACGTGGCCAGTGACGTGGGCAGGTACCAAACAGGGCATTACAGCAGGAAAAAGTGATGTGAGCAGTGACGTGGGCAGGTTACACAATGTCAGGGCGGGTGGGGCCCTGAG
Source organism: Lissotriton vulgaris (assembly GCF_964263255.1). NCBI lineage: Eukaryota > Metazoa > Chordata > Amphibia > Caudata > Salamandridae > Lissotriton > Lissotriton vulgaris. The sequence continues at coordinate 19,159,524 of NC_141699.1, read as the reverse complement.
CCATGATTGCTCCCGGACAACGTCGGGACGGGCTGCTAGTACGTTATACATTGACAACAAAACATGTACATGTGTAAATCAATGTACAAAATTTGTTACATAAGACAGGGTTACAAGGTATAGGAGCCACATGTCCTTTGTAGCTCACTGTGCAATATTACAAGGATTACAATTTATGAACTGCAGGTAACAAAAAGATCTCTGTGTTAAAAGCAGTAACCCACTACACTATTTACATAACATACAAATCTGTCATCTGCTTGTTACCTGATGTGCTTTGCAGGAGACACATTAACCTTATACTACTTTGATTAAAATCTGGGACTTAAAAAAAATAGATCTCTACAACAAATGCGTTAAACTCTAGTGTTATCTCTCCATTATTACATTTCCCTGAGATTTACTGGGCACCTTCACTGCAGATGCCTTATCCCAATGTAATATTTTAAAATGTAGACGTTGCAACCAATAAAGCATACCCAATCTACTGTCATGCTTCTCCTTGTTGCCAATTCTTTGTGGCAGGGTTTCAAAAAATAAAGGAATTAGTTGAGGCCCAGATTTTGCGTTGGGATTACACCCCTTGTTTGGCACAAACTGATGCCAAATCTATTTTGTTAAATCTCATAATGTGCTTAAATGTACTCATGATATACCTTATAAGCATACGTGTGAGGTCCTAATATCTGATGCCACTTCTGGTGATGTCCCTTCCAGTGAGGTCCCTTCCGGTGACATCACATGCAATGTAACGCATCGGGACATCATGCGCTGTGATGGCACACATTATTCACTTGCACACTGCTAACCTGGTTAGTACCCCCACTTCTTTTTTTTAAGACTTGTGCCCTGGCAGCACAGATTCAGTACCAAGGAACACATCGCTGATGTGACCTGAGAGCCAGCAGCACATGTTCAGTCCCATGGACAGCAGAACTGAAGTGAGCAGCACAGGTTGAGTTCCATGGACAGCAGAACTGAAGTGAGCAGCACAGGTTGAGTTCCATGGACAGCAGAACTGAAGTGAGCAGCACAGGTTGAGTTCCATGGACAGCAGAACTGAAGTGAGCAGCACAGGTTGAGTTCCATGGACATCAGAACTGAAGTGAGCAGCACAGGTTGAGTTCCATGGACAGCAGAACTGAAGTGAGCAGCACAGGTTGAGTTCCATGGACAGCAGAACTGAAGTGAGCAGCACAGGTTGAGTTCCATGGACAGCAGAACTGAAGTGAGCAGCACAGGTTGAGTTCCATGGACAGCAGAACTGAAGTGAGCAGCACAGGTTGAGTTCCATGGACAGCAGAACTGAAGTGAGCAGCACAGGTTGAGTTCCATGGACATCAGAACTGAAGTGAGCAGCACAGGTTGAGTTCCATGGACAGCAGAACTGAAGTGAGCAGCACAGGTTGAGTTCCATGGACATCAGAACTGAAGTGAGCAGCACAGGTTGAGTTCCATGGACAGCAGAACTGAAGTGAGCAGCACAGGTTGAGTTCCATGGACATCAGAACTGAAGACATGTTCAGTCCCATGGACAGCAGAACTGAAGTGAGCAGCACAGGTTGAGTTCCATGGACAGCAGAACTGAAGTGAGCAGCACAGGTTGAGTTCCATGGACAGCAGAACTGAAGTGAGCAGCACAGGTTGAGTTCCATGGACAGCAGAACTGAAGTGAGCAGCACAGGTTGAGTTCCATGGACAGCAGAACTGAAGTGAGCAGCACAGGTTGAGTTCCATGGACAGCAGAACTGAAGTGAGCAGCACAGGTTGAGTTCCATGGACATCAGAACTGAAGTGAGCAGCACAGGTTGAGTTCCATGGACAGCAGAACTGAAGTGAGCAGCACAGGTTGAGTTCCATGGACATCAGAACTGAAGTGAGCAGCACAGGTTGAGTTCCATGGACAGCAGAACTGAAGTGAGCAGCACAGGTTGAGTTCCATGGACATCAGAACTGAAGTGAGCAGCACAGGTTGAGTTCCATGGACAGCAGAACTGAAGTGAGCAGCACAGCACAGGTTGAGTTCAATGGACAGCTGCGCTGACGTGAGCACATGTTGAGTTCCACGGTCAGCTGCGCTGATGAGAGCAGCACAGGTTTGGTTTCATGAACGGCAGCACTGATTTGAGCAGCACAGGTTTAGTTTCATGGACATCACTACTGCCATGAGCTCAGAAGACGAACCCCAAGTTCCAGGACATGGACAGAAGAGATGATATGCACTCAGAGCCAGCAGCCCAGGTTCTGTACAAAGGTCAGCAGCGCTGATAAAGCAGCACAGCCTCAGCACCATGGACAGCAGCACTGACGTGTTCTCAGAGCACGAAGCCCAGTTTCAGGTCCATGGGCAGAGGAGCTGCTGTGAGCAGCACAGGGTCCTTCCACAGACAATAGTACTGCCTATGAGCTCAGAAGGGGAAGTCCAGGTCACAGACCATGGACAGAAGAGCTGATTTGCGCTCAGAGCAAGCAGCAAAGGCTGAGTTTTCTGGACAGCAGCGCTAATGTGAGTAGCCCAGCTTCAGTACCATGGACAGCAACGCCGACGTGATCTTAGAACAGGAAGCCCAGGTTCAGGACCTTGGACAGAAGAGATGATGTGAGCACCACAAGTTCAGTTACATGGACAGCTCCATGGACATGAGTTCAGAAGAGGGCGCCCAGGACAAGGCCGTGGATGGAAGAGCTGATGCATGCACAGAGCCAGCAGCATGAGTTCAGTACCAAGGACAGCAGCACTGATGTGAGCAGCACAGGTTAAGTGCCATGGACAGCAGCACCGACGTGATCTTAGAACAGGAAGTCCAGATTGGACAGAAGAGCTGATGTGCCCTGAGAGCCCGCAGCACAGCTTCAGTACCATGGACACCAGTGCTAATGTGAGAAGCACAGGTTCAGTACGAAGGACAGCAGCACTGATGTAAGCAGCACACGTTGAGTTCCATGGACAGCAGTGCTGATGAGAGCAGCACAGGTTCCGTTCAATAAATCATCTCCCACAACACCCTCATCAACAGACTTTACAATGTAAGCAGACAGCGAGGCATCCTCACAGGAGGCACACAGAGCATCTGAGTGCCCCCCTTCACCTCAGTGCCCCAAGACATCATATGGAGTGTTCCACAAGGGTCATCCCTCAGCCCCACCATGTTCAACATCCCACAGACTCAACATAATCTCGTATGCAGACAACACTCAACTGATCCTCTTGCTCACTGAAGACCCCTTCAATGCCAAAGCGAACTTCTGCAATGCCATGACTAACACAGCCAAATGGATACGAGACAACTGCCTCCAACTCATCTCAGACAAGACTGAAGTACTGAACTTCGGGAAGAACAGCTCTGAGTGGGAATGCAGCTGGTGGCCTGCAGAACTCAGACGCCCACCCACACTGACTGACCAATGCCATGCAACCTCAGCATCATCCTTGACAGCCAACTTGCCATGAAGTCAACTCATTCACCTCCTCCCGCTACGCCACCCTTCGCATGCTCTGCAGAATATTCAGATGGATCCCAATCAATACCAGAAAGAGTGTCACTCAGGCCATCGTCACCAGCTGCCTTGACTATGGCAAAGCCCTCTACACCAGCATCTCCAACCAGCTCCTCAGATGACTCCAGACCATACAGAATGCTGCACCCAGACCCATCCTGGACCAACCCAAAGAAAACCCACATTGCCCCCCAGCTGAGAGATTGCTCTCCATCCAGAGGAGATGCCACTTCAAGCTCCTCAAGCAGGCCTACAAAACCCTACATGATCTCAAGCCTACCTACATCAATCATCAACTGACCTTCTACCAAACCTCCAGATGCCTCCGCTCCTCTTCACTCGCACACATACCTCGCATCAGTCACAGCGGTGGCTGCTTCTTCTCCTACATTACTGCAAAGACCTGGAACACCCGGCCCCTCCAGCTCCACACAGCTTCCTTGCTGGCAGACTCAAGATCTGACTTTTCAATGGAGGCACAGCACCCAGATAAACCTAGGGGTAACTCTGGTGTGCTTTATAAATGCTGATTGATTGATTGATTTATTAATTTACAGCAGCACTGGTATGAGCAGCTCAGGTTCAGTTCTATAGACAGTAGAACTGCCATGAGCTCATAGAGGACATCCAGGTTCAGGACCATGGACAGAAGAGCTGATATGCGCATCACATGCTCAGTTCTACGGACACCAGTACAGACTTGAACTAAGAAGAGGCAGCCCAGGTTCCAGACCATGGACCGAGTTCTGATGCACGCTCATAGGAAGCAGCACAGTTTCAGTTCCAATGACAGTAGAGCAGATGTGAGCAGCACAGGGTGAGTTCAATGGACAGCAGCACTGATGTGAGCAGCGAGGGTGAGCTCCATGTCCCGCAGCACTGACATGAGCTCAGAAGAAGACTCTCAGGTTCAGACCCATTAGCATGAGATTTAAAGTGAGATCAGAGCCAGCAGCGCAGGTTCAGTTCCATGGAAAGAAGCACTGACTTGACCTCACAGCAGGATGCCCAAAATCAGGACCATGCACAGAAGAACTGCTGTGAGCTCAGAGCCAGCAGCACAGGCTGAGTAATACGGAAAGTAGCGCTGTTGTGAGCAGTACAGGTTCAGTACCAAGGACACCAGCAGTGACTTGAGCAGCACAGGTTCAGTTCCATGGAAATCAGCACTGCCATCAGCTCAGAAGAGGTTGCCCAGGGTCAAGCCCAAGGACAGGAGAGTTGATGTGAGCTCAGAGCCAGCAGCACAGGATCAATACCAAAGACAGCAGAGCTGATATGAGCAGCATGGTTTCAGTGCCATGGACAGCAGCACTGGTCTGATCTCAGAGCAGGACGCCCAAAATCAGGACCGTGCACTAAAGAGCTGCTGTGAGCTCAGAGCCAGCAACAAGGAAAGCAGGGCTGATGTGAGCAGCCCTGGCTCAGTTCCACTGACAGCCGTGCTGCCATGAGCTCGGAGCAGGAAGCCCAGTTTCAGAAGCATTGAAATAAGAACTGAAGTCCGCTCAGAGCCAACAGAATAGGTTCAGGACCATGGACAGGAGAGATGAAGTGAACTCAGAGTCAGCGGTAAAAGTTCAGGACATGAACAGCAGTGTTGATGTCAGCCCAGAGCGGGAACCATATATTCAGGACCATGGACAGAGAGCTGATGTGAGCAGCACAGGTTGAGTTCCATGGACCACAGTGCTGCCATGAGCTAAGGAGAGGAGGTCCAGGTTCAGGACCAGGGACGGTGGTGCTGATGTAAGCTCAGAACCAGCAGCACAGGTCAGTACCAAGGACAACAGAACTGCCATGAGCCCAGAACAGGAAGCCTAGATTCAGGACCATGGATAGGAGAGTTGATGTGAGCTCAGAGCCAACAGTATAAGATTAGGACATGGACAGCAGTCCTTCCATGAGCTCAGAGCAGGAAGCACAGGTTCAGAACCATGGACAGCATGGTGCTGTGAGCTCCAAAGCAGGAAACATTAAGTTGTCAACTGGGAAAGAAACAGCTCATCAGCAACTCCTCAACCTTGAGTGAAAAATACAAGGAAAAGGTGTCCACCCATCTCTTGTCAGTGACCTAGGATTTGAAAATCTCAACGAAAAAGATGCAGTGAGATCCTTGACTTCTGCTCTTCATGAAGAAATTGAAGAGTCCTCTTCAGGTAACACCCTCTCCACTTATAATCCTCGAATGATGGACCCCGGCTGTTTACAGCTGTCCTGCCAGTGTCCACTCTGTCATTCCCCTTCCTCAGCGCTCCTCTCCTCCATCCTAGTATCTGGACTTTGCAGCCCTGTTTAATAATAGGGTAACCAAGACTACAAGTCCCAAAATACAAAGAAATAATTCTGGACTGGTGCAATTAGCCACATGAACCTAAAAAATTGCCTTTACATTAGGACTTTAGTCAGTACTTTTTGCAGGGCCACTGTTGTCATGCCTAAAGCTTTTTTGTGTGAATATGTGCATCCTCCAGCCTGCTTGTGCCTTTATACAAGATGCCTTTGTAGTGTGTGTGGGCGATCACAGGAAGAACTTCTCCTAGTGCTACTCAAACTAGCTCTTTGAATGTTTGTGGGTGAAAAAAGTGCCTGGGCCTTAAGTGGGTTCAAAACAAAAGCTGCAAGTTGTAAAGACGTGGCCCCTGTGTGTTAAACCCTTGCATACCTAACCAGCTGTAAAATATAAAATGCATACATACATATATATCTATATATAAATGTGATCAGTAAAGCACAATTTTAACTAGAGTAGAATTCGAGATTTCCGCGATTGACGTCTTCATTAGGCGACATTTCCGGGGTGTAAGAAAGGCTCTTGTTTTCACATCGGGTTCCCTTTCTTGTACTACCCCAAGATGGTAGTGGCAACAGAGAGGTGATGCTGGAAGTGACGTTCCTCCTGTGATAGACAGAAATAAGCATCAAAGACTGAGGACAGATTTAAATATAATGCAAATGTTTCAGAAGTGGGAAGGCTGTGTCTGTCATCCTGCAGCCGAGTTCAAGTGGTTAGTTAAGTGGATTCAGTGGAGGAAAGGAGGAGGCGGAGGGTTAGTTTGTTGCTGCCTGTGTCTAAATAACCCAACTGGAGGCACTCATCCCTGTCCTCCCCATGTGCGGATGTGCCCAGCTGGCATATCTCCCTTCTTTGATGCCCATCAGTGGATGCGTTCACCTGGAGGGACAGTGAACAGCATATGTTTTGTTTACGCCCACTAATTGGGCAGAATGTGATATTTACTCTCACTCATTGGGCAGCATGGGATGCCAATTCAAGCTCCTGACCCACGCACAGAAGGCTCTACACAACCAAGGGCCCGCCTACATTAATCACCGCCTGAACTTCCATCAACCACCAAGATGACTGCCTCCCTTTCACTTGCCCACACTACCGGCATCAACGAAACCAGATGTGGAGGACACTCCTCCTCCCACATTACAGCAAAGACCCGGAACCACCTGCCCATGCACCTCCGGACTATCACCTCACTTGCGGAATTCTGAATGGCCCTCAAGACCTGGCTGTTTGCATGAGCTTAGGGGCCTGCAAGCATCGGGTGATTAACCGTGCTTTATAAATCCTGATTGATTGATTGATTGAGTGAAGGGTATCGAAGCAGGCAAACCCGACAGCAAGCACTGAGGACTCTCTGAAGGTGAGAGTTAGCCTGTGTTGAAGATGTACAGAGGTAACTCCGCAGTAACAGCCATGCACAATTACAGACAGAGGGGAAGGCACCACCCTAGAGGAATAAGCAGGCACAGGCAAATTAGCCCTCACATTCATAGAAGACATGAACATTCTCAATCTTTCATTATTAAATTCACTTCCTACTTATGTTGCTGTTCATCTTTTATACCCTACTATTTTGTCTATTCTTTCTACCTTATTCATTGCACCACCTTTCCAGCTTTACTGGACTGGTCATTTTGCAGTTCCCTTTACCATTAAGCTTTCTTTTACGTCTTCTATTAGGCAGACTTTACTGCCTAAAATTCGGAACTGGTCCTAACTTAATATGCCAATGCTAAACAAAGTGCTCCAGGACAATATCCCTTCTTTTGGCTCCTCCACTAACCAAGCTCAATTTACTGCGCACCAATGGCTCCCAGCGGCCACTAACTCCGCTCTACCTCTTTCTATAAAGCCCCAGCTTAAATGCTGCAAAGCCTTAAAAACGGTAAAAAAGGGGGTGCTGATGGACGGAGCATCTGAATCAATCAATCACTCACACCCAGTCAAAAGATCTGAGTTTAATCCATCACTGTTCTTTAGCCCACTCTGCCACCCCAGTTCAGACATGGCTATATGCAAATCAGTCTGACCCTGTGCCTCATGGGACTAGTCCAGCCCGAACTGCCAAGCCATGTCTTCCCTGGACCGGAAACAAGCTTCCGAGGACCGGTTTCTGGTATTCCAGCCGTCTTCAGCCCGGCTTGCTTGAATCCAGTGGCAAAGTGAGCAAGGGAGGAAACATTATTCATCTGATGCTAAATTGGAGTATTTGGGAGCATTATAAAGATACCATGCTCTTTGCAGATCGGCTCGTGCAGCCTTCCTTATAGAGAAGATTTGTAGCACCCAACACTGCCTGAAAACTTTGTTTAAGGCGGTCACAAAACTCTCAGCCGGCAGTGCATTTTTGCCCCCTCCCTCGCTCTCCCAACCTCAATGTGATGAGCTGGCACTGTTCTTCTACAATGAAGACAAGTCCATTTATGACCACCTTGCTGTGGATGCCATCCGACAAGGGAATCTAATGTTTCCTGTTAGTCTCTTGGCAGGCTCCTCTGAATTTTCCTCCCAGGCTCCTGCGTCTGAGTACTCTTCACAGATTAGTTCATGGTCTCTTCTGGATTTGCCTTCCTTGAAGTTGTCACTGAGCTTTCTCAAGTCCGGCTCACCTCTTGACCCTCTCCCCCTTCTAAACTTAGGGGCATATTAGCAAGTATTTGCGATATTTATCGCAAAACTTGGTTAGCGTTTTTTTTTTATTGCTGCCATTCGCTGGATATGCTAGCAGAGAAAACATGCTATTAGCAACGTTTTTCTCCGTTGTGCTAAAATATCCAGCGATAGCGGCGAAATGCGTGAATATCGCTGGAAATCCAGCGATATTCACGCATTAACGCCAATGGGGGCTTAACCTTAAAATCCACCTCCCATTGAATGCACAGGTAAGTCATCCTATTAGCAGGCGTTAGATTCTAGCGATAATCGTGCTTAGAGCGACATTTTTTTTCGCTAAACATGGGATACTAATAGGCGATAGCTGTGTTAGCGACTGCTTTCAGTCGCTAACAGTTTGAGTACACCCGCTGACATGCAAAGCGGGCCCCAAACCGGTCGCTATCGCCTAAAAGCTGTTGTTAACTGCTGTTAGCGACAGCTTGCAGATAGGGCGATACAAATATCGCCGCTTTAGCTGGGAAAAGTCCAGCTAAAGCGGCGATATTCCCCTTGCTAATATGCCCCTTAGTTTGTTGGACGACACGGTCCTTTCTGTGATCCTTAATCTGCTTAATACTTCTCTAAGTACAGGTTTGGTTCCCCAGTGGTGGAAACATGCACTCGTCCGTCCTCTACTAAAAAAGGAAAGTCTTGACCCTCTTTTTTGGTCTATTATTTGTCCTACTTCTCTTTTGCCCGTGTTTTCTAAAATATTGGAACAACAAATTAATACTTTACTTTCCTCTTTGGTCACTACTTGCAATTTGCTACACCCCTCTCAGTCTGGCTTTAGACCTGGCCATAATACTGAGTCTGCTCTCCTTGGGGTTACTGAGCACCTCAGACTACAACTTGACTCCGGTGGTACTTCCACTCTCATTCTGCTGGATTTGAGAGCAGCTTTCTATTCGGTGTCTCACTGAAATTTTGATGGACCGTCTCAAAGCCCCGGACATTGTGGGTTTGGCTCTGAGGTGGTTGATCTCTTTTTTAAAAGACAGGACCTTTCAGGTTTTCTCGAATCAAGTGAGATCGAATACTTTAGAGTTAACCCCTGGAGTTCCTAAAGGTTCTATTCTGAGCCCTTTACTTTTTAATATATATGTTCGCCCCTTGGCCAACCTTGCTGAGACCTCGGGTCTGACTATCTTTTCCTGTGCCAATGATACTCAGATCGTCTTCTCCCTTTCCACCGCCCAGCACCTAGACCCTTCCCTGCTGCAGCTTGGCCTGAGGAATGTTTCATTATGGCTGACCAGTAACGCTCTGAAGCTAAACAGCACCAAAACTGAGGTGCTTATTCTGGGTAATAACCCGGAGCACAGCAGGATCAATCAATCAATCAATCAGGAGTTTTTTAAAGCGCGACTACTCACCCGTGAGGGTCTCAAGGCGCTTGGAGGTGGAGCCAGCATTGGGGGAGGCAGGCACCGCCCTATTCTGACCCAGGTGCTACTCCTCCCCATCACTCTACATGAAGATGGGTCTATTCAGCCTAGTGCTGACTCACCCAGTCTCCTGGAGCTACCCCCAGCCCCTGTCATTCACAAACCAGACAGTCAATACACAAACAGGCAGAGGCACATAGCAGGATTTAACAGGAAAATAGCCACTTTCAAAAAATTGCTATTTTCAAACTTGGAATTTAAAAACAATTTTTCCTAAAAGATGGGTTAGCAAATTCTGGGTTCAGGGATACCAGACTTCAGCTTCCCATCTTGCTCCTATAGGGAGATATGCAGGTACACATGGGACACAGCATTCCCCATTCTATCCTATGGGCAAGATGGCCTTTCAATAGTGAAAAATAAAATTGGCAGTATTTCACCATCAGGACATGTTACCCCCACTAGAACATGTCCTACCTTTCACATACACTACACCCTGCCCAGTGGGGTACCTTGGGCCTACCTTAGGGGTGTCTAATGTGTAAGAAAAGGGAAGGGTCAGGCCTGGCCAGTGTGTACACCAGCCAGGACAACATGGCAGTTAACAACTGCCCACAGGCACTGCGGTGTCAGGCCTGAGACACCATTTTAGGGCTACTCATGTGGGTGGCACAATCAGTGCTGCAGACCCACTTATAGCATTTGCATCACCAGCCCTGGCACACTCAGTGCACTTTACTAGGGATCTACTGGTAAAACAAATATGCCAATCATATATAACCAAACACAATAAAAATGTATAGGGAGAAGAGGGGTCGGTGCGATATCGGTGGACGGCTGAGAGGGCAATACATCCTAACGCACAGTATATCGAGGTGCACGCCGGCCAGCTGTTCCCTAACTCACACGAAAGAGACAAAGAAAATCTCAAGAAACTGATCACGGCACAGCGAGGGACAGCGACGGAATCCACAAGCCCCGAAGCCATGGCGGGCAAGGGAACTAGGAGTGGCTCCACGCAGGCCAAGTTGGATAAGTTTGCATACAACCAACACGGACAATCGCAAAGCAGTGGCCGCAACTCCACGGGTGCTACCCAAGAAACGGAGGGGACCAAGAAGGTGACACTGGAAGACATTATGAGGACCCTATCAGATGTCAAAACAACGGTAGGCTCCATCTCCTCAGAAGTCACGCTGTTGCGAGCAGACCTCCAAAAAATGACTGAAAGAGTGTCCCAGGTAGAGGTGGTCACGAAATCTCTCGTAGAAGACATGTCAGAACTACAAATAGCCATGGAACGTATGGAGAAAGTCACCAAACTCCTACAGGACAAGCTGGACGACCAAGAAGGGCGTTCTCGACGGAATAATGTTCGCATCCTTGGACTTCCGGAAACAGAGGGGAAAGGTGCAATGGACCTTTACATTGAAGATCTCATAAAGTCCAAACTGCAACCCAAAGGACTATCCCACTTCTTTTCAGTGGAAAGAGCACACAGGGTTCCGGGTGGACCGCCCAAGCCGGGAGCGACGCCACGGCCTGTGCTAGCAAGGCTCTTCTACTTTCGAGACAGGGATGCGATCTTACAAGCGGCGAGGGTCTCCCCACCTGTTAAGATTCATAACGCAACCCTAGCCTTCTTCCCAGACTACACGGCAGAAGTGGCCAGGCGACGCAAATCCTTCACAGAGGTGAAAAAAGCACTACGGGACAAAGAATTGCCGTTCTCCATGCTATTCCCTGCCAAATTACGGATAGTAGCCGATGGAAAGACGTGGTTCTTTGACACACCGGAGGCAGCACAGGACTGGCTGGATGGTTGGAGACAGGTGGGACAACGTCACCGTCCACAAAGAGACCGACCTACTCACCGTAACGGCAAGCAAATGGTCGGCCAGAACAATCATTCGACTCAACGAGATGGCACGGCAGCGACGGAATCTGACATTGAGCGAGACCCGTTTGACTCTGGACAATTGGCTCCGGTCTAAAAACTTTGTTTTTATATGAGACGGACTAAGTGTGGCGCGGAGAGCCTCGGACCTGATGCAGCTGAGTAAGGTGGGCACAGCTGGTGCCTATAAGGGACTCACCAACCCCACGAGCAAGTAAGATAGCTGGGGAAGGACTAAAGCACTCTGCTGATGGCCACATCTCAACAACGTTCCCGTTGGGTAGAGGGACGAGACAGGGATGCCCCCTATCGTTCTTGCTCTTCGCATTAGTGCTCGAACCCTTGGCAATCCTGATTAGAACAACGCCCTTATTCAAGGGCATTCAATGGGAGGAGGGATGGGAGGATAAAATCTCCCTATATGCAGATGACATGCTCATTTATATGACTGAACCTGATGACGGAATCCCAGCCTTGCTGCACCTCTGCAACGAACACGGGAAGTCATCAGGCTATACCCTGAACTGGTCGAAGTCGGTGGTATACACGCTAAAGGGTCCGGCGCCGAGATTACGGGAAGATTGCCCCTTGGCGGCGCCGACGACCTCCTTTAAATATCTAGGCATTGTCATCACGCATTCTGAAGCAGATTTCTTTGTTAACAACCTCAGGCCACCCATGGATCGCTTGCGTGCAGACGTTAAGCACTGGGCGACCTTGCCCCTCACACTCCTGGGGAGAGCAGCCCTATACAAAATGATGGCGCTCCCCAGGTTCCTATATATATTGGAAAACACCCCACACCCTGTCCCACAGCGATATTTCAAACAAATCGCAGCGCTGGTCTCCAACCTACTCTGGAATAATGGCCCAGCGCGTATAGCCTATGACAAATTGGTGAAAGGTTGGTACGAAGGAGGGATAGCACTGCCCAACATTCAGCTATATTACTGGGCCGCTCAGCTTAAAATAATTAACCACTGGATCCACACCCCGAGAGACGATCCAGCGTACCCAGCAGACTGGTCGCAGCTAGGATCGGACTGCATGCTCTCAGCACTATATAATAAGTCACAGCTCAAACACTTACACGGGCCGACACAACCCACGGTGGCTCTCTGGCATACAGCGCAGGCACGACTGGGCTGGAAAGGCAGAATCACCAGTATGACGCCATTGTGGGACTCGAAGTCGCTGGGAAACCTTCGACTGTGTAAAGGGTTTGCACAGTGGGACTCCATAGGTATTTCCACGGTGGGGGACCTTTGGGACAAGGGCACGGTGGTAGCGTTCCCACAACTACAGCAGCAATACGACCTAAGACCCACTGAAACATTTAGGTACGTGCAAATTAGACACGCACTGCTGCGGGCGATCCCGGTGGGCACTGATGTGCCGGAATCCTCACCACTAGAGGACAGACTATTGACAGACTTCATGCAACAGAGTGCGACTTCCCTCACATACAAAAAACTGGTTAACAACCTAGAGGACCCCACGCTGAAACTTAAAGGAAAATGGGAGGGGGAGATAGGTGCGGCGGATGAATCAGAATGGAACGAAGCTTTGGCCTCCCCAAGAGAAGTGGGCATATCGGCAAAGTTCAGACTGGTGCAACTTAAAATTTTGCACCGCATCTATTACACCAGAACACTACTCCACAAAATACATAGAGCACCACATCCCTTTTGCTTGAGGGGCTGCGGGGAGGAGGGAACACTATTCCATACATTATGGGACTGCCCACAAATACAGGACTTTTGGAGGCAAATAATGCGCACAATTTCCCAGGCACTAAAGATTTCCATTTTGCCAGAACCACGCAAATGCCTCTTGAACATATGGGACCCCAACGACCTAGATCGATACGGGCTGCTCTGGGCTACACTGGCCATGACAGTGGCTAAGCGTGATATCGCACAGAAGTGGGGGGCTCAGGAACTGCCCACAGTGAACAGATGGGCTAAAAACATGGACATACTGATGGTTATGGAAAGAGCGGTTTATGTCCTTTGAGCTTCCCCCCGCAATGGAACAAGGTATGGGCAGCGTGGAATGTTTATAGGGGTGAAATATGTGAACCATTACCGGAAGGAGGCGACCTGGACTTAGAGGGGGAGGACGAGTAACAGATGGGGTTAGGGGAGGGTGCCTCTATGGGCCGAAAGCAGCAACGTTCTAGGACAACTCCCCTGAGAGATAACAAGAGGGCATGGAGAATTGCTGAAGGGAAGAGATATGTGGAAATGTACATAACAGTGATGACTCATGTTGGGGGGGAGGGGAGGGGTTTGTTCTTTTGAAATTGTAAGAGGGGTGCTCATGTTAGACAGCACATAACGGGAGAAAAATTGATCTACTCTGATGACCAGTCATGGAGAAATGAAAGAGCATACTTAAAATTTTAGATAGGTGGACTCAGATACGAATGACGAATATGTAATGCAAACTATAACTTCCAGAAATGCAACATTCAAATATGAAGCTTGAAGCCTAAATGTACCATAATGACTATATCATGTGCCTTCATGACAATAAAGATTTATAAAAAAAAAAATGTATACGGAGAGCATATGCACTTTAGTACTGATCAGCAGTGGTAAAGTTCCCAGAGTCCCATAGCCAAAAACCACAGGTCAGGAAAAACAAGAGATACAGAAGCAAAATGTTTGGGGATCACCCAGCAAAAAGGGCCATTTCCCACTACCTCTCAATCTCTGCATCTCTCGTTCTCTGCACCTCCCCCTCCCTGTACCTCTCCAACTTTTCACCCCTCCCTCTCTACAACGGCCCCAGCAGCGCTTGGATGCCTGGCTTCACCTTGGGAATGCCCAGGAGTGGACATCTCACAGGAAAGCCAGGAAGGGTTCCACAGCTGTATGAATACAGCGCTATGAGACCTCAGGGTAGAAGTGCGCTATATAAATACAAACACATTTACATTTACCTCTCCCTCTCTGCACCTCTCTTTCTCTGCACCTCTCCCTCTCTGCACCTCTCCCTCCCTGTACCTCTCCCTCCCTCTACTCGCCCCTCTCTGAACCGCTCCCTCTCTGCACCTCTCCCTCTCTGCATCTCTCCCTCGTGCACCTCACTCAGTCTGACCCACTTCAGCTGACATTATCTTGTTAACATTCCGCCCTGTTGTTTGTTCCTGTTACACGTGAATTCTTCATCTCACCCCGTGAAGCTCTTCTGTGCCGCAGCTGATGCCTCCTCGCTTGAGTTGTTCTCAATAAAAACGAGAAACAAGTAACATTTCCTCTGAGAGCTTCAGACATCGGCTTCTGTGTCCACAAAGTGCTTGTTTGATTCAAGGGGACCTAAATGCAATAATAGATCCTGCATTGGACTCCTTTCCCACAAGAACCCGCTCAAGGGGGACGGCATCGCTCCCTGACTTTTTGGGAGCCCTGGGCATTGTAGACATATGGCGACATCTAAACCCCGCGGCAACCCAATACACTTTTTATTCCGCCGTACACAATAGCCTATCTCGCATAGACTACTTCTTGTACCTGGGGATGGGACTGGGATCTGTAGACACAATAAACATTTTGCCCAGGGGCATATCTGACCATTCGCCGATAGTACTAACTCTTACCACCAGGGAAAGGAAATGTACTAGAATCTACCCAGTTTACCCAAACTACTTGAAAATCTCTAAAATTAGGAAGAAACTAAAATTAGCGACAACAAATTACTTTGCTGAAAACGCTGGGACGGTGTCCTCGCCAACCATCCTGTGGGAAGCCTACAAGACCGTCCTTCGAGGTTCTGCAATAGCAGCCATAACGGGACACAAACGGGATTCCAGGCGAGAGCTCGCAGAAATAGAACTGGCACTCAACGACGCAAACGCTACACATATGGCGAACCCCTCCCCAGCCACGACACACACACTGTTACTACGACAACAACAATACCAGGCCCACCTCAAAACAACAGTGCAAAGTAATATTACAAATACTAAACATAGAATTTATGACGTGGGCGACAAAGCGGGGAAGATGCTGGCGTGGTTAGATAAGAGAGGGGGAGGCGCAAGAGGTATACAGAGACTGCATACTGCTGACAACCAAGAACTGACGCACCCGGAGGCAATTGTGCACACCCTGGCAAGTCACTTTCAGACAATATACACCCCAGACCACGCCATCACAGCACGAACGGCAGCAGTATCACTGGCGGACATAGATATCCCCAACATAACACCAGAACATATGCAGGAATTAGAGGCAGACCCAACAGAGGACGAAATTCAACTGGCGATTCAGGCACTACAGTCGGGCAAAGCGCTGGGTCCCAACGGACTGCCTGTGGAATGGTATAAATCAATGGCCTCAGAGCTCAGTAAACCCCTACTAGACATGTATTTGGACAGTAGGGAAAAGGCGGAATTGCCGCTGGATCAACGCACGGCCACAATTGTAGCCATACCAAAGCCGGGGAAACCCCCAGCTGAATGCACATCATATCGCCCGATATCATTACTAAATGTAGAAGCCAAGGTGCTGGCAAAACTTCTGGCCAACCGCCTGATGCCGCACCTGCGCACCCTGATCCACCCTGACCAATCGGGCTTTATGCCCCACAGAAGTACAGCACTGAATCTCCGAAGGGTCCACGGAGTCCTGGCTCGTTCACAACTCCTCACGGAGAAAGCTGTAATTCTCTCCCTTGACGCCAAAATGGCTTTCGATCTAGTAGAATGGGAATATCTCTTCGAGGTACGTGCACGTATGGGCTTTGGGCCGAAATACATAGCCTGGATACGCCTACTCTACACAAAACCGGTCGCACAGGTAGTAGCTAATGGCCACATCTCAACAACGTTCCCGTTGGGTAGAGGGACGAGACAGGGATGCCCCCTATCGCCCTTGCTCTTCGCATTAGTGCTCGAACCCTTGGCAATCCTGATTAGAACAACGCCCTTATTCAAGGGCATTCAATGGGAGGAGGGATGGGAGGATAAAATCTCCCTATATGCAGATGACATGCTCATTTATATGACTGAACCTGATGACGGAATCCCAGCCTTGCTGCACCTCTGCAACGAACACGGGAAGTCATCAGGCTATACCCTGAACTGGTCGAAGTCGGTGGTATACACGCTAAAGGGTCCGGCGCCGAGATTACGGGAAGATTGCCCCTTGGCGGCGCCGACGACCTCCTTTAAATATCTAGGCATTGTCATCACGCATTCTGAAGCAGATTTCTTTGTTAACAACCTCAGGCCACCCATGGATTGCTTGCGTGCAGACGTTAAGCACTGGGCGACCTTGCCCCTCACACTCCTGGGGAGAGCAGCCCTATACAAAATGATGGCGCTCCCCAGGTTCCTATATATATCGGAAAACACCCCACACCCTGTCCCACAGCGATATTTCAAACAAATTGCAGCGCTGGTCTCCAACCTACTCTGGAATAATGGCCCAGCGCGTATAGCCTATGACAAATTGGTGAAAGGTTGGTACGAAGGAGGGATAGCACTGCCCAACATTCAGCTATATTACTGGGCCGCTCAGCTTAAAATAATTAACCACTGGATCCACACCCCGAGAGACGATCCAGCGTACCCAGCAGACTGGTCGCAGCTAGGATCGGACTGCATGCTCTCAGCACTATATAATAAGTCACAGCTCAAACACTTACACGGGCCGACACAACACACGGTGGCTCTCTGGCATACAGCGCAGGCACGACTGGGCTGGAAAGGCAGAATCACCAGTATGACGCCATTGTGGGACTCGAAGTCGCTGGGAAACCTTCGACTGTGTAAAGGGTTTGCACAGTGGGACTCCATAGGTATTTCCACGGTGGGGGACCTTTGGGACAAGGGCACGGTGGTAGCGTTCCCACAACTACAGCAGCAATACGACCTAAGACCCACTGAAACATTTAGGTACGTGCAAATTAGACACGCACTGCTGCGGGCGATCCCGGTGGGCACTGATGTGCCGGAATCCTCACCACTAGAGGACAGACTATTGACAGACTTCATGCAACAGAGTGCGACTTCCCTCACATACAAAAAACTGGTTAACAACCTAGAGGACCCCACGCTGAAACTTAAAGGAAAATGGGAGGGGGAGATAGGTGCGGCGGATGAATCAAAATGGAACGAAGCTTTGGCCTCCCCAAGAGAAGTGGGCATATCGGCAAAGTTCAGACTGGTGCAACTTAAAATTTTGCACCGCATCTATTACACCAGAACACTACTCCACAAAATACATAGAGCACCACATCCCTTTTGCTTGAGGGGCTGCGGGGAGGAGGGAACACTATTCCATACATTATGGGACTGCCCACAAATACAGGACTTTTGGAGGCAAATAATGCGCACAATTTCCCAGGCACTAAAGATTTCCATTTTGCCAGAACCACGCAAATGCCTCTTGAACATATGGGACCCCAACGACCTAGATCGATACGGGCTGCTCTGGGCTACACTGGCCATGACAGTGGCTAAGCGTGATATCGCACAGAAGTGGGGGGCTCAGGAACTGCCCACAGTGAACAGATGGGCTAAAAACATGGACATACTGATGGTTATGGAAAGAGCGGTTTATGTCCTTCGAGCTTCCCCCCGCAATGGAACAAGGTATGGGCAGCGTGGAATGTTTATAGGGGTGAAATATGTGAACCATTACCGGAAGGAGGCGACCTGGACTCAGAGGGGGAGGACGAGTAACAGATGGGGTTAGGGGAGGGTGCCTCTATGGGCCGAAAGCAGCAACGTTCTAGGACAACTCCCCTGAGAGATAACAAGAGGGCATGGAGAATTGCTGAAGGGAAGAGATATGTGGAAATGTACATGACAGTGATGACTCATGTTGGGGGGGAGGGGAGGGGTTTGTTCTTTTGAAATTGTAAGAGGGGTGCTCATGTTAGACAGCACATAACGGGAGAAAAATTGATCTACTCTGATGACCAGTCATGGAGAAATGAAAGAGCATACTTAAAATTTTAGATAGGTGGACTCAGATACGAATGACGAATATGTAATGCAAACTATAACTTCCAGAAATGCAACATTCAAATATGAAGCTTGAAGCCTAAATGTACCATAATGACTATATCATGTGCCTTCATGACAATAAAGATTTATTAAAAAAAAATGTATAGGGAGAGCATATGCACTTTAGTACTGATCAGCAGTGGTAAAGTTCCCAGAGTCCCATAGCCAAAAACCACAGGTCAGGAAAAACAAGGGATACAGAAGCAAAATGTTTGGGGATCACCCAGCAAAAAGGGCCATTTCCCACTACCTCTCAATCTCTGCATCTCTTGTTCTCTGCACCTCCCCCTCCCTGTACCTCTCCAACTTTTCACCCCTCCCTCTCTACAACGGCCCCAGCAGCGCTTGGATGCCTGGCTTCACCTTGGGAATGCCCAGGAGTGGACATCTCACAGGAAAGCCAGGAAGGGTTCCACAGCTGTATGAATACAGCGCTATGAGACCTCAGGGTAAAAGTGCGCTATATAAATACAAACACATTTACATTTACCTCTCCCTCTCTGCACCTCTCTTTCTCTGCACCTCTCCCTCTCTGCACCTCTCCCTCCCTGTACCTCTCCCTCCCTCTACTCACCCCTCTCTGAACCGCTCCCTCTCTGCACCTCTCCCTCTCTGCATCTCTCCCTCGTGCACCTCACTCAGTCTGACCCACTTCAGCTGACATTATCTTGTTAACATTCCGCCCTGTTGTTTGTTCCTGTTACACGTGAATTCTTCATCTCACCCCGTGAAGCTCTTCTGTGCAGCGGCTGATGCCTCCTCGCTTGAGTTGTTCTCAATAAAAACGAGAAACAAGTAACATTTCCTCTGAGAGCTTCAGACATCGGCTTCTGTGTCCACAAAGTGCTTGTTTGATTCGAGGGGGAGACAGAAACGTCCTATTCTTGGACTTTTCATTTGAAAACTTAAGAAGACGTCAATGATACAAAACAAGCAGTTTCACGGCTGAGCAGCTCCCTGCTGCTGACGGGGGGTGGCAGGTAAGAGGGGCCCCGGAGGACTGAACTCATACTGAGAGATCCAAAAGCATACTTCCCTCCATTCCCCAGGGGTTAGAGGTCAAACTCTGAGTCTTTATCTGAATGGCCTCCCTTTTCCATTACTTTTATAGGTCATTTTGTTTCTTTAGAGGGGAGACAGTACTCTTGTTTCTGCCTACTCCTGCCTACCCTTTCTAGGACCTCATTTCCTAAGGTTTACTAACCCTGTGCTGGAAGCACCAGCAGCCCATACCGTCCCCGCCAGTGAGGGCAGTGCATGTATGTATGTATGTATGTATGTATGTATGTATGTATGCATGCATGCATTCATGTGTGTATGTGCATATGTATGTATGTATGCATGCATGTATGTACATATGTATAAATGTATGCATGTATGTACGTATGTACGTATGTATGCATGTATGTATATATGCATGCATGCATGCATGCATATAGGTATGTATGTATGCATGCATGCATGTATGCATGCATGTATGTATGTATGCAAGTAAGCATGCTTGCATGTATGTACATATGTATGTATGAATGTCCTATTACTTACCGGTAATCTTCATTACTCCTGGTCCCGTTGTCCTCGTAACATATGAGATAGTCCCATCTCCTGCACAGAAAAAAGAAAGAAGGAATGCTGGACCTACCCCTCCCACTCCCTTTGGGAGAACATAAGCGTACAGGTCCCAGCATTCCTCCTGACAATACCAAGCCCAGATGAAGGCCGGCAAGTCAGGGAGGGAGGGAAGCCATGAAGGGGACAAGGACAACGGGACCAGGAGTAATGAAGATCACTGGTAAGTAATAGGACATTACCCCCAGGTCCCTCTAGTCCTTGTCCCCTTCATAACACATGAGAATACCCAAGCAGAAGCCAGCCATCATCAAAAATAAACCACCAAAACCATCCAAAATGCAAAAAGGTCAGGGATTTATTGAACAGCAAACACAAGAAATTCAGGAGCACACAGCATTCAGTACACCCAAACCAAATTAATATCATCCTCCAACATATTTTAAAGGCAATAATGCAGAATAAAGGTGTTAGAAGGCGCCCAAGTGGTATCCGACAGATCTCAGAAGGAGGGACACCACCAACCTCAGCCCAGGAAGCAGCCATCCCACGGGTAGACCTCCCCTGAACCCCCGAAGGAGGAGGAGACCCAGAAAGAGAGTAAGCCAAAGCAATAACCTGCTTCAGCCAGCGACCAATGGAGGCAGAAGAAGCTTTCCCCCCATGAGAGGACACACCAAAAGAAACAAAAAGGGACTCAGAGACCAAGGAGGATCCCCCGGTGAGTCCAGAGCAGACCCTAACGCAGGCAACACCAACTCCTGAGACTGATGAAACTGGGAGGAAACTTTCGGAACAAATGCAGAATCCAAACGGAGAACCACCCCATCCTCGGAAAAGGACAAAAGAGGCTCCTGTGTCATCAAGGCCCCCAACTCCCCCAGGCGACGGGCAGAAGTAATAGCCACAAGAAAGACCACCTTGAGAGTCACAAACTTAACATCCACCTCCGACAGAGGCTCAAACGGAATGGACACCAAAGCCCGAAGAACTAAGGGCAGATCCCAAAAAGGAAAAAAGGACGTACCACCGGACGAGACAGAGAAAAACTCTGAAAGAGACCCAAAACCAAACCCTCAACATCAGATGAATTCCCCCATGGGGAACCAAAAGCCGGAACAGCAGCCCACTGAGCTCTCAAAGTGGAAACTGCCAAACCCTTCTCAAAATCCTCCCAAAGGAACTGCAGCACCACTTGCAAAGAGCATGCCAAAGTGGAAAAATCCAGAGCCACACACCAACGACCAGAATTACTCCAATGACGGTCATAAGATTTGAGGGTAGACTGGTGACGGGAACCCTGAAGAGCCACAGCCAAATGCTCAGGGAAACCCCTCAGATGCCACCTCTGCCTTTCAACTTTCACACCGACAGACGCAACCTCAGAAGAGACAGCGACGGAGCAGACCGCAGTAGGGAAGGAGACAGAGGAAGAAACCAGGGACCCTGCACAGCCAACAACCGCAGAGTCAGAAACCAAGACCTCTGAGGCCAAAATGGAACCACAACTACCACCACCCGATCCTCCCGACACAGGTGGGCCAAAAACCGGGGAATCAGCGCCAGCGGAGGGAAGGCATGGAAAAGCCTGGACGGCCAGGGAATTGTCAGGGCATCCACTCCCCAGCAACCCTCCTGATGACCCCGCGAGCAGAACCGGGGCAGCAGGAATTTAGCCGGGAAGCAAAGAGGTCGAGAAAGGGAAAACCAAATCTCCTGCACACACACAAAAAACCACAGGAGTCAGAGACAGCTCCAGGGAGGTGGGGAAACAACGGCTAAGGGCATCCGCCTCTCCGTTGTACACACCCAGAATATGAACAGCAGACAGAGACAACAGATGCCCCTCCGCCCAACAGAAAAGAGGAACCACCACCCCCTTCAGGGAGGAGGAGCGTACCTCCCTTGACGTTTCAGGTAAGCAACCATCACTGTGTTGTCTGACTGCACCACAACACGGTGACCGAGCAACTGAACCCGAAAACCCATCACAGCCCGGAACACAGCCGACAGTTCCCTCCAATTGGATGAACGACGACTCTCCGGAAGGGACCAACGACCCTGAAGGGACAGGGAACGCAGGGTCGCACCCCACCCGAAAGAACTGGCATCCGTGGTCAGGACGACCGGGGAATATGGCTGCAGAGGCAGACCCTGTGACAGATGAGCTGACACAGTCCACCAAAGAAGGGAAGGGGGGACACAGGAAGAAGACAATCCAGCTCCTGAGACACAGGATCCCAACTAGACAGAAGGTACAACCATAGAATATTTAGGTGAAAATTAGCCCAAGCCACAGTAAACACTGTTGCCGCCATGAGACCCAGAAGGCACAACCAGAGGCAAACTGGAAAGGAACCCCCCCACTCGCAAGAACCGCTGAGCCAGGGACACCAACGTCAAGACCCGAGGCACGGGCAGGAAAACCCTGCCGAGATTGGTCCGAAACCTGGCCCAATGAAAACCAAGTCCTGGGAGGGAGACAGCTGACACTTAGGAAGATTCAGAAGGAACCCATGATCCCTCAACACAGAACACACCGCCCCCTGAGCCTCCAACAACAGGGAACGAGACGGAGCATGGATCAACCAGTCGTCGAGGTAAGGGTAGACCATGAGCCCCCGAAGATGCAACACAGCCACCACCGGAGCTACAACTTTGGTAAAAACTCACGGAGAAGACCTCAGGCCGAATGGCAGGACCTGAAACTGAAAATGACGCCCCTGAACACAAAATCTCAGGAAGTGACGTGAGCGCGGATGAATCAGGACATGGTAGTAAGCATCCTGAAGGTCGAGGGTGCACATGAAAAGGCCTGGAAGTACCAAGGGAATCACCCTCTGAAGAGTCTCCATGCGAAAAGGCAGACAAACCACCCATTTGTTCAGGGCCTTCAAATCCAGGACCAGGCGGAACCCCCCCCTGTCACCTTGGGAACCAGGAAAATCTGAGAGTAATACCCCAGCCCGACTTCCAGAGGCGGGACCACCGGAATCGCACCCTTCCGAAGAAGAGCATCTATCCCCAGATACAGCTCGGACCTCTTAGACAGGCATGATGGCCAAGGAGTCGGACGAACCCCTGAGTTCGAAGGAGGACAGGAGAACTCTATCACATGACCCATGCGAATGATGTCAAACATCCAAGCGTCTGAACAGGACCTCACCCAGGCTGGAAGGAATAACCGCAGCCGATCTCCTACCAAAGACCCCTGAACCCCAGCCATATAGTCAGGAACGAGGTTTTGGAGGGAGGGATTTAGCCTTCCTATCCAGTCCACGACCTGAAGAAAACCAACCCCGACCTCCAGAAAACTGCCTACGAGAAGAAGGACAGAAAAAAGACTTTGTTTTAGAGGAAACATAAATAGGAGAGGTCTGCTTTTAAAAGAAGAAGAATGCTTCTTCTTCTTAATCAAGTTATGTAATTTATCCTCCAATTCCTCCCCAAACATCATTGTCCCCTTAAAAGGCAGACGCAAAGTGCAAGCCTTCTGAGCAGTGTCCGTCTTCCAGTCCCGCAACAGAAGACTGCGACGAGCTGCCACACATGCCCCACTGGAAAGGGCTGAGGCCTGCACCACATCAAAGGACACATCTGCGAAGAACTCCACCTGCCGCTCAATATGTTCTAGAAGGCTGGAACAGTCAGTAGCATCGTCCATAGATTAGTAAAGGGACTTTAGATCCAAAAGCAAGGACTGCAAAACATTAGTCCCATAAATGCCTGCCCTCAAAGCCAAATGGGAACCAGAATACAACTTCTTGAGAGAGGAATCAACCTTTTTATCCCCAGGGTCCTTCAGCACCGCATCCTCCACCAAGGAAGTGCGACCCACCAGACTTGCCTCAAAGGAATCAATAGGGATAGAGTCTGGAAATTCAGCAGCCATATCCTGCAAAGGGTACAGTTTAGCCATAAAATGAGGGAGCGAGATCCGATTGAGATCCACCTACTCCCGCTGTAGCACATCTTTAATGAAAGGATGAATAGGCACATCAACAGTCGCAGAGCTCTGAAACTGGTGCAATAAGGGACCACCAGACGTACTCGGAGCCTCATCATCCGGAAACACCATGTTAGACTTGACATGTTTCAGCAGCCCAGCCAACATTTCCTTGTCGACGTACTTTCCCTTATGTTCAGAGTCTCCCAACCACTCAGCCTCTCCTTCAGACGAACCAGAAGATACCGGACCGGTGCCCTTAGACCGAGCACCATCACCTCCTATCTCGCAAAGAGTCTCTCTAATCAAACGCTTCAGCCTGGTATCCCCGGACTCCTTGCGACGCCGAGACCTGGCAGGAGAAGTGGAAGAGGAAGAATCAGAGGAAGAGGAGCGCCCCCGATGGCGGCTCTTCCTCAAATGTTTTCTCATGATAACAGGACCCAATCCACACAGCCAACAAGAGCCCACAAGGATCCAAAATAAAGTGGAAAATTACACCAGCGTCCCAAGAAGCAGCAGCAGCAGCAAAAAAAGACAGCAGACTGAAACACAGTAGGAAACCGCTTTGCGGTACTCACCCGAGCGGGCTCCTAAATCCCCACAAAGCGAAGGAGTCCGCCTCGGAACGCCGGACTTCCGCTTCGATAACCCGGGAAGATAGGCAAAACCACCCAGAAAGCGGAACCAAGCAATCCACCTTCCGGCGGTTGAAAACGCCACCTACCCCCCCCCCCCCCCAGGCAAACCTGGCAGAACCAGAAGGGGCATCCAGAAGACCCCAGCAGACATCCAGCCACAAATGGGGGTGAACCACACACTCCAAGCCCGACAGGGAGGGTGAAGAACTGAAACACACGAGGACACTCGCCCAGCAGCACCCACTTGAGTGAAATCCAGCAACGTTCTCTCTCTGTATAGGCAGAGACAGAAAAAAGAACAGGAGGAATGCTGGGACCTGTACGCTTATGTAATCCCAGAGGTAGGGGGAGGGGTAGGTCCAACATTCCTTCTTTCTTTTTTCTGTGCAGGAGATGGGCCTATCGCATGTGTTATGAAGGGGACGAGGACTAGAGGGACCTGGGGGTCATGCATGTATGCATGAACGTTTGTATGTATGTATGTATGTATCTATGTATGCATGCATGTATGCATATACATCCTTCGTCATTGGCATTTATGGCCAATCTTAAATCTGGGTCGCCTCTTGACCCATGTCCGGCCAAATTCCTGGCGAAAATGGCTGACGTTGTAAACCCGTTGGCGAATCCACTCTTGAATCTCTCCTTGAGTCGGGGGGTTGTTCCGCAGGCCTAGAAGCAGGCGATGGTCATTCCCCTTCTCAAGAAGCCTGGTCTAGACCCGGAGGCATTGGTCAACTACAGGCCAATCTCGCTCCTCCCTGCGCTGGCTAAGATCTTGGAGAAGCATGTTCATATTGTGCTTTCCAATTTTCTGGAATCTCACAACCTGCTGCACTCCACTCAATCTGGCTTCCGCCCCAACCTAAGCACCGAGACAGCGCTTTTGGAGGTGTCTGAGGCCATTAAAGAGGCGCTGGATTCGGGGGGCAAAGCTATGCTCGTAATGCTGGACTTGTCGGCGGCCTTTGATACCGTCCCCCACGAGCGTCTCCTCGCCAGACTTCATGAGATCGGTCTGAGGGGGACGGTGCTTAGCTGGTTTAGATCTTTCCTGGCCGGCCATCGACAAACGGTCTGGGCCTCACCCAGCTCTGCGGTGATGCCGCCTCTGGGAGTCGGAGTTACGCAGGGCTCTGTGTTGAGCCCGACTCTTTTTAACATCTTTATGACCCCTCTGGCGGCATTGGCGGAGTCTTATGGGGCCCAGATCGTATCCTATGCCGACGATACCCAGCTCTTCTTTACGTGCAGGAAAGGAGAAGATTTTGATGGAGAGAGTATCCGTGAGTGCCTCGGGGCTGTTTTTAAATGGTTCCAGCTTAACAGCCTCAAGTGCAACTCAGATAAGTCTGAGGTACTCTTCTTCGGCTGCCCATATGACCCAGATTGGCAGGAATGGTGGCCTGTTAATATGTTTCCTCCAGCGCACTCGTCCCAGCTAGTTAAGAATCTGGGGGTCAAGATGGATAATGGCCTGACGTTAAGATCTCAGATCCTTGGTCTTACGGGAACATGTTTTGGCTTCCTTAGGATGCTCCGTAAGTTTCTTCCTTTGCTCTCAGAAGATCATAGGAAGATGACGGTGCAGGCCTTAATTGGCTCAAGATTGGACTACTCCAACGTCCTGTATCTTGGCCTACCGGAATATCTTCCGCAACATCTGCAGGTGGTCCAGAACTCGGCCGCGCGGGCCATTTTTGGCCTGTATAGGCGAGCCAGAGTTTCAGGCCTTTTGCAGTCGCTCCACTGGCTGCCTATCCGGAAGCGGATAGTTTTTAAGACTTGACCTTAGCCCACAAGGCTCTCCATGCCTCGGGAGCTAAATATCTCCAAAGGAGGCTTGCCTTTTACCATCCGACCCGATCTCTGAGATCTGAAGCATTGTTCCTTGCGGTGGTCCCTCGAGTAAAAAGGGCCCGCATTGGGGGTCGCTCTTTCAGGCTGCTGGCACCACAGCTTTGGAACAAGTTGCATTTGGCACTACGCAGCACCTCTAATTTGCTGACTTTTAGGAAGGGCCTCAAAACTTGGCTTTTCGCCCAGTAGTTTGCTCCTTTTGATTCTGGTTGGTCCACTTTGCTTTACTGTGTTGTGTTACTGTGCTACTGGTTTTCAATAAAAGCGCCGGGACACTCTATGGAGTAGCCGTGCGCTATAAAAGACAAAACTAACATAACATAACATAACATAACATATATCATGTATGTATGTATGTATGCATGCATGTAGGTATGTATGGATGTTTGCATGTAGGTATGTATGTATGCATGCATGTATGTATGTATGCATTCATGTATGTATGAGCGGTTGTATGTATGTGTATGCATGTATGTATATATGCATGCATTCATGTATGTATGCATGCATGTAGGTATGTATAGACGCATGCATGTATGTATGTACATATGTATGTACGGATGCATGTATGTATGTAGTTATGTACATATGTATGTATGTATGCATGTATGCATATATGTAAATAACAACTCTGCATGCATGCATACATACATACATACCTATATGCATGCATGCATGCATGCATACATATATACATACACACATGCATGCATGCATATATACATACATGCACACATATGTATATGCATGCATATGTACATACATGCATGCATACATACATACATCCACACATACACACATGAATGCATGCATACACACATATATGCACTGCCCTCAGCGGCAGGGATGGTATGGGCAGCTGGTACTTCCAGCACAGGGTTAGTACACCTTAGGAAATGAGGTCCTTGGAAGGGTAGGCAGGAGTAGGCAGAAACAAGAGATCGCTCAAGAAATAAAATGACCTATAAAAGGAATGGAAAAGGGAGGGCATTCAGATAAAGACTCAGAGTTTGACCTCTAACCCCTGGGGAATGGAGGGAAGTATGCTTTTGGATCTCTCAGTATGAGTTCAGTCCTCCGGGCCCCTCTCACCTGCCCCCCCCACCCCTCTCCCATCAGCAGCAGGGAGCTGCTCAGCCGTGAAACTGTTGGTTTTGCCCCTTGACGTCTTCTTAGGTTTTCAAATGAAAAGTCCAAAAATAGGACGCGTCTGTCTCCCCCCTCGACTCAAACAAGCACTTTGTGGACACAGAGGCCGATGTCTGAAGCTCTCTGAGGAAATGTTACTTGTTTCTCGTTTTTATTGAGAACAACTCAAGCGAGGAGGCATCAGCCGCTGCACAGAAGAGCTTCACGGAGTGAGATGAAGAATTCACGTTTAACAGGAACAAACAACAGGGCTGAATGTTAACAAGATAATGTCAGCTGAAGTGGGTCAGACTGAGTGAGGTGCACGAGGGAGAGATGCAGAGAGGGAGTGGTGCCTAGAGGGAAAGTTGCAGAAAGGGAGAGGTGCAGAAAAGGGGAGGTTCAGAGAAGGAGAGGTGCAGGGAGGGAGATGTACAGAGAAGGAGGGAAACAGAGAGGGAGAGGTGCAGAGAGGGAGAAGTGCAGAGAGGGAGAGGTGCAGAGGCAGAGGTGCAGGGAGAGAGTGGTGCAGAGAAGGAGGGATGCAGAGAAGAGAGGTGCAAAGAGGGAGAGGTACAGAGAGGAAGAGCTGCAGAGAAGGAGAGGTGCAGGGAGGGAGAGGTGCAGCTCTCCTTCTCTGCACCTCTCCTTCTCTGCACCTCTCCTTCTCTGCAACTCTCCTTCTCTGCTACTCTCCATCTCTGTTCCTTTCCCCCTCTGCACCTCTCCTTCTCTGCACCTCTC
Source organism: Lissotriton vulgaris (assembly GCF_964263255.1). Classification (NCBI taxonomy): domain Eukaryota; kingdom Metazoa; phylum Chordata; class Amphibia; order Caudata; family Salamandridae; genus Lissotriton; species Lissotriton vulgaris. Next base: position 19,130,881 of record NC_141699.1, on the reverse strand, counting down.
CTTCTCTGCACCTCTCCCTCTCTGCTACTCTCCCTCTCTGTTCCTCTCCCCCTCTGCACCTCTCCTCTGCACCTCTCCTTCTCTGCACCTCTCCCTCTCTGCTACTCTCCCTCTCTGTTCCTCTCCCCCTCTGCACCTCTCCCTTTCTGCACCTCTATCTCTGCACCTCTCCTTCTCTGCACCTCTCCCTCTCTAATACTCTTCCTCTCTGTTCCTCTCCCCCTCTGCACCTCTCCTCTGCACCTCTCCTTCTCTGCACCTCTCCCTCTCTGCTACTCTCCCTCTCTGTTCCTCTCCCCCTCTGCACCTCTCCCTTTCTGCACCTCTCTCTCTGCACCTCTCCTTCTCTACACCTCTCCCTCTCTGCTACTCTCCATCTCTGTTCCTCTCCCCCTCTGCACCTCTCCTTCTCTGCACCTCTCCTTCTCTGCACCTCTCCCTCTCTGCTGCTCTCCCTCTCTGTTCCTCTCCCCCTCTGCACCTCTCCCTCTCTGCACCCTCCAGTCTAGGGGTCCAGGTCTGCCGTCGCAGTCAGGGAGCAGCGCCACTGCAGCTAAAGCTCTCTGTTATCTTTATGATCTGTCTACTTTTTGTTTTTGCTATATATAGCTGCATATAAGCTATATATATATATATATATATATATATATATATATATATATATATATATATATATATATATATATATATATATATATATATATATATATATATATATATATACACACACACACACACACATAGCGCAAACTCAACCCCCAAGGTTTTGGAGCGCTTCACATTAGTGCCTGTCACTTTACACAAGGTCACATATGTTTTAGGTCGAGCCTGTGAGAGCATGCGCTAGCTCATGCATCTCACTTGCAAGACACTCTTGTCTACAAAAGGCTCTTGCAGCCCGCACAGAGCTTACCATTTGTCTGCTTCTGCATCACTCTTCTCTGCAGCCATTTTAATTCACCAGTGCAGTCAAAACGTCACTTCTGCCACTTGCTGTGGAGCAGGGACAATCAGTGCCCATCCACTGCTCCCAACGAGATTTAGTTTTTGTTGTTGTTTGTTTTGGCCAGCTGAAACATCACTCCTGATGCTTGTTTTTTCTTTCATTTGCAGCACTCCATCACAGTGCCCTGTCCAACCCTCTGTGCTTGCCCTCAAATCTGACACCCTCCCTTGTTGCTGCTTCTCCCATCCCCTATTAGTTTACACTCGGCTCTCTTTCTCTCCACCTGCAGCAGCAAATAGCAGGATGCTGCTGAGGGGCTCAGGGTCAATCATGTGTCCCTTTGGAGGGTTAGAGGGTGCATGATATCATTTCCTGTCCGAGCAGTTTAGCAAATGCAACAATTCCTGCACTCTCAGGGGCTTTTCTGGCCTCATAAATCTTGAGTAACGCAACGCATCGCAAATCGCTGCTTCATCTTCCTCTGCGATCGGGAGGCTTTCCAAGGCGTTAAGGGGGGTTTCCACATGCAACATCCATGGATTTTGAGGCCGCCCCATATTTTCAAAATCCTGTAAACCTGGGGGAGCACCAAGGGGCAGATTTACAAGCCCCCTGCGCCACCAGTACATCACTTTTTGTGGCGTACTGGTGGCGCATGTTACTTCTCCATATTTACAAGGACACCTGTCCTTGTAAATATGGCCCCTTTACAAGCAGCCCTTTGCTTGAAAGGAGCAATCCATGGGTGTTGCTGTGGGTGTTCCCACGCAACATTCATGGAACAAGACACATTTCCAGATTTACGAGGAAACGTAAAACTGGAAATGCGTCTGAATGCGTAGCAAGACGCAACGAGGAGAAATGTTTTAATTTCTCCTCGTATTTTCCTCTTTCAATGCGTGCTGCATTCTACAGCACGCATTGAAAGAGGACAATGCATATAGTGATTGTTTATGTGCAGGAAGGTGCCCCTTCCTGCACAAAAACAATCTCCCCATGACGCAGGCAGCCTTGCTCCATGGTGCAATGGTGCCTGCGCCGGCGCATGGCAGCAGCTTGTTCGCCAGCACAGGTGAGAGCACAGGAATGCGACATATTATTGTAAATATGTTGCATTCCGGTTCTTTGGAAGTACCACAGAGTAGCACAGCCAAAGGGCTTGCGTTGCCCCACTGCTGCACTTCATTGTAAAACTGCCCCCAAGTTCTAACATCTCTCCATGTGAGGCATAACAATTAGATATATCTTAATTTCTCCTCATTTTTTCCCTTTCCCATTTGTGCTGCTTTCTGCAGCACACTTAGAAAGAGGACAACGCCTCTTAGGATTGATTTTGTGCTAAAAGGTGTCCCTTCCTGTACAAAAATAATCCTGCATGCAACACAGACACCCTTGCACCATGATGCAAAGGAGCTGAATTTGTGCACGGCTGCCGAAATGGGGCCAGTGCAGGGAGAAAGGACAAGAATGTACTGTATTGCATAAATAGGCTGAAGGCTGCTGTAAGCACGTTTAACTACAAACACGTTTCCATCAGTGCCACAAACGTAGCCACATCGGAGCATTTTCAAGTGCAGGGCAGGCCCTTACCACAAGCTTATCCTTTCTGACAGTCCATTTAAAACTGTTGCGCGGCAGAGGTCTTGTTGACCTGCCGAAAGGGCAAGTTTTGATAGAAATACATTTTAAACGGACATGAGACGGTTTGTAAGTAGCAGCACCACAGCTTAGGTCGCACCTTCCACCATTCCAGTGTTTTTTCAATCTCTTCCTCGCTCTCCCGCAGTTCTGCCCAAGATATTTTATTCACAACGAGGCAGGAGTGCGGTGAATTGTGGCCATGCGTCACTGACCTTTGAGGTATCTCGCTGGAGCGTGTTCCATCCACCTGTGACAGGTCACAGTGTTCTTAACCCCTTCCACGCAGGGCTAATTCCCTGCTGTGCGGGGGGGGGGCCGCGTGCGGCGGGGCTCGTGATGAGCCCAGCTCGTCATGCTGCACAGTGGAGCTGTGCTCATGATGAGCTGGGCTAGTCACGACTCCGCCCACTCCCATAGAACGCCCGCACAGGCAGGAAATTAGCCGCGAGTGGGAGGGCCGCGGAAGTTATGACAAGCTCAGCTCATGAGCACAGCTCCACTGTGCCTCATGACGAGCTGAGCACGTCATAAGCATGCAAGGGACATAGATTTCAAGGTTCCGAGCAGCTCCAAGCATGCCTCCTACTTCTGGCATCAGAGTTTAGTGACTTCGGCTCGTGGAGTGGGGCCGGAAGGGAAGGTCTGATAGAAATGTCCATACATATGTTATGTAGTATGCACAGCTCTGTTCTCTGCGGTGCATTTTCAACAGGGAATGTCATCCACTGGGATGAGTCTTCAGAGAGTTTTCTTACACCGAGGCAGAAACTTCTCAAGATCATTGGTTATCTGAGGTCCAACCAGTGCCCTTTGAGGCTGTGTACATGCTATCCTCCAAAAAAGCGATTCACAAAATGATTGGGCTTAGTCCAGTAGCGTAGCAAGGATGCCATGGGCACTTAGCACAAGCAAGGAAATCAGCACCTTTCACTGCTGTTGGGTAGTTAAATACAGCACTTATCAGGGTTTACAGGGCCCCTCAGGACTCTGTGCCCCAGAGCCACTGCATTTGCTGCAACAATGAAAGCTATGCCCCTGGTTTAGTCTTTACATGCATACAGGTTTATAATGCAGATAGAAATCTAGGTCTCTGTGGTCATCGCAACAGGGGCACTGCACAACACCATGCACCACTCCACTCTTCACTGCTCCACTCTACGCCGCTGCACTCTACATTACTGCATTATACAACACTGTATTACACTATATGCCACTCCCCTCTGCACCTCTACACCACTGCACTCTACACCACTTTACTGAAAGCAATACACTCTAATCCACTGCACAGTATGCCACTATAGACTACTCTGCAGCGCTCTACTATATGCCACTGCACTCTACACCACTGCACTCTTCAACATTTCACTCTAGGCTACTATATTCTTCTCCATTCTACTCTACACCACTGTACTCTGCTCCACTGCTCTCTGCGCCACTTTACTCTGTGCCACTGCACTCTACTCTACGACAATGAACTCTTCACTACTATGCCACTGCAGACTATGCTACCCCACCACTCTAATCTATGCAACTGCACTCTACGCCACTTTGATCTACTGCTCACCACTGCACTCTACGCTACTTCACTCTACACCTCTGTACTCTACTCTGCACCACTTTATTCCATGCACTCTTCAGCACTCGATTCTACATCACTTCCTAACTAGACCACTCCACTCTACCCTGCACCTCTCCATTCTATGCCACTTCACTCTACTCTGAAACAATCTACTCTTAACCAGTGAATTCTATGCCACTTTATTCTATGCTGTGCCACTCTACTCTATGTCACTGCACTCTCCGCTACACTGCTCTAAGAGACTGAACTGTCTGCCACTACTCTGCGCCACTCTACTCTGCAGCACTGCACTCTATGCCACTGCACACTATGCCACTGCACCACTTTACTCTATGCAACTGCACTCTTCTCCACTCTGATCTACTGTACACCACTGCACTCTATGCCACTTCACTCTACACCTTTGTTCTCTTCTCTGCACCACTATAATCTATGAACATGCACTTTACTTTATTATGCACCACTCTACTGTTTACCTCTTGATGATTCTACATCGCTTCAGTCTAGACCACTATGCAATGGCACTTTACTCTATGCCACTGCACTCTCCGCCACTCTACTCTAGGACACTGAACTCTCTGCCTCTACTCTGAGACACACACTCAAGAATAAATCCGAGACCAATTCATTAAAAAAAATTGATTTTGATGTATTTTTTAAGATAAAGAACACAGTTCTAATGTAAGTACTTTTGGAGTTACGAATTTCAAAGTTTGGAGAATAGAGCACGTGTTTGCATAATTACACATCGGAGGAATCAATGGGGAAAAAGAGGAAAGATGCATATAAAATCAGGCAATGCTTCCACGGAGTTCACCTTCTTGTTTTAGGTCAATTAAGGGACCAACGCAAAGTTCCAGCAGAAGTGTTCAGGAGCCTCCCGTTTCGGGCTGGAGCAAAGTGCTGAGGGTCTTGGAAACTGGTGCGCAAGGATGAAGATGCACTGCACAGGTGGACTTACAGGTAATTTTCAATTCAATTCAATATTTAGCTTCATTCGACCATAATATACACAGTCATAAAAGCACATAACACAATCGGTAAAATTGAAGTTAAAAAGGATTGTTACAATACATAGCTTAAGAGAAATAAAATACAAAACTCACGTTTAAAAAGTTACATCAAATAGTATCCAACAGCATTTCAGATCCCACTATTCCACCTAGAAAGGGGCCTCCAGGGCCTCAAATAGCATGCTTTTCCTATGCCACAGGACCTTTTTCAAGAACTTGGAGACCCTCCAAGCCACAAGCTTATTCTCTAGTAATTGTAAGCGAACAAGAGCTGGGCGGCATCGTCTAAGGCCTTGCTGTCTTAGAAGAGGTAGTAACCATATTTTCCTTAATTCAAAAAACAGCTTACAAAAATGAATGAGTGAATAGTTGACTGCTCTGAGTGGGAGTCGCACACACACAGGGCTATTTTATTTATTTTATTTATTTATTTATTTTGTTTAGCGCAAACAGCTACCCAACAAAGGGTTTCCCGGCGCTGTGATTCAGTAGTAGCTGATCGGACGACTGACTTAGATGTTGAATAGCCAGGTTTTTAAGGCCTTTCTGAATTTCATGTAGTTCACCTCAGAGCGCAAAGCTTGTGGCATAGTGTTCCACAGTGAGGGTCCAAGGTAGGCGAAAGATTTGCCGCCCATACGTGAGAGTTTTATTTTAGGAACAACAAACTTATTAGCTGTTGCAGATCTCAGAGTCCTGGATGGATGGTAGCAATGTACCAGGTTTTGTAGATACTTAGGGGCTTTATTTGTAGAGATCTTATGCATGAAGCATAAGGACTTACATTTAATTCTGTTTGTGAGAAGTTGGCCTGGTATATGATGCTCACTAGTTCTAGTGATCACTTTGTACCATGCCAAGCAACCCTTATGATGATTGGTTGTAAGTCAACCTTATAGACCAGTTATCCTAGTGGTAACGTGGACAAAGCAGTCTTAGGCTAAACTCTGAAAGGCATGTGAAGTCAGCTGTATTACCACACACAATCCCCTTGAATATCAAATGAAAGGACACCACACAGATATATATTCAAAATATATATATATATATATATATATATATATATATATATATATATATATATATATATATATATATATATATATATATATATATATATATATATATATATATATATATATATATATATATATATATATATGTATATATGTATATATATATATATATATATATATATATATATATATATATATATATATATATATATATATATATATATATATATATATTATTAACTACAAATATCCCCTGAACTCTTTATGAGCACAGAAGCACAAGCGTTAAACAAAACAAAGTTAAAATACACAAAAGTTGCACAATATGGATGAGCCCTAGGTGCCACCTAACCATATAGTAAGAAAGTGGTATAAGAGATACCAATCAGAAAGGAAACAGGCCTAGGGCCTTGGGAATCGCTGGAGCTGATCGGGACTAGCAGTGACTAAGTCAGGAAAGGCCCGCGGGACTCGGGTGCAGGGTTTAAAGTGCACGCACTCACCAATGCAAAGTCTATGGTGCGTAAAAAGTACAAAGTTAGTTAGTTCCGAGTGACCTAGAAAGCTTAACCTTGAGACACAGGCCCTAGAGATGTGTACCAGTGTAGGAACACCGGCAGAGCTGAGTTACCTCATCCACAGGAAGCGGGTGCATAGGGTCGAAGTAGTGTCGGGTTTCGTCACGCTGGTCGATGGTGCTTGGAGCTGAAGATGCTGCAGGCGGCTCGATGTGAAGAGTTCCGGTGGATCCAAGGGTGGATCTGAAGTTGTGAAGACCTGAAAGCAGAGGGGATAATGTTCAAAGTCACTAGCCAGTGACTACCGTGGAACCAGATTTGAACCAGGCGATGTCGGGTGCAAACAGGCGTTGAGGTGTAGCTTCTCTCTGCAGCCACGTAGACACCGGGGGTCGAGGACGTCCAGGAGTCGGTCACAAGCTGTCCCACGCAGGCTTCTCGCTGTTGGCGGTGTCGGCAACTTGATCAGAGCAAACAGTCCTTGGCTAATGCAAGCCACGCAGGAATCAAAAAAGGCTTATCACTCTGACCAGCAAGGTCAGAGCGGGTGCTCCCTTTTACAGGAGCGAGGGCAAGTCTGGAGCAACCAGACCCGCAGTGTAGTTCTTTGGTTTCGTCGCCAAGATGGCCGCTGATCACGTGGCTAGTGGCCGGGATGGGGCGTTGAGTGGCACAATGCAAAAGGGCCACACGCAGATCGTGGAGATGCTGGGGGGCTGATCTTCGGTGCAAGGGCTGCTCGGTGGTGGCAGTTCTCAGTCCCCAAAGCACAACATCGAGGATGCCTCTGATGCTGCGCAGTCAGCTCTTCAGGGGTCTTCCAAGAGGTCCGGTCCCACGTCTCTCGGTGCCTCCACGGGTCCCTTCTTTGCAGGGACTGTGGATCGGGCTGTGAGAAGTCTGGGAGTCTGGGTCTTGTCAGGCTCTGGGCTCGGGCTCCGGCGGGAGGCAGCGGCAAAGCAGACGTCGATTCGCTGGTTGGTACCTGCTTTCACAGGGTGGCCACTCCTAGGCCACAAGGGAGATTCTCTTCAGTCTTCTGTGCAGCAGAATGTCGAAGTCCAGTTGTCTTCTTAGTTTCAAGTTGATTCAGGATGATCTGCTGTGCAATGGCACTGCTCCCACTCTTATTCCCAATCTGAGGGGTGGATCACCTACTAGGTCCCTCCTCTGGGTGGAACCAGGAAGGGGGGCGGTTACACCCCCTTTCCTTTGTCCAGCTCCTCGCCAGGCCTGGGTCTGGAAAGTCCCAGGACCGGTTTGGACTGGCTTATGCACGGGGACACCTTGTGTGCCCCGGGCATGTCTCAATCGATTCAGCCCTGTCCTACCCAATACACAAAACCCTGTCTGGGGTGGTGCTCGCACCTCCCAAGGCAGGAAACCCTTTGTCCAAGCCTCCCTCGCTGGAAGGACTCCCAGCAGCAGGAGGTCAGACTTGTGTCTGTGGTGGCAGCATCCATTTTGTGATGCTGAGGCTCTGGTTAACTTTAACCGGGGTTAAGGCTACACACATGTCGTGTCCCTCTAGAAGGGTGGAATGCTATCCCCGTCGACAGAACTGTCGAGGGGATAGTATTCCAAATCGTATGACACCTTACTCGACATGTTTTGATAAAGCCAAACCAAAGTTAGCAAATAACCCCGAGGATTATAATGCACTTAAGAGTATATGGTATGGCAATATCCCGGAACAGCTAAGGGAGTGGTTCCCGACAGCTGCAGACAGGCTCAGCTCATGCTAGAGCACCATCTCACATATTTCCAAGCACTCTGCCTCCAGGATTGAAGAGGCCTTCCATAGGAGTGGCTGATAGGAACATATGTGTCCAGTTTAGGGTTAGATATATGGATACTATATCTAAGTAAGAGGTGATTACACCAACTTACCCCAGCTGAGTGATCAGCCAGTTGTGTCAAATAGGGAGGCCAGGCCAGGGGTGGCACAATGCATGCTGCAGCCCCTGGTAGGCCTTGGCTACACCTATGCCCTGGGTACCTAGGGTACACTGTTACAGGGGCCTATAAGGTGAACTAGTTCCAATTATGTTATGCACCTAGGGTACATGGAGTCCATTTTAAGGAGAGAGCAATCAGCCTGGGGCCCTGAATAGCAGGATCCCAGGCCAACTATGTCAAAAACCAGCTAAACACCAGGCAAAAAGTTTGGGGGTAACCATAGTCAGATATCCACCTTCCTACACAACCCTCCCCCCCCCCCCAAACGAAAGGAGATAAGGCTATCCTTGACCAGGTAAGCCTATATTGCCTAAGTGGCCATATAAGGAAGTACCAGCTCTGGCTTGGTAACCCCCTGTCTCATGGTCCACTAAGCAATCCCTCGCCCTAAGGGTGTCTGAGGGTCTCCACCATAGGGAATCTCTACCTGTGGTGTGTCTTTGCAAAGTTAAAGGCTGATTTTGAGGTGGAGTACTGAAGTGAGATTCCTCTGTAGGACTCAGCTTCCTCCGATCAATCTCCACCATGTGTGCCTTTCTTTCTTTGACTGAGTTGCACTGTGCTCTCAGGGTCAACCTCTGGCTGCCTTCAGCTGGAGGCTGGGTCCCTCTGTTTGGCTTACTGGGGGGACAGGCCAGGTTTGGGCCCTTAGGGTCCCAGGTTTGGCTGTGCCCAACAATATCCATCTGGGGGAGGTCCCTAACTACTTTTAAGGGGATCCCTCAGGAGTTTTTAAAGTTTTCACCTGGATAGGGCTGCTAGCTTCAGTGCCCCTAATCTGTTGATGGGGGTGCTTTATTTGACAGAGGGGCCTTTGGGGTTCACTGTCCTTCTTGTCCTCTGCAGCCCTGGGCTGAGTAAGGCAAGGTAGAGAGGGGCAGGTTACCTGCTCCAGACTGGGTCCCACCTGAGAAGGGTCCACTGCCATCAGAGGCTCTGTCAGGCCAGGCCTAACAACCTCTGGGACAGTTCCTTCATCAAGGGTAAGATCAGTTCCCTGAGGAGGCTGATCCTTTCCTAATGTCTGGTGAGGGAGAGATTTCTCTTCCTCCTCCATGCTCTCAGTTTGGGTGGAGTCATCCATCATTTCAGGCGTCACTACCCATGTATCAGTTTGAGTTTGGGCTGTGGCCATCACAGCCCCACCAACCTTTTCAGGAGGAGACTCAGTTTGGGTATGGGCTGTTACCACCACAGCCCTACTAATCTTTTCAGGAGGGAAGTTATCTAAAGATGGGGCTGAGGTTTGCTCAGCCCTACCAACCTTTTCAGGAAGGACATCTTGGATTGGGGCTGTAGCCATCACAGCCCCACTAACCTTTCCATGGAGATTTACCATTCTAGAATGGGTTTGCTGTTCAACCTCAGCCCAGGCTGAGATTTCCAAATCATTACCCAGTAGGCAATCTACAGGCAAGTTTGCTGACACTGCCACTCTCTTTGGGCCAGTGACACCTCCCCAGCTAAGATTGACTACTGCCATGGGATGATTGGTTTCTATGCCATCAATGTTTGTCACCTGATATCTGGCATCAGGTAAAAGGTGCCTTGAGGGGACTAGACATTCAGCCACCATGGTGATGCTAGCCCCTGTGTCTCTGAAGGCCTCAACTTTCAAGCCATTGATGAGGGGCTCCTGTCTATACTTGCTCAAAGTGTTTGGGCAAGCAGTGAAATTGGCAAACCCCATGCCAGTCTCATAGACAAGAGTGTCTGAGTTAGGGGACCAGGTTAGGTCAGAGTCCACCTGTCCTCCAAAATTAAACCCACCCAAATTCTTGGGGGTGCTCCCACCACCTGGGGGACCACTGCTGACAGTGACAGGAGGTGTTGGAGCTTTACCTGGAGGTATATTTTCCTTATTACCATTCTTGGGACAACAGCTGTCTGATTTCCAATGTCCAACCTGTTTACAGGCATGGCAGTAAGGCTTTTTCTCTGTAGAGGAAGTGTTCTGGGGCCCACCCTTTCCATTGGAGTTTTGGGGCCCTGGGGAAGTCTTCTCTTTGGATTTATCCCCACCTTTCTCTTGAGGCTTGGTAGTCTCTTTCTTTTGGTCACCACCCTGGTTCTTAGGCCTGATCCTGGTTCTGACCCATTTGTCTGCCCTCTTACCCAATTCTTGTGGAGAGGTCAGATCAGAGTCAACCAGGTGCTGATGTAGAAGCTGATTTTGACAATTACTTAAGATTTGCTCTCTCATAATTAAATAATACAATCCTGTATCGTCAGTAACCTTACTTCCCAGCAACCAGCCCTCCAGAGCCTTAGTGGCACATTCAACAAATTCAGACCAGTCCTGAGTCTGTGTCTTCTGGGTGTCTCTGAACATTAACCTGTACTGTTCAGTGGTTAAGCCTAACCCATCAATCAGAGCACTCTTCAGGACCATGTAGTTTCTAGAATCCCCATCACTAACTGTGAGGAGTCTGTCTCGGCCTCTACCTTAAAAGGAGAGCCACGAGATTGCTGCCCACTGCTCCTGAGGGATCTGCTGTACCTTGCAGGCTCTCTCAAGTGCAGTCATCCATTTGTGGATATCATCCCCAGCTTTGTAGGGTGGCACAATCTTACTCAGGTTTCTGGTATCAAAAGACCTGTCTTTATCCTTCTGGATATTGCTGCCACCAGTGGATCCTAATCCACTCTCTCTAGGCTGTCTTGCTCTAGCAAGCTTCTCTTGGGCCAGGGCAATCTCTAGTTCCTGTCTCTGGATCCTAAGTTCAGCCTCTCTCATTTTTGCCTCATGTTCCCTTCTCTGAGGGCTAGTCATCTCCCTTCTGGAGTGACCATGAGAACCTCTAGAGGCCTGGGAAGTATTGGATTCACCTGAGTGATTCCTCCTCCTCCTATGCCCCTGGTTAAGTCCACTTGGGTGCTTGGGCAAGGTCATCCTTGCTTCAGTCCCAAATATACTTAAGTTAGCCTGGTTAAGCCTACTGACTAGCACCTGGCTATGTCTACCATCATCAGAATCACTGCTCCCCCCTTCTGTCTCTTCTTCCTCTTCCTCCTCTGGATCTACCTGAGGAGCTCCAGTGATGGGGGCTTCCTCATCTACCAGGACTATAGGGACAGGGGCTTCTGCACTATCATCTTCAGTGGGAGAGCCTCATTCAGCATTCCCTGTGGGGTCTGCTTTAGAGGTCTTTAGAGTCTCAGACTGGTCTAAGATCTCTCTAAGGTGATCTGTAGTAGGGGAAGGCCCTGTCTTCAGACCCCTTAAGACACAAAGCTGTCTTAATTCCTTAAAGGACAAAATAGCAAATTTGGATGGTGCCCTTGGAGGGTCACTCTCAACAGAGACATTCCCAGTGGAACCCTCTGCTCCAGACAGTGCTCTAGTGTGGGTGGATATGTTGCAATCTACCTAAACTGGTGTTTACCTACTAAACCTATCTAGTAGTTGTAGTCAGGGTGTGCTACTCCCTATCCTCTACAACAACTAAGTTCAGTAGAACTTATGATTACTAGTCTTGTTTTATATGTACCTAGCAGGTACCTGTATGATCTTTCAAATGATAATCTCAAAGATTGTAATGGTAAAACAACAGCAAGCTCAGATCCCAATCCGCTGCTCACCAATGTGAGAAGTTGACCTGGTATATGATGCTCACTAGTTCTAGTGATCACCTTGTACCATGCCAAGCTTCCCTTATGATGATTGGTTGTAAGTCAACCTTATAGACCAGTTATCCTAGTGGTAACGAGGACAAAGCAGTCTTAGGCTAAACTCTGAAAGGCATGTGAAGCCAGCTTTATTACCACACACAATCCCCATGAATATCAAATGAAAGGACACCACACAGATATATATTCAAAATATATATATATTTATTAACTACAAATATCCCCTATACTCTTTATGAGCACAGAAGCACAAGCGTTAAACAAAAGACAGTTAAAATACACAAAAGTTGCACAATATGGATGAGCCCTAGGGGCCACCTAAACCATATACTAAGAAAGTGGTATAAGAGATACCAATCAGAAAGGAAACAGGCCTAGGGCCTTGGGAATCGCTGGAGCTGATCGGGACTAGCAGTGACTAAGTCAGGAAAGGCCCGCGGGACTCGGGTGCAGGGTTTAAAGTGCACGCACTCACCAATGCAAAGTCTATGGTGCGTAAAAAGTACAAAGTTAGTTAGTTCGGAACCTTCCGAGTGGCCTAGAAAGCTGAAACTTGAGACACAGGCCCTAGAGATGTTTACCAGTGTAGGAACACCGGCGGAGCTGAGTTACCTCACCCACAGGAAGCGGGTGCATAGGGTCGAAGTAGTGTCGGGTTTCGTCACGCTGGTCGATGGTGCTTGGAGCTGAAGATGCTGCAGGCGGCTCGATGTGAAGAGTTCTGGTGGATCCAAGGGTGGACCTGAAGTTGTGAAGACCTGAAAGCAGAGGGGACAATGTTCAAAGCCACTAGCCAGTGACTACCGTGGAACCAGATTGGAACCAGTTGATGTCGGGTGCAAACAGGCGTTGAGGTGTAGCTTCTCTCTGCAGCCACGTAGACACCGGGGGTCGAGGACGTCCAGGAGTCGGTCACGAGCTGTCCCACGCAGGCTTCTCGCTGTTGGTGGTGTCGGCAACTTGATCGGAGCAAACAGGCCTTGGCTAATGCAAGCCACTCAGGAATCAAAAAAGGCTTATCACTCGGACCAGCAAGGTCAGGGCGGGTGCTCCCTTTTACAGGAGCAAGGGCAAGTCTGGAGCAACCAGACCCACAGTGTAGTTCTTCGGTTTCGTCGCCAAGATGGCCGCTGACCACGTGGCTAGTGGCTGGGATGGCGCGTCGAGTGGCACAATGCAAAAGGGCCCCACGCAGATTGTGGAGATGCTGGGGGGCTGATCTTTGGTGCAAGGGCTGCTCGGTGGTGGGGGTTCTCAGTCCCCAAAGCACAACATCGAGGATGCCTCTGATGCTGCGCAGTCAGCTCTTCAAGGGTCTTCCAAGAGGTCCAGTCCCACGTCTCTCGGTGCCTCCATGGGTCCCTTCTTTGCAGGGACTGTGGATCGGGCTGTGAGAAGTCTGGGTCTTGTCAGGCTCTGGGCTTGGGCTCCGGCAGGAGGCAGCGGCAAAGCAGACGTCGATTCGCTGGTTGGTACCTGCTTTCACAGGGTGGCCACTCCTAGGCCACAAGGGAGATTCTCTTCAGTCTTCTGTGCAGCAGAATGTCGAAGTCCAGTCGTCTTCTTAGTTTCAAGTTGATTCAGGATGATCTGCTGTGCAATGGCACTGCTCCCACTCTTATTCCCAATCTGAGGGGTGGATCACCTACTAGGTCCCTCCTCTGGGTGGAACCAGGAAGGGGGGAAGTTACACCCCCTTTCCTTTGTCCAGCTCCTCGCCAGGCCTGGGTCTGGAAAGTCCCAGGACCGGTTTGGACTGGCTTATGCACGGGGACACCTTGTGTGCCCCGGGCATGTCTCAATCTATTCAGCCCTGTTCTACCCAATACACAAAACCCTGTCTGGGGTGGTGCTCGCACCTCCCAAGGCAGGAAACCCTTTGTCCAAGCCTCCCTCGCTGGAAGGACTCCCAGCAGCAGGAGGTCAGACTTGTGTCTGTGGTGGCAGCATCCATTTTGTGATGCTGAGGCTCTGGTTAACTTTAACCGGGGTTAAGGCTACACACATGTCTTGTCCCTCTAGAAGGGTGGAATGCTATCCCCGTCGACAGAACTGTTGAGGGGATAGTATTCCAAATCGTATGACACCTTACTCGACATGTTTTGATAAAGCCAAACCAAAGTTAGCAAATAACCGCGAGGATTATAATGCACTTAAGAGTATATGGTATGGCAATATCCCGGAACAGCTAAGGGAGTGGTTCCCGACAGCTGCAGACAGGCTCAGCTCATGCTAGAGCACCATCTCACATATTTCCAAGCACTCTGCCTCCAGGATTGAAGAGGCCTTCCATAGGAGTGGCTGATAGGAACATATGTGTCCAGTTTAGGGTTAGATATAGGGATACTATATCTAAGTAAGAGGTGATTACACCAACTTACCCCAGCTGAGTGATCAGCCAGTTGTGTCAAATATGGAGGCCAGGCCAGGGGTGGCACAATGCATGCTGCAGCCCCTGGTAGGCCTTGGCTACACCTATGCCCTGGGTACCTAGGGTACACTGTTACAGGGGCCTATAAGGTGAACCAGTTCCAATTATGTTATGTACCTAGGGTACATGGAGTCCATTTTAAGGAGAGAGCAATCAGCCTGGGGCCCTGAATAGCAGGATCCCAGGCCAACTAAGTCAAAAACCAGCTAAACACCAGGCAAAAAGTTTGGGGGTAACCATAGTCAGATATCCACCTTCCTACACTGTCCTCTATTTTTAGCCAGTGCAGCTCACGTATAAATTTGGTGGTGGATGAATGGATAGGAATTTTTCCTAGCAGTCTCGTGGCTGCATTCTGCACAGTTTGCAGTCTGCAGACTGTGGCTTTGTTAGCCCCCAAATATAGTGCATTATCGTAATCTAACCTTGATGTTATTAAGGCATTAATGACCATTTTTTTTGTATGTTCTGGTAGCATCCAACAAATTTTCTTTAACCACTTTAAGATGGCAAAGCAAGTGGCCGATGTTTTAACAGCTTGCTGGTGCATACTCAGTGTGTCATTGACAATAAAGCCTAGATTACGGGCCTGAGTAGTCGGAGTTGGAAGAGAGCCCATTACAGATGGCCAATGCTGAGGTCCCCAGAGTTCTTTATTTTTCCCCAAAATGATTAATTCGGTTTTTTCACCGTTTAGTTTCAGGAAGTTTTTTTGCATCCACCCTGCGATTTTCACTAATCCTAAATTTAATGTGGAGGGGTTGTTGTTTCCTGATGATGGAAGGGAAAAAAGAAGCTGAGAATCATCAGCGTAGGAAAACATCATTAAGCCGGTCTCCTCAACTATTTTTGCAAGCGGGCTCATATACAAATTAAAAAGTAACGGACTTAAAATTGAGCCTTGTGGAACTCCGTGTTTGAAGGTAAGGGTTTCAGAGCAAGCAGATTGGGAAAAAACTTGAAACGTTCTGTTCTCAAGTAGAGATTTAATCCAATTTAAGGCGGCGCCACAGATGCCAAATGAGTGGAGAGTCTTTATTAGTACCGCATGTGACACAGTGTCAAATGCGGCACTGAGGTCAAGAAGCAGGAGTGCCACTGTTTCACCTTTATCTATCATAGCACGGATATTCTCTGTCACACCTAATAGGGTGGTCTCAGTTGAGAAACCAGCCCGGAAGCCAGACTGATGGGGAGGTAGCAGGTCGTGTGTGGTAATGAAATCTGTGAGACAGCGATGGACATGTTTCTCCAGAATTTTTGCAAAAATAGGGAGAAGAGAGATTGGGCGAAAGTTAGAAGGCACTTTTGGGTCTGCGTCAGCTTTTTTCAGTAATGGATGAATCATTGCATGTTTCCAGTCCTGTGGCACATATTCTTCCTTCAAGGATATGTTTAGGAGATCAGTGATAATGGATAAGGCTTTTTTACTGAGTAATTTTAAAATGGGACATGGTAAAGGGTCTCTTGGTGAACCAGATTTAATCGTATTTATGAGGTCAATGACAGTATCAACATTAAGCATAGGCCAATTGTTTAGTAAGAAGGTGTGAGTATTGCAAACATTGGCATCTTGAGTGTCCTCTTGAATACAAGGTCTGTTAGGAGGGGAATTTCGGGTATCAATGAGAACTTCGTCGTGTTTATTCTGGTCATGTTCGATGCCCTGGTAAATTTTATCAACTTTATTTACAAAAAAGGTAGCTAGTTGGTCGCATTGTGTTTTATTAAGGTCAGGTGGAGTTTGTGAGGTATTCGAGCCGGCCAGCTCTTTAACTGTTTTGAAAAGAGTCTTAGATTGATTTAAGGCTGCAGTGATTTTAGTGCAGACAAATTCGGCTTTGGCTTTACTACACATCCTTTGGTAGTGTGTTAATTGGATTTTATTATCTTTTTTAGCTTCCATGGAATAGGACTTTCTCCACTGACGCTCAGCATTTTTGCATTTGGTCTTTTCTAGCTTTAAAGAGTGGTTAAACCAGGAGGCAGGTAGACGTTGATTTTTACCCCTTAGCTTTGTTTTGGGCAGGCACGAGTCGATGGCTGTCAGAAGCCATGTCTGAACAGAAGCCAAAAGATTTTGCACTCTCGTATTAGTGCACGGTGTCATGTCTTCTGATAAGGTATTCAAAATGTTGATATCTAGTTTTTTCCATTTCCTAACAGTAGGGGTTGGGACCATCGAAGTGTCCTTATTTGGGGGTTGCGCTTGAAATGAGAATTTAATCGGAAAGTGATCTGACCAGGGAATAGGCAAGGCAGGAAAGGTGTCCAAATTATGAATATTGGAGAAGATCGGGTCTAATAGGTGACCTGCGGTATGTGTGGGGCCAGAGTTCTTTAAGCTTAGATTGAGGGACGCAAGTTCGGCAATGAGTTCTGTGGCCTTTATGCAGTGGTCATTGTCCAAATGTAAGTTTAGATCGCCTATGACTGTGAAATTGGCAGCATTCATGGCGAGAGGGTCTAGAAGTTCTGATATATTAGTTAGCCAATTTGATGCTGCTCCAGGTGGACGATAGATGAGTGCACCCGAAAAAGTAAAATTAGGAGAAAGTATAATTTTAAAAGTGGCGCCTTCGCACCCAGGACAGGGACATTTTTTAAACTCACAAGTATACATTTTTTTAAAGATCACAGCGATGCCTCCTCCTACTTTGTTTATCCTATCAAGGCGTATGATCGCATATGAATCAGGGAGGGCCATGGCCACATCAGGTACAGAGCTTGCATGAAGCCATGTTTCAGTAATAAACAAAGCGTCTGGAGCTTCATCTATTAATAAATTGAAAATTTCTATTTTATGTTTGGGTAGGGAGCGACAGTTTAAGCTGAAGAAAGTAAATAGCTTAGAATCAGAGTTAGAGCATGTCGTTTTGGTTCGATTCTCAAATTGTTTTGTCCCAACAGAGTTTGTTGCCAAAGAGCAATTATGGCAAATGTTGTAATTTCTATCTAACTCGAATAGACAGCAATGCGGCTGTATAGGTGCTTTTAAAGCTAATAGTTGTTCCGAACTGTATTGTATAGAGGGAGTGATGATAGTATCAATGTTTATAGAGCTGCTGAAACATACCAGTGAAGGAGACAGAGGAATATGAGCCATGGCCGCCAGGCGCGTCCGAGGCGCGGACGGGCGCGGACGGGCGCAGACGGGCTGACTCAGGCGTGACTCCGGCGCTGATGCAGGCATGTCCACAATTCGCGTCCGCTATCACGGAGAGTTTCCGTTTCCTTAAGTAGGGATGGCTAGAGCGCTGTTGAAGCTCACGCCTCCCACCCAAGATGTCCGCCGTATCCGATTCTAATGGCAAATAAATCGGTATTCAGCCCGCAAATCGGCTGTTACCGACTATGTGCAGGATCTAGATTTAATAATGTCAGGATTTTGGCAAGTGCAGTAAATTAATCAAATTTTTAAAATTCGCCGTTTAAAATGCTCGCAATCAGCTGTTAAACAGAAACAATAAGGTGCAGTTCAGAGGGCAGTCTACCTCCCGGCTACTCGCCTCAGGAGGGGTCCAATGCTTAAACAAACAAACGAATCTCGCAATGTTCAGCAAAGGGCTCCTTAAGTAGGGATGGCTAGAGCGCTGTTGAAGCTCATGCCTCCCACCCAAGATGTCCGCCGTTTCCGATTCTAATGGCAAATAAATCGGTATTCAGCCCGCAAATCGGCTGTTACCGACTATGTGCAGGATCTAGATTTAATAATGTCAGGATTTTGGCAAGTGCAGTAAATTAATCAAATTTTTAAAATTCGCCGTTTAAAATGCTCGCAATCATCAGTTAAACAGAAACCATAAGGTGCAGTTCAGAGGGCAGTCTACCTCCCGGCTACTCGCCTCAGGAGGGGTCCAATGCTTAAACAAACAAACGAATCTCGCGATGTTCAGCAAAGTGCTCCCTAAGTAGGGATGGCTAGAGCGCTGTTGAAGCTCACGCCTCCCACCCAAGATGTCCGCCGTTTCCGATTCTAATGGCAAATAAATCGGTATTCAGCCCGCAAATTGGCTGTTACCGACTATGTGCAGGATCTAGATTTAATAATGTCAGGATTTTGGCAAGTGCAGTAAATTAATCAAATTTTTAAAATTCGCCGTTTAAGATGCTCGCAATCAGCAGTTAAACAGAAACAATAAGGTGCAGTTCAGAGGGCAGTCTACCTCCCGGCTACTCACCTCAGGAGGGGTCCAATGCTTAAACAAACAATCGAATCTCGCGATGTTCAGCAAAGGGCTCCTTAAGTAGGGATGGCTAGAGCGCTGTTGAAGCTCACGCCTCCCACCCAAGATGTCCGCCGTTTCCGATTCTAATGGCAAATAAATCGGTATTCAGCCCGCAAATCGGCTGTTACCGACTATGTGCAGGATCTAGATTTAATAATGTCAGGATTTTGGCAAGTGCAGTAAATTAATCAAATTTTTAAAATTCGCTGTTTAAAATGCTAGCAATCAGCAGTTAAACAGAAACAATAAGGTGCAGTTAAGAGGGCAGTCTACCTCCCGGCTACTCGCCTCAGGAGGGGTCCAATGCTTAAACAAACAAACAAATCTCGCGATGTTCAGCAAAGGGCTCCTTAAGTAGGGATGGCTAGAGCGCTGTTGAAGCTCACGCCTCCCACCCAAGATGTCCGCCGTTTCCGATTCTAATGGCAAATAAATCTGTATTCAGCCCGCAAATCGGCTGTTACCGACTATGTGCAGGATCTAGATTTAATAATGTCAGGATTTTGACAAGTGCAGTAAATTAATCAAATTTTTTAAATTCGCCGTTTAAAATGCTCGCAATCAGCAGTTAAACAGAAACAATAAGGTGCAGTTCAGAGGGCAGTCTACCTCCCGGCTACTCGCCTCAGGAGGGGTCCAATGCTTAAACAAACAAACGAATCTTGCGATGTTCAGCAAAGGGCTCCTTAAGTAGGGATGGCTAGAGCGCTGTTGAAGCTCACGCCTCCCACCCAAGATGTCCGCCGTTTCCGATTCTAATGGCAAATAAATCGGTATTCAGCCCGCAAATCGGCTGTTACCGACTATGTGCAGGATCTAGATTTAATAATGTCAGGATTTTGGCAAGTGCAGTAAATTATTCAAATTTTTAAAATTCGCCGTTTAAAATGCTCGCAATCAGCAGTTAAACAGAAACAATAAGGTGCAGTTCAGAGGGCAGTCTACCTCCCGGCTACTCGCCTCAGGAGGTGTCCAATGCTTAAACAAACAAACGATAGAGGTCTTGACCAGTCATTCATCTTGGGTGTAGTTACTAGTCTGTGTACAGTGCCTAGTCTCAATCTGGTCAAAAGCATTCTATCATATCCACTAGGGACAAAGCTTAAATAAGGTTCCATAATCAGAGAAGTGAGCCTTAACTGATGTTGCATCACTGTCGGTTCAACGGCTTCATCGGCTACTCTTAATAATCCCGACATAGCAAGGCCCTCTTTCTTCAAAGTTTTTTCTCGAGATTCCCGTCATAGAGCTAGGGTTTGTATAATAATCTGGGTGGCCAAGATCTATCATAAACCTGTGAATGAACCTAAGCCAGGAGATCTTGTGCGCCGCATCCATCCCAATACAATTGCGCAGGATATCTCGATTTAAATGGGTCTGTTCACTAACCATATCCTGTGCCAAAGGAGGATAGGCTCCAGTTTAATGAGGTCCGTTAAGTACGGTAGGCCCAGCTCCTCATGACACACAAATAAGGACGTGCCAGGAGGAACTGAAAGAATATACCAGGGGAAGGTGTTTTCCATGGTTTGTTGAGGGAAAGACTGAACAAAACCCCAGACCCCGGCCCCATAAATCACCGTGGATATACACTGCGCCTTACATATTTGCAGGAATTCGCCCAGTGACTTCCTGCCCAACTTCTTCGCAAATATGGCAAGGGCACTAGTAGATCTACTAAAGCCAAGTTTTTTTTCGACGACTCCATTGGTCCAAGTATCGTTCTGATTGAAAAGGACACCAAGGTACGAGAACGTTAATGTTGATGCTAACTTCCTACCATCCAGACAAATGTCCCTGCCCTTATCCCTGCGTGTCCCTATACCACAACTCATACTTACAGGTAAGTTCAGTGAGTCTCCTTGAAAAGAGGAGGTTGCAAGGGCCTGGAGACCATGGGAGCAGAGCTGGTTGGTCTCTGCTGGGTTGGTGGGGCTGGGTGCAGGGCAAAGAGGTCAGCTGGGCGTTGTGCATCTTCAGGGTCCTTGTGGTCATTAGCAGGCAACTTGGAGATGCAATTTCAAGACAGCTGGCCACTCAGGAAGTGGGTCTCAGGTGTCTTGACGTCCCTCGAAGGGTTCTTGCTTCTGGTGCTTTGGGAGTCCCGAGTGGACTCTTCTCTTTGGTTTTTACCGTTGGGAGTCTGGTACCCCTGGAATTGATACGCTGCGGCTCTGGTAGGTCCTGATGCCTCCAAACTTGGTGGAGAGGCAGATCTGACTCTAAGTAGCTGTTTTACCTCTTCTTGCATTGGTGCTGGATCGAGGTCGTCGGAGAACAGCAAGTCAACAAACTAGACTTTACAGGCTCGGTGATTGCAGGGTGCAGGGGAGCAATACCTTCAATCCAAGGGAGCTTTTCAGCAATTTCTCAAAAGCTGGAGTTGCTCTGGGGTTTTTGGAGTCCTTTCAGGGTTCAGGACAGCACAGCAGCAGTAATTGTAGAATACTTCTTGTATCTGTCAGGGTTTAGCGCCTTTTCTTTCTGCAGCAGGGCTTCTGTTCTCAAGTAGAAGGTCTTCTTTTGCCCTGGTAGTTTTTGGTCGGATGAATCTGAGTTTCAGGTTTTGGGGAGCCACATAAATAAAGAATGTAGGGGCATTACAGGGAGAGACATGTATTAACCAATGGGCTACTTACCTTTAGGGTGCCTACACCATCTAGTGACCATTTCCTTTGGACAGAGGCCCTACCCTAGCCCTGATTGGCGGTTTACACACCATCTCAATATGGCGAAATTTCAGGAGAGGACTTCACCTTGCCTGCCCCGCCGTAGGGGGGGTGCAGGCTGAGGGGGGCCCTCCTCCTCATCTAGCTAATTTTCCCACCTTTTCTACTGCCAAAAGTGGGGAAGTAAAGGGGGCTTGCCCTCACCTTCTATCCTCCTGGGCAGTGCTGCAAGTCTTTTTGCTGCACTTCCCTTTACCGATTTGAAAGGGCAGGAATGCACTGTATCTATGAGATATGGTGCTTTCCTGTCCTCTCAGCCAGTGCTGGCACACAATATGATGCCTAGCGCCAAAGCAGGTACCCTTGCACCATGGTGCAAGGGTGTCTGTTTTGTTGCCAGGCTGGATTTGGTGCAGGAAGGAGCACCTTCCTGCTCAAAACCAATCCATGGAGAAGTTTCCCTTGTTGGAAAGAGGAAATAACAAGAAGAAATGTAAATATTTCTCCTTGTTACGCCTGCCCCGTGAAAGCGTAGGATTTTGGAGCTGCCCCAGGTTTAAGTGATTTTGTAAATCTGGGGCAGCATCAAAATCCATTGGGGGTTGCATCGGAACACCCACCGCAATGCCCGTAGAACACCTCCCTGACAGAGAGTAATGCAACGCAGTGCTTTGCGCTGCCTTGCCTTACCCCATATCAATGAGGCTACGTAAAGTCACGCAGGGTGGCTTTGCATTGACTCATAGATATGATTTACAGGCCTGCACCACAAGGGCAAAAAAGTAACGCACCAGTGGTGCAGGCCTCTTGTAATTGAGGCCCGTTGGGCCTCATTTGCAAACTTTTGGCAAAGGGCAACGCTGAAGTCCTTCTAGCTGCGCTGCACTACATCAAAAGAAAAGGGCAGGAATGTGCTGTGTCTATGAGATACAGGGCCAGATGTATCAAGATACACTTTTGCGATTCTCAAATAGCGATTTTTAAGGAATCGCTATTTGAGAATTGCAAAATGGTATGTATGTAGAAATTCGCTATTTTTTTGCGATTTCTTAAAATTCCTTAATTGCGATTAGCAAATTGCTAATCGCAATTAAGGAATAATTTCCCATTCATTTCCATGGGCCAGGACGCCCATAGGAATGAATGTGAAATTATTCTCAATTTGTGATTCGCAATTTGCTAATCGCAAATTGAGAATCATTTCAAGAGTGCAGGGGTGTCCAAAGGACACCCTGTTGCACCCCTGAAATAAGCATGGGTGCACATGTGGTGCACATACATGCCCTAAGAGAATGTATGTGCATCACATGGCACTTTGAAAAATGCAAAAATGGGAATTTTTCAAGAAATTCGCTAATTACCACCAACTTGAAGTTGGTGGTAATTTGCGATTCCTTAAGGACAATTAGCAAATTTTTGCTTTATACATTGCATTTAAGAAATCTCAGATTTTGAGATTCCTTAAATGCTATCGCAAAATAAGGAATCGCAAATTTGCGATTCCTTATTTTGCACTGAAATTTGCTACATACATACCATTTTGTTCAAATGAGTTCGCAAACGCCGAAATTCAGCGAATTTCGGCGTTTGCAAACCCATTTAAGCTTCATACATCTGCCCACAGTGCATTCCTGTCCTCTGTTACTGCGCTGGTGCTCAAATAGCTGCCAAGCCCTAACACAGGCATCCTTGTAGCATGGTGCAAGGCTGTTCAAGTTGTAGGGATGGTTGTTTTTGTGCAGTAAGAGACACCATTCTGCACAAAAACAATCAATGGAGGCAATTTCCTCTTTTTATGTGTGCTTATGAATGTAGCACACAAAGAAAGAGGAAAATCAATGAGAAATAATATTATTTCTCCTCATTTCACCTCCCCTACGCCTGCCCTGGTGAGGCGTAGGCTTTCGACGCATTCCCAGGTTTACAGCTTGTTCTAAATCTGGAATGTGTAAAATGCCATGGGTGTTACGTGTGAACACCCACTGTTACGCCCTTGGCAAGTCTCCCTATTGCAGTGTGAGGCAAGGTAGAGACTTACACTGTGTTGCCTCACTCTATATCTACAGGGCCATGAAAAGCCACACAGGGTGGCCTTACATGGCCTTGTAGATATGTCTGAGCCCTGTGCGCAAAAAGTGACAATACGTCGGTGCACAGGGATTGGAAATAAGCCCCTCTGTGTTTTCAGTTTCACTTTTCCCGCCCCTTTCTGTTTTACACCCTCCTGCTTACTCCCTATTCCCTCATAAGCCCCCCTACTTCTCTTAATGTAGTAGGATGTTGTAAGACACTCACGCTTGCTCTGGCCACCATTTTTGGTGAGACAGAAGAGACCAGGAAGTGGTTAGAGAGAAGTGATCTCAGTTAGAAGATGCTTGATAGTGATAGGGCATCTCTTCTCCTCATCGAACCATCGTGTGGATTGTGAAGCTTGCACTTTAACAAGCTTCTGTTTATCCTGTGACAGTTGTGCATGCGATGGAAGCTTGCACTCTACTCCCACCTGTGAGGCCTGTCTTTTGTCTCTTAGGAAAATGTGCACAGATGCTCCCCATGCTATGCCCAGCTTTCTTTGTGTTGCTGAAACTTGATTGGTAACAATTTATTACCTTCTCGTCTGTTTTCCCGTCCCATTCCTCTTCACATGATCATTTTGCCTGCTTCACAGAACCTATCACCGAGCTGACATCAAAATACTTCCCCCCATATGGCGCCGACTACCCAGCATGCATAAAGGGGGAAGTACGTCACCACGACATCCTGAGAATACCAAAGAAACCCAGAAGAAAAGAAGCAATCACCACAAACAGAAACCTGGGAGGGAGGGACGGGGGTCAGGAATGGAACGGGAAGACCTGGACTCAGAGTATTGAAGATTAACGGTAAGTAACCAGGCATTTCCCAAAGGAAACCAAAACAATTAGCGTTGTCAATGCTTATGTAACTCGCTCCTAAACTTTAGAACTCTCTACTTCTTTTCTCCAATAAGACACTTTCTCTGTTTTTCATCTTTCTCATGAAAAGATCTTCTTTCTGCCACCTCCTGGCAAAGTATCTTCCTTTACGTCTGATTTGCGCTCCTTTATGTAAGCATGTCTGAATTTTTCTTCTCACATTTTAAGTGCCATGTTTTGATATGTGCAACAATACCATTGATGCTCACCAAATAAAATGATCTACTACAAAAAATAGAACTATAGTAAATACAATTAAAGGAAATGAAATAGGTCAGGAGACGGGGGCTGTTGTTGGAGGAGATTTTTAAAGGTTTACCTCCAAGAAGCAGCAGTCTGGAGAGACAGTGGCCACCAGAGGGTGAACTACAAGAAGATGTAGTCCACATTCAACTGTAGCAGATGAATCTACTGAAGGGATTTGGGACCATATTATCAAGAACGGCGATAACATTATCGCCGCAAACTGCCGCTAAAGCGGCAATAAGAAACTTGATAATATGCCATTGTGAATTCCCATAGAAGCCCAGGTTCACACCAGAACAATAATAATAATAATGATATTGCTGTTCTTGATAATATGGCCTGTCTTTATTAGGCTGCTAGAGTGAGCTAGCCAGAGAATTCAAGTGAAGAGTCGAGCCAGGGGTCAGCTTGGCTCTAAGGGCCCAAGGATGAGCCGAGCCAGCCACACTGTTCCATGTCGTGACAGATCGGGATGACAGAGAGGGGTATTAGAAAGGAGGGGGGGCAGTGGCATGTGGACTCGTTGATGTCCACGGGCATATTGGCAGGTTGGGGTCTCTGATGGGCCAATCGTGCAGACACTCACAGGTCATGTCCACGCTACTGACTCTGCCTCAGCCCTACCTACTTCCATCTCATCCTGTCACGGACCCAGCCCTCTTCATTGGTAGATATTTCCTCTCCTCGCTCTTTCTCATTTCTCACTGCCGCCCCCTGCCAAATGTTCTGCCCTTTTTCGCTCACTCGTCCCGCCCCAGGCTGTCACCGCCTCGCCCTCTCAGCAGCCCCCCATCCGCCTCTTTCCAACCGTTGCCCATGTTTCTCTGCTCTACCTATATTTCTCTCCTGTGCGCAGTTTCCGCCCCCCTAGACCCCCCCCCCCCCACCCCCCGCAATCTATCTCTTCTCCTCCCTATCTCACGCCATGTGCTGGAGATGTCACTCAGTCACACACTCGCGGCTCGGCTCGGCTTGCTTTTGGCTCAAGTGTTCTAAAGGACCTTGGGCCGAGCCAGAGCCAGTCACCGAGACAAGGCTTGATCGTTCAAGCCTTGTCCTCCTTCTCTCGGGTTCCCATCCAGTCGGCATGACAGCAGGCTTCCAGTCCAGGACATTACTGTCGATGTAATCTTTCAACGAAGGCAATGAGTACAACTCCCAGAATGCATTAAACTGCCAAATTAAAACACGTTTAGGGAAATGGTCTACTGAAGAAATAAAGTGCTGGCGGTTTCTTTCTTCCGCCTGTCCATGTTCTAGCTGTCATTCCTCCTCTTTTACTCTCTTTCTTACTCCGTCCTGTCCTCTTTCTTCCTTGTTTCTTTTTGTTCTTTCATCCTCCCCTTTTCTCTCTACCTTTTCCCGCTCTTTCTTCGACGCTTCACTCGTGTCCTTGCATTTTACTTCTTTCCTTTCATCCCTACCCAGTGCTTCCCTCTGTTTCTTCTTTTTCTTCCTTCTCTTTCCTTCTTTCTTTGTACCTTTGCCCCCTCTTTCTCCAACGCGTCCATCGTGCCGTTTTCCCTCTTTTTCTATCTTTCTCACCCCGTTCTTCTCCTTGTTTTGGTGTAAACCCTCCCCTCTATTCTCTGTATTTCTCCAACTCGTTCTTGCATCTTTCCTCGCCTTCTGCCCTTTTGTTCTTTTCTCTAATCCCTCTTGCCCTTCCCTAGGTCCCTCTCTTCCTCTTTTACTAAATTATAGATTCCCTCTCCCCTCCCCCCTTCCTTCCACCCCCTCCCTCCCTCTGAAGTTTCCAGCTGTGGATACATCTCTGCTTCCTTCCGTGCTCTCCTCTTGGCGCTCCCCTCTTCCTTCCAAGGCGTGCACCCTCATGCATCCCTCACGCCCCTTCCCATTTACCCCCCCCCCTCTTCCACCTGCCGTCTCTTCCATGACGCTTTCGGTTGTGGACTGACACATTCCCCCCAGGGGGGGTCCCCATCCTGCGCACCCCCACCGTGCACTTAATCGTGTTAATGATCGCGCTCTGCGTGTTCCTGCTCTCGAGGCGCCTTCACCTGGGGCCTCAGTGCGCTGAGCAGACGTGGTGTCAGCCCGACCCTCGCGCGCCGCCGCTCCAGAGTCTGGTAATGAGGAGCGAGGGATGAACCCGCTGCTCTTGTTGTTCCTCATAGGGAGCCCTGGGGACGAAGACGAATGAGGTCGGCGTGCAGCGTGGGGCGCCGAGAGGGGCGCATCGACTCTCAAGCGCTATGTCCTGAGAGAAATGAGCAGAGTAAAGGGGCACATGGAGGCAGGAAAGTCACGCAGGGATGATGCGGATATATCTATCTATCTATCTATCTATCTATCTATCTATCTATCTATCTATCTATCTATCTATCTATCTGTCTGTCTGTCTGTCTGTCTGTCTGTCTGTCTGTCTATCTATCTATCTATCTATCTATCTGTCTGTCTGTCTGTCTGTCTGTCTGTCTGTCTGTCTGTCTGTCTGTCTGTCTGTCTGTCTGTCTGCCTGTCTGTATATCTATTGATCTAGCTACTACCTATCTATCTTTTGCTCTCTCTGTCTGTCTATCTATGTTATGTTATGTTATGTTATTTATATTTTTATAGCGCACAGCTGCCCCAGCAAAGGGGCGTCCTGGCGCTTTGACAGACACTATAACATAACACACAATAAAAGAAAAGGAAATTAACCAGACACGGGAAACAGGAAAGTTTTAATCGCCTGCCTGAAGGCGAGCAAGTCTTCAAGAGCTCGGATGTGTACCGGGAGCGAATTCCATAAACCTGCCGCAAGCACCCTAAAGGAGCGGCCACCCATTCTGCTCAGTTTAAAGCGTGGACAAACAGCCAGGTGAAGCCCCTCCGATCTCAAGGATCTCGAAGGAATATAGGGCGTGAGTAGGTTGGCAAGTGCCGGCGGCGAAGAAGATTTCAAAATTTTGAAGGCCAGACACAGCGCTTTGAACTTGATTCGCTGTCTGACCGGGAGCCAATGTAAGGCCGTGATGGTACCAGACACTGAGCAATGTCTGGGGAGGCCCACAATGGCCCGTGCCGCGGCGTTTTGTACCCTTTGGAGCCTAGAGGCCTCCGCTTGATTCACCCCTAACAACAGCGAGCTGCCGTAGTCCAGCCGAGATAGTATTGAGGCCTGGACCACAAGCTGTCTGGTAGGGGGATCAAAGTACTTTAAAACCGGCCTTGTTCCCCGCAGAATGCCATAGCACGTGGCAGCCACCTTCTTGGTGTGGTCCCTGAAGGTGAGCGCAGAGTCCAACCAGATTCCTAAATTTCTCACTCCAGCAGCTGGAATAGGAGTGACACCCAACTCTGATGGCCACCACTGGTTACCCCATAGCTCAGCGTGCTTCCCTAGTACCAACACCTCCGTTTTGGTGGCATTCAACTGAAGGCAGTTGGTGCGAAGCCAGCTTGCTACTGCCACGAGACCCGCACGGAATCTGGGGGCCTCCACCTCAGGGTCTCCACTAAGTGTCACCGCTAGCTGTGTGTCGTCCGCATATGAGGCCATCGTAAGACCCCACTGTTTGACGACACCAGCCAACGGTTTCACATAGAGGTTGAACATTGTAGGGCTCAACGAGGATCCCTGTGGTACCCCCAGCTCCAGGGGATAGGTGGCGGATTGGCCAGGTGGTATAGCCACTTTAAAGGATCGATCCGCTAGAAAAGACCGAAACCACTGGAGAGCGACATCCGTCACTCCCGCCTCCTGTAAGCGTTGGATCAGTATATGGTGGGACACAGTATCGAAGGCAGCGCTTAGATCTAGTAGTAAAAGCGCTGCAGTATGACCTGAGTCCAATACCTGGCAAAGATGTTCCGTGATGTAGAGTAATGCCGTCTCGGTACTGTGTCCCGACCGGAAGCTGTTCTGACTGGGATCCAAGATCTGGTTGCGAGCCAGATGCTCAGACAGAACAGAGTTGACGTGGGCTTCTGTTACTTTGGCAATCCAAGGCAACAGGGATATAGGTCGATAATTTTCTGGCAACCGGGGGTCAGAGTTGGCTTTTTTTAGTATAGGAGTGACCACTGCCTGTTTCCATGCCGTGGATACCGTTCCATTGGACAATGACATATTGATGAGATTCAATATGGGGTCACGGCACAGCGGGGAAAGTGTGTTGATAAAGGCTGGCTTTAACGGGTCCGCAGGAGAACCTGACTTGACCCTAAGGCTGAGCCTGTCAAAGGTCTCAATCGACAGTTCAGGTAACATAGCCAGGGTCTCATAACCCATCGTATCGGGGACAGTAACCTCTCGATCCTGGTGGAGTGTGTCAAACCCTTGGTAGATTTTTTTTCACTCTTTCCACAAAAAAGGAGGCCAATTTATCACAGTGGGAGTCTGTGCAAATCACCTCTGAGGTGGATCTATTTTTCATAAGGTCCTTCAGTACCTTGAAGATCAGTTTTGATGGATTGGGGCTGGTAGCAAATTCGTGAGCGTAAAATGCGGCTCGTGTTCTGCAAATAGCTCTATGGTAGAGCTTCAGCTCAG
This sequence comes from Lissotriton vulgaris, assembly GCF_964263255.1. Taxonomy (NCBI): domain Eukaryota; kingdom Metazoa; phylum Chordata; class Amphibia; order Caudata; family Salamandridae; genus Lissotriton; species Lissotriton vulgaris. The sequence continues at coordinate 19,101,552 of NC_141699.1, read as the reverse complement.
TAAAATACCGAGTTTTCAGAGCAGGGTCATAGGATCTTCTCCATTCCCTCTCTGTTTTTCGGCAAGATTTTTTCAGTTCTGCAAGAGACTCATTATACCAAGGACTGGGTGTTTTTGTCCGGCCTTTCGACCACCGCAGAGGTATAAGAGAATCCAGGGCTTCGGTGATCCAAGCGCAGAACTGTTGGTAACCTTGTTCCACATTAATAAAAGTGCTCAGAGGTTTCTGCTCCAGTATACTGTAGAACTCTTCAAGCGTAAGCTTGTGCCAAAGCCTTTTTAGGATAGGCCTGTCCATAGATATAAAAGGCTTATCGTGGACCGGACAGAAGGCTTCTACTAGCAGATGATCAGTCCACCCCATCAGCCTCGGATCTGACAACCTCACCCC